>NC_079313.1:84841737-86091737 GCF_029931775.1 Euleptes europaea
TTGCCTAATATATAAGATGCTGTTTAACACAGGTAGGATAATGCTGCTGCAGTCGTCTGGTTTGTGGCTTCCTAGAGGCACCTGGTTGGCCACTGTGTGAACTGACTGCTGGACTTGATGGGCCTTGGTCTGATCCAGCATGACTTTATGTTCTTATATAATTTATAAATGGGGACCCACAAAAAATTTGCGGAGCGGTGGTATCCCTTCCCCACTTTTGCTTCCTTCCCTCTCCCCCCTTCTCTGTCAATCTTCCTTCTCTTTCTAACCCCCTCTCCTTCTGTCAATCTTCCCCACCTCAGTTTCTCCCCTTCCTCTTCTCTGTCAATCTTCCCCCTTTCTCCCCCGCTTTGTCAAACTACTGCCTATTTACCCCCTCTTTCTCCCCTCCCCCTTATCTGTAAACTTACCACCATCTTTTTTGCCCCCACCCCTTCTCCAACAGTCTCCTCTCCCCTTCTCTGTCAATCTACTCTCCTATTCCCCTTCTCTTCTCCCCTTATTTGTCAACCTATCCCCATCTCTTTTGCCCCCCCACCTTTTCTCTATCAATCTACCCCAACGCTGCTGCTCTCCCTACCTATCCCTCACTCCACTCACCCCACCTAGTCCCCACCCTTGGCATTCAATTACCCCCACCCTTGCTACTCTCCCCACCTACCTTCCACCCTTGGCACTTCAGGCACCCCCCACTGGGGTTGCCAGGCCCCTCTTCGCCACCGGTGGGAGGTTTTTGGGGTGGAGCTTGAGAAGGGCGGGGTTTGGGGAGGGATTTCAATGCCATAGAGTCCAATTGCCAAACAGGCCATTTTCTCCAATTGAACGGATCTCTATTGGCTAGAGAGCAGATGTAATAGCCTGAGATCTCCAGCTTGAAGCCAGCAAAGTCAAGAAGTGTTACAAAATGTAGTTTAAGAGATTTATTGAAGGTTTGCTTAGTTCCCGGTAACAGAGAATATGTGAGCACAGCAACAAAATAACAAAGCTTAAGACAAATATCTAACTACACAGTAGAGGTTTAGTTTCAGAGAGGTTTGGCAAGCAAAAGACAGTTACCGGTTCACAAAGGTTTCACACGGGCTTCCCCCGTTTTCAGCATTCAAGATATTGTCAGAAGCTGAAAAAGGCAGCATCTCACCCTAGAGAAACAAAAGGCAAACAAACATGGTGATGGCCTCCATGCAGTCCTGCATGCTGAGAACCACACAATGACTAGGGCAAAATCAGGTGTTCTTATCCTGCAGAACCAGAGTGGGGTGAGCTCAAGACCCAACCAAGTTCTGCAAAGGATCACAACCAGGTGCTGTAAACTATGCTGAGTAATTGGCCCAAACGCTGCCCCTTTGAAGTGTGGTTGTGAAGAATGACGGCAGTCCATCCATCACCCCCCTCCTCAATCTCCCAAGTGACAGGTGAAACTCCTTAATGGGCAGAGTTCTTTCCCCAACCACTCTCTGACCTTGTAACAGGAAGGAGGAGGACTGGAGATTACCCACAGTTGGATGTTATCTGTGAGATGTGAAACCTTTCCCAGGGACTTCAAACACCCCTTGCACACCAAACGGCCCTGAATTGTAAATCAAGCAGCACAGGCCCAAGCCTGAACCAAAGATTGTCAGGCCAAGGAATTGTGGGGGATCTCAATTCTTTGACAGATAGTTCACTGCCTTTCTTTCTGCTAGTCAAGGAGCACACCACATGCCAGGAACAATGCATTGCAGGAAACCGTTAAACACCATCCCTTTTAGTAGTTTAAAAACGTTAAAATATATTTGTATGGATATGGAGGAAGAGAAGGGGGGGGGGAATAACCTACAACTCGATGAAGCCATGTAATACAACACCTATGCAAATTGACCCAGACACTTCAGCAGCCATTAATGGTTGTGTTTTGCTGTCCTAAGGCACACAGAGACACCAAAGGAGAATCTCCCAACACAAAAAGGTTAAAATGGCCAATTTTCTCCCTTTTAATAGTGTGCTTTTGAAGACGGAAGGGGTGGCGTCACAAAATGCAGCAGGAAGAGGGCAGCAGCTATGAAAAATATACTGTAATTTTGCATGCGCAGACTTTCCCCCACAATCAGACACATTTGATCTGTTTCGAATGCATATAATCCATTGAACATTTGGCTCCATGATGTCTGTCCATGAGCAGGACAGGACATGAGCTGAACTGTGTGGAACTGAACGTCCCTCTCCTGAAAGCAATGAAGTAGGTAGGCAGAGAGGAGATGGAGGTGCTGGTGGCACTCTGAGTATCAGTGTGCTTGGGAAATTTATTTATATTTATCAAAATATCTGCTCTCTTTCTGCATGGTTCAGGGGCTCCTGTTGCCCTTGAAGAATTGCACCTGTAAAGCTCTCTCATCTTAAACCCTGGAGAGGAACAATAATCTTGTTTTTAAAATAGGGAGTGTTATCTAGCACTGCCGGTAATAAGAAATAATTGCTGCAGACCCAAACCTTATTTGGTAGGAATGGATAATGAAGAGAGGGATTAAAGGTCGGAGGGGTAATAGAAGATACAGCAGAGTTAATGATACCCAAGCTGTAACCGGAGATAATCTTAACCTCAGACCTTGGATCAATAGAGTTGGGTTATGTGAGACATTCATATCTCAGCCTAAGTTCCAAAGTATTTATCTGGCCTCTGGTACCTTTGCAGCCCCTATTATTGTGAGAGATCCCCCTCTCTGAGTTTGCTTCTCCAAATCAGTTGCTCAGACGTTGATACAGAAACAATAGATTTATTGAAGCCTTCAGGAGATGAGACAGGCACAGGTAGAAAGTTGCAAGTGAGGGGCTATACGGGTTTACAGAATATATTGACTCCAGGGCACTGGGGCACTGGGGTTCACACTTATTGTTATGGGAAGTTACAAGCTTGGCATAATACAAAACATCAGACGGATCCCAGGAAGTCTGGTGCGGCTATCACACTTCCAAGGCCGCACCGGCCTGAGGGAGTACTGGCAGGAAGAACAGCGGGGGGGAAGATACATGGGCCATCAGGCTGGCGCCTGAGACCAGAAGGTGTGAACTGCTTTTACGAGTTCACTGATAACACCGCAGGTGATGGAAAGCAGAGACACAAAGACAGAGACCCTCACATTCTGCCCCCCTTAAGGCCCCCCTCCGAGAGGACGAGGCTTATCGGGATAAGCGAGGTGGAATTCTCGGACCAAGCGAGGAGCTGCCATGTGGGGTGCGGCCACCCATTCGTCATGAGCGGAGCCAAGGTTTTTCCAGCGAACAAAGTAAAACAGTTTCCCTTTCTTCCATTTGGAATCTAAAACCTTGGATATTTCCAAATGGGTATCCCCTCCTACTACGGTAGGAATCTCATGAGCGGGAGGGGGGTGGAACTGGGGAGCTGCTACATAAGGTTTGAGGAGGCTTATATGGAAGACTGGATGAACTCCCTTGAGAGTCTTAGGGAGACTCAGTTCCACGGTAACCTCGTTAATTACTCTGGTAATGGGGAAAGGTCCTACATAACGGTCGCTCAGTTTTTTGCAGGGGCGAAGAGAGCGGAGGTTTTTGGTGGACAGATAGACTTGCTCCCCCACCTTGAGTTCCCATCCCGGAGACCGGTGTTTGTCTGCTTGTTCCTTGTACTTGCTTTTTGCCCTTTCCAGATTTTTGAGCAACCATGGCCAGGTGGATTTAACCACCTGAATCCACTCCTGAAGATCAGGGGTAGACTGGAGCTCTGGCGAGACGGGGGCGGAACCGAAAGGGCCAAAATCCGTCCCGTATATAACTTGGAAGGGACTAAAGCCGGTAGAGGAATGAGGCGCATTGTTGTACGCATATTCGGCAAATGGCAGCAGGTCGACCCAGTCGTCCTGGTGGAAATTTACATAGCAACGCAAATAACATTCTACTACCGCATTTACTCGTTCCGTTTGACCATCCGTTTGGGGGTGATAGGCGGAAGAAAGGCCCTGTTCCTCCACTCCCATTAACTTTAGGAAAGCCCGCCAGAATTTGGCAACAAACTGGACCCCCCGGTCGGAGAGGACCTTCCTCGGGATCGAGTGTAGCCTGAGGACGTGCGTGATGAACAGTTTAGCTAAGCCCTGGGCTGAAGGAAGACCTGCACATGGAACGAAATGAACCTGTTTGGAAAAGAGGTCTGTGATAACCCAGAGAACCGTTTTCCCCCGACTTGGAGGTAGGTCGGTGATAAAATCCATGGCGATGACTTCCCAGGGACGGGAGGGGTTCTCAAGCGGTTTGAGAAGCCCCGGGGGTTTTCCCATCCGTTTCTTGGCTGTGGCGCAGGTGGGGCAGCTGCGCACATACAACTCTACATCAGATCTCATACCGGGCCACCAGAATTGCCTTCGAACCAGGTGAAGCGTTTTTATGAAACCAAAATGACCCGCTAGCCTGGCCCCATGTACAAGTCCCAATACTTCTTTGCGAAGGGAAGATGGGACATATAGTTTCCCCCCTTGCACCCACCAAGTGTTGGTTCGTTCCAAGCCAGTGGGGAGGAGATGGTGCTCCTCCTCCTGTAAGGAGGCGTCCCGGAGTCGCTGTTGGAATGCTTCCGGGATACCTTTGAGCGTAGGGGGGGTCTCCGGTTGGCGGGCTTGGGATCGGGTGGTGACGGCCAAGCCAGGGACTTCCCCTCGCTGTTCGGGAGTGAACAGGGAGTCGACGGGGCGATCGAAATCGTTGCGATACTGGGGAAGTCGTGACAAAGCATCAGCTAGGGCATTTTCTTTGCCAGGGACATGTTTGAGGGTGAACCGGAATTTTGCAAAAAATTGGGCCCACCGAATTTGTTTGGCATTGAGTTTTCTAGCTCCCTTGAGAGCCTCAAGATTCTTGTGATCTGTGCACACTTCGAACGGCAGCTCGGCCCCCTCTAAGAAGTGTCTCCATATGGTAAGGGCATGTTTGACCGCTGCTGCCTCCTTCTCCCAAATGGCCCAGTTGATTTCGGACTGGGAAAACTTCTTGGAGAAGTAGGCGCATGGCCTCAACCGTCCCCCCTCATCCCTCTGCAATAGGGCCCCGCCCATGGCTACATCCGAGGCATCCACCTGCACCACGAAGGGCTTGGTGCAATCCGGGTGAGCCAAAACGGGTTCGGATGAAAAAAGTAGCTTTAAACGTTCAAAAGCTTGCTGGCACTGGGGAGACCATTGCAGACGGGCTGAGGGGAGTGCGGCGCTAGCCCCCCTGTCCTTGGTACGCAACAGGGCAGTGAGGGGAAGCGCAACTTGGGCAAAGTTGGGAATGAAATTCCGGTAAAAGTTGGCAAACCCCAAAAACTGTTGAAGTTGGCGGCGGGTAGTGGGGGTTTCCCAGTCCCGCACCGCCTGGACCTTGGCGGGGTCCATTTCCAACCCTTGGTGGGAAATCACATACCCCAGAAATGTAATAGAAGGTTGGTGGAATTCACACTTGGACACCTTAGCATACAGTTTGTGCTCCCGCAGCCGCTGGAGCACTTCTCGCACTAGGCGCACATGTTCTTCCATGGTCTCAGAGTAAATAAGAATGTCATCGAGAAATACCACCACCCCCCGAAACAGTAAATCATGCAAAACTTCATTAATTAATTGCATAAAGACACTCGGAGCCCCCGAAAGTCCGAACGGCATGACCAGGTACTCAAACATCCCAAAACAACTGGAAAAGGCCGTTTTGGGTTCGTCTCCTTCTTTGATGCGAATGCGGTGGTAGGCTTCTACCAAGTCCAGTTTGGTGAAGATTCGGCCCTCCTTTAATTGTGCTAGAAGGTCAGGAATAAGAGGGAGGGGGTAAGCATTAGACTGGGTGACTGCGTTCAGTCTGCGAAAGTCAATACACAGTCTTAAATCTCCCGTCTTTTTCTTTACAAAGAAAGCTGGGGCTGAATAAGGAGCCTTGGAGGGGCGTATGAAACCCCTCGCCAGATTGACATCCAGATAGTCTCGCAATACAGTCTTTTCACTAGGGCTCATGGGGTAAACCTTTCCCTTAGACAGTTTGCCTTCCCCTACAATCTCGATGGCACAGTCCGTTTCTCTGTGGGGAGGCAGTTCGTCGCACTCTCTAACATCGAAAACATCAGTAAACTGCGAGTACTCAGAGGGTAATTGAGGAGAGACTGGGGCGGGGAACCCTACCAGTGCGGCGGCTGGAGTTCTGAGTACCCGTTCCTTGTCATGCAACCCACAGGGGTTTTCGGGGAAGGAAAGCACCCGTTTAACCCAATCAATGGAGGGATTGTGTCCCCTTAACCAGTTCATCCCTAACACCACAGGGGTTACAATAGGGGCGATGGTGAAATACAACCGTTCCCAATGTTCCCCCACGGACATAATCACGGCTGCAGTTCTGTGGGTCACAGGGCCCCGTTTAAAGTCACTCCCGTCCATTTGGGAAAAACGGAGGGGTCCCGGAAGCCGCTTGCGCCGGACACCCAACTTCTTGGCAGTTTCCTCATTTATCATGGTGCGGGCACACCCCGAGTCGACCAACGCGGGGACCTCTAACGGGGGACCCCCTTTGGGTAGGGACAGATGAACACGCACAAATACATTGTCCTCTTGGGCGCTTACCATCGGTGGAGCTCCTTGCACAACGATAGGGACGGTCTGCTGCGGAGCCCCCTCTACAGCAGACCAACGGCGTTTTTTGCCGGCTGTTCCCACTCTTCCTCCTCGCTGGAAGAGGGGGACGGGGTGGTGGCTTCCGGGGAGCCGTCCGAATCAAAGACGGTATTTGTAATCCGGGACCCCGATGGGACCGTAGAGTCGGATGCCCCATCCTGGGGGCGCGCGTGGAGAGCGGAGGGTGCGCCGGAGCGCCGGCTCAGTGGTCCACTTCTGCGGCGAGGCTGGCTGTCGGCGGCCGGTTTCGTCGGCTCGGCCTGGGTTTGGCGGGGGGGGGTCGGACGGCCTGAGCGAGAGGGGCATTGCGATGCAAAGTGACCCTTTCCCCCGCAGATCAGGCAGACGCCGGCCTCGAACCGCTTGCGGCGTTCCGCGGCCGAGAGACCCCCGCCACCCCCTTGCCGGAGTTCCCGGCCACGGTCACCTCGGGGCCTGGGGTCTCGCCCAAGCCGTTGCTTGGACAAGTTCAGGAGTTGTTTGCGATTCTCGATGTCAGCAGCATGGCGAACCCAACCTTCCACATCCGGGGGGTTCCCTTGCATGAAGGCCCAATGTTGGAGGTCTGGGTTGAGACCCTCCCTGAAACATTGTACCAAGGTAGCTTCACTCCAGTCCAGAATTCGGCTAGCCAGTGACTGGAACTCACTTGCATACTGCGCCACCGACTTAGTCCCTTGGCGCAGTTGCATCAGGGAGGCTTTAGCCCGCTCACCCAGAGTCGGGTCCTCAAAACGGTTTCGGAGTGCTACCATGAACTCGTCCAGGGTTCGCAGCACCGGCGAGCGGAGTTCATACTGCAACACCATCCAGGCAGCCGCCTCCCCTTGCAGTAAGGAAGCCACGTACTGCACCCGGGACTCCTCAGAAACGAAGGTTCGGCCTTGTTCCCGCATAAAAATGTCTACTTGGACCATAAAAAAGGTCAACTGGTCTCCCGACCCGTCATACGTGACTTTCAGGTCCCGACGGGCCGGGGGGGCAGGGGTTGCGGGCGGAACTACCGGCGCCCCGTCTGGGGGAGCACCGGCTGGAGGTTGCAACTTCAGCGCATCTAGGGTCGTGGCCATCTCACCCATTACGCGTTGCATGATCTCCATCTGCTCCTGCATAGCCCGGCGGTCTTCCTGCCACTGCTGTCGTTCTTCCTCCATGAGGGCCTCTTTGCGGGCCGGGTCCCCTTCGAGTCCCGTGCTGGGGAAGGCCAACCGGCGATCCTTCGCCGCAGTCCGCGAGAGCGACCAGCCCTTGGGAGAGTCCAGCCAATAAGTAAGCCCCCGGGGACGTCCGTCCCGATCTTGGTCGGGGGCACGACCCTTCGGTTTCTTTGGCTTGGCTCCCTCCTCCTTCGGGTCCGGCTTCTCCGGCTCGTCCGGTTCCTTGGGGGCATCGGGGTTAGGGGTGGTGTCCTCGTCGGCTGACATTCTGTCCAAAGCGGTACAGCTGCAGTCCGAGAGGCAAGGACTTGCAACTTAATGTGAGAGATCCCCCTCTCTGAGTTTGCTTCTCCAAATCAGTTGCTCAGACGTTGATACAGAAACAATAGATTTATTGAAGCCTTCAGGAGATGAGACAGGCACAGGTAGAAAGTTGCAAGTGAGGGGCTATACGGGTTTACAGAATATATTGACTCCAGGGCACTGGGGCACTGGGGTTCACACTTATTGTTATGGGAAGTTACAAGCTTGGCATAATACAAAACATCAGACGGATCCCAGGAAGTCTGGTGCGGCTATCACACTTCCAAGGCCGCACCGGCCTGAGGGAGTACTGGCAGGAAGAACAGCGGGGGGGAAGATACATGGGCCATCAGGCCTGGCGCCTGAGACCAGAAGGTGTGAACTGCTTTTACGAGTTCACTGATAACACCGCAGGTGATGGAAAGCAGAGACACAAAGACAGAGACCCTCACAATTATACACTTTGCAAATCAAAGTGCTTTGGGACAGAGATGTGGAGAGCCTCTGGCACACCTCTGGCTGTGGCACAATAAATAAATCCACTCTGTAGATCTGTCTTTTCTACTGAGATTAATTTATTATTAGGGGAGGGCGGAGTGCAATTGTTTTAATGAAACGTTTTGGCTGGCTGCACAGCAAATGTATTCATCTAATAGTCCTATTACTCCTCCTGTGCAGCAAGCCAAATTTTCCATTGTCTCTTTATACTTTGCTGCCTTTGGAAGCTTAGTCCTTATTTTGCCTTTAACACAGAATGTTGTGCTTTATTTAAAACAAATGAATGTGCTGGCTTGTTGGGTAGAGTTATTCCTCCTGCCTTAACCAGCACCTATTTGAGAATGTATTGCCAGTCTCCCACACAGAAACACAGATCAAGACTCAACATCAAAGAATGTGCACAGAACTTGTAGAGATAGACAGACAGACAGACAGACAGACAGACAGACAGACAGATAGATACACACACACACACACTTATGGCTGTTACATGCATTCATTTTTTTCTGTGCTATTTATCTCCATTTCTGTTTAAAGAGGAAACACATACAAGTGAGATGAAATTCTCAGGAATTGTACCTCCCACACAAACACATCCAAGGTGTTTGTATGACTGCCAAATTTCAGAAGGAGAGGGGAAAGTGTCCCTGTTTTATAGTCAGTGGGCAGAGGGAGGTCCTAACCAGGCTGGTATGTGAGTGATTTTTTTTGCTCTTTTTCTGGGATCCTCAAGTGGAGGGAAAGGATTTTTAAAGGGAAAAAATGTGCAGAAGGAAACTACCCCCCCTCCCCGCCGCCATTATTGTCAGGCGCTTTGTTGATTTCATCATTTTTCTCCCAGCCCTATTGACTTCTAGTATCTGGGCTCTGCTGGAAAAAAGTGCTGAAATCAGCCAATTGATTACAGTGACAAAAGGGAGCAGAACTTCTTTCCTGTTGCTTGTGTGCTTATTCTGCAGATTTCTTTACAAGAAAATGGGCAGGCATGCATAAGTACCAAAAGGGTATCTTCCATCTGAAGTTCCATTGGTAGAAGTGGGATGAGGGGTGATCTTCCCTGGTTTCCCTCAAGTTATGAGTCTTGTCCAAGGGATCACTTTTTTCTGTTTTATGAATTGTTTTTAATTTGATCTCTGGGATTGTTTTATTCAGTGCTTTCAGTAGTTAAGAGAAGTGGCTTCTGTGCACTTTGAATAATTAAACATGCACTTTAACTCTAACTCTGTCTGCCTCTCAGTTTTACTGTCTTTTAATGGGGAGGAAGCGTTTGCCTTTAGCTCCCCTTTATTTGACCACATCTTCTGTACTGCATCCTGTACTCCTTCCATAGGATATTATAAAATGTTTGCTTCTCTTACCTGCAATGGAGCTATCCCTTATGCAGGGAAGGAGGGACATGTAGCCTCTTTCTATAGTACCGATGGCATATTTGTATATGGGGCTAATGAGCATAAAAGAGGAGTGAGAATGAGCATATTGGCCCAACCCCCTTCCTGCATGCATTCACATAAACAACCAACTGCTTTCGCACACATTGGATGATACACTCTCACTGTTTCACGCAGGAACATCCAGTTTTAAACATTTGCTAAAGTGCATTGAGAGTGCATCAGCAATAGCTCCTGGGATATAATGTCTTTTCAGGTTCAGCTGCACACTCATTGACTCCATCTCTGTGACCATAAACACTCATGCAGTCTGTATAAAGGTAAAGGTCCCCTGTGCAAGCACCGGGTCATTCCTGACCCATGGGGTGATGTCACATCCCAACGTTTACTAGGCAGACTTTGTTTATGGGGTGGTTTGCCAGTGCCTTCCCCAGTCATCTTCCCTTTACCCCCAGCAAGCTGGGTACTCATTTTATCGACCTCGGAAGGATGGAAGACTGAGTCCACCTTGAGCCGGCTACCGGAAACCAACTTCCATCGGGATCGAACTCACGTCGTGAGCAGAGCTTGGACTGCAGTACTGCAGCTTACCACTCTGCGCCATAGGCAAATGTGGAAATGTATGCAGTTATGCTGCCTATCATACATGGCTGAGAGACATAGTTTCCTATTCCTTTCCCTTCCTGTTTCTCTGCCTGCATTGCATCTACTGAATGCAAAACATTTGACCCTGTGCAAAGAAGGTGCAGCATGAGTACAGAAAATGGAACAGAAACAAATTTACATAGAATCAAGAAATACCTCCGCACTGAGAAAATACAAGGATTGGCAGACAGTGGAAATACTTTGCACAAAGACCCTTATTGGAATGGTCTTCTTCACTGGAGGAAAAAAGTAACTTGCTAAACCTTGTGGCTGGAAGACTCCTTTGTCAGATTATCTTGTGATTGACTCTCTCCCCTCGCCACCCCTCCTGCTGCGGTAACTGGGAAAATCAGAAAGCAATGCACCAGAACAACAGTAATTTCCAATGATTTCTAAAGATTAAAGATTGCTATTATTTTTAGCCATTGACTCTGGTATATTAAACATATTAAAAAATGCAGGTGATTCTGTTAAAATCTGAATGCACATCCGTAGCAACAACCCAACGACTGGATATATTCGTGGATGTGTTCTGCACCATTATATCCATTTCTGCGAAGCTTTCATCATTACAAGTGCTTTATAGACACGGTATAAGTGTTTCTTACTCGATTTAACTAGATACACCAGTATGAAGAATGGCTGCTCATTAGCAGTATGCAATCAACCTCCAAACGTCTCAGCTCAGAAGTAGAAGCTTATAGTGAAGGATAACTTAAAGCAATGCATATAACCCCAGCAGAATCTCCTTCCATGCTCATCCAGCACTTTCTCTAAAGTTGATGTTCACCTTTAAAAATAGTAGCATGGGGTGGTATTGAAATCATCAGGATTGTTGATTTTTCTTTACAAAACAAGACTGTGGTCTTTGTTTAATGCCACTAGATAGAAATGATGTACACTTTCAATCACACACCACCTTTGTGAAGATTACACACCACCTTTGTGATTATTCTGGTAAACAGATTTTACAAAATTTTGCTTTCTTAGTTATTTCCTCCTTCTTTGTTTAACTTTTCAAAATGTGAAAACTTTTAAATGGCCTTTCGAATATAATGTGGAAGCAATATGTTCATCACCTCTTACAGCATATAAGGAACAGCCACAGGGTGAGACTGTCAGGCATGCTCTGGCCCAGCCCTGACTTGGGAGGAAACCCCTTGGGAGGAAGAGGGAAACACTATAAGGGTTGACTGTGTGTGTGTGTTAAGTGCCATCAAGTCACTTCCGACTCATGGCGAGCCTTTGAATCAATGTCCTCCAAAGGATTGAGTAGCCCCCATTATACCTTAGGCTCTCTGCACCCCAGAGCCTTCCCTGCCTTCTGTACCACAGCAGGGTCCTCTTTAAAAGCCCACGGAAGGGGCAGGCCAGGAACCCCCTGAGTAGATGTGTTCATTTCTACCACCCTCAGAGTTTCCCCCAAGACCCCAGGAAGGCAGAAAGCCAGATCTGAAGCCTGAACTAGGCAGAGGAGTGCATGCCTGGCAGCTCAACGCATATCCCACTTCTGTATCATACAGGAAGAGCATGATCCTCTAGATCTTTGCAGGATCCAGGAGCCATCTCTGGCTATAGGAAGGGATGGGACCATCAGATGCCTATATAAGCTCTAGCCCAGGGGTGTCAAACTCATTTGTTATGAGGGCCAGATATGACATAAATGTCACTTGGTCAGGCCATGCCTTGCCAACCCAGATTGGGAACAGGGGGGTGGCTGCCTCAGTTGGTGAGGCTACAGCGGGCTCACCAGCCCAGCTCGGGACTGAGGGGTGGTGGCGGCTGCCTTGGCTGACTCACAGGCCAGATAAGAGCTCTCAAGGGGCCAGATCCAACCCACAGGCTATGTGTTTGACACCCCTGCTCTAGCCTTTGCTGATTAATAGTCCTCCACCTGAGCTTGTGCTATTCCTGGACAGCTGAGGGTCTGTTCTAGTGTGGCCAGATCTCATCTGCCTGCTAGAAAACCTGTGCCTTTCCCCCTGGTTGTCAAGATAGAGAATGGGATGGATATGTAGGCATGATCCTAACATCAAGGTGGATCCACCTGAAGTATTTGGGCTATTTACATAGTATTTTGGGGGGAGAGATGGAAGCTTACAGACCACTCAGTCTCCCAGCCACAACTGGACCTATTGTTACAGGAGGGATCCTAAGACTCAAATGCAAAACTCATGAGATTAATTCTATTGCCAATTTCAAACGCTGAGCAGCAAATTGCTGCTGAAAATTCATGGACTAATTCAAACACTGGGCAGATCAAGTAGTGCTGTCTGTCAATAGTTTTGCTTTAAAAAGGGGAAGGTATTTCCTCAATGGCCTTTAAATACCAAGAGATGGCTCTTTCAAGTGCCCATCAGTGCTTGGAAGAGATGACCCCCCTCTCAGCTGAAGAGAGGGGGCAGCTGTGTCTGTGAAAAGGAAATGCAGTTGAGATTCTAGTCAAGTGAGAGTGGGAATCAGAGTGCTACTGCTCTGAGTAGGTAAATTATGGGGTGTTGTTGATGCAGGATCTCTCCGGGGATCTTATGTGGAGTGGTGGATCTACTACCCTGTACTCTTTGTCTCCATCTGTGCTAGTCCTGTATAGGTATGTGTATGTATATAAAGCAAATTGTCGTGAGTCAGTCTGAACTCTCCTCAGAGGAGGAAGGTGTGGCAGAACAGGGCTCTGCACCTGTGGAAGACTTACCAGAGCCCCTGGACCTTAGCCCTGAGCCAGCGAAGATGGATCTTAGCTCTGAGCCAGGAAAGACAAGGGCTGAAGAAGAAGGCTATTCATATTGGCAGGAAGCAAAGGAACAAAGAAGCGTATCTCCTCTGGAATCACCCAGGCCAGTTGACCAGCAAAGATTAAAGGTTCAGCTCAAAATAAAGGAAAGGCATTGAAGAGTGAGATTAGCAGCCCAGGGTCGTAAGTCTTTACAAGGATTGACACCAGAGGGTGATGCAAGACAGCTGGCCCTGGAAAAGAGCTCAGATGAAGGGCAATAAAAGCTGGGCTGTGAACTAGGTCTTTCGGGGGAACAATGTTGTTGCTAACCGCTAGTTCTGTTGCTCGTGCCGAGATTCCTCGTGACAAGCACTACTGGGAAGCTTTGTGCTTAGTATTTCTCTGTTTAGCTGCCAGATTCCTGCACCTGCAGTCCTGTGGGACCTGGTAGGCCATATCTCCAAGACCTTGGAGATAAGGAACTTGTGCTGGTGAGTGACCTTGTTCCTTTGTTTAAAGTGCTGACCTTGCATCTGCATTCGTGCAGCCCCACACTGCCGGGAAGAGTAAAACCAGCAGCAGGCTCTGCTCCCCCCAGTATCTCCATTGCTGGGAGGGGGGGCAGTCAGAGGCCAAACACCACAGCCTGGCCCTTGCCTGATTGCAACACAAATACTACAAAAATGCCATCACCCTCCAGTGTTCTCTCCACCAAAGGGAACCAACCCAGGTAGAGGGCTACCCCAGGAAACTCTCACCTCTCAGGGAAGTGTGTCATGCATCACAACAATAATGATAATGTTCTCTCTTCTAATCCTTACAATAGATATATCTGGGACATCAGGGTTCTATTCCTATTTACTATTCTGGAAGTAGCCTTTGCCCCAATGGCCCTGCTTGCCTGATCTTGTCAGATCTCAGAAGCTAACCAGGGTTAGCATTGGTTAGTACTTGTATGGGAGACCACCAAGGAACACCAGGGTCACTATGCAGAGGAAGGCAATGGTAAACCACTTCTGTTAGTCTCTTGCCTTGAAAACTCTACTGGGTTGCCATAAGTCGTCTGTGACTTGACGGCACCTTATACACATACAAGTAGCCTTTGCTATAATAGCTAGGGTTGCCAGGTCCCTCTTCACCACCAGCGGGAGGTTTTGGGGGTGGAGCCTGAGGGAGGTGGTGTTTGGGGAGGGATTTATATAGTCCAATTGCCGGACGTGAGGGTGATCTGGCTGTGACATCTGTCACCCCATTGATCACCAGGGTTGATTCGGCTGATCTGGCTGGCTAGGCGGGTCCCCCCTACCTCCCTCACCGCTCCATGCGCGTCCCTCCCGAAGCTGTGCACTCGGTGGAAGAGGACAACCATCCCAGATAGAAGGCGTGTACCCTTCTTCGGTCAAGGGTATACAATAGCTGTGCTCCCCTGCTAGAACCTCCAAACAAGAACAAGGACTTCAATAGTCCAATTGTCAAAGCTGCCATTTTCTCCAAGCCAACTGATCTTTATCGGCTATTAGTTGTAATAGCAGGAGATCTGCAGCTAGTACCTGGAGGTTGGCAACCCTAATGATAGCCCCCATGTGAAATGGGGATATACAGGCACTATTCTGCATATGAGATAAAAAGTGATGAGACAGTTCACACCATCTTGCTCTGCTAACACTGCTGAACAGAACTGTTTCTGACAAAATCCAGCAAGAAGGTAGCCTGGATGATTAATATACTGGGCCTTATTTTGCTTTATGATTCCCAAAATTCTGGCATAATGAAATGCTCTGTGAATGTTCCATTATCTACATAAATCACAACACGCTATTTTTAAAAAAGATCATTGATGTTCAGAATATTAAGGTGGCAGATCATTACATAACAGGCACATCTCAGAGCATTCATGACTGGGTTACCAAGCCAGAGAATGTAAATATGTTACATGACTTTACTGTGCCGATAGCTGAAAGGTGTTATTTGAATGGATGTGGATTTAGAACTCAGACATTCATGGTGAGAATCCACTTTGATTAAGAGATGTGCACTCGGAAAGAAACTATATTTAGCTATATTTAATGTATCGAATCCAATTGACAATTTTTTTTTTTTTAAAAGTCAGTAATCTATGGAAAGATTGGCTATGCTGCAGTTGTCCCCATCTGCTTTTCACAGTTGGGTGAGACAAGGGAAGTGGGAGGGGCGCGGCAGTGGAAGAATGACTCAGCTAACTCACGAACACACGCTGGAAGGTGTGCAGCCAATAGCAGCATGGTTGCATCATGTTTATCGATGTGATTGGTGGGAGCTCCAGGACGAGTTCAGGCCTGGTTTTACTTTTGCCTATATCTGGAGCCCCAATAGTGAACTGTTTCTTATGCATCCTTCATTGACTGCTACAAAGATTATGTTATTTATTGATTGTATGTTCTTATGTGTACGGTATTGTGACAGCTGAAGAAGGCCCTATGGGCCGAAACACATGTGGTCTTGGTGGTTCTTATTGTGCATCCAATTTAGCTTTTTTGTGTGATTCCTCATATGTATGAAATTTACCTTTTGGGGTTTATGGTTTTAACTCTTTTGAAGCGCAATTGCACTTAATTATAAATATATATGTTTTAAATACTATTTTGAATAATTATGGCTCAACCTTCTAGGTGCCTAGCCTTCTCAGCTGATAACCTGTCAGAGTTACCTTCAAAGCAGAAGTCGGCAAATGTTCCTACTGAAAATGATGGGGATTTCTGTGAATAGCACTTCCACATTCCACCAGTAGAGTTTAACCATAGGGTTTTGGCCAAATGCAAGGGCACACCTGGCACTGTGATGACATCATACCCAGTTGTACCAGAAGTGACATCATCACAGCTCCAACAATGGCCATGTTTCTCCCTCCATTTTTCTCCCACTGCCCAGCCGAGTGGCAGCTGGAAGGGACCTCAGGCAGCTAGAGGTCACCCATTGAAGCAGGAGACCTGGCAAGCCTGTTTTCCTCCCAGGAGACCAAGTTAGCAACCTGACACCAGCAGCCAGCATGGTGTAGTGGTTAAGAGCAGTGGACTCTAATTTAGAGAACCGGGTTTGATTCTCCACTCCTTCACATGAGTGGCAGACTCTAATATGGTGAACTGGGTTGGTTTCCCCACTCCTACACATGAAGCCCGCTGGGTGACCTTGGGCCTTCTCTTAGCGCTTTCTCAGCCCCACCACCTCACAGGGTGTCTGTTGTGGGGAGGGGAAGGGAAGGTGATTGCAAGCCAGTTTGATTCTTCCTTAAGTGGTAGAGAAAGTTGGCATATAAAAACCAACTCTTCTCCTCCTCCTTTTCAAATCTGTATATCTGTTCAGCATTTCACACAAGGATACTGACAAGAAAAGACCCTAAAATCATGTTCTGAAAGACATCCCCCCCCAATTCAGTCCAATCAAAAGTTATGGGAGTCTGAAAAATGATACATTGTGTCATTTTGGTTGGTCCTAATAAAAGATATTATGTGGTTTCTGGTTTTGGATTTTGCTATGTACCAATGTGGCTGCTTAAACTAATGCCAAACAGTGAGAGTCTAATCAAGGTTTTTGAAACTAGAACACACCTGAATAATTTTTTTTTAAAAAAATTCACATCCCAAGATCAGATGGAATTTAAGTCAACAGGAATCTAGTCCAGCATCCCAGGTTGTGACTAGGACAGAAGCAAGCCTGAAACACACTTTCTGTCGAATCCTGGGCCTTTCTGGAAATTGCATCAGGGAAGTGTAGTTGTGGTAAGAAATTCTGCAGTGGGCCTCTAAACAGAGGTCTACAGTAGATTATGGAACCCAGTCCAGATTCCACAATTCATTCTGGAGCTTTGGTTATACAGAATGGATTCATTCTTGCACTACCAAATGTGTTTGAAGTTTATAAATAGAAATTGTTCAAAAATCAATAATTCAAAATGAATGTTCAACTTTTGACATCAAACTCTGGCAAACTGAAGAGCAAGTCACTGTAATGAGAAATGTAATGGGGAATATTCACACCAGCGCTGACCTTTTACAGAAGTTCAGCACAACAAACTAACCTTTCTACAAGAACCTAGACCAGGGAGGCTAATTTGTAATTCTGTCTTCCCGCTAAGCTAAGAGAAACTTAGCGTGCAACTCCAGACAGTTTCTTTTTTCAATCCTTTCCTCCCACCCAAAAACAGATTACTCCTGTCAGGAAGACAGAATGGGAAAGCCATCTAACAAAATCATGGACCGAATAGTTACAGGCTAGCAGTAGGTGACAAGTAATTAAGGAACAGAAAAATGTATAGGAAACTCATTTGGATGAGCATCAACTGATTAATACAGTCACAATATTTATTTTCTTTATTTATGGCCCAATGCTGAAGTCAGTTCATGTGCATTGCCTCCATATACAACACTGCTAGTCGCAGGCAAGTGGAATGAACAACCCTGAAAGAAATTAAGCTGAAATATGTGATTTAACCCCTACCCTAGATCCTGGGTATTTTGTAAAAATGATTCAGTAGCTAAGGGACAGTTAAATATTTTCTAGCTAATAGCATGCAAGGAGCTGACTGGCAATTAGGTCATATATCTGCATTAGCTATCCATCACCTTTAACTGGCCTGGAAAAGAGAGTCATTGGATCAGTCAATGCAGCTGGAAGCCAATTCAAGTCAGAGAGGTACAAGATAAAGCATGGATCAGGCATTCCAGTTGGATCAAGCAGGTCAATTCCACAGGCAGGGCTCAAACCCAAGTCTCCTGATCCTTATTCCAGTCCATACCTTAGAACATTGGTTCTCAACAAGTGGTACATGTACCACTGGTGGGACACAGAAGTATTCTTGGTGGGATGCAGGGTTTTCTTAACAATTTCTAAGCATTTGCTTCCCCCCAGTCACTGTATGACATGACATCTCCTACTGATCCTGCCTGCCACAAATCATCAATCTGTGAACCTTTGGCATGCTACTAGTAATCTTGGACACTTGATGTTTCATTCCCACTCCTCGGCTGCAAGAGTCTTTGATGTGCTGCTTCCTGCTGACCGTACCTGCCAGGGATTATCCATTGTGCTTCTGAAATCTTTTAAATACCTTCAACACACTCTCTCAGCCTAAGCTACCTGACAGGGTTGTTATGAAAATAAAATGCAGGGCAAGGGTATAAACATGTATGCAGTCCTGAGCTTCCCAGAGGAAGGGTAGAATACAAACAGTAATTAATATTCAGCCTTCTATATCTCTTTTAAAGCTTGCTTACAAACTATTTATGCCATCGAATTTCTTATGAGGCTTGCAGACATTACATACCCCATCTTTTTTCATGGCTCAAGGGAGCGTACAAAGTCAACTTGAAAACATACAAAATAAAACTACAAGAAACCCCCTCTTTCCTTAAAAAGCCTGCAGTTTACACCCCATTTAAAGCATAATAAATCAAATGTACTAGCAATGCCTTCTCAGCATATCTAGAGACAATACCACCCTCACCTCCTCAGGAAGCCTGTTCTATAATGTGGGAGGTATGACAGAAAAAAGCAGGTTCTCTAGTTGATGTCAGGCAGACTACCTTGAGTGGGCATGCAGAGATGGTCATTTAGATATGTGGATCCTACATCATGAAGGGCTCTAAAGACCATGACTAGAACCTTGAACTGAACAGAGATAATGGAATACTGAGGCACTCCAAAGGACAAATCCAGGCTCATTCATTCTACTCCTATGGTGGAAGAAGAGTTGGTTGTTATGCCCCACTTTTCTGTACCTTGTAAAGAGTCTCAAAGCGGCTTACATTTGCCTTGCCTTCCCCTCCCCACAACAGACATGTTGTAAGATAGGTGGGGCAGAGAGAGGTCTGAGAGAACTGTGACTAGCCCAAAGTCACCCAGCAGGCTTCATGTGGAGTAGTGGGGAATCAAACCTGGTTCTTCAGATTAGAGTACACCGCTCTTAACCATTACACCATGCTGGCTCTCAGACTCTTTGTGTCTGATCAGACAAGAAAAACTGAAGCCACCAAAGAGCTACTCCCCTAACACCAACTCTATATTTCAACCAATGGATACAAATGGAAGTAGTCAGCTGGATCAAAAGCTACCAATAAGTTTAACAATACCAACAGTGACGACTGTCCCTTGTCCAGCTTTAAATAAAGCTAATTTAAACTCTTTAAATCTGACAATTACACCAGTATTTACACACCCTCTATAACTTCCACAACCACCATGATTAAAGGTAAAGGCCCCCTGTGCAAGCACCAAGTCGCAAATTATCTCAAACTAATCACTGCTGGAAAGAAGGCTGATACAACCATGGCTTAAAATAAGGCCTCATAATCAGCACCATGGACAGAAGCAGGGTCCTGTTTTCTATGAGATGAAATATTGCACAGAAAGGTTGTAAGAAGTTGTCATTCAAGATACAATCCCACCACAGTCGAAGTGAACAAATTTCCTTTTTAAAGCAGGGCATGCAAGCAGTAAAGACTGCTGAAACTTTCTCGTTTTGCTGGTTGTGTATAATATCTGAAAGCACAAGTTGCTGCACCATTTCGAGGAGCTGGGAGTCACTGGCCTGGGCTACAACCAGCAGAGAATTTTAGTGTACTTTAGCCCACTGGCGTAATTGGTTTTAAGTTTACTGCACTGAAGTTCTTGAAGCAGAGCACTTTATTTTTCATGTCTGTCTTCCTGTGGTATGCTAGAAGCAGAGCTGAGAAACTCCACTATGGCCAGAAGGGAGATGTGGCAAGTGTAAGAAGTGCATGTACATGGTTTGGAGAGAGTGGACAGGGAGCTTTTCTCCCTCTCCCATAATACTAGAACACGAGGTCATCTGTTGAAGCTGGAGGGTGACAGATTCAAAACAGATAAAAGGAAGTATTTTTTCACACAACACATAGTTAAATTGTGGAACTCCCTGCCCCAGGATGTGGTGATGGCTGCCAGCTTAGAGGGCTTTAAGAGGGGAGTGGATATATTCATGGAGGAGAGGGGTATTCATGGCTGTTAGTTAGAATGGATACTAGTCATGCTGCATACCTATTCTCTCTAGTATCAGAGGAGCATGCCTATTATCTTAGGTGCTGTGGAACACAGGCAGGATGGTGCTGCTGCAGTCGTTTTGTTTGGGGGCTTCCTAGAGGCACCTGGTTGGCCACTGTGTGAACAGACTGCTGGACTTGATGGGCCTTGGTCTGATCCAGCAGGGCCTTTCTTAAGTTCTTATGATGCTACCTCAGCAGCAAGGAGGCCATATCAGTGATGGCCTGTGAAAGGGTCCCCAGTGCACTTCAAGCTGCTCCATGCCCACCTGGAAGGATTGTGATTACCAGTCAGTTCACTTTGTTATGCATCATGCCTTAGCAATGAGAAATTGAATAAACCTGAGCAAGGTGAGGTACTCCCTTTAAAGGAAAACTGAGGTCTAAAAACAATGACAAGAGAGGGAGGCTGGATTTTTTAGAAAACAGCCATTTTGTTTCTCTTCCTTCTTTTCTCCTTGTTACAGATGTAAACCAAAGCCTTGCCCTGTGGTTTTACAGCAATAACCTGCCTGTTGTGTATTCTCCTACCACGATCCAATAATATCATGATGAAATATCCTTTCCAATTTTCTGTGCCACTATCAGAGCTCAGACACTATCTGAGCTCAGATGCATGCTGAAGCAATGGGATTTTTGATAGCCAGTGAACATTTCCTATACCAAATGATTGTTTATTATATCATAGATATTTCTGGACAAGGCTTATAAAGATGTTATATACTCCCAGGATTCAAAGAAGTGCCCATCTAATTCAGCATACCCAAAGAGGTCTTTGACTTGTGTTTGTTAAGGAGCAGAGGTGAATCTCAATGGTGATATGTTAAAGGTATGTGTATCTGCTCTTTGAGTGAAAAAAGTTAAACATGCCCAATGGGATTCTAATTAGGGATACTGCTGATTTTGTGTTGAACATACTCCACAATTGACCTTATAATGCTCTAATGAGACAATTGGATGGGGACAGATCACCTAGTCTGATCTATCAGAAAGGAATGACTCAAATGCGTGGCAACTGATTTTCTTCAGGTTTCCCCCCCAAAAACTGTGCATGTGCAAAGTGCTGCCAATCCAAGCAGATTGGCAGCCTTTAATTAAGGGCTACTTAGATGATCAATGAAGGATTTTTAAAAAACCACAATATTTATTTATGACTGATCAAACAATTTATGGATGAACCCACATAATGAACTATGATTTTCTCTGCATTTTTCACTTGCCATGCCACCTAAAGGCGCTTGGAGGGGTTTTTTGTTTATTTATTTTTTAAACAAACACCTACTGTTGATCTGACATTATACTATTGTCCTGCCAACAACTGCTGACGTTCCAGCTTTCATATTAAAATAATTCTCTTGTCCCTTTTGTTGTGGAGTTATAAGGGGAAAGGTGCTGCCTATACCTTTCCATTTAGAACTCCATAATGGAAAGGGCAAGAGACTTTCTTTAAAAGAAAGAAAGCTGAGGCCTCAGCAATTGTGACAATACATTGCTTGAACCTTAGATCACAGTAGCATAGTAGTAATTGCTGATTTTTTTAAAAAAACCTCCCGATGTTCTGGTGGCTTGGCATGGAAAATGGCATCCATGTCTGCAGGAAAAGCTAGTTGCTCTGTACTGCACTGTTAGGAAAGAATGCAGTGAAGCAGCCTGTCGATCAGCCATAAACCAGTCAATGAGCAGTGAAACTGATAATCAAAAAGTCATCTCCTTGTTCATGACTGGCAAACAGGATGAGAGCCAGCCTATTCCTACTGTTAAATCTTCAGAACTTTTTAGCAGCTCCTTGTGTATGCTACACTATACACAGGTACAAATGCATGTGTGTGCGCACACACGCACACAGATTTATAAATAAATGTCCCCTTTTCTCTTTTACTCTGATGCATCATTTAAAGCTTGAACCTTATCCCTTTCCCAGGTAAAGCAAAGAGAATGTTTGCTAACCTGCATGGCTGTGAAATGCAGCTTATTTAAATGCAAATTACAATAATACAACTTCCTTTGTTAAGATGCAAATTACTATTCAAGGGTAAAAAGTCCTGTGTGTCCATACCTATTGAGACAAGGCCTTGAATCCAAACCTCAGAACTCCCCAGAGGCCATCAACATACCTGAGGGTCTTATTAGGATGACAAGGAAGAAAAATACCAGCAGTCATTATAATGTCAAAAAAGAAAAAAGGTTGAATCCTGCACCTTGACCGGAAGAATCAAGAAACGAATGAAAATAGAAAGTGGGGGAGGAGATAGGTCTGTTTTGCAAGTGAATAATTTCTGAATCCATTTACCTCCCTCTGAGGTTTGTGTTGTGAAAGCTGTCAGTCTTAAGAGCTTAATTTCATAACAAGATTTGGAGATCCAATGTCACAGAACTGCTATTTTGAAATGAGTAATTATTGTTTTCACATTCCAGGAGATTTCTAAAACAATACTCTACCAAAGAGGAAAAATAATGACCAGAACAGATGCTGGGGAAAACTTGGCATCTTACCCAATTCTCTGCAGAGGACAGCCAAGCAGGAAATTTCTATTTAACATAGAAAAGTGTTTGGCACTTTCCGTTTTATGCAAAAATATGTGTGAATGTGGCATTAGTTTCTGGGCATTCGAATAACATTTTTGTATATTTTTAAGATGCAAAAAATACTTCTGTACAGTTTAGCAGCAATGACCAGAAAGGACTTTTTGAAGATGTGGCCCAAAATATTGGAGACCTATAATCAGTTGGCAACCCTACCTTTGGCTCTACCTTTTCTTCTTCAACCACTCCTTTTTTCCATTTAAATGTGATTGTTCTGGTAAACAGATTTTACAAAATTTTGCTTTCTTAGTTATTTTTATCACTTTGCATAAAACCAGAAAGGAGAAAATGTGCTTTCCATGATTTTATTGGAATGCTATTCAATAAAATTGGCATCATTTGTGTAAAAGCAATGCAAATGTTGTTATGGAGGAGCCTCTGTTTGAGGGTATGCAGAAAAGTTCCTCTGCTCTCATCACTGAAAGTGAGAAGCCCAATCTACATACCTCCAAAGTGCTTAAGCACCTGAACCATTCCAACAGACTGAAGATTTTCAGCAAAACCAATTTGACAGCGTCTACTCCAACATGTAGCACTCCAAGATGTCTGAGGCAGAGCTTTCAGGGTCAGTTTTGGCAACGCTGTAAGGCCACTTCTCAGCACGTTGTTGCTGCAGGAAAACAATGAGTAAATGCAGTGGGATATTACAAAAATTCCTTTCCCTCACTAGAACTATCTACAGCATGTACCAACACAAGATTCCAGTTGTTGGAAGACCAAGGTATAAAGAAAGCCTGGGGATTCTTTTTTCTAGAACAATGGCTTGTGCTTCTTTGGCACTATTATCATAGCATTGGACACAAATATTAGACTTTTCTGTCACCCTGTCCAACACAATGCTTGCAAGGCCTTTTCCTATTGTATCTGTAACATGCAAAAATTCTCCTTGACATTCACTGATTTGCTATTCACAAAGAGAAAGGGAATGTGTGTGAACAGAGTGAGCAAATTGCCCCTTGTCTTTGGTGAGAGCTTATTATCCATCACTATAAAGTAATAAAGTTGCCATTCTCCACTTTACTGTGGTGTGAAGTTTGTGCTGTGAGGAAAAAACACACACACAGTTATTTCACAGCAGTAGTGGGCCTCACATGAACACATGAAGCTGCCTTATACTGAACCAGACCCTTGGTCCATCAAAGTCAATATTGTCTACTCAGACTGGCAGCGGCTCTCTAGGGTCTCAGGCAGAGGTCTTTCACATCACCTACTTGCCTACTCCCTTTAACTGGAGATGCCGGGGATTGAACCTGGGACCTTCTCCATGCCAACCAGATGCTCTACCACTGAGCTATGGCAAGTACCCTACCCACTGCTGATACCAGCACTGTCTAAAATATTAGTTGATCTCAAAATGTCTTCCAGTTACTGGCCTGTATCCTACCAAACCACTCAGCAAAGTTTAAAAGTCTTCCTCCAACCTAAGGAAACTTCCTCTAATTTAAATGGCATTTCCTCTGGCAGAAGAGCCACTGAAGCTGGAGAAAAACTTTAAACTTTACTGCCTGATGGTAGGAATATTTCTATATTCCACTAGATGAGGGCTCCAAAGATAAGGTGCTTAGAATGTATATCTATAGGACTCATAGGCATTCCGACAGTTGACAGGAGTCTATATGATTCAAATATAGGTTAATTTTCTCTCAGCCTGGGCCTGTCTATTGCTCAGACCCTCTTCTCAAAATGTACATATATGATGTATGTCTGGTAGATGGATCATCCTTCTTTGCAGCAGGAGGTTGGACTAATTCCCCTTTTGATGGACCTCCCCGGGGATTCTGGGATTCCCTTTCATTTGCTTAGAGAAAACATACTCTCATTTCTGGTTTCTGGTTTCTTAATGCAAGTATAAGAGAAGGACATTTCAAGAAGTTTCTGCTCCTGCCAACCCAGCACATTCCATCCTGTGATTAATTTTGCATATCAATCATTATAAGGTGGAGGTACTGTGACTCCAACCTGCCAAGAACCAGATGCTCAGATTCCTGTAGTGGCAGGCTGCAATGCAAAGTCAAGCTCCATGTCTGTGCATACAAATAAACCTGCATGTGAGGGTTCTAACAGAGTTACTTCAGAACCCCTTGCTGGTTTGTTTTTTAACAATATGGCATCTTTAAGTTAATACCTGCATCTTCTCATTACCCATCTGTTCAGCACACAAATAACCGTTGGTCTTATTTGCACAGATCTCTAGGATGGAATCCTTCCTGTAAAAGTGGGAGGGAGGATATTAACTGCTGGTGGAAATACCTTGATGGAGCTGATCCATTCTCCTCAAACCCCTTCCAAATTTGCTGCTGTCATTGGGATTGTAAAGAACAGGGTGAGTACAAACCATGTTAATGTTTGGAAATCACCCAGACCAAACTGAGACTCTGTCATGGAAGTACAACCTTTCCTTGTGTCCAAAGAGTGACTGACAACAGTCCTGGAGAAAAAGGTTCTGTCCCTTTAATAGAAGTTTGATGTGTGGAAATGGACAGTGGGGGCTTTTCAGGACATGGAGATAAATAACATCACTGCAAATAACAGTGCATTAAGCCTCCATTAAGGGGACAGTACAATTTTTCTGCAGGCAGTTGGAAACCCTACTTGAAAGATGGCACGGGAGACTCCTGTGGGCTCATTCCAAATTCATGGGAGTATTCTGTACTTTAAAAAAAAATGCAAATTTGTAGCTCCAGATGACCACTGTTAAGACTGGGGAAGAGGTTTTTTTTGGGGGAAGCATGTTTAACTCTTTCTTCCCATGATTTAAAATGCTTCTTCGAAGCTGCAATTAGCTTTTGTGGGAAAATATAAAGTTTTGGTTGGCTGATTTAGCATATTTTCCTGCAGCAGCTAGTCACCCATTAGATTGTGGGAAAGGCATGGAAGGAAAGGGTTAAACTCTCTCTTCCCTCCTGGTATTTTCCTGTCAAGTCTGGTTTGGCCACCAGTTCATATATTGCAAGAATAGCTGATAAGCCATTGGTGCTTCTCCCCCAGCTTTCAGATGGCGTCATACAGTACTGCAGCCCCTGGGAGCCCCGACCGTCCAGATGCAATTTTGGGGCAACTGGTAACCATGTAGCTGTAGTACTATTAAAATTTTCTCAGGATACATTTATTTACAATTATTTTATTTAAGATATTTTTTATCCTGCATTCAAAGCTGTTTGATGCATATTATAGGAACATGGAAAAGTTGAAGGCAGCAGGAAAAGAGGAAGACCCAACATGAGATGGATTGACTCAATAAAGGAAGCCACGGCCCTCAGTTTGCAAGACCTGAGCAAGTCTGTTAATAATAGGATGTTTTGGAAGACATTGATCCATAGGGTTGTCATGAGTCGGAAGCAACTTGACTGCACTTGACACACACACATTCAAAACGGTGGTACTTGAAGCAGCTTACAATCAATAATAAAATTGAAGAAAAATCGGTAATTTAATAAAATAAATACAGTGTAAAACATCCACAGTAAATATACTTCAGACAAGAAAGGAAAGCTAGGATAAATGAAACAGAATGACCATAAAACAACACCAGTGACTACAGAGATAAAAAGGTATTTTATCCCATGCTGAACCCAGAGTTAAGTTACAGTCTATTCTGTTTACTGTTTAAGTGTTGCTGTCCCTTTAAGTAGATTGTGATAGCTGTCCTGGGAGTAATCTGAATAGGTGAGGTGAGAAAGCAATTATGCTGATGGGAAAAGATAATGGATGCTAATGGGAGAGGCAGGGGTGGAAACAATGCCATTAGACAGAGAACCAAACAGGGTGACCAGCTAGAAACTTATTTTAAAGTTGAAAATATAAATCTACATGTTGAAGGATTTTATGCCAAATGCCCTTTTCCTATCTTTTTCAATGGGACTTTAACTGGGTATAAATTCACTTCACAGTCAAAATTCTCTTAGTTTAATGAAGCATGAGCCCATGAATACCTGCCAGCCAACACAGGAAGTAATGCTGTATCAGATGTGCACCCATACAGTTGATGTGTATTCCCATCATGTATATAGACCTTCTACTTTTATGAATATGTAAACCATCAGAGGTGCTAATTTGTAGAGAAAAGAAGAACAGGATATTGGGAGGGGAGGTTTGTCCAGGTATTTCCTGTGGTGAGTGTGGCCTTAATTTGTACAGCACAATCCTAAACAAGTTTACTAGAGAAAGTCCAAGTGAGTTCAATCATAGAGTTGGAAGGGACCACCAGGGTCATCTAGTCCAACCCCCTGCACAATGCAGGAAATCCACAACTACCTCCCCCACACACCCCCAGTGACACCTAGTCCATGCCCAGAAGATGGCCAAAATGCCCTCCCTCTCATGATCTGCCTAAGGTCATAGAATAAACACTGCTGACAGATGGCCATCTAGCCTCTGCTTAAAAACCTCCAGGGAAGGAGCGCTTGCCACCTCCCAAGGAAGTCTGTTCCATTGAGGAACCTCTCTAACTGTTAGAAAATTCTTCCTGATATCTAGACGGAAACTATTTCAACCTGTTCATTCTGGTTCGACCTTCTGGAGCAACAGAAAACAACTCGGCACTATCCTCTATATGACAGCCCTTCAAGTAGGGCTGTCAAAAAAAAAAATTCGGTACAGTTCGGATTCGGCCGAATTTGACCCTTGTGGGTTCGGTACGTGCCGAAGTCCGAACTCCCCCGCTTCGGATCCCCGGTAATTCGGGGGGATCCGGAGTTCGGGGGGAAATTCGGCCGAAGCGCGCCTTCAGGGATTCCCTGAAGGCACGCAGGGGCCCTTTAAACTGATCTGCGCCTCCCAGCTGGGAGGCGCAGATCAGTTTAAAGGGCAGCCCGCCCCCCTTCAGCGGGCTCTGCTGGAGAGGCGCGGGCTGTCATTTAAACTCATCTGCGCCTCCCAGCTGGGAGGCTCAGATGAGTTTAAAGGGCAGCCCGCCCCCCTTCAGCGGGCTCCGCTGGAGAGGCTCAAGCTGCCCTTTAAACTGATCTGAGCCTCCCAGCTGGGAGGCGCAGGTCAGTTTAAAGGGCAGCCCGTGCCTCTCCTTTCAGCGGGCTCCCCTGAAGGGGGGCCGAATTGGCCGAATTTATTCGCGAACTCCCGAACTCGCTGAATTCGGCCCCCCCGGTTGCCCGCCAGTTTTGTGTTCAGATCTGTCCGAACAGAAAATCACCGAATCAGGGGAAATTCGGTTGATTTTCAGTTCGGACCGAACCGAATTGACAGCCCTACCTTCAAGTACTTGAAGATGGTTATCATATCCCCTCTCAGTCTTCTCCTCTTCAGGCAAAACATACCCAGCTCCTTCAACCTTTCCTCATAGGACTTGGTCTCCAGACCCCTCATCATCTTTGCTGCCCTCCTCTGGACATGTTCCAACTTGTCTACATTCTTCTTAAATTGTGGTGCCCAAAACTGAACACAATACTCTAGGTGACGTCTAACCAGAGCAATAACACTCAAGTGTGCATAGGACCGCAGCCTGAGAATTGCAAGACTTAGCTTCATTTCAAAGCAGTTAATCCTCTGTTCATATGCAGAGGCACAAACTTTAAGCATGCCTAATCATCATTCTTCTTCTCCAAGGGATCAGATTGTTTCAATGCCTGTTGCCTTTGGTGTCACTGTCTTTGTCATTCTTGCTTGGTCAGTGTAGGTTGTTTTCTTGTCCCTGCTTACAAAACTGTGTGTTAATTTCTTCAAGGTTGGAGCACACTAAGTGCTCCGAGGTTCCTGCCTGATGTCCAGAAGCAGCTGTCTGATTAATTATAAATTTAATAAATCCATGAGGCTGAAAAAAGCAATTAGCCTTTTGGAGATGCTGATCCGAGTCTGTTGAGCATGACCCTGTTATGTTAAGCATTTTCCAGGCTGCTCTAAGGAAGTCTAAATGACAGAATCAGACTAAGGCTGCAATCCTGTGCACCCTTTACTAGGAATGAACCCCAGTGAATAAAATGGGATTTAATTCAGAGTCAACATGCGGAGGATAGCACACTGTTAGTTATATGAAGAAATTTGCTTACGTGTGCTCATTTCACATAATTCTCTTTGCCACCGGCGGGAGGTTTTTGGGGTAAAGCCTGAGGAGGGTGGGGTTTGGGGAGGGGAGGGACTTCAATGCCATTGAGGGACTTCAATGCCATTTATTTCGTTAATAAATGACTGTAATATTGAACCTTATAAGGGGGTAGAATTATGGATTTTTTAATGTTAAATATTGTTTAACCAACGGTTTCCCCTTTACCTTTTCTTTTTCCCTGTATCCTTATTTAACACTGAAAACTAATAAAAACGTTTATTTTTTTTTAAATGTCATTGAGTCCAATTGTCAAAGCGGCCATTTTCTCCAGGTGAAATTATCTCTATTGGCAGGAGATCTCCAGCTAGTACCTGGCAGTTGGCAACGCTACAAATAGGGTTGCCAGCTAGATTGGGAAATACCTGGAGATTTTTGGGGTAGAGCCTGAGAAGGGTGGAGTTTGGGGAGTAGGGACTTCAATGCCATAGAGTTCAATTGCCAAAGCGGCCATTTTCTCCGGGTGAACTGATCTCTTATCGGCTGGAGATCAGTTGTAATAGCAGGAGATAGCCAGCTACTACCTGGAGGTTGGCAACCCTATTTCCACATTATTTTTAATGCTATCTCTTTATGGGATGGCATAAGTCATGGAGCCAAATGAAAAGTGGGTTGATGTGCCTTTCAAAGTTCCAGAGCTGCACTGAGAAGGCCATGATCCTAATGGAAGTCAAACTGGCCTCTATATAAGTTGGAAGATAAAGCTGAACCTCCTTGATTGACAGCAAATTCCAGGGAAGTTTCTATCAAAACAGATAATCAGGTAATCAGCCATGATCATTTAAGGTTTATTGACAAAGCTAGCCCCTTCAATTGGGCTGGGGGTGGTAACCCCCAGGCTGAACCTAGAGATATCCTGGCATTACAACTGATTAGCAGACTACAGAGATCAGTTCCCCTGGAGAAAAAAGGCTGCTTTGGAGGGTAGGCTCGATGGCATTATACGCTGCTGAGGTTCATCCCTTCCCCAAACTCCACTCTCCCCAGGCTTTTACCCCTAAATCTCTAAGAATTCCCCAACCTGTAGTTGGCAACCCTAAACAAGGCTAAAAATAATAGCAGAATCAATATAATAGTGTTAATATAGGTGTGTTATGGACATGTAGGGTTGCCAGGTCCCTCTTCGTCACCAATGGGAGGTTTTGGGGGAGGAGCCTGAGGAGGGTGTGGTTTGGGGAGGGGAGGGACTTCAATGCTATAGAGTCCAATGGGCAAAGCGGCCATTTTCTCCAGGTGAACTGATCTCTATTGGCTGGAGATCAGTTGTAATAGCAGGATATCTCCAGCTAGTACCTTGAGGTTGGCAACCCTGTGGACATGCCAATTTACAAGTCAAGTGGTGGCATTCAGTCCCAGCTGTAGCTTCCAGACTTATTAAGCATGAAACAAGCCACAAGGTCAGCCAAAGTGATGCAGCTGATTTCACCCTGTGAACCAGAGCTGGAAAATCAAAATGTCACGTTTTTGGGGACAAAAATAAAGTATAATGTCACCTGGATGATCTTCTGTATGAAGGTTGCTTCTCGGTGCCTCTTCCTGGTATTTCTGCATCTGTTCTATTCCACCTCCCTACCTTCCTTGTCTGTCTGAAAACTCCTTCAGGCCAGCTGCTAGCTAGGGATTATCAGAAACGAGGAGGTCCAAAGTGTCTCTCTGTTTCCGAAGAACTGTTTTCCCCAGAACAGCATTTAATTGCTTTGTGAATGATCCTTGAGACTCTGGTTTAAAAGAGAACTTTCGCCTGATCACCCAACCATCTCTGTTATTTATAACTCCATGGATCCTCCTTTGGGATTTGTTTGCCTTTCACTTTCCATTAACGCTGTCCTTATCCTCCTCCTTCTTCATCCAGCCTTACCTGACATCTGCCTAACCCTTTGCTCAGGCCTCTGTAAAAGCTTTCCGAGCACATTTCCTTTAACAAGCAGAAAGTTTCTCTTGTTTGAAGGGAGATGGATGGTTATGAATGACCAACTCAAACTACATGCCTGCTTGGGAGCAAGAAGAGGATGCAGATCCCAGAGATCTGGGCTTGTGTCCCTCCTTTGACATGGGTGCATTGTGTGAGCCAATCAGTATATTCCAGTTTACATATTCTTAGTTTACATGTGTATAAAGTAAGAAGGTTAGCAATTTACCAAATGGCATCACAAATCCAAACGTGTGTTATAAAGAGCATTTTTGATCCATTTTTGTAGTCAGTTGTTATTTTTATCACACCATACACTCTTCCTTCCTGTCCAAAAACAGCCCAGAACTGGTTCTGTTCCAGCATCAGAGCCTCTCTGCTGGAGAAACAGCTGGGCTTGACATTTAAGGGACAGAAGCCTCCTTTGCTATTTTTATATTTCTTTTCATTAGATTTAATCCACGGATATACTCTAGTTGTTTCAGCTGCTGAAACATCAGTGCAAGCATATTGATTTCTCATTACCAAGAATTGGTTTCAGTGTTCCTGTCCTGTTTAATTAAAATTGCATGGAAACAGGGGGGGAGGGAGGGGGAAGAGGGCAAAGACTCTGATGGAAAGGGTACTCTGTTCCCTGTGCAAGTATCAACACAACCTGCATTGATTTCTACTTCTTGACCAGGGCCGGATTTAGGTTTGATGAGGCCCTAAGCTATTGAAGGTAATGGGGCCCTTTATATGCCCAGCTGTCCTTTGTCAACAACAAATTGTCGCTGTTTTTTGTGTTGAATATATGCTATATGGTAATTTATGGACCTAATAGGTATCCAAAGCCATTTGCACATAACAAATATGTATTTTATCAAAGTAATTGTTGAACCACACAACACAGAACACTGTTGCTGTATGTAGGTTTTGTTTTATTTGGTTTTTATGTTATATTTTGGAAATGTACATCCAGTTTTTTTTCCTTTAAATTTTTTGGGGGCTCCCAAGAGAGTGGGGCCCTAAGCTATAGCTTGTTTAGCTTATACGTAGATCCCTGCACTGTTCTTGACCACAGTGGCCAAAGTGCTGTCCAATTGTTATTCATAGTCTGGCAACTAGGGCTGTCAATTCGGTTCGGCCCGAACTGAAAATCAGCCGAATTTCCCCTGATTCGGTGGTTTTTAGTTCGGGAAGAACCGAACTCAAAACTGATGGGCAACCGGGGGGGGGGGCGAATTCAGCGAGTTCAGGAGTTCGTGAATAAATTCGGCAAATTCGGCCATCAGTAAGCAGCATAACCGTCAGTAAGCAGCATTCTCCTCCCCCGGCCAATCGGTGGGCAAGCTGGGTCTTCTTCTGGCCAATCAGTCAGGATTGAGTACTGGAGGAATCAGCTGATGTGCGGCCCGGCCAGGGAGAGAGAGAGAGAGCGTGAAATCCTTGTGTGTGTGGGGGGGGGGGGTGCTTGTGCACATTCGCTCCTTTCTGTGGCTGCAGGGGGCGTATTTTTTGGGGTACAGACACAAAACTTTCACTGGAGCTTCAGATGAAGCTTCTTAAGGTACCCCCCAAGTTTTGTAAACATTGGGTCAGGGGGTCCCGAGATATGGGCTCCCCCCTTTTTCTTTCCATGGCTGCAGGGGGCGCATTTTTGGGGGTACAGATCCCAAACTTTGAGCGGAGTTTCAGACCAGTGTTCTTAAGATACCCCCCAAGTTTTGTAAACATTGGGTCAGGGGGTCTCGAGATATGGGCTCTCCCCCTTTTCCCTCCCCCCCTTTTCCATTTATGTGGCTGCAGGGGGCGCTTTTTTGCCCCCGAACTTTTAGCATAGCTTCAGTGAATTATTCTTAAGATACTACCCAAGTTTTGTAAAGATGGGTTCAGTGGGGGCAGAAATATCGCCTCCCCCCTTTTCTCTTTCCATGGCTGCAGGGGGCGCATTTTTGGGGGTGCAGATCCCAAACTTTGAGCGGAGTTTCAGACCAGTGTTCTTAAGATACCCCCCAGATTTGTGAACATTGGGTCAGGGGGTCCCGAGATATGGGCTTTCCCCTTTCCCCTTTCCCCTATTGGGATGAATGGATCAGATCCTGTGCATCTTCTCCAGAGCAAAATGTTCCGTGCCTAATTGGAATCATCTTGGATTACAAGTCCTCTCTTCATCCCCTCTTGATGGAACAGAAGACAGCCACAGTAAGACCCCTTTGGGGGCTTTAATCTATATTTTTTCTCCTGTGTATGTGTGTGTGTGTGGGGGAAAGCAGAGTCTGTGTGTGTGTGGGGAGGGAGCCGTTTCTGTGGGTGGGGGGGAAGCCAAAGGGGGCTTTCGTCGGTTCTGCCTGGGGTGTGTGTTCCCCCTCGAGTCTCTCGCTCCCTGGTTTGAGGGGGGAGGTTTCAGTTGTGTGTTGCAAAGGTGTTGTTTAACAAGGTTGTGTTTGCAGTTGTTTTGCTAATTTCTCAGCTGTTGTCGGGGCTGGGAGCTTTGTGCGTGGGTGGCAAGCTCTGCTGAGAGATGCACATTAAGGGTGGGGGGGACCCCTTTCAGGGCCCATATCTCAGCCCCCCCCTGACCCAATCTTTACAAAACTTGGGGAGTCTTTCAATAAACGTCCTTTGAAGCTCTGCCAAAAGTTTGGGACCTCTAACCCCAAAAATGCCCCCCCCTAGAGCCGCGGAAAGGTGCGATTGTGTTTTTAATGGCTTTATTTGGCCGAATTTTTTTCCGAACTTTGAATTCCCGCCGAATTGAACGGATCCGAAGTGGGGGAGTTCGGACTTCGGCACGTACCGAACCCACAAGGGCCAAATTCGGCCGAATCCGAACTGTACCGAATTTTTTTTTTTGACAGCCCTACTGGCAACACAGGTTATCAGAGAAGGAAGATGCATGATTCAGATAACACATGGAATCCAGTATTTCTAGGAATCTCTTGTATATGGGACTCCAAGAAAAACTTCCTGCTCTCATTTATCAAGGTTTGAAGTTTAAGGGAGGATGACCGATGAGAGCATGGTGTAGTGATTAAGAGCGATGGTTTGGTGAACTCTAATCTGGAGAACTGGGTTTGATTCCCCACTCCTCCACATGAGCGGTGGACCCTAATCTGGTGAACTGGGTTGGTTTCCCCTCTCCTGAACATGAAGCCAGCTGGGTGACCTTGGGTTAGTCACTCTCTGTCAGCCCCACCTATCTCACAGGGTGTCTGTTGTGGGGAGGGGAAGGGAGGGTGTTTGTAAGCCGGTATGATTCTTCCTTAAGTGGTAGAGAAAGTCGGTGTATAAAAACCAACTCTTCTTCTTTTGGGTCTCTTTCTATTCTGCTTTCTCTGCCATTACTGCTGAACAATGGGCACTACTACTGCAGTGCTAATATAAGGAAGGGTCCTGAAATTATGACAGTTAAATCAGATGGCCTCAATACCTAGCCAATGTTTATGGCTTCTCAAATATATTTGTTATATCCTGGGGACTCATCAGCTGGGGGGGGGGAAACCCCCGGAATTAAATGTCCTAGTGCACTGGTTAACTGCAAGATGACTGAGCTCTCAGTGTGAGGGAGCTGCAAAGATAGCATGCATGATTTTTGGATCAAGGGAAGAAGATTAAGTGGATAACACAGACCATGCAGTAACTGGAAAGAATTTTCTCCTAAGTGATGTTTGGTTTCCCCTTCGCTCAGAAAATCCTAGCCTTAGCTAAATGGCGAGGCCCATAGCTATGGGCTGAAACCAAGTGATGCTAACTGCAGCTGTTATCTTGGAAAGAAAGGTCTGAACGGAACGTTCCATTTCTGTTGTTGTTTCAGCTCACCTTCTTACTAATAAGACCGGCTATAAGCAAAATCAAGATTTTCGTAGAGGTGAGCAAATTCCACAGCCTGGCCTATCATTAGTGCAAAAGCAGACATCACCAGATGGAATCATCTGGGCCCCATTATGTGTGCTGTCAAATTAGACAATCATCACAGTCCTTAACAAATCAATGAATCATTTCTTACTGCTGCATCGGATATTGCCGCTTCCACTGATGTCATTTTTGGTTGATCTTGACTCAGCCAGGACCAAACGTACTCAAACAAATCTGCCAAGAAGGGCTAAACTTTTGGCCAAGTTAAAGCTGCAGAGCACCACTGCTCCTGTCTCCCAGCCCAGGAGATTAATGACCTCAGCCCACAGTGCCTGTCACCTAAACTCTCCTAGGTGGCAAGATGTGAATTACAAATGAAATATGTCTCCATCCATTCTAGATTCCCCTCCTGTTTTCCTGCACCTGTTTTTAAAACAACAGCTAAATAACCTCCCTCTGCTCTGCTGCATAAATCACCCTGATTATAGTTAAGTGACAGAGGCAAATGACTCAGGTTTAAGGCAGATTTTGGACACTCACAGCAACAAGGAATGCTCAGAAATCTCACAGACACGAGTCTGGCCACCGTCCTATAGCAATACAACAGAAAATCTGTAGAACACACTGTTATTTCCACCCCTTGTTAATCCAGTACCTTTTTTATTCTGAATTGGCCTAGTTACAGCCTCCATCTTTGAACAAAATGAATTTCAGACGCTAACTCTGTGTAGTTTGCCATCAGGAATTGTGACTTTTGCAGAGACTGGAATGATACAGCCAGTGCGGGATTTAGATGAAGAGAGGCCCATGGCTATTCCACTTGTGAGGCCCCTCCCAATCCCCCACCCTCATGGCTAGAGGAAGATGGAAGAGCGTTTTAAACAAAATTCAGTGAAGCCGAGGATGATGATGGGTGTTTAAAATTCCGCAATTCACAATTCCTTTTCTAAAGGACATAAGATGTTATTATTAAATGCTATAGTCACTGGGGGGTGGGAGCATAAATGTTAAAATTAACATTGTGAAAAACTTTTTCAATAACTGAACTTTGTAAACATTTTGTGGAATAAGCAGGAATTTTTAGGAAAACGAAGTTTTCTGCACGCACAACCATGTACTGTTTCTTGAACCCTAGTGTGCAGCTCATCATTGGACATTTTCAGAATGCACTACTGATTGCTGAAAAACCAAAAAGTCCCAAGGACTCAGATGCAACCTGCAACCCTTACAAACAAGAATATCACTCTCATGACTAATAAGAAGAGTTTGGAGCAGTTTTGTGATACTGGGAAGATGTTATGGGTATGAGGTTTTCAGTCCCCTGGTTGCCAAATAAACAATGAATGATAAGTCACACCTCTGCCTCCTTCTCTTGGAGTGACATGCCACCATGGTACTGCCCCTGCCCAAGGGAAATGAAGGAAAGTCCGAGGTTCCTGCCTGATGTCCAGAAGCAGCTGTCTGTTTTGGTAGCAGCTTTTCTTTTCAGGTCAGAAATAGCCTTTCTTTTAGGGTCTGCTTACATTGAGGATGTCTTGAGATTTTTGAGGCTTCCAAAAACCTATCAGCACCCTGCCCTCCCCTTCTTCCAATTATTGGAGTTTCAGGGTTGAGAGTAGGGTTGCTAACCTCCAGGTGGTGGCTGGAAATCTCCCGCTATTTCTACTGAGCTCCAGGCGACAGAGATCAGTTCACCTGGAGAAAATGGCTGCTTTGCAAGGTGGACTCTATGGCATTATACCCCATTGAAGACCCTCACTCCCCAAACCCCACCTTTCCCAGGTTTCACCCCCAAAATTCCCAACTTGGGGCTGGCAAGTGGCAACCCTAGTTCAGAAGCTCAAAAGCCTATGAGAATAGAGTTGCCAACCACCAGGTACTAGCTGGAGATCTCCTGCTATTACAACTGATCTCCAGCCGATAGAGGTCAGTTCATCTGGAGAAAATGGCCACTTTGGCATTGGACTCTTCGCCACCGGTGGGAGGTTTCTGGGGCAGAGCCTGAGGAAGGCAGGGTTTGGGAGGGGAGGGACTTCAATGCCATAGAGTCCAATTGCCAAAGCGGCCATTTTCTCCAGGTGAACTGATCTCTATTGGCTGGAGATCAGTTGTAATAGCAGGAGATCTCCAGCTAGTACCTGAAAGTTGGCAACCCTATTAATTTCTGTTCAGTCTCACGGCACTGTTAACATGTGAAAACCCATCTTTCCTTTTATGAACCCAGTCTGGTTTGGCTAGTGGCTATAGGGATCTCTGATAATGTTGCAGTCACTGAGTGATAGACCTGCATGTGTAAATTTTCCTGTATAGAACTGGGGCATCACAAAGGCCTAATCCCACATAATTCTCAAAACTAGATCCTTAAAGAAGGGTTTTAGGGAGGTTTTGAGCCTGTTGCTGTCATTTTGCTGGGGTGAAATGTTTAAATAAAATTCCTAAGACCGAATGTGGTTTACTCAAAATCCCCCACAGGAAAAGGGATGATTTTGATAAGCAGCTTTGATCTATTTTGTCAGGAAAATGAAAAAAAAAAGGCACAGGAAGTTAACGTTCCAATACACCACTGATCTTTTCATTGCAAAATGACAATCAAAATGAGAAATCTTGTATGACATGTCAGGATGTCTTCAGGCTGATGTTCCTTCTACTGGGCCATCTCACCTATCCTTTCCAGCCTATTCATGCTTGTATTACTTGTCTAAAACTCTTACATGATGCACTGGGTTGTTTAGGGCTGGCCAATGGAAACAAACAGCTGAAAGCAATTCCTGACAGTGGACCAGGTAGGCAGGCAGACAGAGCATGTCTAAAATCATGCAATCATCCAATCATTGCAAAGGGAATGAGGAAGGGAGGTATAATGGAACTAAACTCCAGAAAAAGGTTAAGGAAGTGGAAAATTACCGTACTTCACAGGAAAATCAGTATACAAGTCTTCAGGAATACGAGCAGGTGCCTGTGCCATCCTGAGCAGTTGCACCCTTGTAAGTTCATTGGAGCAGAGTTCATACCTCTCTAAATCCATTGAAGTCGATGGGCGTGGAAGGGTATAACCACACTGAGTCATAGTGGAAGTACTGTCACTATCCTGGCAAACACTATGGACTCAGTTCAGGATCAGATACCCTTTTAACATCAATGACTGAACTACTTACTTCCATAAATGGAGAACCTGGAAATGGCTCCAAAATACTGTAGCAATCCATGGAGGGAGAGGCAGAACAAACAACTTCTCCATAGAGCAGCAGGGCAAGTCAGCAACTAGGAGCTGACCATGAAAAAGAAGAGAACTGACCATCTGCATTACGGCACTTCAGCACCCATTTAGGAAAGAAGGATGCTGCCAAGCGTTTAGCTACCTAGGAAGTGAATAATCTGTGTTCACTCACAGTGTAAATAGTAGAAATTAGTGTCACAGTTCTCCTTAAATTTCAGTGCACTAAAGTCAAATGGCAGTCAGGTGAGCCAAGAAAAGGAAGCGGTGGTATCACTGTCCTTCTAGTTGGTGTTGGTGTCAGAAAATGAGGGGAAATATGCTCACAACCCATCCCAGAGCCAAATAAAACATGTAGAATATGTATGCTATATTCTTCCTAAAGATGGCCCCCATCAAAGTGTAGGTGTGGGATCATCCATGTAAATGAAGTCCCTGCATACAGCCAGCTAGCATCATCGGGAAAAGGGTGAGATGGAGCTTCTCTTCCTGAGGTTAGCCTTCAATTTGTAAGGATTTCTATTTTTTAACCAGAGAGAATCTTAATGTACAAAACTCCTCTGGACTGCACCATGGGCTTTCTTCTGAGTCTCTGAATTGGCTCTCAGGCTGTGCTCTGAATGGCCTTGGGTGTGGGACAACGGCAGATTATTGCAGAGGTGGATGTAACAAAAGGACCAAAGACAAAGTTGCAGTCATCAAAGAGGAAAAAAATGGCAAAATACATTGCTGCATACACAATGACTTCCACTCTAGAGTAATATCACAGCATGCCCCAACAAAATGAACCCACCATGAGAAACACTCCTCAGTTCTCCAGAGATGAACCATTAAAAGATGGAAGAAAACAACCTAGTTGCTGTTTACATAAAAGGGGAGAGGGAATAATGTATCAGACTAAGCCGGATGCTCCAAAATACTGATCATCCCCAAGAAAGCCATGTTCCCATGTGCTGCTAGCTGATATTAAGGATAACCAGCCACTCGTCTTTTTTGTCACAAACAGGAATTTTCCAGGGGGAGAAAGGGAGAGAGAAAAATGGAAGAATTGAAACATCAAGGGAGAGTGGGGCAGAGCAAAGAGAGAAGTATGAGAGGCTGAGTACTCCAATAATTTTGCGCTAATTGTGTAATTATTTTATTACTTAGCCTAAATCATGAGGAAAAAAAGTATCCTTCACACTGAAATTTACCCCAGTGAGGAATTATTCCATGTTTGGAAACACAGTAATTATTTCTTGAAAACAAGTTGCAGTGTGAGTAATTTGAGAATTTTATCTCTTGGGTTCTGCTGCAATGTAATTGAGCAAGTGGCAATAAATCTCATGCTATTATAAGGTGGTGAATTCAGTGTTTGTTGGGGGGAAGCAAAAATTCAGGGCCTGGTTTATCACTTAGTGTGGAACCAAAGGACAAGCCAAACAAGGAAAATCCATCTCCCTTGAAGATCTATTCTGAGCATTAGCCAAATACCAAATGCAGCTCAGGATGGTGTAAGATGAAAACCAGCAAGAAGTAACTCTGAGATAACTTCCCCTCAGAGGTATCCTCCCCTCCATTTACTTTGTGGCTGGCTTCTGTCTTAAAATATGAAGGCTTGTATCCTTTTCAAAGTTCTTGTATCATTTAATTTTTTTTTTGCCATCAAGTCACAGCTGACTTGATGTCAAGAGATGTTGCTGACCGTTGTCAAGAGATGTTCAGAGGCAGTTTGCCGTTGCCTGCCTCTGCAACATGCCTCTTCCTTGGAGGTCTCCCATCCAAATAGTTGCCAGGATAAAGGCTGAGAGGGTGTGACTGGCCCAAAGTCACCCAGCAAGTTTCCATGGCAGAGTGGGGATTTGAACCTGGGTTTCCCACATCCTAGTCCAACACTTCAACCACTACACCATGACACTGACTTATAAATGACAAATGACACTCTTAGTCAATCCTTTTTGAAATTCTGCAAAAATTGTTGCCAGGCCAGGGGCTCTTTGGAGGGAATAAGGTTGGCGCTCAATTTGCAATACCCACACGTTCTTAACTTTGAACATTAACTTTATTATAACAACAACTTTGAAGATATTAAGTAGAAGTATTAGATCATATTGGAAATTATTAGGCCACAACTTGAATTGGCAACAGCTGAGAAAACCCTGGCGCAGCATGGAAGCTGAGTCAGGTACGTGGGCCAACCCCAATGCGGCCATATGTACAGCCCGCCCACAGCGGTCCCGCTGTTGGCAATCCGGGATGGTGGTCCAGGGATGTCACCAAGACGATGGCTACTGGGTGACTTCCCCCGCCATCAGGGAAGAGGCTGCCCACCCCTACCTGGGCATGTTCCTATACAGCCTCTCCCCAAAACCCCTTATTGGGGTCCCCCATACAGGGGAAAGAGGCATGCAAACCGCTTCCCCCCCAAACTGACCACAGCTCCATGCGCCTCCGCCCAAGTTGTGACATGAAAGCAACCACAAGCCCTTAACATAGGGAGGGTGGGTTGGGCAAGTCAGAGACCGACTGAGCTTCGGGGCAAAGCCTCGCCCCTTTATATCCTCCTGAGGAGGACCGGAGTGAAAACCTCCCCCTCCGGTCTTCCCTGCTCGGTCCCACCCACCTGGCCGTGGCTAATGCTCCTAATGGTTCGTTTGAACCACAGGAGCGAGCCCCATTGGCCGGGCAGGCAGCAGCGAGACGGCACGAGGCACGGTCACCCGGCTTGCAGCCGGCTACACATGCCTCCCTTGCCACCCATGCTGCATGCCCCCGCCTTCCTGTCTCCCTCCCGACCCGGCCGGCAAACAAGGCTCCCGTCGAGCCGGGAACCCGTGCTTCATGTTGAATTATCTCTCTGTGGCAGTGAATTCTACAGGCAAATTGTTCAGTGCACCAAGAAGTATTTCCTTGGTTGTAAATTTGGTATTTTTCACATCATCTAAGTGAACACATGAAGCTGCCTTGTATTGAATCAGACCTCGGTCCATCAAAGTCAGTATTGTCTACTCAGACCGGCAGCGGCTCTCCAGGGTCTCAGGCAGAGGTCTTTCACATCACCTACTTGCCTAGACCCTTTAACTGGAGATTGCGGGGATTGAACCTGGGACCTTCTGCACGCCAACCAGATGCTCTACCACTGAGCTCCGGCCCCTCGTAAACACAGAAATAGAATTTTTAAAATATTTATTTTTAAAGAATATTTTAAAGTTGTTAAATAAAGATGAAATGGAACCAATTTTATTAATCTGGTACAAAGTAGATACACTCACTTGTAGAGCTCATTTTGACAAAGAGTGTGAGAATTCACTTGTTGATGCAAGGTAATCATGTACAAGCACTGATAAAATCGGGCAACCCAATGAATGCTGGAAAAAGCAAGGTCCAAGCTATACATACAAAGCCTTACCATCTACATTTGTATGGCCAAAGGGCTCACTGAAAACATTTCTGTGCACCATTAACATCACTGAGCAGGCAAAAGCAGGGGCAGGAACTGTGTATGAATGGAAGACAATGTACTATATCAGGGTCCAAGGACCACCTCCACTTGTATATACCTGCTCATGCTGTGAGATCATTTGAGAAACTTCTAGTGTGGAAACTCAAAATGTTGGAAGTACTTTTGGTGGAAACCCACGTGTGGTTCTCAGCAGTCAAGTTCCTTCATTGCTGGGCTTTCTACAGTAGTTAAAGATTTGTTTTATTTTAGATGGCCTTTTTAAATTAGAGTCCTGCTCTGAGTCAAAGAAAAAAAAATGTCGTCTTTAAACTTTTTTGTTTTTGAAATTCTATTGTATTTATGTTGACCATTTCTGTGTCTATTGATTGGTCACTTCTCTCTGTCATTAACTTTTACCAGTAAATGATGACTTCTTTGTTTCTTCTGGTGTTCCCAGACTGACCCTCCTTCTTGTTTGTTTTTCTTGTTGTTTTTACATATGTCCTTTTTTTAAAAAAAATTAAGTTGATTCTTAATGTCTTTTTTAACTGCTTGCTGTCTTCAGGGCTCTAATTGGGTAGAAAGGTGGGGCACAATTTTTTTACAGTTAATTAAATAAATATCAAGCTAACTGGAGTCACTTTTTAAAAAAGAATTTGGAAAGCCTTTAATAATTACATGGTTTGATTCATTGATGGGACATAGCAGCTGCAGAAACTGCTAAAGTGTTTTGCGACTTTGCCTCAGAACATTTTGAAGATCACCTCTCTTAGCTTAGTCCAAGGAAAGATATAGGACTGCCACTGCCATTAAAAACAATGCCATAAAGCGTGTCTCCATCTCATAGCAGTTAATTCTCCACTAATATGTTCAATTAGCATTTATGTAACACAGCAAAGGATTATCCTATTAAGGCTAAATTAAGTGTCTCCTTCATTAATTAACATTTCTTATTTCAAGTGCTGCCAACATTGTTCCCAGGAAACATAATATTGAAACCAAACAAAATATTTGCAAATCAAGAAAAGCAAACTTATTGTCGAAGGCTTTCACGGTCAGAGTTCATTGGTTCTTGTAGGTTATCCGGTCTGTGTAACAGTGGTCCTTCAGTGTTACTCCTCTGAAGATGCCTGCCACAGCTGCGGGCGAAACGTCAGGAAAGAAAGTACCAAGACCACGGTTACACAGCCCGGATAACCTACAAGAACCAAAAAAGCAGACTTGTTTTCTTTTAGGCTTTTAGATTCCTTAGAGGGATGGATATTGACTGCAGTGCTTATACCACATGTGGCCTTTTGCCCTCTGAAAATGGCAAACTTGAAGACAACTTGCAAAAGGAATAAAGTTACAAATGCAGCTTGGATATATTTTACTTATTTATTTAAAATATTTCTCTGCTATTTTATCTCCTTGGACTCGAAGTGGTGAACAGCAGCAACCAAGTTGGGAGGACATAAAGAATAGTCCAATTAACAAAATTAAACCAATTAAAATACACAAATTACAAATATAAAAGCATTCAGATTTAAAATGCATAAGGATTAAAACACACAGCCAACTCACAGCCAAATCTAATAAAACAATTCACTCTTCATCAAATGCTCTCTGGAATAAGAGGGCTTCCTAAATGTAGCAGGTGAAGGCAGCATCCTCACTTGGGCTGCCAACTCAGTGCTGGCCACCCCCTCTTTTAGTAGGGTTGCCAACCTCTAGGTGGTGGCTGGAGCTTTCCCACTATTACTACTGATCTCCAGACGATAAATATCAGTTCTGCTGGAGAAAATGGCCGCTTTGGAAATTGACTCTATGGCATTGAAGTCCCCCCACTCTCCAAATCCAGCTCTCCTCACACTCTACCACCAAAATCTCCAGGTATTTCCAAATCTGGAGTTGGAAACCCTACCATTGGGGCATGGGGAGCAATGTCACGTGATGACCATGACTTCTCTTCTGGTTTATACCAAGTGATGTAATGATGCTCTTTATATTCACTCATCTCTATGGTTCCGTACCATAGAGATGAACAAATTCCTAGACCATCATGATGCCATTTCTAGGTACAAACATGATGTTGCATGTCATTGCACAACATTTCTCCCCACCCCAGCCCCTTGATCCTATTGGGGTGAAGAAACTTGGTGGGGCCTGGCTTGCTGCCTCAGGGAGTGTGGCAGCCCTACTCCTCACCCATTCTGGCAGGCCATTCCAAAGATCAGTTCACCAGGAGAAAATGGCCACTTTGGCAATTGGTCTCTATGGCATTGAAGTCCCTCCCCTCTCCAAACCCTGCCCTCCTCAGGCTCCACCCCAAAAACCTTTTGCCGGTGGCAAAGAGGAACCTGGCAGCCCTAACCAGGCACCAAAGCATAAGGCTTTGTCTGTAGATACACTGGTGAGGTGCAAAGAGGCAAGTGTTTTCATTTCCCTGTGACTACAGGCCAAGTTTCAGTCAGGGTGAGAATAAAAACCTGATACATGATACATTCATACCCCTCTACTTTTTTCACTAATGTCTGTGCTATTCAGGCGGTGACAGTAAAGCGAGAGAGAGAGAGAGGAGGAGGAAAAGGAGGAGGAGGAGAAGCAGCAGCAGCAAAGCAAGGAGGGCAAAATCATATGAGACCTGAGACATCAGTGAGGAAAATCTCAGATACCTTTCTTTTTAAAATAGCTATAGGGGATTTTTGGCAGGGGTAAGATTAACACACACACCCCACAGACACGTTTTTTTCTTGATAAAAAATTAGTCCCCCAGCAGCTATTATCTTTGATGGGGGTGGAGGAGGCAAGCAGTCTTTTTAGTTAATTAAACTAAAGGGCAAATTAGACAAGACAGCAAAATCCTATCCCGGTCAGACACCAGCCCACATTTACCGTGTGGTGTTCTCTCTGTTATATATGTGCACTACAATTAGAGACAGTAAGAAACAGGAGAACAACCGGTACTTTAGGGCCAAACCATTTTGCTGTGCATCCCCATTTTCATAGCTTTTTCCTACACTAATACGTATCTACAAACAAATATGAATAATAAATATTGTGTGGAATTGTGTGCCACTATATACCATCATAGAGTTAATCCAGGAAAGATGCTGGCAGTTCGATGAACAAAGTTCCCAGGGTTTTTAAAAAATTCAGCTGTCAGGTCCTCAGGGATCCAATTCCAATCAGGACCACAGTGTGAGGGGACAAGGGTTTTAACTGTCTGTGCTGTTTTCCTGATGTGAAATAGCCCTAGGAAGCCACTGTTTGCCATGCTGTGACATACAATGTTTGCCCCAGTTGAGCAAATAGTAGCTTGCTGTTGTTTCAGTTTGGGAAAAAGAAATTGGGAGAAGCATAAATTGCATTCCCCTCTCACTGCAGTCTTGGTCAGAACTGGGGCTTTGATTACTGGATAATTTATTTCTTTATTTAACATGGAAGCTCTGTTCACATCTCGCATGGAAACTCAGGTTTTTTTTCTTTTTACATGGAAGCTCTCAGTGTCTTATCAATTTGGCCCTTCAAATGTGCTCCTGTAATAATATTTTTTTAAAGAAATTTATCCTGAGTAGCCTTTTTCAGAGAATTTAATCATAAAGAAGAGAAAGTTTTTACACCCTCTTCTTTCTGCCTTGTGTGTGTGAAGTGCCGTCAAATCGCAGCCGACTTATGGCGACCCCTTTACGGGGTTTTCATGGCAAGATACTACCAGAGGTGGTTTGCCAGTGCCTTCCTCTGCACAGCAACTCTGGTATTCCTTGGTGGTCTCCCATCCAAATACTAACCAGGGCCGACCCTGCTTAGCTTCTGATATCTGCCTTAAGGAGTCTCAAAGAAACTTACAATCACCTTCCCTTCCTCTCCCCACAACAGACACCTTGTGAGGTAAATGGGGCTGAGAGAGTTCTGAGAAAACTGTGACTCGCCCAAGGCCACCCAGCAGGCTTCATGTGGAGGAGTGGGGAATTTAATCTGGTTCTCCAGATTAGAGTCCACCCACTGCTCTACACCACGCTGGCTCTCTGGTCGTGTTGAACTAGTTTTATGGCAAAAGCCCCAACATGAGTCTATCTTGTGCGTGTGTACTTTGATTCAAACTTCATTAATATTATAGATTATATTATATCATTATGATATAGATACACATTTGAACATTCATAAGACCAATTCAGTGAGAAAACTGCAAAATGTCAACTCGTGGGGGCATCAATATATCAAGTAGTTATATGAAATAGCTTTTAGACGACCGTCTCTCTATATGCACACATTGACACAAACACACATGTGCATACAGAAGCCCTGCTCACAAGTTACAATGAATGTACATACAATCAATGTACAGAATGCACTTGTTTTTTTAAATACATGCATTTAGTAAATCTCATCTTATATTCAGAACATGTACAGCGGAATGTGTGATACCAACCCCACATTTACCTAGGTACTGGTCCCTTGCTTCAATTGTAAAGTGAATGCATGCTGTTTCTATCTTACAAACAGATGTCCCCATCTAAATACAGAATGTACATGCATTTCCTGTAACATGTGAACCAGGCTAGTGGAACATGGAAGTCACTTCCCCATAGAACAACCTCATGCAGCTACGGTATGCATGTCAAGGAACAAACTATCTGGGCCAGGCTGATTGTGTCGGTCTTTCTCACCTGATTGTTGCCTGTCCAGTCCTGCCTACAGTCACACCCATTTGGTTCCAATATTCACATGCATGCTTGGAATCACACTACAGGAAAACAGGTTCAATCCACCGACAGTGCATGTTAAAGGGGCTTCAAACAAATGGGAAAAACACAATAGGACTAACATTCAGAAGAATACAAATTCTGGGAGCTATAGTTTAATACTAAAAAGAAGAAGAGTTGGTTATTATACCCCAATTTTTTCCACCTTTTTTAAGGAGACTCAAACTGGCTTACGATTGCCTTCCCTTCTTCTCCCCACAACAGACACATTGTGAGGTAGGTGGGGCTGAGAGACTTCTGAGAGAACTGTGACTATCCCAAGGTCACCCAGCAGGCTTCATGTGGAGGAGTAGGGAAACCACCCCGGTTCATGAGTTTAGAATCCACCGCTCATGTGGAGGAGTGGAGAATCAAACCCAGTTCTCCAGATCAGAGTCCGCCGCTCTTAACCACTGCACCATATCAGTGTGAATTTAGAACCTCCTATTCTTTGAAAGCCAAGTCTTATATCCTCTTGAGTCAGCCATGCCTTTCATATTAGGTTGAATAAATGTCCCTTTGCTTGGTGGTTATTAAATGCTTAAGCTATATATTGGAGCAAATCATCAAACGCTGATATAACTGTGTTGTCATCAGCCATGTTGCACTGGGGAGGAATTAGACCCAATAATGCCTAGGCTGTTGACAATAGTTGCTAAGAAATGGCATGAAATTTAAATTAAACAAACAAGAGGTTCTTCTTGAAACAACTCCTTTCCCCCAAACAGTCTTTGTTACAAAACTCAATTATACACAAGGCTGAGCTGCAGTATGTTCTCAGAAACAGGTTTACTGCAAGCATTTCATGTTACATTCAAATTATAACTTCCCTTCAGTGCAAGTGGGAGGTTCAGCTAGTACAAGTCATTGGTCTTTGCCATTTGATAAAAGACACCAGAACAAGCTTTAATTCCTTGAAAGAACACTACTTATAGTTTCTTGTATTTTGGTAAGTCAACTTAGTGTTTTTCCCTTTCATAAAGGTAATAGGTGCTCTCCTGGCTAATGGATGCAGAAGGTCAGGATCTTTCTTGTTAGTTAGATCAGTTCAATAAGAAAGGTATAGCACCAGGGATTAATGCAGTTCTCCAACTTTTTAAAGTGAGACCCACTTCTAAACTTATTGTGTGTAAGTCTCAGCCATGGTGACCCCTGGTTATGGTGAGTCCACTTCTCCCAACCCCTGGCAGGTGCCAGCTTCCTGGGCCTCAGATATGGAGAAGGGGGACACAACAATGCCTCCATGCCCTCCTGACGTCAGGTGCTATAGAACCAAGCACATGCTCACTCCATCCTCATCCTCCCCAGCCTCAGCTTTGGTTCTGCTTTATATAAGGGTTGCTCCACCCCTTACCCTGCCTACCACCTCTCAGCTCTGCCCTTTCCCACTGTGGCCGGCCCCACCTCTCACAAAGACACCGTTGCCCTTCCTCCGGCCTCGGCATCTCCAGCTGTTCACTGGGCTTCGACAACCATGTGGGGCCATCAGGTACCAGAGTTTGCTGTGCGGCCTGGTTGCCACTCCACTGTCTGCCTAAAAATGTGATGTGTGAAGTTGCTCTCCAGTGTCTTGGCTAAAAAAACAGGATTCTGCAAGAAGGACGGAGGACCAGGGGGAGGAACATTGCTGTTCTGTGGGAAGCCCAGACAAGACTGGAAATTTCATCTAATTGCTTCTGAAGGCCAGTATTGGGGGGGGGGAATGAAGGGTGACTTGTTTTGATTGATACCTGCCCAGGGAGGACCATTCATCATGTTTTTATTACACCTTTCCTCCAAAAGAGGTAGGGCAGCATACAAAGTCCTTCATCTTGTCCCACACCAATCCTATGAGATCCGTTGGGCTGGAAAAGAATGATCAGAACCACCACCAGGACTCAGCTCCAATCTGACTACCAGGGAAACTGGTCTGCAAGGCAACAGGAATAAGCCACTGCACTAGGGTTACCAACTCTAGCTTGGGAAATTCCTGGAGATTTGGAGGCAGAACTAGGGGAAGACAGAGTCTGGGGAGGGAAGGGAGCTCAGGCTCAGCAGAGATGTAAATGACATAGAGTCCACTCTCCAAAGCTGCCATTTTCTCCCTGGTAACTGATCACTGGAGTGTGGAGATCAATTGTAATTCCAGGAGATGTCCACGCCCCACCTGGAGGTTGGCAGTCCTATTACTGCACTCTTCACCTCTTGTACCATCAGGGCTTAACTTGGTCAGAGGATCTGTGCATGGAACTCTCACATTGCATTTGGCAGCTGGAAGACTAAGCCTCTCCCCCTCTCTGAGGGAATGAATGAGGCTGCAAGGCAAAAGAAGGCAGGAGAATGGAACTTGGCAGCTCTTACCTCTAGGGTTCCCAATCCCCTGCCATGAGTGGGGTCCCCTCGGTGTCATTCAGCATGCAGTGGAAGTGACATCACCATGTTGCTGACAACTGCAGAGATGCTCTGGTATTTGGGCAAAATTCTATGGTAAAAATGGTTTCTACCATAGGGTTTTGCCCAAATACCAGAGTATCCCTGTGGTCATAGACAACATGATGATGTCACTTCCTGTGCACACCACAAGTGACATTGCCATGTTGCTGATGACAGAGAACTAAGCCTAAGTTTACTGCTGGTATTTCCCCCACCCCCTGCTGGTTGCCAGGGGGAAAGTCAAAGTCCCCCACCAAAGACTGCTAAGCAAACTTCATAGTCATGGGATAAGAGGACAAGTCCTCTTATGGATTGAGAGCTGGCTGAAAAATAGGAAGCAGAGAGTAGGAATCAATGGTCAGTTCTCCCAATGGCGGGATGTGAGCAGTGGGGTGCCTCAGGGATCTGTGTTGGGACCAGTGCTTTTCAACCTGTTCATCAATGACCTGGAGTTGGGGTTAAACAGTGAAGTAGCCAAGTTTGCAGATGACACCAAATTATTTAGGGTGGTTAAAACAAAATCAGACCGTGAAGAGCTCCAGAAGGATCTCTGCATATTGGAAGAATGGGCATTAAAATGGCAAATGAGATTCAATGGGAGTAAGTGTAAAGTGATGCATATTGGGACAAAAAATCCCAACTTCACATATACACTGATGGGATCTGTGCTGGCAGCGACAGACCAAGAAAGGGATCTTGGGGTGGTAGTGGATAGCTCAATGAAGATGTCAACCCAGTGTGCGGCTGCTGTAAAAAAGGCAAATTCTATGCTGGCCATAATTAGATGAGGAATAGAAAATAAAACTGCTGATATCATACTGCCTTTGTACAGATCTATGGTGAGACCACACTTGGAATACTGTGTACAGTTCTGGTCACCACACCTAAAAAAGGATATTACAGAGCTTGAGAAGGTACAGAAAAGAGCAACCAAACTGTCCTATGGGGAGCGGTTAAGACGCTTAGGGCTGTTTAGCTTGGAAAGAAGGTGGCTAAGGGGAGACATGATAGAGGTCTATAAAATTATGCATGGTTTGGAGAGAGTGGACAGGGAGAGGTTTTTCTCCCTCTCCCATAATACTAGAACACGGGGTCATCTGCTAAAGCTGGAGGGTGAGAGATTCAAAACAGATAAAAGGATGTATTTTTTCACACAACGCATAGTTAAATTGTGGAACTCCCTGCCCCAGGATGTGGTGATGGCTGCCAGCTTGGAGGGCTTTAAGAGGGGAGTGGACATATTCATGGAGGAGAGGGTATTCATGGCTGTTAGTTAGAATGGATACTAGTCATGCTGCATACCTATTCTCTCTAGTATCAGAGGAGCATACCTATTATTTTGGGTGCGGTGGAACACAGGCAGGATGGTGCTGCTGCAGTCGTCTTGTTTGGGGGCTTCCTAGAGGCACCTGTTTGGCCACTGTGTGAACAGACTGCTGGACTTGATGGGCCTTGGTCTGATCCAGCAGGGCTTTTGTTATGTTCTTATGTTCTTATATTCTACTTCCCTCTCTTCTCCTTTTCTCATCACTAGGAGGAGGCAGAACCACAGCCTCCTCTCCCAGCTAACCCTATTCTTCCTCCTAGCCTTGTGACCTTCCTGTGAGATTGTCACAACATACCTTTGGATCCCAACCCACTATTCAAGACTAACTGGAAAAATGGAAAGCCTTTCACGGAATTAAGATGCTGTCTACAGTCAATAAAAGAATAAGATAGTAGGAAAGTTCCAAAGGATGCTGACCACTGAAGGTATGAAAGACAGGAGCTTGCAGGATAGTTATTTGTAAAAAAAAAAAAAAAAAAAAAAGGAATATAATTGATATTGGTGCACGTATAACACCAGAGGTGGCAATATCAGTAGCAGAAGCAAGGAAAATTCAAAAAGATTGGAGGAAAAACAGCAAAAAGGATCGTAGAGTCATCAAAGCATGCTATTTATTTATTTATTTATTTATTTATTTATTTATATTATCACTCCAACAGTTATCCCCGATAGGAAAAAGGTTGGTGCTGTTCCCACTTCATCATAACAGCATCCCCTAGTAAAGCTCCACTCCTGGGTTTTATAACAGGAAATCACACGCTCAATCGGTCACTCTTTATTGTTGCAGCTGCTCATCCTCACAAACCAACATATGGTCATACAGATGTATGTAAAGCATAATTCAGGCTCTGTTAACAATATGTTAACAATCCAGGTATATCTATCTTCCCAGTCTTGTGCCTCACATCCAAATTCCCCCAGTAATCAACCATATGGCGCATTAAAGAAAGAGGACTAACTTCTCTTCTTTGTGAGGAACTTGATTCTCTGCAGTCTTGCTGCTTAGATGTGACTGTGGCGATCTGTCATGGGTCTGGAACTTCAAAGGTGTAATTTAGCTGTTAAAAACCTCATGCTGGTCCCCCAATTTAAAATTACCCTCTTGGGCTGCTTTAAACCCTGCCAAGGGGAGAATATAGACACAATATGGGTACCTGTCTTTTCTTCTTACAAAGCAGCTTGAGCAAGGGAGGGTGGGGGCAGCACCATGGCCCCAATTCAGGTCAGGCTCCTTAGGACTGCTTTTAGGGCCCAATTATATTGTCCAATCATGAAGCTTTAATTATGTGTTGTTTGGTCTTAGGAAATGAAGCCTGAGAACTTACTTGCCAGTATATTACTATATTGTTCATGATTGCTCATCACTGCAATATAATTTGTACAAGTAAACAAGATGTAGCTATTTCGCATTAAAATATATATAGCCAACCTTTAGAAATAGAGAATTTAAAAAGTCCTTCCAGGGAAGCAGAAAATGTAATATATATTCCAAATTAAGTGAGCCCCTGTACAATGTACTACTATGATCAGTAGATATTTACTGTGATTTTTTTCTAACTACTGTAGAAAATAATGCCATTTAGTATGCAGTGGGCATATGTGTGCTTGACAGCAGAGAACTAACTAGTCAAGGGTGATTTTATACCTACAAAACAGCCATTTGAAAATCAGACTTAGCTTGCTTGCAAAGCCCATTTAGAATAGCATCATACACCACATATGATCACCTCAATGATTTGATCCCAGTTCAAAATGAGTGTCATTTCCAGTAGTTTGGCATCTGGGACTCAAGTCAATATGGCATTTTTAATAAGGAACACAGCACAGGGCGGAATAATTTTTTTAAAAAACAGTATTTCAGAGTGCTTCAGCAGCTGGATGGGTAGTAGCTGCTGATGCATGCTCCCATTTGCTTGGATTACGCATATTCCTGGATCATCATGGACATCATTTTAAATTAATTATATTAGAAGGTATGTGCTGCTTTTGCACTTGTCCAGTTGGTGGCATTCATCAGTCAGTGGCACTCAACATGTTGCCTCAAGCCCAGAACTTACAGTATCAAACCACAATTCTCAATGGTGGGGATTTAGACTTGGGGCATCCAATCTTAACCAGAATGACTTCAGGCTAGGGTTGCCAGATTCCTCTTCGCCAGTGCCGGGAGGTTTTGGGGGCGGAGCCTGAGGAGGGCAGAGTTTGGGGAGGGTAAGGACTTCAATGCCATAGACTCCAATTGCCAAAGTGGCCATTTTCTCCAGGTGAACTGATCTCTATCGGCTGGAGATCAGTTGTAATAGCAGGAGATCTCCTGCTAATACCTGGAAGTTGGCAACCCTACTTCAGGCCAACCAGGAGGGAGGATGCCTGTATTTGGTTCTATAATGTAGCCTAAAGAGGCCCTCTGTTGTGACATCATGCATGCTTCATAGGTGGAGGGAAAAGTTTGCCAAAGGAAGGAAAGAGGGAGTTTTCTGTAGAAAGGAACCTTTCTCAGGGAATAAGAAGCAGGTAGCTGCCGGGTTTGTCTATTTCATCTCAGCTGGGCTTCCTGTATCTACAGTGGCTCTACAATTTATTCTGCATGAAGAATAACTCCAGTCTCAACTCTGTTTCATTTCCCTTTCTCTCACACACGTTGGTGCAATGTTTATGACCTACTCATTGTGATTCACATCATCTTGGAGAGACAGCAATTGTGCTCAGTTGTTGACCTACAGTGAGAGTTGGTCTAGCCCTTTTTATGCTTATTTTGTGATTGTAGAACACATCATTCTACAGTTTCGTTCCAAAAAAGGAACACTTTGTGCAAACTGAGGTAAGTTAAATGGGGAAAAAATGTACACCCTTTTCAGCTTCCTAGTGCACACCCTGATTCTTTTGACAGGGGCTCAAGGGTGCCTTGCATTCAACAGGTTTTGACATCTCTTGCCCAGGAACTTACACGAAGAATTACCTCTCCAGAGAGAATCGTTTTACAGAGATCTCTCCCTTCCTGCATATCTACAGAAAGTATTCACTTCTTCTTTCTAGGGATTTTGAATTGCTTTTTAATGAAATATAGGAAAGAATTCCTTTGACTTCTCTCTTGCCCCCCTATACTCCATAAGGACTATGGCTGACTCTTTATAGGGATTCTGATTCTGACATAATAGCTTGGTCATTCGAACCTATCACTGCCTGCTGGTTGTAACAATGGTAGTTTTTTTAACCCATGCAGGTAACATGGGGTGGTTCCGCATGGCTTATTTCTCCCAAATTTGATGTTGTTTGGAAATGAGTATCCCCCCCGCTTCCCCCAGCAATGTGGTACATTTGTACTCTGCCCAGACTTTCCCCAGATTTTTTCCAATCTTTCTCAAACCTGCTTTTCGCCAAAGTTTTGGGGAAGATCATAGCAAATCCTGGGTGGCTGCCATGTGCCTGGAAAAGTTCAGGTTTCCTGCTGCTGCCCATATAACAGCCATTTCCCCCTGCGATAGCCATTTCTCTGAATCCCCAGCTTTCATTAAAAAAGGCTCTAGCCCCTTCCTTGTGGAGATATATAGCAAAAAGCATATCCCTGCAACAAAATGGGCTACAGACTTACTTTAAAAAAATGAAATCTGGGAACCTAGAGAACCTGACACAAATTTTGTTATAGTAATATTGTAGTGTTATAGTGTTATAACACTATTAAATCCAGTTCCATTGCAAAAAGAGCACCTGTATGCAAATGAGCATTTAGATGTTACTTGATTATAACTTTCGGTATATCTTCAAAGCGGCTGTTAAGTAGTAAACTACTGATAGAGTGACAGCCTTATCATTACCAGACAGCAGATAGATTAAGTGGTAGTCATGAGAACATACAGGAAAGTGTGAAATCAGTGGAGTAATCAAAGAAGATCTTATAGAAGAATATAAATCACAACTGATTAAAAATTGGGTAAGTGGTCCTGTCTTTGCTTTTCCACATGGGCAGACTCTCTGTTTGATTGGTGTTTTCAAAAATCTGCCATTTAATTCATTGATGGATAAGGCATTATGTCTGGCCCAGAAGAAAAATCTGTGAAAAGTTGGAATGGTTAAGAATTCAAGACAATCTGGGAGCACTGGAAAAGACGGGGTGCTTTATTGCCAGAAGGTGGGTGCGCATTTCCTTCTGGCAACACCACATAGTTCAAGATGGTCCCTCACCGATTAAAAAAAAAGAAAAAAACTACCCTTGAAACCTGCTTTGTGGAATCCCAGTTGCCATTGCGCTGTGTTAGCAGCCACAGCAGCAACGGGGAAACTACACAAGCCTGTCCCCCTCTGTTAACTGGGATTGAGCAAAGACATCTGGTGAAGCAATCCCATGACTGCTTGGTCTTGCATTTAATTCTGCATGGATCCATTCAACTAATATGTTCAATTGGCTCATGAGAATTGGACCTCAGTGACCATCCGTGGGTTTAATTAGCACAGCCATGTACCCTATTTTACTGGTCTTTTCTTTAGGCCTTCCTGCGGCAGACAATCATTTCAGGCTCAGACCATTTGACAGGACACAGAAAATTAACTCATTTCCTTGAAGCAAAGTGCCATATAAACATTTACAGCTCATTTAAATCATTGCCCGAAGCTATAGAGGGGATAAATCCAATTCTAAGTCACTTCAGCAGTGCCAGGATAACATATGCTCTGCCACAATTTTTCTACTTCAGCCATGATATTTCTCTTCAATATCCTGAGTTCATCACTGTCCCAAGAAAATCTTAATGTTGAACAGATTTTAAACCTTGAGCTACATATTTGCCCTATTGTCCCTTTCTATGTAAAGCTGCTCAATATGCTTTTTGCATAATGGTCCTGATCGAAAAGGATATACAGACAAGATGTGCCCAGGGACATTGTCAGTTTGTAATCTATGAGACATGGGGCTCCCTCTGCTGCATGCACACAGAGGTGCTATTTGAGCCTGTGGCTGCCAGTCAGAGCACTGAAGAACAGATTCATGCTCAGTAGAATTCTTCCACGTCACAGGGCAGGTAGGAAGGAATGAGAGGTGAGCCTGAGATGCCTTCAAATCCTTTCACTATACCAGGCTTTTAAAGTATAGGTTGGCTGGCAGGCTTGAAAAGCCTCTGCTATCTCTAAATCCTATTGAATCATGTAAGAATCCTGGCCATAAAACTGTGGTTGCCCACACAAAAAGAACCTAGGGCTGCCAACTCCTGCTTGGGAAATTCCTGGAGATTTGAAAGTGGTGCCAGGGGAAGGTGGAATTTGTGGAGGGGAGTTAGCTCAGGAGCCAGGTAATTTCATAGCACCCACCCTCCAAAACTGCTGTTTTCTCCAGGGGAACTGATCTCTGTAGTTTGGAAATCAGCTGTATTTCTGGGAGACCTCCAGGCCCCACCTGGAGGTTGGTGTGCTACAGAAGCAAGTCATTTGCCATCAGGTAGGATAGAAGAAGAAGACGACGAAGAAGAAGAGTTGGTTTTTATATGCTGACTTTCTCTGCCACTTAAGAGAGACTCAAACCAGCTTACAATCACCTTCCCCCTCCCCACAACAGACACCCTGTGAGGTAGGTGGGGCTGAGAGAATGAAATTAGGGAAGCATGTAAAGGTAATGAAGTTGTAATAATGGGAGACTTCAACTTCCCGCATATTGATTGGATAAATGTATGCTCCAGTCAAGCCAAAGAGATAAAATTTTTAGACATCCTAAATGACTGTGCCCTCGAACAGTTGGTCATAGACCCAACCAGAGGGGAGGCGATCCTGGATTTAATACTCTGTGGTGCTGCCAGTGATTTAGTGTGGGATGTGGATGTAGTTGAGCCAGTTGGCAATAGTGATCACAATGTCATGAAATTTAATTTATATGTAAGTGGGAAAGTGACTGGGAAATCTCACACAATTACTTTTTACTTTAAAAGAGGGAACTTCTCTAAAATGAGAAAACTAGTAAAGAGGAAGTTGAAAGGAACAGGAGGGTTAAATCTCTTGAAAAGGCTCAGGAAAGGTAGTAATAAGTCCAAGAGGTCACCACCATGGCTAACAGGTAAGGTGAAGGAAGCAATTAGAGAAAAAAAGTCTTCCTTCAGAGACTGGAAGGTTTGCCCAAACGAGGCGAACAGAAGCAAACACAAACTTGCACAAAGAAAATGCAAGCAGATAATTAGAGATGCAAAAAAAGATTTTGAGGGGCATATTGCTAAACACATCAAAACAAACAATAAGAAATTATTTAAGTATATTAGGAGTAGGAAACCAGCTAGAGAAGAGGTTGGACCATTGGATGACAATGGGAGTAAAGGAACTCTAAGGGAGGATAAAGCGATTGCTGAAAAACTAAATTAATTCTTCTCATCTGTCTTCACTGTTGAAGATACAGGGCAGATTCCTTCTCCTGAACAGAGATTTTGGAGAGGGGAAAATGAGGAACTGAGGCAAATAGTGGTAACAAGGCAGGAAGTCCTAGAACGTCTAGACAAACTACAAACTAACAAGTCACAGGGACCAGACGGTATTCATCCTAGAGTTCTTCATGAATTCAAATGGGAAATTGCTGAACTTCTAACAAAGATATGTAATATGTCCCTTCAATCAGCCTCTGTACCAGAGGACTGGAGAATGGCCAATGTAACACCCATTTACAAAAAAGGTTCTAGGGGGGACCCAGGAAATTACAGGCTAGTTAGCTTAACGTCTGTTCCGGGTAAATTAGTGGAAAGCATTATTAAAGATAGAATTGTCAAACATATAGAAGGGCAAGGTCTGCTGGGCAAAACCCAACATGGCTTCTGTAAGGGTAGGTCATGTCTCACTAACCTATTAGAGTTTTTTGAAAACGTCAATAAGCATGTGGACAGGAATGAGCCTGTGGATATTGTGTATTTGGATTTCCAAAAAGCTTTTGACAAAGTCCCCCACCAAAGACCGCTAAGCAAACTTCATAGTCACTGGATAAGAGGACAAGTCCTCTTATGGATTGAGAGCTGGCTGAAAAATAGGAAGCAGAGAGTAGGAATCAATGGTCAGTTCTCCCAATGGTGGGATGTGAGCAGTGGGGTGCCTCAGGGATCTGTGTTGGGACCGGTGCTTTTCAACCTGTTCATCAATGACCTGGAGTTGGGGTTAAACAGTGAAGTAGCCAAGTTTGCAGATGACACCAAATTATTTAGGGTGGTTAAAACAAAATCAGACCGTGAAGAGCTCCAGAAGGATCTCTGCATACTGGAAGAATGGGCATTAAAATGGCAAATGAGATTCAATGGGAGTAAGTGTAAAGTGATGCATATTGGGACAAAAAATCCCAACTTCACATATACACCGATGGGATCTGTGCTGGCAGCGACAGACCAAGAAAGGGATCTTGGGGTGGTAGTGGATAGCTCAATGAAGATGTCAACCCAGTGTGTGGCTGCTGTAAAAAAGGCAAATTCCATGCTGGCTATAATTAGACGAGGAATAGAGAATAAAACTGCGGATATCATACTGCCCTTGTACAAATCTATGGTGAGACCACACTTGGAATACTGTGTACAGTTCTGGTCACCACATCTAAAAAAGGATATTACAGAGCTTGAGAAGGTGCAGAAAAGAGCAACCAAAATGATTAGAGGACTAGAGCAACTGTCCTATGGGGAGCGGTTAGGATGCTTAGGGCTGTTTAGCTTGGAAAGAAGGCGGCTGAGGGGAGACATGATAGAGGTCTATAAAATTATGCATGGTTTGGAGAGAGTGGACAGGGAGAAGTTTTTCTCCCTCTCCCATAATACTAGAACACGGGGTCATCTGCTAAAGCTGGAGGGTGAGAAATTCAAAACAGATAAAAGGACATATTTTTTCACACAACACATAGTTAAATTGTGGAACTCCCTGCCCCAAGATGTGGTGATGGCTGCCAGCTTGGAGGGCTTTAAGAGGGGAGTGGACATATTCATGGAGGAGAGGGGTATTCATGGCTGTTAGTTAGAATGGATATTAGTCATGCTGCATACCTATTCTCTCTAGCATCAGAGGAGCATACCTATTATTTTGGGTGCGGTGGAACACAGGCAGGATGGTGCTGCTGCACTCGTCTTGTTAGTGGCTTCCTAGAGGCACCTGGTTGGCCACTGTGTGAACAGACTGCTGGACTTGATGGGCCTTGGTCTGATCCAGCAGGGCCTTTCTTATGTTCTTAATGTGACCTGCCCAAAGTCACCCAGCTGACTTCATGTGTAGGAGTGGGGAAACAAATCCAGTTCGCCAGTTTAGCCTCCGCTGCTCATGTGGAGGAGTGGGGAATCAAACCCAGTTCTCCAGATCAGACTCCACCAGTGTGAAAGAGTTGAAAAAGGTGTGAAAGAGTTTAATGGGAAAAGACTGCCCTTTTTGTAGGATATTCTTTTTGAGTGCCTTTTTTATTTGGGGAAAATGAAGAGAACTTGGAGTTGGCATGGGAAGTGCACTCAGCTTTGAAAGAGTAGCATTTTAGGAACATGGGTGACTTGAATGAAGAAGCCTAGGGATGTCTGGAAAAGAGAGAGACCTAAAACATGGCTTGAAACAGAAATGTAATAACTTTAAGATTATTCTGCCTACTTCTTAGTGCACCTCAGAGGCAGTAAGTTTTAGACCTAGGGAGACAGGATTGCATTTATAGCTCATTTTATTTCCCCTTTGCTCAGTAGTTGCTAGTCTGTTTCCTCAATGACGTGCTTTCCCCCTTTTTGTAATCAATGACTGCAAACACTAGTAAAGTTATTTTTTTTCTGAAATTGGTCTCTGACTCATGTTCTGGAGTATATAGGGCTTCTCTGTTCCCTGGTTACAAGTCTCAGCCTAGCTGTGGCTAAAGAAAAGGAGGCCTTGGGGTGTTTACCTTCCCAAATGAAGACAGGAACCTTAACAATATCTCCAGTGCCTGTTACACTTGGGGAAGTGGGGGAGAGAGAGAATCAGCCCCAGCAAAAACAAAAGGGTGAGTGGGGATTGAAACTGGGTGAACAAGGGGAGGGAGGGTAAAATCTCACCTTTCACAAACCTAGGCAACCTCCCAATTTTGAATCAAATTTTACAACCCAGAGCCGCATTTCTCATCCCCAGCAAGGCAGGCAGGCAGCCTCATCCTCTGCCCCCCAAACACCCAGCATTTAGCTTGTAAAACATTTGTTGCTGGTATTACAGGCACACCACTGCTTCCTCCTGAAGACCTGGCTACACACCTGGTCCTAGGCAAAGCATCCACATGCACTACAGCTTCCTCCAGCAGTGGCATTTGGTGTCAGGCTGAAGCACTCTAGAGGTGTCCAAGGGCTTAAATACCCTCAGCTTCCCTCCTCCCATGCTAAACATCCTGGTGAGCATGGCTCCTTGTTGCATGCCCCTCCAAAGAGCCAGGGCAAAGCCCACACCCAACTGAGAGGTGGGGAAAGGAAGTCCCTTTTGCACAGTTCAATGACAGTTGCATTATGGCTACTGGTGAGAATGGGATCTGCTTCTAGGATAGGGAAACCTATAGAGGTACAGGAAGGAAGGGAAAGAGTTACACTTAGGCAGAAGAAACATGGGAGGTATTTTTGTTGGTTTGTTTACATTTAAAATGAGAGGCTCATTTGTGAGGAATGTGAGGAAACTCTCCTCCTCCTCCTCCTCTTCCACTCCCAAATATGTGGAAGCTAGTTCTGATGTGGTGGTAAAAGGGGAAAGGTACTTTGCCCATGCCTAGACTACAGTACCAAACATCATAAATCCAATAGGTACCTGAAAGTTCTTGTCTAGCTAATACTTTTTGTCTATCATAAAGGAGATTGGCGGTCTTCAATTCCTCTGACAGCTCATAGAAAAATTGACTCCTAAATGAGGTTTCCTTCAGAACACAGCAGTATTGCTATGTATTTACTTTTTAAGGCTTAGTCTGTTAACCCTACTGATCTTGTTTCAGTTCCTTCAACAATAACTACAACAGGTTATTTTTCATTTCCATGTTCTTGCCATTTTTTCAAGTTGTTACTCCCTACTTGTCTTGCTAACATTATATAGAGTTATAGTGCTAACATTATAGAGTAATAAAATGTTCCTTGCTTTCGATGTTCCTTGCTTTCAGTGATCAATTACAATCTCATTTGATTACACTTGTTTTGTGAACAAAAAGTATTTTTAAAGCCTAAATGTCCTCTTTATTACTCTTATGTGGGAATACTGCCCATGTACTATTTCCAAACGAGATCTGCACAACCATGACAATTTTACAAAAATGTTGCAGAAATCATACTGGGGGGAAGCCCCATTACTAGATGTTCTTGGAATCCTCAAAGAAATTGTTCACCCCATCCCACTGTGGGCTGTTACCCATGGCACACTCATGGAATTAATGCTGTTTTCATCTATGAAATGTAGGAAGTTATACAGCTCCAGGTTCGGTCCCTGGCATCACCAGCTGAAGGAGCTCTGCTGGCACTTGAGTGAGTTGACAGTATTCTGATTCATGGAAGATGCTTCTTATATCGAGTGTCTGTTTCAGCTACACAGGTCATATCATCATCATGCAATTTGTCACGGTGCAATTCTTCCTGAATTAAATAGAATGGGAGGCCAGAAGTTTCAAAGCCACTCCAGGGTTCTCCCACTTTGTCAAAAACTGTGTCTGACTCAAACCAAATCCTGTCTGGAGTCCCTGTGGCCACCATGGGTCAAGAGAGATGGGTCTCACCGGAATACATTAGATGAGTATATGCATTAGATGAGTATATCCATGTTCAGAAGGATAGTAGGGTATTGTGACTAAGCATAATTCCTGTGAGTATCCACGAGAACAGTGTTGCTTCCCAGGGTACTTGGAATGGGAGTCTCATACGTGAGGATCACAGAATACTGAACACATAATGAGCTCCCAGACAGCCACAGACAAAGTAACTGCCAGCTATTTTCCCAGAGTGCCTCCTGTCTCCAGATCCAGTACAAAACTTGAAATGGATTTGTTAGAGCCCATTGCCCTAAGCCTTCTTGTGTACTGTCTAACTGCAAGGAAGGGATTTTCCATACACAAAATAATTTCTGGGTGGAAATGGGGTCACACTGGCCAACTTCGGCAGAGAATTATGCCTGCAATCATCTTGCTTTGGACTATTCATATGAACATAAAGGACTGCCAAGGGATTTTTTTGCAATCTTGTAGATACAATCTACAGCAGTCTACAGGATCCAAGAAGATACTTTGTGCTACAAAATCTTAAAGTTCTGCAGCCAGGTAACCCAAATTCAGTGACGGGAAAAGATGAATTCTGCAAATATTTTCTTCTGTTTCTAATTGATTCTGCAGTGTTTATTCTTTTGCATGATTCATACTTGTCCTGCTAGTCATGTGGAGTGGGAAAGGGGTATACAGTACACCAGACCAGCAACTGCAACCACTGGAAATTTCATTTATCCATACCTCTATATTTAGAAAAGTAGTTTATTTAGAAGATTTATATGCCCCCTCTCCAGAGACCTGCTCTCATTTCAGAAATTTTACCTACACACTTTCTAGCATAACTCAATAGCCACAGGGGCCAGAAATGAACTTATTTGAAAATGAAAGCTAAGATTCTGAGGAAGCTGATGTCTGCTTCTAGTTCTACATTAAAAAAAAAATTCTGTGCTCCCCCAGGTGCTTTTCCCATCACACAAACTGCTCCTATTGGGCTTGAACAAGGTCACCAGAGTTTGTGTTTAGCTCCCAAATCCATCAAACCTCCTCATCCCTTTTCAAAGGCTGGAATAAATCTGTTCTCTGATTATTTCCTTGGCAGTGGGGGGAAAATAATAAGAAAACAGTTTACAGGCAATTTCCTTGTCAAAAGTTCCTGCCTATAAATACAATCAAGATAAGACTGACATGTCTAATAGCTCTTTCTCTCCGGAATGAATTATTCAATTCACAACTGATCCTCTCTAACTGGCTTACATTGCTTTTTTTCCCTTTCCCCATTTATTGTTACTTTATTTAGTCCTGTTGAGAAGCTGCTGCCAATAAGCTACATTACTCCAGGTGATACTAGAAGGTAACAAAGTCTTCCTTTCTTCCCAGCAACCTCTGCCTGGTGCTAAGACTATTCTGGCAACCCTCCAACCCCCCCTCTCTTACCCAGTTTCAGAACTAAGCTGCAATGAAAAGGGGATGGATCAAAGAATATAATATTGAAGCAGGCTCCTTTATCCACGCATACACAAGGGGGTAAATCCTTTTGGTTAAGAGTTTGCATGCTGTTCCTAGCACATATCTGAAAGCTTTCCCTCCCATTGCTGGAAAGGAGAATTAATGGACTGGCTTTTAGGATACCAACCTACTTTCAATGCATTCATATCAAATCACAAGAACAGGCTCGCTGAATCAACCCAAGGTCCATCTAGCTCATTGTCTTCAGCTGGGGCAAGATAACCTTTGATTGTGCCACATCCCCATCTAATATGGGTGGTGTCAACAGCACACCACTGCCATTTCCCAATACTGATATTAAAGAGAGGAAGGGGAAAGCTGCAGTGGGAGCAAGAATGGCAGACAAGGAACTTATATGAAAAACAAATTTTAAATTGCTCCCATACTCCAGGATAGGGGTTAAAAACTGTTCACAGGTCTGAAAGGGTTGAAGAGCCCTGTACTCTGTCTCTACATTTTTGCAAAGCTCATAAGCACAATGAGATACTGATGGTCATCTCATCTGGTGTATGACCTTCAGACTTGAAGAACGGTGGTGATCCCTCTTCTGAAAGTTGTTCTGACCCCTGGTTTTGTATACATGCAGGTTGTAGAGTTTTCCAACATTACCTTTGGTAAATTGTGCTTTTGTCTACTACCCCTGTAGCTACTAGTTAGAAGTGTCAGAAGTATCCTTGAAAAAAGAAGACAGCTTTTTCTCTAGCATACTCATGCCAAGAATAGGAAGCCGGCTATGTAGCTCTGCTTTTGTGACCATTTAATATCCCTGTATTTTCCCTTTGTCCAAGGAGCTCAGGACAGCACAGACAATTTTCATCTCCTTTGTTTTCTCCTCACAACATCTATATGGGTAGGATAGGCTGAGAGAGGGTGACAGGACCATGGTCACACAGAGAGCTTGGAGATTTGAATCCAAGTTGTTATATACTTAACCAATACTACATACTGATACGCTGTGCAAATTAATCATGGAAAATATATGGGAGGGAAAGACACATGCCAGGTAAGCCAGTATATGCTCATATGTAACATCTGATCCCCAAATAAGCACCCTGCAGATCTGCAGGAACTATCACAAAGGAAGCTACTTCCCAGTATATCTTACAAGAGCTTCAACCATATACATAATAGTGGTTGTTAAAATATATTCCCTGGCCCCTTCTGAACACTGAAAAAATGGCAGCCAATCACACCTTAATGTCTACATCCTTGCAGCTGAGGGACTTGTTCCTCCCTACTTGCATAGGATGCTGGAAACACAACCGTAGACCAATGGGGAAACCATTTCATCCACCCTGCTTGTCTAGACAGCTGACCCCAGGAATCTATTATCTCTGTCGCCATGCAAACAGGCAAAAAATCAATCATCTATAGTTCAGACTAAACTGAAGCTATCATACTTTGGTCACATCATGAGAAGACGAGACTCACTGAAAAAAAACAATAATGCTAGGAAAAGTTGAAGGCAATAAGAAAAGAGGAAGACTCAACATGAGATGGATTTACTCAATAAAGGAAGCCATGGCCCTCAGTTTGAAAGACCTAAGCAAGGCCTCTCTTTTTTTTTGGCCCATCTTCTGGGCATAGAGTAGGGGTCACTGGGGGTGTGGGGGGATGCAGTTGTTAATTTTCTGCATTATGCAGGGGGTTGGACTAGATGACCCTAGTGTTCCCTTCCAACTCTATGATTCTATGATTCTGAGGCTGTTAATGATAGGATATTTCGGACATCATTAATTCATAGGGTCACCATAAGTCAGAAGCAACTTGATGGCTCCTAACTCACACACATAGTTCAGGCATTTAAAATTATGATACAGAGCAGATCATGCAGGACTACCACTGCTTAAAAAGTTGAGAACTGGGTATGTTTGGCAGGGATACGATTTTGAAGGAAAGTGTTACTTTAAGGGTATAATCCGAAACATACTGGGATTCTTGTTACAAGAAAAGTTATATTTGTGAAGTGATTTCTGACAGAAAAACATCTACAATGGGGTCATTGTGTATTTTTTCTGTCAGAAATCACTCCACAAATATGACTCAAGTCTGTAAAATTCCTTTGCATAGTACAGAGCAATCAGGTTGTTAAGGCACCTGATGGGAACTCTGGGAACACATTCAAGTTCCCAGTTCTGCTCGAAAAGTTTAGGTAGCCCTTCCCCTTGTGGTGTTGACAGAGCTTCAGGTTTGTTTATAGGGCTTTATTTGCTCCACAGGATTTTTTTTGTGCGAAAAAATAAATAAACCCCTTTAAGCACATAAAATATATATCCACCCTACTTACAGTGCTTACAAGTAGCGAAGTAAAATCTGAGCTCAAATAAAACAATTGTGCTCCAAAGAGAACTGTTTCAAAAAGCAACCCAATATTATCCAGAGAGACAATGCAATTACACACAAGATTAGTGCTGTTCTGTCAATGAGAGCCAAAATTTCTTGCTGAGGCTGAAGCTTGGTTCCGAATGAGAACTTCATAAAATGCAAGTGAGATAAGAAAGGGCAGGAGAGGAACATGAGCAGAGAGGGAAATTGAATTTCAGCCTAGAAATAGGGCACAAATATTGAACAGCAAAAGCAATTACCCACTGCAACAGCCCGTAGAGGGGCTAAACCCTGTGTAGTTGAACCAAAATTAGATCTGAGGCTCTTTCAACAGGACCCCAGAACCAAGGATCTAACTCTAAATGGAACTGTTCTCAATCGAGATGAATGGTGCAGTTCACACCTCCCAGAGCTATCATTCTGGTTGCCTGCATCGCTCCCTTAATTTGGAATTGATATTTGTTTGAGGTTCACAACACAACAGAAATATATAACCAATTTTAAAGCACCACAGAGAGAAAATAAGAACAGGAAGGGATAAACAGAGCGCACAAGTCATGATCTTGATCTCCCAAGTTTGAGGATATCTTCCTGAAATTTATCAACTGGATTTTGAAAGAATGTTTCAATTTTTTTCATCAAAACAAATCTCCAAAGCAAGTTGTGCTTTCCTGAGAATTTTGATTCCCGATGCCTTAGTCATTGGGGCCTATAAGCATCAAGTAGATTCCGCCCCTTTCCAGGTCATCAGTAGGGTTGCCAGGTTGCTGGAACCGGCAGGCAATTGCCCCCCAATCCAGCAGCCTGCTTTGAGTGGTAGCTGCACGCAAGGGTGCTTACATCCCTTCTGGGTTTAGTCAGACTTTTGGACTACCTAATTAGAGTTGGACTAAAAGATACTATTTTATGATATTTTTGGACTGTCGTGATGGGTGAACAGAGGTGGGCAAATCCTGGAAGGTGATGCTGTGGGGCTCTTACTTGCCCCCTTGGCCTTTGACTTTTGGTTTCCAACAGGTATTCTCATGGTACATGTTAGTGATGTCCTAAAGGACCAAATAGTGTTGCCAGGTCCCCCCGGCCACTGGTGGGGGATGGAGGGTGACCAGATCCAAGTTAGGAAACTCCTGGAGATTTGTGGATAAAGCCTGGGGAGGGCAGGGACTTCAGTGGGGTACAATGCCACAGAATCCACCTTCCAAAGCATTCATTTGTTCCAGAGGAACTGATCTCTGTAGTCTGGAGATGAGCTGTAATTCCAAGGAAACCCCAGGTCCCACCTGGAGGCTGGTATCCCTAGGCCCAAATGGCTTAGGACTGGTATAGCTGAAAGAAACGCCTTCTATACCTGTATTGTTAGATTTCCTGCCTGTGTCCTTAGATTTCCTTCTAGGACCAATCAGCTTTTCATTTCTTCATAAACAGAAGCAGGGAAGGTGAAAATGTAAAGCTTTTTCGCTGATTTGCCCATGCAGAGTAGGATAGTGCTATGGAATGTTCTTTTGCCACCTTTGCTCTTCACCTCTGAACATCTGGTGATAGGGTTGACAGCTCTGGGTTGGAAAATACCTGGAGATTTTGGGGGTGGAGCTTGAGGAGGGTGGCATTTGGTGAGGGGAGGGACGTCAGTGGGGTATAATGCCATAGAGTCTACCTTCCAAAGTTTTCTCCAGGTGAACTGATCGCTGTTGCCTGAAGATCAGTTGTAATAGAGGGAGATCTCCAGCCACCACATGGAGGTTGAATTACAATAAAGAGACAGCATGAAAGCTCAATCATTGCTCAACAAACATTTACTAATATCACAGAACAACAAACTTATATTACTCTACTTTACTTATATAACTCTAAAGAACTACAACTATATATCTATATAAATCCACTCTATGAGAAGCCAGTCCACTAACTCAACAAGTAAGTCCAAATAACCCCCAAATGGAGGCAAGTTCCATGAACCACAGCAGGTAAGAGTAGTTATGCTCACGCAACCAGTCATGCTGGTTCATTGTAACCATGAAGTACCCAACAATTCAAGCCATAGGAACGTGTCCTTCATCCGTCAGAAAGCTGGAGATAACGCAGACCGGTGCAAGAGGTGAAGTATGTGTTTTCTAGCTATTCACACGATTCGTATGCTTCGTCAGCTTGCCAGTCTTCATCGGGAAAGAATTTCACTTATTTCAATCACTCCGTAGCAATTCCCATTAGCACAACTTGCTTCTAAATATATTACAGAAAGCAAAAAGCAAAATTGACAGGCATAATCTTGCACCAATGGCAGCTAAAGTAGTCATCAATCTAAACATTATATTATACAAATCCTGCAATGCTAACCCATGCCTACCTGACATGAAATCTGCAAAAGACCTCAGAGGATTCATGCAGTTTGTAAGCGGTTGCCTATCTGCATTAACCGTGTGAGGACTAAATACCTGGAGATTTTGAGAATGGAGACTGAGGAGGATGGAGTTTGGGGAGAAAAGGGACTTCAGTGGGGTATAATACCCTAAAGTCCACCCTCCAAAGCAGCCATTTTCTTCGAGTGAACTGATCTCTGTTACCTGGAGATCAGTTGTAGCAGTGGGAGATCTCCAGGCACTACCTGGAGGTTAGCAACCCTAGGTGAAGACAAAGCATTTGAGTTTTAATCAGTTTATTGGTATCTGCTGTGGTTACCATTTTGACCAATAGATTCTTTGATCCTCCATTGTTCTGGATTTTTTTGATGTTGATGCTGCTCTTCCTAGATTTGTTATTTTAGATTGTTTTGTGATTGTTTTATTAATGGAGAGTTTGTAAGCCACCTTGAGTGGTAATTTATTTTGACTGAAAGGCCAAGGATCGGTGTCCTCAATAAATAAATAAAGGTGCAGCAGAGCTGGGAAAACATCAGCAAGAGTGGCACACTGGCAAGTAATAATACAACCTCCTCCCAGAAAAACCCAGGGAATTGACTCAAGAAAATCTGCCAGCATCTTCTAGAAGTAGAGGCCAAGCCCCTTCTTTAGAAGCAATTTTAAAACCTTTTCATTTGCTTCTTTATAAAAGGGGAAAGGGAAAAATATAACAAACCGATTTCTCTTCAGATAATTTCTAAGGGCTCCGAGTGCATTGTAAATGGATGCCTTTATCCAAGAGGCAATTTGCTGAATTTCACAGCCTGCTTTTGTATTTCTGTTTGCTGAACAGCAACATCCGCAGCAGAAATCTCCCTTGGTTTAATACTCTCTTTAACACTCCGCATAATTGCTGGGCTTGATTTGCTTCCTGGAAAGGTTGCAGCGTGAAGAGAGGGGTGGAAGAAGGAACGGGTGAGGGAAGGAAGAAAAAGAAAATGGATGCTATTTTCAATTAAATGTACTTGCTGTCAAGGACTGCAACTGGAAAGCACCACCCAGCCTGTAGTACCTTCCCTAGCCCTCAAGGCTGAGAGGCCTTCCTTACAGGGCCATTCCATCAGTAATGAAAAAAACATTTGAAAGACAGCCAGCAAAATAATCCCATTTAGTTTGAACAGCGTTGGCTATTTTAAAAACATTCCTTGGTTGGTAAATATCATCAGCTCCTAACTAGCTTGTTCAGAATGTCACCTCCCGTTACCTTGATACACATGTGCTTCACAGCTAGTTGATATTTATTTAGCAGGCAATGAGTCCTCCGCTGAGCCTACGTTCCATGCATAGTGATAGGGAAACAAATGGCCCATGAGAGCAAGAAGCAGCAAGATCCAGAGCACAATGCATCCATCCAGCCCTTTGCTGCCAATGCGGAGTGCCATTGAGCTGGGGGAGTTTTTGATATAGTCCATTGAAACCATGGACGTTTCTTCTACTGACATGAGTATAAGCATTAGAGCAGGCCCTAGTCAGATAGGCATTTGACAGGGACTGCCATCATACAGCCCAAAGGCTGATGCGTGGAAATCACATAAGGTTGCAAGCACAAGGTTGGTAACTGGTGGAAGACTCACTGAGGAAGTAGGGGCCCTCACCAGTCATGCAATAGCATCTCTGGCAAGGCAATGACACCACTGGTGATACAATGACATCATTTTCTGTGCAAGTGGAAGTGACATCAGCACATCACCATGGATGCTCTAGCATTTGGGCGAATCTTTATAAGAGTTTCACCCAAATGCTAGACCAGGGGTTGGCAAACTCATTAGTCAAAAGAGCCAAATATCAACAGTACAACGATTGAGATTTCTTTTGAGAGCCAAATTTCTTAAACTTAAACTATATAGGTAGGTACACTGTTTATTAACTTAATAAACTTTAATTAAAGTTTTAAGTCTTAATTAAACTATAGGTACACTGAATAAAACTTGATATCATACTTAATAGTGATCTTATTTATTGATAAAAATTAAATTGTAAGTCCCTGCCATTTCCCCCTCCCCATCCGGAGTCCTCATCTGGAGGCCTAGTCTACCGCCATACAAGCCTATTGGTAGACCTGGCCTCCGGCTGAGTCCCATTGGGAGGCCAGGTCTACCCACTGGCTTTCTTGGCAGTAGACCTGGCCTCCGGAGGCCCATAGAAGCCAATTGGTAGATCTGGCCTCTGAAGGGGGACTTTTTCCTCTCCTCGGAGTCCAGGTCTACTGCCAAGAAAGCCAGTGGGTAGACATGGCCTCTGAGGAGGGAAAACGCGGGGGAACGGAGTCGGGGCCGCAGAAGATGGAGTGCCGCGGCCCAACGCCGCTGCTGGGGATGCGCTGCCAAAGGAAGCCCACCCAACAGCTGATAGGCGGGCGGGGCGGACCAGGAACCGCCGAGCCACCTGCCCAGCAATCGCGCGGCTAGAGGGGAGGGGAGGCTTTAGCCTCCCAACCATTGAGGGCAAGGGAAAGGGGGACCCGGCCATTCTCCACCGGGGGGAGACAGCGTGCCCGCACGCCTGCTCTCTCGCGCTTGCTCTCTCTCTCTCTCTCTCTCTCTCTCTCTCTCTCTCTCTCTCTCTCTCTCTCTCTCTCTCTCTCTCTCTCAGGCACAAGAGCAGGGGCCCGGAACCAAGTTCAGAGAGCCGCACTCAACGGGCCAAAGAGCCGCATGTGGCTCGGGAACCGCGGTTTGCCGACCCCTGTGCTAGACCATCCCCAGTGATGCACTGACATCACTTCCGATTGCATGGGAAGTGATGTCACCATGTTGGGATGCTGCTAGCTGCCCCCCTTCCTTTTTCATTTTTATCCTGCTGCCCAGCTGAGGGGTAGTGAGAAAGGCCTAGTGGGGGTTGTGAATCCCCTGCCGCCATCAGGGGAAGCCTAGAATCATGTAGTATGAATTGGGTTGCCAGGCAGTGCCTGGAAATTGGCGGGAGGGTTGTTGGGGGACACAGCATCACAGGAGAATTTTTTTTTTTTAAATGCAGCCTCATGTATTTACCAAATGTTTTTACTGGAAGGGACAAAGGGTTTTGTAGGAATATGCTATCCAGGAAACCTGGGAAGACCAGATCCTCACATAGGGTTGCCAACCTCCAGGTTGTGGCTAGAGATCTCCCTCTGACATCTGATCTCCAGGCGACAGAGATCAGTTCACTTGGAGAGAATGGCTGTTTTGGAAGGTGGACTCTATGGCATTATACCCCATGGAAGACCTTCCCCTCCCCAAACTCCCCCCATCTCAGGCTCCACCCCCAAAATCTCCAGGTATTTCCCAACCCGGAACTGGCAATCCCGAGCCATCTGGTTACATGTAATGATTTCTGATGCATCAGGACTTCTCTTTGCATTTCAGCAGCTGCGTATCTTAACTCAGCTGGCGAAGTTGATGCAGCATATTCCAGCCGATGCACCAATTTCTGGGATCCTTCAGCTGAATCCACAGCCATTGGAACAATCCCTCAAAATAAGATCAAAGGTCAAGCAAAAAATGCTTCTTCTCATACAGTATTCTGCAGGGCCAAAGACAGGTACGGTCATTTGGAGGGAGAGGGTCTTTTGTTGTAAAAATCTGTTTGGACAAGCTGCCTTTCTGACCAAAAATTTGCCCTCAATATTGAGAGGTGCTTTTCAAGCATTCCAGTGACTTGTGGTAAGATGTTTCTCATGGAATGCAAAACAATGATCCGGTCCTGAATTGCTGTAAACTCAGTAAAAGTCACAATTTCTGATGGCAAATTAGAGAGGCAGGGTCTGAAATTCATTTTGTTCAAAGATGGAGGCTTTAACTGGACCAACCTGGGGTCCAACTAACAGGAACAGCATAAGGGAGAGATTTAATATCCTCTCATCTCCAGCTATGGCCTGCCAAATCCCATAGCTATTCGTAAACTGGCATGGTATCTACCTATTACTTTTCTATCCTGCCCTGCTTCTAGGGGACACAAGATGGTATCCTAAATTCATCCCTCTGACATTTTGCCCCTGTGAAGTAAGTTAGATTGTGAGAGCATGACTAACCCAAGGTCATCCGGTGAGTCTCATGGCCAAGGGGGGACTTGAAAGACCTGAACCTGTCTGTTTGCCACACTGGACATCATAGCTAAGGGTTGCCTGGCAATCCAAGGTACACCTCCTCTATTTGTAGATGCTCTCTTTAACTGCAGGGTTGCCATCTCCAAGTTAGGAAGTACCTGGAGATTTTGGGGGCGGGGCCTGAGGAGGGCAGGGTTTGTGGAGGGAAGGGACTTCAATGCCATAGAGTCCAATTGCCAAAGCAGCCAATTTCTCCAGGGGAACTGATCTCTATTGGCTGGAGATTAGTTGTAATAGCAGGAGATCTCCAGTTAGTACCTGGAGGTTGGTTGGTTGGTTGGTTGGTTGGAAGAAGAAAATACCTATGCTGGAAATAGTAGAAACTATAATAAATGGCAGCACGTGGCTTCAAAGATAATATAATGTGAAATATACCAACTGGAAAAGAAAACAATATTATACAATATAATAATTCTATTTCATTATGTTTAGCTGTAACTAATCTTTCACAAATTTGTCAAATTCTTTTTTTTAACTTGGTAAAAACTAGCCTTCTAATGCAGAGGACAAGAAAATGGCATCCTTCCAAATGTGATTAGTTCTGGAAACCAAGCAACTACTGTTGAAGAAGGATGTGGACAGGCTGAAATATTCAGAGGATAGTTACAAAGATGAAGGCACGTGGACTGTTTCCAGGACCACTTGGTTGTATGTGTAGTAAGGGCTTGTGCAATTTTGTCTTGTTTTTAGACAATTTTTGTCTAAAAACAATTTTGAAGCTTAATGTTCTGTCTAGCCCCAGTGTTTTGATGTGCATTTCAATGGTGGAAGGGAAATTGCCAAGAAAAAAGAAGAAACTGTCAGTAAACAGAAAATCCTTGCTTGTGTTCATCACTTCCTGTCCTTTTAAAAAGATATATGAGGTCTCTTGTGGGACCCTGAGGAAGTGATCAGTATATAAACTATTTTTTTTAAAAGGCCCTTAAAATATTACCAGCATTTAACTCAGGCTAGTAATTGGGAACTGCATGGCTTATCATAGGAGCCCATGACAATCGTTTAACTGCATTATGCATGGGATCTCAACAGCAGCAATAGCCATGCTAACATTGGAGGAGAACCGCATTTTATCAGAGGCTCCATACTGCAATGTTGAGTGCTGGTGCCCAGGAACAGAGGCTGACTCAGGGGGATGAGACCCCCCCACACACACCCCTTGCAGTGGTTCAGTTTCATGGGCACTGACTTTTTTATTATTAAAACGAAGCCACTGTACATTTGAATTGCCTTGGTTGATCAGACCATCCATTTCAACATTGTATTTCCACTGGCAGACAGCAAGATGCCTTTGGTTGCTCACAAGCAGGGCAGAAACAATGAAAGCCTTTGCCAGAAGTTTGTTTCCAACGTCTGATATTCCAGGAATGGTTGGAAATCCCCTTTAATGCTGATGGCTAAAAGATAGATCCTCCATGAATTTATCTAATCTTCTTTTTATAGTCTTCTGAGCTAGCAGTCAAACTTACAGGGCTTTAAAAAGGATCCCCCCCCCCCCAACAGGGGATAGATCTACCCACAGCACTTTGCTATGATAGTTGAATTGCATTTGGGATGATGGCAAGATGCAGAGAGGGAAAGCAAAAGCAGATTTCAGTGGGCCACACATCTCATTTACATGATTACGCTAGTTACAGTTTCCTACATGCATATTATCACTCATGCACAAGGGCATGTGTATTCTTCAATATACTAATGATCACACAAAACGGTTATGTGTATTGCAGTAACTTTACCCAGGAACAGATTGTTTTTTTCCCTCTTCCAGACATAGAGATTAGACATAGAGATCAGGCTGAGAAAAGGCAATCTACTATTCTGATACAAAATACAGGTATTTCCAGTGGATCAGCATATGTGAAGTTATAAACTGGCAAGCAGCCTTCAGAGAGGTTGGAGACTGGTGGAGGAGGAAAGGGAATAGATAGGAAAGAGCATTGGGGAGAGGCAGAGAAATCTGCTAGGATGGGCACTAGAATGGGAATAGCGGTGGAAAGCAAGGAGGAGAGTGGGGAGCAGGGAAGGCAGATTGTATTATTTATTAGCTTTCTGCCTTGCTGGTTTTTGATGCTATAGCTGAGAGATCATGGAGCTGCTACACACTCTATTAAATAATTCAATCTGCAACGAATCCAAGTGTGTAAGCGAACACTCTTCTCCTGTGTGTTAAAATTTAATTGCAGACCTAAATGAGATTAAGTGCAAGGAGTACATAAAGGATATGAATAGATGCTGTCTCTTTGCTTCTTTCAAAGCCCCAGCCCAGGATGGAACCTCTGCCCCATTTTTCACTGGACTCCACTAAATGCCATCCTCTCATACTGCTCTTGCTCTACTTACAGCTGTGTTTGCTAGTGACAGGCTCGCAAATCACTTAATATCCATTAGAGCAGCAATGCTCGCCTTGCCAACCTCCCAGTTTTATTGGTTTCTCTGTTTTAAAGCCCTATATTTGCTCAGTTTCAGGCTGAGCAGTAGAAATGTGCTTTGTTTACCTGTCTCTAGACCTTGGCTCCTCCTAAATGTCCCAAACATTGTTTCACAGAACCTTGCTTTGTTTTCACTTTTGCATCTGCTGGCCCCCACACCACCCCCTGTACATTCATGTGTCATGTGCATAGGCTCTTAGATGTGCAGCTGCATGTGGGCTTTGTACACATGGGAGTCTTGAAACAGTGGTGATTGGAGCTGAATTCATTGGGTAAAACCCCCATCACCCCTGCACATGGGTGTTCGCTGAACACTTATTTGTGTGTGCAAATGTTGTGGGAATAAAGCCCTTATATCATTGAATGAAGATTCTTCATTTATATAACCTCTTGTTTAAAAGGTAAAGGTCCCCTGTGCAAACACCGGGTCATTCCTGACCCATGAGGTGATGTCACAGCCCGACGTTTTCTAGGCAGACTTCGTTTATGGGATGATTTGGCAGTGCCTTCCCCAGTCATCTTCCCTTTACCCCCAGCAAGCTGGGTACTCATTTTACCGACCTCGGAAGGATGGAAGGCTGAGTCAACCTTGAGCCGGCTACCTGAAACCAACTTCCGTCAGGATCGAACTCAGGTCGTGAGCAGAGGTTGGACTGCAGTACTGCAGCTTACCACTTTGTGCCATGGGGCTCTTTAACCTCTTGTTTAAACATTCTTATTTTACCCACTCTTACATCAACCCGGACTGGCGGACCATAAATATTCCCATTTTTCAGATGGCCCAGAGCCACTTGGAGAGTTCATGGCTGTATGGGGGAGGGGTTGAAATTCAAGTCTCAAGCTGTGTTGTTCAAGACTGGACAGTCCACTTTTCCTGCATTCCCTCATGCTGAACCTGTGGAAGATGAGAGAAGAATGGCTTTAGTGTTAAACTGTGGTGCTAGCAGTAGCAATACTTGGTCAACCCAAGATGCAGTAAAAAAATGTTTTACATTTAAGTCACAAATCTATCTGTTAAGTAGCTCAACTGCCTGTTGCTTTGGAGCAGAACAGAGAGAAAGGAAATGCCTGAAAGATGCAGTGAAACAAATGGGCTACCAATGACTGGGTCAGCTGAGTGGGTCAGTCTTCTATGTAGTGAAGCAAGTACTGATGAATGTTCAGCATCTGCAGTAAGCTCTTCACTGACATTGGAGACTGAGCCCTTGAAAATGTCTCTCAACGATATTTATCTTATTAGATGCAAACCCCATCCCCACCCAACACATTCTTTAAGCAAATGCCATTCCAGTGAAAACACAGAGGGCACACAAGTTGTACAGTTCTTGTGAAAGGCATGGATAGGTGAATGAAAGAAGGAGGTGAAGTTTCTCAAGAGTTCAAAATAATTTTGCTGCTGTCTGGTAATGGAGGTTTTTAGTATCTGTAGAGTAGACTAATATTTTTCTCATTGGAAGTTTTGTGTTTTATCTCAGATTTTATTACTGCTTTATTTATGGAGAGTTTTGGAATATAGGGATTTTAAAACCGATGACTACGTTAGGGCTTTGTGAAGGAAGACTGCATAGTATAGCCCAGTCTCATCAGATCTTGAAAGCTAAGCATGGTCAGTAGTACTTGGATGGGACACCACTAGGGCTGTCAATTCCGTTCGTCCCGAACCGAAAAACAGCCGAATTTTTCCCGATTCGGCGGTTTTCAGTTCGGATGGAACCGAATTCAAAAAAAGGCGGGAAAACGACGAGCCGAATTTGGTGAGTTCGGGGCGCGCTGAATAAATTTGGCAAATTCAGGGGCTCAGAATCAGCAGCATAACCGTCAGTTAGTAAGTAGCATTCTCCCGCGGCCAATGGTGGCCAAGCTGGGTCTTCTCCTGGCCAATCAGAGCAGGGATTCTCACTTTTGAAATGGCCAGAAGAGTCTAAAAACTCCCGTCCCTTCCCTCCCTTCCCGACTGTATTCATTGGTGGCGGTGCTGCTGAGAGATCCAATTCCTGACTGGGCCGAGCTGCTGGTGCTTACCGGAATAGGATTGGATTTACTTCTCCTCTGTGCTCCTGCTGGAAGACATCACACAGTTTGATTTTGGGTTTTTTTCTCTATACCTTTTCTTCTGTGTGTGTGTGGGGGGGAGCAGTTTCTTTGGGTGGGTGGGGGAGCCAAAGGGGGCTTTTGCCCATTCTGCCAAGGGGTGTGTGCCTGCTCGCCTCTGCGGGAGTGTGTGTTCTGCTTTTAAAGTTTAAAGTTGAGTCTGTGCGGTGGCTAGCGAGTCTCTCTCCACTCGGCACCCGGGCCGCGCCTCCTCCTCCTTGGTTTTTTTCCCATTTGGGGTTGAGCCGAGCCTTACTGGTTTGAGGGGGGGGGCTTCACCCGTTATGCAGAGGGTGTGTGCCCGCTCGCCTCTGCGGGAGTGTGTGCTGTGCTCTGCTTTTGTTTTTTGCCCCTAGCCTGGGGTTGAGTGTGACGGTGTGGCTTGTGTGAGTCTCTCCCCGGCGCAGCTTGGGACCTGCACCTCCTCCTCCTTGGTTTTTCCCCTGTTTGGGGCCGTACTGGTTTGAGGGGGAGGGGTTTCGCCCATTCTGCCTGGGTGTGTGTGTGTCCCCTTGTGTCTCTCTCTCCTTGGTTTGAGGGGGGGGCTCAGTTGTGTGTCCTCAGGTTTTCCCTCATTCATAAGATCGGTTAGGTCTGTTTTGATGCTCACTCAAAACTGGTTTTCAAATTGTGACTTAAACAATGCATTTGCCTGGTCCCGAGACTCCCGACTCCCGACTCCAATGCAAAAGGGGAAATTCCACCCCACCTGCTCCTTATGCATAGCTAGCGCGCCTCTGTCCCTTTCCATGATTTGCAAACTTTCAAGGTCATGTCACGTGTTGCTTTGCATGGTTTTGCAAACTCCGAGTCCAAATGGTCTATTTATTTCTATTCATTCTAATTGGCGGAGGGGGGACCCCTTCCAGGCCTCATAACTTGGGACACCCTGCCCCAATCGTAACCAAACTTGGGGGTTCTTGCAAGAAGGGTCCCCTCAAGCTACGCTGAAAGTTTGGGGCCTCTACCTCCAAAAAGCCCCCCCCCCGGAGCCGCGGAAAGCCACAAATGTGTTTGTAATGGCTTTATTGCAATGGGCAGATGGGAGGACCCCTTACGGGCCCCATATCTCGGGGGGCCCTGACCCAATCTTCACAAAACTTGGGGGGATTCTTTCAAGAAGGGTCCTCTCAAGCTACGCTGAAAGTTTGGGATCTCTACCTCCAAACATGCCCCCCCAGAGCCGCGGAAAGGCGCCAATGTGTTTTTAATGGCTTTAAACGGCCAAATTTCCCCCCGAACTCTGAATCTCACGCCGAATTGCACGGATCCGAATCGGGGGAGTTCAGATTTCAGCATTTCATGAATCAAAACGGGCCAAATTTTGCCGAATCCTTATTTTACCGAATTTGTTTTTCAACAGCCCTAGGCACCACCAATGCAAGCTCTGCAGAGGAAGGCAATGACAAACCTTGTCTGTTTCTCACTTGCTTTGAAAGCCCTTTGCTGGGGTCAACATACGTTGGTGGTTGTTTGAATCTTGTATACAATTGTAAACCACTTGAATCAATGGAAGAGTAGAACAACATTACATAAATGATAGCTCGATTAAACAAATAAATAGCACAACACAAATGCGAGCGCTGTTATCGAGAGCTAAAAGACCATCCATTTTCAGGACACAGAGATAGGGAGCTGGATCCAACCAAGAAGCCTATCCTGAGAAGGAGCATACGACTGGAAGGAAATGGAAATGGAAGCCCAAAGCAGGGACTAGAGGTCAAGGGCATGTGGACTATTGCATGGAGAAGGCATTTAATTACATTAATACTTTTGGATTGAAGGAACTTCTGTCAACAGAGCAGGGTTTCTGGTGCAGCCCAAGATGCCTAACAAATGGTACTCCAAGGAGACCCCTAGGAACAGCATGAGGAGGAAGTTATAGGTCTGCAGGGAGGCGGAATTGCCCAAAATCTCACCCCTGCCTTTCCATCTGCAGAAATTTCCCACTGGATCCAGCCACATATTTTCAGCAAGCATCACCAGTATCCAGCTAGGCCTTGGGAAGTATTATTGTTCTTCATCCTGGTAATCTCCTAACCAATGAGAAGCCAATGGGGAAATGATCAAATGCCTAATAGTAACTACTTTGGCTGGTTTTTTTTTTTTTTTTTTTTTTGCCAGCAAGAGAGAATTAAAACAAGATATCAGTTTGTTGCTTTAAAAAAACAGCCCCTCCTAATTTTGTGGTTTTTAATCACAGGTTCAAGAACACAAACTTGATGAAGGAACTGAACATTATGTAAAGTGAAAAAAACTGAAAGCACAGACAAGATTCAGGGAGTGTGTGGCCAGACTTCACGCTCCCGTGAATTAATAGGAAGGGCCTTGTTTCTGAAAGAAGTCTATGAGGCAGACAACCACCATTAAGTGCTCCTATAAAGAAGGGAATAAAACCAAACATTAGAGCCTCCAGAGAACCCATCATTAAATGAGTAGAAGTGATAAGCATTATTCCCAGCCATAACCCACTATTTGCCAAGGATATGTGATGTGGGAGGATTGTACAGCTGGCTGGCAGTGGCTGGTGGACTTTCCTGTCCTGAAAGAAAGGGTAGACCAGTACAATGGCTGGGGATCAGGCACGCATGGATCTATCTCCTCCACCACTGATGTCTTTAAGCACATTTCTAATTATTTGACATCCAGATTACAGCTCTTCACCTCTTGGAAGATCTTTCAAATAGTATTTGAAGGAGAATATCACAAATCAGTCTGGAAACAAGTTGGGACATTCACAAGACCAATGCAATGTGCCATATCTCTTGGAAAAGACTGTGTGATGATGACCCCAATGATTGACATTGGAAGAATTTGTCCTAGGACTGCCAACTCTGTCTTGGTGAATTTGTGGAGATTTGGGAGTGGTGCCTGGGGAAGGTGGAGTTTGGAGAATAAGTTTGAGATGGATGTGATGCCATAGAGTCTGCCAAAACTGCCATTTTCTCCAGGGAAACTGATCTCTGTCATCTAGAGATCAGTTGTAATTCCAAGAGAATCCCAGGCCCCACCTGGAGGCTGGCAACCCTAATTTGCCCCCAACCCTCTTGCAATGATTATAGACACAAAACCCAAAAGAAGACAGGGCTGGTCTTCATGCCTTATGCAGCCCTGCCTGAAAGAGACGAAAAAAGGCATGGCTCTGTAAGCCTGCCCAGTCTCTGGCTTGCAGGCGTTGCTGCAGCTGCTGACCCAGCCTCCCAAATTAAATAAGGTGGGATTAGTTGATGGCCTTTGGGAGACAAACAGGAATTGGGGGTGGGGACTTCAGATTGCCATGAGAAGGAGGCCTTTTTGTGCTTGTTCCACATTGGTTTGGTCTGGGCTGTTACTGGTGTTTGGACTGGTGAAGCCATAAGGAGCCCAGAAACAACACAGGTTGTCCATGTGCAGGTATGGCTAACTCGTGAGCATCCTGAAGTATCCTAATGATCAAGGGAGTTTTCCCAAGCCAGCCCTTCATGGGCTTGAGTGGCTGGTGGGCAGGGAGGGGAGGAGACCTTCCTGGGGTACAGCAGCATCAACCAAACCCTTAGTTGCTCCAGGGGCATGCTGGGAGAGGGGATGGTGAGGTATTCTCTCAGCTTTGATGTGCAGGACAGGATAAATGAAGCCACTGGTAATGCTGGGTAAGTCTGAAGCCAGGGTGGAGGTGCCCAGGAAATACTGGGAGTCAAAGCAGATTGTCTGTTAGGAGTAACTGGCATTTAATGTCTGGAGAATTTTATTATGCCATAAAAACCTAGTTTAATCCACATTACTGCATCTTGTATCTTCATTCTAGAGTGTGTGGGCAAAACCAGTCATGTGAATTAGCATTAGTCTCTCCCTGATTGTGATCCACTTCTAGGGTTACCAACCTTAAGGTGAGGCCTGGAGTTCTCCCAGAATAAAAGTGGATCTCCAGAATGTGGATATCTCTGCCACTGGAGACTGTTTCAGAGGGTGGAATCCATGGCATCACATCCCCACTGAAGTCCTCCCTCTCCCCAACTCCACCCTCCCTGGGCACTGCCTCCACATTTCCAGGAATTTGCCAAGCTGGAGTTGACAGTCCTAATCACTAGAGTTACCAGCTCCAGGTTGGAAAATACCAAGAGGTTTGGGGGGGGGTGGAGCCTGAGGAGGGTGGGTTTGGAGAGGGGATAGGGTTGCCAACCTCCAGGTACTAGCTGGAGATCTCCTCTATTACCACTGATTTCCAGCCGATAGAGATCAGTTCACCTGGAGAAAATGGCCGCTTTGGCCATTGGACTCTATGGCACTGAAGTCCCTCCCCTCCCCAAACCCCGCCTTCCTCAGGCTCCGCCCCAAAAACCTCCCGCTGGTGGTGAAGAGGGACCTGGCAACCCTAAAAGGGGAGAGACTTCAATGCCATAGAGTCCAATGGCCAAAGCAGCCATTTTCTCCAGGGGAACTGATCTCTGTCGCCTGGAGATCAGTTGTAATAGCTGGAGATCTCCAGCCACCACCTGGAGGTTGGCAACCCTACTAATCACTTAGTGTCTGTTCTGCACAAGGAAGCTAAAGGAATATCACAAGAAAGGTGTGAGTGCCAATACAGCATTGCAGTGAGGTCATTTAGATGCCATAAGTTAAAATATCAAATCAAATGCAACCAATCAACTCTTCCCTTCCCTTGCACTTCGAAGGGAACATGTTTGTAGCTCTGCCTTCTCTTTTAGTGGTTCACAATTCTCTTTGCTACAATTGCCTGTGAAACAATTTAAAGGGACTGAAATTCTTCATGTGGAACCTGATACCTCTAGGGCCTAAGGGAACCATGCCACAATAATGAACCCAGCTATTTGACCACCGCACCATGGCTAGATAGGGTTGCAGGAGAGAAAGTCAAAGGGGAAAAATTACCACTTGATAGAAACAAGAACTGAATGAGCCAGATCACAGCCTGGGAGAAAATTACTATCTAGCACCTGGTGAATTTATCAGCTTTTAATTACATTTGATGCTAATTATATTGGTACATGGGGGAAAAAATAATAAAAGACCGGTACTCTACTTATGTAGAAGACTGGCAGGAGGAAATGCCGAGAGGTTTCTTTCTTTCTTTTTTAACAAAAGCTGTCATTCTAGCCTCTGTCACTTCTTTTGAGACAAGGATCTTATCCTGCTGCATAAAGAAAAGGGATTTTTCCCTCTCTCTGCAATCCCCTGCCAGGAAAGAAACTTGGGCCTCGAACGTACTTTGCATTACTTCAACTGACATCTGGAGATTTCCCACCCAATTAGCTCAGTGCTGTTACTCTGAATGTGTGTCTCATTGTTACAGGAAGGCAGGGTCTTCCAGGGTGTTTGCAAACACTGCCAGAGCCTCTCGGTGGAATAGTAAGCTCATGTAATACAAATAGGTACTTAGAAGATAGGTTTCCACGCAGTCAAGAAAGGGGCTTGCAAAGCTAAGATAGGACTGGTGGAGTAATCCAAATCAATATGAAATCAAATGATGATATGAGTCTATCCCTAGCTGCTTTGGGAGAGAGACAGGAAGCGTACTCTACAGAATGATGGAGTTTGGTGTTTTCCCACTCAGCTCCTTAACTTAGCTCCTGCCTGTCACACCTCTCTGCCTCTGCTTCAAGGAATCGTTTCAGCTCATGCTGAGCTGTACTGTTGTCAACATTCTGTTGCCTACAGTTTTCTCCTGAGTTTTTGGTCAACCGACTGTGACATCACAGCAGCTAAACCAATGACAGAGGTTGGAGGGCTGGCAAATCACGACCAGACAGGCAGGCAGGCGTTTTAATATTCAGGAGCAGCAAGTGTAACTATTTCCTCCTCAATAGAGCTGATTTTAATAGAGAACTACAGACTCAAAGTACATGTTACGCAGATTACATTACTTTCCCCTAGGGTTGCAGGTCCTTCTTTACCACCAGCGGGAGGTTTTTGGGGAGGGGAGGGACTTCCATGCCATAGAGTCCAATTGCCAAAGCAGCCATTTTCTCCAGGTGAACTGATCTCTATCGGCTGGAGATGTTGTAATAGCAGGAGCAACCCTACTTCCCCCCCTCTGCATTTTTTAACCCAAAGCAGCCCAGGCAGGTTGTGAGTGAAAGCAAAGAAAGGACATACAGAGAGAGTGGGAAGCTACTTAGCTCTTCCTCTTTCATCTTTTCCAGCTTGAAATTGCCTTTGGCAAACTAATTTTCTACCTACATGGGGAAAGATATAGGATCCATATAGCCTTCCTGTATCTTTCCCCTTGTGGTGAAAAAGCAGCTTTGGGAAGATGATTTTTGAGCTGAAGAACAGCCAGAGGGAAAACAGTTAAGTAGTATTTCTCCTCCCTTCCATCTACCAGATACTATCTAGCCATATCTTTTTTTTAAGTGTAGTAAAGAATCATATAACTCTGTCTAATGTGTCGCTTGAAGCACTGGGAAGTTCTGTTGGAATGCTAAAAAGTATAAACTGGGAAAGTTATTCCTAAATTCCATTTAAAAGGAGAATGCAATGCACTGTAAAATGCTGGAAATGCTAAGTTTTGCAGAACCTTTTACCTGTAGGTAGCAATTTAGCTGTGAAACAAAACAAAGTCATGGAGCTGAGGCACAGGTCTACACTCTCCTGGAATTGATGGTTTCCAGTGTCAGTGTTTCTCTAGCCTAACACTCACACAGAATGACAGGTACCTCTTAGAAGAGCTAGAATGACTGACAGGTATCATAGCAACACATGAATTAAAGAGTCTTACTTTTGACATCAGTAGTGGTAAATGTCATAAAAGATCAGCCATTGTATCCTGAACATGGCCCTCCCTCTCACTATGCAGGGCTGTTTCAGGTGATACAGTGGGAAAGAACAGAATGTTTAAAAAGTGAGGAAAATAAGGGGTTCTTAGAACTATTCAGCTGTGGGAAATCATCAGGTTAGAAGTTAGTGTCACATAGCCAAAGATCCAGCTCAACACAATTGAAGGTCTGATGCTCAAGAGTAACTTAATTTCAGCACCCATGATCCCAAAGGAATTGTTTATTTCATGACTGCTTTTTAGGAATCAGTAGAGAGAAATGCAGCTGCACAAGGAGTCACCTACTTTTGGGATCTGTAAAACTGAATCCCTTTGTTCAATCTGCTGGAAAATTTAAGGGTCTTTAGATTACTGGGAGGATTGTGTTCTGTGCACATTTGGTGTCATTATCAGCATAAACAGCTGCCACAGAACCTCATATACATTCCCCATTGAAAATAACGGTTCCGAACTCCAGAACCATGTGGATTTGAATCCTGAACTGGTAATGTCCTACCCAAAAACAAGCAGTCATGGTACAAATCCCCCCTCCGAAGCCTGGCTCTGAAATTATAATGACATTTTGTTCAGTGGTACACCCCTAGTTTATACGTTGGTCAGTGTACAATTTCGAAGCAACATTCTTCTTCCATTATTATAGCTCTGACTTCTGTAACATTACTGAGTTTCAGCAAATTAGCTAGCCATCCAAACGAATCCGTTCTAAATTCTCTGCATCCTTCCACCAAAAGCACACACACAAAACAATAGCATACACATGGAGAATTCAATAAATTAGTATTCTAGAGACAGGGGCCTTAAAATAATTTTGTTTTGCTGTAGTGGCACTTTAAATCTAGAGCTATTGAAAATCCAATTTGCACTTAGAAACATTCAATTTGTTTGCAGGTGTTTTTTCCTTTAAGTCATGCCGAGCAATTTAGTCTAGCAGAGCACAAACCTCAGGCCTGGGAGTCTATGCTGTGTCTGAGCCAGCCTGGTCACTTCAGGTCATTAGATTTAAGTGATGCTTCAATGTGGAACAAAATTAATTTGTTAAATCCAGTGAGCTCTGTGAAACAGATTCTTGGATAATCCCAACCCATGTGATCAGATGCGGAGTCGAACTCTGAGGATGCTCTAGATCAGTTCAGCAATCTTTAATTTATTAACAATATTTATATCCCATCTTTTCATACTACCGTCTAGAAGGCAGCTAAAATAAATATATAAAATACAATGCAAACAACAATTAAGGCCAACAACTAAGCCAAAAGAGCTGAAAAAGCCTTCAAATAAGTCTTTAAAATTAGTTTCAGAGGATAGCCACACTGGTCTGCTGTAGGAGAGCTAGATTTGAGTCCTCTAGCAGAGACGAACAAGGTTTTGGGGGTTTGAGCTTTCAAGAGTCAAAGCTCCTGTTACCACATCTGGATAGCTGAAGCTTCAATATACAGAAATAAATAACATAATCTGGTAAATAACATCCCATTAAGCCTCTGTTAAAGGGACAGGATGTTTTTTCTTCAGCATAGGGTTGCCAACCTCCAGGTACTAGCTGGAGATCTCCTGCTAGTACAACTTATCTCCAGCCGATATAGATCAGTTCCCCTGGAGAAAATGGCCGCTTTGGCAATTGGTTTCTATGGCATTGAAGTGCCTCCCCTCCCCAAACCCTGCCCTTTTCAGGCTGCACCCCAGAAACCTCCTGCAAGTAGTGAAGAGGGACCTGGCAACCCTATCCAGGCAGCTGGCAACCCTACATCCCTTTTAACACATTAGTCAGATCTCTCAGGAAAGTGGGTCTCCAGAACAGGGTCTTGAATATGAACATCAGTGAAACATTCATACCTGCATGACTAAGTTCCAAAGAGGCAGAAGGTCTTGGAGGGCCCAGCCCAGACTGAAAGCCCACTACCATGACATGGTCTATTTATGTCACCTGAGGAATAAAATAGGCTTGGGGAAAGCAGCATGCTCTGCTGATAGGGTGGAAAAGTTGTCATGGCCACTAATATGTGGTTCATTATGTATTTTGCTGGCTGTATTGCTTGTTTTCTAGATGTTGATAAGGCTATATTAGTTGGTTCACTGATTTAAGGAATTATTTTTATGATGTCACCCACACTGGGTCCCGACTTTGTTGACAGAAAATTGGGCTTAAAAATATTTTGAAATAAATAAAATAAACCTGGAGGAGCCTAGCTCTCCACCTTGCTAGACTGTGCTACCAGTAACAGACCATCTCCACCCCTTCCAGTGTTAGTCTCATCCTGACAACAGCTGAGGTTAGTAAGGTATAGTTCCCTCTCTACCAAACTCCATTTAAAAAGAGACTCAGCAGTGAAACAACCCACCTATTTCCTGACCGACATTGTGATTACGTTCTGCCAGCTTATTTCCAAAGGGTTTCTTTGGAAATAAGCTGCACTTTCTACAATGTGCATATTTACCCTCTACCTCCTGTGTGGATACTACTTGCAACAACACTGCTAGCAGGGAGAAAAGGTTATTAAACCAATACACAGTAGGTATATAGTGTGTGTATGGGGAGAGGGATATTTGCAGCAGTTCAAATCTGATGTAGGAAGATCCCTCTTATTGCTGACCTGTGTGGGGTGCATTGTCTTCACATCACCAGTTGGAGGAGTGGAGGATGTAGGGTTGCCAACTACCTGGAAGAAAACATGTCCTGTCTGTTTAACAGAGGCTCAGTGGGATGTTGTTTGCCAGATTATATAATTTATCGTCATGCCATGAAAAGCATCAGCTATCTGTTTCCACACACTAAGCCTCTATTCAAGAGTCAGGAAACTTTCTCAGAGCCTCCCAGCAACCCTAGGAGGATTCAGAGCTGTGTATGTGTCCTGAGATGGAGAACATGTAAGGGTTCTGAGAAAGGTTGCCAACAGACCAGTCCTTACAGTGGAGGTTTAATGTATAGAAATGGGCTTTTCATGGCACACAGGTAAACAGCATCACCTGGTAAATAGCATCACATTATGCCTCTATTAAAGGAACAGGACAATGTTTCTCCAGGTGGTTGGCAACCTAGTTCATAGCAGAACAATAGGGGTGCTGAAATAATGTTCTTCTCTTGTTTGTGCAAAGGGCTCCATTTTTGTGCAATGTGTCTTTCCTATCCCTGCGAGTGTGTTCTAAGCATGCACAACATGAGGTCAGACACATATAACACTACTCAACATGCCCTATCATTTGATCTATGGGTCTCCTCCTGACTGAGTTTTCTATAGAGCCTAGGAGACCTATTTTGGGATGCAGACTTGCAATACCAGCTAAGCATCCTAACTTATTATAGAATCTTTGAGTTGGAAGGTACCACCAGGGTCATCTAGTCCAACCCCCTGCACAATGCAGGAAATTTGGAACTACCTCCCCACCCCAGTGACCCATACTTCATGCCCAGAAGATGACCAAGGTGCCCTCCTTCTCATGATCTGCCTATGGTTATAGAATCAGCATTGCTGACAGATGGCCATCTAGCCTCTTCTTAAAAACTTCCAGGGAAGGAGAGCTTACCACCTCCTGAGGAAGCCTGTTCCACTGAGGAACTGCTCTAACTGTTAGAAAAACTTCTGCCATGACTGTTCAAGACTGGTGGAGGCAGGCGGCCAGTACTGCTGAGGCCAGTACACTGAGGACAATTAGAGCATTCATACATCAGCATTTTAGCAAGCACAATATTACCCTGAGGGAAAGAGCTGGACATGGGCTGAGGAGGCACAGGATAATGACCAAGACTGTCTTTCCTCAGGTATGCTTCGTCTGCTGTCCCTTATCTGGCCCCTGCATCAGCATAGCTGCACCAGCCCTAGATTCATGCCAGCATAGCATTGGCAGGGCAGTGTGTTGGCATGTCTCCAGATACACCAGCACAACTCTGAGTTTTGCCACAATCTCTGGGTAATGCTGATGTGGAGCTAAATCACTAACCTAAGCAGGTGGTGTTAGGATTACACTCTTGATCACATGATGTAGCAAGTACTATTTATATAGGGAGTGTAAAAAATTCCAATGTGACTACAAAGTAACATGCAGGCCACACTTTTAGTCAGAATCTATATTTTTCAGTCAAATTCATCGTATAATTGGGCAAATTTACAGTATAGGTTATAGTGTTTAATATCTGTCTGGATCACTGAATTGAAAGAAGTTGGTGGGGTTTTCCTTCTTTAAAATTTACAACATGGTGCAAAACATTCTATTTCTGTAAAAATAGGATATAACTGTATAAGGTTTAATAGGAGCTTATACTATGTGTCAGGAAGGGTTGGCAGCATACTAGCTATGAATGGCTTTTGAGGCAGCAGCAGCCCATGCTGGGAGCAACCTCTGCACCTCTGAATCCTCTGAGGAGCCAGCATGGTGTAGTGGTTAAGAGCAGTGGACTCTAATCTGGAGAACTGGGTTTGATTCCCCACTCCTCCACATGAAGCCTGCTGGGTGACCTTGGGCTAGTCACAGTTCTCTCAGAACTCTCTCAGCCCCATCTTCCTCACAAGGTGTCTGTTGTGGGGAGAGGAAGGGAAGGCAATTGTAAGCCGCAGGTGAGACTCCTTTAAGGATAGAGAAAAGCAGGGTATAAAAACCAACTCTTCTTCTTTTCCATTTGTTCACAATTTGAATACCTTCCTTTTATTACATTTGTAGCCCATCTCACGACTCTGATGAACAATTTGCATGCATGCTTTATCCCTGTCAAATACAATAATAAATCTGCCACACTAGGGTCTGTAAATCTATATTTATTCATCCCATATATAAGCAAATAAAAGCAAAAATTATTTCTTCTAAGTTTATAGAAGATTTAAATTTAAAGAATAACTGAAATGTACTGGCATCAAGAGACTGAACAGGTGCCAGCAGTGGAGGGACCGATATTAAACAGTGCTGCAGGAGGTAACAGCTTTAGAACGTTCATTCTAGTCTCTTGGTTTGTGCTCTTTGTTTCAGGTTTTGAGTGGATACCTCAGTAGAGACCTGTCACAAGTGATTCCTGAAACTAGAGCCACCCCCTCCCCAGCCCAGGTCCTGTGCTTTCTCATGGACTGACTTTTCCAAATTTCAGCCCTGACACCAGCAAACTAAGCGCATACCACTGTATGGAGCTAGCTAGGACTGCAGATAGTCATGGTCAAACCAGGAGGGTATGGAGAAATAGGCAGGAGGGTGAAGCCTGAAGTGTATTGTGGTCTTCTCTGTCACTATGGGGAATCACCTGCTATGCAGCTGGTTAGGCTGGGGATTGAATATCACTCAAGGTGGTTCTTACCTGTGCTCTGATTCTTTCCTGTAAGCTAGGACTAACTTGCAAGCCCTGCATATCTCCATTTCTCTCTTTTCTTGTGGCACCACAATCCCAGCCAGACAGAAGCAGCCACAGTGATTAGGCCTCTAGCTGGAGAAGCAATTCTGCCTGAATTCAACAGATTTTTGGGGCATCCCCAAGGCTACTTGTTGCTCATGTCATTTCTTTTGATGCCCCAAAAGAAAGTAAACAGAGGAAAGCATTTCTTTCCGTCTTCTTGGAGCAGAAGCTGGTAAAAACAGTACCTGTTCTTGGAAACTGATGATCAGCCAAGTAGAGAGAGCTGCACTGAAAGGGAATTGCTCTGTTGATCAGTTCTTTAAGAGGCAGAATTTGCAAGCCATGACATATTTTGGAGTTTCAGAGCAAATATGTTGAATGGCTGAATATCTTCTTCAGCACTATGTCTCTGATGAAATTCTCCACTTTTTGCACATGCAGGAGAATGAGGTGGCACTTCCTTCACGGACTTCACCACTTCAGGCTAAGGCTGGGATTTGTAGCTTCACAGGATATCTCCCCACAAATAGAAATCTAGCACAGGCTGTCGGTTTTGCCACTCTCTCTTTGCTTGCTAGGATGGCTTAAAAATTGCAGACACTTTTTTAAAATACAGGAGACCATTCCAAAATGTGGTTTTTACAGTTGGGTGCTGTCCATTCTACCACCTCATTCTCCTGTTGCGGTGAACCAAGCTGTAGTGAACACCTTGTGGCTGCTGGAATGTGGACTAATCAGGCGACATTAGTGAATCACCATGAAATAATGCTCTGCCTAATTGCACAAAGCCCTGACCTGGATAGCCCCAGCCTCGCCTGATACCGTCAGATCTCAAAAGCTAGGGTCAGCCCTGGTGAATACTGGGATAGAAGACCACCAAGGAATACCAATGGGAAACCACCTCAGTTAGTCTCTTGCCTTGAAATCCCTATGGGGTCACCATAAGTCAGCTTTGACATGATGGCAAAAATAAAAATAAAAAAATGCACACACAAAAGTTTAAACTTAAATTGCATACCAAAACACAAGGGGAGGGGCTGTGGTTCAGTGGTAGAGCATCTGCTTGGCATGCCGGAGGTCCAGGCTCAATCCCCGGCATCTCCAGTTAAAGGGACCAGGCAAGTAGGTGATGTGAAAGACCTCTACCTGAGACCCTGGAGAGCTGCTGCCGGTCTGAGTAGACAATGCTGACTTTGATGGACCGAGGGTCTGAGTCAGTAGAAAGCCACTTCATGTGTTCATGTGTTCAAGGTTATTGCTGTGTTTGGAGTAGCACTGACTTAAGCATGATCTTGTATTCTCTCGCTGTGTATTTGGGATGAAATGGCACAAAAGCAATAGGCATAGGGGACTTTTCTGCTACATTACCTCTTAGCCATGTCAGATTAGACCTTAAAATGGCTTCAGAGATCAGCTTGGCAATGGAACAGAGGGGGGGGGGAGATGTCCAGTGAGGATCCCAAAGCAAACCAATCAGCAGACAAACCAAACCCCAGAGGGAGAGGAAAATCATGATTAACCACTGCAATACCTGCCCAGAAGCCTTGCTGCTACTGTGGAAACAACCATCATCTACAGAGATGACGCAGGTTTGAATGTCACTACTGCAAAAGGAAAAGCTATTGTAAGAAGATTTATCCTAGTAAAGAAAAGAGAGAGGGGGAAGAACGGGGGGGGGGGGGAAGTGACTTACGAGTCCAGAAAAGCTCCCAGCCCAGAGTACTCAGGTAGAAGGGATGAATATGTAAAGTCTCAGCCATCGTAGAGGAAAGCACCCCCTTTTCCTTTCCCCCTTTTTTGTTGTGTATGTTTTTTTTTCTTTACTATAATTTGATGATATAATCTTTTATATTGGATATGAGGTTACAATGTGGTTCTTTTGTTTGTTATGTTGTGTAGTTGATTTTTTTCTTCTCTGTGTATATATATTTAATTAAAATTATTTTTAAAAAGAAGGGCTGAGTAGCCACTGTTCACAGAAAGAAGACCACAGTAAGACCCAGTCAAGGTTACCGCGACTACAAACATGACTAAAAGTCAACACAGGGACCAGGGGCATACTGAGAGGGGGGAAAGGGCCCAGGAAAAGGGCCCCACTCCCTGGCCCAGCCCTGGAGGGAAGAAGGAAAAGACTCCACTGCCAGCCGCATGCCATGTGCTGCTTTGCCAGGCATCTAATTCACCACATGGGGCTCGACTGTGTGCCCCCCCCCCCGGCTGGGCTGGGCTGTGAACTTCCTTTCATGGCTGGCATGGGACAAGGGCTGTTCTTTGCTTGGGGCTAGGGTGGTCCCAATAGGGGATGGGTCCACTCTGGCCACTGAATCACTGGGACTTCTCCTGGTGGTTTAACAGCCAGTCCACTCCAATGGGGGCATCTGACACTTAGAACAGGGCACGTGCCAAAATACTAGCTTAGGATGACCAAAATAGTTTAATTGGCAACATTCCTTTTTCCTTACAGGGATAGTACTCAGGCAGGGCAATTTCTATCTGACAAATGGCATGAGAGGTGCCCAAAATTTCAACACTCAGTTGCTTTTAAAAAAAATTAATGTTGGGAGCTACAATCACAGATCTCCTGTATCTTGGTTGTTGTAGTAGGTTTGTTTTTTGTTTTTTTGGTGGGGGGGAGCCCTTATAGTGTTTTTATAATATACGAATCATATCAGAGAATTTACTTTTTTAAAATTAAGAGGGAAAAAATCATATTTTCCGAATTTAGGCCTTGTTTATTTGCTTTGATAATTGTTAACAAAAAGTGAATCGGGAATATTAACCCAAAGTCACATGAACAAAACACGTATTCCCTTATTTAATACCAAAGAACTCATGAGCCGCAAGCTGCAAATTGAGAATTCACAAATAACAAGCTACAAATAATGAGCTGTGAAATCACAATGAGGTAGTTAAAAGAACACAAATAAGAAATTGATAAATATCTCTGGAAACCACCTGTTCCAAAACCAGTGCCTGTTAATGTTAATATCATCACCTACTCTGTCATTTTTGTATTTATGAGAAAAAGATCAATATTTCCTTGCTTATTTGCTTTACCCCTCACATAGGACTTGCAAAAATCAAAAGCAGAGACTCCAGCACATGGTTGGAATTCAGGTACGATACTTGATGTGTAAGGGTTGGCTTCCTTGAGACATGAGGAGAACAGTCTATAGAAGTGGAAAACACATAAATATAAGAACCTGGAATCAGAGTGTGCACCCAAGCTATGGCATTCAAAGTTGGCTTATAACTTCTGATTCTTCCATTGTCAGAACAATCTCAGTCTTGAGATGAATTCTTCCATCGGGATCCATTCCTGACCTTTGCCCCATTTTTTCTATTATAATCGACAGAAACTGAATTATGCATTGACCTGTCACCAGTGAAAGTTTCTTCCAGATGTTCTTTCAGGGCCACTTCAGATATTAAATGTTTATGCATCCACTTTTATTATATTCTTCCTCCAAGGAGATCAGGGTACATCATTCCCCCCTCCTCTACTGTATCCACTCAACTACCCTGAGACATGGGTTGTGATTAGGGTTGCCAACATCCAGGTACTACCTGGAGATTTCCTGATATTACAACTGATCTCCAACCGATAGAGATCACTTCACCTGGAGAAAATGGCTGCTTTGGCGACTGGACTCTATGGCATTGGGCCAAAGGGGCTTTGGGAGCTGACTCATGTCAGCTCTGCCCCCAGGAACACCCCCGTCGATGTGGCTATGAAGGCTCATGCCAGAAAAATGCTGCTGGGGAGGCATCACTAGTGCCAGAGGCTCACACTGCTGCACAGCTCCCCAGAGCTGGCATAGGTTCCCCTGTGCTGGCATCCACGCCTGCTTAGTTGGCGCAAGTGGCATTTATGCTGGCGTAGGGGACAAGCTGGCTCCTGAGCAGCTCCGCCCTCCCCTTCAGGATTGCTTGGTAAATCCCCAAATTAATTTGGCCTGTAATTAAAACAGTTTTGTTATGCTTGAGCATTTGGAGAGCTCAGTTAGAATGTAATATAATAAATAAATAGAACCATTGACATCTTAGCATTTTTGCTGCCTTGTCTATTTGCCTCTGTCTGTTTATAAACCCATTTCCTGGTGTGGGTGGATGTTCAGAAATCACATTTCCTGCCTGTGGAATGGACTGGGAGAAGAAACAGCTGCTAATCGCAAGCAAAAAACCATTCATTTCCTTAATGCATCACTCCAATGCGCCTCTTACATTTCTGCACACTTCTTAAGGCCTTGCAGGTATTGATCCTGCAAACGCCTGCTTCATTGGAGTCTGAAATCAAATGACTTAAAAAGTCCAGCTGAGCCCAAACCCTTCAAATCATGTTGACATGTTTAGGAGGTGCCGGATGCTTCATCCTCTCTCCTCCAATATGTAATTATGTAAGTGTCACGGTGATATAGGTGCTGGAATGGGCCATAAAACCCAAGAGGCTCTGACAAGCTGGACTCTGCCATTCCAAAGTGCCCACAGGGGCATTGATGCCAATTTCTCTTTACAGTTAGGCTAAAGGGAAAAGCACTTAATAACACTGGTCATGTAACAGAGCAATAGAAATAATTGCCCCAAGAGGGGGTGGGCAGGGGGATGGTTCTGAATTATTTCTGGATAGATCACTGATTTCCCCCACCCCTTTCAGCTCTTCAGCAAATATTTCCCTTCATTTTTTTAGAACCTATTAAGCCATGTAAGGTGATGGCGGTGTGAACAGCGCTCACAATTTTTTTCTATACATCAAAAATATTATTCTCCAAATCATTGAAAAAAATCATCAATGATATATTTATTAAACTATTCAGAACATTACCTAGATTTCCAATTTTAATCTTTTTTTTTTTTTGCTTTATGAGGACATAAATACATTATGGGGGCAGGGGGAAATATACCTCACTAGACTTTTACTTTAGTGAAAGTTCAATCAAAAACTCTAACTTTAGGGGACATTCCGTTTGATCATTATTTTTAAAAAACATTTAAACTGTGACCAGGAAAAATAAATCAAGGGATGGAACAAAGGCACCACAGCACCCTCTGTTGTAGGGAAGACCGTAGTACATCCAGCAGGAGATGTAACTACCATGTGGCAGATAGTTTAAATCCCCTCCTGCAAATCCATAGCCTTCAATTGTCAGTCCCATGCAGAAGTCAAAGGAGTGAATGCGAAAGCTCTACCAGCAAGTCAGCTTTGCAAAGGCAGAAGAGCCTTGCTGCAACAAGAGAGCTGGCAATCCTAGCTGCTGGCAGTTCACTACATTGTGTATTGCTACCATTTTAGCAGTTGGAAAGCTTTCCAGCAGCTTTCCAGCAGCTGGAGACATAGATGGCTTCCTTTTTCAGCCAATTTGCCAGAATTATTTGAAGGAACATTAGAATAGGCTGAGATCCAATCAAACTGGGCACAGAAAAATATTTTCTTATACCTTATATGTTTTTGGTTGAATCCTGTACATGTTTTACCCCCTGTCAATAGATATTGTATAGTTAAGCACAGAATTGTCTATTGCTTTGTTGCACCCAAAACACAATATCCTAACTCCTGCCTTCTGAAATGTTACCAGTCATTACTCAAACATTACTCAAGCCTGTCTTCATAGTCATAAGGGCTGGAAGCTTACCCTGTTTGTCCATAGTGTGTGTCATGAAAACTGAGACTCTCAGGATACTGAATCCTGTGCCTAATACAAATTCTGCACTTGTGCAATATCTCTGAGTAAACACAGGCCTGGCTTTAGTAAAGAAAGTGCCTAGTGGTCCTGGTTCTGCACAAGATGCTCCTGACTGCTCAATTCTTCCCATCAATGCTCAGAAAGTGTAATTTTTCTCCACTAATATGTCTTTGGCTTGATGAGCTGTCGATGGCAGGAGAATTTAATCTCTCGTTCTGTCACTCTCTTCCAAATCCAGTAAGATGGAGGCACTTTATTACAGAACCACTCAGCTGTCCTTTCCTATCGATCAATCCTTGGCATGGGTGACCTTGGATCAATAAACTAAGGATTATTTAGTGCCTTTTCACCAACATCAACTGCCACTTTGAACTGGCAGCAACATGTATATACCTGACCTCATGAAATCTTCCATGGTAAGATTTACATTCTTAGATTTTGGAGTGCACTGATAAGTAGGGTTGCCAACCTCCAAGTAATAGTGGGAGATCTCCTGCTATTACAACTAATAACCAGCCGAAAGAGATCAGTTCACCTGGAGAAAATGGCTGCTGTGGCAATTGGACTCTATGGCATTGAAGTTCCTCCTCTCCCCAAACTCCGCCCTCTTCAGGTTCTGCCCCCAAAATCTCCCACTGGTGAAGAGGGACCTGGCAAACCTATTGATAAGACAGTCCTTGTAACAGTTAACTATAAAGATTACTGTGTCTCCGGGCTTTGCTGGGGGAGGGTGGGTATAAATAGGGCTGCCAGGTCCAACTTCGCCATCAGGGAGGCTTTTGGGGCAGAGCCTGAGGGCAGGGTTTGGGGAGGGACTCAATTCCATAGAGTCCAATTGCCAAAGCAGCCATTTTTTTCAGGGGAACTGATCTTTATCGGCTGGAGATCAGTTGTAATAGCAGGAGATCTCCAGCTTGTACCAGGAGGTTGGCAACCCTAGGTATAAATAAAAGTATCATTGTTGTTGTTATTGATTTACTTTTAAGGAAACAAACACTGTACAGCTCCAATCCAGGCAACCCATTTCTGAAGGGTGTGTGTGAATGCACTGAAGTTGGGAGCAGCATAGTAGCAGCGCCTCCACAGAGGCTTTCTAGCTAGGGTTACCGGGACCCTCTTCACCATCAGCAGGAGGTTTTTGGGGCGGGGCCTGAGGAGGGCGGGGTTTGGGGAGGGACCAATGCCATAGACTCCAATTGCCAATGCAACCATTTTCTCCAGGTGAACTGATCTCTGTCGGCTGGAGATCAGTTGTAATAGCAGGAGATCTCCTGCCACCACCTGGAGGCTATAGCACACACTAGTTAGCCTGCCATATTATGTGTTAGCAAAAATTAAACAGCAGCATTGCCAAGAAAATAAACAAATTATTAAAAGAATAATAAATGTGTTCTATTAGTGAATCATTCACATCACACAATGAAACAAACAATCACCAATTTCTAAGCATGTCAATTACAAGGACAACGTCTGAATCTTCTATAGTTTAGGAGACAATTGTTGGAGAAGTTCATGTGCATTGCATCTCTTTCTCCACTCTGTGGTGGTCGAGGACGCACCGATCCGACCACGTTATTACATCACCAGGATAAGTGCTGTCATTATTTTTGAAAATAGCAATCCTTTGGTGAGGTTCATCTGCGTTGTCCTATACCCTGTTGGTTGCCAGAATGTCGGGGTGTAGATGGAATGACACTACAGGGGCCCAGTTAACGCCCTGTTTTGACCCCAAAGTCTTCCTCAGGGACCACTGTAATATCATAATATACAATCATACTTATCACTAAACATATTTATACATTTGGCCTTAAGACATATTAAGCAAGGAGGCTAGTCAATCTTCCATAAATAACATTGTTTTTTAAGGGTTTTACAAGGAATTTTTACAGGTAGAATATCATATACATCTATCTAACAAACCTTATCCTTGTCCCTGATATACCCCACATGGGGCCTAAAGTTAAGATTAAAAGTGTCCCTATATTAATCTACAATCTAGTTAATCTATTTTATTCCTAATATACACTAAAGGGAATCAAATGTAGAAAGGGACACAGAGAAGCCTGTTTCAGCATGCAGAGCAAATGGTCAGGGCACTACAGGGGGATTATATAAGCAGTTATGCCCATCTTTCAGTTGGAGAGGTCCAATGTGAAAATAACTTCTGGTGTCTGTGCCTGCTTCAGGATTTCATAAGTGCAGATGGACATCACTCACAGACTTTGCTCTCACCCCTTTCCCCCCTCCCTTGACAAGGCTATGGCAATACCAGTCAGGGGACAGAGATCTCTGCCCCTACCACCCTTAGTGCTGAGCTGTCTGGGGAATGTTTGTTTCCTTTCTCAAGCACAAGAACTCAATTGGGCTATGTGAGAATGCACATATGTGAAATGCTGGTTGCACTGTATTGCATGAGTAGGAAGGAATACAGCAAATCCCCTGCCTAATGGCCATGAAGGGATTGATAAACAATCAAAATGATCATCAAAAAATCTTTTCCTTGTTCATGACTCACAATCAGGATATGAGCCAAACTGGTGACTTTTCAAGCATCCTTAATCATTCATTGGCCCATTGTGCATGTTCAACTGAACTCTGTTTTCAGTTCCTTCAACTTACCAGTATCATTTCCCCTCTTTATATTATGAACATGCATGTGCAGTTAGATTTAAAAAAACACACACAACTGAAAAATGCAATCCCGGTGTGACATGTGCAGTTGAATTAAGTTTCTTTTAGCATGATGTTTCCCAGATGTGCAGGACTTGTGCATCAGAAAACACAAGCTCCAATGGATCTTTATATAATTATGCACATGATCCCATCCAGCTTGCTTTGTTTGCAGTATTTTATCAAAAAGAATGTTGCACCTGTAATATAGAGGGACAGAAGAAACCACAGTTGACCAGAAAGCTGTGGGAAACTGTGCATACTGCAATTCCAGGATTAATTTTATAAATTTTCTTCGTTAAACCAGAATTAGGAAGAAGTGAAAAACAACACAGAGGGGAATCCCCAGAAAATAAACATGAATGGAACAGGGGAAATCTGCTGATCCCTATCAACTACTGGGGACCAGAATGATAATTTTAAAAATTAAATAACATTTAGAAATTCCTTAGATCTTTAAATTAACATAATAATCCTCTGGAAAATTATACTCGTCCACAAAAGCTTTGCAGTAGAGGAACCCACATTTAGTGTGCAGATGGACAGACTCATACATTGCAGTAGTTCAGGAAAGCCTTTTTGGAATGTAGTTATACTAAAAGATGCAAGCTTGTTAGAAGATCATTATCATTATTTACCTGCTGTGCCCATCTCTCTCTACCTTTTTAAAGAGCATTTGCTGTTAGCCCACCTGTCTCTATGTCTCTCATTACTATAACATCAAATCTCAACCTGCTTCACAGCCTCCAATAGTATCTGTTATGCACCAGTGGAAAGAATCCGTTTTTATTTTGTGAAGTGTTAAAAGGCAAAAAAAATTGATAAACTGGAGCCTTGTAGATATGGGCAGTTATAACAGGAGCTTTTTTTCAGGGCTGGCTTCCTGTCCTTGCATGCAGCTACCTTTCACAGCGCGAGCAGCCATTCAATCCCATTTAGCGGAACCAAAGTGAGGTTGTTCTGAAGAGAAGATAATTAACACGGGAAAGCTGAAAAATTTCACTTGTGCTTTTACAGCCTCTAACCCTATTAGACTGGCGATTTGGAATCCTGGGAGGGCCATTTCTTGCCAGAATGGATTGCTGCAGAATTGAGTTTCATTATATTTTTAATTAAGAGAACAAAGAACAGGGTGAAAAAGTGGTACAGTTGTTAAAAACTTTGGAAGAAGTTTTAAGGACTTCTCAACACAGCCACCTGGATTAGCTTGCTTCCTTTTCTCCTGTCTACATGGTAGCTGGGATGGGAATCCACAAACACTGGGCAGGGCCTCAAAAGAATGACTTGGATGTCACAGAAAAGGATGACCTGGCAGGTTAAAGCAGCAACGCTGTTGAGCAGAAGGGTGCTGGATAGCAGCAGGGCAGGTATTGTAGTGATGAGAAGGTCTGAAGCTCTAAGGCAGGGGTGTCGAACAGATTGTTAGGAGAGCCAGATATGAAATAAATGTCACTTCGTTGGGCTAGGCCATGCATACCATAAAATTTAATGCCAGGTACCCGAGATACAAACTTTATAGAAGACACAGGCAAAGCCAATTAATGATATTATTTTTTACTTATTTTTTTTACTTAAAATACAAACATAGTTAAACAATAACATTCTTACAGTATTTTCTTTTATTTAAGAGTCTTTGATAATTGACACCTTGGGACTGGGGGGTGGGGTGGCTGCCTCGGCTGGTGAACCTACAGTGGGCTTGCCAGCCCAGATTGGGAGGGGTGGTGGTGGCTACCTTGGCTGGCTCGTGGACCGGATAAGAGCTCGCAAGGGGCCGGATCTGGCCCACGAGCCTCATGTTTGATACCCATGCTCTAAGGGTAAAAGATAAGTTGTTGTGTTGCTGGCCAAATTATATTCCAAAGCAGGCTCACTGGATCCACACTTGTAAATTGAAGTTGTAACTAATTTGAAGATGTCATGCTCTGACTTGGTTGTCCTGCACTTTTGCTTCCTCAAATAAAGACTGACAAGCAGATCAGTGGGTTGATGTAGCAATGAGTCTACCTTCATCAAAAGGTTTGAGCCAGGGTGTCAGACATGACCCGTGGGGCGGATCCAGCCCCTTGAGAGCTGTTATCCAGCCCACGGGGCAGCCGAGGCAGCCAACCCCTCCAGTCCTGATCTGGGCTGGCGAGGCCCAGACCAAGTGACATTTATGTCATATCCAGCCTTTGTAACAAATGAGTTCAACACCCCTGGTTTGAGCCATCAGTTACACACTCCAAGTGTGACAACATGTCTTCTTCCTGAGAAAGATCTACACGAAGGACCTGTAGGACCTTCAGGGCTAGTTCCTTCAACTCAAAGCCACTATTTGAAGGATCTGGAGAATCTGCAGTGAGACCTGCATTGAGACTGATAGAAACATGTTTTATTATGATGAAAGTAAAACAACATCTTTTTGTTTCTTCATCCAAGGATTTTAATGAAAATTTACATTCAAAACCAACAGGATTCAGATAGGTCATTAATCAAATGTATTTTATTTCATTTAGACATATTGGATCTTTGCTGCGTTCCCCTCCTTCCAACAGGCCCTATGGAAGAAGCAGGAAGGATGATTTTGTTCCCCCTCCCTACTGCAGCCCCCCACCCATGAGGCTATTCATCCATGTGGATCCCATAATCTCCAGACTGTAGTTTCTGGAGGTCAGAAGGGACTGCAGGGTGGGGGCATGGCAAAAAACAACAATACTGTGTTCCTTCCGTTTGCAATACTGCAGATCCAGTCTATTAAAATTAGGATTCTCATCTTTTGAAGTGTTTGGTGAACTCAGTGAAGCTTTGCATAACTTAGTGGATAGTTTCTGAGACAGAATTAATTTTGACTTCCTAGTTTGTTAATTTGTGAGCTCTCGTTTGCTATTTCAATGAACTTTCAATGAATTCCATTTCCTGTGACTCATTCTGATTTATGTGCTGTGCCCCCCAGCAGCATTGTGTATTGCATTTTAATTATTATTTGTATTGAATTTTAATTGCTGTGAGCCACTTTGACTGAAAAGCAGTCTTTTTTTGGCTGAAAAACAAGTAAAATTGTAATAAATAAAATGCAGCAGTTTGGGCTGGTACCATATATTTTGTATAGAAATCTGGGTCACGTAAGTGTTGAATAATGAATTATAAAATTACTAATTATGACTCACAAATGAATAAAGGAACAATAGGTATGACAATTCCCACTATGAGAACTCATGGTAATTGTCAAAATGATAGTTTACATTTTCTAGCCAAAAATATACTGGAAAATTGTTAGCAATTCATCTAATTTAGCAAATCTGCAGAACCTGAATCCAAATACAAACATTGTTTTGATTTGATGAATTTGGAAGGTAAATGACCTATATCCTATTTCCTGTCTCCCCCTTCATGGATGTTGCTGCCATGTTAAAAGGATTACTATAGGAGATGTTTGGAGCCAAATTAATCTAAATTAATCTTGATTAATTTGGCTCCATACATCTTCTGTAGTAAGTTGCAAAATTTGGCTCCATACATCTCCTATAGTCAAGTTCCAAAATTATCCAATGAATGTGTTTTAAGTGCCGTCAAGTCACTTCTGACTCTTGGCAACCCTATGAATCAATGTCTTCCAAAATGTCCTATCTTTGACAGCCTTGATCAGATCTTGCAAATTGAGGGCTGTGGCTTCCTTTATTATCCAATGAATACAAGTTTTAAAAATCATAGGAGTTGGGGAGGGGGTGGGAAGGGAATGGAGACAAAACCTGAAGTCTAACTAGCTGACTGTTGTCAGATTACAATTTTTGCTGTCTATCAAATTCTATGCATGTCTACATGAAACAAACCTATAGAGTTCCAAGATGAAGGAAGGATTGAATGCAAGTGTAATTTGCTGTGGGGAACAACTTCTCCACATTTCATCCCCACTTTGCTTTACACGGACTCTTTTGATCAGTTCCTTTCAAACCATAGTGTGTTCAGGTAATAACCCTACACCCCCATTCCTGAGAGTTGCTAGAACTCTCTAAACCACTGGTTCCCAACCAGGGGTCCATGGACCCCCAGGGGTCCGCGAGAACTAAATTAAGGTCCGCGAAACAAAGTTATAAACCCATAATAAATTAATATTGTCAATTAAAAGTTCTCTATTATAAAATATATATTCAAATATTATTCTAAGTTTAATGTTTAACTAACAGTTATGATTAAAGTTTATTTTCAAATTATCGGAATTTTTATTATGAACCTTGGGGTCCCTGCACCGAACAAAAAAGTCCTAGTGGTCCCTGGTCAAAAAAAGGTTGGGAACCACTGCTCTAAACAGTGAATTGGGTCAGCTATTTCGGCGTGGAAATAGCAACGTGTGTTAATGGTCTGCTTTAAAGTGACTTGGCGTCAACTGTATGAAGAAAAGAGGATTGGAAAAATAATATTTACAGCCAGAGGAGGGGTGAAATCCATTGGCTGAGCTGGGGGGGGGGAACAGCCTGATGTCTACCTTGCTCTATTAGACTTTCATGAGAGTTATAATTCTCCCTGAATTGGCTCGATGTATTCATTTTTTTAGCATGGCCCCATAGCCTGTGATGTGCCCTGCTGCACAGTGTGTCTAAGAAGCAGCAGTATTCCTTATCTGTTTCCCACACTGTCTCTGAATCCTCCTGCTAAGTGTCTTTTGTCCCCTAATAAACTGATAAGCTCCTGGTAATCCACTGATTGCTGATAGTGGGATCAGGGCTGCCCTGGCCTGGATAGATAACGGAGCTCAGAGCCAGCAAGTGAAGGGTGATACAGCAAGCTGAGGATGTCACACTTGTGGTGGTGACAGAGCCTCTTGAAAGCCAGACTTTCAGGGGTTCTGCAGACTGGCAGAAAGGGTACTTTTGTTAGACTTGGTACACATAAAATAACTAAAGTCTCTTGTAACCCACGTATTAAGCTAGACAAATATTTCACACATCTGAAGATTCTTTCTCATGTAACCTTTGACACAAGCACATTGTAAGCATTGTGTCTTAAGATGACAGAAATTATCTTCTAGGATGCTGGTAAAAACCCACTGAAGAAATGGATGATCAGATGCTGTTGACGACAGAGCAACTATATTTATAATAAACAGGAGCCTAGGGGCCTAGCTATAAGATAGATGTGATGTGAGCTTGGTCAGGGATCCCCCCAACTCAATTCATAGTGTCATGTACCATTAGGAGATTCACCTTACAAACAGCTCTGCCACTTGGTGCATCTTTAGGGTTGCCAGGTGCCCGGTGGTGGTGGGCAAACCCCTGGCAATCCACCCCTGGGAGTTTGAGTGGTATAAGGTCCCTCATGATGCGACATTTCCGGTTACAAACCGGAAGTGACACACACACACATCGGCACGATCCCCTCAGCTCTGCCCCAAAAGCCTCCCACCGGAGGAGAAGGGGGACCTGGCAGCCCTATGCATCTCCAAGTGCTGTGTGGGGAGAATTTGCTTTCCCTTGCACAATGTTTTCCCTAGTAGAAATGGCCACAGGGGAGCCCTGTTTGGCCCTTTCTCAGACTTGACATGTCTTGGGGACATGTGTGTAAACTCTAGTCCCTCTTGATGTCTCTTGAAACCCACGTATTAAGCTAGACAGATATTTCACACATCTAAAGATTCTTTCTCATGTAACCTTTGACACAAGCTCATTGTAAGCATTGTGTTTTAAGATGATAGAAATTATCTTCTAGAATGCAGGTAAAAACCCACTGAAGAAATGATGATCAGATGCTGTAGATGACAGAGCGACAATATTTATAATAAACAGGAGCCTAGGGGCCTAGCTATAAGATAGATGTGATGTGAGCTTGGTCAGGGATCCCCCCAACTCAGTTCATAGTCTCATGTACCATTAGGAGATTCACCTTACAAATAGCTCTGCCACTTGAGGCATCTTTAGGGTTGCCGGGTGCCTGGTGGTGGCGGGCAAACCCCCAGCAATCCACCCCTGGGAGTTTTGAGTGGTATAAGGTCCCTGGCGATGTTTCACTTCTGGTTATAAAATGGAAGTGACGCACATGCGCATTAACGCAATCCCCTCAGCTCTGCCCCAAAAGCCTCCCGCTGGAGGAGAAGGGGGACCTGGCAGCCCTACGCATCTCCAAGTGCTGTGGGGGGGATCTGCCTTCCCTTGCACAATGTTTTCCCTAGTAGAAATGGCCACAGGGGAGCCCTGTTTGGCCCTTTCTCAGGCTTGACATGTCCTGGGGACATGTGTGTAAACTGTAGCCCCAGGAATATCCCCCTCCCCCTGTCACTTGCAAGAAGCCAGCAAATGATGGAGAGAGTTGAGCTTATCCAGCCTTCTCCTTGAGATTCCTCCTGTGTCCCCCCAAACCCTGTGTCACCTCAACCCTCTTGAGAGTTTGAGGAGCCTGGTAGGGAACCTGCCTCTGTAATTACTTTGCCCCCAAAGCCCCTTGGTGCCAGGGGGAACACCAAGATGAGAGAAAGACATAGTGTGAAAGAATGGCCTGTCTGTGATTAGGATAAAGTACAGTCTCATCTCTTTTAACATGCAAAATCTTTATTCACTGTTAGCTACCAACACAAAAAGTATAACAAAAGAAAGTAAAATCAGAGGATTCTAATCTAACCTCAAGGCAAAGTTTACCTGACATCCCCCTCCCTTCTGAGTAGAATGGATGGGAGTATGCATAGCAAGGTTGCTGTCCAGCTCTCCTGCTGGTCACATGCACTCAGCCAAGCTGGCTGGCTGTAACTTCTCCTCCCCAGTTGTGTCACGGGTTGAAGGACTAATCTGTGCCCTGGTGTTCTGGTAGTGCACCAAAAAACAACAACCCTTTATACAAGCACTGTGAGTCCCCTTGCACCAGTGATCTTTACAGCTTTATTCTGATGATATGAAAACATATTGATCTTACATCTTGTGACACCCCCAGACTGACTGTCTCTAAAGCTGGGTGTTCCCACCAATCCATCACCATAAACTCTTCCCCTTTCCTGGGTGAACATATATTTATTTCGTGGGCAGAGGTTCCACAACCTTGGGTGTATTTTTCTATGGCCAAGTGGCTGTTATGCTCTCATTTACAACAGTGGAGAGTTCAAGAAAGGGGAAAACAGCCCCACTGGGGTAATTTCTGCTATGGTCCCCCAATGGTATGTGTGACTGTGAGTCAGGTCACAGAACCTTTGACCCAACTCACATCATATCTATCATGTCGCTAGGCTAGGTTTTGCCAACCTCCAGGTACTAGCTAGAGATCTCCTGCTATTACAACTGATCTCCAGTTGACAGAGATCAGTTCACTTGAAGAAAATGGCTGCTTTGGAAATTGGACTTTATGGCATTGAAGTCCCTCCCCTCCCCAAACCCCGCCCTCCTCAGGCTCCGCCCCCAAAATCTCTGACCGGTGGCGAAGAGGGACCTGGCAACCCTAAGCTTGGCCCTAGGAGCACCTTAAAAACTAGCATGATTATATTCTAGTATAACTTTCTTGGGCCCAGGATCCTGGCCCTCTTCATTAGATGCAGTGTGAAATGGGCTCTACTCCAAGAAACTATATGCTGGAATAAACATTTCTTCATCTTTAAAATGCCACTAAACCTCTGTTTATTTTTTCGACAGACTAACATAGTTACCTTCTGTATCTTTAATAGCTATGTAGATATTCCCACATTTTCAATGTATGAAAATATACATACATCTTTTATATGTCTTATCTCTTAACTCAAACACGAATAACTCAAACAAGTTAAATGTGTAGTGTACTGGTATTCATTTAGACAAAATCTAGATACTGACTGCTCAAACGAGCACCTCGGTGGTCAAGTAGATGCTTGTACATCTGTTTTCAAAAGAAATCTGTATGAATCTGAAGACCTAACTCTGAAGATACAAGCTTGTAAAAAAAAAATGCTGGCAATGGCCTTGAAAATAGTTAAATCTTGAGTTTACACCAGAACTTCCCACTCTATGCTAGAAAGCCCTGGACTACGCATGTAGCAAGAATGAAGCGGATGGACTCTGAGGTGTGAGAATAACTGGTGCCAATATACAAAAACAAAAAGGAATAAGAGAGGACATATTTTATTTTGCTCAGGGCAGCTAGCATCAATTTAAAATCACAAAACACCATAAATACAGTTAATTCCAGTACAGATTAAAAACAATAACACTAAAGCTAAAATACAGGCACTCGAATTTCGCTCAACAGGGTCCCTTGACAGCCCGGGAAATGCAGTCATTGTTCCCAGCTCAGTGATCATCTCATATAAAACGAAAGGGGAAAGGGAGGGAGGCCCACAGTGATGGAAACCGTTGCTGCCTCAACCACAGGCCTGGCAGAACAGTTTGGTCTTACAGGCCCTGCGGAACGGCTGTAAATCCTGCAGGGCCCTGGCCTCATCAGAGGGGAAGTTCTACCAGGCTGGGGACAGGGCCGAAAAAGCCCTGGCCCTGGATGATGACAGTTGGGCATTTCTTAGGCTGGGGACCACTTATAAATTGGCATTGGTAGAGTGTAGTACTCTCTGGGGGGCATATCCCATACAAGTCCTAAGATCAGAGTTCATAAGTAGAGATGCCAACTTCCAGGTTCTAGTTGGGGATCTCTTGCTATTACAATTGAACTCCAGATGATAGAGATCAGTACACCTGGGGAAAATGGTTGCTTGGCAATTGGACTCTATGGCATTAAAGTGCCTCCCCTCCCAAACCCCGCCCTCCTTTGGCTCTGCCTAGGGTTGCCAACCTCCAGGTACTAGCTGGAGATCTCCTGCTATTACAACTGATCTCCAGCCGATAGCGATCAGTTCACCTGGAAAAAATAGCTGCTTTGGCAATTGGACTCTATGGCATTGAAGTCCCTACCCTCCCCAAACGATGCCCTCCTCAGGCTCTGCTCCATAAACCTCCCACTGGTGGCAAAGAGGGACCTGGCAACCCTAGCTCGGGCCCAAAAATCTCCAAGTATTTCTCAACCCAGAGCTGGCAACCCTAGTTCAAGAGTAATCCTTCTGCGTTCCACTATAAAATATTACTAGGTTCGATTGCTAGAACCAGCTGGAGTGTTTGGCTGAACTTTCTCTTATGTTGTACAGGAGCCCCTTTGCTCCCACAGCTTGTGTCCTGCTGTATTATCAAGGGTGAAATGGGGGAATGGTAGAAAGCTTAATAAGTAGATGTGTTTAGAAACATGAAAATCCTTCCCTGTTGGTAGGGAATAGGACAATCTGTATTAACTCTGAAACTGTTCAAACATTAGCATTTTAATGAGGACTCACACAGACAGACCCCCAACTCCATCAGTCTCCAGAAGAAGAAAATGCCTTTTTCCCAGAGGACCAATCAGGCAAGCACAGCTTTGCAGTGCTTAGTGCTCACTTGCATCATTACTGTGTCTGAGCTCTCATCCAAAACAGATCTGTTGCTACCACCAACAGTTTCAGCTAAGAATACTGAGAGCTTCGCCAAAATTGCAAGCCTCTCTTTTGATTGCCTTGAAGATTTGGTCATCACATATATTGCAATTCATTTTGCCTCTACGTAGTAACAGTGTTTGATCACCCATGCTTAATTGCTGTGCCTCAGGTCATCATGCAATATCTATGCTGCCTTTCTAGGGCTGCCAACAACTTGGAAAAAACAACTTGCCCCTTTAACAGAGGCTTATGGTGGTTTTATTTATCAGGTGATGTTATTTACCTCTGTGCCATGCAAAACATCACCTGTCCACTTCCACAGATTAAAGTCCTGTTAAAAGGGCATGCCATTTTTTTCTCCAGATTGTTTGCATCCCTATTTGCATCTGTAGAGTTAGCAACATTTTTCTGTCTCCTCCTGTTCCCTTGCTCTTCACAGCCAAGACCCTTTCCTCCCCCTCCTTCTTTTTGTATATCTCTCTCCAAAATTCATATTTCCATGGCTAAGAAAGCCTCGGCCAATTTTATTGCCAATTCCTGGTCTTGGAGCAGTGATGTGAAATGACATGGTATAGCACAATCTCGTCTGATCTCGGAAGCTAAGCAAGGTTGGTACTTGGATGGGAGACCACCAAGGAAGACTTTTCAGAGGAAGGCAATGACAAACCACTTCCGCTTGCCTTGAAAACCCTACCGGGTCACCATAAGTCAGCTGCAACTTGACCATACTTTACACAAAACTGTGCTCCTCCAAACTAACAGTGCAATATTAAGAACACTTTCCTGGAAGTAAGCCCCACTGAAGAAAATAAAATTCTAGCTCTGCCTAGGATTGCTCCCTTAGCATATTACTTTGGTGGCAGCTCCCAAATAAAGAAACTGAAATGAAATTAACTGAGGCACCTGCAGGAATTATAAAACAACAAAAACAAAACAATTATAAAACAATAAAAACAAAAGGAAATATTTCTGGCTATGGAGAGTTTGGGGATATGTTGACCCCCCTTTGGGTAGGAAACAGATTTGGGAGGATGCATATGTCCAAATTATTCCTAAATCAGACAGTTCATATGCCTTTGCTTTTTAAAAATGAAACAAAACTGGCCAAGCCTCCATAAGGGACAGAGGTAGGGTTGCCAGGTCCCTCTTCACTACCGGCAAGAAGTTTTTGGGGCAGAGGAGGGTGGGGTTTGGAGAGGGACTTCAATGCCATAGAGTCCAATTACCAAAGTGGCCATTTTCTCCAGGTGAACTGATCTCTATCAGCTGGAGATCAGTTGTAATAGAAGGAAATCTCCAGCTACTAGCTGGAGGTTGGCAACCCTAGACAGAGGGAAGCACCTTAAATCTGTAAGCCACTCACTGTGAAATGTAAATGTCTTTAAAGAATGTGGTGAACTGCAGACGGGGAGGGAAGGGGTGGTGGCAAAAGGGAGAAACCGTAGGAAGGACATAGAGGAAGATACATGAGCAACTTGCTTTTTTGCACAAAGAAGAACATAAGCAAACTTTGGATACAAACCATTTGTCAAATGTTTGATAGTACTGATCACAATCAGTGGAAGTTTAGTATTTGTGGTTTGAGTTTCTTGCAGCCTTCTTAAGCCTCTACTGATAGCCATCATGGAGAATATGCTTTCCAGAACAGCCTTCCATACTAGCTGGGGTTGCCACATTTCCAGATGGACAAAGAACGGAATGGAAAATTCTTTCATAACTTAGAGAAAAATCTATGAGCCTGCTGCCAAGCCCAAAGGTCTATGTGCATTTCAGTGTATACTGATAGCATCAAACACATTGGGTGAGAATAGTTATATTTAAGTTTAGAAGCATTTGTCTATTCATAATCAACACTTTCCTTAAATAATCAACACTTTCCTTAAATAAATATTAACTTTCCTAAGTTACCGATTGCTCCCCTCTTTCCCCCCCTTTTTTAAAACAACTAAATAGTTGCTGGATTTTGAGTGCTTCTCCATATTTCCACCTCTTAAAGAAAAGAAATACATTTTTAAAAGTTATCCCTTGGTCCCCTCAAGTAATCCATTAGTCTCTTGCAGTCATGCTTGGTAAAGGGAGGTTGTTTCAGGATGATAAGTAGTGTAAGGGTGACAGTGATCTTGAAAAATTCCCCACCCCCCACCTCCGAATGAGCAGATCTGGTTGAAATGTGGAGCACTAGCAAATGGAGGGGGCACCAGCCCCTACTGAATTTTTTAAACCATAAGGTCTTTTTTAAAATGGGTCTTCTGTAAGTGAAGCAGTCATGTCACAAAGTAAATACTCCCCCGTACATTTTAAAGAAGGAGTAAAAGTCCAACTGATAGTGCTACCACGATGAGGTTCATTGTAGCATTCATCATTAGTGATGACAGCAGTCCAGTCCAGTAGGTACTGATATACAACACAAGTACATCATATTGACTACCACAATTGATATGCTAACTCTATGTGTGCTAGAGAGGAAAGAAGTGCATTTACTAAGCTATACATTGGGTAGTTTGATTGCTGGAAACATGAAGTGCAAACTTGGGGGAAGACATCTGGATCTCCTGCTACTAGGGTTGCCAACCTCCAAGTGGTGGCTGGAGATCTCCTGGAATTACAACTGATCTCCAGTTCAGCTGGAGAAAATGGCCACTTTCGAAGGTGGACTCTATGGCATTAAACTCTGCTGAGGTTCCTCCCCCAAGCCCCACCTTCCTCAGGCTCCACCCCCCAAATCTCCAGTTATTTCCCAACCTGGAGCTGACAATCCTACCTACAACAATGGAGTAAAAAGTATGTATTAGTTCACCAGCAAGGGCCTCTGCTTTAATTTTTGAACACATCCTACTGCGCAGTTATTGCATTAAAACTGCAGAGCCTATAGATTTCTCCTAACAATCTGTAAACAAGGAGACTAACAAGCAATCCCACCTCTATAAAAATTATTTCTGACAACACTTAAAGATCCAACTTTTCTTATTTTTAATTTGCTGCTACTAGCAACAAACAATTGATGGTTACAATCTATCATGCTAGGGTCAGCTCACAGTTGTGTCCAGATTAATCCTTAAAGAACAAAGCAAACAAAGGAAAAGGAAAATAACAAAACAGATAATCTCAGCTACCTCGATTGCTTCTGAATTGTTTCACTTTTTATTAGACAACAATCAGGCTTTTCCATAGAAACATGCCAGAAATTATCAACTATACCCTTTGCTAAAGATGTTGAGAACACAATATAACGAGATCTCAAATAATGAAGCAGTGAGGATATCCAGAACAGATTCTATTAAAGCCTTAAATGTCTTTCTCTAAACAAGACTAACTCTCGCCGATATAAGCTTTTTCTTGGACTTCAAAGGAATTTTTCACATCATTCCCTGTTCCTTTAAAAAACACTATTTTCTTCATCCTTTGTGTCAGTTTCCCATCTTTCTGAAGTGTTAAGCGGGTTAAATTGAAAAGTTTCTAAACAATAAGTTGAACTAGACCTGAGAAGTTTTCTAGTTTTTGTAGAACTTTGGCTTCCTCAAGGATTCAGCAAATGTTACATCTGAGGTGGTATCTACAATTTCTCCTTGAATGTCACTTTAGGAGACACCTGGAACTACTGAGAATTTTTGCTATTTTTGAACTTATTTTGGTTTCTCAGATGTTTTACTTGAAAGGGATCTCAAAGATTTGCTTTGGGTTTCACTAGAAGCAAGTCTAGGCTGAACACAACTCTCCTGTCTTCTTCTGATAAGAGCTTCCCACATTTGCTGTAATTCTAGCTGCCTTGCGCATGCTGAATTGAAAAGTGGTAGGGCAGCAGGGGCAGCCCAGTATCCTTAATAGAGTATGTACCAGGATATCTCACTCTGATACACCCAATATAGCAAGCTTGTTGAAGCTTAAGAAGGTATGGGTACAGCAGCTGGTTCCTGCATGGGAGATCTCAGAAGATCTTGGAACCATATTAGTCCACTTTGACAGAAGGGTGAGGCCGTGACAGGGAGGGGCCATGACCCAGTGGTAGAGCATCTGCTTTGCATGCAAAAGGCCTCAGATTCCTGGCACATCCATGCAGCAGATGATGTGAAATGTCTCTTCCTGGGATCCTGAAGAGCTATTGCCAGTCAGAGTAAACAATATGACCTTGCATAAGGCAGCCTCATGGGTTCAAGAAAGCCAGGATATAAATGTAGTACATTTCTATTAAATAGAGGAAAATGCTTCAGATGGGGTAGCGAAGCAGTTCTTGTTGGTACCTTACTAGACCCCCTAAAACTTGCCAGTCTCTCAAGTGACCTGAATTCTTATTCCATCTGTGAACAACAGATTTTCCTCTAACAATTCCCCATACTGTTAGAGTTGTTTTGTTCATTTACACAATACAGGGGACAGAAATAGAGGCAAGGAAAAGGAACTTAGTTTAAATGAGATGGCTAGCGGGCTTGGAGTAGGAGAGCAGGTTGGGAATGAAGAGGCAACTGACATCATGTATGAAACCACTAGATGTAACAGGGACTTGAAATGACTACTGATGAAGGTTAAAGTAGAAAGTGCCAAAGCAGGATTACAGTTGAACATCCAGAATACAAAAGTAATGACTACTAGGGAATTACACAACTTTAAAGTTGATGATGAAGAAATTGAATCTGTTCAATATTTTCTATTATTTGGCTCCATCATCAACCAAAAACGGAGACTGCAACCAAGAAATCAGAAGGAGATTGAGACTGGGAAGAGCAGCCATAAAGGATCTAGAAAAGATTCTTAAGTGTAAGAATGTGTCACTGACGACCAAGATCAAGATAGTTCATACTATATTATTCCCCATTACTATGTATGGATGTGAATGTTGGACAATGAAAAAAGCAGACAGGAAGAAAGTTAATTCATTTGAAATGTGGTGTTACAGGAGAGTTTTACTGATACCATGGACTGCCTCCCCAAAACAAATAAGTAGGTTAAAGATCAAATCAAGCCTGAATCCCTAGAAGCTAAAATTACTTAATTGAGGCTATCATACTTTGGTCACATTATGAGAAGACAAGAGTTACTGGAAAAGACAATAATGCTAGGAAAAAATGAAGGTAGCAGGAAAAGAGGAGCCCAACATGAGATAGATTGAATCAATAAAGGAAGCCACAGTCCTCAGTCTACAAGACCTGGGCAAGGCTGCTAACAATAGGACATTTTGGAGGACATTAATTCATAGGTCATCATAAATCAGAAGCAACTTGAAAGCACTTAACATGCACACAAGGCTGGCTAGTGCTAAGGGAAAAGCAAGTCAATGAGATATCTCTCTACAAAGAAGTACAAAATAGGTTGATTATGCCTTTTCCAGCTGGAATGAATCCCCTCTTCCTCACAACTGTGTAAAATCCAATTTCAGATTTAAACTGCACATATTCAAAAGGATTCATTTTTTATGTGTAGTGACCAAGGAAGACACGGCTTACATAATTTTGATAAGATAAACTTATCATGAAAAGCCAACAACAACAAAGAGCAGCAACTGCCAACATTCTGTCTTTTACATCTAACATGGCAGTTTAAACAAGCGTGGTATAGTGGTTAGAGCATTGGTATAGGATCTGGGAGATGGGCAGCCCATTCCTGAGCTCTAGGTTGAAAAGAGTTCAGGAAGACCGCAAGTGGCTGCCCTGGCATCTGGGCTGCCTGTGCTGGCATCAGGCCACTTGTGTCGCTGCCAGTAGGCAGCTTCCTGATCCCTTTCGGGCTGGGAACACCCCCCTCCAAAACAGTGTTGCTGTGCCAGCTTTTTGCTGGTGCAGCCTTACTGTTTTCAGTACAGCAAAATGCTCCATTTTTTAAAAAAATCAAAAGGCTTTTTAAAGCTTTTAAGCAGCTGGGGAACAGCTTTGGAGTCACCACGGCAGCGCTGCGGCTATGACATCCCCGGCCATTGCAAAGCTCAGGAATGAACTGAAAGATTCAAAACCTACTCTGCCATCAAAATTTGCTGGTTGACCTTGAGCCAGTCACTCTCTCAGCCTAAACTACTAAACTGTTGCAAGGATAAAATAGAAGAGATATTTTAAGCTACTTTTGGTCCACATTGGGGAGAAAAGGAGGGTATAAATATCTAAATAAATACATTCTGAATAGGCTTTTGCACTAAAGTATTAATTTTAGAGCAGCTTCATTCTAGGATGATGAAAATGATTCTGATCTTCATCGTCCCTGAAGTTCTCTGAAAGGCTATTCTGAATGGAGCAAAGTCAAAATTATTAACATTAGCCTTTGTGCAAATAACATTAAAAAACTGAACCAGTACATCAGAAGTTTGCAGACTGGCTCTGTTGAACAAGGAACAGAGCCAAACTAAAATCCTTAACTTCTCATTAGAGGCAAAAAAGCAAATGAGCTTTTCCCCAGCTTACACATTGTGTAGACTAGTGATTTACTAGCACATGATCTGCATCTAATTTAATGATCAGTAATGCCTTGTAAATGGGTGTAAGCCAAGGTTTGAAAATCATTCAGTGGTACTGCAGATAAACAATTGCATCTTTCATTCATTTGTTAATACATCTGACAACAGACCAGTTTTACAGTGTTTAATTTGCTTAAACTGCAATCTCCCTTGGTAGAGGGGGAAAACATCATTTATAGTTGCAAAGGCTCAATCCACACCCTCCACAAGATGCCTTCATAAATTTTCTTCAAACCAGGGACAACACCAGTGTACCCCTCCTAGAAGAAATAATAGTGATGGTGTTAATAGGGACAATAGAATAGTCACTGCTGAAGATTTTGGCTGCTTGGGGCACAATGTACTGGAAAGTCTTCGTTTGTGAGGATCACTCAGGAGATTTACTAGATACATTTATCTGAACAGAACAGGCCATAGCTGGATGAAAGTAGTAGGTCTGTTCTGGTTTCATTATTTACTGGTGTATTTACATTCTTTGATCAAATTCCTTAAAGGTGGTAGAGCTCTGATGTACCCACATGGCTCCCATTACTCAGGATTTCAGCCAGCTCAGCACATGCAGATGCTTATGTGGAACTGCTTCATCCACAAAAATGAATTGGGAAGCCCATTTATCCTGAGCTTCATCAGTACTTCAGGGCACACATGGAGTTCTGGGTCATGGCTTTACAGCATAAATTGCTTTGTAAATCTTTTTATTTTGTTTGGCTTCATCCAAGCCCTGTAAAATTCCCAGGTCTTTTATGCATGGCTGTTTCCCTCGCTGTCACCCCTCCGATGACTTCAGGTCTTTGTTTGGATTATGCATGCCGTTTATGACTGTCAGAGGTAGCCTCGCTCTCCCCCTGCGTTTCCCCATTTTGCCCCAGTTTTGAGGGACCTGTTTTATCTCAAATTTGAAAATGAGGGCAAAACACAGAAAAATGTAGGGGGAGAGCAAGGCGACCTCTGTCAGTCGGAAATGGCATGCATAATCCAAACAAAGACCTGAGGTCGTTGGAGGTGTGACATTGAGGGAAACAGCCATGTATAAAATACCCCACGTTCCAGATGGGAAACTGGAGCTAGCTGAGAATGACTTGTTTACTATTCTAAGTGCATATTAAGCCAACAGGATGATATCCCATTAAATACTCCTGTGCCTTTGGAAATAGAGCAATATCAACCCTTCTTGGGGAGCTGAGAAGATAGCAGAATAATCCATGTCTTCTAGCTGCACTTTACTTTTAGCTGCAGTTTCTGTTCTCAAAGTTCAGACTACTGTGGAAATGTAAAAATATCTATGGGAGGTCTATATCTGTGCTTTGTCCAACTTGCCTGAAAGCAGAAGCACTTAGCATTGCATTCACCTAGAAGATTTCCTGGCATCCGCTGTCCAAGCTCATGAAAGGCAGAATAAATCAAATTGTTGAGGCTTATCTGAATCACAATGATCAGAACTTGTTCTGTTATCATAGTCATGGTGGCACAAAGCAGGAGTAACTTTGGTGACAAGCCTCACAGTCTGCAAGCAGACATGAGATGCAAATCTTCAGGTGTTTCAATTCAGCAGCCCTGCCACACAGACCATCAGGTCAGAGGATCTTCTCAGAGTCCATTTTCATGTCTATTTGCTGTATATAACCCCATATAACTTGAGGGGGGTTAACAATACAGTCCTTTAGTGGACTTACTGTGCAAACCTGAAAGGGGTGGGCGAAAGAGGTGAGGAGGTGGCGTGACCCATACGGCAACATAAATGTGACTTATGTTGTCCAAAATGGCATGGATGACAGTGCAGGGGAACTTACGCTGCTGCAGGGGAGCCGAGCAGCAGTGCGAGTCACTGGCACTGGTACAGTCTTGCTGGCAGCATATGTCTGGCACAAGGGCTTGCACCGGTGTGGAAGGGGGCGTTGCCAGGGACGGAGCTGCCTTTAGGCAGCATCCAAAGCCCTTTCGGACTGAGAATGCCCTTTCAGACTGAGAATGCCCTTTCGGACCGAGAATGCTTCCAGTTACTCATGCAAAAAGGCAGGAAATTTCATGGGGTTTTCTTTAAAATACCATGTTTGGCTTACTGTGATTAGGGTGTTGTCCCCAGGCTGTCCCCGGGAGTGCCAAACTACCTGCCCTTCAGGAATGGGCTATCCGACTGGAATACTCTGCATGGGATTGCACCGCAAAGCTTCCTTCTGCGTACATCTGGTCTGAGGGCTCCTAGTGTGCTGTTTTAAGAAATGCATGCTGGGAAAACCACCTTGGTGAGGTTTAATGCATTTATCTTATTTACTGAGGGGAAAAACATTCTGACAAGCCTAAGTATTGTCAGAGGTACTTGACAGACAGGTCCAGCTTCCTTCTTTTCACCAATGTGTAATGAAGATTGGCTGGTGTGTGGAAACCTTCCGATAACAGGTGCAATTTCAGAGATTCAAAAATTGTCAATTGAGAGCAGCTGTGATGGACTTGGAACAGAGGGGAGTTGTCACTTCTTGAGGAGAATGAAACTGCAGACAAGAATGAGGATGGGTTGGACCGACAGTGCAGAGTTCCACCTTTCTAAAGCCATTGAAATCAGGGGGTTTAGAAGGGTAGAACTTTGCTTAGGATGGTAGTGCTAGTCTGGGAAGCAAAAATGGGACAGAAAGAGACTACAGAGAGTGATAGAAAGTTTGCTGCATGGAAAAAAAAATCTATGGGTTCCAAAATAAAATACTGTGGTAATGTGGCTGTATCGTTATAAGGCCCTTGAAGTTTTATAGCAGTAAATCCATTAACAATAGCCTCCTTTCCCAGCACTAGACATATCAAAATTCAGACAGGGACAACTGATACTTTAGATCCTAGCCTGTAAATCAAGAGAACAGGTTTCTGTTTCTATGCCAGAAACTCCCTTGGAGAGCTTGGTCCAATTATTTAGTCTCTCTGGGTCTCAGATTTCACAAAGCTACTCTAGAAATTATCCAAAAACAGCAGCCGTGTAATGCTTCTTTCTTGGAACTAACTAAAATATCACAAAATAGTGAACATAAGCTTTTGAGTTCCCCAGAACTCTTCATCAAGCTGGATGTTAAATCCCCGAAAGCATGGTGAGAAAGAAAATAAAGATGTTTCAGAGCATGCTTGAAGAGTCAATTGCCTGTAACTTTCTAAAAATATACATCAGGAAGCATAATACATATTCTTACTTATATAATGATTTGCCTTTCTTATTGAGAAAATCTGATAAAAATAATCTATTGGTGACATCTAACCCCTTTCAGGCTAATAAAGATCAATGAAACTAGGGGTAGTAACATATTTTGTGAGATATGTGGTAGATATGAAAATGGGCAACAGATTATTGGAAACACGTGGTAAAAATTATATCAGTTGAAATGACCAGCCAGATTCCCTATAAACCAGATATTTTACAGTTAAATTGTGTAGTTGGTAAGTCTAAAAATTATTACCACAGTAGAAGCAGAAAAATAGGCCCAGATTTCATGACTTATACACTGGTGAAACTAATGGATTACCAACAAAATAGAGATACTTCCTGGTTATACTCATTATGGTTGATGGTTATGCCAAGAATGGAACTTGCAGCAAAATTTGAGAAATAGAATCATTAATTTTGCAGGGGTTTGTTTGGCTATACATGTTGGCCTTAGGGTTGCGAGCTTCGGGTTGGGAAATACCTGGAGGTTTTGGGGGTGGATCTTGATGAGGGAGGGGTTTGGGAAGGGGACTTTAATGGGGTATAATGCCATAGAGTCCACCTTCCAAAGCAACCATTTTCTCCAGGTGAACTGATCTCTGTTGCCTGGAGATCAGTTGTATTAGCAGATCTCCAGCCACCACCTGGAGGTTGGCACCCCTAACTGACCTTATACTCATTCTGTATATTCTTTTATTATGTGTGTGTTAATGTGTGTGTGTGCGTGCATGTGTGTGTATGTGTGTATTTGTAGTGATAGTTGATGAGACGACATCAGATGATGAACACAGGCTAGGCTGGCCGAAAGAGAAATAGGAAGGTGGTCACTGCCCATATAATCACAGACTTCCATTTTATTGATTAAAGGCAGAAAGTCTAGAGAAACCAGAAAATAATCAATAACACTGGCACCATTTTGACCAAAAAAAGTAAAGTCTCCATTTAGGTCGACCGGCGATTGCCCATTTACTATTATTAGATTTCTCTGAATAGCAAATTGGGCCAAGCTTAAGCCTGCAGAGTTTATTACTGAATCCCTAGAAGTTCTGTTGTACCATAATGAACTAAGAAAATATTCATCAAACTTCCCTATAAGGTTTTGAAGAAGAATGTTATTGTCCTGCCCTATTCGTGCATAGAAATCACCAGCCATAAGAACTGGAGTAGTTGGATGGTTGTCTTTGATATCATCAAATAATTCTCCTAGACAGGTCCAGTGTTTTGTGCAGTGTTGCTTGACCTAGCAGGGGATATATAGACAGAAAATAAAATCAACGAGAAAGAAGTCAGGTTTAGTCTAACTGCTAGAGCCAACTCATCAGCCACAAGAAAGTTGATTGACCTTATACTTAGAGAAGTAGAAATGAGACAATCTAATCCTGCACAAGGGCGGCCCACAGGTCCTTTGATTTGTGAGCAGGTTCAGCCAGTTTGCACTGTACTATACTATTTGACTACAAAGAAAATAACCCGCCATTCAGAAGCATTTGGAAGCACACATGCCTCTTCTCACAAATTCCAAGGGGGTCCTAATTTTTACCTTCCCAGAGACATGCTCAGAAGCCAATACTTTAAATAAAGAGTGAGCAAACCAATGTCAGCCTGTGTCAGAACTGGTTACCTGGAGATGTCACCAAGGACAAATGAAGCCAGCTGTGTTTCACGTACATGGAGCTAATTGGAGAAAATATAGTAAAATGATGTCATGAGACTACATAACCAACTAATTCAAGAAGTCAGTTCACAGGAAGGGCAGTGATTTCTGAATAGAATAGATGAACACTTTCAAAACAATCATTGAAAGACTAGTAAAAGTGATTTTCAGTGTTGCAAAAAAGTATACAACTTCTGGTTCTGTCTTAATCAAGATACTAAAATAACCCACAGTTCCTGATCAGTATTACAGCTGCCATATCTAAGAGATCTGTGAGAAAAAAGATCTGGACTAAGCTAAGAGCTAAAGAGACTGATGAATACTCCATATGCAGGAGGAGAAAATGCTACCATGCCTTACACCAGCACATAAACTGTTAAGGTATGGATATTTCGCACTTGGGATGAAATGGCAGTCATCTTTTCCCCCTGACTATATTAACACAATTAAATAAAATTATTGCCATTAAAATTGAAATCTGGTTTTGCCTCAGTTGCATTAAAATGGCATATAATGTATAAATGGAGAAAAATGTCAAGTTATCATAAAAAGAAATGAACGACATTGGATCACCAGCAATAAAAATAAGCAAAATAGAAAGCTTACAATGACAATATGTAGGAACCATGAGAAATGAAAAGGGGACATATTAAAATTCCCCCAGTACAATCCTTTCTATGCACACTCAATGCAAAATAGATAAAAAGCAGAAAGCATTTTGCCATTTCAGTCATTTCTGCAGACTGAGTCTCCAAGTTAGACATGCTCAAGTAGTTCTAGTATTAACTCAATCCCCTAAACTCCATATAGGCACAGAGGCCAAGGCAGACACACAAAGTCACACAGGATGTGTTTCAAAACATTCTATTTCTTTCCATCCTTTCTTCTAAGGACCATGGTGGCCTCTTGCACAATACGTAATGACTGCCCTCTATTTGCAATGGCAAAGTAACACAACCATTAGTGCAAATGGAAAGTAAGTATATAAAATGAAAAAGGAAGACTCCCTAAAAAAAAAAAAAAATCACAGAAACTCAATAATACCAGTTATTCCGTTCTAATGGCCCAGATTGCAACAAAAGAGTTATCCTAAAGTGAAATAATTGAATCTCACAATTTTTTACTTTCAATTTCATCTCCCATTGTAACTGTCACATGCTGGATGTAGCCTTCTGCCCCTTTCAGAAATGAAGGTCTTTATTCTGAGGGACAGCCTGCCGTGGTTATTATGTAGCATTGTGAAATGATAAAGGGTGAGCCTGTGCCAGTCTCACGTGTTGCATGATACTGATGCATGTCAGAGACCTCATCCATAGACCATTATCTCCCTCACTGGCGAAGGTGTAACGAAATATGAAAGCAGGATTTCAGTAATTCAGGAATCCTCCGACATGTATATCATCTCACTCTCCACCTCAAGGGAAGCAAAACCATGTGGGATGCACTCCCATGGGTAACCAGAAAGTGCTCTTGTATCTGGCATCTGCCCTATCTGGGACAGTTATAGTTATTTGTGATAGCTAGCCGTCAAATAGGGTTGCCAGGTCTCTCTTCGCCACCAGTGGGAGGTTTTTGGGGCAGAGCCTGAGGAGGGATTTGGGGAGGGGAGGGACTTCAGTGCCATAAAGTCCAATTGCCAAAACAGCCATTGTCTCCAGGTGAACTGACCTCTATCAGCTGGAGATCAGTTGTAATAGCAGGAGATCTCCAGCTAGTATCTGGAGGTTGGCAACCCTACCGTCAAAAAGTCCGATTTGTGAGGATCTGGTATATATAGAGGCTTGTCAGCTCTTGCCAAATTACATGCAAGTGCTTGTGTTAATTCATGTATCATGAGAAATTGCCACATGTTTTGTCCTCGTTCATGGACCATTATGGTATATGGACCCTAAAATGTGACTGCTGGGGCTATCTTTGATATGATTGCTAATATATTAACCCTACTCCTGTGGAATGGTTTCCACAATTCAAAGTACTCTGGCGCAAATGCTTATCTTCAGTCTACAACTGGAGCAGAGCCCTTGCAGCTCCTTCTTGCCTTTCAAAACCCCTAAAAGCTTCTTAATGCAACGGAATCCACTTCTCCAGAGCCGCTCTAACAGCCCTCAAGGTACTCAGTAAGAGGTTACTGCTAGCCTTGCCCTCTCTCAACAGGTCGGCCACACTGAAGCAGGGCAGAACATAGGCCAGAATTGAGAGTGAGGTCAGCTACTAATTGTGCCCCTACCACTAGTAGTGGGACCTTCATGGCCAATCCTTTGAGCTCCTGTGTTCCTGCAGCACCTACTGGATTGTGTCATTAAACTCTTTCTAAAGTTACCTGAGTGCATTCATAACAAAACCGTTCCCTCACCCCCATAAACCTTATGGCTGATATTCTGGTTTACAACCTGAGTCTACTAGGACATAAATGTAACTTCACAAAAAAAGATATTTTTTTTAAAAAAAGAAAAGAAGAACAGCTAACTTTACTGAAATGGCTAGCTTTATAGGCATCTCACATTTTATTGATCCTGGTACCTTTGTTCTTGAATTCCATGGTTTCTCTGTATTTGCTATACAGGTAATGAAAAAGGCAGAAGCAGTGAAGTTGTTTAATAAAATGGAATTTTTATGTCATGCTCTCCAACCACCTAAACCCTGTAGTTTAAAAGGAGATGTAAAACCTTGTAATAAATACCATGAACTGTTTTATTCTTCGTGATGCTTTTATAATTTTTGTCACAGTTGGTTTTAAAAGGTGTTTATCAGTACCCTGTCATATAATGATCACAATATATTCACTGTTTCCGGGGAGGTAGCTATGTTAGTCTGTTGCTGCAGAAATAAACAGAAGTCTTGTGGCACCGGAAATACTAATGTTTTTATTCTAGCATAAGCTTTTGTGACATGAAAGCAAGAATGCAAGTATTTCAGTCTTTAAGAATCTTGTTCTTATTGTGTGTGTAAAGTGCCATCAAGTCGCAGCCGACTTATGGCGACCCCTTTTTGGGGTTTTCATGGCAAGAGACTAACAGAGGGGGTTTGCCAGTGCCTTCCTCTGCACAGCAACCCTGGACTTCCTTGGTGGTCTCCCATCCAAATACTAACCAGGGCTGACCCTGCTTAGCTTCTGAGATCTGACGAGATCAGGCTAGCCTGGGCCATCCAGGTCAGGGCCTTGTTCTTATTAAGTATGGATATTTTGAAGGCTGATACAGAGAAATGAAAATGACATATATCAAAAAATCAGTGAGGTTAACTAACATGACACACTGGCTACATTCTGCACCAGCTTTTGCCTTATGAATTAGTGTCTAGCTACCAATGATGTGCTACTGTTCAGCTTGAGCATTAATGCAGCATTCTACCCTTTCCTGTGTTCAGAAATCTTACCAACTGACTGGGGTAAAGAGATTGTGGTAAAAATGGAAAGGCAAGGGGGGGGGGAAGACCCTGCCCTATTGGTGCAAAAACAACAACAACAACAACCTGCTATGTGCTACTGAACGTAATATTGTTATGGGGAGAGGAGTTCCGGGAAGACATTGCCTGCCTCTGAGAAGCTGCAGAATGAAATTGTGTAGAACTTCCCTTCCTGCTCCTCCTTTCTTTGAGTTTCTTTTTAGATCAACACAGAGTTGTGGGAGTATCTGTTTACACAAGATTGCAATGCTTACAGATTAAAAGTTTCACCAATGAAACAGCAAGAGCACCTGAACAAGCCATTAATCACAATGGAGAAATGGTTATATAATCCACCAAAACAAAAAGGGTCACTGTCTAAAATATATAACCTATAAGTGGCAATGCTCAAGGAGTTATTTCCCCTCCCCCAGTATTTCATCTCCCTCTCCCCTTTTCCTGATTCCTTCTCCTTTTCCCACCCAACAACCAACCCATATTTATATGCCCTTTTGTCTTCAGGTTTCACTTCCCCCCTCCACCCAGACACCTCTACCTAGGAAAACTATGGCCCAGTTGTGTGGTGCTGGCCATTAGGCCAGGCCCATTTGCACGGTAAGGAACCCTCAAGGACTTGTGTGAGGTCACCTCACTTTCCCTTGTAACCCCCACTTCAAACTATTTCCTTTCTCTCCTCCTGTCAACCCCATATCCACTTCCCTTTCCCTGCCTCGTTCTTGCCTTCTCAGCCATTCACCAACTTACCTTTTCTTTGCCTCCCATCTTCAGCCATCTTTATTATTTATTTACTTCATTTATACCACCTTTATACTTTATTATTTATTTACTTCATTTATACCCTGTCTTTTCCTACAACGGGGACCAAAGCAGCTTACATTATTCTCCTGGCCTCCTTTTTTACTCAACAAGTGATTGAGTACTAAGTACTTCTTTACTCAACAAGTGGTTGAAATGTGGGATTCACTGCTAGAAGATGTAGTGATAGCCACAGGCACAGATGGTTTTAAAAGGGGGATTTGACAGATTCATGGAGGATAGGTTTCTCACTGGCTACTAGCTATGATGACTAAAGGAAACCTCCACGTTCAGAGGCACTAAACCTATACTAGTGCCAGGAGGCAACATCAGGCCTTAGCCTGTATCCCCTGTTGTTGGACCTCCAGAGTAACTTGTTGGCCATGGCCACTGTCTGAGAAAGGATGCTGAGCAAGATAGACCAATGTTCTGATCCAGGAGTGCTTTTGTTATGTTCTTAGCACATTGTACTTGAAGGACCACCGCTCCCAGAATAGAGCCACTTGCTCTCAGGCCCTCAAGCAGCTTTAGCTGGCTGTTTCTTCTGCACATGGGACCTCCTTGGTACAATCTAGAGCTTTCTCAGCTGTGGCTTCGGCACTCTGGAATGGCCTTCTCAAGGTGGTCTGAAAAGCCCCCACCTTATTGTCCTTTTAAAAACAATGTAAAATGGTGTTTTTAAGAAGATAATTCAGATATGCTGTATTTGGTGGGGTGGGGGGTTTGGATGAAGTTGTGTATTAATTGTGTTTACCATGTTTTTGAGGGTAGTTATGTATTAGTTGTTTCTGTCATGGCACTTTTATGGATTTTTAGTCATTTTATGGCAGTATTGTATAGATGTATTACTTTTAATTTGACTGTTAGTTGCATTGAATGAAGTATAAAGCAGGTTATAAATCTCTTAATGAAATAAAGACAGGCGTTGGTAACTTATTTGATCTCAAAGCAAACCATAACATGCTTGGAGGAGGACAGTCAATTTTTGACTGTACTCCTAAGAACATTTTCCTTGGAGTAAGCCCCAATGAATAAAATGGGATTTACTTCTGAGTAAACTATCTCAGGACTGCTTTCTTTATAACCCAGAAACTATATAACTGATATAACTAATCAAGCAGGGTTGTTTCATGTTCAGAATCAATAGATCACTTTAAGCACTGGTTCCCAACCAGAGGTCCGTGGACCCCCAGGGGTCCGCGAGAACTAAATTAAAGTCCATGAAACAAATTTATAAACCCATAATAAATTAATATTTTCAATTTAAAGTTCTCTATTATAAAAATATATATTCAAATATTATTCTAAGTTTAATGTATAACTAACAGTTATGATTAAAGTTTATTTTCAAATTCTCTGAATTTTTATTTTGAACCTTGGGGTCCCTGCACCAAACAAAAAAGTCCTAGTGGTCCCTGGTCAAAAAAAGGTTGGGAACCACTGCTTTAGAGACTCTTCTTTGCATCATGTTTTATTGGCATTCATGGAAATCCCACAGTTTTGGTTAGAAATTTATAGGAAAGCTTTGCAATACTAAATAGTAAATAATAAATAAATAATAATATAGTAACATACAGTAAAGGTTTGCATCACCCACCACAGCTGTTCAGAGTACAATCTGAAATGTTGCTGATAGTAACACAGAAGGATACACTAGTTCTAATGTCCAGAGTTCAATTTTTCTATCTCCTGTTTCACTTGGCTGTCTGGCAACACGTCATCATAGCCCTGATTCTCCTGGCCAATTGCCCTTTCAGCCTCCTCACCAGGGTAAGGCCAGGGCTGACTGATCACCATTCCTAGTAATCACTCTGGAGACTTGATGTGGAGGGTAGTTACTGAGAATCCTTCCCCAGCTTTGAGTCTGAGACTGAATATCCAGCCCCTGTCACCTGTCAATTCTAAGAAGCAGCTGAAGGCTACACCTCAGAATCCCCTCCACCCGTAGCACAACACGCTGCAAAGTGTGAGACCCCAGAGACTGTTTGAGTGACAGTTTAATTAATGGGGAGACAGAGCACTAAGTGAGCTCTGTCTAAACATACACACCTGCCTGCACACACCCCACCTCTGCCTGAAGGTGAAAATAAACTCTGCCACATCTAGGTTCTAAAGAGAATTGTACAGCATATGGCCAGATAGGATTCGATAATTCATAGATAGGGAGATGAGTAAACATGTTGCTTTGGCTCTTGTCAAGCTGCTTGAAAGTCATTCTTATAATCTAATCTGTTTGGAAATGAAAACCAATCATTGCAAATCCGGATTGTTTAACAGGGCTATACACCTTGTCTGCTGCGTGGACATGCATTTGGACCAGGGCCAGTTTCTTTCAAGTAATTATTCCAATTCATTTACAGGGCAAAAGGCAAAAATAGCTGCCAAATCGTTTATCTTCACTAATAACGATCTCTGGCATTTCATACAAATCCCACTATGTAATCTTCACTCATTAAGATTCATAGCATCACAGGAACACATGAAGCCACCTCATACCAAGTCAGACAATCCAGCTAACTCAATAATTTCTGTTCTGATTTTCTGTCTCCGATTCTTGGAGAAAGGAAAGGACAGGAAAGCAAAGCAAAGCAAAGGAAAGCAAAGGTCTTTCCCCATACTTGCTACTTGAGATATTTTACCTGGAGAGGATGAGAATTCAAGGCTTGTGCATGCAAACATGTTTTCTGTCATTAAGTCACAGCTCCCCCCAATCATTATTCTATTTATTAATTAACTAATGAATTACTTAATTTAGTTTATTTATAGCTCATCTTTCTCACTGAGGATCAAGGAGGATTATGGAATGCAGAAAGAGACAAAAAGAAATGTAATCATACAGTATAGGACATCAAATGAACAATGCTGTAGGACTAAGAGTACTAAATTGCAGGACAATGTGAGCAACAATGGGAACATACAGTATAAGATATACAATGAACAATGCAAATGAACAATGCAATAGAACTGGGAATGCAAAACTGAATGCTGATACCAAAAGCATCAGGACTAGGAATACAAAATTAAATGACAATGTGGGCAGCAAACTGCCCAGGCCAGCATAGTGCAAGCAGTGCAGAATGTGGGATTACAAAGGTGCAAGGCAATGCAGTATCCACTCCCCAACTCCCGTATGAAGGCATCTTCTGGACTGTTTTGTCCCACCACAGATCAATACCAATCCAAGAATGCCCCCCTGAACATTTCTGTTTTGCACATTTTGCAGTATGATAGTGCTGTGGGAGCCTTCCTGACCTCAGGCAGGTCTTTCCACAAAGTGGGAGCCACCGCAGAGACTATTCATGAACGAGCAGTTGCCAATCTTAACATTTTTGCATGGCGAAACCTTCAAAGGGTCTGTTCAGACAACCTAAATGGCAACAGCGGAGCACAGTAGGAGAGGCAGTCCTGCAGGTATGTAGGACTGAGCCATTAAGGGCCTTTTAGATAGGGTTGCCAGGTTCCTCTTCCTCACCAGCGGGAGCTTGAGAGAGGGAGGGTTTGGGGAGGGGAGAGGACTTCAATGGCATAGAGTCCAATTGCCAAAGCAGCCATTTTCTCCAGGTGAACTTATCTCTATCAGCTGGAGATCAGTGGTAATAGCGGGAGATTTCCAGCTATTACCCGGAGGTTGGCAACCCTACTTTTAGATGATAGCCAGTATCTTGAATTGAGCCCAGTAACTGATTCCAGTGCAGTGACTGGAGGATGGGTGTGATTCACATCTGGGTTCCATTCTGTTTCCTTTCCCTTACAACCAGTAGGAGGGTGTGAGATGTGGGATGATTGTCATAAGTATGCAGATGTAACATACAGATGGCCAGGAACATTTTTCACTAACTCCATCAGGTGAGAAAGCTGTGGCTTGCATTAGCATACGGATGGCATTTCTATGAGGTCTTACTTGATGTTTGAGAGCAGGATAGGACATGGTTTTTATTTTTGTTTCATGAAATGTCTGTACCACTATGTAGCTGAAAAGCTTTCAAATCTGTTAACTAGCTAGTGCAGAAAAACTCTTATCTGTGAAAAGCCAAGTTCTCCACAGCAAGAATCACATTTAGTTTGCTTTGTAATCTACACTCATTGAGATTTATTCCATTATAGGACCAGCCTTTGTTAGCAGTGGTACAAGAAGCTAAGTGTAGCATTCCATTGGTTCAAGGTGAGCCATTCACTTCCAAATGATGTGTACCTATGGCCGTGCATGGCCCTTTCTAAGTTGCTCATGTTCTCTAATTTGACAGCTCTTGACGGAGATCTAGCTGTTAAGGATGTTTTCGTTTTTTTTTATCACCCTCCTTCCCTATCTTGGACAGGACATTCAATATAAATTAGCAATACATTACCATAGATATTTACCAGTATGTCAAACTAGGCAGAAGACTATTTCATTATACAGAAGCCAAAGTTCAGTACATTTGTCTCATTGATTTCAATGGGAGAGGGAAGTAGAGGCTTAAATATCTTCTATTGAAATAAATGGGATTTACAAGTAATTAACTTGGCCAGATTATGCCCAAAGATGTAGCTTAATTTTTTCCCCTTTAAGGGGGTTTCTTTTTATGCTAGTTTATTTGAGTTATGCAATATCCGTTGAAATGCATTTTGGACTGGACCCTTGATGTTCTGACTAGAATCTGTTCTGTTAGGTTATTATAAACTGGTGCCGCATAGGTGATAAGAACCAGATGGTGTATCAAGAAGTCTACGGTTCAAATGTCACCTTTAGGGCTGTTGAAAAAAAAATTCGGTAAAGTTTGGCTTCGGCAAAATTCAGCCCTTTTTAATTCGGGACGTGCCAAAGTCCGAACTCCCCCGCTTCAGATCCGCGAAATTCGGCGCTAGATCCGGAATTCAGGGAAAAATTCGGCCGAGTCTTTGAAGTGCTGGCCGCCCCCTGGGCAGGCGGCGCCCACCAATTCAAACCGAGAGTCGGGAAGGGGGCGGGGGTCTTTAAAGAGCACCCCCGCAGGCCTTCACAGGGCTTCCATGAAGGCGCGCGGGGGGCTCGTTAAACAGATCTGCGTTAAACAGATCTGTGCCTCTGTTTAAAGTGCCCCCCGCGCGCCTTCAGGGAAGCCCTTGAAGGCGCGTGGGGGGGAACAGATCTGTGCCTCCCAGCTGGAAGGCGCAGATCTGTTTAAAGCGTCTTGCTGGAAGGCAAGAGTCCCTGGAGCCTAAGTGGGGAGTTTAAAGACCCCCCCGCCTGGTTTCCCGGGAGTCCCGGGAAAGTGGGCGGTGGGTCTTTAAAGGCGGGAAAAGGCAAGTTCGGCAACGCCGAACCTGCAGAATTTGCTGAATTCGGGGCGTCGTTTTCCCGCCTTTTTTCAGTTCGGTTCCATCCAAACTGAAAACCCCCGAATTGTGGAAAATTTTGCTGTTTTTTCGGTTCGGACGAACCAAATCACCTTTGCCACAGTTTCACCAGGTGGCCTTAGGAAGCCACTTCTTTCAGCCTCAGTCTCCCCTCATCTGTAATGGTGGGATTACTCTGCTCTGCAGGACTGTTGGATTACAAGAGACTGCATATTGTAAAGTGGTCCACAGTGCTACATAAATGCTAAGTGCTCTTTTATTTGGCTAATTAGAAGTGGACTCGAGATTTCACTCTCCGTGGGACTCAATTTCAATAGCAAATGTAGAAATGGAAATCTAGCCACCACTGCATCTGGCCAAATCTGGCCAAAGCATCTGGGGAGATGTGCAGGGGAGTAGTTGTAGATGGGAGGGGGCCTGTAATCTTTTTCCTACCTATTGCTTACCACTACCTCTCAGCCCAGCAAGAATGGGTTCCCATGAGCATATCTGTAGCATTAAACGGCTATGGAGCAGATGGTAAACAAATAGCAGATTGCAGGAGGGTTAAACACTCTCATGTGATGCACATACTCAACACAAACCACACTATGGTAAAGCAGCAGTCTGGAGTCCCAGGGCTTTATTTGTGTGACCAAACTGTGTACCCTAAATACTTCAATGAAAAATTCTAATTACAAATGCGAGACCCCACCCTACACTTCATTTGTTCTATGGTGCAGCGGAATACTCTGACAAAGAAAAGGAAAAATCTTCCAATTCTGTCTAACTATATGGCAGTTTTCACCATCTAACGGCTCTATTAAATTATACAGGATTTTTCTATAATGCAAAGAAAGAATCTGAGCCCCCAAAGGAGACAATCCAGCACAATGCAATTTATGATTTTTGAAAATAAAGGAACTGTAGTGGTTGCATTGGCAGGAGGCAATCCTAGAGTTGAAAAGCATATTGAGTTATAGTTCCAAAGAAATCAGTCCCTGTAAAAATGGACTTGAATTGCCAAACTAATTAGCCTGGATAAAAGTGGCTTCTGTGAATAACTAATTATTCATTCAAGGGGCAGTCTGACTTTGAAGAGCAATTCTATCCAAATGACATCCTGAGGTTCTGTGTTCGTTTAGTCCACAGTGTCTTGCAGTCCTAAACAGAATACGACCCTTCCAAAACCACTGACTGTAGTGGACTATAGAAAGATTTAACTCTATGGTGAGAGCCAGCATGGTGTAGTGGTTAAAAACAGTGGTTTGGAGCGGTGGAGTCTGATCTGGAGAACCGGGTTTGATTCCCCACTCCTCCACATGAGCGGTTGAGGCTAATCTGGTGAACTGGATTTGTTTCCCCACTCCTACACACGAAGCCAGCTGGGTGACCTGGGGCAAGTCATTCCCTCTCAGCCTCACCTACTTCACAGGGTGTCTGTTGTGGGGAGGGGGAGGGAAGGTGACTGTAAGCCTGTTTGATTCTCCCTTAAGTGGCAGAGAAAGTCGGCATATAAAAACCAACTCTTCTTCTTCTTCTTAGGATTGCACTGTTGGCGTCAAATTTACTTTAATATCTGCTGCCTTTGGAAATGTAACTGCTGGATCCCTCAGCTCAAGCTGGGATATGAAAACTGGGTCATATGTACTTTCTGGCTCCCATTCAGCCAGCAGCAATGGATGGCTCAAAAGGGTGAGCATAAAAACTAGGCGCCTACAGTGACAGGTGCCTACAAATGTCCACCAACTTTCATTGGAGATAAGGGACTTCTAAGCATGATTACACCTGAGTCTGGCCTTGCCTGTGCTGCTTATTTATATAGCTCAAGTTTTGTTGCCAAACTGGTGTGTTCCCATCAGACTTGCTAACTACAGTTTGGTAATATATTTGATATACTGCTAAATTTAGTTTTGCTGTTATTTCTGTTTCTTAAATTGTTTTGGAGTTTGGCCTAACGGCTATTAAACCTCAATAAAGTATTTTATATACTGAGGATAACCAATTATGATAGCTAACAACATTCTAGCACCTTTTTGTATCGCTCATCATACCCTGGTTCTCAGATAGGGTATTTTTCCAGCCACACTCAATGGCCTTTTATGCAGGGAGTTTCCCTGCGATCACCTCTGCTGATGGCTTCAGGCTTCCATTTGATTATGCATGCCTTTTCCACCCGTCTGTGGCCGCCTCATTCTCCCCGTGCATTTTGCCCACATTTTCCAGATTCTGGCTATAACAGCATCTGGCAAACACGGGCAAAACAAGCGGGGAGAGCGAGGCGACCTCTGACAGACAGAAAAGGCATGTATAATCAAAAGGAAGCCCTGAAGCAGTCGGCGGGGGTGACTGGGGGGGGGGGAAACATCTCTGCATAAAAGGCCAGTGTTTAACAGAACCACTTATACAGGACTACAGCAGAAGCAAAATCAATGTCAAGAAAGTCTGTAGTGCAGTCACATACTCTCAGCCTAACCTACCTCATAGGGTTGTTGTGAGAATAAAATGGTGTCAAGAACAATGTAAACTGCTGAGAAAGGCAAGATATAAATAAAAAAATAACAATTTAAAAAACTCTCAGCTGCGACTTGACGGCACTTTACACATACACACACACCGTGCTCCAGCACCGAACGTCACTCTTCCCTCTATTGTGATTTTAACCCACCCTTACATCAAGAAATTCAAGATACCACACATAATTCTATTCCATAGTATTCTCACTATACAACACTGGTTCTCTCCTCCACACTGTCTCTCCTTTACATTGTGCTGGTTTGTAATCCATGGGATTGCCAGGCCCCTTTGCCACAGGCAGGAGGTTTTTGGGGTGGAGCCTGAGGAGGGCGGGGTTTGGGGAAGGGAGGGAATTCAATGCCATAAAGTCCAATTGCCAAAGTGGCTATTTTCTTCAGGTGAACTGATCTCTATTAGCTGGAGATTAGGTGTAATAGCAGGAGATCTTCTAGTACCTGGAGGCTGGCAACCCTAGTAATCCAGGAAATATGCCTGAATTTAGACTCTTGTTCCCCAGTTCCCCTTCCTGAGCTAGAGGAATACTTGTTACTGGTAATCAAATTTTAATCTTCAAAGGAAGCATATTTGCAAACTCAGGCCTTGAATCTGGCAAATACAGGGCCTTGACAAATGGACAAACATTGATCCTGACCTTGGTCCTTTTCTGTAATATATCCATTCCCTAAGTACCATATTTGCCTTTGAAATCGTTCCCACCTATCTTCACTCTGCTGACATTTGAGCCAGACTTGCATCTTTCCTGTAGCTGCATTGTCTCAGTGAAATGAAAGAATAGTTATTCCCAACAATCACGGAAACAACAAGATGCTTTTCTCTTGCATCAGGAAGCTCGGTTCCGGGTCCTCGCCCAGAGTCTGGATTTGCCGCTCTGGGCAGGGGGAGGAGGGCGGGGAAGAAGCTGCAAAAGCTGTGGAGCTGGCAAGCTTCTGCAGTGGTGGAGAAGTGAGCGGCGTTTGTGCCATTCAGTCTCTTTAAATCTAGTCCAGCCGGACCGGAGGGAAACTCTAGCAGCTGACAATTCGCATTTCTGCAGGTCTCTGGTGCTTTAACATCTGTGCACAAGCAGAATTTCTACAGAGGCTGTAGATCACTAGGAATCACAGCCTCCTCCTCCTCCTCCTCCTCCTTCTGTTGTCAGACAGTTTCAGGGACAATTGCTGGTCTTTGTCATTTCCTTTTTCTTGCTCCAAGAAACCATGGCGCACCCTGTCACCCGCTGTTTCTGCACGAACCTCTGGTTCTGTATTTTCTCTGTTGCTGCCCCACTTCCAGCTGAAGCCCTCATGAATTGGATTGCTGATGAGTTGCTTTCCTCTTCTTTTTCTCTGATTTTTCTCATTTAGTAAGTCAAGCTTTCTCTTGCAAATGATCCTGTGTAGGATCACGTCAGTTCCTTTCAGCATATTTCGGTTCCTTCAGCAGTCCCTTCAGCGCAGGATAACGTGAGGTGGTGGTCCCAGGGCAAGTGGGGGTCCTGGGTCTTGTTTTTCTAGACCTGACTCTGCATTTTTAAACAGTCCAGACCTCTCCCAACAGGAAAACCTCTTCAGGCTTACTGGGACATCTATTAAAGCAGGAACAGTGAGGAGGACCCTACTCCATGCTTCTCTCTCTCTTCCACTCACATGCAAACACCATGTCACACATCCTCCCTCCTCCTCAGCCTCCAGTCCCTGGTTATGGGAAACTGTATGACTGCATACACACTGAGAGCAGATTTGGCAAGATATGTATCTTTGGAATCACCTGCATAATCATTGTTTGGGGCAAGAGATGCACATTTGGTTTGGATTTCCTACTCACAGTTTGAGCATCATCTTCCCACAAGGCAGTGTTTTCTTGTAAGAAAATGACACTTCCCTAACATTTAAAGCATAATATTTTGTCCCTGGGGGAAATGCAATTTTTCTCCAACAAAACACAGCCAACAAAGGGTGTTTAAAAAACAACAACAACCCTCCTTTTCCATACTGGGAATCACAGCCTTTGTAGAAATTCTGCTTGTGCACAGATGTTAAAGGCACCAGAGACCTGCAGAAACGCAAATTGTCAGCTGCTAGAGTTGCGATCTTTCCAAGGAAGGTCTTCAGCTGTGTAGTTTAATGTGCAGGCACCAGCAGGTTTAGCTCTGTTCCTTTTACATGCTTTCAAAGACACAAGTGAAAACTGGCTTGGTTTTTTATTTTCCTAGACAGCTGGCAACCTTTTACCATGGTGGGAAATAGGGTTGCCAGGTCTCCCCTCAGCTCCGGCAGGAGGTTTTTGGGGGCCGCACTGACACGATTGTGTCACTTCCAGTCACTTCCCAGAAGTGCTGCATCGCAACGGGCCTGAGTGGTAAAAAGCCCATTGCAATGAGGCGCTTCCAGGTGTAAACATGAAGTGACACTATCATGTCGGCGCAGCCGTGCGCGCATGCAATCCCCACTTCCAAGTCAGGCACTGGACTGGCGGGCAATTGCAACCTGGCAACCCTAGTAGTAAAAAAGTAGTAAAAAAAGAAGCCTCTTCCAGCCAGGAAGGGTTGCCAGCTCTGGGTTGGGAAATACCTGGAGATTTTGGGGGTGCAGAGTGAGGAGGGCAGAGGTTGGTGAAAGGAGGGACTACAATGGGGTATAATGCCATAAAGTCCACCTTCCAAAGCAGCCATTATCTCCAGGTGAACTGATCTCTGTTAGCTGGAGATCAGTTGTAATAGCGGGAGATCTCCATCCCCCACCTGGAGGTTGGCAACTCTAAGCTCATCCATTGTTTTTGTACTACACAGGGGTTTCATAATTTCCAAGAACATCTCCTTGCTGGGGAGAGTTTATCCTATTAGAGAAAGCTTTGTTTTTGGAACAGACAAATGGCTTCTCCCTTTATCTGTGTTCAGGCCTAGTGGTGTCCTCCTATTGTGAGGCCATTAAAAGGTCTTTGTGGCACTGCCAGTCATATGAAATGGCCTGCCAGGGAAGGCACATAAGGACTGGGGCAAAAATAGTCATCCATACACCTTTGATCTCGCACAGCATATTGTTTAAACTGGGCTGCTATCTATGCAAAGCAACTTTGCGTGCTCAGTTATCCTGCCAGAGGTCTGTAGCCCCGGTTCGTGTTGTGCTGCCATGCTAAGGAAGCATATGTTGCTGCTTTACACAGGCAGCAGCCCAGTTGGAACAAAATGCTCTGTGAGAGCAAAGTTGCATGGCTCTGACTTTTGCTTTGCCACACTCACCTTCTCTAGCCAGGTTTAGAAGGTTATGAAAGGCTCTTTCTTCAAGAATGTTTTGGGCAGATAATTGGTGTTTGCAGCTCAGTCACTATTGTTTTGTATATTTTAAGACTGTTATGCTGCATTTTGAAGAGTGCTAATAAGCTCTGCTGTGGCTTTAAGATCAGCTTGGCTTTATATGTTTATCTTATTGTAATGGTGTTTTGCTCTGCCTTACTGTTTTCATAATGGATTTTGCATTGTAAGCTGCCTCAGACATACAAAGGGTTGTCAACCTCCAGGTTGTGGCTGGAAATCTCCTGCTATTACAACTGATCTCCAGCTGATAGAGATCAGTTCACCTGGAGAAAATGGCCACTTTGACAATTGGACTCTATGGCATTGAAGTCCCTCCCCACTCTAAACCCCGCCCTCCTCAGGCTCCACTCCAAAAATTTCCAGTTATTTCCCAGCCCGGAACTGGCAGCCCTAGATATACGTGGGGTAAATTCCTACACAAACAGCTATGAGCCCTTTTATTTTCTTTTTCTTCCTAATAGAAATCTTTTGGCACTATGCCAATAACACATGACGCTATCTTATACTGAGTCAGATCATTGGTCCATCAAGATCAGTGTTGTCTACTCTGACTGGCAACCACTCTCCAGAGTACCAGGTACAGCTATTTCACGTCACCGCCTACTACCTGATCCTTTTTTAACTGGCAGTGGTGGAGACTGAAATTGAGACATTTGGCATACAAAGCAGATACTCTACCAATGAGCCACAGCCCCTCGGATGTGCATGAACAAGAAAATAGCAATCAGTTTAGGCATATCAGAATCATTATATAGATAATAGAGAGCATTACTTCAGCTGCTAAAGTCCACACTTCAGCCATTAGGGATGCAGCGTTCTCATTTTAACCTTCACTGCAGAAATCATGTTGTGCTTCCCATCCTGTATTCTACCCCACCAGGATAAAATCCTTTTTGAGCTCAGCTATCAGATGTCAATTCAAGGAGCCATTATGTGGCTTTATGCCTTATAATTGTCATGTTAGAATCATAGAGTTGGAAGGGGCCACACAGGCCATCTAGTCCAACCCCCCCCCCCCCGCTCAATGCAGGATCAGCCTAAAGCATCTCTGACAAGTGTAATACTGGTCAAGGACCGCAATAAATTATAATGAATGAATCCCTGACAAGTGTTCATCCAACCGCTGCTTAACGACTGCCAGTGAGAGGGAGCTCACCACCTCCCTAGGCAGCCGATTACACTGCTGAACAACTCTTACTGTAATCCCCCCCCCCCCAATATCCAGCCAGTACTTTTCTGACCATAACTTAAACCCAATATTATAAATCCTATCCTCTGCTGCCAACAGGAACAGCTGCCTGCCTTCCTCTAAGGAACAGCCCTTCAAATACTTGAAGAGAGCCATCATGTCCCCCCTCAACCTCCTCTTCTCCAGACTGAACATTCCTAAGTCCCTCAGCCTTTCCTCGTAGGGCTTGGTCTCCAGGCCTTTGATCATCCTTGTCACTCTCCTCTGCACCCGCTCCTTTCTGTATACATCCTTTTTGAAGTGAGGCCCCCAGAACTGTGGCTTGACCACTGTGGTGTACAGAGGGAGTATATCTTTGTGATTTAGATGTTATGCCTCTGTTGATACACCACAAAATCATAATAGCCTTTTTTGCCACTGCATCACTCTGGCTGCTCATGCTTATCTTAGAGTCCACTCATACCCCAACATCTTGTTCACACACAATGCTACCCAGAAGTGTATCCCCCATCCAGCATGCGTGTTTCTCATTTTTGTTACCCAGATGTAGAACTCTGCACTTATCCTTGTTGAATTGCATGTCTTCTCTTTGCCTCTCAGAAGTATTTCTCTGTAGTGTTTTGATCATATGTTATATGGAATGTGAATGTTTCCCTTCATGTAGTCTTGTTTAAGTTCTGAACATGCTGTTCAATCCACAAAGACTGTTTCTCCACACTGAATTCATCACTGATGTTGCAAACATGAAATGGATCAACATGTACCGTATTTGTTTTTTTTTTAATCAATATTTTTATTGACTTTTAACAATAAATGGGGGTACAGAAAGAAAAAAGGAATAGGGGGATAAAAACGAGCAAAAAATTTAACAGTATAGCGCTTTGTGCTACCCTCTAAATTTTTTTTTTTTTAGTTTATTATTATTATTTTAAATACAGTTGTTTTCTAATAAAGTGGATATAAACTCCATCTTAAATCTATTGTGATTCTTGAAGTCTTGTTATCATTTTTTAGTTGCAATATAGTCATAGAAAGGTTTCCATTTGTCTCTAATCTGATCTTGATTATTGATTTGCAAGGATTCAGTCAGATGTGCCATCGTTATATATTCGTAGGACTTATCCATCCAGATCTCTATGGTAGGAATTTTGTTTGTTTTCCATAAAGATGCCAATACTACTCTTGCCGCAGTAATTAAATATTTCAGCATGTTCTGTTGATCTTTGTTAATATTCTCCGGAGTTTTACTTAGTAGAAATAGTTTAGGGTCATATAATATACCTTGACCAATAATGCCTTCTAAGTTCTTATGAATTCCCTTCCAAAATTTCTGAACTAATTCGCATGTCCACCAACAATGGTAAAATGTGCCCCTAGTTTTACTACATTTCCAACACAAACCCGAGGACTGTGTGTTCATATTTTGAATGTCACTTGGCGTCAGGTACCACCTATGCAGCATTTTCAGCCAATTTTCATGAATCCCTTGACATAACGTAAATTTGAGGTTTTTACAGTATAGTTGTTCCCATTCATCAACCGTTATGATCTCATTCAAGTTCTCCATCCATTTGATTTGGCACGCCATCACTTGCTCATCTTCTGTGTCATATATCACCAATAGTTTGTAAATTTTGCCTAGTAGGTGTTGCGTTGATTTGCATAGCAACTGTTCAAATTCTGTTTTTATTTTGGGAACCCCCCGCATTAGACAATTCTCCTGGAACCTTGAAACTAATTGGTGATAAGTTAGCCATGGCAGCTGTGGGTGACTATCTCGTATCTCCTCTAGTGTTTTCAATGATCCATCTACTTTCACCAAGTCCTGGTATTGTATTGTTCCATAGTTTTTTCTGTCCATTACTGAACCAAAGATGTTAAAAGGTGCCATCAACAAGGATCCATTGGAACTTAGTCTTGGTTTGAGTTTTTGCCACACTGTTACCATGTTTTCTATAACTGGGTGACCTGCAAGTTCTTCTAATCTTTTTTTCCAGTTCTGCCCCCATAGCAGATAGTGAGCTCCACATTGTAAATTTGCCAGTTCCAATTTAAGGTTTCTTTCATTGGTCTGCATAATCCAGTCTTTAAGCCAGACCAGCGTGGCTGCCCGATGGTAATTTGTTAAGTTTGGGAGCGACAATCCCCCTCTTTTCTTTTCAACTGTCATTATTTTGAATTTTATCCGTGGACGTTTTTTGTCCCATACAAATTGGTTGATTTTTCGTTGCCACGATGTTAAAGTTTTGTCCGGAATTTTAATAGGTATCATTTGAAACAGGAAGTTTAACCTTGGGAGAACATTCATTTTGACTATAGCTATTTTTCCCAGCCAAGAAGTTTTTAATTTATTCCAAATTTGAAGGTCACATTCAATTTTGCTCCACACTGCTTGATAGTTAAATGCAAACAACTCTTGATTCTCTTTTGGGAAGAGTATTCCTAGATATTTTATTGGTTTAGATGATATCGTACATCCCGAAATAGCAATTATCTTTGACTCTTCTTCTTTAGTAGTATGTTCCAAAAATATTTTTGTCTTAGTTTTATTAAGTTTGTAACCCGCCAGTTCACCGTACAATCGGATATCGTCCATGAGTTCTTTAATACCAGTTTCTGGATGTGCAATTGTTAACAAGACGTCATCTGCATATGCTCTTATTTTAAATTCCTCTCCTTGCGTTTGTAAGCCAACTATTTTCTGATTCGTCCTGATTTTATTTGCCAATATTTCCAGCGTTAAATTAAATAGCAAAGGAGATAAAGGACATCCTTGTCTAGTCCCTTTCTCTATTTTTATAGCTTTTGTTAATGTTCCATTTATTAGTAGCTTAGCGTGTTGATCTGTATATATACTAGCAATCCAATGGAAGAGGTTACCTTCTTTACTAATGCTATAAATCACTTGCTGTATAAAATTCCACGAGATATTATCGAAGGCTTTTTCTGCATCAACAAAAATAAATGCCAATTTTTCTTTTCTATGTTTTACTAGTTCTCTTGCATTGATCAGAAATCTAATATTCTCTGACATATGCCGTTTAGGTATAAATCCTGTTTGATCTGAGTGAATCAGCGTATCAGTATTGGCTAGCAGTCTTTGCGCGATTATTGTAGTAAATATTTTATAATCTGTGTTGAGCAGGGATATTGGTCTATATGAAGATGGTAGTGTTGAGTCTGTCCCTTCTTTTGGAATTAGAGTTATATAGGCTTCTTTCCATGTATCAGGTACTTTATTTTTTTTGTATATTTCATTCATCACATCCACTAGTATTGGCGCCACTTCTTCCATAAATAATTTGTAGTACATTGCTGTAAGCCCATCTGGTCCAGGTGTCTTCCCACTCTTTAATTTCCTAATTGCTTGTTGGACTTCTTCTATAGTAATATCTTGATTTAAAAAAGTTATGTCCTCTTCAGAGAGTTGATTTAAGTGATTCTGTTGAATATATTTTTTTATATCTTCAGTTTGTTCATTCTGTGATTGTTTTTTATAGAGACCTTTAAAGTACTCTAAGAAGCTTTGTGCTATCTCCTCTTCTTTATATGTTATTCGTCCATTTGTTTTTGCTGAAATTATCGTTCTTTTCTGCTTTTCTGATTTAATCATGGATGCCAGATATTTTCCCGGTTTATTTGCATATGCAAATTGTTTTTGTTTTATAAATTTTAGTTTTTTTGTCATTTCATCAGTATAAAGTAACTCAATTTCGTGCCTTGTTCTTTTAATCTCTTTCAAAGTTTTCTTACTAACTGTTTGTTGGTGAGTTTTTTCTAAATGTACGAGTTTGGTCTGTAGATCTATCAGCCGTTTATCTCTCTCTTTCTTGTTCCTTGCATTTATGGAGATAAAGATACCTCTCATATAGGCTTTCGAACAGTCCCATATTGTTGCTTGACTAATATTTGGGGTTTTATTCCTTAGTAAAAATTCTTTAAGCTCTGAACGGCATACGTTAATATCTGCCTTCTTATTGAAAAACGAGTCCCCTAGTCTCCATCTAAATGTTGTTCTCATTTTTTTTTGCCATTTTATTGAGATTGGGTTATGATCTGATAAGGTCCGTGGTAATATTTTAATATGTTCTAAGTTTTTCATCAAAGTAGTCGAGGTCCAGCACATGTCAATCCTCGAATAGGACCTATGTCTGTCCGAATAGAAAGTGTAATCTTTGGTATTTGGATTCTTTAATCTCCAAACGTCTTGCAGATTAAGGCGTTGCATATTTAATTTGACATTTTTTGGCAGTTTGCCACTTTTTTGATTTTTAGATCTATCCAATTTACCGTCCAGCACTCCATTCATATCTCCAATAACAATAATCTCATGTTCAAAATGTTCTTCTAAAGTTGAAAAAAGGTCTGTAAAGAATTTTTCTTTTGCAGTCTGGGGCGCATATATAGAGGTTAGTAGTTTTATTTCTCCAGATGAGAGCTGTAATTTAAGTATTAGTTGTCTACCTTTGGTATCTTTTATCATTTCCAGCACTTTAATGGCAGGATCTCTAATGTATATTGCTATGCCACTTTTTTTTTCCGACGCCGAAGATGCATATACTGTACCGAGACGTTTATCTTTTAATAAATAGTTGTGTTGTCTTTTTATATGTGTTTCTTGGAGACAAATTATATTGGCTTTGTATTTGGAAAGTGCGTGGAAGGTCTTCTTCCTTTTTTGTGCCATATTCAGGCCATTTATGTTAATAGATAGTATTTCTAGGCCTTCCATTAAATTGTTCTTTGTTTGTAGGCTGCAGCCTTATCCAATAGATTTTCTTGGTTTGTCGAGCTATTTTTATAATCATGTCGAGGTGGGCTTGACCTATCAGATCTATCATCTTTTTTCTTTTTTCTCATTTTGAGATCTGCTTCTAATTCTTCTGCTTCTTGCAAATTTCGTATTAATATTCTACCAGTTGGGAGAAGAATACTTAAAAAGTATGGCCCTACCCATCTATACCTTATCTCCAGATCGCGTAGTACCTTACGTAAGGAGTCCAGCTCACGCCTTTTTTTCCTGACTGAAAACGGCAAATCTGGGAAAATCTGAATTTCTTTTCCTTTGCATAATAGTGGTTCTTCTCTTTGTTTATTCAGAATGTCTTCCTTCAGTCTTTTATCGTTGAATTTTATTAAAATTTCTCTGGGGAGTTTTCTTGTTGTAGCATATTTAGAGTTGACCCGGTATATTTCTCTAATATCGATGTCTCTTTCATCAACTTCAAGATATGTAGCCAACAGTTGGGTCATAACTTCTTCTAATTTTTCTTCTGCCGTATCTTCTGGAACTTTTTGGAAACGGAGATTATTCTCCCTTGCTTGCATTTCTGTTAAAGCTAGTCTGTTGTTGGTGTCCTCTTGCCATATCTTATGCTCTGCTTGAAGTCTCTCTGTTCTGGTTTGTCTCTCTTTAAAATTTTTTATGTTGTCCCTGTTTTCCAGAATATCTTTAGTATTCTCCTCTATTTTCTGTTTGATCTCTTGAAATCCTGTAACCAATTCCTGTTTAACAGTTTTCATCTCCGTCTGAACATTTAGTACATCTTTCCTGACAGAGTTACATTCTTTAGTAAGCCTTTCTAGTTCATTATTTACTTTATCCATCTTAGTACTTATTTGATCTACTTTTGCCTGCAGTCTTTCTTCTGTTCCTGTTAGTTGGTTAGTTAAGGCTGTAAGTTGATTGGCTAATTTTTCCATTGCCTTCTCCATGTTAGCTTGTGATTGATTAGCACTTTTTTGCTGTGATTGAGGGTTTACGGTTTCACCTAATTTTTGTATTCCTTCTTCCTTCTCCTCGTCTTCTAGGTTTTTCCTTTGGTTTGGAGTGCTATTTTTTTCTGTTTTTCTATTTTTCTTCATTAAATCGTATCTATATGTTTTTCGTCTCGTTTGCAACTCTGAATAGGTACCTGACATAAACAATCGATATATGTAATAGTAAGCAGCTTTAAATTCAGTAGTTGTTTAGCTTTGTTTAAATACCCAAGTGTTATCTACACAAAATAAATTATAGAAATTATATACTTTATACCATCTAATTTATCCAATTAGTTCAATTAATTCAGTAGGATTACTTTAATTTACTTGTCACTGTATTGTTTAGGCATACATTTATAAAGCTTATTATTATTATTACTTTCTAGGGTTTCCCGCTCTCCTAACTGCCAAAAAAGAAAAAAAAAAAGCAGCAGGTTCTATCAAGCTGGGAATGGTTTCACCGGTGTGCTCTTTGGGGCTGCACCCGATTTGACCTCAAAGTCTTCTGGGAGTTGTAGTTTTTTAGTGTGTTTTGTTTTGCTTAAAGGCATACGTTTCCGGGGGTTTCAGTTTCAGGGTGGGGCCAGCTTGCCAGTTCAATTGTCTTTTTGGCTGAGGCCCCCCTTAGTTAAGCTGGGCACTGCCGCCTCTCCGCTCCGTCGGTAATCAAGGGCGCCTCCAAGATTGCCGCCGCCGACCTCGCCGTCCTCGCTGCCGCCGCCGCCTCCTCCTTCCCGAAATCGATCCTGCTCTAATGCCGCCGCCCCGGGAGTCTGTGCTGCCGACCGCCTTCCACCCAGCCTCAGACGTTATCCTCGCCGCCACTGGTGCCGCCGCCGTCACCGCCGCCGAGATCCACACCGCGGACCCCGGACCTCGGTCCCCGCCAGTCGCTGCTTCTTCCCGAAGAGTTCCTCGGCGAGTAAGAGAGAGAGAGAAAAAGAAGTTAGTGGGGTTCTTATCAATTTATTATCTGACTTATCTTCACTGTCAATTTGCCTAGGGGGTATTGTTGTTGAAAGGAAAGAAAAAGAAAAAGAAAAGGAAGAAGAATAAGGGAAGCTGGGGGGGGGGGTCGGTTGGGAGGTCGGAGCTAAATAGGACTCGCCTGAAATTGCCTGTTGGTGCGTCCAAAACCCTTGTTGAGTTGCGACGTTCCTCCTCTTCGGTGAGAGATGGGTTGCTCGAAGAAGTTCTTCTGAAATTCTTCTAACCCAGGGCTAAAAGGTAGTGTTTTTAGCCACAATGCAGGCAATTTCACACCCGCTCCGTAAAGGTGCGGTCACTCCGCCATCTTGCCCAACCGGCAACATGTACCGTATTTGTGAACTGGTTCTTTGGAAGCAGGCTGCCTCTGCCACAAGTGTCTGGGTGGCTCACAACAATATTAAGTAATTTTAAAAACATGCACAACACTCCTTATATCTAAATGGCAGAGAAAAAAATCCACATGAAATGGTCAGCCCTGACTAATATTTAGAGTTCTGCAAACCTGGGGGAACCCCCAAGTTTTCAAAACAATATGATTTTTAAAGAAAAACATGGAGGTACCCCAAAATTTTGAGTGATCTCTGCATACTATTGAAAAAAGAGTTTGGATGACATATTGAGTTACTGTGGCAACCAAAAATGGTACCTGGGGAAGCAAGACGAGGTGAGGGGAAACGGGAGTGAAGCCAGAGTCAGGAGAGAAAAAGCAAGTGGGAAAGCGGGAGGGGCAAGTAGAGCAGGAGTTAGAGGGGAAGCAGGGGCTGGCATGGAGGGAAAGGGGAGCTAGCATGGGTGAGAAATAGAAGCTGGACACATAAGTCGGTGGAATTGTGCAAAATGGGATTTCCTTCCCCTGGAGTCCTCCTGTACAATCTAAACAAAATATGATAACCAACCAGGCCAGCTAGAAAAAGTGTGTGTGTCTCTCTCTCTGTGTTAAGTGCCATCAAGTCACTTCTGACTTATGGTGACCCTACGAATTAATGACCTCCAAAACGTCCTATCCTTAACAGCCTTGTTCCGGACTTGCAGACTGAGGGCTGTGGCTTCCTTTATAGAGTCAATCCATCTCGTATTGGGTCTTCCTCTTTTCCTGGTGCTTTCAACTTTTCCTAGTGTTATTGTGACACTTACCTTCTCATAATGTGACGAAAGTACGATAGCATCAGTTTGGTCATTTTAGCCTCTAGGCCCTAGGGACAGTTCAGGCTTGATTTGATCTAGAATCCACTCATTTGTCTTTTTGGTGGTCCATGGTATCCATAAAATTGTCCTCCAACACCACATTTCAAATAAATCAACTTTCATCCTGTCAGCTTTCTTCATTGTCCAACTTTCACACTCATATACAGTAATGGAGAATACTATAGTATGAATTACTATAGTATGACTTGATCTTGGTCACCAGCGACACATCCTTACACTTAAGGATCTTTTGTAGCTCCTTTATGGCTGCCCTTCCCTGTCTCAATCTACTTCTGATTTTTTGGTTGCAGTCTCCCTTTTGATTGATGATTCAGCCAAGGAATAGAAAATCTTTAACAATTTCAATGTCTTCATCATCAGCCTTAAGGTTGTGTGATTCCTCAGTAGTCATTATTTTTGTCTTCTTGCTGTTCAGTTGTAATCCTTGGGCGCATCTTCACTATTTTCTGCCAGTAATGTGGTGTCATTTGCATATTTCAAACTGTTCGTATTCCATTCACCAATTTTCACTCTACCTTCATCTAAATCTCTTTGTTTTACGATTTTGAGCATCACTTTACACGATGGTCCAATAATTGATGAAGTCTTTGACGTCTCCTGTTTTTGGAATTGGAATGTAGACTGAGTGTTTCCAGTCTGTTGGCCACTGTTTCGTTTTCCATATTTGTTGGCGTATTCTTGTTAATATTTTGATGGACTACATTTTTGTGGCTTGAAATAGCTCAACTGATATCCCATCTACTTCATGTGATTTGTTTCTCACAATTGCTTTGAGTGCAGCTTTCACTTCACTTTCTAAAATTGCAGGTTCTTCTTCAAAATGTTCTTCTTTGAGGGAATCTGTCATCCTTTCATCTCTTTTGTATAGTTCTTCAGAGTATTGTGCCATCTGTTCTTTATTTTGTCCTATTCAGTTAATCTATTTCCATGTTGATCTTTCAGCAAGCCTAACCATTCTTTAAATTTCCCTTTGATTTCTTGAATCTTGTGGAACAGACCTCTTGTTCTTCCTTGTTGTTCTCTTCTATTTCTTTGTAGTGTTTATTATAATAGTTCTCTTTGTCTTTACGTGCCAGTTGCTGGAATGCTGCATTTAGACTTCTGATTCTATTTCTGTCGCCTTTTACTTTTGCTTCTCATCTGTCTTTAGCAATTTTAAGAATGTCATCATCCATCCATTGAGGCTTTTAAAAAAAAGTAAAAGCAATTTAATTTTTTTGGCAGCAACTAAATCAGCAGTAATTAAAAATATAAACAAACCACAACCAATTAAAACATAAAATGTTTAAAACAGATTTTTTAAAAGGGAGGGAGAGAGAGACAAGAAACATCTACAAGCTATGAGAAGTCAGCTGAACTCAAACTGGTCTGGGCCTGGCACCAAGACTAATGAACAGGCAACCAGTGAACATCTTTCAGCACTGGTATTAGAAAAGCCATGCTGAATCAGACCAAGGCCCATCAAGTCCCGCAGTCTGTTCACACAGTGGCCAACTGGGTGCCTCTAGGAAACCCACAAACAAGACAACTGCAGCAGCATTATCCCGCCAGTGTTCCATAGCACCTAATATAATAGGCCTGCTCCTCTGATCCTGGAGAGAATAGGTATGTATCATGACCAGTATCCATTTTAACTAGTATAATATGTCATCTGTAGTTTACCCCACCCAGAAAACAATTTTGCTCTTGCATTTTGGAATAATGAAAACTTCAGACTGTTTTCTGGGGAGTCCCACGTAGAGCATATATCAATAATCAAGCGCAAAAGCCACAAACAAATGAATCACGGTGGCTAAATCATACTTCTCAAGGAAGAGTTGTGTGTCCTCCAAACCAGCTGAAACTGGCACAAAGCTGGCCAAAGGTGAAGAGACACCGGGATGAATTTAATGGGAGAGGTGCTTATTGAGAGTGCTTTTAATCACATAGTGAACAAGATCCTATATGTGAAAAAGCCATTTCTGTTCATAACCATCTCTCAATGGCCCATTTGCTTTAAAGTGCCCTCTGTATAAAAATACTATGTGCTGCTTACTGTACTTCCCCTTTCCAAGAGTTCAATTACAATGAGTCCTAGGAATGCTGTTATTATAACGCTTCATAAGGGCAGTGTATCAAAAGGTATGGCACACCATAAAAATGCCTTTGCATCTTTAGCTCTGATAAGCCATTCTGCTGCCTCTACTCTGACTTTATTCCTAATAACAAAGCAGTGAATCCCAGGTAGCTGAAGCATTGTTGAAAGCAAGGCATATTTAAAAAAACTCTCTCCTGAGAAGGAAGAAATACTTTAAGAAGGTTATACTGACAAAGCATTTGCCAAGCTTAACAATGTCAATCTTACAACATGATGTTACAGGGAATAAGTGGCGAGGACATTGAAGCACAAGATATTATGCATAAGATATCATGGCACTACAGTGTTGCAGGGATGCTGTGTTGTGGCAAGACTAGGACCCCCCTTCCATTGCATCAGTACATGAAGCAGAGGACAGCAGAGTTGTATTAGTATTAAATCACAGCAGCACAAATCAAAACGTAGGGTTGCCAGACTCCAGATGGGGCTTGGAGTTCTCCAAGAAATACGATGGATCTCCAGAGTATAGAGATCAGTTACCCTGGAGAAAATAGAAGCTTTGGAGGGTGGACTCTATGGCATCGCATCCCTGCTGAGCTCCCCTCCCCAAACTCTACACTCCCCAGGCTCCATCCCAAAATCTCCAGGAATTTCCCAACCCCAAGCTGGCTAACCAACAAAGAAGGGTTTATCAGGAAAAGAGAATAATCACCATAGTGACAGATTCTGCAGCCACATTTTCATCAAACAGGTAGTGACTTCTTACAGCAGTGTTTTTCTTTGTTAATTGCTCTGGATGATCTGGCCAGGCCTGATTCAGTTATAAGATCTATGGGAGTAAAAAAAAAGAAAAGGTAACGGTCCCCTGTGCAAGCACTGGGTCATTCCTGACCCATGGGGTGACGTCACATCCCGACGTTTATTAGGCAGACTTTGTTTACGGGGTGGTTTGCCAGTGCCTTCCCCAGTCATCTTCCCTTTACCCCTAGCAAGCTGGGTACTCATTTTACCGACCTTGGAAGGATGGAAGGCTGAGTCGACCTTGAGCCGGCGACCTGAAACCAACTTCCGTTGGGATTGAACTCAGGTCGTGAGCAGAGCTTGGACGGAAGTACTGCAGCTTACCACTCTGCGCCACGGGGCTCCATACTGTGGGAGTACCCTTGCAAAATTATCATTTTAATTCCCTATAGGAAAGTCAGTAAGGGCATTTCCCTTTAAAGTTTAAAGGGGCATCGTGCCACAGACAAGCTGCAAACAGTGAAAGGCATCATAACTCAATTTCCGATATCTCCAGTACTTATCGGGAGGAAAATATTGGAATTGGGAAACACTGGAAAAGCCTTTCATGGTATCAGATATTGCTGACCCAATACAGGAAATATTTGGTATTGTGTACTGTCAGCAATATCTGATTGCACATTCTTAATAGGCAGGCACTTAAGAAGCTCTAGATGTCTAGTAAGCTTTCCTACATCAGATAATTAATCTCCTGGCAAGAGGTACATCTCAACAACATTTTTGGCTGATTTTGGGAATAGTACAGAAGTAAAAAATATTACTCGGGAATCATGCCTCCAAGTTCTCAAAAAAAAAAAGAAGAACCTCCTTTCAGATCAGAAAAAGAATGCCAATTTATGCACTACTCACTGTAAACTACTGGCAGTCTTGAGAGCACTTCAATTCAAGTTCCTGGTGCATATGCACAGTAGTTGCCACACACTGCATGTAGCTGAGTGACTTAGCTCTGAAGCGTCATCAGTTGCCATGTATCCAGTTGCCTATGTTCTGCTTCATGTCAAGATCATACAATCCGCTAGCAAAGACAGAAAAAGCAATCGGATTGCGGTGTGCTTCTACACCTTTGGGTATCAGCTTCTACCTATCTTGATCAAGTCTCTGGCAATTCGCCTCCCACAGGATTGGATGCTCACTATGTCATGAGCTGCGGACAATGGAAATCAATTTATGAGGAAGCAGGCAGTTCATTGAAATGTGGATTGCCACTTCTCACAAGTGCTGCTTTGGGATTACACTGATATTTTTGCCCAGCCAAACACTTGGGAGCAACTTTGCAGGCAATTAGTATCATCAGACCCCCTCAATGGAGCAGATGGAGATGAAAGGCAGCCTGCTCTGTACAGAAACAGAAATTCAGATTGATGTGTTGACTGGTGAAGATTTGTGTTTCTTACTCTTCTCCAGCACAGAACTGTTTGCTCCCGCATTCCCAGGGAGATACTTGTTGTAGAAGGACTAGACTGATTACTTTAGCATCTCTTCCCTATAAAAGGAACTGATTCCACCGGAGCTTCCTGATGATTTGCAGTGGGAACGGATATGGCCAGCTTTCTTTGCTTGTGTCATTTTCACATCATTTGCTTTACAAATGGCAGAACTCAGAACTACTGTGCTGAGTATTTTCTACTTTCAATTTCCTGTAGAAACTAGCCATTTCTGTGAATTAGAAAGTTTGATAGAAAAAACATCGAGATTGCACAAATATTCCCCTTGTACCCATTCTGTTCAGAGCCATAATTTCCTCTGCTTTCTGTGGTTGCTTCTACACTGTTTCCCGGGTTCCATCCTCTGTCAATCACATGGGTGGTCCTATTTAATCAAGCACTGGGGCCATGCAACAACATGACTGAGGGCAATTTAAATAAATAAGCGATCATTTTAAAAAGGTGTACACCAAGAAATGTTCCAAAGAATTTTTCTGCTACTGAATTTTTTTTTCATGGAAGTGAAAACTTGGCTCTAAGATGGGGTTGCCAACCTCCAGGTGGTGCTGGAAATGCTTGAGATTTCCAGTAGCTTTTGCTTGGGGCACTAGATCCAATTTTGATTGCCAAAACCTCCAGGTGGTGGCTGGAGATCTGCTATTACAACTGATCCCCAGGTGACAGAGATCAGTTCACTTGGAGAAAATGGCCACTTTCGAAGGTGGACTCTCACTCTATGACATTATACCTTATCGATGTCTTCTCCTTCCTCAAATCCCACCCTCCTCAGGCTCCACCCCCAAAAATGTCCAGGTATTTCCCAGCCTGGAGCTGGCAACCCTACTCTAAGAACTTGGCGCTTTCACACTGACCAGGTCCACATTTCAAGTTCCTTCCATGCCTAGCCCTGGAAAAAGGACTTTTCTCAATGCTAACACTCTCCTTTTAAATTCTCCTTCCATCTCACTTTTCATTATCCCTTATTATACATCCCAGAAAGATCAGGAACGGAGGCTTCCCTAATCTCCCTAGTAATTAATCCAGCTCTTTCTTGTGCACTCAGTCAGGAACAGAAGACAGATTAGGGAGGATACAGCCAGGCTCATTGTTTACCTCAATGCCTACCTCAGAATTATGCTTCTACATGAGAGACTCAGTGTGGCAAAAGCAGCACAGCCACCTCCCCTGAATGCAAGCAGAGAAGTTGTCAGGCTGCCACAAACTGTGGGCTGTATAATTAAAGCATAATTGCATCCTTAAAGCCCAGGCTACATTTAATGAACTCGTTCCGTTTAAATCAGCTATGAGTCAAGAGAAGGCAATGGCAGCTTTCCCCTCCCTCCTCAGGCCTGGAGTGGGAGGGAAATGAGGGAGGGGGACGGACAGTAAGGGAAAGGTGGCTTTTTCGTTCTAATTACCGCTAAACCAGCCAACGCGTGGCCCTCACCTTTCCAGCACCTTTCTTGCTCAACCGCTTAATCACTGTAAACCAGTTTCTGTAATTAGTACCAACAGCTATTTATCTTGAGCCCAGCGGGGTTGTGGTACCATTTACAGGGAATTTGGGTGCCAGAAAACAAGATAACTTACTAAACCATGTAGGAGAAACCCCAGGAAGAGGAAACAGTATTGGATTTCCTTAACTTAAAAACAAATCGCTCCCACCAACCCAAGTCCTGCCTCAGCATTTTTAGTGTGAGGCTAGGGTTGCCAACCTCTAGGTGGTGGCTGGTGATCTCCCACTATTACAACTGATCTCAAGGCAACAGAGATCAGTTCACCTGGGGAAAATGGCTGCTCTGGAAGGTGGACTCTATGGCATTATACCACACTGAGGTCCCTCCCCTCCTTAAGCCCTGCCCTCCTCAGGCTCCACCCTTAAAATCTCCAAGTATTTCCTAATCTGGAGCTGGCAACCCTATCCACCATGTAGGATCTAGATGTATTAAAATATTTGGCACATATTAGGATGGGTGTTAAGATATATTCAAACAGCTCAGCAAACAATCAGCTCCCAGACCACGAATAGTGAACAGGGCGTGAGCTGAACCGGCAGACTATTGAGAATGCCTCATCACAAGTAGTTTGATTTAGTTACCAAGAAATGATTTTAAAAGGCAGGAAGCCACATCGGTCCATTGTAAAAAAAAAAAAAAAAAAAAAAATCCATGCCAGGACCTAACACCTTTGTTAGGAGCAACTACAGATCACAAAATAGTGAGCTAACTTCCAAGGTTCACAGACAGGGTTGCCAGGTCCCCGGTGGCGGTGGGTAAAATCCCGCCAATCCACCAGGTTGCCCGCGGTCAGCTGGGAGCCGGTGGGCACAGCGCGCACACACACTCCGACCGCGTCGCTTCTGGGTTTACTCTACGGAAACCATAGAGTTTCGGCCGGGATTGCTAGAGCATCCGTGCCGCTTCCAGGTAGACCTGGAAATGACATAGGCGCATCGCGCAGGTGTGCGTGAATCACGGAACGTTCCCTCCATTTTGGTGTTAAACAAAACAAAAATCCAGGGGAGGAAAAAAATGTTTTGTGCCTTCTTCCTTTTAACCACCTCCCAGTGGGCAAGTGAGTGTGGTTGCCAGTGACACTATGAAACCTTGACTAGGTTTAATTTAAATACTGGGAGTTTGGCCTTCTTGCCTGGTTAGTAGGGCCCGCTGCACTTTAGAGTCCAACTCCTCGCATCCAATTTCAGCAACTAATATCAGGGACCCCGAACTGGAAAATGTGCCATCCAGGTCCAAGTTCATGTGTGGCCAGTCCTGCCTCCAAGACAGTGCAGACAATGGCGGCATCCACACAGAGATTTTCATGTACCTTGGTTTTCAAAGGGCAGCAGAATTCACACTAGGATTGCCAACCTCCAGGTGGTGGCTGGAGATCTCCTGAGAGTACAACTGATTTCCAGGCGACACAGATCAATTCCCCTGGAGAAAATGGTGGCGTTGGAAGGTGGACTTTATGGCATTCTACCCCACTAAAGCCTCTCCCCTCCCCAAACTCCACTCTCATCAGGCTCCACCTCCCCCACAAATCTCCAGGTATTTCCCAACCTGAAGCTGGCAACCCTAATTCACACAACACTTTCCACTTTCCAGGCTTTCCCCATCTTTGTTATGTTCTTTGTCGAATCTAGTTTGGTATAAACGTTCAGGAAAAAAATGCAGTCCAAGCACGTTACCCAACTGTTTGGAAAGGGAACATGCTTGCCATTAACCAAGTGGGAGTGGGAGAACTCCTAACCCAGCTGCCTTTTCCCTGTCCTTGCTCCAGTGACCAGTGGGAAGAGGAGGGAATGCAGGTGTCAGAATGGTGTCTTCCAACATCATGACTTCATGTCTAGCTGCATAACTGGAAGTGATGTCACTGCATCACTGGCCACTCTGGCCTGTATTCAAAACTCTATTTTTACTATTCTCCCCTATAGTTTTCACCATTCCAGTGAGTCTCTGCCCCCAAAAGCCTCCAAGGGGCTGCCAGACAAGGGCTAGCAATCCCAAATAAGAAGGTGCGCCTTTGCAAATGCCTTCTCCCCACTGATGCCATTTTCCTTCTGTCAACCCTTGTGGCCACAGTTTTCCCTGCTGCACCAAGAACTTGTTGAGGCCTTTTAGAACAACTGGTAATTGCTATTATGAAATTATACAACAACTTCATAATAATCTCTTGCCACACTCTACCAGGCTCTCTGAATTCCTAGCTCTCATTTTTATCATTATAACATCATTGTGCCATAGCACAATAGCAAGTACCAATTATTTTAAAGTCCTCAGAAAGCCCTCCAGTTGTGTGTGTGTTTGGGGGGGGGGGGAGTGTACGGAAAGTGGCAACCAGTAGAGGAAAATTCCTATTTGGACGTGCTGTTGTCAGTGTGAATGCCTGTGGATTCGCAGCAGTGAAGACAGGGAAGCAGAGACTCCAATGAGTCTGCAACATACTCACTTAAAATCATAATGACTTAAAATCATAATGTGCCATGTGGCTGCTCAAAGACAGAAAGTCAAATGACTGCTTGTAATATCATCTGCACAAGAATTAGGCAAAATGAGCAGAGTTGGGAACTTCAACATTGGAAGTTACAGTACAAAAAAACCTGCAATAAGTTAGGATTGTTAAACCACTTATAATTTACAAAACCCCAAACACTATAACATCTCTTTCAAAACCTAAGTACTTCAAAGCAATAGCATAAATACTTTATTACTGCAAAGTATTTTTACAGTGAATGTTTATGGAAGTAAATTACACAATTGCAAATAAAACAAACAGAACCATCTATTTTTTAGATTACATAAGCAAGGATGTTGTGCATTATTCAAAGTAGTTAAGGGTGGAGTTCCCCCCCCCTGATTGTAGGACATCTTATATGTTTATAAAGTATACTGTAGTTAAATATTTCACAACAGCAACATTTACAAATCTTGATTTGATCGCCGGACTAATTATAAAGGTTTTGCAAAAACACACTGCTGAAATCTCAGGAACATAATTTCTTATGCATGGAAAATAAAAAGAATGATCTAATCCCTTCCCTTCCTTCAGGAGTGCATGCATTCTGCTTTCAGTGCACACATTGTTTTGCATAAATGGCAGGCTGGCTGCCAGTACAGAATTTCCATTGTGCACATAGAGCTCTGCAAGTTGATACATTTGCAAAAAGGATTAGAACATCCCCTAAATCTGTAGCCCTCACCTTTGCAGAAAATGTTTGAAGCATGCACAAAGAGCAAATATTCACAGACTGAATCCAGTAATTTCATTCAAAAAAATTTTTAAATTATGTAGTAAGGAACACTTTAAATCTAATCATTTTCATGAACACATGCTCTGGGACACCTTAGGTCAACAGTATTTCAGTTGTTTTATGGAATGAATTTCATCTCTTTCTAAAAATGGAGATATCGAAGCAACAGGGAAGTAACCTATAAATTACAAAAAGTAACAGGACAAGGAGATGATGAACTGCAGGGTGAGTACTAATTTAGCTGTGAGAACAGAAGAGTGCTTATCAGGGTATTTTCTCAGGAATGTTTCATATGATCATTCTAGGCTTTCCTTTTCAATCTGGGCAGATTTTCTTTCTACATGGTTTGCATGTATGTGTACAATGTGATCTGTGTTGATCTAATTCTAACAGAGACACTCTGCATATGCATGCATTTCCAGCATGCACACAGCCAAGATGGGGGAGCTGGAGTGCTTGGTGCTCAATGATAATTTAGATATAGTAGGTATCTCAGAAACATGGTGGAATGGGGAAAATCTATGGGATACAGTCATCCCTGGGTATAAGCTCTATAGGCAAGGCAGGGAGGGGTAGTTTGGGGAAACTGTTGCATTGCATATCAAAGACGGCATAGAATCAAATAAGTAAGAAAACATTAGGAGAATGAACTCCCCAACAGAAGTGATAAGTATTGTCGAAGGCTTTCACGGTCAGAGTTCATTGGTTCTTGTAGGTTATCCGGGCTGTGTAACCGTGGTCTTGGAATTTTCTTTCCTGACGTTTCGCCAGCAACTGTGGCAGGCATCTTCAGAATAGTAACACTGAAGGACAGTGTCTCTCAGTGTCAAGGGTGTAGGAAGAGTAATATATAGTCAGAAAGGGGTTGGGTTTGAGCTGAGTATTGTCCTGCAAAAGTATTGTCCTGTAAGTATCAAGATAATGTGCTAATGAGGGTATGGTATGTTAATGTGGAACCATTGTATCCTGAAGTGATCTGTTAATGTGTGTAATCCAAAGCTAATCTGTATGGCTATTGTTGAATGTTGTCTTTGTCTGGAGGTTTTTCAGGGCAGGAAGCCCTGAATAAGGCTTGGCTTCCTGCCCTGAAAAACCTCCAGACAAAGACAACATTCAACAATAGCCATACAGATTAGCTTTGGATTACACACATTAACAGATCACTTCAGGATACAATGGTTCCACATTAACATACCATACCCTCATTAGCACATTATCTTGATACTTACAGGACAATACTTTTGCAGGACAATACTCAGCTCAAACCCAACCCCTTTCTGACTATATATTACTCTTCCTACACCCTTGACACTGAGAGACACTGTCCTTCAGTGTTACTACTCTGAAGATGCCTGCCACAGTTGCTGGCGAAACGTCAGGAAAGAAAATTCCAAGACCACGGTTACACAGCCCGGATAACCTACAAGAACCAAAGAAGTGATAAGGGCGGAAATACTGGGCCCTAAGGGTTACTTAAAAATGGGGGTGTACCATTGCCCACTTGGTCAAACCCTGGAGGCTCCTCTTGAGATGGAGAAGGAAATACTCAGCTCAAACCCAACCCCTTTCTGACTATATATTACTCTTCCTACACCCTTGACACTGAGAGACACTGTCCTTCAGTGTTACTACTCTGAAGATGCCTGCCACAGTTGCTAATGAGGGTATGGTATGTTAATGTGGAACCATTGTATCCTGAAGTGATCTGTTAATGTGTGTAATCCAAAGCTAATCTGTATGGCTATTGTTGAATGTTGTCTTTGTCTGGAGGTTTTTCAGGGCAGGACTAAAGCAGATAATGTTATGATACTGGGAGACTTCAATTACACTCACATTGAGTGGGTAATCACATGCTTGAGTCATGCTGTAGAAATGAGATTACCTAGACATCATAAATGATTGTGCACTAGAACAGTAGTTCACAGAGCCAATGAGAGAGGTAGTCATCTTGGACTTGGTTCTTGGGCTTGGGCTCAACACCTGGTGAGAGATATAGAGATTGTTGCATCCGTTGGGAACAGTGACCATAATGCTATTAAGTTCAAGTCAATGAAAAGTTACCCCTGAAGTCCAATACGGTAACATTTGGTTTCAAAAGAGAGAACTTTACAAAAAGAAGGGGATAGTTGAAGCTGAAAGGGAAGGACAAGAGAGTCAAATCCTTAGAACATTTGTTACAAGGGACAGATATTACATAGAATCACAGCATTGGAAGGGAACACCAGGGTCATCTAGTCCAACCCCTTGCACAATGCAGGAAATTCACAACTACCTCCTACCCACACCCCCAGGGACCCCTACTTCATGCCCAGAAGATGACATACATGTCACATCATCAGGCTGGGCCATGTGTACCATAAAATTTAATGCCGGGGTACTGGAGATAAAAATGTTACAGAAGACACATGCGAAGCCAATTAGTGATATTATTTTTACTTTTAAAAAAACTTAAAATAAAAACATGTTTAACACAATGGGCGAAAATGCATGGTCACTTTAGCCTCCTTTACTCCCTGTTTCAGCCAGGATTGAGCCAGGATTGAATGCATGCGTTTCACTGAACGTGCGTTCGATCCTGGCTTAATCCTGGCTGAAACAGGGAATAAAGGAGGCTAAAGCGACCATGCATTTTCGCCCAATAACACTCTTACACTATTTTCTTTTATTTAACATGTTTTTATTTAACAGCAGGCTTACCAAACCAGATTGGGGTGTGTGTGTGGCTGCCTCAGCTGGCTCATGGGCCGGATAAGAGCTCTCAAGGGGCTAGATCCAGCCCTTAGGCCTTATGTTTGATACCCCTGCCCTAGAGGATGCTTGTAAGCTATTTAAAACCACTGTAACTGAAGCCCAGTTAGAATGCATTCCCTAGGTTAAGAAAGGCGCTGTCAAGTCTAAAAGAATGTCTGCATGGTTAACAAAAAACGCAAGTCAAGGAAGCTATAAAAAGTAAAGAGGCTACTTTTAAAAAGTGGAAGGTCTGCCCCTATGAATTGAACAGAAGGGGCCACCGTCTCTCGCAAAAAAATGTAAGTCAATAATTAGGCATGCAAAAGGGGAACTTGAGGAGCTGGTTGCCCAAACCATCAAGACAAACAATAAAGATTTCTTTAAATATATCCTGAGCAGGAAACCAGCCAGAGGAGCAGTTGGGCCTTTGGATGACCAAGGAATAAAAGGGTTTTTAAAGGAAGATGGGGAGATGGCAGAGGAATTCAAGGAGTTTTTCTTTGCTTCTGTGCTCACTGTGGAAAGTGTGGGGCATGCACCCATGCCGCAGCCACTATTTTCAGGAAGGGAGTCTGAAATTGAGGTGGCGAGAGATGGTTCTTGACCTACTGGGTAAATTAAAAATGGATAAGTCTTCAGGTCCTGATGTCACACACCCAAGAGTTCTTAGGGACCTCAAATGTGAGATTGTTAATCTACTAACCGTATATGTAACCTATCTCTAAATTCAGCTACTGTACCAGAAGACTAGAGAATAGCAAATTATACCAATTTTTAAAAAGGGGTTCAGAGGGGAACCAGGAAATTACAAGCCCAGGCAAATTAGTAGAAGCTGTAATCAAGGATAGAATTGTTAGGCACATAGAGGAACAAAGCCTGCTGAAGGGAAGTCAGCATGGCTTCTGCAAAGCGAGGTCATGCCTCACCAACTTTTTGGAGTTCTTTGAGAAAGTGAACAAGCATTTAGATAACAGTGACCTGGTAGACATTATGTATTTGAACTTTCAAAAGGCTTTTGACAAGGTACCTCACCAAAGACTCCTAAGTAAACGTTTCAGTCATGGGATAAGAGGATGGGTTCTCTTATCAACTAAAAATTGGTTAAATGACAGGAAGCAAAGAGTTCTCACAATGGGAGGGAATTAAGCAGTGGGGTCCCCACAAGGATCAGTATTGAGGCTGGGACTGTTTAATTTGTTCATAATTGATCTGGAACTGAGGGTGAGTACTGCAGTGACCAAGTCTACAGATGACACAAAATAATTCAGGAGGGTGAAAACCAAGGTTGACTTTGAAAAGCTCCAGGAGGATATCCACAGATTGGATGAGTGGGCAACAATGTGGCAGATGAAGGTCAGTGTTGGTAAGCTAAGGTGATGTACAACTTCAAGTATAGTCTAAGGACGTCTTAACTTGCTGAGACTGAGAGGGGAAAATATCTTGGGGTTGTAGTAGATAGCACAATGAAAGTGTCAACCCAGTATACTGCAGCGGTGAAAATGGCAAACTCTATGTTAGAGATTATTAGGAAAGGGATTGAAAGTAAAACGGTCAACATGATTAATGCCCCTGTATCGATCTCTGGTGCAGCAGCCTTATTTGGAATAATGTGTGCAGTTTTGGTCACTTTATCTCAAAAAAGGACGTCACAGAGCTGGGAAAAGTACAGAGCAGGGCAACCAAGATGGTTAGGGGGGTGGAGCACCTTCCCTATGGGGAAAGGCTGAAGAGGCTGGGACTTTTCAGTTTAAGAAAGAGATGACTAAGGGGGGCATGACAGAGGTTTATGAAATTATGCATGGGGTAGACAGAGTCGACAAAGAGAAACTTTTCTCCCTCTCCCAAAATATTAGAAATTGAGGGCATCTATTGAAGACAGACAAAAGGAAATACTTCTTTACACAGCCAGTGACTGAAATGTGGAATTTGCTGCCAGAGGATATAGTGATGGTCACAGGCATAGACAGCTTTAAAAAGGGATTAGACAGATCCATGGAGGATAAGTCTATCAGTGGCTAATAGCTATGGTGATTAAAGGGAACCACATCCAGAGGCAGTAAATCTTTGAATACCAGTGCCAAGAGTCAACATCAGGGGAAGGCCTTGGCCTCTGTGCCTTGCTGTTGGACCTCCAGAGGAACTGGTTGGCTACTGTATGAGACAGGATGCTGGACTAGATGGATCACTGGTCTGATCTAGCAGATCTCTTCTGATGTTGTTATGTCCTTAAATCCTAGTCTGACACTCTAACCACTAGACTATGATGTGTCTCAGTAGGGTTGCCTAGTGCTAGGTGGTGGCAGGCAAACCCCCGCCAATCCACCTGGCTGCCCGCCGACCAGGTGAGGGTCGGTGGGCGAAGCGTGCACGCGCACCTGCCCGAGGCGCCACATCACTTCTGGTTTACACCCGGAAGTGCTGCATCACAACGGGGCCTTTACCACTCAAGCTCCCAGTTTGTGTTGGAGATTCAATCACTCTTTACTGTAACATAACTATTCGAACATGTAGCTCTCTGCAAGGTTATTTAAAATTGGCGTACCGGTACTCATGAGTGAAACCTAGGATGCCATTTTAGGAGTTCCACTCAGACTCCTACTGAATCTAATTCAATGGGGCTTACTTTCAGGACAGCGTTCTTAGGATTGCACTGCAAAGGAGAGAAGATCATCTGAAATCAGTCACAAATTGCACTATTTCTTCTGAATATGTTACACCTTGTCTACCTTCTTGCATGGACCAGAAATGAGAAGTTTGAGGGGCAGAGATACCAGCTTAGGTTTTGTTTAAATGAGAGACAAATGGAGACTTCTGGTGTCTTTGTAATGTGTACTTTATTTACACATATGCAAGCAGAGGTTAAAAAGCATTCCTACAAGGTAGCATGTCCATTATAAAGGTGACACTGCTTCAGCTTCCCTATCCTAAACATAGACTGCAGTTGAGGTTGCCAGATCTCCTGCCAACCCTGTTCATTGCCTGCTGCCACCTAAAGTGCCAGTAGGAGGAAATGGGGGGGGGGAGTGTCAGCATTCTGGTGTCCCTCCCCCTCCCCATTTCCTCCTTCCAGTGAAAATTTTACCACAGAATTTTTGTCATAGAGTTTTTGCAAATCCTAGAGCATCCTATAATGTCACTTCTGGTTGTCACCGGAAGTGACATCAGCCCACCCTTTGAATGCTCCCAGGGGGTTCCAACTGTGGACTGTGGGGGTTCCAGCTGTGGACTTACTTGCAGTTCTTGTTCTCCCCTATGAACTCTCCCCCACCCCCGGTTACCTTCTCCTAGCTCTCATTCAAGAATTGAGATATCAGGAGACCATTTCCTAAGAATTAGTGGCCACTGAGGAAATCTTCAACCATTAAGCAGCACTAGTCGTTTAGCCTCCTTTATTCCCTGTTTCAGCCAGGATTCAGCCAGGATCGAACGCATGCATTTCGCCAAACGTGCGTTCGATCCTGGCTGAATCCTGGCTGAAACTGGGAACAAAGGAGGCTAAAGCGACCATGCGTTTTCGCCCTTTGTAAAAGGCTCTGGCTTCAGTGATAGACCCGTTCAGAGTATCAGACAGCAATCTCCCAACACTTACAATTCTTTTCAGAGGAATGGAAGCTAGGGGTGCAGAAGCTGACATCAGCAGTTGCATGCCAGCTGCTTTGAGGAAAATCAGATCAGGAGAGAGAACAAATGTCAGGCTACCCTGTCCTCAGTCCTTTCTGTTCTAAAGATGTTGATTTCCTACAGAATTGCCACAGTCAGAACAGCTATTCTGTATGAATGAACTCGAGGTACTTTACCACCAGGCACTTTTCCATTGATCTCTGTTTTACTTGTAAACTAAGTGGCATGGGAGTCAAGCTGTGACCTTTCCAAGTCACCAACAAAGGAGTCTTAAATCAGAATTTGGAAACTTACTGTTGCTAAAGCAGGAGGCGTAATGAAATTCCGCCCCGTTGTCCAGAGCTGCATATTGCTTCCAGCTGCAACAGAGGCAAAAATTCAGGAAAGAACTTTTTCAGCCAATCAAGCTTCTCCCTAATGTATTTTAGCCTTTGCAGGTCAGTCATCTTGTAGTGTATTGCACTGTCTGTAGTATGTATCACCTCTCTTTATAGGACACAAAAGAGATAATCCTCCCATGAATGAAAGCAAGGGCCCTCAGACTCATCTGGAGTTAGAGTTGCCAGGTCACTCTTCGCCACCACTGGAAGGTTTTGGGGGCGGAGCCTGAGGAGGGCAGGGTTTGAGGAGGGGAGGTATTTCAATGCCAAAGAGTCCAATGGCCAAAGCAGCCATTTTCGCCAGGTGAACTGATCTCTATCAGCTGGAGATCAGTTGTAATAGCAGGAGATCTCCAGCTGGTACCTCTGGGTATATTTTTATTTTTACAGAATGGAAATGATGTAATTTGATTTTGTATGTGTGAAGTTAACACATTAAAATAGTCCTATGGTAGCTTTGTAGTTTATTATACTATATTACTTTAGTTATTAATGAGCTACTAGAATTGAAAAAAATATATTGTTGTAATAATTTTGAGCAGTAGTGCTGTATAAATATTGCTAATGGTACCTGGAGATTGGCAACCTTATATGGGGTCCTCTTTACGGGCCTGCAGGGTTGGGGAGGAGAGCAATCTTGGCCTGGCCGTTTGTGCCCAGTAGCATAGCTGGGCAGCTTTTCTTGGGCCTTCACAGCGGTGTGGGCCCATGGTTTTGTGTTCCCTGCGCCATCCTGGCCAATCAGACTCAGCTTGATGTGGCTGGGAGCAGGACTTGGGCAGGTGGACCATGGGGAGGAAGTCTTCCCTCTGGTCCACATGGCTGGACTAATAAGGGCTCTGTCATGCTGCCGGGCTCAGTCGGCCTTGCGGCTTTCTGGTGGCAGGAGCCTCAGTGAAGAAAGAGCAGCAGCAAAAAGCAGTGCCACAGGAGCAGCAAAGAGTGGGTGGAGAGGGAGAGAGGTGTAATCAAGCCAAGGGCAGGATCTGGCCCATAGCTGAAGTATCAGGGACGCCGAGGACTGCTTCATTGGCTGCTGCTTCAGGAGCCGCTTTGGGCCAGCAAATGTCAGATAGCCAAAAGCAAAGGGCAACCCCTCTGGTGCTCACTCCCACAGGCTGATCATTACTCTTTCACTCCCTGGAGTGCAAAGCTAATTTCACTCCCCCCTTTGGAGAGGTTGGGGGTTCCCAGGGATTGGGCTTGCCACACCCATATAGGGGGCCATAGTGGGTACTGCCTTGTGGTCTAAGGGTTGTCTTGGTCCTGCTTGGAGGGGCGTATTTGCTGAAGGTGGGTGGGAGTGGTGTTTGCCAGGTCCTTTTTTCTTCTTCACCTCCTGCCAGTGGTGAAGAGGGACCTGGCAACCCTATGAGCAAGGCTGGCAGCTCACCAACCATTTGGGAAATGTGCTGCTTGCAAAAGCCCTGGCTGGCGATGCTGCAGCCATTGAGTACAAAGAGGTGTTCCATAATCAGACGTCTCACAGTAAGCGGGCCAGGTGGGATCTCATTAATTACAAACTGTGGCTGGTTGTGGTAGGGCCCCACATTAAGGGTAGATTGGACCCCACCAAGTTGGGCAGACGGAGCAGAGTTTGCTGGGGAAACAGCCAGGGGAAAAGCCAGCTGTCCTGATTTAAGCTTGAACATAGTTGCAACGATTGCCTTGGTCTACATCCCAGACTCTCCTGCCCTCGCAATCTTAATGGCCAGCTGCCCTTTCAGGGTGGTCAGCCTCCCTCCATCTGAAAGGAGGAAGGGTCCAACCTCTCCCGTGTCCCCCCCCCAACCAGGAAATGATCTCTCAGTCCTGGAGTGGGAGCTGGCTTTCAGAAGGGAGACCCTTTGCCCCCACCTTGACCACTACCCCCTTCCACTAGATATCTTCAGTAGGGGTTCAGCTATGGTTGTGCAGATCTTCCACCAGCCCCTGCATCCCCATGGACTCCAGCAATCTAAAATCAGCCAGAGACATGCCTGAGATCGTGGCTGCCAAAGTAGCTAAGGAACACTCTGGGTGGCTGGCCCCTTTAATTACCCCATCCCTAATCTCCACATTTCCCACTTAGAAATGGTGCCCCAAAAGCCACCCAGAGAGTACCAGCTGATACCTCATATTTCCTACCCCAGGGCTCCTTGGAATGGGCCACAAAGGACTGGAAAGAGAGCCCCCATATGACACATTACCTGGATGACTTCCTGTTTGATGGCCCAGCAGGGAGCACTGCTAGTGCTGGGCACCTTGCAGCCTTTCAGTCCTTAGTGGCTGAGTTGGGGGTCCCCTTAGCCCATGAAAAACCTGAAGAGCTTGCTACACATCTGGATTCTCTCACTGGGACATCCTGCCTCCCTGGGGACAAGCTGCTGACACTAAAGGCCCTTATTTCCTTGTTCCTCTCCTGCAGGAAGTGTACCCTAAAGGAACTCAAATATTTTTCATTGGGCATTTGAACTTTGCCTGCAGGGTGGTGTCCCCAGAGTGGGCCTTCTGTGCTTGCCTGGCCAGGTCCACTGCTTGGGTAACCTTCTCACATCTTCATATAAGGTCAACTCAAGGCATGAGCAAGGATCGCAAAATTTGGCTCCCCTGTCCCCTTTCTGACCAACTTCAATGGAGTTTCCTTGTGACAGGCACTTTCAAGCTGGGTTCAGCCATTCAGGTCCACCTAGATGCTGCACCTAGCTTAAGTTTTGGGGTCTAACAACAGGGAGTGCTAGTGCACCCAGCTATGGCCATCTCACTGGGTGAAGACTAGCATCTCACAGGATCTCATTTTTTTGAAGATCTTTTCAATTTTGGTGGTGGTCATCATTAGGCAGGAAAACTCCTTGGACAAAAAGGTACATTTCTGGTGTGACAATCAGGTGATGTTGTAGGTCTTCAATAAGCAAACGTCATGCTTGGAGTGGGTTATACGCGTAGTACACAGATTTGTCCTGATTTGTTTGTTGGCTAACATAATTTTTTCAGCACAGTATATCACAGATGTCGATAACGGTACTGTGGATGCCTTATCTCGGCTTCAGGAAGAGAGGTTCCACAGCCTGGCACCTGAACGAACCGCTACCTGAATCTATTCCAAGAAGAACTCTGGGTTGTTGGGAGCAATCCATAATTCAGGGAGTACTTAACTTGGTAAGTCCTTCTACACTGTGTACCTATTCCCCAGTGGCGATGAGCTTCTTGGCCTTCTCCTCTAGCATCGCCATCTGACATCATCTAAAAGTCGTCCAATTGAACCCTGCACTGGATTGGACAGGAAATATCCTACTCAGCCATCACTGAATCGAGAACTTTATTCTCCGTTGGTTGCGTGCAGTTCGTTCCTGTTTACTGCAAAAAGGGGGAAAGAGGCAGCTCTCCCAACCAGACTAATCCCAGGGAGGGATTAGCAGAGCCAAACACTTCCTGTGCAGCAATTTCCCTCCAAATGTTAATCTGTATGTCTGGCTGTTAAAGCCTTGGATTTACTTTGAACCTTGGCTATACAATGCAGACCCCCACTGGGGCTACATATTAGATTGATTAGTAACGGTAGCTGGCTTTTCCTTTACCCCAGGGAGGAGGGGGGCAGGGGGGCACCTTTGTCAGGGGCCATATACTCAGACTCCTTTGCCCAGTTCTCTTGAAACTTGTGGGGTCTTTAGTAGAGAGGGAAAACTTGGGTTGCTGCAATTTTGGTGCCATTTGGAGAATATGCAGCTGCTCCAGAAACCTGCCAACTCCCCGCCCCAGGCAATAATGGCCAGACATCTAATCTGACACAACTTTCTGATATGATAAACACACTTCTGACATTTAATGAAAATCCTGTCCTTTGTGAAATTATAGTACAAAATTAAAATAATGATTTTTCAAGTGCACACTCCTAGTTTACATACGTAAACAGGGAGGATCTATGCCTGATCCCAAGGAAGGCAAGGTTGGAATGACAAATTTGCCATGATAATGGGTATGCGGTGTGGGGGGGAGGAGACTTGTGTAAAGGAGGAGGTACATGACATCTCGTGCTGATTTTTCTGTCAATGGTTTTCTAATGTCCTCTAGCCAGGCTCATCTCCATTTCTGAAAACGTATTTTGAGTGAGGGAAAAACCAGTGGTTTGTATTTGGATATCCTCAAGCCAAAATTTAACCCCAAATTAATTTGGCTTGGGAATATTCAAAATGACCCCAAACACTCCAGAAATTCCAGGAGTAATGAAAATGTATTTCCTGGAATTTAGGAGAGCTTTGGTTTTGGGGAGCTGCAGGAGTAGACAGGCACAGGGAACAAGCTTGCCCCGGCAACCAGCTGTAAGTCAGAGTCTCTGGTCCCTTTAAATTTTAAAGAGCAATTGTTTTACAGAGGAATAGACCTGGTCTCCTGAGTTTGGAGGCCAGATCTTCCTATAAAACATAATGGCTTTTTAAAATGTAAAAAGATGTTGACTAACACGTGTTCTCTGAGAGCCCTTCCTGTCCCTCTATCCTTCCCTCTCTGCTTCTGTAGAGTTTAAGAGAAGGAGATGGGGGGAATGAAAAATATAATGATCCTGAAATTCCAGAATACAAAAATATACCCAAAGCAGAATCCCAGCTGTTAACAACACTTCTGGGAATTCAGGATAACAGAAAGCATACCCTCCTCACAATCCAGAAACAAAATTAATACATTTTAAAAGGGAATAAGACTGCTTAACATTGGCCAAATTATCCCTAAACAATTTTGTCAGTTCTTCCAGCTGCTTCTTTACATGTCTGTTAAGGATGTCTCTCTCTCTCTCTTTCTCTCTCTCTCAGGAGCCTCTCATAAGACTCATTACAGATTAAGAACTTGCATAGTGTGTTTGTGGCATACACACCACAAACTAAACTCAATACAAACATATCTGTTATTCTACGTAAATAATGCGTGGAGCTGAGATTCAATGTGGCTCCCCCAAGCTGATACAGCCCATGTGCCCATTTCAAGCACAATATTGGTTGTATAAATAGCTTATGGCAATTTATGTACATAGCACTTCACTGATGTGATTTGTCACTTCTGTATATAGCACCTTGCTGTTATTGTTTGGTTTTCCAATACAAACTGTTTTTGCAGATATCTCAGCATATTCTTGTACTAATTTCCTAACCTATGGTAACAGTACAGAGATGTTTGTTTTTGTTGGTTGTTAACCTCCAGGTACTAGCTGGAGATCTCCTGCTATTACAACTGATCTCCAGCCGATAGAGATCAGTTCCCCTGGAAAAAATGGCCACTTTGGCAATTGGACTCTATGGCATTGATGTCCCTCCCCTCCCCAAACCCCACCCTCCTCAGGCTCCACCCCAGAAATCTCCTGCCGGTGGCAAAGAGGGACCTGGCAACCCTACCGATGACACCAACTTGATCTCTTTTCAGCCACAACCATGTATTGATTCCCTAAATATGCAGGCGCAGGTTCTCCTACCCCTCCCCAAGCCATTAAATAGCACACCACCTTGTCACAGAAGCCTGTCTCAGCTGCGTTTAAAATTTCTGCCATCAGGCACTAGGAAATCAAACGGAAATCAGAGAGCATTAGGATTAACATTCGTTGGCCTTGTGCCTAGTGACTGAGCCACGTGGCAGACCCAGCTCTGAGCCCTGAAATCGCCTCCGCGAGGGAGCTCCGTGCCTCTGAGCTGAATTGAGTTTGACGGTGCTCAAGAAAAAGAGGGTCCCTGGGGGAGAGGGAAAAGAGGGAGTTGCAATTTATAAAGCCGGTTTCAGTTCAACTGCATTAGCTTTGCCTTGGGCTCCAAAGCGAGACGAAACGAAAGTCAAGCAAAGGAAGGGGCTGGAGGAAGGGGCTGGGGGCGGGGGGAGCAGCAAGCTGTAATTGCAATTGCTGGAATTCACTTTTAATGTTAGCTGCTGAATACAGTAAACACACTCGTGCAATCTGGGGAATAGGCATTGATTTCTGCAAGTGTTCCAGTGAAAAGCTTCAATCAATCCTGTTCTGTCAGAGTCTTGTGCCTCTTGGCCTCCAATTACTCAGCCTCCACCTCACCTTCCTGCAGTACTGAGGGAGTGATCATTTAAAATTAAAACACACACACATTTACTCCTTCGAGCTCTCTTACGCACAGGGATTCTGGGGAGCCGGTGAAAATGCACACCACCGTTAGGTAAAAAAGAAGATGATGACAACAGGCAACAAAACATGCAGTTTAGACGGGGAAAAGGAAAATGGGATTGCCTGAGTGAATCATTGTAACATGGTGCTTCTAGTCACATGGCACGAGCTATGAGAAGTATTGAAGTCAAGGCTAAAAGAGACTAAATGGGGAAAACAAGAAGCCAATAAAAGCTAAACGTACTGAGGTGGCGGAAGCAGAGGGCAGGTACTAAGCTAGTATTTATGTTTTTCAGGAACTCAGAGCAGCCTACATTGTTCTACTCCCCACCCCCAATTATGTTGCCCACACAACAACTCTACAAGTACAATTTTATTCGGTACGTGACCAGCAGAATTACAAAAAGTCTAATACACAGTTGACACAACGACTCCGTGAGTAGGTTAGGCTGACACAGAATGACTGGCCCATGATTGCCTCACTGTGAGCCTCATTGCAGAGTGCAGATTGGAATCCAGCTGTCCCAGGGGAGTGTGGCACTGTAGCTTACACAGCTCAATTTTTCCTAGGGTTGCCAACCTCCAAATGATGGCTGGAGATCTCCCAGAATTACAGAGGATCTCCAGGCTACAGAGGTCAGTTCCCCTGGAGAAAATGGCTTATTTGGAAGGTGAACTCTATATGGCATTATACCCCACTGAGGTCCCTCCCCTCCCTAAATCCTGCCCTCCATTCAGGAACAGGTATCTGACTTACATCTTCAGAGGTGAAGACAGATGAGAAGAATTCATTTAGCTTCTCAGCAATTGCCTTATGCTCCTTTAGTACTCCTTTAATTCCACAGTCATCCAATGATACAACTGCTTACTTAGTCAGTTTCATACTCCTAATGTATTTAAATAATTCTTTATTGTTGGTCTTTATGCTTTTAGCTATACGTTCCTCAAAATCCTTTTTTTTTTTTTTTTTTGCATCCCAAATTGTCTGCTTGCATTTCTTTTATTCAAGTTTCTGTTGGCTTTGGGTAAGCCTTCCAGTTTCTGAAGGAAGCCTTTTCCATTCTAATAGCTTTCCTCACCCTGCCTGTTAGCCATGCTATGCTTGTGACCTGTTAGACTTTGTAATACCTTTCCTGACCTGTGGTATACATTCTAAGTGAGCTTCTAGTATGGAGGCTTTGAATAACCCTCAAGCCTTTTCATGAGTTCTGACCTTCTTGGTTCCATGGCCAGCTGTTCTAGGACACAGTCATTTAGGGTGTCTAAAATTTTATCTCTTTGGCATGACTGGAACATGCATTTATCAAGTCAATATGAAGGTAGTTAAAGTCACCCATTATCACAGCTCCCTCTCCTTTGGAAGCCTCAACCTGAGCATTTTGGTGAGAGGATGATAGCATGTCCCCAGTACTAAATTACCTTTGGGGCCTGGTATAGTCATCCACAGAGATTCCGTGGAGGAGTTGGCCCTTTTAAAGGTTTCTAGTTTGTTAGACACTATGCCCTCTTGACATTCATAGCAATACCTCCTCTATACACCCTTTCCTGTCATTCCTGTAGTTTGTATCCAGGGACCACTGGTTCTCTCCCTTCCAACAGGTTTCTGTTATGTTTACTATATCTTTGTTTTCCCATAAAACCAGGCACTCCAACTCTCCCATTTTTGGTCAGAGGCTTCTGGCATTTGAATAGGAACACACATCCACACTGTGTTTCTCTCTAGACAACTCTGATGTGGGCCTTTTCCATGCTGGCCCTTTGTGCAATTGGAAGCATTTTCCCCTTCATCCCTTTGGGACAAATCTGCCCAAACTGGATGCTTCTCAGCTCCTGTCTGCTTTCCCCATGGGTTCAGTTTAAAAGCTGCTCTGCCATTTTTTTATGTTACATGCCAGCAGTCTGGTTCATCCTGGTTCAAGTGGAGCCTGTCCTGATTGTACAGGTTTTGCTTGTCTCAAAATGTCCCACAGTACCTAATAAATCTAAAACATCTCTACACCATTGTCTCATCCATGCACTGAGCTTCCCCAACTGTGCCTATCTAGGTGGCCCTGTGCTTAGAAGAGGTAGCATTTCAGAGAATTCAACCTTGGAAGTCCTGGCTTTTAGTCTCCCACTTAGCAGCCTAAATTTGGCTTCCAGGACTTCATGACTACACCACAACATCATCACAACTACATCCCGACTACACTTCATCACAGTCCTTCAGGCTTTCCTCACTCATTCCTGTTGCCCATCAACTCTAATGTAAATATTTGAACATCTTCTCATTCTGATGTCTGCAATCAAGCTTCTTTTATATCCTTCTTTTATCACCTGATCAGACACAGACAAAGCCAATGTGCTATTGTTGCCATATCATGGGTTCACTTGCAGATGCAAGAGAATCAGCAGAAAGCAGCAAACCACATAACTGCTTTAGTGCAAACTATGAGAGCCAACATATGGCTTCTCATCCTTAGTTTAGCTGCCTTTTGAATCTCAATGTGAAACTGTGGATTAAGCCCTGCTCATAACCCAATAGTTTTTATTCGGCATCTATTTTATTTGCTTAGAAACTGGGAGGGGCTGTGGCTCAGTGGTAAAGCATCAGCTTGGCACAATGCAGAAGGTCCCCAGTTCAATTCCCAGCATCTCCAGTGGAACGGATCAGGTAGTAGGTTATGCAAAAGACCTCTGCCTGATACCCTGGAGAGCCACTGCCAATCTAAGCAGACAATAATGATCTTGACAGACCAATGGTTTGATTCAGTATGTCAGCTTCGTGTGTTTATGTGTTCATTCATGTGTTAAGAAAGAAAGAATTCCATCTAAAAAGCATCCATATGGATCCAGATGCATGTAACTTCCATTCTTTTAGTGACGTCTACCCCCATGCTCTGCATCCTACAATTTCATGGGCTAGCAGACTAACAGCCTGAACAAATGCACATTTGTCTCATAATGAAGACCCATTGATTTCAAGAGGATTTACTCCCAAGGAAGTGGGCAGAGCAGACCTATTAAGCACCAAATGGTCTGGTGGGCAAGCAGTAGCTTGTAACTACTCTGGCTACCATGAAGCTTCCTGTACCTGGTAAAAAAAGGAAGAAAACTCTGGCTCTGGCTATAGATCTCTACTAATTTAAGTCCTCTTGGCAAACCATATTTCATTACAGATACATTACTTTTTCAGCAACTCTAGTCACATATCCCTGCAAGATTCAGCAAGGGGCATGGAAAAGACAATGTTTTTGTCCTATCAGAAAGATGAAAGTACTCTTCAGTACCACTACAGCATAGCAGGAGGACCACAGTGGACATTTTGGTCAAGAAGTGCCAAGGATTACTGCTGTGCTTGGGCAAGGATGCCAATTGTGCACCGACTTGTATCCTACCACTCTGCTGAGCAGTTTGAAGCCTTCCTCCAACCAACGGAGCCTTCTTCTGGTAGAAGTGGATATCCCACTGAAGGAAGAGCTACTTCCACTACAGCAAAGCTCCTTTGGTTGGAAGAAGACTTCGAAATTTGATGAGCGGAGTGGTAGGATACAATCTATAACCTCAGGACTAAGACTCTTTCAGTGCTTCAGTATCAGAATGATGGAAATTATAGCAGTGACTGTCATCTTATAACAGAACTTAACCCCCTGAAGCACAATATGAAGAGATGGAGCATGTGGTAAGGATCACTCATCTGAAAATCCAGATCAGCAGAGTCTGATTTTCAGAACAGAACAGCATCCAAAGGGCTCCTGATACAAGCTGAACATTTGTGTGTGCTAAGTGGGAGCTTCTAGAAGGCAGATTGTAAAAGCGCTATCCTTTCCTTGTGAAAAGAAAGAATCCAGAAACAAAGCAATATACTCTGAAGGTCAGGTTGCTATTTGTTAGGCATGCACACAAAATCCCTCTCAGAAATGGAGCAAGATTTATGAAAATTCTTGTAACTTGTAATGAAATTCCTCTGATGCTTTACCCAAGCAGGAACTCCAAAGGCATCTCAAATTTTGCTTTAGAAGAAATGTGATGGCAACTTTATTGAATTCCTTAAGGTGCAGGTTAAAGTGTCTCCACTCCATGTCTGCCTCTCTCACCTGTGTCCTTGTTCAATCCAGCTGTTTCATGTGTGGATTTAGGAAGAAGAACACCATACCAGCTGCCAGACCCCATATGACGATCTTAGGCATTCACTTAGAGCAGTGGGACAACTCAGTATTCTGCTTAGTGCCACTGCAAAGACCCCTATGAAGATTTTACAGGGAGCTCATGCCTTGGATTCCCATTTGATGCCTAATTCAGAGAGATAAGACGTGATCGCTAAGCACTCACTCTAGAGGAAGAAAACAAGTGTGCTGCTTGTATTGGTTTGTTGATGATGTTTCTTCTGAGTTACCCCCTGGAACTGCATACATTTCTTAATCAGACTGAGAGAACAAAGAGATGGAACAAAGGCACAGGACGCCAGAGGGAGAACAGAAATGGGATAAAAAATAATTTGACTACAAGATGAGTATCAGGAAAGAAGCCCTCTATGCGTATCCCCAGATGGGAATAAAACTGGTTAGCTCCCATGCTTTGTTTCCAAATGGAACAGAATGCATACTCGTCAATCTGAATAAAGCCATTCACAAGGGAATAGATTAAAAGGATACAATCCAAATCCACATTTGCAGCACTAATGGGATCTTTGCCAATTGCCATTGATTCCTGGGCTGTTTCTTAAAAATGCTGATCTGGCTTCCAACAGATATGCTATCATTCTTGGTAGGCAATGGGGAGACAATGATAAAAAGTGGTACAAGGGTGGGGGGGAGGGAGACTAACAATTTCCCGGAATCAAGGTGATGGGAACTAGATGCAGAATTTCACTGGCACTGATGAAAAAGGCACCTTACATCTATTTTTTCTCTTTCTCTGAGCAAAGTAAGAAAGAGCTTGCAGTAAGTAGACTGACACAGAATGTATATGGCAAAGGGGTAACTATGTTAGTCTGCAGAAGCAAAATAAAACAAAGGTCCAATGGCACCTTAAAGATAAGCAACATTTAATTCCATATGGCCTTTCATGAATCACAGCTCACTTCAGCAGATGTACGGAGATCAAACTCGGAATCCTTCCTATGGGTAAGATTACAAGAGGGGAGGAAGGAGGAGATAAGGCAGAGAGACTGGTGTGAATTCCATCATGAATATTTCAACTATAAATTCTCTATAAATTCTCTATAAATTTTTTTAAAAAGAGGTAGGAAGATAAGGTGTGAATCCCATCATAAATCTTCAAAATATGAATTCTCTGTGTGCCTGAAACAGAACGAGCAGTTATAAATCATGGATGATGAAAGAGGTCAGAGGTTCAAACAGCCACTTTGAACCATCAGGGAAGGTGGGGTATAAATGGTTTAATGAATAAAAATAACTAAAGGTAAGCAGGGGTGCCAAGCTGATTTATGCTCGTCCAAGGAGACGAATGGATCCAATAGGATTCCAGAGGGCTCTGCAGGATCCTATTTCCTCTGGCGATTCTCTCGATGTGTTAGTGGATGACTGGCATGGCTGACTTTCCACTGCCATTGATGAAATCACATCCAGACACCCTCTTTGTCCCCACAGAACCCGGACCCCTTGGTATACTGAGAGTCTCCGGGTGATGAAGCGGGGTTTGAGATGGCTAGAGCAAGTTTGGCATCGAACTTATGATGAGGCTGCAAGAACACCTTATAGGATGTTTATGAAGGCCTATGATATGGCAGTGAAAGCTACTAAGAAAGAATTCTGTGCAGCAGAAATCGCGTCCTCTAGCTCTTGCCTGGCACAATTGTTTAGAATGATTAGGTAATTAATGGAGGGGCTGTGGCTCAGTGGTAGAGCATCTGCTCGGCATGCAGAAGGTCCCAGGTTCAATCCCTGGCATCTCCAGTTAAAGAGACTAGGTGAGTAGGTGATGTGAAAGATCTCTACCTGAGACTCTGGAGAGCCACTGCCAGTCTGAGTAGACAATATTGACTTTGATGGACCAAGGGTCGGATTCAGTATAAGGCAGCTTCATGTGTTCATGTCCTTGAACAGACAACCAAATTTAATTACTAATTTGGCATACAGCTGTGAAGTATTTGCGAGCCTTTTTTGCGGATAAGGTCTTGTCGCTCCTCTGTGACCTCCCACCCAACCTTTATATAGTTAAAGGACTAGAGACCCCTTGCCTGTCTTCTGGTCCGTTCTTGGACCATTTCAGCCAGCTTTCACAAGCCGATGTTGACAGGATCCAGCTGGCTGTTAGGCCTGCCATGTGCCTCCTAGACCCATGCCCTTCCTAGCGGGTTAAGGACAGTCAGGATGTGGTGTGGGCCCCTCTGGGAGAGATTATTAACTTGTCCCTAAGTTCTGGGACCATCCCGGAAGCTTTGAAGGAGGCTGTGGTACGTGGTACGACTGCTCTTAAAGAAGACATGACTAACCAGGCTTGCTGTGGCTTGCTGTGGGATACTGTTCCTGATGAACAGTATCCCATTTGTTTGGGGCTACTGATATATAGAGACTCAGTGCTCACAGTTACTAAGATGGTGCTTTCTGGGAGGCTGTTAATGGACTGTAGTTTCCTCAGGAAGACAGTTATCTCTCACAAGTAACTGGAGGTGCTGATGGTGTGAGGCCTGATTATAGAGTCCTTTTAGCCAGACATCCTCCAATAACAATGCCAATATTGGAGACAATAAGAATCCTGGGTTACCAGGTTTTGGGGGTAGCACTTAGAAAATCCTTGGCTGAGGTGCCTGGGGTATGTCCATATCAATTTGTTCTTGTGTGTGAGTAGATAACTTCATAAAAATATTGTTCAGACACAAATATTGTTCTGTGTATGTCTCAGTGCAAGCCTAAGAACACTTTCCTGAGTAAGCCCCACTGAATGAACCCGAGTAGAGATTCTGAGTAGACCTGCTCAGGGTTGCTGTTTCACATTCCCTTCCAAAAGTAGTCATAGAACACGCATTCACTGCTTATTCATTGGAGGGTTATGTAATCTTTATAATAACCTCTTTACAAATGTACAAGCTGGGCAGATTAATAGGGGTGCAGAAGCAACCACAATGGGCGACAGTGCTATCCAAAAATAACATCAGTCATCGACCTAATTAAAAACATTACTGCATGCAACTGACACCCAGCACATACTCTGCCAAGTTGAATTTGGGTGGCCAGTTTTAACACCCTATATCCATACAGCTGGACCTGATGAAAAATTTATTCCATATAGATGACCATCCAAACAGGGTAAGGTGATTTGCTTCATTAATTGTCCATCAATTAGTGCCCATTGCCTACCACCAACCATCAGCCAATGACAAACCTAGAAAGTCAGCCGTTTTTCCATTTTGCATAATAGAACAGCATGAGTCAATAGCAACTTGCTTTTTCGCATTCTCTGACTTGGGATATTTTCCCCCAGTACTGCCAGCTCCTCCTCCTGTGTTTGCAAGCAGCTGCAGATTTGATTAGTGCCGATGCCCCATGGTAAAAGGAAAGCTTCTACTATTGGCTACATTTCTGCTGCTTCTGGCTAACTCAGCATAGCACCACATTTCACGGAAAGCTGTTAAACTAACCCTGACAGCTGATTGGCTTTATCCAGAATGGGTAATAGGGACCCCAGGCCTGACATTCTGGAATGCTTGGAGCAATCTGAGAACACGTGACTTCTTGTATAAGGTCTGAATAGATACTTAGAGACTGTAATCAAGGTGGGAGACACACTCACCTGCCACTTTGATTTGCAGCCCGTCCACAAGTTGCTATCTGCACAACAATTCACATATGCTCAAGCATGTCAAAGAAGCTGATAGTGCACACATATTATATCGCTTCCCTGTTCCTACATCATGATGCGGAGCTCCTCTAATTGGCTGCAACACATAAGTTACAAATATCACTTATTTACCAAGGCACAGCCTGCCCCATCCAAAGCAACTTGTGCCAGAAGACAGCTGCACAGACAGCTGCAAGGCTGAATGCTGCAACTGTGGTGGAGCAAACCCAGTCAAGATGGCATCTGTTCTGAACTTCAGACAGAACGGTGAGGTGATCTGATGGGCTCCAGGGTAAGACCATCCAGGGTAAGACCAGCTCCAGGGTAAGACCATCTGTGATAAAGTGACACTTTGCCCAAGCATCCGTAAGAATTTTCTGCTTTGCTTTGCAAATGTCAGTTTTACACTCTGTATATGTTCTGGGATTAAGTTCAAACTGCCCAGACAAACAGGCTGATTAAAAGAGAAAGTTAGATTTCCTCCTTCCCCAATTCCAAACTGAAGAAGGGGCAGTAAAGCAACCTAACGTGGTAATTAAGGAAACTCAAGAGGGCAAAGGAGAGAGAAAATGGCCTAGTCAGTAAGCAGTGGAGATGTTCTCCCCACCACCACCCTTGGAGTATTTTGACCAGGGCGGGGAGGGTTGTGGGAATGAAGTGGGTCAGTGCCTTTCAGTTGATTATGCTCATAGAATTGACCCTTTCCTGAGAAGTGGTATGTTATCTTATTCAGTTAGTCACCTACTAAGCAGGACTCAACTTAATTTACTTAAGCAAGTAAGTCTTTTTATTGAATAGCTTCAATGTAATATATGTGTATATGCAAGTATTACAAAATCTTTAAGTGTTAAAAGTCTATACAAGAATACAAGCAAGTTCGACATACTATTTAGTTTTAAAATCCAATACTTAAAATATAACAGTTAAAGAAGTCTGATAAGAGTGATTCACACTATCTAGAATAGCATATAAGTTCATACATAGCAAAGCCAATCTCTTCTGAGATCCTCTCAGTCCAAAGACTCTGAGAGATCTAACTTTCTAGCCTTTCCCAACGTATATTTGTGTGTGTGTGTGTGTTAAGTGCAGTCAAGTTGCTTCCGACTCATGGCGACCCTATGAATGAAAGTCCTCCAAAATGTCCTATCTTTGACAGCCTTGCTCAGATCTTGCAAATTGAGGGCTGTGGCTTCCTTTATTGAGTCAATCCATCTCTTGTTGGTCTTCCTCTTTTCCTGCTGCCCTTAACTTTTCCTAGCATGACTGTCTTTTCCAGTGACTCTTGTCGTCTCATGATGTGACCAAAATCCAATAGCCTCAGTTTAGTCATTTTCGTTTCTAGGGTTAGTTCAGGCTTGATTTGAATGATATAGCAAGATTTCAGGAGCTGGATTTCAAACACAGACCCCAAAGCCAGTTTTCTGGAAGAACAGTTTTTTATTTCAAATAGCTGTTTGGGTCTCCAAACTTTGCCCTCAGAGGCTTTTCAAAATGGAGTTTGGAGCACCAGACAAAAGTGTGTTTAGACTTTTATAACCTTTTAATTAGCTCATTATAATATTCTAACTACGCATATTACATAATAACTTGTCATTGGCTCAGAGTTCTAGGGGATGATTTCATTGGTTTATAATATAAATCAGAATAATCTTATTGGGTTACAACATAAGGAAAAATCATAGGTTTACAGAAATACAGCAATATTTTCATTGGTCTAGATAATACTTGTTTAGAGTTATTGTTAGTGCACCTAGTATTTAATCTAGCTGCCCTCCCTAACAGTTCCCAGACATCTTGTCTGCTCTGAGTAACTTTTCTGTTTTTCAACCTTGGGCTGACTTGAATAACAACTTCTTTTCCTTGCCTTCTTTGTTTGTTCATGATTTCCCTGGCACCCTTCTTTGGAGTCCAGTAATTTTCCAAAAGGCCTACTGATTTTCTAAAAGCCTGCTACTTCATGATCTATAACTCACTGATTTGGTTTTTTTTTTCAGTCCACGGTATCCGTAACACTCTCCTCCAACACCACATTTCAAAGGAATCCATTTTGTTCCTATCAGCTTTCTTCACTGTCCAGCTTTCACACCCATACGTAGTAATAAGAAATACGATGGCATTAATTAATCTAGTCTTGGTGGCCAGTGACACATCCTTACACTTCAAAATCTTTTCTAGCTCCTTCATGGCTGCCCTTCCTAGTCTCAATCTCCTTCTGATTTCTTGGCTGCAGTCTCCCTTTTGGTTGATGGTGGAGCCAAGGAATAGAAAGTCTTCAACAATTTCAATTTGCTCATTGTCAATCTTAAAGTTGTGTAATTCTCCAATAGTCATTACTTTTGTTTTCTTGATGTTCAGCTGCAGTCCTGCTTTGGCACTTTCTCTTTTAACTTTCAGCAGTAGTCGTTTCAAATTTTCTGCCAATAATGTAGTGTCATCGGCATATCTCAAATTATTAATGTTCCTCCCTCCAATTTTCACTCCACCTTCATCTAAATCTAATCCAGTTTTCCTAATTATACGTTCTGCATATAGATCGAAAAGATAGGAAGATAAAATACATCCTTGTCTGACTACTTTGCCATATATTTATACTGTCCAATATTTATTACATAACATGGTTTCCACTGTAAGAGGTATACTACAGCAGTTCAACTTTAGCTGAACACTTCCTGCATACTCCCATATAAGGAGTTCCTCTTCCAGTAGGGCTATCTGCTGACTAAACAATATACTGAACAGTCAATTCAAGATTCAGCTATTTCAGCTAATACATACATTTATGTATTATTTATAATATTTATAATTTATAATACATTTATAATATTTCATTTTACAAACATCTTTATATCCCAAGAAATGCGGTGAAAATGAGTATATTCTTAATATCCTACTAATATTCTAATATATATTAACTTTAAAACAACATAACATCTATTGAAATGCATCTTTCTGTTGGTTGCTATGGAGTAGACTTTTGTTGAACAGAAGAACACCACTGTAAAGTCACAGCTTCAAAATCTGAAAGGGAAATGACTACTTCAAAGAATTTCCTCTGATATCAGACTTGACACAAATTTCATCCTCATAGATCTTTTTTGAATACATTTCTGCATTCACATTTAGCTGTTCACATTTCACATTTAGCTGAATGTTACTAACCAAGCAACTTAGAACTGTCTTTTGAATGAATGGGAGACATGTCCAGGCTTGTCTAGCTTAAAGCTTCTATATGAAAGCTTCATAATTCAGAAATAGGTAAATTCTGTCTATGCACAACACTAATACATCAGTTCATATGTTCCATATGTTAAAGCCTGTAACAGGAAAAAGTGGTTCCCTTAAAGAAGGGGGACAGACATTATTTGAGACATGCTTCAGAAGAGTTTATAGGCTTTAACACACTGTATGGAAGTAACAGGTGTGTGGCTTTAAGACTGAATGTTGCTCGGCAGAGAGTGATTGAGCATTTGACCTTGATTGGTGGGGGAGGTTTCCCACACTTGTAATAACATGGGTTTTCAATCCATTGGAGATGACCTCACTGCAGCCCTCACAAATCCCAGGACTTACAGTTCCTCTATTAACCTGATTCTTCTATCTCCCCTGAGCTAAGTCCAGGTGAAATCCCCATGCATAAGGCAAAGCACCGGACATGGAAGCTTGGTTTCTCTCACAGCAAGCAGTACAGCCAATTACAAAGCAGTGCATCATGGAGTGGGGATTCCAATGCTTCCTGCTTCCTCAGATTGGAGGGTGAAACCTCCAGACTAACAAAGACTACAGTCCACAATAGCCATGCAGATTAGTTTTGGATTTCACACATTAACAGATCACTTCAAGATACAATGGTTCCATATTAACATACCACACCCCCATTAGCACATTATCTTGATACTTACAGAACAATGATTAGCACATTACCTTTGATACTTTTTGCAGGACAGTGATTCAAACCCAACCCCTTTCTGACTATATATTACTCTTTCTACACACTTGACACTGAGAGACACTGTCCTTCAGTGTTAATCCTCTGAAGATTCCTGCCACAGCTGCTGGCGAAATGTCAGGAAAGAAAATACCAAGACCACGGTCACACAGCCCGGATAACCTACAAGAACCAATGAACTCTGACCGTGAAAGCCTTCGACAATATATAAATCAATTTCTGTAGAAGCAGTTCTGTTCTTTAAACAACTATGTGGTATTGGTTGCAGCCACAACTGAGACCTATATTTGCACCTGGCTACTTCCACAGCAGGAGTGAACAGACTTCCCCAGTTCCATACCTTTATTGTTCAGGTAGTTCAGTCTGCTGAGTTTCACTTCTCAATAATTCCAGTTGAACTAGGAGAATTGAAAATCTAATTCCAGTATTGGAGCATACTCTTTCAAAGCCTATGCACAATTTCTGTACAAATTTGTAACATGGGCTCCCTGATCCCATCCAGCCCTCTTGGACTCCCAGGCTCTGGTAAAGTGTACCTATCCCCCCCACCCCCCATTACTCGCATTGCATCTTTTCTGTCCCACACATTTCTAATGCACATATACACATGCATAAAACACTACAAAAAACAATCTTTGTATGTGGTTGTACAAATTATTGCACCCACATTCCTTCCTTCAGCGTGTTATCATTGTAAATGAGTGCACAGGTAGATCAATGAAACATGCTACTAAGAAATCTTGATGCAAACCATCACACTGATTGCTTTTTCTTTCTGCATTGTTTGATCAACCCAGATGCACATCATTAATGGAGTGGAGAAGAAACGACACAAATGAGCTGAAGGAACTGAAGCTGGTAACAAACCACACATTCATAGCACTCTATACAAAACTCAGACATAATTTAAAAATGGAGGATTCCTCGTGTTTTCTCCCACTTTGGAGCCAAACTGATTAATTCAGACCTTATAAATTTAAGAAGAAATTCACATGAAAAGAATTTTGAAAGCATCCCTCATTTCTTCTTTAAGTATCCTGTGATAACAATATGAATAGGATTTGGCCTTTGTTGTGGCAGGCATCTCAGTGAAGATACTGACTTCTAGAGATCCTTCTTAGGCTTTAAAAAACACTTCATTAAAAAAAACTCTCCAAGTGCTTTTAGAGCAGTGGTCTTCAACTTCATCTTTAAGACTCAAGTGGCAGCATAGCACCCACCGAAGTATAGCCATATGGCAGGAAGTCACATGACATTAATCACATAACAGGAAGCGGAAGAGACACAGTTTTGATCTGACCGATATTAATGTGCATCAGAGTACTTACTGGTGGGCTGCAGGGATTGTGTGGTCAGGAAAATATGGAATGAGTACGAGAGAGCCTTGGTGTTGAAATTGTCTGTTCTAAAGAAGAAGAATCCCCCCCCACTGGGTGATCTCAGTAAAACATCCTGCTCCACCAAGTTAGGAGGAGTAGTTAATACCCCAGAGGGTAGGGTCAGAGTTCAGAATGACCTCCATACACTGGAGAGCTGGGCCATAAGCAATAAAATGGATTTCAATAGGGAGAAGTGTAAAGTACTTCACCTAGGCAGAAACAACATAAGGCACAGGTACAGGGTGGGAGATAGTTGGCTTGACAACAGTACATGTGAAAGAGATCTGGGAGTCTTAGTGGACCACAAACTGAACATGAGTCAACAGTGTGATATGGTGGCTAAGAAGGCCAATGCAATTCTGGGCTGCATCAATAGGAGTATTGTGTCTAGATCAAGGGAAGTAATACTACCACTGTATTCTGCATTGGTCAGACCTCACTTGGAATACTGTGTCCAGTTTTGAGCTCCACAATTTAAGAAGGATGTTGACAAGTTGGAGTGTGTCCAGAGGAGGGCAACCAGAATGGTCAAAGGTCTGGAATCCATGCCCGATGAAGAGAGACTTAGGGAGCTGGGTTTGTTTAGTTTGGAGAAGAGAAGGTTGAGGGGAGACATGATAGCCATGTTTAAATATTTGAAGGGATATCATGTTGATGAGGGAACTAGCTTGTTCTCTGTTGCTCTAGAGACTAGGACACAGAGTAATGGATTTAAACTAATAGAAAAGTGATTCTGCCTAAACATTAGGAAGAACTTTCTGACAGCGAGGGCTGTTCGACGGTGGAATGTGTTGCCTCGGAGGGTGGTGGAGTCCCCATCTTTGGAGGTCTTTAAGCAGAGGCTAGATGGCCATCTGTCGGGAGTGCTTTGATTGTGGGATCCTGCATGGCGGGGGGAGAGTTGGGGTCACTGGTGATGTGGGGGGAGGTAGTTGTTAATTTCCTGCATTGTGCAGGTGGTTGGACTAGATGACCCTGGTAGTCCCTTCCAACTCTATAATTCTATGATTCTGAGCATGCATGCAACGAGAAATAGAAGGAGTCTTGCCACTGCTATCTATGCATGTGTGAAGGAAGGGACTCGCAAGCCCCATTTCCTCTTGGTCCCAGGAGCTTGGAAAGCCCTATTACCTACCCTGGTCTCCACCTGGAGATGCTGCCCTTTCCCCTTACTCCCAGGGGGTAGGGTTGCCAGGTCCCTCTTCTCCATTGGCAGGAGGTTTTTTGGGCGGACACTGAGAAGGGTGGGGTTTGGGGAGAGGAGGGACTTCAATGTCATACAGTCCAATTGCCAAAGCGGCCATTTTCTCCAGGGGAACTGATCTCTATCAGCTAGAGATCAGTTGTAATAGCAGGAGATCTCCAGCTAGTACCTGGAGGTTGGTAACCCTACCAAGGGGGTACCAACTTCTATCTACGTAGTAACCACTACCACCAACAAATCTGGAAGAGTATCTTCTGCTGGATGGAGTTGTACATTTAGAACTCCGTATCTGTGTTGCCAGAGTTCCGCGTCTCCTGCTTTGTCTGTAACAGCTAGCATGGGGAAGATCTATTTTACTTCTGCAACTTTTACTTCTGCACTTTGAGGATGGCATGCTCAGTCATGGCCCCTCCTTTTTACCACTCTTGGAAAGCATTATTATATTAGGCATAGTATAGGCACAGACATCAGGCTATGAGCATTCAAGTTGTAAGAAAACATATGTGAGCCCACAAGACTTGCAGAGGGGATAACATCTCCCTCCGGACACTTTCTTGATGGGCCACTGTGGCTCCGAGGTCTTACCACAGCTGCTGCCAGGCCTGGTGCAGCTCCTGGGCTCTACCATAGTTGCTGTGGTTCCCAAGCTCTGTCACAGTCGCCACCAGGCCCTGTACAGTTCCCGGGCTCTGCTGCAGCTGCTGTCCGGCCTGGCGCAGCTCTGGTAGGGTTGCCAGATTCCTCTTCGCCACTGGCAGGAGGTTTTTGGGGCGGAGCCTGAGGAGGGCAGGGTTTGGGGAAGAGAGGGACTTCTATGCAATAGAGTCCAATTGCCAAAGTGGCCATTTTCTCCAGGTGAACCGATCTGTATTGGCTGGAGATCAGTTGTAATAGCAGGAGCTCTCCAGCTACTACCTGGAGGTTGTCAACCCTAGCTTCTGGGCACCACCACAATCTCCACCAAGCGCAGCTCCCGGGCATGTAGGAGGTAGGTGTGTTCTCTGTGCAAGAGCAGATAACAATCTTTTGGAAGGGGAAATTTAAAATCCCTAATTTTTTTTTTTAAGATTTCAGATTTTTCGGCAAACCTGTTTGGTGTCAGTGTGGCCCCCTTTTGTAGATTTAGATACCCCCAAATGGGGGCAACACTTCACTATTAGATATATAAATAAACAAAATAAAAAGGCACACTTGAGCTGTACAAGTATCAGACTGAGCAAGCTTGTAAAGTAGAGGCAAGAACATGTAGTCTTCTTGCCCTAACTCTAAACATTCCATAATAATGCTGTTATTAAGATAAGCTATTACCTCAAGAGGTAATTACAGAGGTATTACAGCAATTTAAAAGTCATCCGTTACCTCCATTCTCCGGTTCAGGGACTTCTTTTATGTATTTTACTTATTAAAACATTTATGTCCCACATTTTCTCATGGTTCAAGGTGGCCTACAATAGTAGTTAAAACATCCCCAGCTAAAAGCAAAGATAAAATAAATCCCATCTCTCCCCCTCATCCTCACAAGTGGTGTCTCGTTGCAAAGCTCATATTTCTTTGTACCCACATGCTATGCTTGTTTACCTCATTTGCGGGGGAATTATGTATATGTGGACATTAATATCTAGTACTACTAGTCAAGAGACATTATACCTCATGTTTCTGGGAAACAAAGGCAATTTCCCAAAAACATTCCAGGTGGGTGATATTACAGAAAGAGATTATTTCCTCATACTTATCTTGAGGAAAACAAGCTATCCACATTTGGAGGAATTATTCTTTTTCAGTCTCGCTACGGTGTTAGATAGGTCAGCCCTGGTTAGTATTTGGATGGGAGACCACCAAGGAAGTCCAGGGTTGCTGTGCAGAGGAAGGCACTGGCAAACCACCTCTGGTAGTCTCTTGCCATGAAAACCCCAAAAGGGGTCGCCATAAGTCGGCTGCGACTTGACGGCACTTTACACACACACACACACACACACACACACACACACAAGGTGTTAGATAGGGCACTTTTTTGCCTTACTCTTGATAGATACATTTGCCTAACTAGCTACTGAAGTATTCAGTGCTTGAGAGAGAGAGAGATGGCGCATTTCCTGTAGTTTAGCCAGGTTTTTTTTACCAGTCTTGCAGCATCTGGAGCCTGTGTACAGAACATCCTCGAGTATTGAAACACTAAAGTTAATTCTAGAATAGAGGGCATTTCTCCACGGCATGCAATCAAGCATTAGGTCCTTCCAAAAAGTAGCAAAATAGTGGCAGCCATATAGGGTCTTACAACCCAGCAAGGGAGGTTGCTGCAACCCACCAGAGGGTCTCAAGTCAACCCCTGTTTTAACGGACCAGTGTTTTAGAGGATCCTCAGTTTACTCCCCTTACTTCCCCAGTTTTCCCATCAAACATAGTTTTAGGATGGGTCTTTGTGCAACTTTATTGTACCATAGCATATTTATCTCTTTTCGCCATTTAGTTAGTGGTGCTAATAAAGAAATTATTAATTACAGGTATTCTTTTATAGGAAGAAGAAGAGTTGGTTTTTATATGCTGACTTTCTCTACCACTTAAGGAAGACTCAAACCGGCTTACAATCACCTTCCCTTCCCCTCCCCACAACAGACACCCTGTGAAGTAGGTGGAGCTGAGAGTGTGTGACTAGCCCAGGTCACCCAGCTGGCTTCATGTGTAGGAGTGGGGAAGCAAATCCAGTTCACCAGATTTGCCTCTGCCGCTCATGTGGAAGAGTGGGGAATCAAACCCGGTTCTCCAGATCAGAGTCCATTGCTCTAAACTACCGCTCTTAATCACGACACCATGCTGAATTATTGCTCATTTTATGAGTCCAATAGATGGAGGTTTGAAAGCTGCTCTGCCCAACCGTCAGCTTTCTGAGCAGGGATATGAGATTCTCCTCACCCGCTTAAATAGCATTCCAAGAAACAAGCATTCCAAGCATTCAGAAGGCTGGTTTTTCATTTCTACTGCAGAATACCAGATTTCCCTGAGTACAAGAAAAAGGTTTATTCTGATCCTCGACACACTTCCTCTACCACAAACAGAGGATTCATCTCTAATTTGTCTGCTTAAAACATCATATAAACCTAAGCAAAACAAAACTGCAACATCCGTTTTCTGAACGTGATTAACCTGCATAATTGTTTTGTTTGCTACTCATTAAAAACCGCCAGGTACTTTCTGCTCTGGTACAGGGGAAAGCAAAGTGAAAGCTAATATTTTCTGAAAAGACAAATGGTTGTTTCTCATGTTACATTTGTACAAGATGGGTGCATGTCCACAAGGCACTACTGTAGCAAACCAGCTCTGTTTTACTTGTGATGAGAGCAGGCCAGATTTATTCTGCAGCTTGCCTGTTCCCCACCACCTCCCTTTGCATGCAGAACTGATATTGAAGAGACGTATTCAGTCTAACCACAGTTTGTTGCCAGGACCCCATGGGATCCCCCGAGTTTCTAAAAGATAATAAAGAGTGGTGGGCTTCATTTTTGGCTCCTCTTTTCACATATATAGATGAGACTGGCCTCATCCCTAAATCCTGGGAGACAGCCGTAGTAGTCCCCTTCTATTAAAAAAAGGTGAAAAAAGAGATCCGGCAAATTACCAGCCAGTTAAGTTTGTTGAATATTATAAGTAAGTAATATACAAAACACCTATTGGACAAATTATTATTCTGGATGGAACAAGAGAATATTTTAGTAAATGAGCAGGAGGGTTTTAGAACAGGGAGATCCGCATTAGACCATTGCCTCATATTGCAACATCTTATTGAGAAGTATTCTTTTCAGGGTCAAATTTCTCTATATGCTGCTTTTGTAGATTTAAAAGCTGCTTTTGATTCTGTGTCAAGATCTAGGTTATAGAACAAGCTGTTGGCATTAACTATTGACAGAAGACTTCTGTTTTTTATATGGGTTCTACATGATCAAACCTATTTAAGGGTTAGATGTAGTAGACATGGACATCTTACAGATTCCATCAGAATTTATAGAGGGGTCAGACAAGGATGCCTGCTTGCACCTATGTTATTTGCTTATTATATAAATTATCTGGTAAGTCACCTTCGTAGTCTTGAATGCCATCTCCCAAAATTTATAGATAGGCATATATTTGCATTACTATGCCAACGATGCAGTTATTCTTTCTAGAACTCCCATAGGAATGAGTAGAGCCCTAAGGAAATTATTGTGATGATGAACATCTTACAATTAAGTATCAGAACATGAAAATCATGGCTTTTGGGAGAAATCAGAAAATAAGATCCTGGGTGCTTAAGGGTAATCAGATATAACAGGTGAATAGTTTCAAATACCTGGGGGGGTGGGTTTCAAGCATTGGGATCTACGATCAAGCACAGTAAATATGTTGCCAACTGGGGGAAAGATCTGCAAACAGCATAATTAGATTTCTGTGGTCACATGGCAGTCATTTTGTGCCTGTAGCTTTGAAGCTGTATAAATCTAAATCTATGCCACAACTCCTGTATGGTTCACATTTTGGTCCACCATCTTCTTGCTTTGCTTCTTTGGTGAGAGTACAATCTAAGTTTTTGAGAGCGCTCCTACAGGTCCCTGGAAGCATGTCCAGTGCTTGGATTAGATTAGAGACTGGAATGCTGAGGATGGAGTCTAGAGTATGTATTTCATCCATTCAGATATGGCTGAAAGGGAATCTGAATTCTCAGAGTCTCCTTCCTCTGATACTTCAGGACAATTTCCAATCTGAGTGGTTGAAGGCAATCTGGAAAAGTATCAGTATTCAAGGCTTACCCCCTCAGGCCCTATTCAAAAATGGGTTTGACCAAGCAAAAAACCTTATCTGGTAAGGATCAAAGAGATAGAATATTAATTTGATATCTTTAGATCACCAGACTTCAAATGTTCATTGAGTGCCAAATATGCAGCTGTTCCAGCAGCCTACTTGGCCTTGTTAGAGATTAACAACGCTAGAAGAGCATTACCCTTGCCAGGTGTGCAGCACTTCCCTGTGCAGTTCTTAAAGGCAAATTCAAGAAGATTCCATACCTAGAATGGTTGTGTTTATGCCCGTTAAATGACAGAGAAACAATAGAACATATGATTTTGAGATGTCCTTATTATAAGGCGGCTAGACTAAAAATTATTAATCCACTGTTAGATAGGATTTCTGATGAAACTGACAAAATTTAATTGGACTACTTGTTATAAGATAAGAACTCTCAGACATCGCGCCAAGTAGCCAGATCTTGTATTTTGATTAATAGGATCTGGAAAATCAGAGTTGCAGCAGATTTTAAATGGTCTTAAATGGTTTTTAAAAGGTCACATTTTAAATTATTTACATAATTTAAGTTTTTGTGTAATTGGATTGAAATGTCTATTGTTTGTAATGCTGGTCAATGACTGTAATAAAGAAGATTGAATAGGAACCACAGTGTGTTGTGTTGCCTTCACAAACTGGATTATTCCGTTCCACAAACTGGAATTCGAAACCAGGATGAAACCATGGTTTAGAATCCTAGTTTGTGGTCAAGAAACAACCTCCAAATTGTTGATGTGCTCATACAACAAATTATGGTTATACTGAATGATTCCTAATCCTGGAAGTCTTCAGTATCAGCTCTGTAAATAGAAGAAAGCAGGAAGGAGTGCACAAGCCTGAGAAGAAGCCTTGCTGATTGTCATCACAAACAAATTGCTCATGTTCATGAGCACTGAATACAGCCTATGTGCTTCATATGCTTCAAACAGGGTTACCAGCTTTGGGTTGGGAAATACCTGGAGATTTTGGGGGTGGAACCTGAGAAGGGCAGGGTTTGGGGAGGGGAGGAACTTCAATGCCATAGAGTCCATTTTTCCAGGTGAACTGACCTCTATCAGCTGGAGATCAGTTGTAATAGCAGACCTCCTGCCACCACTTGGAGGTTGGCAACCCTAGCTTCAAATCCCTCTAAAATTGAGTAGGGGAAAGGTTATGCATAGAACTCTCCCTATTTACAAGGAACAGCTGTTGTTTTCTGGTCCTTGTAATTAGCAAATCACCATCAATAGTTTCACCTTTGAGGAATACTTACAGTGTTTCAGCCCCCTACTCCAGATCTCTGGTAGTTGAGTGTTATCCTAACCAGAATTACACCTTTCTAAGACCATTGACTTTAATGGATTTGGAAGGGTGTAACTTTACTTAGGAGTCCATTGTCTTTACATTGGGTGGTGATGGAAGTGTTTTTTTTTTTTTGTTTTTTTGGTATTCTGTAATAGTCATGAATGCAAATGCACAGGCTTGAACAAGTACAGCACTATGTTGTGCACAGCATATCATTTTACACACTGGCAAGAAAAGGCTCATTTTCAGTTTCTGATAACAGATGGCAGGCCTCTCCTCCTTCGGTTTTAAACAGAGAATAGGCCATTGCAGAGTAACTGAATCCAGCAGACAGCTTTCAGCAAGTAGTCGTCGGTAGGATAATAAAGGTGTTATAAACATGTCCCTTAAATAATAGAAGCTTAATGTGTGAAATGTGCAGCTGAAGCTTTTCATGGTGTGACGGATAAGGGGATAATCTGCAGCAAGAGCTGACAGACCAAGAGTGGGCGGAGCCAGAGAGCTGACACTCTGAGCTCTGAGAGACAGAAAGCAGTTGAAGCTTGGGACCCAGCCTGGGTAGAAGGCTGTGAAAGTAGTCAAAGCTTAGGACCCAGCCTGGGTAGAAGGCTGTGAAAGTAGTCGAAGCTTGGGACCCAGCCTGGATAGAAGGCTGTGAAAGCAGTCGAAGCTTGGGACCCAGCCTGGGTAGAAGGCTGTGAAAGTAGTCGAAGCTTGGGACCCAGCCTGGATAGAAGGCTGTGAAAGTAGTCGAAGCTTGGGACCCAGCCTGGGTAGAAGGCTGTGAAAGTAGTCGAAGCTTGGGACCCAGCCTGGATAGAAGGCTGTGAAAGCAGTCGAAGCTTGGGACCCAGCCTGGGTAGAAGGCTGTGAAAGTAGTCGAAGCTTGGGACCCAGCCTGGATAGAAGGCTGTGAAAGTAGTCGAAGCTTGGGACCAGCCAGAGAGGGCTGTGATAGATTGGAGGCTTGGTAGTGAGACTGAGCGGAAGCCAGACTGTACTCTGTGAACCTGAGGGTTCTGTTAAAGCCAAAGCTATTGACACACACAACCTGTGGTAGTGACAGGAGTGAGAATTGGGATAGAGAGGGCCCATTCTCAAGTCACAAAGGGGAATTAGTCTCTGAGGTAGAGCTATTCCGGTAGCAGGGAGGTGTGGAGGATTACAGCCACTAAGGTTGGGTAGTCAGAGAAAGCTAGGCTGGGGATAGAGACTGAGAGTCTGAATCTGAATAACAGTTCTGAGGGATAGAACTAAGCTTGAAACTAAGAAGAAAAGGAACTTGAGTGAAGAAAACATCTAAGCTATTTCTCTGAAGTAATCATGCGTATATAAATCTGACTGAGTTTTCCCTCCAAATTCTGCCTTTTCCTTGAAAACCAATCTCTGCGAGTTCTGTTCAATAAACTTCCGTGTTTTGTCTGTTTAAGTTAAAAAGCCTCGTGTCATATTTCTCTCTGAGGTAAATACTGGTGTGGGACTGGAGGAGAAGGAAAATAATCTCCTCACAAATAGATTCAGGCCAACGCTTTTCCCTCAGCATATACAGTCGGGCTGAGTGAGTGGGATATTGAAGTGGTTGAAAGGGGTGTGTGTCATACATGGCATGGAGGAAAATAGCATTTCCTGGCAAATAACATCCCATTACACCTCTATTAAAGGGGCAGGATATTTTTCACCAGCAATGTTGGCAACCCCATAGAGTCCTACTTGCTGACCAAAGGAAAGGACAAAGCAATGCTCTGAACTCTGTAATTGACTCCATTATCTCAAAGTGAGAGGCAGAAATTTTGGGTTGTGCATCTGTAGCTCCCCTAACCATGGGCTTTTGAAACCGCATGCTATAGGGATTTTGTTCAAACACATCATTGCAAAGAGAGAGGAAGTCCCTACCCCATTCACAAAGCATGACTTTCAACAACAGATGATCATATCCAAAAGCTCTTACTTTCCACGCTAATTTAAAAGCACAGTGTATTGCTGTTAAGATAATCATAGTATTCATGATGCGGTATTAGGCACTGCAGGGTTATGATGTAGAAGCACAAAGCATCTATTCACGCTGCTAACAGCTGAGGAACTATTTTTCTATCAAGGCAATTTGCTATTGAGTGGAGTGTCCTTTCTCACCTTTAGTTCAAGACTGGTATCCTGTTACAATCTGCTAAGCTGTTACATTATCCCGTGTAAAGCTCTCCTTAAACCTGCCTCAGCTATGATACCTTCAAAACACTTGAAGGCAGCTCAGCTGTGCAGATTTTAGTAGGATTCCTAGGACACTGAGCGGATCTGGTTTGTTATAGTTAACCATGTCTTCTCACCCCTCCCCTGTAATTCTGAGAGCTACTTCTTTGCAAACAAGCACAATGAATCTAAATATATTGTTTCAATTTTGGGTGCACTAAAATTATACTCTTGGTGGATCAGCAACTTTCATTCTAAAATGCTGATGTAGTGAATAATGGGTTTTTCTAGCCAAGTAAAGATAAATTCTATGGGGAGGATTAACTAGGGATCTTGCAGTATTATGCTACATTCTCGCATCCAAATGTCTCAGATCTGACAAAATATTAATCCAGAGAAATTTCACCCATCCTCCTGGACAACAGAGAACACCACACAGGTGATCTACTTTTGGTTTGGTGTGTGCTGTGGAGTCACGCACCATTAATATTGTTCTGGAGAGGCAATAAGCTCATGCACAAAGTCTTACTGAATGTCATATCTCTATCAGGGCTATTTTCCTTTGCTAACATGGCTTAACCAATGTCTGACCACTGCCTATTCAAAACCAAGGTAAATGTGGCACCATCACCCCACAGAAGAGGGGCCTCAGTTAGAATGGTTCACCCACAAGGTTTCTGAATCCTACTGGATTCCAGAATGCTCTAGGGCAGTGGTTCTCAATCTCAACCTGGGGTCATATGGCCCCCCAGGGCCCCCCAGGATATTCCAAGGAGGCCACAGGTGAAAATTGTGTAAATGGCGGGCCACAGCACGAGACTAGGGGGCCACAGAGGGAAGTGAGAAGTGAAGAAAACAGAAACACATGAAAACCTAACACATGGCTGTTTTCATTGCACTTCTATGCATCATTTGCAACTGTGGATTTTTGTATCACCGTAATCTTGTGCAACGGTGGTAGAGGCTTTGTTCTCCCTTGTATGGGAACATTGTTGTTTATTAGCATGTTGTATTCCCTTTTTGTGGGGTATTTTTTTGTAAATTTCAGTTTCCCAATAAGAACTGCATGTGTGCATTTTGTGTGGCTGTTTATGCTTCTTTGTTCCTTGGCTATTTACAAACAAAACATTGAAATATCTACCTTTCTACTGGTAAGACGGTGGGGGCGGGCGGCACAGGAAGGAAACAAGGTCGAAAGGGGGCCACGGTCGGAAAAAGGTTGAGAACCACTCTAGGGGATTTTAGGATTCCAAACACATGCTCAGTTGAAGATGCAATAGAAGCATGGAATTTGAAGCTCCTTGAAGCTATTGACAAGGTCGCTTCTCTATGACCTCTCCTGCACTTGGGAAAAAACCCTGTCCCCGGGTTTACCACTGAGCTGGGTGATCTGAAAAGGGCTGGGAGATGTCTAGAACAGTTAGCATTGTCAACCTCCAGGTGGTGGCTAGAGATCTCTCGCTATTACAGCTGATCTCCTGGTGATAGAAATCAGTTCCCCTGCAGAAAATGGCGACTCTGGCAATCGGACTCTATGGCATTGAAGTCCCTCCCCTTTCCAAACCCCACCCTCCTCAGACTCCACCACCCCCTAATCTCCAGAGCTGGCAACCCTAGTTCTGGTGGAGATACTGAGTCTGGCAGATCATGTTATAGAGCTGACTGTAAGACCGATGAAGGGGTGCCAGCACGAGGGGCCCCAATGCTGGCGTAGCCCCTTCCTGGCCTCCTCCAAACCAGTTTGCTAGATCAAGTGCCTTTTGGTACTCTGACTTTTTGATATGCTATTACTCAAATCCACAGAGGCCTTGTAAATCCCACCCCTCCACTGGTAGCACCATGAGGCTCTAGGTACCCATTAAAGTCCTCATGTTTGTTGGGGAGCAACATGATAATTTTTTTATCACATGTGCAATGGGAGTTTTGTGCCTCCACTGGCTCTTTTCTACTTGTGACTACATCACAAAGGGAAAAACAGCTTTAGCCTCTCCTGGCTGTTTTCATGTCTGCAAACTGCCCCATGGAGTTGCTACTGGTTCCATTGTGAAATTTATGCACAGCCACATAAATAGGGTTGCCAGCCTCCCGGTACTAGCTGGAGATCTCCTGTTATTACAACTGATCTCCAGCCAATAGAGATCAGTTCACCTGGAGAAAATGGCCACTTTGGCCATTGGACTCTATGGCATTGAAGTCCCTCCCCTCCCCAGACCCCTCCCTCCTAAGGCTCCGCCCCAAAAACCTCCTGCCGCTGGCGAAGAGGGACCTGGCAACCCTACACATAAATAACATGATTTTGACAACAGAGCCAATAGTAGCTCCAGGGGCTGGTTGGCAGGCATGAAATCAGCACGGGAGACAGCTTCTAGCTACTTCTCCCTCCCTGCTTTGGTTACAAACAGAAAAGAGCCAGTGTACCTGTGGGAGGTATAAAACTCCCATTGCACGTATAATGCAAAGTCCTTATGCTGTTCCCCAAGGACTTTGTACTGTGTCGATGAAGCCTTAGTTATCAAACATCCCCTGAAAATTAAAGGGTCTTCCATTCCTTTATCATGCAAAAGTTCAACTTGACACTGCATGTTGTGCAGAAACGGAAAACATTTGCTATGCTTAGGTTAAGCCAAAAGTACAGCTTCTCTGCTGAGGCTTAACAACATCAAGGTTTTCTGCATGGGAGTTCTGGGCTTTTGCACTCTAGGGTGTCCCGCTGCAGTTAACAAACTTCTAAGCTTTATTTGCCATCCATGAGGTTGGAATGTTATATTTTTCTTTAAATGGGAGATGAAGCTTTCATGTGTTTATTGCACACTTTGTTAGTTTTAAGCTAATTGGATTGCATAGTAAAGTTGCTCTTGTGAAACAATGACTAGAGAAATACACTTATCTTTTATAGCAAAGTGGCAAGAACGGTCTGCTTTAAATCCATTCATTGTAATAACTGAAAAAGATTCTGTGAAACTGCAAGAAAGGAACGCTGTTCTAAGTTAATAATGGCAAACGTGTCCTTTCTTACTATTTACAGTGTTATCTAATTAGATGAAGCCTGGGCAGCCCAAACCTATTGATTTTCATCAGTGGCAACCTTGATACGTTATCAGAAGTGAATAATCCTCTCTCTGTAAAACAGACTTTGATAGATCAATAGGAAGAGCATGCTGCATCTCCTGGCAGCTTCATCAACCTTGGAGGGAGATCTATCAAGGGCAACCTTGTTTCTGACTTCGTGTTATACTTATCGCTTCCCTTCCTCTTGGTTGTTCTGATATGTCTCCTGTAGTTCTCAGCTTTGTATCCTTCTTTCATTCCCAGTCAGTTTTGAGCATCAACATGTTGGATGCTGGAAAGTTTGAAAATGTACCTGAAAGGTTGAAAATGAAATAGAGATAAGGTACTTTTGCAGACCACACAATGAACGTTTGCAAAGAGCACCATTCTCTGATCAAATTCACCCATGGCCTATCTGTTTCCAAAAAGGGGGCATTTGAAGTTAGGAAAGAGCACAGTGGGAGAGAGTTAACCCACATTCCACCTATGCTGCAGTTAGAGTTGTCAACCTCCAGGTACTAGCTGGAGCCTTCCTGCTATTACAACTGATCTTCATCCGATAGAGATAGTTCACCTGGAGTAAATGGCCATTTTGGCAATTGGACTCTACGGCATTGAAGTTCCTGCCCTCCCCAAACCCCACCCTCCTCAGGCTGTTCCCCAAAAACCTCCTGCCAGTGGTGAAGAGGGACCTGGCAACCCTAGCTGCAGTCCTGATCTGACCCCTTCCTTCCACAGTTGCTGTTTACCAATTGAACAAGCACAGATCACAGTACATTGTTTCATTTTACCCTCATTGTTATCTGTTCTATTGTATGTCTTGTTATTGCCATTATTTGTATATGATTAATAATAGGAGTGATATTAAGCTAACAGTAAGTTAGTATGTTTTCATGAGAGCAGGGTTGCCAACTCTGGCTTGGAAAATTCCTGGAGACTGGGGGTGGTGCGTGGAGGCAGTGGATTTTGTGGAGGGAGATCAGCATGCAAGTGGAGCCATAGCATTCACCCTCCAAAGCTGCCATTTCTTCTAGGGGAGTTATCTCTGTAGTCTGGAGAGCAGTTGTAAATAGGGTTGCCAACCTCCAGGTGGCAGCTGGAGATTTCCCGCTATTACATCTGATCTCCAGGGGGCAGAGAACAGTTCCCCTGGAGAAAATGGCCACTTCGGGAGGTGGACTCTATGGCATTGAAGCCCCTCCCCAAACCCCACTTTCTTCAGGCTCCACCCCAAAAAAATCTCCAGGTATTTCCCAATCCAGAGCTGGCAACCCTAGTTGTAAATTCAGGAAAATCCAGGCCTTATCTGAAGGTTATACACAAAATAGCATGCTGTTACAATAATGAGCAAAATAGAAAGGAGTATAACAGCTGCGCAGACCACAAACACAATTCTTAAATGCTACACTTTACTGATAATATATCCCTAGTATCTGAACCTTATCTGAAGGTTGGCAGCCTTGCATGTGAGACCAATGTGCATTTAAGCCGTCTATGCCCTATTTGTGAACGTTGTAAATGTGGGATACGAATTCAGAAGAGCTGCAGAAGGTGTTCATGTTACAGCCAATTTTAATTTAAAGCTGATTCAAATATTAACATTACAATCCTAAGAACACTTAGGAGTAAAATGGAAGTTACTTGCTTAGGATCACTCCCTAAGTGTGATAATGACACATTGCCCAAAGAAGCTTCATCTATAATAGAAGTTTGTTTGTTTATTTATTTAGAAAATGCCTCTCCAGAAATTGCTCAAGGTGGTTTTCAACACAAATAAAATTAAGTCATAACCAATCCAAGTAAAGTTTACCCAGCTAGCCATAAACCCATCTCAATCCAGTAGGCATAAAGTCAGCTGCTCATCTGCGGGGGGCGGGGGACATAAAACAACATAAAAGCATACCCAGCCCAGAGTAATACAGGCCATAGAATCCATTGAAGATATCAAAATAAAATGAAGGATTGCACAAGAAATGAAAATGCCTTTCACTCTCTGTCTCCATGCTTCATCATAAAAGTTTTCAGTCCCAGTTACTGCTTTAATCTGCTTAACTCCCAATGACTTAGCTTAAACTAGGAATGTGAAAGGGGGATATGTGAAATTTCTTTTTGAACTTGATGGAGGAACATGGAAAGTGAATTTGCACATTGTGGTTCCTCAGATTGTTGTCAGATTCAAAGTTGATGTCAGGAATCAGAATCTCTTTAAATTACCATTCGTAGGTGCCTTTTTAAATGCATGTGGGGGGGAAGCTTTTTTCGAGCATACGTTTAGACATGCATGTGGCACACTAATCTTGTGCATCAGCCATAACTTCCATAAACTAAAGTCAAAGCATCAGTTTGAAAGGGGCAAGAAAAATCTATGCAGTTTATTGATTTTTGTTCATAGTAGACTGATGAATAAAATCAATTTGCCACACAGATATGATTTATTCAAGAAAAAACTGGTTACTTAGATTGAATTGAGTTCTTGGTGCCAATTAATATTTTTTTAAAATTTGTTCAGAATAAAAGACAGGTAGTATAAATGACATAAGTGAATGATTATCACGGAATGTACATCATTTCCAAGTTTGGCTGCCATACTCAACAAATTATAAAGATCCCAATCTAGCTATAGCCCCACACAATTACAGTGCAATCCTAAACAGAATTATGCCCTTCAATGGAATAACTGACTTAAATGGAAGTATAAGGAAGTAGCTTGTGCTGGGTTCCAGGAACAATTTAGGGATAGTACTGATATAGTGACTGCATAGCTTGCTGGTCATAGCTTGCATAGTCTAGCTGAGCTAATAGAGGAGGTGGTGTTGCAGACCCCCTCTTATAGTATTGGAGGGCTTCAACATCCATCCTGAGAGCTCTTTGACTGATTCAGCTCAGGACTTCATGATTCGCAGGGCAACTATGGGACTGTCCCAGTTTGTGTTGGACCTGACACATGAGGGCTCATGCAATGGATCTTGTTTTCTGCACCAGGGGAGATCTGGGAGGAGGGTTGATACTGCAACCTGTATCACGGTCAGTTCACTGCTTGCTGAAAGCAAAGGTTATGATGCCATATCCTCACCTTTCTATACACTTCTTTTTTTCCTTCCCATCCACCAAGCAACCAAACTTTTATCAGCCCTGCCTTTTATCATCTTTAGCTATATTGATTATTTATTTACATCATTTATAGTCTACATTTGTCCAAGGTGAGGACCCAAAGTAGCTTACATCATTCTCCTCTTCTCCATTTTATCTTCACAGTAACCCTGTGAGTTAGGATAAGCTGAGACCATGTGTGTGGTCCAGGTCACCCAGTAAGCTTCCATGGCAGAATAAGAATTTCAACATGGGTATGCCAGATCCTAGTCTCTAACCAGTATACCGCATTGCTATCCACCCACCCTTGCCCATTACTAACAGTTGTCTTCGTCATGGGACTTACACTTGGAGGGGGAGGGTTGCCAACTAGATGGAAGAAGGTGATCTTTTAGTAGAGCTTTAATGGGTTGTTATTTACTATTTATGTTCTTCATTTATACCCCACCTTTCTCCACAATGGGGACCCAAAGAAGCTTACATCATTCTGTTCTCCTCCAACCTATTCTTATATTATCCTATATAATATAATAACCTATTCTTATATTATCCTATGAGGTAGGTAAGGATATGTGTGACTGGTCCATGGTCACTTGGCAAGCTTCTGTGGCACCTTAGGAATTTGAACCTAGGTCTCCCAGATCCTAATCTGAAACTCTTGTGGTTGCCTAGCAACAGCCACACTGACTTTTGTGCAGTGGCTGCTGTTGAATTCTAGCAAGCAGCCCTGCCTTTTACAGACAGAAAGCAAGGCTTGAAAGCAGGCAGTACTGTTGTAGCAACAGCCATGGAGAGCATTCATTTCTTAAAGCTACAGGTGCGTGCTATTTCTATCATGGGGGGGGTTATCCTGACAATCATTAAAACAACAACAACAGATTTTTCTGCAATCTTGGGGTTGTAGAATGATCTGCCTCGTCTATCCATAGCCCCAGTCTCCAGATTTAAGCATCCACAGATGGAGCTGTGATGAGAATTAGATATATTGATTAAGCCAGATTGCATTTTGTGGAGACTGAACTTTACCAGAAGATCTGGTGTGAGTTTGCTGATGCTGTGTTAAATCTTGGGTTTGTTAAATTGGAATGCCTTTAAATGGGTAAATTATGTATTTTAATCTGTTTCGACATTGTTAATTTATGTCTTTGCCAATTGGTTGCTACACTGTGCACTGCTTTGAGTCCAAAAAGGTAAGGTGAGATAGAAATGTTTTAAATAAATAAATATTGTCTAGTACTTAAACACAGCAACCAATGTGATGCTGCTCATAGGTGTTTTCTGATTAATGTAATTTTTATACATGCCTTAGAAAAGCAGGAGTCGATAAGCCATTGATTTTCAATAAAACTTACATTTCTAAAACTCCTAGGGTACTTTTACAATATTCACTCCATGTTCAAAGGTTTCTATAGTCAAAGAAAAATGTTGTTATTATTGAATCTGACCATACCATGCTGTGTAAATTAAAGTGTCCCATTCATACGCAGGAATCATTGAAGAAGGGCTCAAACAAGCAATTAAAACCCAAGGACAGTTTCCACAATAGGTGTGATGATGTCCCCCTCCCCGAGAAATTTGTGCAAGTGTGTGCCTTACTTGGTTGCTTCAGAGTAGTGGTTTCCCATGAATACTCACTGTTGGGAACAGAAGAGGAAAGGCCCAGTCTATGCATTCTAGCCCATAGATGCTTCTGTGTAAGTTTGAGCCAGCGTAGTTTAGATCCTCTGAGTCATCTGCATATGGCAGCTGAGAAGACTAACCACCCATTCCTGACTTCTGAGGATGAAAGTCCTCAGGATGCCAGGAAGGGGCTGCGTGGAGTTGGGGTCCCCATGCCAGTGGCCAGGCTACTTATGCCACCGTGAGTGGCCCCAACGCGGGCAGGGAGTCCCGGATGCTGGTCTCCTGCTGCTGCCAGGGCAGCGCCACCCAGGGACTCCAGGTGCATTGGCTCTTTTCTGTTTGCAACCAAAGCAAGGTGGGAGAAGTAGCTATAACCTCTATCCTGTGCTGATTTCATGCCTGCCAACCAGTCCCTGGAGCTACTATTGGCTCTGTTGTCAAAATGACATTACTTATGTGTAGGGTTGCCAGGTCCCTCTTTGCCAGCAGCAGGAGGTTTTGGGGGCAGAGCCTGAGGAGGGCAGGGTTTGGGTAGGGGAGGGACTTTAATGCCATAGTGTTCAATGGCCAAAGTGGCCATTTTCTCCAAGTGAACTATCTCTATCGGCTGGAAATCAGTTGTAATAACAGGAGAGCTCCCGCTAGTACCTGGAGGTTGGCAACCCTACTTATGTGGCTGCGCATAAATTTCACAATGGAACCAGTAGCAACTCCATGGGGCAGTATGCAGACATGAAAACAGTCAGGAGAGGCTAAAGCTCTTTCTCCCTTTGTGCTGTGGTCACAAGTAGAAAAAAGCCAATGGAGGCACAAAACTCCCATTGCACATGTGATAAAAATTATCATGTTGCTCCCCAACAAATATGAGGACTTTAATGGGTACCTAGAAAGTCATGTTTCATGGGTGGGATTTACAAGGCCGCTGTGTATTTGAGTCATAGCATATCAAAAAGTCAGAGAGTACCAAAATATACTTGATCTAGCAAACTGTGGTTTGGAGGATATGAACAGAAGCATTTTTTATAAAAGTGAAGCATTTTTTTTGTCAAATAAAGGAGTTTGGTGGTTGTCAGTCAGTGAATGTGTCCATACTTTGCAGGCCATTCATTGGACATATGAAACCTAGACATTAAGTCCATAGAGCAGGCTATAGTGAGGGCACAGAAAATAACTGCCTTGTCCTTTTAGGAAGGAAAGGGAGAATTTAACCAAAAGAAAATCAGCATAGATACCAGAAGGGAGATGATCATAGAAGGAAAGTACTGAATAACCTGGGTTTGGGTCTCAGAATAAGTACATTAAAGGAAACTTGGGTAATGGGGAGAAAACCAGCCTTCACTGTTGGAACTCTAACTGTGCAATCTTGAAGGGAGGCAGAGCTGCACAGGAGTCAGCGTGACCCCTACACTAGCATCCGTGCCACTTGCACCATGCAAAGTGGTGCAGGCACAGGCACAGGGTGACTTACTCAGGCCTCTGTGAATGGTGCAGTTGTGTGGGCCTCAGTTTCTGGTGCTGCCTCCATGGCAACATTATCCTGGCGTAAGAGGCCATGCCGGCATTCAGGAGGCATTCCCGGGATGTTCCCATGGGAGGAGCTGATGTTAGTCAGCCTCCAAACCCCTTCTGGCTCAGGAACACCCCTTTACATTGCAGCAGAGCTATGCCAGCAAAATAGCTGGTGTAGCCTTGTGAAGTTCTATGAGCAAGTGTCATGGTTTTTTTATTCAACAGCACTTTTCTTTTTACCAACTGGGAAGCCTTTAAGGAGGTGGTGCGGTGGGGACGTTCCTGGCTGTAGCCTAACTGCCCCCCCTTTTAGGAATGGGTTGCCCAGGTTACTTTTATCATGGGGCAACCTGCTGAGGCTTCCTCAGTCGAGGAGGACCTTGAAGCAGCAGGCAGTGGAAGGGAGGAACAGCAGCAGGTGGAGCAGTCACAGACAGATGAGTTCCCTTCATTCCTACAACCACCCAGAGCAGGGAACTCACTTGTGTCAGAAGCCAGCCACAGGCAGTGTCACCAAAGAGCCCCCCAAAGTTGCTGGAGCAGAGGTGCCAAAGGCTCAGAGCACTCCTGCACGAGTGTGGAAGGAGTGCTAGACTGCAGGCCCAGTGAGGAGCACTCCCTGCTGACAGTGATGAGGCTAATGAGCTGCACCCCGCAGGGAATGCTGAGTCAGAGGAATAAGCAACAGCTGGTTTACCCTAGGCCTATTTAAGCAGGCACTTGCATCCAGGTCAGAGTGGCAACAACTTGCTACTGCCACCCTGTATTATCTTTGGGTTCTGATATCGACAGATACTCTTGTGGCCTTGCCTTTGGAACAGACTTTGACTTGGAATTTGAACTTCACTTCTGACACTAAGACTTGTGGCTTGGGCCTTGGAATGGACTTTAACTTGGCATTTGGATACTGACTTGGGACATAGCCCTGGAACAGCCTAGTATTGACCCTTAAACTGCTATTTGACTATGCTACCCAGCTCTGGCCCACGTCTGGTCTCTACCCACCTCTGGTCTGCCGGCATTTGGGACAACTTTTCTTAAGTAGCCGGGGAAAAGATTTCGCAGTTGCACATAGAAAATAGCACCAGTGGTGAGAAAGTTGCAATGGGAGTTAAATAGGAAAGAGAAGGTAAGGTTGTTACATCCACAGAGATATCTTTTTTTGTTTATTAGCCACCTTTCTCCCTTGTAGAACTCAAGGCTGCTTACAGTATAAATAAAACATTGTGAAAAACACAATTAAAGCAACAATTATAACCCCCATGAAAGTCACAGATAAAACAAGCCGTTTGCTGCTTGTTAATAAAGCAGTTGTATTTACAAAGGCATCCCAGAGTCATCATTAGAATGCAGCCGTATTTCTGGGCTCTGAAGCTGGGACACTTTGCCCCCAACTCCTAAATGTTAGGGCCAGTCCAGTTCCTACCTACACAGCTGCAGTTTTTACAACAACTTATGCTAGAGTAGCCCTGATGACACCCCATCTACTATTTTTTGGCTGATTTGACATTTGGAAAGCTCCTGGCACTCTTCTGCTACCATAACTCAGGCTGGTTGTTGGTTTCAGAGTTGCTGAGTCTGGTACATTCTGAAAGCAAATGCAGCCCCCAGCTCAATGATCATTTCTGTGGGAGCACTTGGGCTTCAGGCATTGATTCCAGCAGAGATTCCAGCTAAAATGAACCATTTCTTTTTGAAGAGTTGGCTCCTTCTTCTAATATGTTGCAGGCAGCAACCATTAGTCTAGATGATACTGATTCAAGGCCACAGCCAATATCCTTTTTGGTGGGAGGAGGACATCCTGATACCTCTGGCATAAGATGTGCATACATTTTCTTTAGAATGCACAGAAACATGTTTGTTTCATTGCTGAGACAGCAGAGCTGACCAGCCTCTGGAGTTTTTAAAATGTTTGTCTATTTCCTCAACAGGAAAATAGATCATTGTGGGTCCCTCTGTAGATCTGTGCACATCTCTTGAACATGGGTCTTCAAGACACATTTGTAAAAAGCTGTGGCCCGAATGGTGCTCAGATGGCATTGTGATGAGCCAGTTCTCCAGGGAGCTGCTCATATCCAGCTCAGGGAGCATGTCAGCTCATTGTTTCCAATAAATGCTGCCAACCTGGGTCTGTTCCAAGTCAACCAAGAGCACAGCGTGTGTAAACAGCTCCCAAAGGATTTGGCACTTTACAGGCTGACTGCAGCTGTCTGAAAGTGCCCCGAGAAAATGAATGTAGATGGCCATGTACCACATTGCCACCTGTTGACTCTTTTTTCAGTAACATTAATGCAAGTCAAATTCCTAGAAGTTTCCCAGTTATAGATATGTTATATTTTTCACAAGTGAAATGTGATGATCAATTCATCTGTGCAAAAACCCGACAGAGCGTAAAGCTGTAGACAGAGACCTTAGACCACCAGATAAATGTAGTGAAGCACAACGAGTCCAGGGCATTTTTTAATGGCATCTTCTTCATCTAGGCAACTACAACTGTGCCAACAATGTTATAGATACACAACTGAAAACCTGATCCCCAGCTGATTTCCCACTGTTACTTCCCCATCTAACTCTAGCATCTTAGAAGTTGCAGTTTGGTTCTCAAAACTCAAATTTAAGCCCTCATGCAGAGTTTTGAGAATTCGGATGGGGAAAATGTGCATCTAGAAAGCAGCAAATCCAATGCAAAACCTCCCATGCATAAATGGCTATTGTACTGAAAAAGGTTTTACATCTGCCCAGTGGCAGCACTTGGCACAGCATCCCTTTCTTGTCCTATTCATAGCTAAGACCCTTTCCTTTTGTGGTGGTGATTGTTGTTGTATATATCCCAAAGGTGAATTCCTCCATGGCTAAGGAAAACTTGTTTCATTTCACTTCAAAATGTTCAAATCATTAAGTTTCAGGCTCTATTCCTCCTAAATAATATGCTGGCATTCAAAGTATTCAAGATGATATTGACTAAAGCTTTCTAGCCATGGAAACCCTTGATCAATTTCCCTTCTGTTCTCTGGTTGACCGCAGGTGGTTTATTAGATTGGAGGAGTAAAACTGGGAGCCTAGGAAACTGAAATGAAGTTGTCCAAAGATTTCTTAGCCATGGTGGTGTGCACATTCTGGAAACAGATTTTTTTAAAAACGTAAATGTTCCTGTTTTTTGAGAGTTTGTCCCTAATTGAGACAGCCTGTTCTTTAAATTGATTTCCTGCCCCCTTTGGACAGAAAAGGGTTCTCTGGAAAGAACAGCTGGAGCAAAGACTGCAAAAATGCATACACCCAAATTATTCCCAGTCTGGACAGTTCACATGCTTTTTTCTGTTAAGGAACACTTGGTCAAGTGGCTATAAAGGATAGCTTCATGTATGTAAGTTAACTGTTTGTGAGATATAAATGTTATATATATATACAAAGAATGTGGCAAATGGCAGCACATGGATAGGAGAGGTGGGGGTGGCAGATAGGCAAAGCCACAAGAAAGCAATATGAGGACATGTGTGTACAATTAGCTTTATCGCAGAACTGAACACATATGCAAGCTGTTTGAGTAAGGTTTGTCAAACCTTTGACTACATTGGCTGCAACCTGTGAATAGCTTATGAAATGGACTTTCTAACTCATCAAAGCATCTCTATTTGCAATATAATTTAGAACATTTGATAAAAAAGTAACCAAAACATGTGTGAGTGTGTGTATGTTCAAGTGTATTCCTTGCTATCTGGAATCCAATTGGGATTCAAGCAGATGTGTAGCTCATCACTGGTATTTAGATAGTGTTGCTGAGAATTCATTAGCGATCTCTATTCCCCCATGTGCACACACAGTGGGACATTTTCAACTGCTTTCTGAGGGGATAGAATAGCTGTTCCCTCTTTCCAGATATGCCCTAAGTCTTGCTGTTTCAACCAGCCAGCTATTATTTACAGGCAGAATAACTCCTGAGAGCCCAAGACAATGATTTCAGATCTCGAGAATAACTCCCGAGAGCCCAAGACAATGAACCTGGCAAGGAACAAGTGGCCAGCACAAAGAGCATGCGCTTTTTGCACTATGGCACCCAACTGAATCCCCAGGTGGAGGAGACTCACGTAAGGCTCATAAGCAGCCCTGCTGAAATGGTGCATATTTAAAAGACCACGCATACTGTCATTCACGTTTGTGCCAAGCAGAAAGCATATGTTGTCTGCAATTTGTCTGCCTTCACGCCAATAGATCATGCCTGTCAGGCAAGTGTCACTGAAAGGGATTCTTGAAGCATACTTTCCAGTGGGCTGTGATAAATCTTGACAGACAAGGGACAGCTGGGTTACGTAAGGATAGCTGATAACCTCTGAAGGGCTAGTCTGAAAGCCAACAGAGGTTATTTGAGCCAATCCTGCTATATTTAAGATTATGCTAGAGCTCAGTGGCTGCTTTTTAGGAATAACATTTCATGAGAGGAAACTATGTGGTGGCGGTGGCAGTGTGTCAACACCAGCTAAATCCCCAAGGCGATGTCATGAATTCCTGCATAAATGTATCCAAACAATACCAGGGACATCTGCATTGTTTTAGGGTTCCAATATCCTAGTTCCATGCACCAGATTCTTGTCTGCTTACACTAAAGCCAGACCCCAACCCCTGCTGTCCACTGCTTTCCTACACAACAGTTTCCATAGCAGGGACTGCACAAGCTGCATAGTTTGCATCCTCTGAGTTGCAATGTTCTTCTATGATTAAATGCCATACCTGCTTCCTTTAAAAGTTTGGGGTTATAACACTGATCTTCAGAGCTTCTACAGCAGGGGTGTTGAACTCATTCGTTACAAGGGCTGGATATGGCATAAATGTCACTGGTCAAGCCAGGCCATGCTTCACCAGCCCAGTTCGAGAGTGATGAGGTGGCTGCCAGCTCACCAGCCCAGATCGAGAGTGGGGGTGGCTGCCTTGGCTGGTTTGCGAGCCAGATAAGAGTTTTCAAGGGACTGGATCTGGCCCTCAGGCCATATGTTTGACACCCCTGTTCTACAGCTAGAGAAATATTTCTAAGACATCAGAATTCTCAACCCATAGGAAATACATTCCTAAATTACTTCAGGGCCTCCAGTTTAAGAGTCCTCTGGTTATATAAGCTGGCGGTCCCCAACATGGTACCCCTGGTTGACATGATGCCTGCCCACCAATGTGTTTATTGGCACCTCGTTGCTTTTGCCCTAAAACAAAGAGCCAATCCTGGATTTCTCCCACCTCACTGGAATAGGAGATATTTCAGAAGACCCCAAGAGGTATCACCTTGGGACTGCAGGGAGCGCCCATTCAAAAATAGCTGCTTCCACTATAGGAGGGTGTTTGGATTGGAGCATCCTGCAATTTTTAATTGCTTCCCATGACAGCCATTTTAGAACTGGTCCTGTCTCCCATCGTACCTATTTTCTGTGGTGGCACCTACTGTTCTTTCTCAAAAATCCCAGTATTACCCACAGGCTCAGTAATATTGAAGGCTCCTGTTATAGACAGATGTCAGAAAAGATTTGGCACATGACATTTAGCCTGTTACAATAATAGCATGTTAAAGAATACAAGACGTTTCACAAGCATTAATCTTGTAATCTTTGCAAATAGCCTGTAAATCGGATAGGTCAGTATATTACTGTCTCTATATTGCTGATGGAAGTATGTGCTCGGAGACTGAGAGTCGCTTTCTATTCCAGTGAGTTCATAGCAGAGGCAATATTTGAACTGAGAACCTTGAGATCTTTAGTTCAGTCTCTTATGGACTGGACTTTATAATTCACCTACACAGATAGCTTGTCAGTGATGGTAAAAGCAGTGTATTATGTGTGCATAGTCTAATCATGTGTATACTCATGTGTCTTGGATTATTGCTGCACACTTCATGTGAGTCTGCCACTGAAAACTGCTTGAAAATCGGTCCAAATTTCTAAGACAAATGAATTCACAGAGACACTTTGCAGTGAACATGTCACCCGTGAATGGCAAGATCAACAAAAGATTCCAGTTTGTTTCTAGATGGCAACAGGTCAGCCTGGAGTCTTCATTATCAGCACTTAAGTATCAGGCAAAGGTGTTTTGTTTCACCATGCTTGGATCCTGATCCTTTCCTGTGTCCTGCACTCTGCTTTTTGGTTTGTGCCAAACTGTCTATGCTGCTGCTGATCCGATTGTGCTGTATCTGTTATTCATTTTAAAAGTGTACGGTTTGACACTAATACGCTTTGACCATTGACGGGTTTGAGCAAATTCTTCTGGAAAAGCAGGATATAAATATTTTAACATAAATTAAATACATTTCGCCACATGTACAGATCTGCTGGCATAATAAATCAGTAGCCCCCACTGCGCAGTGCAGGTACAATCAATGGACTCTGGGCCTCAGGTTCCGCTGAAGAGCCTCTTTCACTGTGCCTGATTTCAACCTGAAAAGATGCTCCTATTTGCAAAAAAAGAAATGAACGGTGATTGGTACAACAGCAGCTCCGCTGTAATTAATCACCATGCCAGCTCAACCCTGCGTTGCCCTTGAATTCTCTTCAAGCTAATTGTATTTTTAATTTAATTTCACAAAAATGTTGACTAACTCATGAAGATGTCCCTCAGTGCAGTGGGGGCAGAGGCAGCATTGGGAGCAAGTGCGCCTGGATTAATCATGCAGCCAACAAGGCATAAAAGCATACAACTCGTGTGTCAAGATTCTCTAAGCAAATTTGCAGCTGGATGATGGATTGGTTTTTAATGTCCCCTTTTCTTCCGCCCAGAACTTGTATTCTTTGCTGGTGTAAAGGACACCCCAGAGAGCATTTCGGTTTATGATGTCACAACAAGGCCAGCTTATGATGATGTCACAACAAGGCGAGCTTATTTTTACATCTTAGGGGAACAAGAGCTTCTGATCCTTCACAGTTAGATAAAGAGTCAAAGAAAACCCGATTCATAAACTCCATAGGACTGCTGGGTTTCTGGGATACATTTTGCCCTCTCTCGGATGCAAGAGCTTCAGTAGCAGGGGATCTGAGGAGGTATGGATGACTGGACCCAAGGACAGGCCCCTGCCTTTCCCCTTCCATTCTTATTTATGTATGCTCAGCTCTAAAAATGGGCCAACATATGGCAGGGGTACAGTAACTGAGCAAGCAGATTTTGATACAACTCCGCTGAGATCAGCACGGAAGGCCCTGATCTGTGCGCTCCCATTGAGGTGTCCTTGTTGATTTAGCCTTGCCTGTCAATGAAGTCCCAGCGCTGCTAACATGGAATCAGCTTTTGGACAGTCAAAAACGCAGAAGCAACATCTCAGTTTAGGGGTAGAAGATGTATTTTTAACTGCAAGCAATTTCATTTCATGATATTTGGCAAGAGCCAATAATTTTTGGTCATTGAGATTTTTCTGAATGAATTTGCTCAAGGTGGGTATCAATCAAAGAAGATCAAAATCAAACCAGCGCTTAAAACCAATACAGCACTGAAGAAGAGCCTTCTTTGTGGTGGCACTTTGACAATGGAATGCCCTTGCTACAGTGATTTGTCTGTCATTTGATTTGCTGACTCCTCCCTTCCCCATGTATCCTCACATTTTATTTGCTACCCATTGTTTCATCTGCTAATATCTGCTGTTTTTACTTTGTTTTTCCCCACATTTAGTTGTATTTACATTTTATTGATGACACTTTATGGTGCACAGTGCAATATAATTATGACCAATATTTTCACAGAAACCAATAAATATTCCAATTAATAAACAAATGTATTTTCTAAAATCACTCTTTTATTTACATTGTACTCTATTTAATGTCACTTTTTAATACATACTTATGAAAGCACATTCATAACATGTGTGTGTAAAGTGCTGTCAAGTCACAGCTGACTTATGGCAACCCCATAGGGTTTTCAAGCCAAGAGATGTTTGGAGGTGGTTTGCCATTGTGTGCCTCCATGTGGGCTGAGAGAGTTCTGAGAAAACTGTGACAGGCTCATGGTCTCCCGCAGGTTTCATGTGGAGGAGTGGGAATTGAACCCAGTTCTCCAGATTAGAGTCACCGCTCTTAATCATTACACCACATTGGCTCTCCCTCTTAAATAACAGCATGGTACACTAATACCAGTATCCTTGAGCATTATGGAACACATGCTGAACAACAATATCTTTTATCTAAACCCAGTGAGGAATCTTGCACCAAATTAGCACAAAAGATACTTGAACGATTGTTCTTGAGAGCTGATTCCAGACAGTACATGGGGACCTTTTCATTGTGTAGGTATTCCCCCCTCCCCTGGGATTTGTATTTGTAGATGGCACGCTGGCCCTGTGAATCAGTGACTTTTAGCTACAATTGCCAGCTATGGGCTATAAGTCTTATGAGAAAATCCATACAACTAGTTGGGCATACCAGTAATTGGTTCATAGAATCATAGAGTTGGAAGGGACCACCAGAATCATCTAGTCCACCCCCCTGCACAATGCAGGAAACTCACAACTCCCACACACACACCCAGTGACCCCTAGAAGATGGCCAAGATGCCCTCCCTCCCATGAACTGCCCAAGGTCATAGAATCAGCATTGCTGACAGATGGCCATCTAGCCTCTGCTTAAAAACCTCCAGGGAAGGGGAACTTACTACCTCTCAAGGAAGTCTGTTCCACTGAGGAACCGTTCTAACTGTTAGAAAATTCTTCCTAATGTCTAGACGGAAACTCTTTTGATTTAATTTCAACCCGTTGGTTCTGGTCCGACTTTCCGGGGCAACAGAAAAAAAATATACCCATCTATCCCCAAAGGTATTAAGGAGACGAACAAACAGAATGAATGTCATTAAACATTAAAAGACACCCACAAAAGAAGTCCTAACGACTGATTCCATGAAAACCAAACTCCCAAAGGAAGCAATGCGTTCCACTCAGCAAGAGCAAAGAAACCAGGTCCATTCACAACAAAAGTCAATTACTGTCAGCAGCACCAAAAAAGCCTTTTAAAAAAGGAAAGCCCTTCTTAGAGGAAAGCAGGGCCAGAGCTTGCCTCAATGCTGATGATAAGAAATCAGTCCTTGGGGAACTATAGCAGCCTGGTGAGTGGGACAGAAATTCTGCTCTCGGGTCCCATTAGTCCACAGCAGTTATTCTATCTCTGCCCTGTTGTACTTTGTAAGCAGTTTCACTCCAGGAAACACTTCAGTTATCACTGAGAGGCCAACCCAGTTAGCTGCCCTTACTTCTGGGTCTTAACTTTTTGCATTAGATGGTTCTGTGGGTCACCTAAGTGCGAGAGGAAGAGCCAGCGGCATGCCTTTCTTTACTTCATTGCCTTCTCATTTAAGAAATGGGACAAAACATGCAGTGCAGGGCTGGCCCAAGAGATGTGGGCACTAGAGGAGGAAGAGACAAATGGCATCCCTTCTGTTAATGACCGAAAGGCACAATTCACCTGTGTGCTCTCCTGTGCAAGCTCCGCTTTAATTCAAAGCATTTCTGTGACCTTGCTCAGCTTCCAACTTCTTTCAGTGGAGCTTGTGCTAGAAAATGTCCTGGTGCCAGATCTGTGGGTCCCCTGCTCAGACAGAATGATCAGATCTCCCATCTCTTTAAACTTCTAGCAGCTATTGGGGGGGGGGGGCAGATCAGACTGTGGTGCTGGTGTGGTCTTACCCTATTCCTGACATCAGTTGGCCTGCTTGTGTTCACGCCCAAAATAGTTAACATTCCAATCCCACCCAGTGGTCCCGATCCAGAGCTCCTCATGCTAATTAAAGATGGGAGATCCAGTCATGGATCTATGTTGCACCTAATTTTTGAGGTGGCAATAGGGCTGTCTTTAGGGAGGAACAGGACCCTCCCACTTTCCCCCAGTCTCACAAGACTTTCTCCCACACTACTGCTGATCATCTGGCCAGCTCACAGATCCTACTATCCAGGTGATCAGTGGTTCTTCATGGAAACATGGAACTCCTCACACTATGGGGTCTAGAACAATCACCCTGATTCTCTGTACCTATGGCTCTGGGTTGTCACCTCACATTCCTCACATGGCTCTGATGTGGAGACAGACAAGGGACCGGTCTTTACAGCTTGAAGAAAGAAATTATCACTCCATTTCTCTTTGAATTGGGGGACTTTGAGAATTTTCTTGCATGTTAATCTTGCCCCTACATAGCCCAATATCCAGGCTGAGACCCTGACCACTGTCCACCCCTGCTTCTTCAGCATTGCTTGGTGATCTCCACATGGACTTCCAAGGCTCAGCAGGACCGAAACAGCTCCCTTCAGCATATCTCTGTTCAGTTGAGGAAGATACAATGACTTGCTTTAGTGCATTTTAACCAGCTCTATTGTGAATTTTTCCAGTGCATAAATGAAGGGATTTTAGTGGAAATTGACATTGAAATTATAGTGTTGAGAAGACCCAGACCTGTCAAGAAACAAAGCTCTGACCCCCAGGCTGTCTTAGAAGTGCTGCCGATTTCCTAAGCACTATTGTAACAGCTTTTGTTTCTTTTTGGATAAATGAAAGGCAAGAATTTCCCCTTCCTCCCACTCAGCCCCCAGCAGGTAGAAATCTGGGGATGGCAGAAATGGCTTGCAAGATTAATGGGAACACTTTCCCTTGGTGATAAATAGAAAAATTCACAAGTGAAGAGAACTAGAGAGACACAAACAACTCCTCCACCATCCACCCACTTCTTTTTTCCTCCATTTGACTTAAAGCACTATCATCAGGTGATAGCACAATCAAAAAAAAGAAAAATAGGAATATGGAAATCAAGTTTCTGCTCATAGTATTGCTAACAATCTGACATGTTGTCCATAATGTCAAGTCACTTCTCCCCCCTAGTTAGGATGCCCTTTCTATATATCCACAGTTTTCAAATTGTTTTTGAGGGATTCCTTGAATAATTATCAGTAAGAAGACCAGTAATGATGGTGGAGAAGATTCCATGGAAGTAAGCTTCCCTACCCAAAACCATTCTTCCCCTACAATGAGTGGACAGCGGGGAATGTTGGGTGTGTTGTAAGGCATACATTCAATTTGTGCAGGATGACAGTGAGGCCACATAGATCTGGCTTTCATTCTACGTGAACTGAGGATGTTCTTGAGACTATACCTCAGAATCCTCTTCAACATGAAAGGGTTTCGTGGCAGTCAATTCAACTTGGAAAATGTCCCTTAAGGTAAAAGTTCTAGAAACTAGAGTTATACAAAAGAATTTCAGTAAATTTCGGGTTTGGGTTTTTTAGGCCCGATTTTTTTTTTGTAAACCCGAACTAAGCCAAATACCCACACCAGTAAATATGGGTATTCAGCTTCTTTTTGGGTTTCCTGAAAAATTCAGGCACATTATAATCAATGGGGATTTTTTGAAGCTCCTGGGGGGTGCATTTTTGGAGGTAGAGTCCCCAAATTTGCAGCTTGGCTGCAAGGGACTCTCCTTCGATGGTTACCAGAGTTTGGTGAACTTTGGGACAGGGGGTCCAATTTTATAGGCCCGCAAAAAAGTCACCCCCATCCCCCAGGCGTTTGCGAGCCGAACTGCCATCAAGTCCAAAACTTCAGCACTGCCAAGGACTGGTGGAAAGAGGCAATTCCAAGCTGGTGTCTCAAAGTCTGGGGTCTCCCTTCATTTTTGCGTCACTTTGCATGATGTCCATGCAAATGCGCTTCCAAACAGAGGGAAAATGCTTAAATGCAAGCGAAATAAGGCACGGAAAACATTTCTTTTGGTGGCAAATGGCATCCTATGAGCAGTCTGCCTGCTACAATAATGATATTAGCCAAGATGGAAAGAATGGCTGCTAGATATTATTAATAAGTATTTGCAGCTAGTTTTGCCTTTAAGCTGTCTGTGGTTAACAATCCTAGACAGTAAAATCTGGAATGGTGTAATAGTTAGTGTTGAACTTGGGCACAGAACATGGTTTCAATCTCCTACTCTGCCAGAGAAGCTCACTGGGTAACCATATACCTGTCACTCTCTCTCAGCCTAATCTACCTCACAGGGTTTTGTTGTGAGAATAAGGTAAAGGACAAAGATGTGGTAAGCTATGTTTGGTCCACAATGAGGAGAAAAGGGGGTATAAATAAAAAAATAAAGAAAATACTTCCTGCTTTAAAGAAATGAGCTCAGGCAGAGCTTGATATGCTTGAATTACAAGACATACAAAATGGATGGTATAATGGCTTGTATGCATATTGATGAAACAGCACACAAACTCTTCAAGTTACACAGAACTGTTTGTTAAGAACAAAAAAAGTAGTTGCTAACTCCCATGTACATGGAGAGAGATCAATTTGAGACTAGTTCCAAAAACATTTTTTTTAGCTACTTCAGGAGCATCTTTTTCAAAAAGCTTTTAGCTAAAGATTAAAAAATACATTAAGCAGCTGGGGATTTAGAGATTGCTGCTTTGCCTGGTAACACAGTACATGGTATTTGAGATGCTAAAACGTTCCATGATTAGAAGGGCACAAGTATACAAGTGACATAGGCTTTTCCATTACCCTGATTATTGCTGAGAATCTAGCTCACAGGTCCAGTCACATTCAACCTGTGGGTACTTTTGGAATTTTGAGAATTGGTAGAGGGTACCACCCCAAAATGGTTGCCATAGGGTAATGAGGCCGATCACAAAATGTTGGGAGGTTGCAAGCCAAGTGTTCTCCTATCACAGAGGCATCTGTTTCTGATGCTCTGGTGGGGTGGATGAAATCTAGAACAGGGCCACCAAGAAAGGCAGAACTGGCAGACAAAGTTCATGGGGCCCAAGTCAGCTGGAGGGTCCCTGAAACCAGCACTATGCATCTTGATTTATTTTACTTCTGATGCCTTTCTGCACTGCAGCCACTAGAGGCACAGGGAAAGCAGAGCTCAGTGAAGAGTAGCAGCCCTGCTTTCTGCTAGCCCTGTCTTTCTGCAAAATTTATTGCAAGGAAACAAAAGCTTGCATAGCCTGCTAAACCGATCAATGAAGCCAGCACTGGAGCAAGGCAAGACCAGCCAGTGCAGCTTATAGTTGCTAGAGTCATTGCCAGGCTGCAGGCTCCAAACAAAGTTGTTGTTTCTAGCAGTCTGTTTCCCTCTTCCTTTCCTTCTACCCAGACCCATAGTTTTGTCTGCTCAGCCAGATCTTCCCGGTTAGTGTGTTGTAGAAAATAAAATAACCTCTCCTCTTTTCTTAATTTCTCTCCCTCTTTTCCACACTTTTCTCCTCCTTCATTTCACTGTCTTCCTTTCATTATTTGGCTTCATTTCTCTTTCCCCCTATTCTAATTCCCCTGCTCTTTATTTGTCAGTCTTGGTCTCAACTCCTTCTTATTCCTGATTGGTTACTTATAATATCCTTAATAGTACTGTAGCAGCAGACCCTTGTTAATATTAAGAACATAACTGTGGGGAGACTTAATATTTCCCCATGTTCTATCAAAGTAGCAAAAGGATGCTCCTCCCCCTTTACATGCATGGTAATGGAATGTTAATCTGTTTTAGTGACTGCACATGTGGAACAGAAGTTAAAATTCATTCTTCCCCCTTTAATTAGATTAAATTACATTTTAAACACGAAGAAGAAGAGTTGGTTTTTATACCCTGTTTTTCTCTACCTTAAAGGTAAAGGTCCCCTGTGCAAGCACCGGGTCATTCCTGACCCATGGGGTGACGTCACATCCCGACGTTTTCTAGGCAGACTTTGTTTACGGGGTGGTTTGCCAGTGCCTTCCCCAGTCATCTTCCTTTTACCCCCAGCAATCTGGGTACTCATTTTACCGACCTTGGAAGGATGGAAGGCTGAGTCAACCTTGAGCCGGCTACCTGAAACCAACTTCTATTGGGATCGAACTCAGGTCGTGAACAGAGTTTGGACTGCAGTACTGCAGCTTTACCACTGTGCGCCATGGGGCTCTCTTTTCTCTACCTTAAGGAGCCTTAAAGCAGCTTACATTCACAATCCCTTCCTCTCCCCACAACAGGAACCTTGCAAGGTAGGTGGGGCTGAGAGAGTTCTGAGAGAACTGTGACTGCCCCAAGGTCACCCAACAGGCTTCATGTGGGGGAGTGGGGAATCAAATCCAGTTCTCCAGATTAGAGCCTGCTGCTCTTAACCATTATACCATGCTGGCTTTCAGGCAGTGGGTTGTTGTTATATTGGTGAAGTATCTAATATCTTTGGTTCTTGTAGGTTATCCGGGCTATGTGACCGTGGTCTTGGTATTTTCTTTCATGACGTTTCGTCAGCAGCTGTGGCAGGCATCTTCAGAGGAGTAACACTGAAGGACAGTGTCTCTCGAGAAAAAAAAGACATTGTCAGTTCTGGCTGAATCTGGGCTAGCTTATTGCAGATGCATATCAGTTATCTCATTCTTCCTAGCATATTTTTAGCACTCAGACCTAGTATAATTACTGCAGATGAGGGGATTTGAGGGACTAGGGTTACCAGCTCTAGATTGGGAAATACCTGGAGATTTTAAGGGTGGAGCCTGAGGATGGCAAGGTTTGGGGAGGGGAGCGACCTGAGGGTGGCGGGGACCTATAATGCCATAGAGTTCACCCTCCAAAGGAGAACAGATCTCTGTTGCCTGGAGATCTGTTGTAATCCTGGGAGATCTCCACTTACCACCTGGAGGTTGGCAACCCTACGAGGAATCAGTGTATAAAATATTTTAAGACTAGCCCAAACTACAGCAGTTCTGATGAAAGGCAGAGCATAGATAAAATCCTGTCCTATAATGGGACAACTAGAAAAACTTGACATTAAAAGTTAAAGATTATTTGAACTAGTCTACATATCTCATTCTGTTGGGCCAATAAGGCTATCAAAACATCCTGATTTGTATTCAGAGTAAAAGTTGAGCAATTTTTTAAAATGACAAAGTCAAAGGCATATATATGACCCAAAGTTCACGAACAGTGCAATCCTATGCATAGTTACTCCAAGGCTACAGAGTAACTCTGCATGGGATTGTACTGTAAATGTAGTTGGGAATCCAGTTGCCCAATGGGAAACGAACAAAAGAAGGAGGCTGTTTCCTAACAGGCAATAGTACTACTGTTTTCATATCAAGCCAGAGATTTTGAAAATGTAAGCATTAGAATACCTTATGCTGCTTTTCCTCCCCTAAAATATCTGCATCTCAGAAGAGTTTAAATTAGCTTATATGGTAATGAAAAGTGTCATCAAGTTGCAGCCAACTTATAGGGTTGCCAACCTCCAGGTAATAGCAGAAGATCTCCTACTATTACAACTGATCTCCAGCCGATAGAGATCAGTTCACCTGGAGAAAATGGCTGCTTTGGCAATTGGACCCTATGGCATCGAAGTCCCTTCCCTGCTGGACTTGGTGGGCCTTGGTCTGATCCAGTAGGGCCTTTCTTATGTTCTAAACCCTGCCCTCCTCAAGCTCCACCCCAAAAACCTCCCGCCGATGGCAAAGAGGGACCTGGCAACCCTACCAACTTATGATGACCCTTTAGGGTTTTCAAGGCAAGAGATGAATAGAGATGGTTTGCCATTGCCTGCCTCTGCATAGCAACCCTGGACTTCCCTGGTGGTCTCCCATCCAAGTACAAACCAGGGCTGACTCTGTTTAGGAGCCAAGATCTGACCACATCAGGCTGGCCTGGCCCATCCAGGTTACAGGGGAAAGGAATTAAGTTTGTTTAGTCCAGCTGGCATTCCTGAAGAACTGTGACCGTTGCAGATGGTGCCTGGACTGCACCAACCCAGCTAGACTCTCCCCTCTCCCCCCACAGCCAAGGCTTTCTTGTGCTTTATGCACACAGCCTACCTGCCTTGAAAAGCAACCAGGTTGGCAGGCCTGACCTGCATTCTAGTGGGGCTTTGATACCAGTGGCCAATACCAGCAGAACTATTAGTACAAAGAGATTAAACCAACCGTGCTCACTTACATGGTTACCGTGGCAACGCCTGCTCTGTACAATGTGTGAAACACTCCATTCGTTTATTGATTGAGCCCCAGTCAAATTCAATCACAAGTGAAAATGGATTTTTTAATGCGACTATAAGCTGCTTTTGAAAGGCAAATTGAGTTCAGTTATACCGAGTCAGCCATCAAAAAACAATTTACCGTCAGACAGACAGTCCAGATCGGAGCCTGGCTCTGGCAAAGGGGGGGGAGAGGGGGGAGATGGGCAGGAGAAAAGCGAAAGCGAAAGAAATCGAGGAAGATGGAAAGAGAGCTGAATCATTCTGAGCAGGTTTGAGGGATGTAGCGTTTTGCAACTCGGTTGCGCGCTGTGTTGGCGACCCATTAAGCTCAGATTGGGCTTTAACTGAGAAGATGGAAGGGAGCAATGCACCAAAGCAAGGCTCGTGGGCTTCGGTTCTCTCCTGCTGATGCCACTGCTAAATTTCCATCATCCAATTAAAGAAATCTTAGTTGATTAATCGTTGTAACCAATTCATCAACCAGTCACTTAACACTACTTAAATTTACATATGAATAAAACATCAGTTTTGAAGGGTGGGGGAAGCATTCTTCCTTTGTTTTCAGGTGATGCATTTGTCTCAGCATGGCACCATCTTAGAGGATGCAATCCCTCCTGCCTGACAGTGGAAAAGCAAATCTTCTTCTAAGGCAGCACCTGTCATTTGTGGGTTTTATAAGTACTTGCATTAAAAATAATTAACTTTTTTAAAAATAAAATGGCTTTGCTCATCAGGGGCATCTTTTTATTTGATCAAAAGGCTTTAATCTGACTATTTCTCAACGAAACCCTGCAGGCCTATGAAATGCCCTTGCGGACACAAGAGTTCAGAGTCAAAAGTGATGATTAACCAAGGAGAGGAGGGAGGCCATTGTCAATTATAAGGGGAACTTGAAAGAATCTGTAGTTTCTTATCCATTTGTTTAAAGATGGAGAAGCAAAAAGGTAAGATCTGGAAGAGTTTGTGAAAGCAGAGAGAAAATGAGAAGGTAGACACAACCCATAAGTTTACATTGCAATGCTTTCATGGGGCGTTTCGTTCTGAGCCTCTGCTAAATTTATTGATACGACTGTGATGATCTATCATTTTAATTGAAGTACTACAGGCTAAACCATTGATGGTAGATGTGTTTACACTAACAGTGCAATCCTAAGGACACTTTAATGGGAGTAAACCCATTGAATAGACTTGTGTAGCATTCTGAATAGACCTTCTTAGTATTGCTTTCTTACTTAATATCCTATACATTTATTCTAGAACCACTTATATTCAGAAAAGAAGTACTGTTTCACTTGTTTCTGTGGCTGGTTAACACATTGATTCAGCTGGTAATCTGTTTTGTGTAGTCATTGAGTGGGTGCATGCTCCATGACACTCGTAAGATGTACATGCATGCATAAATGATCCTCCTCTAAATTATCATTCTCCAAAAGGGAAGAATCACTTTATTTTATGGATCCATGTGGAATACTCATTTTACTGTAATTGATGGGGGATGCAACGAAGAGACTTAATCCATCAGTCACATTGCACTTATCCACTTCATGAAGATGATCCATGTGTGGGCAAATGTGTGGACAATCACAATTTGGTAACAGGCAGAGCAGTCTCTGGCAGAAGCGATCTAGAGCTCAGGACACTGAGCAAATCCCTCCTCCTTAACAAGGGTTTGGGGTGTTTTCCAGATTTTCCACAGTGTGTAGTTTTCACATTGTGGTTGTGCTACAGTGACAAGTCTTTTGACATGGTAGGCTTCCCCATAGTTTCCCTGCTCCAGTCTCCCACCCCACCAGTGCTTTTGGTTTTTTTAATTGGCATCTTAATATCTTTATAACATTATAACATGGGCAGGCTGGGAAAACCCAGCCTTCCCACCGACAGGCTTTGCTGTGATCTTCCCCAAAACTGATTTGGGAAATATCAGGGGAAAGCCAGAGAAACCCCAGAAGGTGCATGAATGTATCATGAGGCTGTGGGGAAGCAGAAATAAAAACCCCACTTCCCTAACAGAATCAAACCCAAGGCAAATAACCTTTGTGGAAATGGCCTTGGGTTCACCCTAGTCTGATATAAAGTTCCACTGGGGCACTTAGATAAAACAACAGAGCAGATGATGGCAACGATCCATGCTGCCTTGCTATCTCCTTACACAAACCGAGTGGACACACTGTACACTTCCAAGGAGCTCTAGTTACCAACTCTATAGGAGATTAGAAACTCTGATCTGATCTTTGGCTTCTCTTAGAGTACTTAGGGGGCCATATATGACCACTAAACTACATTACTGCTACAGAGAGAGATCACAAAGAAAGTGTTTAGCCCACTTCTTTCAATCTGAATGTCCTCACACAGAAACATTTCCAAATACAATAACTGGAACATTCACTGTGTCACATCTATGCTATCAATGCCAATAAACTCTCAGAGGGGAAATACCAGGGAAGGGCTGAGTCACATGAAACTGAGCCAGGAATTATTACAATATATTGATTTGTAAGTAACTCACTCAGCCCCTTCTCGTAAACAGAATTAATGAAGCAAATGTGCTAAACACGTAAGGACCCTGCATTGTGCGACTTTCAGTGTATATACTTGTCAATATATGATATGTGTCTCTTGCTCTTCCTTCAAGGATATCCACATACACAACTCAACTTTCTTACCTCTCCCCTCTTGCTGCAACCATTTGGGTCTGCAGATATAGGGAGGAGGCAATCTTTCCATCCACAGAAATGCTGCAGTAGATCCAACCCATAGTTACAGACAACTGAGGACAGCCACTTATATCAGCTTATATTATTTTATACGATCTTTACTGGCCTCCCCCCCCTTCTCCCCCTTGAATGGGAACAATACAAAGTTAAGGGTTGCCACCTCTATGGTGCCTATATCTTTTCTTTTAGACTTGGTGTGCCATTATGTTAGGTTTTAGAATTTTATTGTTGGTTTTATTATGGATTATATATATTGTTTGTTGTACTTTTAAATGATGTTACCTGCTCTGAGCCAGCTTGCTGGGGAGGGCAGGTTATAAATCTAATAAATAAACAAACAAACAAATAAAAAACCCACATGCTGGACATTTAACTCCCACAACCCAGACAGCACTGGGCTAGGTAACAAAAGAAACAGGAGAGCCAGGAAAATGGAGGGAGGAAAATAAGCATCCCTCATTCACTTACAGACAGGCACACATCCTGATTCTCTGGGGGGAGCAGGAGCACCCAGGGAAGACTCAAGGGAGAAGGAGAAAGGTATTCCTAGTGGTGGTGGTGGTGGTTACTGGAGGATTGGGTCCCCTATTGAGGGATTGGGACCCAATCCTCCCCTTCTGCTGCAACCCTACCATGTAGAATGCCATGCAAAAACACATTGGCAACTTTTCCCCTAGATTCCCAGGTCCCTCTTCACCACCAGTGGGAGGTTTTTGGGGCAGAGCCTGAGGAGGGCGAGGTTTGGGGAGGGGAGGGACTTCAGTGCCATAGAGTCCAATTGCCAAAGTTGCTATTTTCTCCAGGTGAACTGATCTCTATCGGTTGGAGCTCAGTTGTAATAGCAGGACAGGAGATCTGGAGGTTGGCAACCCTATTTCCCCCCCTAACAGGAGCTAGATAGATAAGCTTCACACTTGAGCAGCCATCTGTAGGTCTCTTTGCCAAACTAGGTTCTGCCCATTGTTTGGTGCAGTGATCCCTAACAGCAGCAATCACCCAAACGCCTGTGGGCCACAAGTCAAGCAGAGTTATGTTGTGTGGAAAATTTGAAAATAGGCCTTTTTATGTTGCAAGGACATTGCTCTTGGGTTTTGTTATTTGTCTACCTCAACATTTGCAGAATCTATATTACAAATTACGTACCAATAGCAGTGTAATCCTAACAAGTATCTAGAAGGTTTTGTTTTTGAAGGTTTGTATTCTCCTTACCAAAGCCTATGATCTGAACTAACGAGAACAGACCTTAAATACATGTCTGTAGTGGAGGAAATAGTATCATTTTGCAATTATTGTCATTCAGTTGTTATTTATTTAACCTCAAGCCGCATTATATCGACAGACGGAATTGCTTTCATTTTTATATTTGATGGCTCACTTACTGAGCAAGGTTTGAGTAATTTGGTTTTGCAGTCCCTATCATAAGTGCTGTTTTCACATATACACACTAAAATAAATAAATAATAATGCTTTGGGACTTTGGTGCTGTGCTGAAGAACAATTGTTTGGTCACTTCACCTTCATCCTTGGAGAAGAGATAGAGCGATACACACAATTTCACAGGCTAGCCCTATTTCAAATTACTTAGAGATACTGATTGTTGTATCCAGAAGGCCAGGCATGAAAATCAGAATGCAGAATTTAATAAACAAGTTGCTTTTCTCCACAGAGTTACAGTAACAGTTTGCTCAGCTTGCTTCTAGGTCTTCCTTTTTGGTCTTTCCAGTCCATTGTAAATCTTGGGAAGGATTACCAAATTGTTAATCCAGGAGTTCCCAAAATATGGGCCTGGATCAAGGAATGAAGTTGTTGCAAACACTACACTGAGGGCCAGTGTGGTGTAGTGGTTAGAGTGTCAAATTAGAATCTTAGAGACCCGGGTTCATAACCCCAGTCTGCCATGGAAGCTCAGTGGGTGATTTTGGGCCAGTCACATGCTCTTAGCCTAACCTACCGCACAGGGATGTTGTGTGGATAAAATGCAGAAGAGGAGAATGATTTAAGAACATGAGAAAAGCCTAGCTGGATCAGACCAAGGTCCATCAAGTCCAGAAGTCTGTTCACACAGTGGCCAACCAGGTGCCTCTAGGAAGGCCACAAACAAGACAACTGAAGCAGCATTATCCTGCCTGTGTTCCAAAGCACCTAATATAATAGACAAGCTCCTCTGATCCTGGAGAGAATAGGTATGTATCATGACTAGTATCCATTTTGACTTGTAGCCATAAATAGCCCTCTCCTCCATGAACAGTCCCACTCTAGTGCATGTTGTATTACAAATGCAAGCTCTGCAAGCCTTTTTGTGGTTTTACTTCTAGTTAGGGTTGCCTACCTCCAGGTAGTAGCTGGAGATCTCCTGCTATTACAACTGATCTCCAGCTGATAGAGATCAGTTCACCTGGAGAAAATGGCCGCTTTGGAAATTGGGCTTTGTGGCATTGAAGTCACTCCCCTCCCCAAACCCCACCCTCCTCAGGCTCCACCTCCAAAACCCTCCACCAGTGGCAAAGAGGGACCTGGCAACCCTGCTTCTAGTGTACTGGTACATGTTTACATGAAGATGATATCATATATGGTTGTGCCCTGAATTAGGGAACAGGTGCAGCATGGGAAAAGCAGGCAGGGCTATGTCATAGGCTAGCCAAGTCTACGGGCTCTTCTTTTCCAGTATATGGGTGCCACAAACCACTGTTACCTGACTCAGGTGTTGGTAAGGGCAAACCAGTACTATTTCTACTGGTTTGACCCGAGATAGTCTATGATGGAACTTGCTCTACTTTTGTTGATGTAAAGGTCAGAAATATTTGGCACCTAAGAGGCTTTTTGAAGTAAAATAAATTTGGTCTCCTTTGAGGGGAATGTAAAAGTCAGGTTAATAAACTGCCATAACATGAACGTGGCTTGTGACAGAACAACAGAAATGAAGAACTTATGTACAAGAGATATTTTGAAATTCTAGATTGATCTAAGGTGGTTCATTGACAAGTGTTGATATTTTTATTAAGTACTGAGACTGATTTCTCTTGGCAGTCACTGCTTTGTGTCATAAACAGATGCTTCTTCAAACAGTAGTTCTTAACATGGAGGAATTAGGAACATATACACAATTTCTCAGTTTTCTTCTTTAAACTGGCCTGGGATCACTCTATTTTCCATTAAACACTTAGGGATCACCCTCTCAACATTAGAGATATCTCCCTTTATAACAGTTTATGGGTCCTCCTGATCCTAAATCAAAGTGTGTTCCTCTCACTCCAGAGCAGAATTCTTTGCTAACTGCTCCCCTTCAACTGTCTGTTCCCAACTGTCACTTTTTCTAACTGCCATTGTTAGAATTTCATCTGAACTCCCTGTCAATCAAGGGTATCTATGACTGGGACATATCAGAAAGCAGCTGTTCATCACATAGGCACATAAGGAAAATGGATTTGTGCAGGCCAGAGTGCTCCAAAAGTAACATATGCATGTGTGCTCCCTCATTGTTTGTGTAAAGTGCTGTCAAATCACAGCCAACTTATGGCAACCCCTGCAAGGGGTTTTCAAGGCAAGTGAGAAACAGAGGTGGTTTGCCATTGCTTTCCTCTGCAGAGTCTTCCTAGGTGGTCCCATCCAAGTACTGATCCTACGAAGAAGAAGAAGAAGAAGAAGAAGAAGAAGAAGAAGAAGAAGAAGAGTCGGTTTTTATATGCTGACTTTCTCTCCCACTTAAGGAAGAATCAAACCGGCTTACAATCACCTTCCCTTCCTCTACCCATAACAGACACCCTGTGAGGTAGGTGGGTCTGAGAGAGCTCTAAGAGAGCTGTGACTAGCCCAAGGTCACCCAGCTGACTTCATGTGCAGGAGTGGGGAAACTAACTTGGTTCACCAAATTTGCATCCGCCACTCATGTGGAAGAGTGGGTTCTCCAGATTAGAGTACACTGCTCATAACCACTACACGATGCTAGCTCTACTTAGCTGCTGAGATCTGATGAGATAAGGCTATACCATGCTGCCTTCCATCCCTGTTCACTCATTAGCATAGCACATATTTGCATATATAAGAATTCAATCCAGTTAAAGAATCTTGGGTAGCACAACTGTGAAGATCTTCATCTGTGATCTTGGCAAATTACTGCCAAGCTGATTTGGCTGCGTAGAACAATTGTTTGGTTTCATATAAGACAGGTCCTTACATTTGGCAGTGGCTTAAAATGGCCCTGTGGCGCAGAGTGGTAAGCTGCAGTACTGCAGTCCAAACTCTTCTCATGACCTGAGTTCGATCCCAATGGAAGTTGGTTTCAGGTAGCCGGCTCGAGGTTGACTCAGCCTTCCATCCTTCGGAGGTTGGTAAAATGAGTACCCAGCTTGCAGGGGGTAAAGGGAAGATGACTGGGGAAGGCACTGGCAAACCACCCCGCAAACAAAAGTCTGCCTAGAAAACGTCGGGATGTGACGTCACCCCATGGGTCAGGAATGGCCCGGTGCTTGCACAGGGACCTTTACCTTTTAAAATGGTCATCTAGCAAAAATATATAGGGCTATCCACCTCACTCTGTGTGTGTGTGTGTGTGTGTTAAGTGCCGTCAAATCACTTCCCACTCATGGTGACCCTATGAATCTATGTCCTCCAAAATGTCCTATCTTTGACAGCCTTGCTCAGGTCTTGCAAATTGAGGGCTGTGGCTTCCTTTATTGAGTCAATCCATCTCTTGTTGGGTCTTCCTGTTTTCCTGCTGCCCTCAACTTTTCCTAGCATGACTGTCTTTTCCAGTGACTCTTGCCTTCTCATAATGTGACCAAAATACGATAGCCTCAGCTTAGTCATGAACACATAAAGCTGCCTTATACTGAATCAGACCATTGGTCCATCAAAGTTAGTATTGTCTACTCAGACCGCAGCAGCTCTCCAGGGTCTTTCACATCACCTACTTGCCTAGTCCCTTTAACTGGAGATGCTGGGGACTGAACCTGGGACCTTCTGCATGCCAAGCAGAACAGAACCTATATCACCTATTTCACTATTTTAAGCAACATTACAAGTTTCATGGTGCAGTTGTAATGGGACTCCCAGGACATTAAAGTAACCTCCACCACTCACTTACATCACCTTGAAGATACTAGTAAAATACAGTCCCTCAAAGTCTAAGATTACACAATTCATTTATATTAAAATTGTTCTGTCTACAATGGTCTTGCAAGGGCCAGCTTTGATACTCACTCATTCCAATGTGTTCTTTTTCTTCTGCGACACTGTCCAACTGAAGACTGGAGGAAAAGAGAGTCTGGCGTGAAGGGATTAATGTTCACATGAGGTGCCTGTCACATGTCCACATCTTGTTTCTCTAGTTTTCCAACGTTCATAAAGAGAGAGCCACCCCGAAGTTTAGCTGAAATTGAGCCCATTCCTTGAGCTCTACAAAGTAGACTCTTCGGTGTGCGGCGTGTCGAAGAGGCATTTTAGCTTCTAGGGTCAGTTCAGACTTGATTTGATCTATAACCCACTGATTTGTTTTTTTGGCAGTCCAAGGTATCCGTAACACTCTCCTCCAACACCACATTTCAAAGGAGTCTACTTTCTTCCTGTCAGCTTTCTTCATTGTCCAGCTTTCACACCCATACATAGTAATAGGGAATACGATGGCATGAATTAACCTAATCTTGGTGGCCAGTGACACATCCTTCCACTTTAAGCTCCTTCATGGCTGCCCTTCCCAGTGTTAATCTCCTTCTGATTTCTTGGCTGCAGTCTCCCTTTTGGTTGATGATGGAGCCAAGGAATAGAAAGTCTTCAACAATTTCAATTTCCTCATTGTTAACCTTAAAGTTGTGTACTTCTCCTGTAGTAATTACTTTTGTCTTCTTGATGTTCAGCTGTAGTCCTGCTTTGGCACTTTCTCTTTTAACTTTCAGCAGTAGTCCTTTCAAATCTTCGCTATTTTCTTCCATTAATCCACCTCACTAGAGCTGTACAAAATAAAATGGACCATTTGTTATCTGAAAACTTGGTTTCTTTAATATCAGAATTAAAATACATTTAGTAGTTTCCTGGAAATACATTTCCAGATGTAACTCCCCCCCTACCCAATTTGTAGTAAAATTCACAAGGATTGTACCTATCACCAAGAAGATCCTCCCTGTCAAACTTCAAGCAGATAAGAGAAAACACCCCTGTTCTGTAGATAATTAGAATTCTCATTTGCACAGCAGAAGTGTGAATTGGCACATGAATTAGGATCCATTCTGGGATGTTCAAGTAGGGGAGGGGTTTGGGGGTTTTGTTTTTTAAAAAGTGGAGTGTACAAGCGAGGGGAAGTATACCCTGCCTCTTCCTGCAGTTTATCTTGCCATACTGAATTTCAGCTAATTGTTCTGTTTGGATGACATCCATGTCAGGCACATATCTGCTGAGTCACTTTCTCCCCTAGTGATACCTCCTGCTACCTGGGAAACTGAAACTAGACAGAGAGGTGCTGTCAGATCAGAAGGTTTCCAGCTGCTTCTGAATGGCACCATGGCTTTGAAACAACTTATCCCGCCCCCTTTGATTTTTGAACGGAAAGCCAGCATCAGGAAACACTCTAGAAAACTCAAAATCTTGTATACTCTTTTGTGATATTTTTATTCTACTAATAAAAAGTATTACAAAAATTTCTATTCAGATTACTGATTTACTAAATTTGCTCTATTTTTAATACCTTTAAATCCCTACATCACCTGAGGCCCACATACTTGAAGGACCGCTTCTTCCCATGTGGCAGCTCTGTTCTTCCCAAAGGCCCATTCTGCCACAGTCTAGGGTTGGACTTTTTCAGTGGCTGCCCCATGCCTCTGAAACAGCCTCCCAGAAGAAGTCGGAGGCTCCTGCCCTCCTGGCTTTCCAGCAAAGCTGTAAAATAGATCTATTCTAGACAGTTTACGGGGCATCCTGAGGCTGGCCAAAGGAAGACTATCTTGCTGGTAGGGGCATGAGTTGTTTTTAGTTTTGTTTTTAATATGTTGTTTTAATGTTTGTTTAATCAAATTCATTTAAACTACTTATAAACAAATATTTACAAATGGCTGTGGTTCAAGTCAGATATTGATCATACTGGGCTGTGCATATTGATATGCCAAATAACATGCCCCCAGGCATAAATGGTGGCAACCCCCCCCCCGACAAAGGCAGGTCTCTTCTGTCCCACAGGCATTTCCTCTCCCTCCCCCTACTCCTCCCTGCCATTTCCCCCTTCCCTGCCCCCTTCCCTACCTGTTTTCTGACAGATCCATACCGCTGGCCTTCTCCGGACTTTGGAGAAGACCAGTGGCATGGATATGAATTCCCTGCCTCCCTCTCCAAGCTGCATGCTGGATCAGGCCTCCATGTGGAGCCCCAATCTGGCATGCAGTTTGGAGAGAGAGGTGGGAATATTCCTAGCTCGGTTGTCCGCCGGCTCTATACAGTCAGAGCAGACAGGCAGTGCCTCCCACCCCCCGCTGAATCCCCCCCCCCGCATTTTTCAGATTCAGGACCTGAAAATTTTCAAAAAATCTGGGTTTTCTGGATTTTTAAAAAACATTCAGGTTTAATAAACCTGAACCAGAAAAATACAGAAAAAAATCTATGCACACTCCTAATAAGTACATTCCAACTGTCTATTCCTAAAACACATGCTAAATTATAAGACATCCAAGTCCTGCATCAAGGAAATACTAATTCTGAGCTGCCAGACTCTGCCAGGTTTTCAAAGCCTAATTCCTGTCTCCAAGAAGCCATAGGGAGAAAATTTTCATGTCCTCCTAGGCTAAAACTGCAGGAGCAAGTTGAATAACTATTACTGAATTATGTGCCCCAACCACTAACATCCTTTGTGCCTGTGGGATTACATTATGGATATTTTCCCTTAGGCTATGTCGGCACATCACCTTCCTGACACTTTGATGCAGCAGGAGGCAGGATAAATTGCTATAAGGCACCTTACACCATCACAGCAGTGAGATGGTATAGGATGACCCAGTGTTGGTAGTTCTGATACCTGTACTAGTAAATGATGCTTATAAATGCTTCTCTGTGTGTGTGTGTGTTCTGCAAGCCTGTCTCTGTTCTCTGCCTGTATTTTAACTGCTCCTAGAAGTGTCTCCTCCCTCAAATCCAGGTTCTGTGTGGTTTGGCTATCTTAATCCCTTGGAGGTATACTTCTTGTCCTCTATTCTCCTTAAAAAGTAGAGAATAGTGCATATCAATAAACCCAAACTGAAAATAAACCCAAAATTAGCCATTTCAGTAAATTTTGGGCTTCGGATTTACTGAACATAAAAACCTGGGGATAAAGCCGAAGCCGAATAGACAATTCCTGAAAAAACCAAATAGATGTTCAGCTTTTCGGGTTTGGCTATTCGCCTTTGCTCAGAGGCATGGCTCTGTGCTTTCTCCCCTTTTTCTTTCTTTTTTTTTTTTGGACTGGTTTTGTTAGGGCCCCATAGTTGGGGCCCTTTTGAGATAGGGTTATTTAAAAGATGGGGCTAACCCAGTCCCATCCAGAGGGATATACCCTCCAACTAAAAGAGCCGGCTTCAACAGCCATCCACCAGGCTTCCGAAGGAGATTTCTTCATCCATTTGGATGAGCAATCTCTTTCAGACATCCCCCATGGTCATGACTTCAGTGGGCTCCTATAGCACCCCCCATTAAAAACCGCTTTCCAAAAGAAGGTTGCCCTGAGTAGAGGCTTTGTTTCCCCGCACAGTGACCATCTCTTGGAATCAGATTTTTCATGACCACAATAAAGGACTGCTCAGAGGATGTCATTTGCCACCAAAAGAAATATTTTCCATGCCTTATTTATCTTGCATTTAAGCATTTCTCCTCTGTTTTGAAGCTCATTTGCACGGACATCATGCACAGTGACCCAAAAATGAAGGGAGACCCCAGACTTTGAGATGCCAGCCTGGAATTGGCTCTTTCTGCCAGTCCCTTGGCAATGCTGAACTTTTGAACTTGAAAACCGATGGACAGTGCCTGGAGGATGAGGCAACTCCTTTGTGGGCCCATAAAATTGGATCCCCTGTCCCAAAGTTCACTGAACTTTGATGACCATTGAAGGAGAGTCCCTTGCAGCCATGCTGCAAATTTGGGAAGTCTACCTCAAAAAATGCCCGCCAGGAGCTTTGAAAAAAATCCCCGTTGACTATAATGGGCCTGCATTTTTCAGGAAACCTGAAAATAAGCTGAATACAAATATTTACTGGTATGGTTATTTGGCTTAGATTGGGTTTACCAAAAAAACTTGGGCCTAATAAACCTAAACCTGAAATTTAGCATCAGTTTCTTTTTTCTTTTCTTTTTTGCACAACCCCACAAGGATCTCCCTTTTAGACCTTTTGGACAATCAAAATATGTTGACTACATATCTACCAAATTTCAACTTTCTGAGTGTTTGTGAAAAACCTTAACCATTTGGGATTATCCTTCTTGTCCCATATATTTCCAAAGAGATATGTGCAGATGCCTTCCTTTCAGACATTTTAATAATCAGCATGCCTTGCAGAAGCCTTTCTTTCACTTACATAATGGGAGTTTTGTGCCTCAGAAGCAAGTCCCATTTTATGCTATGGACCTTACTCCCGAGAAAGTGTTCTTAGAATTTCAGCCTGAAACAATTAGAGACCTGAAACAACCATACGCAAACACATATGTTTTTGGTATTTAACTTCTAGCCTGATGAAGAGTTTTGGGGATCACAAAAGCCTGCAGTCAGTATTTTGTGATACGTTTTGTTGGTCTTAATAAAAAGGTATTAAACTATTGTTGTTTCTGGATTTTTTTCATCAGCCAACACAGCTACCTACAATTTTACTCTGTAGTGCTGTAGCTGCTACTTTAAGAAGCCTGTGGTGCAATATAACATATTCCAATCACAACCACATCTAATTACACAGAGGAGTAAATCACTAAAAAAAATTTTTACAAAGCACCTGAAATATAATTTAAAAAAAGAATCATTGCCAGCCAGCAGTTTTCTCAGCAGCCTCAGAAGGCAGAGAAAGACCAAATATGTTCAATAAGATGATGCCTTCCTGTGCAAATAGGAGGGAGAGCAATGCTGCCAAATACCTCGAGCAACAGCAGGAGAAGGGAGATGGTGTGCCTGCTAAGACTCGCTCATTTCACCCCAAACAGAGATAACTGTCATAGGACAACGAATTCTTCATCCAGACCTGTGGAATCTCTCCAGTTTCCCCAAATCTGGATCTCTGTATCCCTCCCAACCCCACTAACACTTTCCCCACCAATTACAAGCAAACTACGCTGCAAATAAATATTGTACATATTCATTGATTTCTTTTTGTCAAACAGTAGTGCTTAGTAAAAATTAAATAGAATGACACACTCTAGGAAACTCCAGGATACCAATTCCCAAATGCAAAAGTTTTAATTTAAAGCCATTTGTCTCAAGGCTGCAGCTTCAGCTGATGTAGTATTTGATTTTATGCTAACAACTTCCAAGAGTACATTATTAGGCTTCACGTGTGTTGCAGCTAGCAGGAGTGGCACATGCCCCACTTCACTTAGAATAGTTCTTCAAGAGATTGATTTTTTATTGAATTCCTGTGCTCTTGTGGTGGTTCTAAAAAATACAATTCTCATTTACTTTCAAATAAGGGGGCATTAATGGCCCTCTTTTGCGTTACGATGGTTCTTCCTGGCAATCTTAACTGAATGGTATAGGGAAAGCAAATTGCTGAAATGTTGTAATTTCCCACAGTTTCCATCTTTCCCATTCTTTGTCCCCAGAAACCATTTTTCCCAGGTGTTTTGTGCGCACACACAAAAAATCCTGGCAAATGAAAACCTTGCTGGAAAGAATACAGATAAGGATTTGAATTCAAAAGGGAAATTATTTCTGCAATGATTTGACCAGATGCAGCACTAAGCTCATTTCTTCTTCCACACACCATCTGTTCAATGTTTCTTTTTAAAACCTGTACTAAAATCTTTAATTCAATGAATCCCAAACATTGGTTTGGGGCCCACCAGTGAGTTGTAGGACTCCTTGTCAGTGTCACCAGGCCTGTGTTGAGACAGTGTACAGTGCAGGAATCGATGGCTGTCAATCCCAAGCCGAAGGAGGAGATTGGTGTGGTGAAATGAAACTTTGCCCACCAGTTATCTGTGTAAAAATCACACCTCTGCAAAGTAAGGCTAGAAAGTGAGGGGGCTAAACAAAGCCTGAAACAGAAATATGATACTTTTAAGATTAGTCTGCCCATCTCTTACCATAACAGAGTGTAAATCTGAGATCTATGAAGAAATGATTGCATTTATTGCTCATTTTATTTCAGATAATATTTTCTCAGCTAAATGTTTTTATTTTTGTAGCAAATGATTTAATTTTATAATAAATGAATAAAGTTATTTTAAAAATAAAATTAATGCTATGCTGTTAATAATTGCTATGTTCTGTTTTAAAACTTGTAGTTTAAAGGTCTGTGCAATAAATAGTTGTTGTATTATAATGGCCTATCTGTGCTCCCATGAAAGCATAACCTTGCTCATGTTGATTAAGGCATAAAGAGAAGGCAGGGAGACATCTCCCTGGACCTGAATAACTTGAAGATGTCAGATTCTCAAGGTTTCACCTGTGTCCTGGGTGATTTGAAGTAGGTGACCAGGTAAAGCTTGGGTTCTTAATCTGAAAAAGAACATTTTTGAGAGACAGAGAGTCTAGAATCCAGAGACAGGCATATCTCTAATTCAGGTAATGGCAATGATTCAACGAATGTTGTATGTGTGTGTGTGGGATGTGTGTGATAAAACTGGAAAGGTAAACTCCTCTTTAGAGTGTACTGCCTTAGAATCCACAGTTCCTGGGACAGAACAAAGTGCTGGCAGGCTCATTTTGCCACAATCTGCAGGTGAATTACAAAAAGTGTGTGTGTGAGAGAGTGATATTCTTTGGTTGTAGCTCCTTTGTGAATTATGTACAGGGCCGGCCTGAACATTAGGCGAACCTAGGCGATTGCCTAGGGCTCCAGAATAGGTGCTAGTTTGAAGGGCACACAAAAGGCCCATGCTGACCTGCTCCTCAGCCGCCCCCATTGTTGGGCTGCTGAGGGGCCACCACCTCCACCTGTGTACCCAGTGAGGCTGGTGGAAACACAGGAGGCAGGCAGGGGTGCAGCTGCTGTACCTGGCTGTGCCTGCCCATAACCCAGACTGTGCCATCACAACATTTCCCAGGCAGTGGCCCAGGCAGCTCTCTGAGGATGTGCAGAAAGACATGCCCGCTCACAAGGGGTCTCCTCCCCCTCCCATCTGGAGTAAGTTAGTGGAAAATGAGTAAGGTTGCCAGGTCCCCCCTTGGCTCCAGCAGGAGTTTTTTGGGGCGGAGCTGAGGCAGAGATTGTGTGTGCATGGCCACGCCAATGTAATTGCCCAGAAGCGGCGTATTGCAAACTGGGAGTTTGAGTGGTAAAACGCCCATTGCGATACAGTGCTTCCAGGTGTAAACCGGAAGTGATGCGATCATGTCGGCGTGGCCATGCAAGCACGCGATCTCCACTTCCAGACTGGGCACTTGCTTGGTGGACAATTGCCCACCAATCTAAGCAACCTGGCAACCCTAAAAATGAGGGAGGGGTATGACTGCTGTCTGGGCCAGCGCAGTCTCTGAGCTGGTTCCCTGCCCACTCCTCCTGGGATTCCTGTCTGCTGTGGTGTTCTAGGAGTTCTGCCTCTGCACACTGTGTTGGCTGGGTACCCAGCCTGACTGCTGTCTTCATTGTGCCCTGGAAACACGGCAGGTCATTATCAGGAGGGCCATGCTGCATTCCCTCCATGCCATCTTCCAACTACCCAGTAAGTCCAGAGGAGACCCTCCACCTCCAGACAAGGCTTCTTATACCATTTGGTATCTCTGAAACTTTGGCATCCTAAGTTGTCGATATGGTTGGGCTGCCCTGCTCACTTTTCTCTATATTGAACTGAGGGAATGTCAAGGGCACAGTTCACTATGCCAACCCCATAGATGACAACCCCATAGATGTTTCAAGGTGAGAGATATTCAGAGGTGGTTGACCATTACTGGCCTCCATGTCACGACCCTGGTATTCCTTGGAGATCTTTCATCCAAATACCAGCCAGGGTCAGGGCTGAGAGTGTATGACTGGCCCAAAGTCACCCGATTTGGGTTTCCCAGGTCCTGGTCTGACCACTACACCACATTGGGCTCTCACCATTCAGCCAGGCTGCTCAAAAAACTTGGGCTAACCCTGATCTTGTGGGGGGGGGGATTTTTTAAGCAGTGGAATTTGTTTTATTTTCAGATTTGCACAAAAAAAGATCAGGTGTATATCATACTAAAAGCACATTCCTCTGCCCGGTGCCAAAAACCCGTGCAATCCTCATAGGGTTGCACGGGAGATATGCCAGCTAAAAGGTGGCATATCTTTACAAAAATAAAAAGGGGCGTTCCTGAGCCAAAAGTGCTCGGGAGGCTGACTAACGTCGGTGCCGGCCACAGGGAACGCCCCGGGAATGCCTCCTGGGGCGCCAGAACGCCTCCCGGCTTGCAGCCGCAGCCTGTGCCGCCGGCGGTTGGGCAGGGCGCCCAGCCCTGCACGCCGGCGCTGGGGCCACTCATGAGTGCACCTTCCAGGCACCAGCGGAGTGCACCTTCCAGGCACCAGCGGTGTGGGCCCATGCGCCTGGTGGAGGCGGTAGTCGGCCTCCTAAGGGCTTTGGGCCCATTTTTCAGGAATGGGCCCTAAATCTAGTTTCAGCTATCTCAAATTCAATTTTCTTCTATTGAAGAAAATATCAGGGAAGGTTAGATTCACTGTCAATCTGGGGATTCTTTCCCCAAGAGAGCCCCCCCCCCCCACACACACACACATACCCTGCAGTAATAGCAGCCCAATACAAGTATCAATTCAACTTGTTATCTAACTTTATATTTTAAACTCTTTAGAAAAGAGACTATTTTTTCCTATATATTTTCCTATAAAGTCTACATACATTGATGGCACTGTAGAAACAATAATAATTAAAATAATAACTGCTGTTATTATTATGATGATAATTATGATTGTTGCTATTGTTGATGCTATTATTGCTATTATTATGAAGGAGCTTTGGCTCCATGGTAGCGTACGTGCTTTGTCTGCATAAAGTCACAGATTCAGTCCCTGGCATCTCCAGTTAAAGGATCTGCTGTAGCAGATATTTCTTTCTACCTGTGACCTTGGAGAGTGTCTGCTTGTCAGGCTAGAAAATACTGAGCTACTTGGAACACCAATCTGAACTACACAGCTTCAATTATGTGTTGTGGTGGTGGTTTCTGTTGTTGTTTCACTGGGTGTTTCTCCTATGTTTCATATATCCCATTCCTGTTTATATGATTCTGTGATTATTTGAGGCCACATCCACACTAGTTGGTCACTTTAACCTCAGCAAGTGTGAAACTGACCTCTGTGGTGCAATAACCAAATTGCAAGATCTTCATGGAATCTAGGATGTTTATTGGTGCAAGAACATTCCACGGGAAGATCAGTACAATTCTCAAAGCAGTGTTGGCTGAGGGCTGTCCAACAGTAGGCCACCCTGGGATTTAGTAGAAGAGCTGGTTTTTATACCCTGCTTTTTCTCTACCTTCCAAGAGTCTCAGAGCAGTTTACGAACACTCTCCCTTCCTCTCCCTATAACAGACACCTTGTGATGTAGGTGGGGCTGACAGAATTTGGAGAGAAATGTGACCAGCCCAAGGTCATCCAACAGGCTTCATGTGTAAGAGTAGGGATGCAAGCCCAGTTCTCCAGATTAGGGTCCACCACACTTAACCACTACACCACCACTACACCACATCATATCTTATATCCTATCCATTTGTTGCCATTTCAGAGTCACAGAATCTGCAGACTGCAGCCTAAGGATGAAAGCCCCTAGTGCAAATCTCATCTGAGCTGTGGGTGGACTTAAAAAGCCACAGCTCCATATCTACTACAAAGACAACCATTGTTTCAGAGGGTAGCAGTGTTAGTCTGCAGTAGAACAGCTAGATTTGAGTCCAATACCACCTTAGAGACCAACAAGATTTCCGGAGGATGAGCTTTCAAGAGTCAAAGCTCCCTTTATCAGTTATGAGCAGGAATGGAGATCTCTAAGTTCTTATATTCCAGTTAGAAGGTGGGAGGGGTGTTGCAAAGAAGGAACTCAAGATGCTGCATGTGTGAGGTACGTTGAGAGGATTGATGAGGTAATGCAGTGAGAGAGATCACTCTATAAATGCTAAGGATTATAAGGTTTTCTCTGTCCCATTGAAGTTATTTCATGTTTGCCAAAGCCCTGGCTGCAACTGAAGGCATATTAGAAACTGTTTGTGATTTAAGCAGTATTATCCACACAAGGCATCTAAATATTTATTCACTCCAGTGTCTAAGAAAGAGAAAGTAAATGCCTGGTTCTCACTTCTCTCGCATAGTATTGTTCTCATTTGGGAAACATTAAACGTGACTGCTTTTAGCTGGGATAAAACCAAAGACTGTAGAGAAGAAATTATGACTTATCATAAAATAGATGCATGCCCAGTATCTCAGGTTTTGTTATTATGTATTACCTTCACAAAACATCAGCCAATTTATCATTTGAGAAAGTAAACTCTTTTTCTCCCAGGAAAGAAATTGATTTTTTTCAGATGAAAAATTATAAAAATGATGCCCCCCTTGTGCCAAACCAAGAGCCTTTTTCCTAGCCCCTGTCCTGTCTACCTTCTTTTCATTCTGCAGACTATCACCTTTTAAATATTATTGTTGATAATGAACAAAGGGTTATGGAAGCTGCTGCTAAGTATATTTCAATAGCTTTGAAAATTCATGCTGAAATGTTAACATCTCTAGGTTAGTTCTGTATGAATTTTAACTATAAAAATAATAAAGTAGTTGGATTAAATGTTTTTATCTAATACCAATTAGCTTTGTATGTTCTGTGTCCACTAACTACTATTTATAAGAGAAGCACTCAACATGTCTTAATTTACTTGCTATACTTTTCTTGTTTCAGTGATATCAGAGAGACCTTACCTGTAATGATAAAGTCCAAACGCCCATGGGCTTTTGGGACAATTCCTGACTTAATGCCCATTCCTGGGGTGGGGGTGGGGGCAAACTGTGGCGGCCAGGATGACCCAGCTGAGAAGCCTCCTCAGAGGCTTCCTGCCTGCCACCGGGGTGGGGGGGAGGCCTTTTTTCCAAAATAAAAACAGGAAAAAACACTATTTTCCCCCATAGGCGAAAGCGGGCCTGCACCACGTAAAAAGGTGGTGCAGGACCAATGGTGTCCCAGGAGGCACTCCCAAGGTGAAAGGGGTTTGGAAGCTGCCTAAAGGCAGCTCTGCCCCCCCCCCACCGCCCGAATGCCCTGGGAATCCCTCCCGGGATGCTGGGGTGGGGATTTGCACTGGGGAAATGCTGGCGGAAGGCCCCACCAGCACTCAAGCCCCACACTGCAGCATGGCATCCCAGATCCAGTGGGGATACCCTCCACAGTGACATAAGTGCCCATTATCCTGGGATAACTGGCAGTAACGCCACTTCGGGGTCAAACCGGCTTCTAAGCCAACTCGGGGGGCCCTTCAGGAATGCACAGTAAAGAATGATAAGTATGCTATTCCCCCAACTCCTGTCTTCTTGCATACCTGTGATCCTTCCCTAGTTTCCAAGGTAGCCATGTTGGTCTGCAGTAGAACAGTTAAATTCAAGTCTAGTAGCACGTTAGAGACCCGCAAGATTTTGGAGGTATAAGCTTTCGAGAGTGAAAGCTTCAAGAAGAAGAAGAAGAGTTGGTTTTTATATGCCAACTTTCTCTACCACTTAAGGGAGAATCAAACCAGCTTACAATCACCTTCCCTTCCCCTCTCCACTACCTGTGAGGTGGGTGGGGCTGAGAGAGCTCTATCAGAGCTGTGACTAGCCCAAGGTCACCCAACTGGCTTCATGTGTAGGAGAGGGGAAACAAATCCAGTTCACCAGGTTAGCCTCTGCCACTCATGTGAAGGAATGGGGAATCAAACCCAGTTTTCCAACTCAGAGTCCATTGCTCCAAACCACTGCTCTTAACCACTACACCACACTGGCCCTCTTACACTATAAGTGTGCAATAACATTATGTCTAAAAATGTTACTGTAATAATAATGAAAGAGTTTGAAATATTGTGAGAATTACCAAAATGTGACACAGAGTCATGGAGTGAGCACATGCTGTTGGAAAAATGGTGCTGATAGACGTGCTTGAAAACGCAATATCTGCGAAGCGCGATAAAATGAGGTGTGCCTGTATAACTACACTCAGGGCTTCAAATGCTGGAGCACACACAAGTAAGCCACTTCTTCACCCCATTACAGGAATGATTTTTGGTTTTTCTTTTTAACGAACAGAGGGATGCATGCAGATGCACTTCTGTAAAACATATGTGCTTTTAAAGAAATGGTGCTTTTAAAGCAATGGTGAGACATGTGCATTCATGTTAGGAGCTGAACTTTTATGCAACTAAGATGTAATCAAAGCTATCAGAAATTCCTGCTTTCATGAAACTTGCATGCAATGGTGGACCTACATTTCTGGCAATTTGGTGAGCTCAGCGAGCCCATACAGCTGGGGGTTTGGGTGCTACAAGCCCCCCGAGAAAATTTTGAAATTTGACCATTTACAGGGCCATTTTGAGGCCATATGAAATGGGTATTAGAGCATACTCTAAGGTCAATATTAAGTATTTCAACCCACTGGCTTATGATTCTATCACTAAAATAGCCTTAATTTGATAACAAACACTTCAAAAACTCCACCGATTTTGTTGGAAAATTCACTCATTAAAAAAAAAGGTACTTCAGGGCCTCTCTGGGATTAGGGGCTCTGAACCTTAAGCTTCATTAGTTTCATAGTAGATTGGCCACTGCTTGCATGTCTGCTTTTTTGGATATGAACCCCTGTTCAATCACATGGAACTATCCACACAAATAATGGGGAACATTTTCTAGAGAGAGTTGTCTGAGCATATTTCAGAAGCATAGCAGAAACCCTTTATTTTAGGCTGGAATTCTGGAGAATTTGTATTTAAGATTTTAATTTGATTTTTGATTTCTTCGTTTGTCTCATTGTCATCTGCTAAGGTGAAGAAAAAATCAGAACAAATAGATAATAATGAACAAAACCAGGAACTAATGACAAGCGTATTTTGACATTATAGTGTCTTCAATCCTGCTTGTCAATGGATTACAGTCCCCATGTTTCCCTGGTGATACGTTCACAAATGCCAGTGAACGGGTGTTTGTCAAGAGTGAATAATATACACACTAGTCCTTTTTAAAGTGCACACTCTGTAACACATTGCAGAAGCAGATGAAGTGCAATGACCCTGGAGCTACTTTGAGAGAGATTAATACATGGAGAAAGCTCCTGTCACAGCACAGCTGGTTTCCATGTGTTGCTACAGAAAGGTCAGTTCCCTCGGACTTGTAGGTCTGAGCCAAGATAACCCTTCTGTTGGCAAAATTGCTCTGGTCTTCTTAGCACTCATGTACATTGTTGCTATAAGTTCACTCCAAGGATCTTCGCTCCCCCCGTTTATTTTTGGTGTTGTTTGTTTTGCAACCGACCACAAACACGAGCAGTTGGGTCTGGGGATAGAGGAGAGGAAGGGAGTAGAGCGGACTGGAAAACCCAAACCTGGTGGATATAGAGAGATGCCAAAGTGTTAAGGTGGCATACAAAAAAAGGCACACTGCAGAGAAGCTTATAAAATAAATATAACGAGAGGTACAGCACATGCTGGAAAGAGGGAGACAGGCGATGTGCCTTCCATTCCCAGCTTTGATGCTCTTTGCTTCTGTGACCTCCGATGTATCCCTTTTTCCCTTCTCTCTCTGCTACTGGTCTCTTTTCTATTGTGTGAGTCCAAACAAAGCTGGGTCAAAAATGCATGAGGGCTTTTGGTTGTAAACATTTGCCTTGCTGGCCAGCAGCTGGCTTGTCTCTCCACACTTGGGGGGAACCATCTGCTACGCGGAGGGCTGATTCGCTGGTCCATTTGAGCCCATGGCAGTGACACATCATGCCATTTGATGAGCTGAGCCCACATCCAGTTTGCAATGCTATTGCAGCTATTCAGAAAACCATAGCGGCACACAAGCAGCTTCTTAGGGCTCAATGCAACTCACAGTTGTCACGAGGCTCAGTGTATGGCAGGGTGGTTAAAAGTTTGCTAAAAATGGTGCTGCCAAGGGCAGAAAAGACCATATGCATGGCAGTGGCATAGCTAGGATTTGGGGGGTGGGGCAAGACATATTATTTCCCCACCTCTGTGGAAAGGCATGCTTTCAAAGGTGTCTAAATTTAACTTTATACCCACACTTCCTTTCTACCTCCCTTGCATTGTGTTTTTTTCTTTTTTCAGTTTTCATTTCTGGTATCTACTTTTTTGGTCCTGTACAGCCCTGCAGGCATTGTGCAAATGACAAACAATTATAAAACCAAAAGCCGTAAAGCCTTTTTCACTACATAATTTATTACACAGCATGAAGAACAAATTACACTTTACAAAATACAGTATACTAATGTAACTGAATATTTCCACAGTGCACTTAATACCAAACATGAACCATACCCCTCTGGCAGGTTGTGCTGTATCGCCTGTAGTCCAGGGGAGCTCTGTGTAACCTGACTAGGGCTGCCAACCCTCAATTTGGAAATACCTGGAGATTTGAGTGTGGAGCCTGGGCGAGTGGTGTTTAGGGAAGGGAGGGACAGGATCTCCCACGGGAGATATCCCGGAGCTCCCGTCCTGCCGGGAGACGCGTCTTTCTCTGTGGAAGACAGTGGATTTTTGAGAGCCAGGGAGCTCTACGGGGTGTTCTTCTTTCCCTTTTCCTCGTTACACAGCCGGTTTGTGAATCAACATACTGTGCTGGGAAAGGTGGTTGCTGCGCGACTCTTCGGTTTGAACTTTTGTTTGCTGTGTTATATCACACTTGAGACTACAGTTAACTTTGGTTGAATGGAATTTATTTGTGACACCGCCTATTTTTGTTTCTAGTTGGAACGCTGTTAAGCAAAGGACTGAACTCGGCATTACACATTGTATGATGTAATGCAATGAATTTATGCAAGGTTTCTTTTGTGTATATTAGTAAAATGAACATTAATGAAGTGTAAATCGTATTTGGCATTATTACTATTGATTAACTAGAGCCTATGTGCTGACCTCACCTGGAGGTTGGCAACCTTAAACCTGACCTAGGGCAAGGCCTGGGCAGAGTGTAGGCCTGCATTGGCAGGAGCTGCCTCAATTAGCCCTCCCGGTTTAGCTACAGCAGCTTAATGTCTCCCTTCTGGTATCTGAAGCAGCCAGGGCTGGTCCTACAACAGCACCCCTAGTGGTGGTCAAGAGTAGCATCAGGATAGCAATTTAGATGCACTACGGGCACTTTCACACATGCTGAATAATGCACTTTCAATCCACTTCCAGTGCACTTTGCAGCTGGATTTTACTGTGTGAAACAACAAAATCCACTTGCAAACGATTGCTAAAGTGCATTGAAAGTGGACTGAAAGTGCATTATTAAGCATGTGTGAAAGCACCCTACCAGTCTGTGGCTTCTCCTATGAGGGAGGGGCTTATGGCACAACCACCACAATGAGAAAAACCTGACAGAGCCCAAGCCCAAGTGCCTGTCTTGACTGTGGTCACTCTGTCATTGGAGAAGGGAGGCACCAATCTGAAACAAAGCACTTGCACCCTCTGACTTTGCCTTTTCCTGGCTATAAGAAAATATTACAGTACACTTCCAGAATGGCACCAGAGAACTGGAGTATAGCAAAGACACTCAGATTCCAGATTTTATGTGATAGTCTGGAAATGACTGGAGTACAGCCTAGAAATGGCATCTGTCAGAAATCAACTTTGTCCATTTATTAGTTTTGCAAGAGACACTGCAACCCAGAGGACAGTCACTGCCCTTTAAAAACACCAACAGATCTAAAGAAGAGAAAGCCTGATCTCTTGTCTGCCCTTTCCCCCAAACTGAAGTAGGGCAAATCTGGAGTCTGCTTGCCCATGCAATTGAAAAGGAATACTTAAGAATCAGCACAGCAGTGCAGCAGATAAGGACACCATGTTGACATGAGATTGATGATGGTGGTGGTGGTGGTGGTGGTGATAGTGGTGGTGGTAATAAAGTGCTGTCAAGTTGCAACCAATTTATGGCAACTCTGCTTGGGCTTTTCCAGGCAAGAGATAAGCAGAGGTGGTTTGGCATTGCCATCCTCTGCATAGCAACCCTGGTATTCCTTGGTGGTCTCCCATCCAACTACTAACTATGGCAAGCCCTGCTTATCTTCCATGCTCTGGCTAGTCAGGGCTATTCAAGCTGCTACAACAAGAACAATAACACTTAACATTTACACAGTGTTTTCAAAGTTTGGGGTGCTTCACACACATTATCTTGTTGTAATCCTAAAACTGTCTTGTAAAGTAAACCTTTTTATTTATCCCCATTTGAAAGAAAATTATGGACAAGAAAAAAGGTGTATATCCACATCAAAAAGTGCTACAACTGTACTTTTAAAAATTGAAACTGGAAATGTCAAGGAACTAGTACATCATGACAAAAGATCATTGTAACATTATAATGCTTTAGTGCTCTAGCAATTACCTATCTTCCCAGTGTCCAGGGATGTCCCAAGCATGGGATTCCTGGACTTCTCCAGGAGCAGTGCTAAATGTGCCTTGCTCCCCTTGGGGTACCTCTACCATGCCCCAAGCCACACCGATCCAGGACACCGACCTCTCCAAGAGCAGTGCTGAATGTGTCTTGCTGTCCCATTCCCAAGCCACATCGACCCAGCTGTACACCAACCGAGGCAGAGTCACTCCATGTGACTCCTCAAGGGCCCTGTCTTTGTTGGCCTGGCAGGCTGTGCCCTGCCCTCTGACCTGTGAATCATCATCAGCCCCATGCCCAGACTGGACCTCCCACAAACACTGAATGCGGCTGGGCTAAAAGCAAATCCAGGGAAGAGTCTCATTGGGTTTCAGGAGTTCCCCTCCAGGTAAGTGGGGGGTGGCACCTGTGAAAGGTTGAGGCAAACATATGACACCCACCTGGTCAGGGCCTTAAAAATGCACACTTTCCTATCTACACAGGGTGCGAACATATTGGGACTATGATTAGGGTTGTGCATATTGAAAAACCCGAACCAAAAATAAACCCAAAATTAGCCATTTTGGCAATGTTCAGGTTTTGGGTCGACCGAATACCAAAACCTGGGAATCTGCCCAAAGCCAAATAGGCAATATTCAGCTTTTTCAGATTTCGGCTATTTGCCTTTGCTTAGATACACAGCTCTGTGCTTTCTCCCATTTTTCTATATTTGACTGATTTTGTTAGGGCTCCATAGTTGGGGCCCTTTCGAGGTAGGGGTCGTGTAATTGGAACCAGCTTGGTCAGACCAAACTAGTCTGGAAGGGTCATTTTAAAAGATGGGGCTCACCCAGTCTTGTCCGAAGGGATATGCCCTCCAACTAAAAAACAGCTGTTTCTACAGCTGCTTATTGAGCTTTTGAAGAAGACTCTTCACCTGCGCAGATGAGCAATCTCCTTCACAAGAAGAGTTGCATTGGTCATGACTTTGTCTGGCTCTGATATCACCACCACCACCCCTGAAAACCTGCTCTCAAACTGAAGGTCACCCCGTGTAGAAGCTTAGTTTCCCCACACCATGACCATCTCTTGAAATCAGTTTTTTGATGACTATAATAAAGGACTGTTCACAGGATGTCATTTGTCACCAAAATAAATGTTTTCTGTGCCTCATTTTTCTTGCATTTAAGCCATTTTCCTATGAGCTTGTCAATCGGCTCTTTCCAGTCCTCGGCAACGCTGAACTTCTGAACCTGAAACCGATGGACAGCTTGGCTCGCAAAATGCCTGGAAGATGGGGATGACCTCTTTGCGGGCCCATAAAATTGGACCCCTGTCCCAATGTTCACCAAACTTTTATGTCCATCTAAGGAGAGTCCTTGCAGCAATGCTGCAAATTTGGTGACTACCTCTAAAAATGCCCCCACAGGAGCTTCGAAAAAAATCCCTGTAGACTATAATGGAGCCAAATTTTTTCGGTATACCCAGAAATAAATCTGAAATACTCCTTTACCAGTATGGGTATTTGGCTTATTCCAGGTTTACCGAAAAAATCTGGCTCAATACCATAAACCCGAAATTTACCGAACTTTTTTTTTTTTTTTTGCACGACCCTAACTATATTTTTTCCAAAATATCATCTCAAACCAGGTTTGGGAAAAATCCCATCAAAGCAAAGGAAAACCTGGTGAGTGGACAAATAGGGGACAACATTGTGTGGTTGTTTAGAAAAAAACTTGCTCTAGTTTGAACACTAAACCAGAGGAAAGCCTTAGTGTGGAAGTAACCGAAATATCATGCCAAGAAAAGCTAAATTTTGCAACCTGCATATATTATGCAAAGTGAACTACTTTGACTATATATTTGCTTAATCTACCTCTTTATCTACATAATTTATTCAGAATTGCTATTCATTTTGCTGGCCAAGGAGAGGAGCAAAGAGCTATGCAGCTCACTGAACCAATGTCCCCAACCACTAGAACTCCTATTCAATTAGAATTGCCCACATGCTTTTAAACATATATTTGTAGCCCTAACTTACAGGAGTGATTTAAAAAGTGAAAAGAAAGGTTCTTAAAAGGCTTAATCCAGTATCATACTCTGTACTTCTTCTGTACTCTCATGAAATTGAGATATGTTGCACACAGCTGCGCTTCCAGCAGCTTTTCTCCCTTTGCAGTGCTCAGCTTTCTTGCCCCTCCTCATCTGAGTATTTAATTTTGGCTGTATCACACTCTTCGTGTATTGTGCTACCAACAGTCTAAATATTGCTCTTGCTCAAAACATAACTTGCGCTCTCCCCTTCATACCATTGTGTGCCAGTTCAATTGTAAAGGAATCCAGTTCAAGAAACAGGAGGTACGGTACTTTCTCTTGTGAAGCAATAATGCCACACTGGATCTCCAGTCTGGCTGGAATCCTGCTGTAGCTATCTCTTGCAATGGTGGCTTATTGGGCCACCTATCTACTCTGGACCTAACCTGGCACCCACTGGAGAGGTGGTGACCTCTGGCTTAGATGACATTAAGAGGAGATTAGACTGATTCCTTCAGGAGAGGCTGACAAATCATGTACTCATGCCCCCCATGTCAGTCCCAAGGAAAGGAGAATTTTGGAAGAACTATTCCCTTTTCTTCTGGTTTGAAAATTACTTATTTGAGGTGTTTGTCAAATGCAAATGACTGTCCCTTGCCAGGATCTGTCCATACAGAAATCCTACATGTATGAACTCTTTAATCTTAGAAGAAATGCAAAGCAATTTACCATAGTAAGGAGTGTGTAGCCTTAAAAAAGGTAGCCTCACTCACACTTCCCATAGTGACCTATCACACTTCCCACTCACTCAAAGTTAGGTTGGCCAAACTTGATGGTGTACCCAAGCCTGCTGGGCAGACTACTTAAGCAGGAGAGCTCTTCTTGATGATGGAAGGTAGAACTCTCCCCTGGCCCACAGGCACTCCATCCTTTGTAAGGCTGGTTATGTCACGGAGTCTCTGGACCTTCTCTGCTCTTTCTTCACTTCTTCTGTCCATACTGGCCAAAACACGGGTGTGCCCAGCTCTTGCTCGGTACCAGATGTTCCTTGTCGGCCATTTTTGTTGCTTTTTTGCCAGGCCCATCATCTCCAACCATCTCTGTTGTTTCATGGTTGCAACACCAGCTGGGGTAGGGACGATAAGAAAAGGCTTGGCTTACATAGAAAGGTTCCCAGCATTTCACATACACCATGTCAGAATGGAACGATCTGTTCTTGGCCATGGGGATGGGTGGGATCCTTGACCTAGGTGATACTTGTGCTGTACTCACACACACATTTCCTCACATACACACACACGCACACACACACACACACACACACACACGTGCCTAACCATGTGCCTAACCATTTGATTGTAAAGTTTAACATGCCTGTAGCTCCTGGCTTGAAAGCAATTACATACACTAAAATGAAGGAAGCTGTTCCATATTGACATTTCTACACAATGTGGGGAATCTGAAAAGAGCAAGAATATGGGGAGGGGGTGGTCCCTGCAGAAGGCTTGGAAGGTCAGAGACCTTGCCCAAGGATATACATTCCTCTTTTATCCCTCTGTAGGAAGATGCTGTTAACCCAAAGAGTAATTAATTTGTGGAATTCAATGTCACAGGATACAGTGATGGATACTAGTTTAGGTGGGTTTTAAAAAAAGTTCATGGAGGATAAGTCCATCAATGATTATTAGCCACAATGACCTAGAAGCATCCATCCAGCCCCTGTTGGAAATAATCCTATTGATGTGGACTTGATGGATCCTTCGTCTTATCTAGCAGGACTCTTACATTCTTATGTAGACCTAAAAATGTCTATAGTAAAATAAGAGCCCCACATATTAATTCTAAGTTCAACATATGCGGAAATTAGAAGTACAAGAACCCCAAGCAAAGGCGACCAGTGGAGTTTTCCAGGAAAATCCAGTTTACATGATTTTCTGTCTATTCAATGGTTTCTACTTGAGCGGATTAACCTTCACACTAGGGGTACAAGCATATATAATGATGCCTTCATTGCTTAATTAGATAAGAGCCTCGTAAATGGGTCTATGAGAGGGAACTGACAACAGCCAGGCCTGAAGAGAAGTTGAGGGGGAGTCAAAGGGCCCCAGGAGAACATTTCTCTTCCATGAATTGTTATCTGTGATCACATTGCCTCCGTTGATGGGGCTTTCTGCATGTGTCAATGAGACCATCCTTCCAGTTATTGCATGGCAATCAGAGTCAAATTACATTCTTGCTGTTTACTTTCTGTGTCCTTAATTAATCCGGTTATTAGACAATTAATGAAGCTTGTTTGGTGGGAAACTCAGTGTTCAGGGAGAGGGAGACCTGCCTGTGTGTCTATTCGTGGCTGTGCCTGGGGAACCCTCAATGTGGCAGCTCACATGCTCTCACTGACTTCCTTACATTTTGAATTGGAATCTTGGCTTTGCTGGAGTCTGTCCAGATTTACATCAGGGATTTTGTCCTCATTTTGGCCACATTAGGGACCAATTTCAGTTGTATTATAAGTTACTTGCAAACATCACAGTAAGGGTTTCGTAGTTGGCTTTTTACTGGATCAATGCACATTCTTCCAGCCAGCTTTGAGAACTTTGTAAAACTCATTGGCATGTAACATGTTGTTTTCCCCTCACTTTTAGCAAAAATCGAGATTTGATGTACAAGTCCCTTACCTCTTTTAAAGCTCTAGTGAAAATTGTCTGCCTGAACATTCACGGGGATCTACTGATCCTCATTCCTTATCGTTCAGTAGTTTGTTCAGTTTCTCCGAGAGACTGTGGGGACACATTTAGGAGACTGAGCAGCATAAACAAGTCACATGCCTTTCAACAGCATGGTATATGTCAGAGCAGGGAAGCCTGTTTTCACTCTGGTACAATTTTCAGCACTTTTTGGCTCCAGCAGGGCTGGATCTTATGAGGGTAGATAAGAAGACCAGGGAAAGAACAGCTGGGACAAGCCACAGAAACATTTTCTTACACTGCATTAGGGATTTAAAGTTATCCATGACCGGGCAACCTGAATAAAAGTCACCATCATAGTACATGAATGATGCAGAGATTCCAAAGGTTTCCTAGACTCATTCAATGACATGGCACAGCAGCGTGGTGGGGAATAGCCTTGGTCCTTGCAATGGGCTGGCCTCGTGCTTAACATTTGCATTTTCCTTGAACCTGGAGTGATGATGAAGAACAACCAAGTGCTGGCACTGCTCTCACACGTCCATCACCCTGTTAGGCCTGCACAGGGTGGCCAACCTCCAGGTACTAGCTGGAGATCTCCTGCTATTACAACTGATCTCCAGCTGATAGAGATCAGTTCACCTGGAGAAAAATGGCCACTTTGGCATTGAAGTCCCTCTCCTCCCTAAACCCCACCCTGCTCAGGCTCTGCCCCAAAAATCTCCAGGTATTTCCCAACACAGAGCTGGCCACCTTAAGCCTGCATGTGTGTGAGAAAAAAAACACGGGGAAAATGGGCATTGGGAAGAGGTAAATAATGAGAAGCAATTTCTTGAGTTTATTTGGGGGAAGCTTTCCTTTGGTTGGCAGGGCAAAGGGACAGAGTGCCTTCCTATCTGTGTCTGCCCTTGTTCCTCTTCTTTCCTATCTCATTTTAATCAGTGGGGAGCAGACTCAGAAGCATTCCTTAGACGTCGCTGACTGTGACTGCAGCTAAAATTAAACCGAGCCCCCAAATGAGCTCTACTCTATGTCCCCTCAAGTGCCCAATGTTTTCTGCTCCCCAGTCCTCACCCACCCATAGGTCAACCTCTCTTATGTTTGGCAAAACCTCTGATAATTAAATGGCATGTTAGTCTACTGATCAAATTGCCGCAGCATAGGCCCAAAGGAATGAGACGAACTAATTAAGGGACTCATTTGCATACTATAGTGTTTCTGGTCTGTGAACATGGTGTATGTGAGTAGTTCCCATAGAAACTGGCACAAAAGAAGCTCACGTGTGTTTTCAATGCCTTTTCTTCCTTTTGTGTATAAATTCCCATTGTTCCTGTGAAGATAGCAAAGGCTTTGTAATCAAGGAGGTTTGGTACCCAGGAAGGGGACCAGAGAGCTGTGGAATGAGAAACTAGGCGTCAGAGGCATGTGGCAAAGAGGATGTAATGCAGATGCATTCTTCCTTATGCCTGTATTTTGGGGTATGAAGACCAGATGCAAAGGAAGGCAAGATACTTTCAAGGGTTATATTGAAAGGGGAGTTTAGGCAGAGGCAGCTTGTCATACAGAGAGTGGAGAAAAGCTGCTGTGCCTTCCAAAAAATAATTCTACATAACTGTTAAAGGTACTGGAGCCTTGCCTACCTTTGCATTTGAATCTTATCATTCCATGGAGAGTGCTTTCATTCTCTTGCCTTTTGTTTTGTTGCAGTCAAATTAGCATAGGCTATATCTTTTTAGATTATGTGAAACTTTCACGTGCATTTGTATCCCAACTCCCCCCTCGGTTATTATCCCATTTTTATCCTACCCTCCAAGAAGCTCAGGGTACAATTTCTGATTCTATTATGGTACACCCCTTGCTTTTTGGGAAGGGGGTTATTTCCAGTGCAGGATCTCAGTTGAACCAAAAATACCATTATACTGAGATGAGCAAAGCACGTTACTATCACAGATGACCTGGCAAATGTTAACATGGGGTAGGGTGGGGAGTGTCAGTGAAGAATTTCCTCTGGTCTGACACAAATTCATTCTCTTCTGCATCCTACCTGCTTCCTTTGCACTCTACAGTATAAGTCATAAGAACATAAGGAAGGCCATGCTGGATCAGACCAAGGTCCATCAAGTCCAGCAGTCTGTTCACACAGTGGCCAACCAGGTGCCTCTAGGAAGCTCACAAACAAGACAACTGCAGCAGCATTATCCTGCCTGTGTTCCACAGTACCTAATATAATAGGCATGTTCTTCTGATCCTGGAGAGATCAGGATCTCAAAGGATGTTCAAAGAATCCCATGATCCTGGGAAATAATTTATTAACTAGGTTCCCCTTTGATGAGAAGTCCAAATGAGCATGATGATTTTTGATTGGGCCAAGAGAAACTTCCTGCTTCTGAGGGACTCTTTTGGCTCTTCTTTTGCCATGACCTCTTCCAGATGCCTGCTGTAGGAAAGGCAATCTATGGAGATGAGGGCATCTAAAGTCTTCTACATGTTTAGGCAGCAAGAAACAATGTTGTTTTTGTTTTTAATTTCTGTATTCTGTATTATTCATCACTTACGTTGCCTTTATTAGCTTATTTGTATATGCATAAAAGCCTCTTCCCCCTATTTTCCTTGTGTTACTTTCCCTCAGAAGCTTGCCACTCAAGTGCACTCTTCCAACTACTGGTGTAAAGGGGAAGGTGGGATCTTTCCCCCTACCAAACAGATGCATGCAGTCTACATGAGAAGGAGAATTCTTGGCTGGTAGGGATGCCAGCCTCCAGTTGGGTCCTGGGGATCCCCCCCAAATTACAGCTCATATCCACACTACAGAGATCTGTTCCCCTGGGAAAAAATGGATGTTTGGAGGGTCAACTCTATGCCATTGTACCCCACTGAGGTCCCTGTCCTCCCCAGGCTCCATCCCCAAATCTCCAGAAGTTTCTGGCAACCCTACCTCCCATCTCCTACCAGGGGGACCTAGCAACCCTATTGGCTGGCCTAGAGCAGCCTGTTGATATACTTAAAATCTCTAGGTGGTGGTAGTCGTATTGCAGGGCATTTCAATCCAGGGAGCTGGGCTGCCTGCATAATGTTTCAGCCAATCTGTGGAATGGGTAACTGTAACACTCTCTTCCTCCAATAGCTCTGTGAGGTAGGATAGGTTGAGAGAGAATGACTGGCCCTAGGTCACCCCATGAACTTCATGATGGAAGGAGGATTTGAACCCAAGTTTCCTAGCATAACATAAGAAAGGCCCTGCTGGATCAGACCAAGGCCCATCAGGTCCAGCAGTCTGTTCACACAGTGGCAACCAAGTGCCTCTAGGAAGCCACAAACTCTAGTAGGGTTTGCCAGGTCCCTCTTTGCCACCAGCAGGAGGTTTTTGGAATGGAGCCTGAGGAGGGTGGGGTTTGGGGAGGGAAGGGACTTCAATGCTACAGAGTCCAATTGCCAGATTAGCCATTTTCTCCAGGTGAACTGATGTCTATCGGCTGGAGATCAGTTGTAATAACAGGAGATCTCCAGCTAGTACCTGGAGGTTGGCAACCCCACACTCTAGCCCATAGATGACATATTTTGAAAATGTATAACCTGTGTACATGTAGGTCCATGAACAATGAGCGTGTTCCCTTCTGGCATTTTGATGGCAACTTTAGTTTAAAATTAAATCAAAAGAGTTTCCGTCTAAACATTAGGAAGAACTTCCTAACAGTTAGAGTGGTTCCTCAGTGGAACAGGCTTCCTTGGGAGGTGGTGAGCTCTCCTTCACTGGAGATTTTTAAGCAGACGCAGTCAGCAATGCTGATTATATGACCTTAGGCAGATCATGAGAGGGAGGGCATCTTGGCCATCTTCTGGGCATGTAGTAGGGGTCATTGGGGGTGTGGGGGTAATTGTGAATTTCCTGCATTGTGCGGGGGGTTAGATTAGATGACCCTGGTGGTACCTTCCAACTCTATGAATCTATGACGGTTGAGTTGAGTATAAATAAGGGATGTCTTGACGTATTTGGCTTTTAGGTGATTACACTGTGACTTTAGGTTGCTTATTCTTTTAAAAATTGTAAACTGCTTTAAGTCCTGTGATCCAGGAAAAAAGCAGCACATAAATATTTTAAATAAATAAATACACTGCACTGCCTACAACTTACCCAGAAATACCCTTTGAAAGCAGTTGTTGTATGAAAATAGTTGTTCCACCAATTCTACCTGTTCTCTATTGTGGGACTTACTACAGTAAACTAATTTTGGAAAAGTAGAAAGTGCTTTTTGCACTCAAGAGCTTGTGTAAGCCCCACATACACCGGTCCCTGTTTTATGCCCATATCATATCCACAGGCATGCCCATCTTTCTGTTCCTCGATTTTTTAATGAGAACACTGCAGATGAGGAAAGGGCTAATATTTTTAAATTAAAAAAAAAATAACGTATCTGCCTACCTTGCTTCATGTCTTAAGATGACTTTCCTTATCCCAGAGGATCTGGGCAAGTAACAAAATGTAGGCTGTGAAAAGATCCATCAAAACAAATCACAATTTTGATCACTGTGCAGTTTGCAGCTGTTTTGATCACACGTCCTAGGTAATTAGATTCAATCTGCTCCTGGTTTATCTAATAGCCATCACAATAAAATAAAAGCCCTGCTTCATCCTTTATGAATGCTTCTGTTGCAAAAAAAGTAATGTATAAAGCAACCTTCAGACTCCTTCTAGATATAAGAAAGCTCTTTTTTTGAAGAATATGTCAGGTGAAATATTTTCTACCTTTCCAAAGGCAGAGTGACTACTGTGGCATAAACAATATGACAGACTTTGCCTTTTCCAGCTGTGAATTGTTTGTGAGCAAAGCACTATTCTCCTCAGTTTATCTGAAGATTATTCACCAGAGGATTCCCCTGTCTCCAGACTGCTGAAAAGCTCCTTGAGATGTGCTCTCAATTGTACGTTTTGTATTGTCACAGTCCCTGTGGCTTCAGCTGATCAGGGTGAATGCCGATGACCCATCTGTATGACAATAAGCTTGTCACCTGTTGCCTCTCTTTTCTAGCATTTGTGGGCCTTAGAAGAGCTGTCATGAATAAAAAAAATCGACACATGACAGATATTTCAAACATCCAGGCTATGTTTTTTCCCCCATTAAAGATTCAAACAAGCAAAATATTTTTTTCCCTTTCTGTTGCCATGTGATTTTAAAAGAAAAGATAGTGTAGTAAACTTGGGTGGCAGGAGGACTAACATTATTTAAAGATGTGGGATTCTAATTGTCCCGCATCCTGGAGGTAGTGAATACATGGTCAATTCTGTCCAGGGCAAAAAACAAATCTTCCTTCCCACACCCCTCACTGTTGAGAAATCAAGATAATTTAGAGAGCAGAAACTTATGCAAAAGAAGGTGAAGTTTCCTCTGCCTTTAGTAGATGAACCAAGGAGGGAATTTTAGCAGATGCAGCTTTTGTAATTTCTGCACAACATTTTAATGCATCTGTTAAAATCAACCATCTTAACATATATATGCACATGAAGGTGCCCGATGCTGAATCAGACTGTTGGTTCATAAAGGTTCATATTGTCTATTCAGACCAGACGTTACTCTGCAGGGTCTCAGGCCTCTCTTCCTTTGCATCTGGGCAGCCTGCTCTCCACCTTAGGAAGCCCTTGGCTTAAATGAGCTGAGAAACAGTTGCAAAAATACACACCTATAGGTGGTTAGGGTTACCCATTCAAAAAGATACAATCATTCCTCTTGATGGCAATTCCTGTGAGGACTTGGGAATGAACAGAAAAGAAATAAATAGCTCATCTCTGCAAACCTTGTGGAAAACAGCATGCAGTGTCTCGGATGCTAAGAGCCTAGAATTAATGCACTAACTCCCAGCATTAGAGTAAATTAACTATTAGCTTTATTGAGCAGGTCCATTCTGTTGGATAGCAGCAGGCATCTTTAATGTAAACAACAATAGGAGAGTCTGGCCAAGACTTGAATAAGCACATGGGATGGATTTGAGGTTCTCTTTAGCTGGAATAGGTGGCATATGGTAGCCTACCTTTAAACATTAGAGTTAGAACCTCACATATCACATTACCTTCCTCCAGCTTTAAGAAACAGTTAGCCTAAACTAATGTTTATATAGAAGTTCTTGACATGGTGAAAACATCAGTCAAACTGATTTCTAGTTTTCAAGGAGCACTAGGGTTGCCAGCCTCCAGGTGGCTATAGAAAATAAAGTACTCACTCAATTGCTACAAATTTCTGCAGAATCACACATGAAACAAAATCTTACTACAAAACTTTTTCTATTGTGAGAAGGTAACAAACGACACAAACAAACAAGTGCATATTAACAATATATACAATGATCAAAGGACCTCATAAACCGAGGAAACAATTCTTGTACAAAAATCAAGCGTAAAGGCATGCAAGCCTACTACGAGCACACAGACTTCACGAACAACTTATAATCAATATGCCAAGCTGGAAAGGGCACTGCACCAAGAACAAGGGCGCAGAGCATGGGAACAGCATATGATCAATATGCCAATCTGGAAAGGGCGCCGCGCCAAACACGGGGGCGCAGAGCACGGAAACGCCTTTCCGGATTGTGGGCGTTTTCGCCAAACGAGTTGGGCTTCTTCAGCCGGAGTTCGCCTTAATACAAATTTTACTTTCAAATCACAAAGTTGTTACCACAACCTTCGTTCTCTTTCACACGTCAATTTTGACTGCTCCTGTCGCTTCTCTAAACAGAGGTGATTGGACTCTATGGCACTGAAATCCCTCCCCTCTCCAAACCCTGCCCTCCTCAGGCTCCACCTCCAAAATCTCCAGGTATTTCCCAACCCAGAGATGGCAACCCTAGGTGGAACATACTTATTGTGTTGTTGGCTCCCCTAATGTCATCTCAGCGTTGAATATAAGAAGGACACCACCATGATATTTTATATAAATTCCAGATTTGAATTACGACAATACTTTTAACTGGTCTAATTCCTGTAATGACAGTCCACCAGGATGAAAATTTACTGTGATTTATTATTACAAAACAATGTATGTTATCTTATGAAGGGAGGGGCCATAACTTGATGACAGAGCATCTGCTTTGCATTCAAAAATAGGGTTGTGAATATTGATATACCCAAACGGAAAATAAACCTGAAATTAGCCATTTCGGCAATATTCAGGTTTTGGTTTTACTGAATGCCAAAACCTGGGAATCTCCCCGAAGCTGAATAGGCGATTCCCGAAAAAGCCAAATAAATATTCAGCTTTTTTCAGCTTTCCCCAGGCTATTCCCTATGGGATTTTTTAATGAGCTCTGAGGGAGGCATTTTTGGAGGTAGAGTTCCCAAATTTGTAGGGTAGCTTCAAGGGACTCTCCTTGCATGAACCTCAAAGTTTGGTGAAGATTGGGTCAGGGAGTCTAACTTTACAATGCTTCTCTATGGAGGAGGGGGCAACCCCTTCGGGACCCCATACAATTGGACTCCCTGATACAAACTTTACCAAAATTTGGGGTTCATGCAACAAGAGTCCCTTGCAGCTATGCTGGGAATTTGGTGACTCTACCTCCAAAAATGCCCCCACCCCGAGAATTTTAAAAGTACTTACTTTTCATAGTCTGAAATGGCCACTTCATCTCCAAAGAATCGTGGGGAAACTCAGTTTCCCATGAATGCTTGCAATGGGCCTGTATAATTGGCATAACTTATGGGCACTTTAAAAAAGCAATGGGGGGGTCTCCCCTCCAGAGGAAGTCCAGTGTTGTCCAGGCTGGCTGACAGCAACTTTCCAAAGTTTCTGGCCAAGGTCTCTTCCAATGGAACTACTTGAACTTCTTTTAAAAGGAGATGCAAATCATGTGCTTTACCACTGAGATATAATGAAACTTCCTAAGTTGTCTCAGTTGTTCATATAGTTGGAATTTTTCTATCTCTGTACACACAGACTGCTGATTTAAGACATCAGTCCCAAGCCAACAATTTGAAACAAGCTCAGCTGTCCCTGTTGATTTTTTTAAAAGCCAAGAACCATGGAATAACAGTTTAAGTTGCAAAACATTTTTTTTTATTTTCATCCATCTTTTTAAAAAACACACAAAACAGATCTGGATGTGAATATTAGCTTGATTCCATAGTACAGATTTGGAGTAAGTAACAGCACAAACCTAAACAGAATTACTCCCTCTTAAGTCCATTGAAGTCAATGGATTTAGAAGGGTATAACTCTGTTAAGGATTACATTGCAAGTGAGTGAGCTTTAAGTGAGTAGCTTTTAAATCCAATCTTGGCTATTACTGCTATCCCAACCTCATCCATCCTAGGAAAGCTCCCATAAATCAAAGTCAGGAGAAAAACCCCATTTAGCCATCTAAGTGCCTTTCCTGTTGTACCGTTGTTTTCATTTCCTCCTCTTTAAAAAAATTCTCAGTAAAAACATAATTACAAGCCTTTTTTAAAAAATCCCAACAAATTATAGTGACATACTTTAATTATCTCTGAGCAATAGAGAACTAAATTACACAGCCAGAGAATCTGAGGTTACCTAAAAATAAAAGGAAGAAGTTTCATTAAAAACTAATTGCATCTTTTGCCACTAAAGGGAAATTTTAACACAATTTGCCTTTGAATCACTTGCCCATTTATGAGAGCATTTGTGAAAATCTGGTTTGCAAACTGAGACAGAGATACTCTCCAGAAGATGTTAGGTTTGCACAAGGTTTGTATAGTAGTTACTCACATGTCAGAGTGATAGTCAGATGATGTTGCCTTGGTTAGCATATCTTTTTGTCTACAAGCTAGCCTGTTGTTGTATGGAAAGTGGAATCCACATAATGGGCATGCTACATTCAGAAGCCCTGTGATACCACAGTTACAAGGAGCACAAGTCTTCTCCACTGCCACTGCCAATACCATTTTTCTGCATATGTAAAAAGAATGTTTCTATTTTTTTCTTATTTTTTAAGTAGTGAAGTGAAGAAGAAAAATAGAAGAGACTATTCCAATATCAAAAAGGAATCACTCTTGGCCATAAAGCTATATCCAACCCCTTCTCTAAGAACACCAAAAGAAAGGACTTTAAGAACGAAATTCTAGATGCCCAGTTGCCATGGTTGCCCAGAGAGCAAGGCAAGGTGCCAATGAGAGGACTGTAGCTGTAACCTGTTTAAAGAGCACAAATGTGGTATTGGGAGGGCAAAAGGAATCTTTGTTTGGGGGCCTTTCACGATCTCTGCCTATCCACTATAAAAACAATCACATCAGGTAACATAACTTTCAGATTAGGAGCCAGTCCTGTGTGGATCAAGCATTGGCTCCTTGCACCATCAGGATTCTAACTGGAAGAGAAAAATGCTGGAAAATTACCTATTTTCCAGGTGGTTACCATAGCAGCCCACAGTCCTCTTGACCTGGAAAGTCGAGTGGTGTTAAAGGATCAGTTGGGTGTCAATGGGACATAAAGACTATCTGGCCTCCTTCTCTCAAGTTGGGCCATCTTGAAGGCCATCTGGCCCTCCAGATTTCCTGCCAGCCAATCTCCAGTCTCCTTCTTGCTTGCTTGCCTACCTGTCTTCAGCTTGATCTAGTTTTGCAAATGTCCAGCTGGGGCCTGGAGAGCTCCCAAAATTACAACTGATCTCTAGAGCAGAGAGGTCATTTTCTCTGGAAAAAATGGCTGCTTTGGAGACTGAACTCAATGCCATTATACCCTGCTGAGGTCTCTCCACTCCCCAAACCTGACCTCTCCTGGTTTCTCCTCCAAAAAATCTCCAGGAATTTCCCAGCCTGGAGCTGGCAACCTTAGCCTGAGCCCAGCTAGTCTACACTATGCCTATTTCACGTATCCCTGACCTACCAGCCATTACCTTGCCAAGATCCATACCAACCTCAGGACCTGACATCATCAGTGGTCACTGGCAGTAACAACAACCTCCTTGGGATTGTAAACAGAATTTACTTCAATCTGGACTGCATACATGAGTCCTATTTACCTGTCTTAATTAGTAACAATCAGTTCTGCTTCCACACACTCCATGGGGTGGGGGGGTTTGAACCTGCTCCATCACCTGCCGAAGTGCTTCTTCTTAATCTCCTTATGTCTTGCATTCCCTGATCCTATAATCTACCTCAGCCATTCTCATGCTTATCCCCATCTTCTTTCTGCATTTAACCAGTTCTGCTGATTCAAACATCACATTCTTCTGAGAGGTGCTAGAAGAATTGCCTGACTGCTCCACTGCAGGTAGGGTTGCCAACCTTCAGGTACTAGCTGGAGATCTCCTGCTATTACATCTGATCTCCAGCCGATAGAGATGAGCTCACCTGGAGAAAATGGCCTCTTTGGCAATTAGACTCCCTGCACTTTCAGTGAACATTGGAGTTGTCATGTGAGTGACCAGGCCACTGCTTGGCCACTGCCTCAAGTTTTATCCCTGTCTAGTGATGTCTGAAAGCCCCCTGGGAAAGCTCACTCATCCCATTGACAGGTTTAACGTCACAGTCCCTCAGATGTTCTGCTTATACCTGAATTAGAGTTGCCATCCTCCAGGTAATAATTGGAGATCTCCTGCTATTACAACTGATCTCCAGCCAATAGAGACCAGTTCACCTGGAGAAAACGGCTGCTTTGGCAATTGGGCTTTATGGTGTTAGTCCTTCTCCTCCCCACCCCCCACCCCCAGGTTCCACCCCCAAAACCTCCTGCCAGTGGCGAAGAGGGACCTGGCAACCCTTGGCTGAATTTATCTTCATTTTCAGGGGTGATGGTCAATGTCTATATCAGGCATGCTTTGCTACTCTTACTGACTTGTTTAAATTTCCTCTTTGATGATTGGATTGAAAAGGAACCACCAAATTCACCTCAGATTTCAAGAGATATTTTATTTATTTATTTACTTCATTTATACCCCTTCCCCCCTCCCATGGGGACCCAAGGTGACTTACATAAGTCTCCTGTCCTCCATTTTATCCTTGCAAAAACTCTGTGAGGTAGGTTAGACTGAGAGTGTGTGACTGGCTCAAGGTCACCCAGCAAGCTTCCATGGCGGAGTGGGGACTCGAACTTGGTTCTCCAAGATGCTAGTTCGAAGTTCTAACCACTACACCATGCTAGCTCTTGATGGCATTACATGGCCAGTCTAATCCAAGGTTTAATTTTTTTAAAAAAGAAGTTACCAATCACAGAAAGTATTGGGACAGGAAAAGCTAGAGAGAACCCCCCCCCTCCGTTTGTGTCTCAGTTGCTTCAGTTTTCCTTGCCAAGATTTTCCAACTAATGGAATAATGATTTTGCTGTCATTCTCAATGGCTGTGCCAGTTCTTCCCCTTGCCCACACAAGCCCCTTGCCAGCAGTGTCCATCACCCTCTGACAAAGAGGAACAGCAGCTAATTTTACCCAGACTATCGTATTCAAAGCAGGGGGACCAAATTCACAGAGAAATGATTTTGTTTTTCCATTTCCTATAGCACTGGCCTAATTGTGTCGCTAAGTCTGTAATTTGCCTCTCACAGAGCCAAGTTAATGATAGGCCCCACGCTGCTGCCTCCCTCCCTTTTGATAGATGAGTGTGCAGACATGCACACACAGCCTGTGCCATCCCAAGGCTTCCAGGCCAGTGATCATAGGGAAGATCATGCTAACAATGATCCCTGCTAGGGGCTTTGTTTGCCCTCCTTGGTGGAAACACTGTAAGGGGAAGAACAACCTGCTGAGTTATCCCACTGACAAAGCATTACCACTGAGAATTTTAACAGTACAGCCAAGATGTATCAACTAATGTGCAGTAGCACAGGTGACCTGTTGTGACCTCAGGTTAGTGCTCCTGTCCTTTGGAGACCACTCCTTCCTATGTCAGACTAATAGTTCCTTCTAATTAATCAATTTTAATGCAGATTTAAGGCAGATGTTGGACCTACAATGCTATTGGCTGTAGATGTGCTAGGTCGCGGGTTGCCAGGTCCGTCTTTGCCACTGGCGGAACCTGAGGAAGGCGGCGTTTGGAGAGGGGAAGGAAGGACTTCAATGTCATAGAGTCCAATTGCCAAAGTGGCCATTTTCTCCAGGTGATCTCCAGCTAGTACCCGGAGGTTGGCAACCCTAGCTAGGTCTGTGATCAGGGTTAGGTGCTGCCTCTAGTACAATGGAGCCATTTGTCCTGTGTTACTAAATTTAGGTACCTAGCCAAGCACTGAAACACAGGATCAGCCTCTTCAGTTGCCATCCTGGTTCTATGCACTCTTACTTGGTTTCCATTTACATATATTGGTCTTTCAAGTAATCATTCTTAGAATAAGGATGAAAGCCCACAAAGCTGAGCAAGTGATGTTAAACTCTATGGGATTGCTTAGAGTCAAGGAAGGGTGCAGCATAAAGATCTATTATCACTCCGCAGCTAAGAAACTGAGCAGGGAATCCAGTAGTCCTTAGTTCTAATTTCATGTAGGCTATGAACTCCTGAGGTTGGGTTGGTAAGCCGTTTTCTCTCAACCTGGTGCTGGTATTGACTTCTAAAGCCCCAATATGGTTTGGGGCCAGCATACCTGAAGGACCGCCTACTCCCATATAAGTCAATCTAACCAATTATCTTCGGAGGCCCTGAGTGCCCCCACTATCTGAGACTAAATGGGTGGTAACCCAAGAAAGAGTCTTCTTGGTTGTGGAGCCAAAATTTTGGAACTCCCCTGAGTTGGGATGCCAGCCTCCAGGTGGGACCTGGGAATCCCCTGGAATGACAGCTCATTTCCAGATTACCGAGGTCAGTTCCCCTGGAGAAAATGGACATTTTTGAGGGTGGACTCTATGGCGTTCTACCCCACTGAGGTCCCTGTCCTCCCCAGGCTCCATCCCCAAATCTCCAGGAGTTTCCCAACCTGGACCTGGCAACTCTACCCCTGGGAGATTTGTCTGTTTCCCTCTATCATTGTCTTCTGTGAGCAGGGTCGTGTCCGCACTGCACGTTTGCCGCTCCGATTTCTGCGGGGTTTCCTTGCATGTTCCCACTTCATCTCACCCGAAGGATTCCAAGGACGTCTCCAGAGCGCAATTTCTCCGGATTATAAAAATAAAACGTGTTCCTCACGCGGAGCAATGAAGTGGGAACATGCAACCCCGCTGAAAGCCCACCGCCCCGCCCCCCCTTTTCGGCTTTGCAAAGGAGGAAGGGGGAAAATTGGGGGGGTTTGCAAGCATTGCCTGCCGGATTCCGGCACAAACTCCCAAGTCAACCGAAGTGGGGTGGCATAAGTGGGGGGGAGGGGGGAGGGGCGGAATCGAGGCTTGCAAAACGAGCCCCCCCCCTTTAATTTGCATGCTTAGATGCGAGAGGGTGGGATGGCGGCAAGTCCCGGCAGCAAGTTTCGCTTTCCCCTCAAACTTGCGGCACAGTGGGAACAGAATTTTTATTTCATTTTCGATTCTTTTGTACTCGACACATATAAATAGCGAGGTAAGTTGCTGGTGCGTTCACGGGCCAGGTGAATCCTTTGTGTTTTGTTTGGCCATTCCCCCACTAACTTTTATTAGTTCTCCTCTCTGTTTGTATGTTTTTATGTGTTTATTTTCCCTTATATTATGGTTTATTTAATTGTTTTATACACACATACACACACACATGTATTTTAAATGCTTTTTTATATCTCAAATATTTTTAATGTTTGCCACCTTGGGAATCCAAAACTGGGTGGAAAGGCAGCAAGAAATGTTTTAAATAAATAGATTAACCTCAGTCCTGCCCCCACTACAATATGACAATACATTTTGTAATACAAATAAATAGTATTCCCTGCTTTTCCTCCTTCATCAGGCTGGCAAGGCACCTAGCAGATTAAAAACATACATAATAAAACACGCATCATAAGAATACATCTTAAAAACCATCAAAACCAAACAAAAACACATCATTAAAACAGTTAAAACCACGCTAAAACCCACACACAAAAAGAGGGATCACTGAGGGAGCACCAGATGAACAAAAAAATAAATAAATCTTCAGCCACTGGTAGAAGTAGCAACAGAAGGGGCCAGGCAAGTCTCTCTGGGGAGAGAGTTCCAGAGTTTGGGTACCATGACTAAGAAGTGCCTCATCAGGGTTAAAAAGGTACAGGTCCCCTGTGCAAGCACCAGGTCATTCCTGACCCATGGGGTGACATCACATCCCGACGTTTACTAGGCAGACTATGTTTATGGGGTGGTTTGCCAGTGCCTTCCCTGGTCATCTTCCCTTTACCCCCAGCAAGCTGGGTACTCGTTTTACCGACCTCGGAAGGATGGAAGGCTGAGTCAACCTTGAGCCGGCTACCTGAAACCGACTTCTGTTGGGATTGAACTCAGGTCGTGAGCAGAGTTTGGACTGCAGTACTGCAGGTTACCACTCTGCACCACGGGGCTCCTCTCTTTAGGTTTGCCACCTGCCCAATTTCAGAAGGCAGAGGCACCCAAAGCAGGGCCTTGGAAGATGTGTAAGGGAGTGAATAGACCTTCAGGTATTCTGGTCCCAAGCCATATAGGGCTTTGTAATGCTCTATAATACTGACCTACCTTACTGGGTTGTTGTAAGAAAATCTAAGATGATGCATAATGTCAGTCGAATACTAAATGTGTTGTCTACATGCCAAGTGTTATTAAGTTAGTGGGGCAAAATGTCAATATGCAATGTAATTTTCCTAAAATGTCTCTCCCCCACCTCCTTGTTTCCGTTCCTCCCCTTCCTTTCTGCTTCACCCCATGACCCTCCTGGTTATATTTAGCTTCCGCTGAACCTTACACAGGCTCTGCTGGCAGCACTAAGATCATCTCCTTTCACTGTGAGTCATGATCAGCATCTTTATTCATTACACAAATTAAAGCCTCCCCATCTGCTTCGGCTTGAACAAAAACCTGCAGCGCGGCTGTGCCAGCTCAGCCAAGTGGGGCCGCTAATAAAGCCAGCCCTCGTAGTGACTTGCCACCTTGGAGAAGCTCTCTGACTCCAGTCCTGGGACAGCAGCCAAGAGCCATGAGCTGCAGCAACCTCTCTGCAGAAGGCTTCCCTTCTTTTAACAACTGCTTTGGGGATTATAGCACTCTCCCTCCCCGATTCATCCCCCCTCCTTTAAATATAACTTTTTTTGAGCTGTAAAAAGGGGAAATTATCTGCAGATGTCTTCAGAGTGAGAGAAAAGTCTTCTTTTGGAGATCTGTGTTATAACTTCTCTATTTTAAGGAAGTGGTTGTGATTAGGGTTGCCAGGTCCCCCTTGGTCACCAGTGGGGGATGGGGGATAGGGTTGCTAGATCCAGGTTGAGGAACACCTGGAGATTTGGAAATGGAGCCTGGGGAGGACAGGGACCTCAGTGGGTTTCAATGCCATAGAGTCTACCCTCCAAAGCATCCATTTTCTTCAGGGGAACTGATCTCTGTAGTTTTGCCGAAATGTTAGAGTATCCCTGGCATCCCCCAGCAACATGCTGATGTCACTTCCAAGCACACAGAGAGTGATGTCAACACTTCAGGATGCTGCTGACATCCCTCCCTCAGTTTACTGTCATCCTCCCACACACACACACCAGCTGAGTGGCGGAAAGGAAGCTTGCCTGTGGGTCTAAGGTGGTACGGTATCATCCCTGCTAGGGTTACCAACCTCTATGTGGGGCCTGGGCATTACAACCAACCTACAGACTACAGAGATCAGTTCCCTGGAGGAAATGACAGCTTTGGAGAACAGTCTCTATGGCATCACATCCCTGCTGAGTTCCCTCCCCAGGGTCCACCCACAAATCTCCCAGAATTTCCCAGCCCAAAGTGGAAAACCCAATATTCTGCAGATACCTCAAATAGTTCTGAGTAAGATTTTACTTGAAGAAATGCAATGCAGGTTGGTTGGCCATGCTACCTTATATATCCGCTTAGTTGCTGAGAGTATAAGGGCTAAGCCATATGTAATGCTGGGATCTGTGTGCAGATCCCCAGAGGTGCAATTAAACAGCACAAAGCAGCCTTGGGGGAGAGGTCATGGATCAGGGCCGTAGAACTGAGGAAGGGGGCTTAACTCTTCCCACTGCACAGTGTCTCTCTGATAAGAAATGCTGGCCTTTCCCATGGCCCCTTTCAACACTGTAGAGAAAAAATATAGGAACATGCATCATGCTTACCTTTTTGCCCTCCCAGAATGTGAAGCAGCTGGTGTGGCAGATTCCCAATCAGACAAACGGCCCATGGCTGCTTTTCACAGTCCAGTTACACATCTGGGGTTCCAAGCATGGATCCTCAGCATAATCTGTGGGCTTTGCAATATTAAAACAAGTTGTTTAGAAGGAGGAATGTTGAATATCTCACAAATTAAATCATGAGGTATGTTTAGGTAAGAAGAATGTGGCCGGATTCGGGGATCCCTATTTAAAAGACTCTCCTTAGATATGATATGCAGCCCACAGTGTGTGAAACCCATAACATCAAGATGGGTGTTGGCTGGTTGAACAGTAACTTACAGGACACGCTACTAAATCAGAATGTTGCTTTCCTGCCATCTGCTTCATCCCACTTCCAATACCTTCATCAGTCTGACAGGGTCCCATCTCAGCAAGGTGCAGATAGATAGATGTTTCTGCCTCCCTTGGACATCCATCATTTAATTTCGCCATTTCTTTGATATTCATCAAATGCTTGTCCATTCCCGCAGGCCGCTGACAGGCTTGCAATTTCATCTAACGACACAGTTTCCAAAGTTACTTTTTTTCTGCGCAGTTCCCACTCAGTCATGAAGCTCCCTGGGTGACCTTAGGCCAGCCATATTCTTTCAGTTTATCCTACCTTACAGTGCTGTTTTGGGGCTAAAATGGAGGGGAAGAGAAACCAGTATGCTGCTCTCAGCTCTTTAGAGAAATGTGGGATACAAAGAATGACAGTCAAAGAGATAGATAGGTAAGTGACTATCAAGATATGCAAGTGCAGCATTCTGCTTTTGTCCAACTAATTCCAGAAGAGTAACTGAAGAAGAAGAGGAAAAAGAAGAAGAAGAGGAAGAAAAGGAGGAGGAAGAGGAGGAGGAGGAGGAAGAAGAGGAAGAAGAGGAGGAGGAGGAAGAAGAAGAGTTGGTTTTTATAGCCTCTTTTTATTTTCTCTATCTTTTTAAGGAGACTCAAACCAGCTTACAATTGCCTTCCCTTCCTCTCCCCATAGCAGAATTTAATCAGGAAGAAGAAGAAGAGTTGGCTTATATACCCCAATTTCCTCTACCAAAAGGATTCTCAACCCAGCTTACAATTGCCTTCCCTTCCCCACAACAGACACCTTGTGAGGTAGGTGGGTCTGAGAGAGTTTGGAGAGAACTGTGACTAGCCCAAGGTCATCCAGCAGGCTTCATGTGTTGGAGTGGGGAAACCAACTCGCTTCACCAGATTAGAGTCTGCCACTCATGTGGAGGAGTGGGGAATCAAACCAGGTTCTCCAGATTAGAGTCCACTGCTCTTAACCACTACACCATGCTGGTTGTTGCAATAAAAATAATCAGGAGTCTTGTGGCACATTAAAGAAGAACACGTTTTTATTCCGGCATAAGCTTTTGTGGATTAGAGTTCCCGTCACGAGTAGTTACACATATGGCAGGGGCTCCCAACGTGGTGCCTGTGGGTACCATGGCATCTGCCGACACTGTTTCTGGCACCTGCCAAGAGTTTTTTAGGAAGTGGGTGGGGCCACATTTGATTGGATGTGCAGATTTTTAAAAAAATGTTGCTTTGGCAGCAGCTACCACCACAGCACAAGGATCTACATTGTGTTACTGAAGTTAAGCGGTGGCAATCATTTTATGGCTGGCTCCACCTCCTGCAGCACCTCCATTTTGTGGCAGCCATTTTGTTGCTATTATGCTGTATCAGAATTACAAATGTACCTGCAGGCTCAAAAAGGTTTGATGTGCTGAGGTACTGGGTCCTTCCTAGGAAACATCATCGTATAAGTGTTTGTTGATAACACAGACATAAAACGACAGCAAAAGTTTCCATTACCAAACAAAGGAAAAATAGTGCAGACACAAAAAAATAAAATGTTTCATTAAATGTTGCAAAAACTTAGTGCGGAAACGGCCAATGTGGAGGCAGTTTTTTTCTGCTCTTTAGCTCATCAGGGATGGGAAATTGGGGCTTGGAGTGAGTAAACAGGAGGCCTAAGTTATGGATAAAGAAAGTCCCTCAGATATGCCCTTATGTATAACCTCATATTAGCCTAGTGATGACCCACCAAATGAGTAGGCTCTAGTAGTCTATGAAAGCTGATGCCAGGAAAAAAAACTCCAGTGCCACAGGACTTCTGTTCATTTCTCCTACCAAGGAACTCAAATCAGATAGAGCAGGAATATGCCATGCTCAGCACATGTGCCAACATGCAGCATGCCAGAGCATTTGGATTGGCACAAAAAGCCAGTTCTCTGTCTAAGCATCTGAAGCAAGCCCCTGAGGTGCTGGCAGTGCTGCTGGGGCTGGTGGCATGGAAGAAAGCAATGGACATGACTCACGTCCATCATTATCTCCTGGACCTGCACAGATTCCAGTCAGAGAGAACCCCTGAGGTTCTGGCAGCAGCATCGGGGCTAGGCTTTGCTCCCAGTGTGTCTGGCCAAGTCCATCCCTCGTTTCCCTCATTTTGTGTGCCACCAGACCAGCATCCTCAGGAGTCAACTTTTGCAGCATTTGGCATGCAGGCCACAAAAAGTTGCCTACCATGGGAGAGGCACCAGTTCAAACTTTTCCTTGGCCAGGAGCCGATCCAAACCTTCACAGACGAATGGAATCAGCCCATGTACACCATTTCTATCCTGAATGTCCAGGAGAAAGGACAGGAAATAAATGTGGAAAATGCATTTATTGCTTGAGGAGGTATCAGAGTGAAGCAACTATACAGAGACTCTTTCAGACTGCCTGAAACCGAACAAAGAATCCATTAGTTGAGAAAAAGCATCCCGGAACACAAAACTTGCAAACGTTTTTATATTTCCTCACATTCTCGACTAACCCACACTTCAAAGAAAGATGAACAATACATGCAGCCACTAAAGGATAATCAATGCTAGAAGGAGAGCGCCTAACCACTATTTGCATGTGCTAATATTCCGTGCCATAATCATGAATTGCCTTGTCATGCATAAGGAAGTATTAACTAACACCTGAGAAAGAGCAGCAGGCTTCCATGACTCTTCTGAACTAGCTGATCCATCAAATCCAATCAGAAAATGATGAATGTGGAGGGATGGGGTAATTTTTTTCTTCTCAGAAGCTCTTTTGACAAGTGTGATCTTATCAAAGTTCCAGGCTTTTCATTATCTCAGGTTTCCCCCCCCTCCCTGGCAGTTGCTCTCAGCCCTGCTCCCTCCTCGCCTTGCTGGTGGAGGAACATTCACTTTTTCTTTTACTGATTGATTGTATGCGCTGGCCCAGCCAGACCTGCCCTCCCCCTCAGAGGGGAGGGGTAGAACAGACAGCCCCTTCTTTCCTCTCTCTGGGATTCAGGAAACAAGAGAGACTGCTTTGGAGCCTGGACCTGGACACACATTTCAGGACTGGCGCAGTCGAACACCCAGCTTGGATCAGCAGAGAGCTGGGGGTTAAATATGAGTTCCCTTCCAGCCATTTAGTTGTGAGTTGTACAATTTATGTATGCGTGTGCACAAAAGTGTGAATTAAATTTGAGGAATGTAATCTACATTTACAGGGGAATTGTAAATGGTGCCAGAGTGCATTTTCTCTCTCTCTCTCTCTCTCTCTCTCTCTCTCTCTCTCTCTCTCTCTCTCTCTCTCTCTCTCTCTCTCTCTCTCTCTCACACACACACACACACAGTTCTGCCAAGGCCAGACGCATGAACTGTTGACTGACAGTCAAAGTGACTCACCTCTCTTTTTCAACATTTAAACCTTTCTTTCTTTCTTTCTTTCTTTCTTTCTTTCTTTCTTTCTTTCTTTCTTTCTTTCTTTCTTTCTTTCTTTCTTTCTTTCTTTCTTTCTTTCTTTCCTTCCTTCCTTCCTTCCTTCCTTCCTTCCTTCCCATCCAGCCTGATGAAGAGTTCTGGTGAAGTGGAAAGCTCACACAAACTGTCATTTGGGTGTCATTAATAAAAGATATTATGGAGATTTTTTTAAATTTGACTTTGGGATCCACACAGTTGCTAGCCACTTCTCACCACCTGATCACTTTCCATTGTGGAGGGTAGCCACATGTGCCAGGATACCAGATATCAGGCTTTGGCCCAAGACTTGTATTGGATGCCCATCAGGGACACATCTTGAAATCTCAGGACCATTAGGTAGCCCTCCTACTTGACGGCTTTGGTAATGAATCATGGACATGAATGCTACTAATTCATTAAGACTTTCCCCATTTTTTTTACTGATTCCTTGACCCCCTATGATTTAGTGGGAAAATGAGCCCAATCACAGTCCCCAACAGGGTCCTGGCCCAAACCTATAGAACTCCCCCTGCAAGAAGCAGGTGTGAATTTTCCTGGATTCTGTCAACAGGATGGCTTCTGTCAATGGGAAGTATGACCTGACACAGGAGATTGTGTGAGTTTGGCAATTCCTAGACTCATTCAGCAGCGGTGGAATTTATGGCCCACTGAATGGATCCAAGGAATAGATTTGGAAGCAAGGAAGTAGATAAGGGAATAAGTTCAATTATTCACATCTGAAATGTTTCCGTTGTGCTTTCCTTCTGTTTTAAATAATTTACCCAAGTTTATTACTTCTGGACAAACTCCATTGCACGGTACAATGGTTATACTGTCAGATTAGGATCTGGGAGACCCAGGGCCCTATCCCCACTCTGCCATGAAAGCCTGCTGGGTGACCTTGGGCCAGTCACATACTCTCAGCCTGACCTAACTCACAGGGTTGTTGTAAGGATCAAATGGAAAAGATGAGAACATCGTACGCCATTTTGGGTCCCCAGCATGGAGGAAAGAGGAGTATAAGTGAAGGAAATAAATGACGGCTTTTCTTTTCTGAGCAAGCACACCATTCACATTCTAACCAAGCAGCTGCAGCACCCCAGCCCTTCCAAGGCAGACTGATCATCCCCCTGTGCATTCACGTGAGCTGCCCATCACCTTGGACTGACCTTGTGCAAACTCTTTGTCCTGACTTGACTTTTTATGCAAGCTTTTCATCATTCCTTGTATGCACGTTATAGTCTGCACCCTTTTGCTTTTCTATTTCAAGGGCAATCTTTTAATAAAAGCTTTTAAAACCCTGCTGGGGTTTGTTGCATCTCAGACTCACATGCTATCCCAGCTGCTTTGTCCCTTAGAAAAAAATAGTGGCTGAGGAAAATAAGGAGAGGAAGACCTCCAGCTTCTTCCAAAATAACATCTCCCCAATTCTCTGTCTGGAGTAATAATCCCCCAATCACCAGAGGTGGTAGCTGTCAATCATTTACCCCACCTGTCCGAGGGTTAACTAGGAAGGGCAGAAGGGGTTAGAAGGATGTAAGGTGTACAGGCCAGTCTGCTCCCCTCAGAAAAGGCCTCCACAGCTGGACCAACACAACTGTCCACATCTTTAGTCTAGTTTGGGGATACCGGAATTTAGGTAACCAAGAGAGGGCTCCTTATCCAAGAGAGGGGGAGTGAACCTGGGAAGAAATAATGAGGTAATACTGCCCCAGTGTGTCTTACGCTGACTCTTAGTACATCTACTAAAATTAACCTCTCGTATTTGCAACACAAGCTTTGCCATGTTTTCCCAATGCTTTGAAGGGACCTATTTGGCATCAGAGAGACATTTGATCAGCTGCTAGTTTTTGTGTTTTCAGTTGGAGGGCATCTATTTTTGTTCCTTCCTCCTCAAAGGCTGGGGCTGTCCCCAGATTAGAGCCGTACCCTGTGCCAGTTGGCGTAAGCAGCACATTCTGTCCATGATGTGCACAGAGGTCTTAAGATCATGACCTGAAAGATCTTTTTCTCTCCTACCCACCCACCCCCCACTCTTTTTTAGCATCCTGCCTGATTAAGAGTTCTAGAAAACAAAAAGCTGGTTCACAATATGGTGCTATTTTGGTTAGTCTTAATAAAAACTATGACGTGGCTTTTGTTTTTGAATTATGAGAAGAGTTCTCTATGTATAAAACTACATGTCATGGAGTAAGCTAGAAGCACCCTTGTCTCTGACATCTAGTATTCTGGGAACAGATATATTTTTTGTATTGAAAAGCATTTAGTCATATGAATCTCAACAATCATTCTGATGTAATTCAAGCCAGAAACAGGTTTACCTGCTAGCTACTATTTGGGAGACCAAGTTTCAGCCTGTGAGCTTCCTGGTTCAAGCCAGAGTTCCTGAAAACCACCCCCTGTCTTCTGCCAGACTCTTTGGCAACTTGCAAACTCTCCCCACAATCTACAGGATGGGGTATTCAATAAACAATACAATAGGATTAGGGTCATAGAACCAATCAAAAATCTGAAAACAGAACTGAAACCAAGCATAACTATTAACATGACGCCTTAAATGATACAAAAATTACATAGTAGGAAAGAAGAAGAAGAAAAAGAGTTGGTTTTTATATGCCGACTTTCTCTACCACTTAAGGAAGACTCAAACAGGCTTACAATCACCTTCCCTTCCCCTGCCCACAACAGACACCCTGTGAGGTAGGTGGGGCTGAGAGAGCTCTAACAGAGCTGTGACTAGCCCAAGGTCACCCAGCTGGCTTCAGGTGTAGGAATGGGGAAACAAATCCAATCCCCAGATTAGCCTCCGCCGCTCATGTGAGGAGTGGGGAAGCAAACCTGGTTCTCCAGATCAGAGTCCACCACTCCAAACCACCACTCAACCACTACACCATGCTGGCTCTTTCAGTAAGCTAAACATAGTAGAGATCACAGCCCCTAATAATTTATCTAAGTAACTTTGTGAATCGTTTAGCACAGTGCAACTCCATTGCCTGTGCAGAAAAGCTCTCTTGAATAATTCAGTTTTGCAGTTTGTGGAAAGCCAGGAAACTGGGAGCCTTCCTGATCTCCACAGGCAGGCCATTTCATAAGGTGGGGGCCACAACGGAGAAGGTAGGTGTATGGGCAGTTGTTGATTTTGCCCATCTGCAGGTTGATCTTGCTCAGATGAGTGAAGCTGTCATGGCGGTGCATAGGGAGAGAGGTGGTCAAAAGGGGTGAATGCTCAAAAGCATACACTGGAATCAATTTAGTTAGGATTTAAGGTACTGGTGGCATCTTTTTTTATTTTACTGAATAAGAATATATTCACAAGAAATGACTCAGAAGAGCTGCAGCCCATCCTTTCCAAGCATATCAGTGTGTGAAGCATAAGCAAATTTAGGGACGTGAGCGTCATCATTCATAGGCATGCCCGGCAGGAACAGATTTTCTTAATGAGTCCTGCTCGACTCCAACCTATCTTAACCTGTGCTCATAAATGAAGAAAAAGATCCTTACTCATCCATATTTCCCCCTAAGAAGCAAATGCACACGTATTTCCCATCTGTAGCAAACAATTTGCACACAGTTTGTCCAATTAAGCTTTTGCTGCAGAGCAAACTCATGTCAGGTTTTTCTTGCATGTGTCACAACTGGCAGCGAAGCTGATAAGAATTAGGGCCATGGCATGGAGGAGGGGGTTTACCCCACACACACACTACCAGTTTCCCAACCACTGCTCCTCTTTGCCCTGCAGAGGAACCATCCACATCCCTTAAGTGCTATAATTAGACTGGGGAAAACATAATGGATTTCCCGGAAAAAAAGCATTCATTATCATTGTCATAATTGCAGTATGGATTGTGGTCATGCGAGTGTCACCTTGTGGTAATAGTTCAGTGATGGAGAATAACGCAAGCCTCTGCCCTATTCAACCACATGCCATTACTGAAATATTTTTTTCCTCAAGCATTGTATTTTATGGCTAGGAGGGAAGGCGGCATGGTAGAATTCGATCTTGTCAGATCTTGGAATCTAAGCAGGGTCGGTACTTGGATGGGAGACCACCAAGGAAGACTCTGTAGAGGAAGGCAGTGGCAAACCACCTTTACTTCTCACTTGCTTTGAAAGCCTCTTGCTGGGATTGTCATAAGTTGGTTGTGACTTGATAGCACATACATGCATATTTTATGGCTTTGTTTTAAAACTAGATGGAAATCTTATGCTCCCCTCCCCTCCACCTGCTCTACCAGCATCCACTTGCCCTCAAATTGGCTACTGTGCTAGAAATAACACAGCGGGGATCTGGGCATAGCCAATCTTCCATAGGGAAAAACAGTTGGCTAAGACTACCCATTTTCAGCTATCAGCCACACAACTACACACAGCTAGAAGAACTTGTATGATGAATTCAGCCAGTGAACAACATTGACAGTGAGTGCAATCCTAAGGGGCGGGGGCTGAAAGTGCTCAGGGGACTGATATAGTCACACTGGCATATCTTGGAGATACTCAGCCACAGCAACACTGTACCACTCTTGGCTCCGTCCTAGCTCTGCGGTGGCCACGCATCAGCAAGCCAGTGGCATAGGTCCCTGTGGTGGTGTGCAAGTGGGTGGGCCAGGAGATCTTGGCAGGAGGTAGTCAGCTCCCTAAGGTGTTCCAGCCTGGGAACACCTCCAGCCAGTGGCAAGAAGTTATGCCAGCACAGCATGGCCAATAGGCGCACAAGCAAACCAAAAACTCAAGTGCCCCCCCCCCACTGGCGTGAACACACCCAAAAGGACAAAAAGAGCACAGGATGCCAGCTACAAATGGAACCAATGTTCTCCCTCCTCTGTAGCAGCCAAACCCCCTCCCCAGCACCCAATTGCTACCCACCAGCCTTACAAAAACCCAGACCAGGATATCCCAGAACAAATTAGGTAGGGAGCATGGCATGGGACTCTGTCTCACAGCTCCCCACTCTGTGGACTTAGAGCAGCTTGGCCCTTTGGTGGTGGGACAAGCACAGAGAGGTGAGAACTTAGTGGGCAAGAACTCAGCACTTACTCCCAAGGGGGAGAGCTTGGTCCATACTGTGTGGCTAACATGTATCATTTCAGAGTCCTAAGAAGTGCCCATCTCCAGAGGCTCGACCTGAATTACACAGGAAAACAGGGGACAGAAAAATATACCTGCTTTCCCATTCTTCTTGCATGAGGCTGAGTGCCGCCCTGGAAATGCAGCTTCCCACAGTCTAGCCCAGCATTGCATTTGTGCATGGACAGCATGAGCTATGCCCTCCTGGTGTCATGGCCCCTGTCATGCAATGGGGAAAGATCTCAGGAAAGTTTCCTGCGTGAACTGGTGTGTGTGTGTGGGGGGGGGATATTATCAGCCCCACAGTGGGCTGTGAGGTCATTCTTTTGCCTGGAACCCACTTCCCAGAACAGAAGAGGGCTCACTGGTGGTTTGGGGAGGGGGGGTTGGCTGCTGCCCCATTTACTTGTTGGTAGGGTTGCCAACCTCCAGGTATTAGCTGAAGATCTCCTGCTATTACAACTGATCTCCAGCCAACAGGGATCAGTTCACCTGGAGAAAATGGCCACTTTGGCCATTGGACTCTATGGCATTGAAGTCCCTCCCCTCCCCAAACCCCACCCTCCTCAGGCTCCGCCCCAAAAACCTCCCGCTGGTGTCGAAGAGGGACCTGGCAATCCTACTCATTGGAGCAGCTGGCTGGAGAACCCTTCTACTCATTCCCTTGCAGGATTCGGAGCCTTGTGCTACAGCCAGTGGTGCTGCAGTGGATGGATCATTAGCAGTTGCTCAGCACAGGACAGGTGAGTGTCGTTTGGATGGCCACAGCATCTGCCTCGATGAGGGTTCGAGGAAAATCCCTTCCCCATGGGGCTTGTGCTCAGTTGCCGTTGCCGCACGTGTCTCTGCTTTGCTTTCCTGCAGGTGGTGATTCAACAAGGAGACCTCAGGGCACGGCCAGTTCCATTCCCCCATCAACTTTGCTCGGTCTGCTGTCCCAGCCCATCTCCTGAAGTGGAGCATTGCACCCAGCCAGCTTGTCCACCTGAAACTCTGCCCAACTTAGATGCATGCTATGCCAGGGAAGGCTCAGTCTGTCTCCCCAAGGCCTGGGTAGGGTTGCCAGGTCCCTCTTCACCACTGGCAGGAAGTTTTTGGGGTGGAGCCTGAGAAGGGCAGGGTTTGAGGAGGGGAGGTAAAGGCTGTGGAGAAAGCCATGGGCTAGGTTTGGCATAACCATTGGCCTTAAGTCTTGGCAGGTCAATCTCTCTGTGAGTCTCAATGGTGGCAAAGAATATGGTCACAGCTCATCTTGTTTCCAGTTGTCTGGTTGGGACAGAATGTGCTTTCCTGTCTCATAGAGAGAATCCAGTCTTTAGTGCAACACATTCCTGGCCTTGATGCTGTTGTCTACTTAAGGTGCTGCTCAAGTAAGCAAAAAGGTAAAGTGATGAAGATAATAAATTATGCTCCTCCTGCTGCACAGATGACTTGCTGGCTCTAGGGAAATCATGAATCAGACTTTGCAGAGGCTGCAGCTCTGTTCATCAGTTCTCATTATCCTAGGTCTAGCCAGAGCCAATTATATTACATGCACCGGCAACGGAGCTCTTCAAAAGATTTGGTTTAAACCCCACCCAACTGTATGTAAAGTAGGCAATTTTATCACACTTTCTTATATGTGTTATCCTGTTTTTATTGCACCACTTTCTAATGTTGGGGATCTAATTATTGTATGCAGCTACTGTATTTTTATGTGTCATATGCATTGTACGGTTTTGTTGCATTTTTAGTTGTACAATCCACCTTGCATGTCAGCGAGAAAGGTGGACTGATGATGATGTAGGGAAGGAAATAAATAAAACTGAGTCAAACTTGGAATAGAAAGCATTGCTTAGAACCCTGACATGTGCTTGCATACACATGCATAAATTAATTTAGAGAAGGTGATGGTGTTCTGACCCTAGAGTTGCCAACTTCCATGTGGGGACTGGAGATCCCTTGGAATTAGAAGTGCTCTCCAGACTGTACAGATCAGTTCCCCTGAAAAAAATGGGTGCTTTGAAGGCTGAGCTCTATGGCCGTATGCCCTGCTGAGGTCCCTCCGTTCCCCAAACCCCACCCTCCCCAGGCTCCACCCCCTAAATCTCCAGGAATTTCCCAAATCAGAGTTGGCAACTCTATCTGATTCCGTGCTCTTTTTTTCCTGCAATGGTAGAGGGTCCCTATCTTTGGTACAGATAGGGTTGCCAACCTCCAGGTACTAGCTGGAGATCTCCCACTATTACAACTGATCTCCAGCCGATGGAGATCAGTTCACCTGGAGAAAATGGCCGCTTTGGCAATTGGACTCTATGGCATTGAAGTCCCTCCCCTCCCCAAACCACACCCTCCTCAGGCTCTGCCCCCCAAATCTCCCGCCGGTTCTGAAGAGGGACCTGGCAACCCTAGGTACAGACCTAGATCTCTCTGCAATTGAAGCCTGGCCAGGTTGGTCACATGCCGGCAACTCACTATAGAGGGATTAGTTGTGATTTCGTGACAGTGATGCAAGAAGAACAATCTGAAACTTTGCCAGGCATCTGAAGCGCTTTGAGGCACGATAAACATTGGCACCCCCCATTCTTTATACATGATATCTAAAGGTAATGTTAAAACCCGGGGTCCCTGTCTGCCTCCAGCCCCTCCAGTGATGTGTGCTGTGAAATTTACCATTGCTGTGAATCTATCTTACAATGAAGTAAGTTGCACAGCGGGAGTAAGGCCAGCTAAGTGGGTGGAAGGGGTGGGGGGGAGCTGGAGGTCAGTCACCTGGGAGAGTTGCCCTGGTAGGTTGGGAACCCCCTGCTGAGGTAAGAGGGTTGTGAAATGTCAGCAGGAAGAGAGGCTGCGTTGTGCATTAACCCTCATGAATGATGACGAGCATGTTGCTAAATCCATGCCAGACAAGTCGCAGTACTCCAGCTATATATACCTTGCAAACAGGAAGCTGTTATGTTGCACCTTTGTGTACAGTCATCCGGAGACAAAAAGACCACCTAGGGCGAGAACATAATTAAAATGCTAATAAACCTGACTCAGCGAGAGGCTTTTCTCTCGGTGCCCACCTAGGGAATGCATGTACCATTTTGAAACGGTAACAAGAAGCACTGACTGTAAACAGGGGCCTGAGAAAAGAACCTTTCAAATGTTTCCCATTTGGGGGAGGAAGGGCAGCATGCGTTATCCTCACAGATCTCTCTGGTGACAGAACATTGGCAAAGTTTTGAATTGCGGGCGACCACTGTTTTTCAACCACTGCTAAAAGCGGTGACAAGCAACCCAGCAAAAAACAAGGCAATGGTCATATTCACATGGAATTTTCATTCCAGCTTGGCTCCTTAACAACATCATTTCCCCCCTCCGCCTTACACACAGATCGTTTATGCATGGGTACTTTCACTCACGTTTGCCCCTGATCTGTCTTTGTTGTTCTTTGGAGTTATGCATGAATTTTTGGTCCATAAGAAATGACCTCACTGCCAGCCCTCACAAATCCTGGGACTTCCCATTCCTCTGTTAACACGATTCTTCCTTCTCCCCTGAGCTTAGCCTGGGTGAAATCCCCGTGCATAAGGCAAAGCGCGGGACACGCAAGCTTGGTTTCTCTCTCAGCCAATTACAAAGCAGCATGTAAAGAGGCAAGGAATCAAGGGCTTCCTGTTTCCTCAGAGCTTTTTCTGAGCAGAAGAAACGCTTTTTAAAACCAAGGCTTGGATCTCTCCCCCCCCCTCCTTTCAGATTGCTCCATTGTTGTTGTTTTTGGTGGTTGTTCTTAAAATGCTTTTTTATGTGGCAGTTGGGTTTTTTTTTGGGGGGGGGGAGATTTTCTCTCACAGTAAGCACTACAAGTAAGCCAATTACAAAGCAGCACTTAAAGGGTTGGGACTTGATTTGAGCTTGGAGACTGCTGGTGCATAATTCCCAGCAGGAAAGTGTGGGTCCAGCAAGCAACAAACCTCAGCGAAAACTCCCATGCATAAATGACCACAGTATCCTTTGCCAGTTGTTGCTCTGCTGATTTCCTCTCAACGTTTAGACCAACTTTGTGCTGATGTTTCTGGAAGGGATGTCACTGAAGCATTTTCAGTGGCGTCTGTACAGTTTGCTGCACTCTTAAAGATCAGGCCTCCATCCAACCACTTCCATGCCCCACTTCCTAGCCACCTCCTTTTTTTCTGAGCTGCTGTCATTTTCCTTGGCAGCCCCTGCTATTTTTTTTTAAAAAAAAAACTTGCAACCATGTTGATCTACTGCTGCAGCAGATTACCATAAACTGAGTTTCTTGGGGGAGGAGTCTTGTCTTACAATAGAATAGTATGCTTAGCTGTTAATGTTCCTATTTTCTATTAAAATGCTGAATGTTAATTGACAGCTCCAAGCCAATCAGTCAAAGAGGATTGGTGAGTTGCCAAGAGGGGGGGGGAGCTCAGCTCCACACTTGTCTCTTCACTCGCAAACAAATACAGTTCCTGATTCTCTGGGGCCCGGTAGGGTTGCCAGCTCCAGACTGGGAAATACCTGGAGATTTTTGGGGCAGAGACTGAGGAGGGCAGGGTTTGGAGAGGGGAGGGACTTCAGTGCTATAGAGTCCAATTGCCAAAGTGGCCATTTTCTCCAGGTGAACTGATCTCTGTCGGCTGGAGATCAGTTGTAATTGTGGGAAATCTCTAGCTAGTACCTGGAGGTTGGCAACCCTAGGCACCACCAGGGACTCCCAGAGTAGCTGGAAATGGTGGTGGGGGAAACACAGGGAGTAAGACAGCATCTTTGGTGATGGTGGCAGCTACTAGAAGATTAAATTTCAACCCAAGTGACTTGGAGGGGGAAGGCATTTCCCATAGCCAAGGAAACGTGAGACAGGAGCAAGGGTGTATGATATGTGAGGGTGTATGGTCTGTGCTGGCAGCGACTGACCAAGAAATGGATTTTGGGGTGGTAGTGGATAGCTTGATGAAGATGTCAACCCAGTGTGTGGCAGCTGTGAAAACAGCAAATTCCATACTGGCCGTAATTAGACAAGGAACAGAGAATACTGCCCTTTGTACAAATTTGTACTGCCCTCGTACAAATCTATGGTGAGACCACGTTTGGAATACTGTGTACAGTTCTGGTCACCACATCTACAAAAAGATATTGCAGAGCTTGAGAAGGTGCAGAAAAGACCAACCAAAATGATCAGGGGACTAGAGCCACTGCTCTATGAGGAGCGGTTAAAACACTTAGGGCCGTTTAGCTTGGAAAGAAGGCAGTTAAGGGGAGACTTGACAGAGGTCTGTAAAATTATGCATGGTATGGAGTGAGTGGACAGGGAAAAGCTTTTCTCTCTCATAATACTAGGACATGGCGTCATCTGCTGAAGCTGGAGGGTGAGATATTCAAAACAGATAAAAGGAAGTATTTCTTCACACAATGCGTAGTTAAATTGTGAACTCCCTGCCCCAGGATGTGGTGATGGCTGCCAACTTGGAAGAATTTAAGAAGGGAGCGGACATATACATGGAGGGAGGGCTATTCATGGCTACGAGTCAAAATGGATACTAGTCATAATGCATACCTATTCTCTCCAGGATCAGAGGAGCATGCCTATTATATTAGGTGCTTTGGAACAGAGGCAGGACAATGCTGCTGCAGTTGTCTTGTTTGTGGGCTTCCTAGAGGCATCTGGTTGGCCACAGTGTGAACAGACTGCTGGACTTGATGGACCTTGGTCTGATCCAGCATGGCCGTTCTTGTGGCATTTGTGTGTGCATGAAAGAGAGAGAGAAGTATAAATCGAGTCCTCTCCCCTGTTTCTGCTCTAATAGAGATCTCAGTAAGCCTGCATAGTGAGCTAGATTGAGGGTGGCGGACTGTCTCAAAATGCAGCTCCAGGTCTACAAAAGGTGTAACACCATCTCACATTATCCTTTTCTGTCGATAGGGCATGTGTGTAAGAGGGGGGGAAACAGTGGCGGTGCATTGCCACCTTTGTGGTAACAAAACAGATGAGGGATCTAAAATGCGATCCTTCAGCAGATCATGTGCAAGGAACAGCCCAACTCGGCAACTTAGAAAAAGCAGAGGAAAAGCCAAGGAAAGCAAACCATCAGGAAAAGGACTTGTGATAATGCTTTAGCTGGAAGAGCAAGGGCAACAGAGAAAATACAGAACAAGGGTTTTGTGAGGGAGACTTGTAAAACAGGTCTCTTTCCAAAGGCTTTTTGTTATGGGTCGTGCTTTTGCATTTTGACAGCATGTTTGCTGTTTGTATTCTGAAACATAACTGATGGTTCCAGGGAAATTGAATTTGTTTTTAGGTTGCTGCCTTATTCTTATTTGTTTTCTAGTGCATACATATATTTATATTTCACCTTCCTCTGGGGATTCAAGTCAGCTAACAAAATGCCCACTGGCAAAGGATACATTAAAACATGCAAGAAAACATCCATACATATGACCCTGCAAATAACTACCATAAATAGCTCTGTTTCAGCCCTCCTACACAGTTCTATAGATTCATATACCCATCTATTTCAGATGAAGTCAATCTGAAATAGGACCTGTTTGCAAGCCTGCCTAAAAATGCAGTGTGATGTTACCTTTCAAACCTTTCATCTCTGGTAAACTTAAACTATTCCATACAATTTGTGCAATGATTGGAGATGCTCTCGAATGGGCAGAGGAGGAATGAGCCAGTCTGTGCAGAGATGCAATGAGAAGGTGATAACTGGGAAGCGTGTAACTGGTGCCTAAGTTCATACAGGGAGATGCAGCCCTTGAGATCTGTGGTTCCTAGATCATAAAGGGCTGTAAAAGGTAAAAAAAAAAAAAAAAAAAAACAAGCCTTAAGCAAACAGAAGACCAATGAAATATTTAAGAGCAGATGTGATGTGTTCAAAGTGCCGAGCTACAGACAACAGTTGGGCTGCTGCATTCTTCACTAGCTGAAACTTCCAGGTCATAGTAAGATCTATCCCATGTACAGGGTGTTACAGTACTCCAGCCTGAAGCCTACAAGAAAAATTGCAGCGTGAACAGTAATATTTTGTCTTAGCTGGAGCTCTAGAAAGTTTTTCTTTTAGGTCTTTCTTTCCCAGCTTTGTTTTGCATTCACCACCATTGGAGAATTTGCATGGCAACAATAGTGCAATAAGTAAATCACACACACACACTCTATCTAACTCAAGGTAGTGATTATAAGATCCTTTGACTAATCAGACTTATAGACAGCAAACACTCATCCCAGTGACAGGTGGCGGTGAACACACAAATAATAATTAAGGCAGTGAAGGTCAATCCCTAAGTTTTTTGGATGATGCTGGTAAGGATTTTAAAAATTAGCCACTGCGACTGGACTAATTACATGGTTGAAAATCAAAGCAGGGTTTTAATATCTGGCTGGACTGGTCCGTAGAATCCAGCCACAGAATCCAGCAGAAGCAAATACCCTAAAGTATAGTAAGTACCCTAAGCTATAGTTGAGATGCAATCCATGTTCCATTGAAACAAATGGTAAACATATATTTGCCTCAGTTCCCAGATCTTTATATCTATCTGTGGGTCCTGTGCATGCACTCGGTTCTCAATCTGACACTGTCATGCCAATTTTCTGTTTCATTTGGAGGAAGGAAAGGTGTTAGAGCTCCTCTGCTCCCAAAACAAAACCCAGATGATAGGATGCTGATGGCTCTAGCCATCTGTTAAAGAATATACTTACAGATCTGATCCAGCAAAGATCTATGTAGCTCTAAGGTCCTCTAAGGCCCACTCTTGTGTTTCCTGGGGCACATTTCCTTCTTGCCCAAAGCATCCCTTCCCCAAAGCAAAAAAAATCCAGTCCTGGCTCTCCGCTTCCTCATTGGAGCAGGGGGTGCTCAGAAGAGTCCAGGAGGCAAAACCTTTGGGTTTGTAGGGGCAGCTACTCCTATCACAGGAGGATACTTGACTTGGAATCCTCCAACATTTTGTGACTGGCCCCAGCCCCACAGCAGCCATTGTATGGAGGCACCTACTAGATGTTCTTAAAATCCAAAGATGCTCACAGGCTCAACAAGGTTGTTCTTTGTGCTGGTGTTTGTACCATTTGGTACACAGAGTGAACCCAAGAAGTAAATCCACACGGAGTCACTATTGTTAAGGTGCTGCATCTGATGAAAAGAGCTTTGACTGTCTAAGGTTTGTACCCCAAAAATCATGTTGGTCTCTAAGGTGCTACTGGACTCGAATCTAGCTGTTCTACTGCAGACCAACATGGTTGCCCTCAGTTAAGTCCCAATTCCACTATCTCAATTTCCAGTCTGTAAAATGGTAGTGATACAGCCTTACCCCACAGAGCTGGCATACAGATAAATGAACTTATAGTTTGTGCCCCTAACAAAGATTTCTTGTGGGTGCCAGAATTCTCAAAGCTCCTGAACGCATAGGTTCTTCCATTTCTTTGCACATGCTGAGCTACTCCCTCTATGGATGCATTCAGAAATTTCATGTACAGGTAAAGGAACACACATGAGGCTCTGGGCTGGAGATAAAATACAACTATGTTATAATATTCTATGTAGGACCACAGCATTTACTTCTGTAAAGCAACACTTTCTTCACCTTTGATTCACAGACCAACATCAAGTATGACAATACAACTCCTGAGTGCAAAACCATGGTTTTTATTAGAAATAATCTGGTATAAAAATGATCATGCTCTACACATTGTCATCGAATAAGTCATAAACATCCAGGCACTGAACTTTTGTTTTTTTTTGTTTTGTTTTTTTTAATCTTTTTTTATTGGTCAGTACATTAAAGCAGACATATTTCAATCCATATGGTCATCACATACATTAATTTACCACCTATAGAAATCAGCACTTGAACACAGTCTAGGTTTTGTTTTCATTTTTGTTGTTGTTGATGGTTGTTGTTTTTTTAAGGAATTTTTACTATTTTTGCAACACAGAGAATTTGGTAAGGAGGAGAGGGGGAAGACAGAAGGGAAAGCAAGGTGGGAAAACAATGAAGAAGTCAGAAGACAGGAATGAGAAAATAAAAAAGAAAGGAAAAATGGGAGAAAGGAAGACTTTTCACAGCCACAAACCATTTCACAAACTTCTGGGGAAAAGAGAAACTTAACCTTACTCTTTTTTTTTCTTTTTGTCAAGATACAGAAAACCAAAAAAATCAAAAAGTTGCTAAAGATCTGTCACCTTCTTTCCCTGGGTGTGATGTTCACCCTCTTGGCCTGTCCTCTTCCTCCAGTGGAAGGCAAATATTTCATGTGGGAGTGGTTTGGTCTTCCTGTTGCTGTTGGCGGCCATCTTCTTGAAGAGCTGCCTCTCAACAGCCCAACCATCAGAATTGGGCACCCATGATGCCTTCTTGGAATCCTGTTTTGCTTCACTCCCTTCCCAACACCGCAACATCTGTGTGGAAGGGCTTAACTCCATTTTCTGGTTCCTCCTCTTCAGCAGCCCTTTTCTGTGGTCAGCTGCCACTGACTGGATTTAAATTGCATGGTTGCTATAGCTGACGTAAGTCTGTTTGGTAGCCAGAGCTGGAAGAAGAGAGAAATCATACCAGCATTATTAATTAATCCTTTACTCCTTTCCAACTATGGAATCTCAAGTTAATGTTCACACCATAACAGAAGACCACTACCATAGTGCCTCTTATGGATTCATCTACAGAAGTGATTAATAGGTGAACTTAGGCTGTCTTAAAGCTGCCAACATGGCAGGAAGCAGGAGAAGGGTAATTAATCAAAATCCTGGCATTGTTTAACCTCCAGCCTATTAATTTCTTCTTGCAGAGTTCTGACTTCAAATCCAAGCTGGTCTTTACAAACACAAACTGAACTTATGTTCTTTATGGGTCATGCCCATGATGGCTTTTGTTGAGCATGTATGAATAAGGAAGCTGCCTTATACCAAGTCAGACCATTGGTCCATCTAACTCAACACTGTCTACCCTAATTAGCAATGGCTGGCCGACACCTCGGGTGGAAAAGGGTCTTCCCAGCAGCTGCAGTTTTGGGTCCTTTAAATGTAGATGACAGGGATTCAGTCTGGGACCTTCTGCAGCCAAAGCATGTGCTCTGTCATTGGGCCACCATCTTTCCCCCAAATTTTTATTTTCATTTTTACAGAACTGATAACCTGCCTTTCTGCCTTCATAAAAGCCACCAAGGCAGCTAACAAATCAAAACATTCATAATAAACGTATATCTTAAAAAACTATTAAAATCAACAAAACTCCCACATCATTACAGCTAGAGCTCAAATACATGCAAAACATAAAAACAATTAAAACATTAGACAGAAAGAAGGATCACTGAGGGAATGCCAAATGAAAGAAAAATGTCTTCACCTGCTGTCAGAAGATGGCAACAGAAGGAAACAGGTGGTCTCCCTAGGGAGAGAGTACCAGTGTTTTGATGTCACAACCAAGAAGGCCCTCTCCCAGTTGCCACCCACTTAGTCTCCAAAGGCACCCGCAGCAGGGCTTCCAAAAATGACCATAGTGGTTGGGTAATTTCATAAGGGAAATAGGCAATCCTTCAGGTATGTTGGTCTCAAATCATAAAGGGTTTTACAGATCAGCACCAGGACCTTGTATTGCACCTGGAAACAAACTGGGAGCCAGTGCAGATGGACCAAGACTTAAGTGATATGGTTCCTATGACACACTCCAGTCAACTTCCTAGTAGCAGCATTCTGCACCAAATGAAGTTTCTGAACACTTCTCAATGGCGCCTCATGAAGAGCGCATCGTAGTAATCTAATCTAGGTGTAACCAAGCCATGCCTGACAGTGTCCAGATCTTTTCTGCCCAATAAAGGTCACAGCTGGCTAACAAATAGAAGCTGGTAAAAGGCACTCCTGTCCTGCCACCTGCTTATCTAGTAGTAGGCCTGAGTCCAAGAGCACCTCTAGACTCCAGACCTATTCCTTCAAGGGGAGTGCAACTTCATCCAGAAGGGATGGCATCTTAAATCCTGGGTCAGAACTTCTGCTCACCAATAGCATTTCCATCTAATTGGGAATAAACTTCAGATTACTAGTTTGTTTCCAATTTAGAACTGCCTCCAGGCACCGGTTCAGGGTTTCTACAGCCTCCTTGGGATTAGCCAGAAGCACAATATAGAGCTGTGTGTCATCCAGATATTGGTGACGACCCAGCCCAGATTTCCGTATGACCTCACCCAGCCATTTCATGTGGATGCTAAAGAGCACAGGGGACAAGATAGAAACTTGAGGGACCCACACAAGGTTGCCAACTTCAGGTTGGGAATACTTTTGGGAGTAGAGCCTGAGGAAGGTGGGGTTTGGAGGGGAGGGACTTCAATGGGGTATAATGCCTGCCAAAGTGGCCATTTTCTCCAGGTGAGCTGATCTCTGTCGCCTGGAGATCAGTTGTAATAGCAGGAGATCTCCAGCCACCACCTGGAGGCTGGCAACCCTAGACCCACAGGCCAAAGGCCCAGGGGCTGAGTAGCAGACTCCCAGTACCACCTTGTCAACCCTATCCCCCAGGTAGGACTGGAACAACCACAAAACACTCCATGACTGATGGTATTGAAAACTTCTGAGAGGTCCAGACAAAATGACAGAGTCATACTCCCTCGGTCCATCTCCTGATGCAGGTCATTCACCAGCGCAACCAAGGCTGTTTCAAATCTAAACAAGAGAAAGAATCTAAACAATTTGCCTCATGATAGGAAAGCTTGAAGTTGTCCAACCACTACCCATTCAATCACCTTACTCAAGAATGTAACATTTGAGACTGGTTGATAGTTATTGAGATCTCCTGGGTCCAGAGTAGGCTTCTTTAAAAGTGGATGCACCACATTGTATTTCAAGGTGGGGTGACCAACCCCTGTCTTAAGGAGGCATTAATTACCTCTTGGATTCAGTCAGACATCCTTCCCTTGGCAGATTTGAGCAGCTAGGAAGGGTGGGTGGTAGGCCTCAAACTTCCAGATTGAATAAACTGAAAAATATCCCAAACAACTGGACAGGTCAGCACCCTGACTCTCTCACTGCTAATACAGCGTCCACATTGGAACAGATGTAAGAAATTTATCTGCTGAGATTTATCTGCTGAGCAAAATGGTCATCTTGGGCTACCGAGTAGTCTACCTCCTCCTGCTGGCCAGATCCCAACAGGCCTCTGACCACCTGGAACATTTCTACTGGCCTACACTATGCAAATGCAATGGTGGCAGAAATGTGTTGTTTCTTGACCACCATCAATGCCACAGAGTATACTTTAAAGTGAGCTTATGCAAGAGTCTTATTGAATTTGTCCTGAGTCTTCTCCACTGTTGCTCTAGCCATCTAGCCCTGTCTTTTTATCACCCTCAGCCCCTCAGTAAACCAAAGGGCAACACTTCAGAGAGGCCACCTGGGAGAGGTAGTGTCAGCTGCCCAGGATTCCCTCATTCCAGAGGTCAATCAGGGCTTCAACAGAAGCACCAGCCATAACAACAGGAAATTCCCCTAGAGCCATCAGAAAGCCATTCAGATCCATCTGGCTTAGGGCTGCCAACCTCCAGGTAATAGCTGGAGATCTCCTGCTATTACAACTGATCTCCAGCCAATAGAGATCAGTTCACCTGGAGAAAATGGCCATTTTGGCAATTGGACTCTATGGCATTGAAGTCCCTCCCTTCCCCAAACCCCACCTTCCTTAGGCTCCACCCAAAAAACCTCCCGCTGGTGGCAAAGAGTGACCTGGCAACCCTAATCTGGCTCTGGGGATAGATAATTTTAATAGACCCCAACTCCTGTGGAGTTTTGGTATTCCTATAAGTCTAAACCCAACCAAACAGTGATCTGTCCATGACAAAGGAATTGTCATAAATCCCTCCACCCTTAGAGCTCATTCCTGCCCAGAACAAAATACCAGATCAAGTATGTGACCTATACAATATGTGGGACCAGTTATTACCTGACATTGGCCCATGGCTGTCACAGAGGCCATGAAATCCAGAGCTGCTCCTGACAAGACAGCTTCAGTATGAATGTTGAGGTCCCCGGGACAACTAGCCAGCCTAGGAATCCTTAACACCACCCCCAACATCACCTCCGTCAGCTCAGGCAGAGAGAGTGTTAGGCAGCGGGGTGGGTCCTACAACCACAGAATCCCAATCCTGTCTCCCTCAAATTGAACTGCTTTTCTTTGGAAAAAAGGGGAAATTTGAAGGGAGGAAGTAGCCTGTTTAGTCCTGGGGAGAATCTGTCACAGACTGCTCCCATTCTGTGGGGGAAATCAGAGAGTTAGGGAGAAATGAGAAAAGACAATATAAGACACAAGTGAGCAGCAGTGCTTGGAGAATAGGGCTCGCACTGAGCAATTTACTTCTCCCATGGGGTGTAATATGCATTAAACTGCGAGAGATAAAAGAAGGAAGAGAGAAAAAAAGAAATTATTTCCCTGGTTTTACTTCAGGCGCTGGAGTCTGTGATGAGTTGTTCTTAATTAAATACCCACTTCCAGATGGGAAGCTGACTCTTGTGAGATAATGGATTAACCTCCCTTATGGACATGAGAGCAGGACAGCCAGTCTTCTTGTATTTGTCCAAGGAACAAAGATGAAAATGGGTCACACTTGGACTACGGAAAAGCTTTTAAAAAAGGATGTGTGGAGGAACCTCAGTACAAGGAAAGGATTCCACATATTAGCCAGACAAGAAAGGAGTTCTCAGAGAGTACAAGGAGGGCCAGATGTACACCTTTCTAAGATTTGCAGCTTTGAGAAGATTTTGTTCTGAAAAAGTACAATACCAAGTCTTCCAACAATTAGGTCATTCCACCCACTTTGACCTGAACAGTCTCTCCACCTACCTGGTGTCCTTTCCAAATCTGTTCCTTGCTCTCTTAATATAAACTCTAACTTGTTTGCTTTTTATCTTACAAGGACTCTGTGAATCTGGAACAGCATTAGAAATGGAAATGTCTTGCAAAGTAGTTTGTTATATATTTCCTTGCTGAATTCCCACTCCCTACATTTTGCTTGTAATCTGGTCAATGCTACTCAGTTTTAAACCTTCCTGCTCTTTGATATTATAAAACACTGAGTTTTATTGGATTACCGTCAGCCTTGGCATGTATCTTCAGCTTTGCATTTTTAGTTTTAGCGTCATGTTGCTTTGAACACTTGAAGGAAGGTTCTTTTGTGAGAGCTAAAGGCTTGATCCAAGCATTTTAAACATTAATTGGTTTAGGAAAAGTATCACCTTGCTTGCTCTGTCTTTGCATTTTAGTTCACCAGAGAAGACCTTGTAAAGTTTGCATGGTAGGACCAATGACCACATTTCAGAGCCTGTGAACAAACTGAATCCTTGTTCAACACAAAGTATTCGATGTACTTGAAGCCTCACAGATAGGGAAATGGTGCCACCCCGGGGCTGTTTTGGGGTGAGAAGATGGCACAGGGGGAAGGCTGGAGCCCCATCCCCCCTGCAGGGTGGTCCGAAACTAAACTGGGTCCCAGTATATGTGGGAACTTATTTCACACAGGCCATGTTTGGCTACGAGATTATCAGAGTTGGGTCTGGGAAGCCAGAGCCAACTAGTGCCAAATAGGGTTGCAGGGAGGTTTTTGGGGCAGAGCCTGAGGAGGGGAGGGTTTGGGAAGGGGAGGGACTTCAATGCCATAGAGTCCAGTTGCCAAAGCGGCCATTTTCTCCAGCTGAATTGATCTCTATCGGCTGGAGGTCAGTTGTAATAGCAGGAGCTCTCCAGCTAGTACCTGGAGGTTGGCAACCCTAGTGCCAAAACATTTGGGTCTTAACTATACTAAGATTTTAAGAAGCATTAAAAGAGGGGTAGGGGAAGGAGTGAGACAAAGATCTACCTACATGCCAAAGAGAAGAAAACACTGCTCAGGTACCATTTGTAAAAGTACAGCTGGCTCCAGGATGAAAATGTAAACCAGACATCTGGTGTTAGCAATTTTGATGACATATGTTAAACCTAAAGAAGGTTCTCTGGGTAGATGCAAAGCCAAGAGTGCTTTTAAAGTTGACTATAATGCCATCGTTTCCCTTTGCAATCATACCCTTACACTCAAGTCTCAACTTTTTCCTCTTCCTGCCTGGTTAGCACCATAAGACTGGGCTCCTGTCACTCCCCATACTGCTGACTCTGGAGAGTGGGACAGCTATTTATTTTCTGACAGCGCATCTCGTATCCTGCATTCGAGGGATCTTCCCAGCCTTGTCTGGCAAGTCTAATGCAGGAAGCAGAAGCTGAATGGTGTTGGTTTTTCTCCACCTGTGATGATGTCTTCCTGACAAATGAACCTTATTGAAGATTTCAGTCGCTGTTACCCTCAGATAACGATTAGATGGGCCATAAAAAATCAGAGCTGACAGCGCTATTTGTTAGCCATGGTGTTTTCATAGCCAATCTGCCTGCAATCAAGCCCTGTAAATTATTTATTCTCTTGTTTATTTAAAAATACGTGACCTGCCACCGACAAAGTGAAAAATGTCCCTTCCTTCCCCTGCTGACAACTCCATAGTATCTCCTGTCCCCAGCATTAACCATGCGATCGCTGTCTGATATATTCCCCAAGTTGCCTTGGCGTTCATGTAACAAGCAGTGGTCCTGCTAAAGACCTATTGGTCATTCGGGCAGAATCATTAAAGAAAGGAACAACAAGCAGGGCTGGCTTCCATTTGGCTTGAGCTGAAGCACTTGAGATTCTGAGGTGACACAGACTGGTGGACAGCTCCTTTCTCTTCATGGCTCTCTGTCTGAACTGGCACATATAGCCAGAGGTAGGCAGATGGGTCAAACAAGCGCCTCCTTCTGAAACCCAGCACTTTGAAGTGTAGTGAGGAAGGAAGGCAGCTGGTGACCATGGCTGGGCCAAGGTCCAGGCCTGGGCCTATAGAGTAGACAACCCCTGAGACAAACTCATGCCTACATTTTGTAACCAACTGGAGCAAGACAAGCAGTTGGAAGCTTCTTGTCAAGGAAACATTCTCCTTTTCTGAGCTCAGGTTGCCAGCTCTGGGTTGGAAAATTCACGGAGATTGGGTGGTGCAGCCTAGAGAGGGCAGGGTTTGGTATAATGCCACAGAGTCCATCCAAAGCAGCCGTTTTCTCCAAGGGAACTGATCCCTGTCATCTGCAAACCAGTTATAATTCTGGGAGATCTCCAAGTCTAGTCTGGAAGCTGACAGCCCTTTTCCAAGCAAGACCCATCAGTTGTGGGATCTGACATCACATTTATTTTCAGGCTGGGAAATTATTTTAGATTCCTTAATGTCTGCAGAAAACATATAGGCTTCAGATTTTTCTAGCTGCTTACTATATTGCTGAGTACATATGCTTCTTTAGAAACAGACTGTATGATTTCTATTCTCTGTTCGGCCACTGAAGTCTTGTATGGCCTTGGTAAAGACACTGGGGGTTGGTCAAAATCTTCTAGATGATTGAAGTGTCATTTTAGTGGCAGTTGTCAAACATAATTAATGAGAGGGCTCAGAAGGAAGGGCTGCTTCACACATCACAGCACATAACACTGTGCATACATTGCATGCACTGATGATATGCAAAATAACATTTGAAGCGGATATGAGTATACTAAGATATGAGGGCAAAGAACTAAAATCCCTTGCAGCAGCCTCAAAATCTATCCAATAGGGATGAGTTTCTGGTCTTGACATAACACTTCCAGCTCTGGTTCTACTATGATAACTTCTAAGGTCATGTTGACACTGCAGCTTATCTACCCACAAGCTGGTGTGGTATTAGTTCACATTCTTATATCACCATGTGTCTCCACCATCTGCTCCATTCTGAATGTGCATTTTCTTTTCCCTGTGTCTGCACATGCTGCATTATGAATACTCCCTTTTACAGTTAATTTCTGCCTAGCAGCCTTTTCCTGTAAAATCAGATACAAAGGGACTGGCTATGATCTTTTATGCATGGGAATTTTACCTTGTGTTCAACACTCCCTTGACCCACACTTTTCTGATCTGAATCTCAAAATCCTATGCATGATGGTTGTTTGCCCAGAAGAAAGTCCTGGGGTATCAGGAGCAGGTTTTTGTCATGCAGAATCACCAGCACAAATCTGAGTCCCCTTGAAAATGCTGCTTTGTAATTGGCTGTAGTCTGCAAAGGGATGTACTAAAAGGAATGACAGGATTGCCCACTGGAAACAACAGGAGAGGTTGGAAGGCCAATTGAAGATCATGGGAGCCAGGATTGCCAACTGACTTGCATGGGCTCCATTGAAATACATTAGAGCACAAAAACAGTTGCAAAGAACATGCGGAATAGATTTTCCATTAAGGTCACTTGGCCCAGATAGACTACTCTGGCACTGGATTGACATTCTACTCTGGGGCTGTCGTTCCAGTCTCAGAACACATCTGCTACTCCCAGAGGGTGTCATTCCACTCTGGGGGCTGTCATTTCAGTCCCAGAGCACAGATTCTGTTCCCAGGGACATTATTCCACTCTGGGGGCTGTCAATCCAGTGCCAGAGTAGTCTATCTGGGCCAAGTGACCCTAATTGGAACATCCATTCCACATTTTCTTTGCAACTGTTTTTGTGCTATAATGTATTTGGAGGAGCAAACACTTATGCACACAAAAGCTACAATTTGAACCGAGTTGATCTCAAAGCAGACTTTAAATCCGTGCAAAACAGTATTGGGAAAACCCAAGAAAAGTTTGAGGTGGGCACAAGGTCAACTCTGAGGGGCAGAAAACTCATGCATAATTCCAAGAACAACTGAGTAAGTTCAAGGGCAAATGTGAGTCAAAGTACCCATGCATAAAGGACTTATGTTTACTTGAATGTGGGGAAAGCATTTTGTATAAGTTCCAAGGTGTTCTTTTCTTGGTGGTTATTTCATGTGTTAAGAATGGGAAGAACACTGCTGGGTCAGGCAGGGGGGTCCATGTGGTCCAGCATCCTGTTTCTATCAGTGGAAGTCTAAAAACTGGGAATGAAGTCAACAGGCTTCACACATTGATTGCCTCCCAATAGGTAGTCAGTGGCATTAGGCTTCTCAACCTAGAGATTCTATTTAGATGTCATTGCATACAGCCATAGGTAAACTTAACCTCTATGAGTTAGCACAGTCTTATGTAGGTTGAAACCAATTGGCTTGTACTGGAGTAACTACATAGGAATGCATGACTGGTCTAGGCCCCTTTAAGTCACCCAAACCAGAAGACATTACCATGTCTTGAGGCACCAGACTCTTGCATTATGGGAGTCGAAAATCAAATTCTTTCTTCCCTTTCTCCTGGGGACACATATGACTGGTTGTTGTTTCTTTTAATTTTGGGGCATAATTGGGAAGACCACTTTCATTCCACCAAACTTCTTTGGTAAATTTCCAGGTTTTGTTTGCTTTTGGACATTTCTATGCCATTTTTTACACTATGTATATGTAGCTTATATGCAATTTGAACAAAATCAGGCATTATTTTTTTTAACGGCAACATTTTGATCAGGTTTTGTAATACGATGGGGGAAAAGAAGATTGTGGTTCAGTCCCAGGTGTGGGGTAAAAAAGGGTAAAAAAGAAACTGTCATGACCTCTGATAGCATCCTCTCTTTCTCCACAATATGCAGAAACATATAAACCTCTGTCAAGTTCCTTCTACATCATCTTTGACTGAACTAAAATGCCTCTTATGCTTTAGCCTTTCCTTTTTCCATGACTTAATGCATGGATTGTTTTGCTTTTAAATAGACTTTTATTACAATCTAAAAGTTCACTTTAGCTGCACTATGATATGGGTACAGGGACAACTGCATTGCAATGACAAAATAATAATCCAGATATCCAACTAAGAAAGGGACAAGAACTTCATTAGCTCTGTAAATTGACAACAGTTTGTGATGTCTGTTTTCGCCGACCACTGTTTAATACCATGACCAATTTGAACAGGTAAATGTATAACTCTGCAGACTGTCACGTTTCTCTTATTTGTCTATACTAATGGACAAGTATTTTCAGTCCAGACAGCGCTGGTTTGATACACACTGAAGCATGTCTAAATCACAAAGTATTTGTAACTGTCACAGTAATTTATACGGAACACTTTTCATCTCTAGATCTCAAAGGACAATGTAAAGGCAAGCCTAGTGAGACAGGTGACTCATAATCCGATTAAATGGAAACTTACCTGTGGACTGTCAGGGAAACTACAGGGAGACAGAAGAGAAGTGCAGACACTGAGAATTAAGCTGGTAGAAAAGTAACTATTAAAAAATGTAGCTAAGCCACTAGACTACCTCCTTCCCTTAAGAGTTGGTTTTTATAGAGAAAGACACACAGTGAGTTTTGCATAAGTAGCGTTCACTGATTGTGACGCTTTTCTTGTTGGATCTTATGCCTAAGAAAGGTATGGAAAGAGCCTTTGAATATTCCTTCATGCTGACAGCCTGGAGTTTCATGGTCGGAGTAAGTGCAGGCCTTACATTGTGCTGTCACACAAGCTTGTTTCCTCTAATATCTGTATCAGCAAAGCAGATCCATAACACTCCAGCAGGAACGTCAGACTGCACAAACAGTACCTCATGAAGCTGTGTGTGGGCTGTAAATGTGCAAATAATCTCCAAGCCCTTTTGACTCACGGTGGATTTATGTTCAGACTGGAAAATCAGAAATGGAGCATGTGTGAATTGTGTGGGTGACCTTATCGTTCATAGAACCAGTGGTTATGGCAATCAGAGTAGAAATGGTTGGTGTCACCATGGCTTAGTGACTTCAAAACAGCAAAATGTTTAACATCGAAAAGAGTTGTTGGGAGAGCTGTTCTGCGAGCTGTTGCCTGCACCCTGCAGCTATTTTATCCACTTTCCCTGCACAATCAGTCCATTAAAAAAGAAAAGAAAATAGGATCGTTCACCACAATCACAAGCCAAGGTGGTTAAAGATGTGCGGTAGGGGACTGAGTTTAACTCTCTTCTTCTGTATTAATTCTCTGTGTCTTTTTGTTGTTGTTCTTTGATACTGACGGTGATCCCAGCCCTATGGCCCTCTGAGGCAGCTATACAGTAATAAAAATAGGCTGTAGATTACATCATGCATCTTATCTCGTTTGACCTTAAAGTAGTACTTTCTACAAGGAAACCGCAAATGCTCAGTGTCCCATACAGCGCTGAGCAATCATGCATGGTTCTTTTTATTGTGGTATTCAATAGGGCTATGCACCATTATTTTTTTTCATTTTGGGGGCAGCTTAATAAACCAAGAAAATTTTTGAAAAATCCAGAAAAGTCAAATCTTTATATCGGCTTTTTTCCAGATAATTGAACATTTTGGGGCTTACGAAACCCGAAAAATATGCAGTGTAGAGCTGAATGCTGGGCTCGGCCGAACCCAGCATTTAGTTTTGCTCTACCTGCTGCATCCGAAGTCCATGTGGACTTCGGAGGTGGCAGCAAACTGAATGCCCAACAAGCCCAGCATTCACTTCGTCTTCGCCACTTCGAAGGTGGCAGCAAAGACTAAGCCAGCAGGTAAGTGAAAGGGAGGGAGGGGAAAAAATGACGGAGGGGGCAAAGCGGCCTCAAATAATGCTGAAAATGTTTGCATTATTTGGCACCCGCTTTTCGGCTCCCTTTAATTTCCACCATTTCTCCCCTGTAACCGCCCCCCCCCCCCCGGAAAAATACCAATAAGGTATTTTTTTGGGGGGGGGGGTTGGTTCAGCTTTAACTGAAAGCACATCCCTAGTATTCAATACATAAGAGTGTGAGAACTGTTTGGATAGTACAGTAAGAGGACCCATACGTGATCACATATTTGTAATATGCAAAATACAGCTACCCTCCTTGCTTGCAGAGCAAAAACCAAGGCACTAATCCTATGCCACATTTCTCCACTCTAAGCTAATTGGGCTGGAGTAATTCTGCATAAGATAACAATGTGAATGATACAAAAAACAGAATTGTGGTTTCACAGGGGTGCAGCAAATCTTAAGAGAGTGCCCTAAATTGTACACCATCTTTGCTGCTCTACTTATGCTTTACTTTGCTCTTCATACACAGATAGTCTTCTTAATGGTACAAGAACCATGCCAGTTTCACACAAGGATCCCCCATCTTCCTCCCCCCCCCCAAACAAATAGCCATTTCCAACACCAGGAAAGTTTAATCCTGGGACCTGGCCTAATAGCCACACACAGTAAAGAGAGGGATATGAGCGAAACCCCTGCCCTATTCCTCTTCTGTCAGCAGAGCTCAGGTCATGCAAGAGGCAGTGTGTGTGTGTGTATTAAGTGTCGTCAACTTGCTTTTGACTTATGGTGACCCTATGAATTAATGACCTCCAAAATGTCCTATCGTTTACAATTCTTGCAAATTGAGGGTCATGGCTTCTGCATTAGGACAAAAATTTTGCTCCCTTCCACCTTCACACTGCACCCTTCCAACTTATGGGGCTATTAGTTCATGTGGATCCTGCAACACCATGAATAAACTTTCCCAGGATCAGAAAGGACTGCTGGGTGGGAGGAGGGGAAAACCAGGAGGAGTGGTGACCATCAGTGCCTTACATTAATGGATCATGGGAGCCAATCCATTCCTTTGTGGTATATTTGAGTTTGAACTTTGCTGTCAACCCCTGCTCCACTGCTAGGGCGCTGATCCAAACCCTACTCCCATGATGAATAAAGATCAACATGAATCGGATCTCCCATTCTGATGTCTCTTGGGCAATAGAACTGCCAATATATTGTTTTTATAGAGCACTCTGGATGAACAGAAGCAGACGCATGGGTAACAACGGACATTTTGTTCCGCTGTCCCCAACTTCCAATTTAATTGGAAGAATTCCTCAAATGAATCTAGAATTTAGTTTTCTTCAGCTTTCTATTACTTCAAGGTCATTTAAATATTTTTCCTATTCTATATTACCAAAGCGCACATTTGTATGAATAAAGCATTGCAAAAAAGCTGGATTCTTTTTGTGCAGTATTTCACTGGTGCATAATTATGCTCTTACACATTGGCAAAACAACACATAAAAAGCATGATGATGCACCAGTTCATACAGACCTCCACCTAGTCATACAGTTAAGTAAAAGTAAAGGTCCCCTGGGCAAGCACCGGGGTCATTCCTGACCCATAGGGTGATGTCACATCCCAACGTTTTCTAGGCAGACTTTGTTTATAGGGTGGTTTGCCAGTACCTTCCCCAGTCATCTTCCCTTTACCCCCAGCAAGCAGGGTACTCATTTCACCGACCTCAGAAGGATGGAAGCCTGAGTCAACCTTGAGCCGGCTACCTGAAACCAACTTCCGTTGGGATTGAACTCAGGTCATGAGCAGAGCTTCGACTGCAGTACTGCAGCTTACCACTCTGTGCCACAGGGCTCTTCTCAGTCATACAGTTACATCAGTAGTAATGTGGAATGGTGGTGAGACATGAAAGAACTGAAGGGACTAAAGCTGTGGTAAACTACACATGTGCAAGTGCTCCATACCAAATCTGGAAATCTAAAAGGGGAGAAAAACAAAACAATGGAGGATTCCAAATGCACTGGTTACACTTAGGAAACCAGATGAGGTAATATGGAATTCTAACATCTGGGGAAAAATTAATGCAGTGTTTACTGCTGGACTTTTCATTGTTTCTTGGTTTTATTGTTTGAATTGAAAGAGATTGGAAGCAATCTTTTAAGCCTGTGTTCTAAAGATGGGAGGCATAAATATTTTGAACAAACACATGCATGAACGACATGTAGTTCTGACTTGTTAGAAGCTGCTCAGTACAGGTACAACCCAACCCCAGGAAACAATTAAAGCAGCACCATCCCGTTTTTCACAGCATGACAGTGTGAGGCCAAGTATACAAATAGAATTGTAAAAAGGTCTCGTTTAGATTTTCCAAAATCAGTGGTACTTTACAAGGAGTTCTCACCTATGTTGATTGCCTTTCAGGAGGCAGAACTGAAACTACTAGTTGCGTGTATGAGTGTGCAGAAACAGATTTACAAAGGCAATAACCCCCACAGCTTCCATTGAAGGCAATGGGAGTTCCAGGTAATTGGTGCCTCAAAACAGCCAGTCTTGCTGGATTTTCTATTCTTCTAAGCACTATTGGATTTTGCCAGGGTTCCCATCCCATGGGGGGATATAGGAAGAGTTTCCATGGAAACAAATGTCTGTGGAAAAGCATACCTCATTTTCCTTGCACTCGTTCTAGGTTTGGCAGCACATGATGCATACATATATTGAACATAGATGGGAGTGCTGTATAAACAGGAGAGAACGTAGCCCCTGTCATCTCATGCATCTCATGGGCAGTGCTCTCCTTCCACATGGAACATGTAACAAGCAAGAAAACATGCCAAATACAGTTTCTTCAAAACTACTATGTAAAGGGCCCAGATCCTTACTTTGGGTTCTTTCAAAATATCATATTTCTCCCATAAATCCATTAAGGAAGCTAAACACGTATTACATGCCCTAGATCCCCCTCCCATGCTTTCCAAATTGTAAGTGTCAAAAGTGACCCACAAAAGCTTCCGACTCATGGCGACCCTATGAATCAAAGTCCTCCAAAATGTCCTATCTTTAACAGTATTGCTCAGATCATGCAAATTGAGGGCTGTGGCTTCCTTTATTAAGTCCATATATCTCTTGTTGGGTCTTCCTCTTTTCCTGCTGCCCTCAACTTTCCCTAGCATGATGGTCTTTTCCAGAGACTCTTGTCTTCTCATAATGTGACCAAAATACGATAGCCTCAGTTTAGTCATTGCATAGTAGCTAAGAAACTCAGCTTGGAGGGGAGTCAATGAAGTTTTCAGATCACACCTTCCATCAGCCATGAATTCACTAGGTAAGCTCAAATAAGCCAGGACCTTTCAGCTTAAGCACCTCCGTACTGATCTACTTTACAGGAGTGTTGTAAGGATTACTAAAAGAATGCATGCACCATTGAAAGCACGACACAAATGCAAAATATCTTTATTAGTGTAGGTTTCTGAACCTGCCCCCTATTCCTTCTATAGGTGTGTGCGTTAAGTGCCGTCAAGTTGCTAGGGTGACTGTTTAAATTGGTCACACACCAGAAGCTTGGGGCATGGGTTGGGCGCAAAGTGTGGGTACAATAATAGAGATGGGAATACTAAAGTAACACTTGCCCCCAGTAGCAGCCATCTCCCCGCCCACCCCCCCAAAAAAGCAGTATGTAGTCATGAGCGGAGACAGCTATGATTGGTGGTGCATTCTGGTAGTGCACGGATTCGCCCATGTGCACCATTGGCATTGCACTTATGGTTCATTCCGAGCCCATAACTAAGAAGTTGAGAACAGCAGCAGGTGGAGTGCTCTCTTTCTGCTTCCATTAAGGCATTAAAATGCCATGCAGGAAACAAATGATAGGGGAGAGGCTATTGCTCAGTGGTAGAGCATCTGCTTGGCATGCAGAAGGTCCCAGGTTCAATCACCAGCTGAAAGGGACTAGGCAAGTAGGTGATGTGAAGGACCTCTGTCTGAGACCCTGGTGAGCTGCTACTGGTCTGAGTAGACAATACTGACTTTGACAGACCAAGGGTCTGATTCAGTATAAGGCAGCTTCATGTGTTCATACGATATTATGATAATTTCAAAAGAAGACAGGAAGGATAAAAAACACTCTTCCCCATTATGCAAAATTTAAAAGAAATTTTAAAAAATGCAGCCCCCCCCCCCCCGCCACACACATAACTATCTCTCCAGCATCAATTTTTCACACTTTGGGGAATGTGACACTTGCAAATATCTGGTTTTGAGCAAAGTATTTCATGATAGTTGCTTGGCTTGGGACTATGGATTCTGTGGAAGATGTGGCCCAGTGGCCCCAACAGCACAGGAGCAACCCCACACTGTAGGGGTGCAACTGTGTGGGCAGGTTCAATCATATGGGTCTTTCCATGGAATCAGCACTCTTGTTCTTGCATTGTGGGATCATGTGGAAGCAATTCTTACATTGCCAGGAATGCCTGAGGAGGGGGACAGTGCCAAGTAGAAATCCATTCCAAAGAATAGAATACAAGTCTGGGAAAACAGTGGGACACCTATGAAGTAAATGCCAGAAAATGCAATAACTATTTAACTGAAAATTAGAAACCCACAGGAAGATTTTACTGTACTTTGAGGTACTTGGTGCTAAACAGATTGGTGAATTCTTGCTTCCCCCTATAACGTGTGTCTTGCCTCGCTGCATGAATTGTAGCAAACAATTTGCCCATTAAGTGTTTTTCTGAGGGCACAATTAGAAGAGGTCTGTGGTTGGGTCTCCAGACATCTTTAATTTTCTTTAAAAGCAGCCACAAAGAGATTTAGACTGAGGCCATGCAAAGGGGGGGTTAATCCTTTTATCCCATGCTGCTTCGATGAGAGGTATTTCCCCTCCCCCCTTAAGCTGCTAGCAGTAACCTGAAAGGAGGGGATTTCTGTTGGGGATAGGAAGAAAGATTTCAACACTCTGCTACCCCAGTGTATGACTAGAGTTGTCAGCTCTGGGCTGGGAAATACCTGGTGATTTTGCGGGTGGAGCCTGAAGAGGGCAGTATTGGGGGTAGGGGAGGGACTTCAATGGGGTATAATACCATAGAGTCCACCTTCCAAAGGAGCCATTTTCTCTGTCGCTTGGAGATCAGTTGTAATAGCAGGAGATCTCCAGCCACCACCTGGAGGCTGGCAACCCTACGTATGGCCCTGTTAAAGAAAACTAAAGACGCCTGGAGATGCAGTCATGGCTCTCCCACATCTCATATGATGATGCTACCACATTGCTTTGGGCACACTGTGGCCTGGATTGTATAGTATGACACAGGAGGTGGCAAAGAGGGCCCAATGGGAAAGAAGACTTGTAAAGATAAATACATATTTTGGCACAAAAGTAGCTTATATTTTTGTTTACTGCAGCATTGCATGCTGTTGGGCAGCAGAAAAAACAATACACACTTAAAAAAAAGAATGGCTTCACAGTTTTTTAAAATTATTTTTTACTACTTTGACCTTCTTTTCTACTTCGAGTTTACTTCACTGATCACATTCTCCAAATTCAACAACCGAAGATTCTGACACTGAGAATGCTGCCTCCGTATATGTAATATTTCTAGTAATACAGAACCCCCAGATCTGGAAAATGAGGACTTTATAAGCATCTCCACAGTTTAAATGGAAAAATGAGCCCTTTTAGGAAGACAGACAAATGGGAACTAGTGTAGTCATTGCGGTCTCCTAAGGTGACTCAGTCACCTGCTGAAGAGTTATTCCAGATGTGCTGTCAAATATGACCATTCAAAGGGCTATAAAGCTGAATCCTGAATGCGGTCTATCTTATATGGGATATTTTAAAAGCAAGGGAAAATCACAGGCATAAGTGGGCTCAGAAGCTTACCTTGTGTTTCAAGATTTTCACACAGTTCCGATTTGGCCTCTCCATTGGGGCGGAAGCCTCCTTTCTGAGTAAATTTGTTGGACATGGTGGCTGCTGTCACAACTGCCTTGAGGCTGCGCTTCCGTTTGGGCACATTTTGCTCAGGGTGGAAGAGGATGATGTAGACCTTGGGCATGTAGAGCATGCCCAAGGAGACAGAGGCGCTTAGGCTCACCGAGATGGTCAACGTCGTGGTCTGAATATACATCTGAAAGACAAAAGGAAAGAGACGCAGCTCTGAAACCAGCTCCCTAAACCATGACAACTTTCTTTGTTTAAACACTTGTTTTAGAGAAAAGAAGCATAGTTCCAGAGTCTGAGATGAGGTGACAACATGGCTGAGTTCATAGATCAATGAACCTAAATGGAAGAATGAATTAACAGACAATGTGCAACTGGAAACATTTCAGAAATGTGTGTCCCAGAGTTGACTGGTTTTATATAATTATTTCACTGTTGGCTACCAAAGCCCCCTTCACCCACACGCTGAAAGCTGAGAACTATAATACAGCGACGATAAGGTAGGTGACTGTTGTAACTCTGTCTGGAATTCTTCATCTTACAGAAGATAATAGATTGGCTTGTGCTCCTGGGCAAAGCACTTGTGGGGGGGCATGATATTTTGGACAACAGCAGAAGTGGGGAAGGTCACCCTCTGCAAGGTAAAACCCTTCCGTCCTCTGGTGGACCCAAGTCAGAATTTATTACTTCAGCCCATCCCATTCCCAAGAGGATATGATTTTAAAAACATTTAATACTCAAAATAGCCATTTTGATACAAACAGATAAAGTATGCTAATTCTTAACCAGTATTAACTACCATCACCAATCAGCAGTTGAAATGTGAAGGCCACAGCTCTCAACAAGAGGAAGGGAGTCCTGGACTTCAATGGCAAATCTTTCGATTAAATGGACATTGAATTCTCCAGCTGTTAATTGTTATAGTTTAGAAATCCTTTTATATCTGCTTTACTGAAGCCTAAATAGTAGGGCTGTCAGCTGATGAAAGAACATTTCACGAATGGCTTAGTCATCTACTCTTTAGGTCATATACTTTACTTTAAATTTAAATACTCTTGCATATTAGCAAACCTCAATACAGGTGTTTTACTGAAATACAGAAGAAAGTATGAAACAATTTGCAATTTAATAAGCAAACGTTGCCTTTCATTGTTGGAAGGAAAGGCCAGTGCAAACATTTCGGTTTTCATTCCATGACGTTACAGTAACACACCAGAACAACAACAACAACAACAACAACAAAGTATTCTCACCTTGCAGACACACTAATTTTAATTGGTCCCTACCAAATAACCAATAAAGTATTAGCTGTTTAATCTACTAGTTAAATGTTGCAGTCCACTGAATAGTAATAAAGAATGCTCATTATCCTTGAATGTACTGTAGGGGTGTGACACAGTGTAATCTTTTTTAAAAAAAATTTTTTTAGAGTAAATCCTAGTCAATACACCAGAACAAGATCCTGAGTAAACCTGCTTAGGATTGCTGTCACACACTGTGAGAAGAGGGTATTCCGCATGACATTCCATTTGCTCTTTAAAGGCATATCAAGTTTATATGTTAGGATGACATGAACAAAAGGGGAAGTTTCCAAATACATACATAATCACTCTGTTCCCTACAGGCTGCATTGCATCTCTGCTTATTCCTTCCATACCAATGCAAACACAGATCTATAATGTATTTTACTTTACTACTTAACCCTCACTCTACCCAGCTGCTTATCTTTATTCCAGCAGCACTGGCCACAAATAAGGGGGTGAGATAAGTTGCAGTCACAGAAGTGGATAGGCGGTGCCTGGGTGTGTATTTTGACCCCTCCACCAGTTTCCCACACTTCATCCCTCCTTGCCCAGTAGGTGTGAAGAAGATGCCCGTTCTCCTTTCAACAGGTAATTCTCATTCACCAGCTCACTTCCTGAGCTGTTGTAATGTTAGTCACATATTACACACCGACGTAGCCTTTCTACAGTCAAAACTAATTTCACGCTCACTGTCCAGGACTAACGGTGACAGATGTTTTGCAAAATGAAAGCCCATTAATCTGACTGTAGAATAATCCATTTTTCTATGGAAAGGGCCTGGCAGGCATCTTGCAAATAGGGGGATGTGTAAATCAGATAGTACCAGAAAGGGAAGCTCTCTTCATTTTGCTTAATCAAAGTGACGAGGCAGGGCAGGATAATCCTTCAACACCCCAAATTACAAGTCATTCTCCCAATTTGGCCATTGGTGACCCCCTCCCTCTTTTTAACCAAGGACATGCAAGATCTACAGTTTATTCTATGTTATTTGTCTTTTCTAGAAAATAAGATCCATCTTAAATCTTGCTAATAAGGGCACAGAAACTCACCCTAGAATTGGTATACTAATTTCCCCCATCATTAACCAAAAGGTAAGTTAGTTTCACATTGCAGGAGCCATCTCTCCGCATAGTCTATGACAGCTGACTGCAGTCATCCCCTGCAGGTAGGGTTGCCATCCTCCAGTTGATGGCTGGAGTTCTCCCACAATTACAATTGACCCCCAGACTACAGAGATCAGGTCCCTTGGATGAAATGGCAGCTTCTGAGGGTGGATTCTATGACATCTAGGGTTGCCAACTTCCAGGTGGTGGCTGGAGGTCTCCTGGGATTACAAGTAATCTCCAGGTGACAGAGATCAATTCACTTGGAGAAAAATGGCTGTCTGGGAAGGTGTACTCTATGGCATTATACCCTGTTTAAGTCCCTCCTCTCCCCAAACCCTATCCTCCCCAGGCTATGCCCCAGAAACCTCCAGGTATTTCCAAACCTTGACCTGGTAACTCTAATGGAATCCATCCCTGTTGAGCTCTCTCCCCTCCCCAAACTCTGTCCTCCCCAGGCTCTCCCACCAAATATCCAGGAATTTCAAATCCTGGAATTGGCAGCCCTATCTGCAAGGTACCCGAGGCGGCTCTGCAAAAAAATAAAAAAGTCATAAGTTAGGCAAAGAAGTTGCAATGTATATTCAGGTGTATGTGGGTTGAGAGAAGGAAGCTTTCATATGTTACAAGCTTCTTAATCAGAAATATATATATGTATGTATATACATACACATATAAGTAGCACATTACATGTATGTATATGTAGCACAGGGGCTCTAAGGAAGCGATAATGCCTTGCCGCTTTCCGGCTCCCCAAGGCCACAGAAACATGACAGCTACTACAGCATTCGCCCCACACATGCTTTGTGTATAGTCTGTGTGTATAAAGGCAATTTTTAGAATGGGTATTTTCCTCTCTCCCTTGCCTCCCCTTTCGCCACCTATGTTAGAGTCTCACTAACATCTATAAAACTACTTACTACTTAGGAACAAGCTTTTAGCCACCCAGAGATAAACACAAAAATTATGTCTTGATAGAGCAATCATAGGGTGAAAATGCATGGTCGCTTTAGCCTCCTTTATTCTCTGTTTCAACCAGGATTCAGCCAGGATTGAACACACATTCGGCGAAATGCATGCATTCGATCCTGGCTGAATCCTGGCTGAGGGAATAAAGGAGGCTAAAGCGACCATGCGTTTTCACCCTAAACTACAAGCAATTGGAACTCTAAAGGTCACTAATCTCTGATGCTCACTTGGACCAAAGAAGAACTACTTTTTCTGGCTTTGGGAAGCTCAATATGATGAAATTTGAGGTCCTTCCTATAGTCTGAGCGTTATTCGGGTGGGGTGTGTGTGTTTTTTTATTACTATCTGCCAATACATTGCTGCTGATGATATTTAGTATTACTGAGGTGAACCTAGCATTGAATACAGAACATTGTGGGGATTCATGGGAGAATTAGGCAGATATCTGGGCCAGACTTTTACAATGGAGATGTCTTCATGCTGATCGACACAATTGTCTTGGACCTCAGAGTATAGAGCATTTATTCAATACTTCTGCGCCCAAAGATTTCATCATTATCAGCAACAATGAGATACATACTGAGGAGGATGGTGGGAGAAACCAGTCTGGGGGAACAGCGTGCAAATGGAAGGGGGGAGGGATCCTGTTTCTCCCTTAAGGGTTTTCTTTTCAAAATTGGGAAACATTGAACAATAACCGCGATGAAATATATGCTTTTTGGGAATAAATAAAATGCTTTTATCATTCTGCTTTCTAAGAACTGTGCAATCTGAAGGTATTGTTATTCAAGACAATCTACAGCATTAAATAATAATCTCTGCATATTCTGCATACCTATACAATGTATTCTCAAGGACTGTTTAAAGCAATGTGCCTAATTTTACCCCCAATTAATACTACATCTGGTGTGTATGATGCTAATATAACACTGAAGTACTCAATGTTTCAGTGCTGTTAAATGTATCCCAATCTGTTAATAATCCCAAATGCTGTGACTATATGAAAAAAAATGTTTCTACGTCCAAATAATACATAATTCATTTACTGCAAAATATGTGGTTTTGATTTTCAATATTTTTCTACTTCTTAAACAGCAAAAACTGAGGCATGTGCATGAAAAAGGGTGCAGAGGTTTGCATCTCTCACTCTCATTTTAGAACTGGGTATATTTGCAATTGTGCTCGAACAAAATTAAGGCATTTATGCTTTTCAAATGTACAAACATTCAGAACAGCACAACTTTATATACTAACAAAATTGTGCATGATGTACTTTATGTCCTTAAAATTACATTTGATAAGAATGGTAAGTATTGCATATGTTGACCAACAGTTTTTTCTGACCCTTTATCCCCCCCCCCCACACACACACCTGTTGTTGTTGTTTTCCTCCTCAGCTTCAAAATTTCTGAAGAATTTACATCTCCAAACAGGTCACAGGCAGTGTTGTTCAGATTAGCAAGTGGGCCCTGCATGATTGCTAGTGTTGTTATTGCTGGTGTCACGCAATCAGTTTGACTGCATGGTTGAGCACATAATCACATCACAACATTTTCTATGAATTGGTCCTTTGTATTTAGGAGTCCAGAATACATGGTGCGCTTCATTTTTCTCCTGTTGATTTAAATGTATTCTGCCACTCTCAAAAGCAGCAGGATTCGGGGACGGTAAGCTGACTCAGAAACCATAAATCCTGTAGCCTTGGGGGAGTCTCCTAAACTTACAAGTGGAAGACAGTGAATTTGAATCATATTCCTGGATGCAAAGGAGAGTGGGGCTCCTGTTCCTTTTCTTGTTGTGCAGAACAAGGAACTTTTCTTCACCCCAGCATTGCATGCTTTCATTCCAAGGTACAAAAGCCCTGTCATCCTTTGCCTCTGGTCATCCTAGAACATTACTTAGTTAGAAAAGAAACTGTTACTGCTTGGTTATATAACCAAACCAGCAGGCCGAATAGGGTTGCCAGGTCCATCTTTGCCACCGGCAGGAGGTTTTTGGGGTGGAGCCTGCAGAGAGCAGGATGGGTTTGGGGAGAGGAGGGACTTCAATGCCATAGAGTCCAATTGATTGAAATGGGCTTAAAACTAGATGGATTCTGACACGCAGAGAAATATGAAGGGAGAGGCAAAGCCAAAGGAACATAAAAAAGGAGTGTAAATGTTGGGAAGAGGGGAGCCTTAGTTTTCCTACTCTCCTGTCCTGTAATTAGCAAGTCTAATGGCAGAAGAAAGCTGCTTCTTAAGATTAAGTTTCTGGATGCCCCCTTCCTTCCTGGGCTGGTATGGTAAAACCTAAACACTTAGGTGGGAAGAGCAGTGGTAGAGTGTGGTTGTGTCTATATGGTGATCAGATGGATATATCTGTGAAAGGGTGATGAAGATGTATGGAAAAGGGAGGGAAGGGGCAATAGACACAGAAGAGAATGAAATCGATAAGAACCATTTATGAATTAACCCAAATCCCCACTTGTATATTACACTTAGGCCCTAAATACATACATATAACCAGTTTGGTAGCACAGAACGTTCTGCAGACAAAGAACTCAGCTAATAGTTTGTTATCTCCCTTGATGATTGGTTGTTGGCCATGAGCACAGGCCTCTTTTCCATGAAGGAACATTGAGTTACAGCCAGGTTAGCTCCAGCTGGTATGTTATGACCTGATGCAAAATGTTCCCACTGCAGTGAATAGGGCTATGGAATTTGATGAAACAATCACTATGTTATGTTAGCACAATGTCACAAAGAACAGTGTTTTGAGGTCTGAAATACCCTAGTATATGAAGTTCCCCCTCCAGCACCAGAGTTGTGTTTGTACTATTGCACATAAAGTCAATAACAGAAGGTAGTTGTAAGTGAGAGGTAGTCAGGTTTAAAATCCAGTCTGCAGTGCTTCTGCTATTAAAATATAATTTACATGTTTACCAAAAGTCCCCTAGGAAACTGAGTAGCATTAATAAGTAGCTCTTCTCTTAACTCAGAGGGGGTGGTACCTGTCATTTTTTTCAGGCTTGTGTGTGTTTGTGCATTGTGTGACCGTGAGGGGGTGGGGCCATGTGTTCCAGCTGCTGGCAGGCAGGGTGTGTGTGTGTGTGTGTGTGTGTGTGTGTGTGTGTGTGGCCAAGCCCCTGATCGTGTAATGAATGACAGTGTTATTCTTTTTTTTTTTTTTTGTCTGAGAGCGCATTACCTGGGGGGGTGCGGAGACAGCGTGGTAGAGAAGCAGCCCCTGTTGTTGTTTTTTAAGAAAACGCCATTTATATTTTTTTAATAATGGGGGAGAAGTCTGTGCTAAAGAGTGCTTGGGCAAACATGTTTGAGAGAGGGGGAGAGAAACTGAACTTTCCAGTTCTCTGCAAAAGTGCTCACAAAGTAATGCAGACATTTTTTTCCACCAAGGGAGGGGGAGGGGAGGAGGGAACTTTTCAAACTCTTAAGACAGAAAGAAAACGCAGTCTAAACCAGGGGTCTGCAAACTGCGGCTCCCGAGCCGCATGCAGCTCTTTGGCCCATTGAGTGCGGCTCTCCGAACCTGGTTCGGAGCCCCTGCTCTCGCGCCCGCTCGCGCTGGCAGCCGGGCTGTGGAGCCGGCGTGCCTAAGAGAGAGAGAGAGAGAGAGAGAGAGAGAGAGAGAGAGAGAGAGAGAGAGAGAGAGAGAGAGAGAGAGAGAGAGCAGGCAAGCGGGCGCACTGTCTCCCCCCCCCCACACCATGGAGAATGGCCAGGTCCCCCTTTCCCTTGCCCTCAATAGTTGGGAGGCTAAAGCCTCCCCTCCCCTCTAGCCATGCGATTGCTGGGCGGGCGGCTCGGCGGTTCCTGCCCCCTTGCCTATCAGCTGTTGGGTGGGGCAGGCTTCCTTTGGTAGACCTGGCCTCCGGCTGAGTCCCAATGGGAGGCCATGTCCACCCACTGGCTTTCTTGGTAGTAGACCTGGACTCCGAGGAGGGGAAAAAGTCCCCCTTCAGAGGCCATGTCTACTAATTGGCTTCTATGGGCCTCTGGAGGCCAGGTCTACTGCCAAGAAAGCCAATGGGTAGACCTGGCCTCCCAGTGTGACTCAGCCGGAGGCCAGGTCTACCAATAGGCTTTTATGGCAGTAGACCAGGCCTCCAGATGAGGACTCCGGATGGTGAGGGGGAAATGGCAGGGACTTACAATTTAATTTTTATCAATAAATAAGATCACTATTAAGTCTGATATCAAGTTTTATTCAGTGTACCTATAGTTTAATTAAGACTTAAAACTTTAATTAAAGTTTATTAAGTTAATAAACAGTGTACCTACCTAAATAGCTTAAGTTTAAGAAATTTGGCTCTCAAAAGAAATATCAATCATTGTACTGTTGATATTTGGCTCTTTTGACTAATGAGTTTGCCGACCCCTGGTCTAAACCAACCCTCCAAACGTAAGTTCCTTGCAGGAACTTTTGAGAAATCAGATTTTTTTATTTTTGCACAAAGTCAGCTGTGGACAGAGAAACATTCCCCACCCCCACGGGAATTTGCAAGACCATGCAACCTGAAGGCATAAAAAAAGCAGCTAGCCTTTCTATGCACAATGGTTCTCACGGGTCAGAGAGAGGGAAGCAGGCAGAGTCCAGAGTTAGGGGCTGCCGCTAGCTGGTATCTAGACACACACATGCACAGAGAGAGCGAGTGAGAGAGATGGATCTTTTTTTTCTTTCCACTTTACACCCAAGGCATCTCATTTTTTATTTTTTTTTACAGAAGGGAGCTGATTCCTAACCCCACTCATTCTGTTCCTGAACAGACAGAGAGTAGCGGAAGGTCTTTCTGAGGGGGAGGGGAGGAGGGGAACTTTCAAACCCTTAAGACAGAAGAAAACAGACAGTCTACACCAGCCCTCCAAACGCAAGTTCCTTGCAGGAACTTTTGAGAAAGCAGATTTTTGCCCAAACTAACTTCTCCATCTCCAAAAGCCCGCTAGCGGTTATCTCACGCTATGCTGCTTATCAGCAGGGCTTCCTGTTTTAAAAACCAAGAGTTCTGAGAGAGACAGCCACAGAGAGGGAGAGAAATCAGCAAGCATGCAAAACTCAGACTTAAGAGGAGGGGAAGGGAACTTATGCAGTCTGAGAGAGGGAGAGAGAAGCAACGCTTTCATAGTTACTGTAAGGAGGGGGGCTGTGAACCCCCCTAACCCCCAGTTTATTTGTGCTAATGTTCAACCAGATCTTACCCCTCCAGATAAGTGTAGTGAAAGAAAGTTAAAAGCTGTGCTCCAACCGTCTATACAGCGAAGAGGCGGAGTTGGGTATTTGGAAAAGCCTCCGTTCCCTACCACCTGATCTGGCTTTAAGAATATGACAGGCTGTTTGCACCCCATGTGCTCTCCAACTCAGGGAGGGGGAGGGTTGAGGGAGAAAGGGGGGAGAGGAGGGGTTGGCTTCTCTCGTTATCTTTTACCAAACAGCTCCCAGCAGTATGAAACGACAGGGTCAAGCACGTCACATGGCTGTCTAGCTTTCCCCAATCTTTATCAAACACCTTCCTTTTTGTATGCACGTAAGATCAACAACAATCAGCTGGAAATGAATAGGAATGTTCACTTTAATTTATTTACTATACATTAAATTGAATTGCCCTGACCTAGATGACCCAGGCTAGCCTGGTCTCATCAGATCTCAGAAGCTAAGCAGGGTCGGTCCTGGTGGGTACTTGGATGAGAGACTACTTAAGAATACCAGGATCTCTATGCAGATGCATGCAATGGCAAACCACCTCTGTTAGTCTCTGGACTCGAAAACCCTACTGAATTGCCATAAGTAACCTGAAACCTGCAGGTACTTTACACACACAAGTTGCATTAGTAGAAACCATAATAGGGGTGGGGGAGGATTAGAGAGAAAACCAGACGTTCTGCATTCTCTCTCTCTCTCTCTCTTTCTTTCTTTCTGTCATTTGCTAAAATTTAATTGATGATTTCCTGCTGGGTCAAGTATTATAGCACTTGTAGTATTTTATATATTTTGCAATTTTGATATGCCCATTGCTTTACAACAAATTTGAAACATATTGAAAAATCACTTTCTGAAATTGCTTAATAAAATTTAATTAAAAAAGAGAAATACTACTAATAATGTACTGCTGAGAAGGTTGCATTTGGGGACCTTCTGTCACAGGCTCTGGGATATTGATAAAAGCTGAAAGGCAAGAAGCGCCTCTTAATGAGCAGAGCTGGAGGAGGAGGAAGGATGTGCAGAATGGATGCTAATGGGTTTGTGTAGGCAGCAGCCACTGTCGTGATGCTCCCACAGTAGCGCTTTCCAAAACCTTCTATTTTAAACAATAATGTTTCCTCCTTTGAAAACTCAGGCATCCATTGGGCATGATGCAACATTTCTAGGCCAAGGGCTGCTGTTTCTAGAGGTAGGCTGTGATTCCTCCATAGGATTGTGCAAAAAATATATATTACTGGAATACTGTTGTCCTGGCTGTCTCTCAGAGCCATTGTCTCTGTTGCAGGGAGCCCGTCAGTCCTGGCTATCTCAGAATCCTCAGAATACCTTCTTATTTGTCCCTTGTCCCCTCTGACAGTGATAGCTCCAGTGTTTCCCCTCCTCTTGGGGCCAAACTAAACATTCCTGTTTTGGCAAGTTGCACCATGGTTTCTCTCACCCAGCTGGTATTCCCTGCAGTCACACAGAAGCTGCCAGGAATGTCAATTTAAAGATCAGAGGGCGCCCCTTTTCCATTTGGAATGGTGGGGGGAGAAGGCCCTCCCCCACAATGTTGTTTTGAGAAGCTTAAATGACCCGTCAGGGAGTTATTTACATAACAGTACATGGAGTATTTCAAGCAGAGTACTTGTCACTCCAAAGCTATATAAGCAGGGTCCGTTTCAGCTTCTGAGAACAGCTGGGAGAAGGCAGGAGCCCTTCTTTCCCCACATTGCGGTTCCAAGCCAAAAAGGGCTCCCTCTCATCTTTAAAATGACATTCCTTGTAGCTGCTGTATGACTATAAGGAACACAAATTGGGGTACAGGCACCCAGACACAACCTGCAAAAAAAAATATAACAACTAGTTTGGCCCTTGAAGTCACTCCCTAGACCAGTAACACCCATTACTGTAGTATATTTGAGTACATTCCACTCTTCTAAGGGCCCCAGTGTCCGTGATTCTTAATTCCTCATTTTACCCTCCGAACAACCCTGTGCAGTAGGGTAGCTTGAGGTCATCCAGGGCATTTCCATGAGAGTAGGAATTCAAACCTGGGTCTTCTAGATCCTACTCCATCATTCTACCACAGCACACCATCTACACAATGCTTTCTCAATGACACTGTTAAATTTGTTTCAAGAAAATGCTCTGCTGTCTCCAGATGTGTTGTTGTCTGCTGTCTGCAGATGGGGTGAGTACATAATGTGTGTATATGGGGAGGGGTTGTCAAACAGGAATGCAGATATACTGAGGCAGGGACTGTGTTTTGCTTAATTAAAATTTATTTGTTAATCAAGTTTAAGCCCTCCCTGGGCAGATAATCTTAATTGGCTTTAATTTCCCTGTGTAATCAAAACCTATATTCCCATTGGTTGATATTAGCCTCTTTGCCTTCCTCCCTCTGTGTTAAAACTCCATGGGGGTCTCGGTTACCTAGGCAGAGTGCCCAGCTATCTTTTTTTATTATTTATTATCAAGAGAGCCCTCACTAAAGAAACAAATGGGACCAGAAGCACCAATTTATTCCCCTCCCCTTGCCATATCTGTGAAAGCCCAGGCGATAAACAGTGAAATAGACAATGGTGCTGCTATTCGGCTTCTGCCTTATCGTCACAGGAAATTGTCTCTTTCTTTAGATTCTCAGTTATTGCTATTTCTGTAATCCACTGGGATCTGTTAGGATAAGAGGCTCCTTTGAGAAAGGGCTTGGGGGACTTGTTAGAATAATCTGCTGCCTCCATGTAAAGTTGTAGACACAGGGTGGGAAAAATTAATAAAATAACCCTGAGATCTCATCAGCTGCTCCCTCAGGGGCAAACAATACGGCAATTTCACTCGGGCACACAGATCAAGCAATGCTTCTGCACAGATGCTGTGAGGAAACAACTGGAGTGTAATTTTAGCTTCTGGGAGTGCAGCACTTGCTTATAAGAGGGCACATGCACACATCTTGAGGGGTTTTAAAAGGGTGCCTGGATAGAGGACTGTCAGACCAGGGAATGTAATAATCTTTGTACTACAGTAGCACCTTGAGGCCCCAAATGAGCTCCGAGCCCCCATTTGCACTATATGAAGATAATAATAGATGCAGAACCTGCCTTGAATATTTTACATTTTCCTTCTGCAAGAGACAAGAAGAAAATGTAATTTTCAGTCTTAAAGGAGAACAGGCATGAAGCAATTCAACCAGTCTTTCAGTGAAAGTGGATGTCCACTTAGCCAGACCAGGAATTAGTAGTCAAGTAGATGCTATTAACTAGGGTTGCCAGGTCCCTCTTTGCCACCGGCAGCAGGTTTTTTGGGGTGGAGTTTGAGGAAGGGGGGGTTTGGGGAGGGGGGGACTTCAATGCCATACAGTCCAATTGCCAAAGCGGCCATTTTCTCCACATAAACTGATCTCTATCAGCTGGAGATCAGTTGTAATAGCAGGAGATCTCCTGCTAGTACCTGGAGGTTGGCAACCCTAGCCATTAACCAAAGTTGTATTTTTCAATCTCCATGATAAGTACCTAATATAAATGTTTCCTGTGGGCCCTCCTGGACCTTCCTGGTAAGTTAAAAAGCCAATCCATCTCAGCAGTGGACTTTGTATTCACTATCCTGTACAGTTATGGCTGCCAACCTCCAGGTGAGATCTGGAGTTCTCCTGGAATTACAACTGATCACCCAAAATACAAATATCAGTTCCATTGGAGAAAATGGCATCTTCAGAAGGTAGAATCTATCACATCCCTGTTCAGCTCCTTCCCCTCCTCAGACTCCAGCCTTCCCAGGCTCCACTCCCAAATCCAGGAATTTTCCAACCTTGAATTAGCAACCCTATCTACAGGGCTGCTCAACTCAGACCCAGATGATAATTGGTGCACTCTTGCTTGTTTCCTTCTATGCCACCCCAGCTGCCTCCAAGCCAAGTGGCCCCAGGCTCAGCTGATGGCAGTATATATAGGGTTGCCAGGTCCCTCTTCGCCACTGGCAGTAGGTTTTTAGGGTGGAGCCTGAGGAGGGTGGGGTTTGGGGAGGGGAGGACTTCAATGCCATAGAGTCTACATGACCATCTGTCAACAATGTTGATTCTATGACCTTAGGCAGATCATGAGAAGGAGAGCATCTTGGCCATCTTCTGGGCATGGAGTAGGGGTCACTGGGAATGTGTGCTGGGGAGGTTGTTGTGAATTTCCAGCATTGTGCAGGGGGTTGGACTAGATAACCCTTGTGGTCCTTTCCAGCTCTATGATTCTATGAGTCCAATTGCCAAAGCAGCCATTTTCTCCAGGTGAACTGATCTCTATCGGCTGGAGATCAGTTGTAATAGCAGGACATCCCCAGCTAGTACCTGCAGGTTGTCAACCCTAAGGATATAATGTGGCCTATGCCCATCACTGCCATTTGAGTCCAAGCTCAATGACACAAGCCCAGCCAACAGCAGTATGGGCAGATGCACTACTGTCAGCTATGTTCACACTCAGAAGCCCTATGGGCCCTCCAGGGCAGCCACACCTGCTAGTAGCCACTAAACTTTGCATTAGTTGTCTTTAAGGTTTGGCCTAAAGGAACTGGAGCGATTACTAAAGAAAATTAAAGTTCCTTAATATCTGTACAAAAGCTTGGAGCCCATGAGGAATTGCAGAGGTGGGCTGTGGAAGTAAATTTGAAAAAGCTCCCTTCCTACTCAAAACTCTCAGCAACTTTAGCAGACCAATTCCCCCCGCCCCAATCTCCCTCTGATTTTTGCCCCTTTCACAATCCTCAAGTAGCTTTTGGAGGATACAAATGCTTTTGGAATTAAATGTCTTGATAACTTCTCAACAATTAGAAGGTTTGATGATTCTTGGGATAACCGGAAATAAGTAAGTTCTTCTGAGGATTTTGTTTCATTTTGGTGCACATGTGTTTTTGAGGTAGTTAAAAATAAGACATTGAATTGGATGCTACGAACCATGAGGAAGAACTTCAGGGAACAGACCTCTCCTCCTTCTTCATTCACTCTCTGAAAAGCAGATCCTTTAGGTTGGGGGAACCTCCAAAATATAGTAGGATGCACAGTATTCCTGAGTTGGGTAGTACACAAAGCAGATGAAAATGAAGGAAAATTGCTAAGGTGAACATATCTCCTTCTGAAATGCAGATCTGCTGGTACATAGTGGGATTTCCCACATCAATGCCTTACCCATGTCAACCACATCCTTTGTCTTAGAAATGTATCATTTGAGGTAATTGGGAAGGCTGTGTATCTTTGGGAAATCCTAATTTGTGTTTGTGACTAGCAAGAAAGATGATGAAGGAATTGTTACCTCTATGCAAACAAGAGAATACCAGGGGAGGGGTACAATGGCTTTTGCTCACATTATATGTGGCTCAAGAAGTAAACAGTATCTTTTTGCATTGGTAATGGCAATGATTTGAATGGAAACTGAAAACGGGGACAGATTTTAGTCAAAGGAAATAACTATTATGCAGTTGTATGGATTTGATTTCCTGTTGGTTTATCTTCTTTTCTAAGAAGAGCAGTAAGCCTTTTTAAAACTGGTCTGGAAACCAGACTTCTTTTTTTCAGGAACAGGATAATGTTGTGAAATTGCTGTCTGATTGCTGTAAATGTATATATTACCATGGATTGGCCTACGGGAACCATATTCAGGGATTTTCATGTTAATATTCCTTAATAGCTGCAGATGCTTCCCCCATGACACTTATATGTCAGGAGATGCTGTTTTGTTCAAGAATCCACCAGAACTGGATGAAGGTCCCTCTTCCTCCCAATTCAGGGTAGGGTTGCCTGGTCCTCCTTGGCCACCGGTGGGGGATGGGAGTTAGGGTTGCCAGATTCAGGTTGGAAACTCCTGGAGATTTGGGGATGGAGTCTGGGGAGGACAGGGACCTCAGTGGGATACAATGCCATAGAGTCCACCCTCCAAAGCATCCATTTTTCCCAGGGCAACTGATCTCTGTAGTCTGGAGATGAGCTGTAATTCTAGGGGATCCCCAGGTCTTACCTGGAGGCTGGCACCCCTAGTTCAGGAGCGAGGACATGTGCGAGCCTGTTGGTAAATATCAATTCGGAGTTGGGGGAAGACAAAGAGATATAACTGTACAACTGCTGGAAGGTGAAGCACTGAAGCACAGCAGGATGGTCATCACCCCCTCCCCCGCTGCTTATATTTTTGTAAGTAAAGCAAATATTACAAATTCTCCACTGCTCTGTCAGCCAAAGGAAACTAAATTTGATAATGCAGCCTTAGAACTTTTTACCACTAGGGGAAGTGGGGAGTTTATAACAATATCCTTTCTAGGCAATGTTCAAATGTTAGGAAATTCATCTTATTCCAAAACAAGGGCTTCTTGTGTCTCTGAGATGCTCTCCGTATACACTAGATCACTAGAAATCTCTAGAGCATTGGCTTTTCTACCTGTTAATACTTGTTCTCCATTTTAAGAATACAACTGCTGACTTGGACATTGCAACCATAGCTAGAAACAAATCTACCTTCTTTCTCTACCTCCCCCCCACATTTTAATGTGTTTTATTTACTGAACATACCACCTGATGAAGAGTTTCAGAGCATTCATAAACACACACACTGTTTTTGTTGTATTGATTGGTCCTCATGAAAGGTATTACACAACTTTTGTTTTTGGAATTTAACTCCTACAAAATCCCAGTTCCCATCTGTCACAGTGACCTTCTACTCACTTAAAAATCAACAGTCTCCCTAAAGAAGCAATTTATTTCCTTTTGAATAGAAAGTTTGATGTTCCTCAGTCCTTCACTTCAAGGTGTTTGTCCCTTGTCTCTCATTTAGAGAGCTCCAGTCCCTCTGCTGGTAATTAAACGTGGTTGGTTGTGCAAATGTTTTCTGCTGCTCTATTCCTTCAGCAACATTGGTTAGGTTGGTATGTAGTCTACTTAAAATCCATCTGATTTGTTTTGTCTTAACTACATCTTAATGCTAATCAATGGGAAAATGTCAATGTATAAAAACTAATAATCCAGAAACCATATACCAAATGCTGCAAGGTGCACAAACTATTCTGGGAGATGTTGTGGTATCCCTACGAATGGTATGCAAGTACCTTCGTGGTAACATTCTCTTGCTTGCAGAAATGTAGCTTTCCCAAGATAAGACTTCTATGATCACATTCCTGTAAGAGTGTTTTTCTACATTAAAAATGCACCAGCCTAAAAGACAAATTAGAGACCAACTATTTGGGTTCTTGAAAGTGAACGGAGAACTAGACTTTTCTGATACTTGGAATGGACATGACCCCATTAATATGCCATGAAATACAAGAATGGACACATTGTTTAAAGGAACTAACTGGATTTTAGAGCCCTTCTGGGTTCATTTGTGGAGTCAGGCAGGCAACATAAAAAAGACCACACAGACGAATTCTGATGTAAAATTCATGATATGGGTATTTGAAATGTTCAGTCAGCCTTGGTTACTTTGTACCCTTGCTAGAGACAAATCTGTGAACAGGCTTGTCTGCTCTTTTTCAGGGAATGTATATAGATGGCCATTTTCCATGTGGTTTTCCATGAGAATGAATTCACCGGATCCTGATAAAGGATCATCCAATGAATATAATAAACATTTTCTCAGTATAAGTCATCGAACTTCTGCTATTTGGGATTATAAAGTGCCAGAAACTTACCTCTCACTGGATTCCATAGATTCAGAGAATCAAAGAGCTAAAAAGGATCAAAAGCCTATTTAGAGTACCCGCCCACCCCAACTAAGATCATCACTAATTTCACTCAGGTGAAAATTACATAATACAAACCACAATGAGCCACACAAAGATAGGCATATGGTATGCAGAGGCCTGCAGAGCAAGTAGTTTCAGGAGGGTACTCAATTAAGCCAAACCAAACACTACAAAGGAAAATAAGCATAATTACCAGTTATACACCTATCTCCTAATTTTAACTAGGAATCTGAGAAACTTGTAAAAGATACTCCAGATCTATCAGCAGTGGATATCTATTGAAAACTCATCTACCGTTCAGGTACATTTATCTAGCTATAGTTTTGATATTATCACTCACTCACTTTAAGGACATGTTCTGGAGATTTTCTGCATAAATCAGTTGCATTGTATCATGGGTTCGGGAGTCTAAAATTCAAGGTTAGATTGTTACAGTGAACATTCTACGGGGCTGTCTCTGAAAACCGCTGGGACTTTCTAGTTGGTACAGAAGGCAACTTCAAGTCTGCAAAGTGGTATACCATCATGGGAACACATCAAACCAATTACAAAAGAACTTCATTGGCTGTCAGTTTGTTTCCAAGCAAATTTCAGTTTGCTGGTGCTTACTTTTAAAACTCTCAGCTGCCTTAGACAAAGGTACCTGAATAACACCTTCTCCTGTATGAACCTACACTAAGATACCTTATCAGATACCTTCTGTGCATCCCCATCATCAGAAATGAGATGGATAGCTACAAAAGACAGGGCCTTTTCCTGCACCAATTTATCTGGTGCCATCTTTGTTTATACATTTTACGTGCCACATGAGGACATTTGTGTGATCACAGATATGGGGTGATTTAGTTTTTTTCTGTGCATAATTAGCATTGACAGTTATTTTGCTATCTCAAACCTTGTTTTAAATATTGGCTTTAGTATTATAACCTATTTATTGCTGCTTATTTATTAATGTTGGTTTTAATTTAATGGGTATTGATTTTTTTTATATTTGAATTATCTGGCTTGTCATGAACTGCCTGGAAATGTCAGTTGAGAAGTGGTCTAGGTATATTTAAATAAACAAAAGACTGCATGAGCATTTTTCTTTGGAATGTGTAACTTTGTTTTGTTTTGTTTTGCTTGTTATGACCTGAGTTCGATCCCAATGGGAGTCAGTTTCAGGTAGCCGGCTCAAAGTTGACTCAGCCTTCCATCCTTCCGAGGTCGGTAAAATGAGTACCCAGCTTGTTGGGGGTAAAGGGAAGATGACTGGGGAAGGCAATGGCAAACCACCCCGTAAACACAGTCTGCCTAGAAAACGTCGGGATGTGATGTCACCCCATGGGTCAGGAATGACCTGGTGCTTGCACAGGGGACATTTACCTTTACTTTTATGCTACATCTTGCAGAATAAACCTTGACCATTTTAAAACTAGTTTGAAACAATTAAGAATGTTATGAGTGTACAAAAACAAAAATGAACTCGAAAAAAAAAGTTGCAATTTTAAATGAGTCTCATACAAAGGATTTTTATACCAGGAGGTATAGAATGATTAAAATATTTTGCAAATGATGAGGATAAGAATGTAGAAAATTCATTGCCCTGATGTTAAAATAAAATTTCCAAGATGGATGTGTCACTGATAGGAGTCTCAAACAGGCTTACAATTGCCTTCCCTTCCTCTCTCCATAACAGACACCTTGTGAGGTAGGTTGGTCTGAGAGAGTTTGGAGAGAACTGTGACTAGCCCAAGGTCAGCAGGCTTCTTGTGCAGGAGTGGGGAAACCAACCCGGTTTACCAGATTAGAATCCGCCACTAATGTGGAGGAGTGGGGAATTAAACCCGGTTCTCCAGATCAGACTCCACCAGTGTCTGAACAGGAACATCTATAGGAAGTTCTGTGAATGGAATTTGGGGACTGTGCCAGCATAGGCCAAGGGCTGGGCGGTGCCCGCAGTCCTCAGACATGTGGGAGGTATCTAGCCCCTTTTGGAGCAGGCGACAAAGATTATGCTGTCTACCGAGGTCAGAAGTCGGAGGCGTCGTCAAAGCAGGCAGGAGTCAATGGCCGGAGAGATCAATCATGAGCGCTAGCAGGAACACAGAGAAACTGCACGGTTGCTTCCGCAAAGTGAAAGCACACCTGCATTGCCTTTATCAGTCAGTGCACTTCCAAGCTAGGCTTCATCCTGAAACGACTCAGCACCAGTTCTCTGTCTGCTTAGCCTCTCCAAGCGAGCACTTCTCCTTCTACCTTGCAGAACCACACGCTGCCGAGTCCTGATACGCCTATCAGGTTCAGGTGAGCTTGGAGGGCTGCCATTCTCAGCGTCCACTGCAGGGGTTGGGGGAAGAGTAGCTTCTGTCTGCCCTTGTTCCATCTCTCTGCCTAGCTGTGGTTCCTGCTGAGTTGTTTCAGGCTCCTGTGCTACTGGCTGCAATGGAGGTACTGAGGGCCCAGAGGGAACCTGTTCCTCCACTTCAGCTTCAGAGTCCTCCCAGTCCTCAGCTCCCAAGGCAGGGCCCATGACACGGACTTAATTTAATAATTGCAATTCTGACCTAACAAAGCCATCTAAGATCTATGTTTTCTCTGTAGAAAAACTTACATACTAGCTCTGGTTCTATACCTTCCCTACCTACCGTTTTCCCATCAAGTCCATCCCTTGCACAGCGTTTAAAAAATCTCTGCTACTTGGTTGTTAACTTGAAAAAGCCTCTGGTCTCTCATTTCTGCTGAGGTAAAATAAGTAAAGGGACTAAGGAGAAAAAATAAAACTCCAGTTGAACATTTTGGAAAGCAAGTCTCTCTCTCTCGCTCGGTATGCCCGGATTGCAAGTTTGTTTGTCCTTGGAGGAGAAGTGCACTGGTTGGCTACCCTGAGAATGCTGTCTTTTCCTGGCTGTTGGCTACACTACACAAAGAGCTGGAGGAGTCCTTGATGGGGAAGGGCCATTGTGTGGGCTCCAAAGGCAGCCGGGAACATTACTGTGCTAGTCTCTAATCAGCTTGTTAGCAGCCTAATAGAAGAGGAACTCTGCATCCTACAAACCCCCAAAGTGAGGCAAAGCTCCTTGTCGAACTGCAACTTGACAGCCTGCTTTCGGCAGCCCTAAATTATCCCATGACAAGCTGCAGTGAGGAGGTGAGCAACCTTGCGCATAATCTACAGTCATTATCATTTCCATCTTTATTACCCACAGTATGCTGAGCACATTAAACTAGCTTTAAGGGGAGCTTTTGTTTTTGAAATAATTTCTTAAGAAACCTCATTTCTTATTAACTTCTCCCCTGCCATTTCATCAAAATGGAAATTCTGCTAAAGGCTCACATTTATTTAAATTTTTCCAGGCCATTCTAAGCAGACCACCAGGTTTGCCTCTGAATCATGAGACTGATAGGCAGCTGAGACCACTGACAAGGACAGGTGATGATAGCCACACCTAACAAGGTATCATCTTGATAAGAGGCGGTTCGACTTTTCCAAAGTAGGGGTAGACCCTTTTGAAGGGGAAAGCCACAAAGGTCTCGTTGCAATTTCTTACAAAGAGGGATTTCAGCTGAACGTATGCACACTCCTTAAAAAGGCTTTCTCTGAGCCAGGGTTCAGAGCCAGAACCTATATTTAATGCCAGAAGACAGGACTTGGAACATATGCAAAAGAATATCTCTGAACGTATCCGTTTACCTCACTGCTTCACACATTAGCAGTGCCATCTAGGGATGGCAGCCTTCAGGTGCGACCTGGGGAACCCCCTGTATTACAGCTCCTCTCCAGACTACAAAGAGCAGTTCCCCTGGAGAAAATAGATGCTTTGGAAGGTGGACTCTATGGCACTTAACCCCACTAAAGTCCCTGCCCTCCCCAGGCTCCATCCTCAAATCTTCAGAAGTTTCCCATCCTGGCAACCCTACCCCCATTTCCTGGCAGTGGCTGGGGGTACCTGGCAGCCCTGTGTGTGTGTGTGTAAAGTGCCGTCAAGTCGCAGCCAACTTATGGCGACCCCTTTTGGGGGTTTTCATGGCAAGAGACTAACAGAGGTGGTTTGCCAGTGCCTTCCTCTGCACAGCAACTCTGGTATTCCCTGGTGGTCTCCCATCCAAATACTAACCAGGGCTGACCCTGCTTAGCTTCTGAGATATGACAAGATCAGGCTAGCCTGGGCCATCCAGGTCAGGCCTGGCAACCCTAGTGCCATACAAAGCAGAATTAGACCCTTCTAAGTCCATTGATGTCAACAGGCTTAGAAGGGTATATCTCTGCTTAGAATTGCAGTGCATGTATTCTAGATGAATACAGAGAATATATTTAAAATGTAAAGTCTTGTGTATACATGCTGTGGCAAATCAGTATTTACTAACATATAATGTGTGAAACAGCTGCTGTAACCTCAGGTTCCTGCCACTCAACGAGGACAACAGGCAAACAATGCCCTGCCTGAACTGCCTCCAAGACAGACTTTTGCACAGAACCTCTTAAAAAAAAGAAAGAACACTTCTTTCTCTGAGTAGCACAAATTCTAATGGCTGAGTTTTTTCCAGAGCTGCAGATGCCTCCATGAAAGCTGAGCACACCAGGGGCATATTTAGTGCAAAGCTCTTTTGAAAACATCAAGTTGTTAAGTGTCACATAGACAATATGGAAAAGAGATAGAGATACCATAGATACAACAGAGAAACAGATAATTACTATATCAGCCTCTATTTTTCCTTTTGGAGATTGTGTCGCACCCACACTGCTCACAAAATGACACTCCTAAAGGATAAGTGAAACCCAGGGTAACACACATACAGTTACACAGAGTAACTGAGACTGCTTCATTTGATTCTTCCAAGCAAAAGCTTATGATGCATGCATTACAAAGTTAAAGAGTACACCCCTTTTTTACATGCTCTTTAGATCTCAGAAAGGATTTCAGTTCAGTGACTCTGGGCATTCTCTGAGGATAAGCAACAAGGGCAGTCATAACCTGATGCCTTTACAACAGCCATACATCTATGAGTGAAACAGCATCTGCATTTTGTCAGGTCTTTTATGCATGGGAATTTTACCTTGGGTTCGACACTCCTTTGACCCACACTTTTCTGATCTGAATTCTCAAAATCCTATGCATGGTGGTTGGTTTGCCCCGAAGAAAGTCCTGGAGAATCAGGAGTAAGTTTTTGTAATGCAGAATCACCAGCATAAATCCAGAGCATCTGAGTCCCTGCCCTTTGAAAACACTGCTTTGTAATTGGCTGTAGTTTGCAAAAGGATGTACTAAAAGGAATGACAGGATTGCCCACTGAAAACAATGGGAGAGGCTGGAAGGCACACTGAAGATCATGGGAGCCAGGATCGCCAATTGACTTGCACCATCATTCCACTCTGGGGGCTGTCAATCCAGTGTCAGAGTAGTCTATCTGGGCCAAGTGACCTTAATGAAAAATCCATTCTGCATTTTCTTTGCAACTGTTTTTGTGCTGTAATGTATTTCAATGAAGCCCCGCTAAATGGTTCCTCATTATGCAAACACTTGCTTCCTCCCTGCCCGGCAGCTCGGCTGGAGAAGAAGCTGGTAACCAGGAATGCCTTATGCAAACAAATAGCTACCATAGGCCCAGCCAAAACCTCCAAAGATGGAATTTATATTCCAGTAAGGTATAATGATTAAGAGCAGCGGACTCTACTCTGGTGAACCTGGTTGGTTTCCCCACTCCTACACATGAAGCAAGCTGGGTGACCTTGGGCTAGTCTAGGGTTGCCAGTTCCCTCTTTGTCACCGGCAGCAGGTTTTTGGGGCGAAGCCTGAGGACAGCGTGGTTTGGGGAGAGGAGGGACTTCAATGTCATAAAGTCCAATTGCCAAAGCGGACATTTTCTCCAGGTGAACTGCTCTCTAATGGATGGAGATCAGTTGTAATAGCAGGAGTTTTCTTGCTATTACCTGGAGGTTGGCAAACCTAGGCTAGTCATTAGGGTTGCTAGGTCCCTCCTCTCCTCTGGCAGGAGGTTTTTGAGGCAGAGGTAGGGAAAGATTCTGTGCGCAGACAGGCGGAAGTGATGCATCACAAGGGGCCTTTACCACTCAAACTCCACAACAGACACCTTGTGAAGAAGATGGGGCTGAGAGAGTTCAGAGAGAACTGTGACTAGCCCAAGGTCACCCAGCAGGCTTCGTGTGGAGGAGTGGGGAATCAAACCCGGTTCTCCAGATGAGATAGGGTTGTCGGTATGCCAAAAAAGGTTAATGAAATGAAAATGATAGGGTTGCCAACTTCCAGGTACTAGCTGGAGGTCTCCTGCTATTACAACTGATCTCCAGCCGATAGAGATCAGTTCACCTGGAGAAAATGGCCGCTTTGCCAATTGGACTCTATGGCATTGAAGTTCCTCCCCTCCCCAAACCCCATCCTCCTCAGGCTCCATGACCTAGCAACCCTAAAATGAAAGTCACTACACCACACTGGAATATAAATTCAATCTTTGGAGGTTTTGGCTGGGCCTATGGAAATAGAGAAGGGGAAGAGAGGGAATAGAAGTGAAGGTCACAGAGACACATGGAGAGACCGTGAACTGTGCAGGAGCCTTAGACACACACCTGGCCATTCTCTAGATCTTTGTCAACTCATAAAGAAGAAAATCTTGTCGAAGGCTTTCACGGCTGTCCTTCAGTGTTACTCCTCTGAAGATGGCTGCCACAGCTGCTGGCGAAACGTCAGGAAAGAAATTACCAAGACCACGGTCACACAGCCCAGATAACCTACAAGAACTCATAAAGAGGACTTGCACAGCCATGAAGCCTACAACAAGGGCTTAGGCCAGGCTTTATGGGTACAAGGTAAGAGATCTCCGGTGGCTCCTGATGATCATACATATGCACATGTGGGAAGTTGCTGCAGACCTAGACTTTGAGCATGTATGGGGAAAGGAGGCAGAACAGTGGTGGCTACTGGTCTATACTCACTGCTGCCACCATTGAAAGAGGCACAGAGTTACTGGAAAATGTGGTAAGAACTTTAACTGGGATGCTGCCTGAGTGACCTGTCCCCGGAGAAGGCACCTACAGTGTGTAAACACAGAAATGGAAGAAAGCTTCCCAACCTTTCCATAGAACATTAGACGATATTGTTTTTAAAAGACTGGGGAAATGTCACTGTTTTAACAAGAGGACACATACGTGCCATAGTGGCTGCTGCAGAAAAGGATAATAAAAGGGCCACTGAAATACTAGGAACTGGTGCTTTGCCACCGTACCCAAATGAGACTGCTGTGGGAACCCCTTGCAACTTCCAAGAGTACCAACAGAGCTTGTGCAGCATCCATAACTGATGGGCTATACACACACTGTCCTTAATAAACCTGTATTTACAATAGATTTATACAGATGTCAAGAGACATTAGGTCAAAGATGCTCAGAGCCCCAAAGAATGCTTTTCTTTGTGTTGCTAATAGAGCGTGAAGGGACAGATTCGCAACAGGGCCCAAGCAGACGGCGCAATCTCTGGCTTGATGCTGATCTACACCAGCTGTGAATCAAGCTTAATGTGCTCCCTTCTCCACTGCCTGCCAAGTTATGTTTAACATTGGATTAGCTAATGCGATTCCTCCAGGTCACGTTCTAGCACAACCTGATCTGCCACTGAAGACAAGGCCCTGGAGAGCTTGTGACCAGGATGATGGAATTATTTCGTTTGCGAGCCTCGCTTGCCGCTCGATGCGCCATCTCTCCTGCTGCATCCGAACCTGTCTCAGGAACTCACTGTCGCCAAAACGCCCAGGTGTTAATTAAAATCCCAGCCACACAGTAATCGAATGAGGAACTACACAGTTCAATGAATAAGCAGAAGCTCTTCCTTGTCTCCCGCGCCCAGATTGCTTGGGCTAACACAAGCTCGGCCAGAGCATGCAGAAGGAAGCCTTAGAACTAAATGAGCCCCGTGCCGCTGAATGGTGCTGGGTGGCTCCAAAGGCGGGTGATCTCTTTTTATGCACACAGCAGGGACAGGAGAGGCTGCTTTTCCACACAGTTTACTGCAATCCTAACTAATTAACCAGAATGCGGGGCGGGGGAGAAGGGAACCTTCACTTCAGCAAAATGGTGATGGAATGCAAATCAGCTGAGCAGGGAAAGCAGGCGTGAAGCAATTTTTTGGACAAGAGGAAATGGTAGGGTTGCCAGGTCCCTCTTTGCCACTGGCGGGAGGTTTTGGGGGCGGAGCCTGAGGAGGGTGGGGTTTGGGGAGGGGAGGGACTTCAATGCCATAGAGTCCAATTGCCAAAGCGGCCATTTTCTCCAAGTGGACTGATCTCTATTGGCTGGAGCTCAGTTGTAATAGCAGGAGATCTCCAGCTAATACCTGGAGGTTGGCAACTCTAGGAAATGGACATTCTATTCCAGATTACCTTGCATAGCCTTCTACAATAGGGCTGCTGGTTTGTAGGGTTAGCAAACACTGGGTAGGCCAGTGGGTGTGGAGGGGGGGCTCCTCCTGCCCCTGGCTCACCACTTGCCCCTCCATTACGTCTGCTTTTACTACCAGAGGGCCAAGTAGGCCTCAGTGAGAAGAGAGGAGGGGGTTGTGACAGCAGGATCCTCCTCCTCTCCATAGCCCTCTGCTCCCCAGTAGGGTTGCCAGGTCCCTCTTTGCCACTGGTGGGAGATTTTGGGGGTGGAGCCTGAGGAGAGCAGGGCTTGGAGAGGGGAGGGACTTCAATGCCATAGAGTCCAATTGGCAAAGCAGCCATTTTCTCCAGGTGAACTGATCTCTATCGGCTGGAGATCAGTTGTAATATCAGGAGATCTACAGCTGTTACCCAACCTGGTGTTTCCCAGCCTGGAGCTGGCAACCCAACCCCCCACACACACGCACACACCGGTGGCCAGGGGAGACCTGGCAACCCTATCAGCAGCTCCCACTCCTAATGAGCCACCACAGTGATACAGAAGCCCTGTTCAACAGTTACACAGTGATTCATTGTACACTTGATTTTTCTTTATATGTGTATTGAATAAATCCCATGTCACTTTCACTGCATGCACAGATGAATGTGTGACTAAACCCCCACATATATACAGGGAGTGGTCTCCTATTTTATTTGTAAAGTGAACATGCATTGGCTCTTTCTTACAAACAGGTGTGTGCATGTACATCCTGCAAACATATAAAGTTTCTATGGGAATCCACAGTTAGACAAGATTTGTTTCAAAATATTCTCTAGCCCTGTTTAGAAAAAGTTAGTAGTGAACTTAGTCACCAAAGGGGAACCTTAATTTAATGAAAAGGCAGCAGGCATAAAACCAATATGAAGAATTTGTGACACACAGTAAATATGTGGAACCACAGGATTTTTAGACTGATACTATTCTAGGATTCAACAGAAAGATTTGAAATGTAAATGAAAGGAAACCAGTAAGCTAAAAGGATTATGTTGCACAAACAACAGTTGTGTATTTTTTTATGTATGCCAGGGGCAATGTAACAACAGGGTTACTGCATGTTTCTGGCCTGGTTAAAGTACTATTGAATGCATCCATCGATGACTTGGAGGAGAAAACTAAAATAAAGAACACAGGAACATACAAAGGACCCTGCTGTATCAAACCAAGGACCTCGCTCTTCCAGCATCCTGTTTCCCACAGTGGCCAAGCAGATGCTCTAGGGACATGGGGCTCTCCCAGCTGCTGCCCCCACCAACTGGTATACAAATTCATATCTAAGTGCTAGTCAGGACGGACTGTTACTTTTTTAGAGGACAGGATCATAACTTTAAAATTGTGGTTGGATCATTCAAAATGAACAGAACTGTCTGTTTGTTGACTATGCCTGTCCCAGACTGCATCTCATGTGGGCTGTTCTCTCACTGCATTTCCATGCAAGATATTCTACTTGGTGTTGCTTTGATTTGTGTTTGTCCTATGCTGCCTCCACCTGCCAGGGTGGCCCTTCCCCACAGCCTCTAGTAGTGGATCCAGGGTGCCATTAAAGAGTGGCACAGGCATCTTGGACCTGGAGAAAAAAAATCCACCAGAAGGTTCTTCTCCACCAGAAGCACTGAAATAATGGATCAGTGCAAAAGGATCATAGTAGTGCTCTTGTAGATCTCTCATTCATTCCCATCAGGCTTGTGTAGAACTTTATGAGAGGATGTCATTTGGATTTCCCATCTAAGGCACCAATATGCCTCGGGGAGGGGCTGTGTTTCAGTAGTAGAGCATCTGTTTGGCATGCAGAAAGTCCCATGTTCAATCCCCAGCATCTCCAGTTAAAGGGACTAGGCAAGTTGGTGATGTGAAAGACCTTTGGCTGAGACCATGGAGAGTTGCTGCCAGTCTGAGCAGTCAATATTGACTTAGATGGAACATACAAAAGACCCAGGGTCTCATTCAGTATAAGGCAGCTTCATGTGTTCACATATATTCACGCCTGTGCTTCTACAGTCACTTTTACCCCACATCAAAGAAGCATTAAATTCGTATTACTTTGAAGCACATGTAAAGTAAGGGTGTCATGTAGAGGAAAAGAAGCTCTCAAGCAATATAGGATCAACATCTGATTCATTCTGAAAATGACCATGAACTTAATGATTCCCAAAGCACTAGGCTGAAGGGAAGTAAGGAGAAAATACTCTAAGCCACACAGGGAACTGCAGGAAATGGGTATGCTTGAGGGCAGTAGGTCTGTTGAATTTAAAAAAATTCGGTATAGTTCGGATTCGGCTGAATTCGGCCCGTTTAGATTTGGGATATGCCGAAGTCCGAACTCCCCCACTTCGGATCCGTGCAATTCGGCGGGAATTCAAAGTTCGGGGGAAAAAATCGGCCGAATAAAGCCTTTAAAAACACAACCGCACCTTTCCGCGGCTCTGGGGGGGGCATTTTTGGAGGTAGAGGTCCCAAACTTTCAGCAGAGCTTCAAAGGACGTTTCTTGAAAGACCCCCCAAGTTTTGTAAAGATTGGGTCAGGGGGGGCTGAGATGTGGGCCCCAAAAGGGGTCCCCCCACTCTTAATGAGCATGTCTGAGCAGAGCTTGCCACCGCACAAAGCTCCCATCCCCGACAAACAGCTGAGAAGTTTGCAAAGCATTGCAACAGTAATGCAAAGCAACACAACTGCACAGCAACACAACCGTGTAAGCAACACCTTTGCAACTGTGCAAAGCAACACCTGACACCTGGGAGTTTGCAAACCATGGAAAAGGACAGAGGCAGCTAGCTATGCATAATGAGCAGGAGGGGTGGAATTAGGGCTGTTGATTCGGTTCGGCCCGAACTGAAAATCAGCCGAATTTCCCCTGATTCTGTGGTTTTTAGTTCGGGAGGAACCGAACTCAAAACTGGCGGGCAACCGGGGGGGGGGCGAATTCAGCGAGTTCGCGAATAAATTCGGCAAATTCGGGGCCGTCAGTAAGCAGCATAACCGTCAGTAAGCAGCATTCTCCTCCCCCGGCCAATCGGTGGCCAAGCTGGGTCTTCTTCTGGCCAATCAGTCAGGATTGAGTACTGGAGGAATCAGCTGATGTGCGGCCCAGCCAGGGAGAGAGAGAGAGAGAGCGAAATCCTCGTGTGTGTGTGTGGGGGGGTGCTTGTGCACATTCGCTCCTTTCTGTGGCTGCAGGGGGCGTATTTTTGGGGGTACAGACACAAAACTGTCACTGGCGCTTCAGATGAAGCTTCTTAAGATACCCCCCAAGTTTTGTAAACATTGGGTCAGGGGGTCCCGAGATATGGGCTCCCCCCTTTTTCTTTCCATGGCTGCAGGGGGCGCATTTTTGGGGGTACATATCCCAAACTTTGAGCAGAGTTTCAGACCAGTGTTCTTAAGATACCCCCTGTGAGGGTCTCTGTCTTTGTGTCTCTGCTTTCCATCACCTGCGGTGTTATCAGTGAACTCGTAAAAGCAGTTCACACCTTCTGGTCTCAGGCGCCAGGCCTGATGGCCCATGTATCTTCCCCCCCCCGCTGTTCTTCCTGCCAGTACTCCCTCAGGCCGGTGCGGCCTTGGAAGTGTGATAGCCGCACCAGACTTCCTGGGATCCGTCTGATGTTTTGTATTATGCCAAGCTTGTAACTTCCCATAACAATAAGTGTGAACCCCAGTGCCCCAGTGCCCTGGAGTCAATATATTCTGTAAACCCGTATAGCCCCTCACTTGCAACTTTCTACCTGTGCCTGTCTCATCTCCTGAAGGCTTCAATAAATCTATTGTTTCTGTATCCACGTCTGAGCAACTGATTTGGAGAAGCAAACTCAGAGAGGGGGATCTCTCACATTAAGTTGCAAGTCCTTGCCTCTCGGACTGCAGCTGTACCGCTTTGGACAGAATGTCAGCCGACGAGGACACCACCCCTACCCCCGATGCCCCCAAGGAACCGGACGAGCCGGAGAAGCCGGACCCGAAGGAGGAGGGAGCCAAGCCAAAGAAACCGAAGGGTCGCGCCCCCGACCAAGATCGGGACGAACGTCCCCGGGGGCTTACTTATTGGCTGGACTCTCCCAAGGGCTGGTCGCTCTCGCGGACTGCGGCGAAGGATCGCCGGTTGGCCTTCCCCAGCACGGGACTCGAAGGGGACCCGGCCCGCAAAGAGGCCCTCATGGAGGAAGAACGAAAGCAGTGGCAGGAAGACCGCCGGGCTATGCAGGAGCAGATGGAGAGCATGCAACGCGTAATGGGTGAGATGGCTACGGCCCTAGATGCGCTGAAGTTGCAACCTCCAGCCGGTGCTCCCCCAGACGGGGCGCCGGTAGTTCCGCCCGCAACCCCTGCCCCCCCGGCCCGTCGGGACCTGAAAGTCACGTATGACGGGTCGGGAGACCAGTTGACCTTTTTTATGGTCCAAGTAGACATTTTTATGCGGGAACAAGGCCGAACCTTCGCTTCTGAGGAGTCCCGGGTGCAGTACGTGGCTTCCTTACTGCAAGGGGAGGCGGCTGCCTGGATGGTGTTGCAGTATGAACTCCGCTCGCCGGTGCTGCGAACCCTGGACGAGTTCATGGTAGCACTCCGAAACCGTTTTGAGGACCCGACTCTGGGTGAGCGGGCTAAAGCCTCCCTGATGCAACTGCGCCAAGGGACTAAGTCGGTGGCGCAGTATGCAAGTGAGTTCCAGTCACTGGCTAGCCGAATTCTGGACTGGAGTGAAGCTACCTTGGTACAATGTTTCAGGGAGGGTCTCAACCCAGACCTCCAACATTGGGCCTTCATGCAAGGGAACCCCCCGGATGTGGAAGGTTGGGTTCGCCATGCTGCTGACATCGAGAATCGCAAACAACTCCTGAACTTGTCCAAGCAACGGCTTGGGCGAGACCCCAGGCCCCGAGGTGACCGTGGCCGGGAACTCCGGCAAGGGGGCGGCGGGGTCCTCTCGGCCGCGGAACGCCGCAAGCGGTTCGAGGCCGGCGTCTGCCTGATCTGCGGGGGAAAGGGTCACTTTGCATCGCAATGCCCCTCTCGCTCAGGCCGTCCGACCCCCCCCCGCCAAACCCAGGCCGAGCCGACGAAACCGGCCGCCGACAGCCAGCCTCGCCGCAGAAGTGGACCACTGAGCCGGCGCCCCGGCGCACCCTCCGCTCTCCACGCGCGCCCCCAGGATGGGGCATCCGACTCTACGGTCCCATCGGGGTCCCGGATTACAAATACCGTCTTTGATTCGGACGGCTCCCCGGAAGCCACCACCCCGTCCCCCTCTTCCAGCGAGGAGGAAGAGTGGGAACAGCCGGCAAAAAACGCCGTCGGTCTGCTGTAGAGGGGGCTCCGCAGCAGACCGTCCCTATCGTTGTGCAAGGAGCTCCACCGATGGTAAGCGCCCAAGAGGACAATGTATTTGTGCGTGTTCAGCTGTCCCTACCCAAAGGGGGTCCCCCGTTAGAGGTCCCCGCGTTGGTCGACTCGGGGTGTGCCCGCACCATGATAAATGAGGAAACTGCCAAGAAGTTGGGTGTCCGGCGCAAGCGGCTTCCGGGACCCCTCCGTTTTTCCCAAATGGACGGGAGTGACTTTAAACGGGGCCCTGTGACCCATAGAACTGCAGCCGTGATTATGTCCGTGGGGGAACATTGGGAACGGTTGTATTTCACCATCGCCCCTATTGTAACCCCTGTGGTGTTAGGGATGAACTGGTTAAGGGGACACAATCCCTCCATTGATTGGGTTAAACGGGTGCTTTCCTTCCCCGAAAACCCCTGTGGGTTGCATGACAAGGAACGGGTACTCAGAACTCCAGCCGCCGCACTGGTAGGGTCCCCCGCCCCGGTCTCTCCTCAATTACCCTCTGAGTACTCGCAGTTTACTGATGTTTTCGATGTTAGAGAATGCGACGAACTGCCTCCCCACAGAGAAACGGACTGTGCCATCGAGATTGTAGGGGAAGGCAAACTGTCTAAGGGAAAGGTTTACCCCATGAGCCCTAGTGAAAAGACTGTATTGCGAGACTATCTGGATGTCAATCTGGCGAGGGGTTTCATCCGCCCCTCCAAGGCTCCTTATTCAGCCCCAGCTTTCTTTGTAAAGAAAAAGACGGGCGATTTAAGACTGTGTATTGACTTTCGCAGACTGAACGCAGTCACCCAGTCTAATGCTTACCCCCTCCCTCTTATTCCTGACCTTCTAGCACAATTAAAGGAGGGCCGAATCTTCACCAAACTGGACTTGGTAGAAGCCTACCACCGCATTCGCATCAAAGAAGGAGACGAACCCAAAACGGCCTTTTCCAGTTGTTTTGGGATGTTTGAGTACCTGGTCATGCCGTTCGGACTTTCGGGGGCTCCGAGTGTCTTTATGCAATTAATTAATGAAGTTTTGCATGATTTACTGTTTCGGGGGGTGGTGGTATTTCTCGATGACATTCTTATTTACTCTGAAACCATGGAAGAACATGTGCGCCTAGTGCGAGAAGTGCTCCAGCGGCTGCGGGAGCACAAACTGTATGCTAAGGTGTCCAAGTGTGAATTCCACCAACCCTCTATTACATTTCTGGGGTATGTGATTTCCCACCAAGGGTTGGAAATGGACCCCGCCAAGGTCCAGGCGGTGCGGGACTGGGAAACCCCCACTACCCGCCGCCAACTTCAACAGTTTTTGGGGTTTGCCAACTTTTACCGGAATTTCATTCCCAACTTTGCCCAAGTTGCGCTTCCCCTCACTGCCCTGTTGCGTACCAAGGACAGGGGGGCTAGCGCCGCACTCCCCTCAGCCCGTCTGCAATGGTCTCCCCAGTGCCAGCAAGCTTTTAAACGTTTAAAGCTACTTTTTTCATCCGAACCCGTTTTGGCTCACCCGGATTGCACCAAGCCCTTCGTGGTGCAGGTGGATGCCTCGGATGTAGCCATGGGCGGGGCCCTATTGCAGAGGGATGAGGGGGGACGGTTGAGGCCATGCGCCTACTTCTCCAAGAAGTTTTCCCAGTCCGAAATCAACTGGGCCATTTGGGAGAAGGAGGCAGCAGCGGTCAAACATGCCCTTACCATATGGAGACACTTCTTGGAGGGGGCCGAGCTGCCGTTCGAAGTGTGCACAGATCACAAGAATCTCGAGGCTCTCAAGGGAGCTAGAAAACTCAATGCCAAACAAATTCGGTGGGCCCAATTTTTTGCAAAATTCCGGTTCACCCTCAAACATGTCCCTGGCAAAGAAAATGCCCTAGCTGATGCTTTGTCACGACTTCCCCAGTATCGCAACGATTTCGATCGCCCCGTCGACTCCCTGTTCACTCCCGAACAGCGAGGGGAAGTCCCTGGCTTGGCCGTCACCACCCGATCCCAAGCCCGCCAACCGGAGACCCCCCCTACGCTCAAAGGTATCCCGGAAGCGTTCCAACAGCGACTCCGGGACGCCTCCTTACAGGAGGAGGAGCACCATCTCCTCCCCACTGGCTTGGAACGAACCAACACTTGGTGGGTACAAGGGGGGAAACTATATGTCCCATCTTCCCTTCGCAAAGAAGTATTGGGACTTGTACATGGGGCCAGACTAGCGGGTCATTTTGGTTTCGTAAAAACGCTTCACCTGGTTCGAAGGCAATTCTGGTGGCCCGGTATGAGATCTGATGTAGAGTTGTATGTGCGCAGCTGCCCCACCTGCGCCACAGCCAAGAAACGGATGGGAAAACCCCCGGGGCTTCTCAAACCGCTTGAGAACCCCTCCCGTCCCTGGGAAGTCATCGCCATGGATTTTATCACCGACCTACCTCCAAGTCGGGGGAAAACGGTTCTCTGGGTTATCACAGACCTCTTTTCCAAACAGGTTCATTTCGTTCCATGTGCAGGTCTTCCTTCAGCCCAGGGCTTAGCTAAATTGTTCATCACGCACGTCCTCAGGCTACACTCGATCCCGAGGAAGGTCCTCTCCGACCGGGGGGTCCAGTTTGTTGCCAAATTCTGGCGGGCTTTCCTAAAGTTAATGGGAGTGGAGGAACAGGGCCTTTCTTCCGCCTATCACCCCCAAACGGATGGTCAAACGGAACGAGTAAATGCGGTAGTAGAATGTTATTTGCGTTGCTATGTAAATTTCCACCAGGACGACTGGGTCGACCTGCTGCCATTTGCCGAATATGCGTACAACAATGCGCCTCATTCCTCTACCGGCTTTAGTCCCTTCCAAGTTATATACGGGACGGATTTTGGCCCTTTCGGTTCTGCCCCCGTCTCGCCAGAGCTCCAGTCTACCCCTGATCTTCAGGAGTGGATTCAGGTGGTTAAATCCACCTGGCCATGGTTGCTCAAAAATCTGGAAAGGGCAAAAAGCAAGTACAAGGAACAAGCAGACAAACACCGGTCTCCGGGATGGGAACTCAAGGTGGGGGAGCAAGTCTATTTGTCCACCAAAAACCTCCGCTCTCTTCGCCCCTGCAAAAAACTGAGCGACCGTTATGTAGGACCTTTCCCCATTACCAGAGTAATCAACGAGGTTACCGTGGAACTGAGTCTCCCTAAGACTCTCAAGGGAGTTCATCCAGTCTTCCATATAAGCCTCCTCAAACCTTATGTAGCAGCTCCCCAGTTCCACCCCCCTCCCGCTCATGAGATTCCTACCGTAGTAGGAGGGGATACCCATTTGGAAATATCCAAGGTTTTAGATTCCAAATGGAAGAAAGGGAAACTGTTTTACTTTGTTCGCTGGAAAAACCTTGGCTCCGCTCATGACGAATGGGTGGCCGCACCCCACATGGCAGCTCCTCGCTTGGTCCGAGAATTCCACCTCGCTTATCCCGATAAGCCTCGTCCTCTCGGAGGGGGGCCTTAAGGGGGGCAGAATGTGAGGGTCTCTGTCTTTGTGTCTCTGCTTTCCATCACCTGCGGTGTTATCAGTGAACTCGTAAAAGCAGTTCACACCTTCTGGTCTCAGGCGCCAGGCCTGATGGCCCATGTATCTTCCCCCCCCCGCTGTTCTTCCTGCCAGTACTCCCTCAGGCCGGTGCGGCCTTGGAAGTGTGATAGCCGCACCAGACTTCCTGGGATCCGTCTGATGTTTTGTATTATGCCAAGCTTGTAACTTCCCATAACAATAAGTGTGAACCCCAGTGCCCCAGTGCCCTGGAGTCAATATATTCTGTAAACCCGTATAGCCCCTCACTTGCAACTTTCTACCTGTGCCTGTCTCATCTCCTGAAGGCTTCAATAAATCTATTGTTTCTGTATCCACGTCTGAGCAACTGATTTGGAGAAGCAAACTCAGAGAGGGGGATCTCTCACACCCCCCAAGTTTTGCAAACATTGGGTCAGGGGGTCTCGAGATATGGGCTCTCCCCCTTTTCCCTCCCCCCCTTTTTCCATTTACGTGGCTGCAGGGGGTGCTTTTTTGGGGATATAGCACCCAAACTTTTAGCATAGCTTCAGTCAATTATTCTTAAGATACTACCCAAGTTTTGTAAAGATGGGTTCAGTGGAGGCAGAAATATCGCCTCCCCCCTTTTCTCTTTCCATGGCTGCAGGGGGCGCATTTTTTGGGGTGCAGATCCCAAACTTTGAGCGGAGTTTCAGACCAGTGTTCTTAAGATACCCCCCAAGTTTTGTGAACATTGGGTCAGGGGGTCCCGAGATATGGGCTTTCCCCTTTCCCCTTTCCCCTTTTCCCTATTGGGATGAATGGATCAGCCGATCCTGTGCATCTCCAGAGCAAAACGTCCCGTGCCTAATTGGAATCATCTTGGATTACAAGTCCTCTTCAGCCCCTCTTGATGGAACAGAAGACAGCCACAGTAAGACCCCTTTGGGGGCTTTAATCTATAATTTTTCTCCTGTGTATGTGTGTGTGTGGGGGGAAAGCAGAGTCTGTGTGTGTCTGGGGAGGGAGCAGTTTCTGTGGGTGGGGGGGAAGCAAAAGGGGGCTTTCGTCGGTTCTGCCTGGGGTGTGTGTTCCCCCTCGAGTCTCTCACTCCCTGGTTTGAGGGGGGAGGTTTCAGTTGTGTGTTGCAAAGGTGTTGTTTAACAAGGTTGTGTTGTTTTGCAGTTGTTTTGCAGTTGCTTTGGAAATTTCTCAGCTGTTGTCGGGGCTGGGAGCTTTGTGCGTGGGCGGCAAGCTCTGCTGAGAGATGCACATTAAGGGTGGGGGGACCCCTTTCAGGGCCCATATCTCAGCTCCCCCTGACCCAATCTTTACAAAACTTGGGGAGTCTTTCAATAAACGTCCTTTGAAGCTCTGCCGAAGGTTTGGGACCTCTAACCCCAAAAATGCCCCCCCAGAGCCGCGGAAAGGCGCGATTGTGTTTTTAATGGCTTTATTCGGCCGAATTTTTTTCGGAACTTTGAATTCCCGCCGAATTGAACGGATCCGAAGTGGGGGAGTTCGGACTTTGGCATATCCCGAATCTAAACGGGCTGAATTCGGCCGAATCCGAACTATACCGAATTTTTTTTAATTCAACAGCCCTAGGTGGAATTTCCCCTTTTGCAAGGGACCCGGGACCAGGCAAATGCATTCTTTAAGTCACCATTTGAAAACCAGTTTTGAGCAAGCATCCAAATAGACCTAACCGCTCTTATGAATGAGGGAAAACCTGAAGACACACAACTGAAACCCCCCCTCAAACCAGGGAGAGAGAGACTCGAGGGGGAACACACACCCCAGGCAGAACCAGCAAAAGCCCCCTTTGGCTTCCCCCACCCACCGACAGAAACTGCTCCCTCCCCCCCCCCCCACACACAGACTCTGCTTCCCCCCCACACACACACACAGGAGAAAAAGTATAGATTAAAGCCCCCAAAGGGGTCTTACTGTGGCTGTCTTCTGTTCCATCAGGAGGGGTGGGAGGAGGACTGGATAATCCAAGAAGATTCCATTAAACATGGGACGTTTTGCTCTGGAGATGCATACAAGATCAGCTGATCCATTCATCCCAATAGGGAAAAGGGGAAAGCCCATATCTCGGGACCCCCTGACTCAATGTTTACAAAACTTGGGTGGTCTCTTAAGAAGGCTTGTCTGAAGCTCCGCTCAAAGTTTGGGATCTGCACCCCCAAAAATACGCCCCCTGCAGCCACGGAAAGAGAAAAGGGGGGAGCCAATATTTCTGCCCCCACTGAACCCATCTTTACAAAACTTGGGTGGTATCTTAAGAATGATTGTCTAAAGCTATGCTGAAAGTTTGGGGGCTGTATCCCCAAAAAAGCGCCCCCTGCAGCCACGTAAATGGAAAAGGGGGAGGGAAAAGGGGTGGAGCCCATATCTCGAGACCCCCTGGCCCAATGTTTACAAAACTTGGGGGGTATCTTAAGAAGGTTCATCTGAAGCTCCACTGAAAATTTGGGGTCTGTACCCCCAAAAATGCGCCCCCTGCAGCCATGGAAAGAAAAAAGGGGGGAGCACGTATCTCGGGACCCCCTGACCCAATGTTTACAAAACTTGGGTGGTCTCTTAAGAAGGCTTGTCTGAATCTCTGCTGAATGTTTTGTGTCCCTACCCCCAAAAAATACGCCCCCTGCAGCCACAGAAAGGAGCGAATGTGCACAAGCACCCCCCCCCACACACACACATGAGGATTTCCCTCTCTCTCTCTCTCTCTCCCCGGGCCGGGCCGCACATCAGCTGATTCCTCCAGTACTCAATCCTGACTGATTGGCCAGAAGAAGACCCAGCTTGGACACCGATTGGCCGGGGGAGGAGAATGCTGCTTACTGACGGTTATGCTGCTTACTGACAGCCCCGAATTGACCGGATTTATTCGTGAGCTCCCGAACTCGCTGAATTCGGCTCCCCGGTTTCCTGCCATTTTTGAGTTCGGTTCGTCCCAAACTAAAAACCACCGAATCAGGGGAAATTCAGCTGTTTTTCAGTTTGGGCCGAACCGAATCAACAGCCCTAGATGGCAGTTCTTGAACTGAACAGCAGGGAGGGGCTGTAGCTCAGTGACTCTGCTTTGCATGGAGAAGGACCCAAGCTCAATCCCAAGCATCTCTACTTAAAAGGCTAAGGTGATGGGAGTACCCCATATGAGACTCTGAAGAGCTGCTGTCAGAGTAGACAATAATGACCTTGACAGAACAATGGAGATCAGTTGGAGATCATGTTGCTGTGGAAGCTGCAACCTTCTGTTTCTGGACCTAGCAGCCTTATAGTGGTGGATGGTGGCAGCGGCTAGCAGTGTTTTTTCAAGCAGTAGGCATCACTGTTGCTGCAGATAAGCGTTTGTCTGCATGGTCTGGTCAGTTTTCCACAGACTAGATCAGGGGTGGGGAATGTCAGGCCCGGGGCCCGCAAAATCATTTTGTCTGGCCTTCGTGGGTCCTGGTAGATCTCTAGCTCAGAAGGATCTAAGACTGATGATCCGCCCCCTCCTGCGGACAGGAATAGCCTCAATTCAAAGCAGATGTTAGTTTGTTTTGCCCTATGGAGCTGCTAGGACCCCCCAAGAAACTGTGTTAACCCTTTCCCACCCAGGCTATGGAGAAACGTATTTCCTCTGTACTACAAGAGGGCTGGGGGCGGAAGTGGCAACAATGGAGGGGTTAAAGGTGGCAGGGCCAGAATGCATGCGTGAGGGGGGGAGTTCTTCACCAGTGTGTCCTCATTTCATCCCTGCAGGCGGAGGTAGCAGGAGCCGGCTGTAGAATCCGGCCCCGATCGTGCAGAGCAGGAGCAACTCCGGCGTGCAGCTGGATAGCTAGGCCCAGCTGGTGCAACAGACCATCCTGTGCCACCAGGTGGGTGAGTGCACCACCGGTTGGATGCCTGCCTGCTTGCTTGGTCGGCTAATTTTTAAGTTGATAATTTTGTATGGCTCGTGAATGATGTTATAAATATCCAAATGGCCCTTGGCGGAAAAAGGTTCCCCACCCCTGGACTAGATCAACAGATGTGTATCTGCCCCTCTAATTCAACACTGTGACTATGCTAAGGCAATGCTCGGTCCCATACTATTGTTTGCCAGATATCACAATAATGATAGTTATGATTATAATGATAATAATGATATGGCCACATCTGCACATTTGTATTTATGATGCTGTTAGATTATTCTTCCACAGTTTATTGTACATGCATTCTAGGCTCCTGCTACTAACAGTAACGCCCCGCAAAGGCTGGGGAGTTTGGGTAAACAGCCAACTTGTCCCATCAAGATGCATGATTCCCTTCACCTTCAGAAAAAGAGCACCAAAGCTCAAGACCAAGATTACGCAGGAAGCATAAGATAGAAAAACAACTATACGTCCCATCAAGACTTCAGGAACTTCAGGATCTAGAGAGAGCTGCAGTATGCTCTGTCAGTATTGGATTTAAAAAATACAACCAATTTTCTCTCTCTTTATGGAGCTGTTTCTGTGTGCTCAGTGGAAAAGGTAATACAAATTCTGCACTAAAAGTAGCCAAATATAGGTCAAATTTGCATACATTTGCTTATCTTGCATGATTTATTCTGTTTTTGATAGCCTGGGGGGTAAGCAATTATGCAAAACATTGAAGCTACCCTATCAGATCACTTAACTTCCTCTGTGTCCCTCTGTTTTTTTTAGAAATGCCAAGCAGCATCAATGCATTTTCCTGCTGATCTCTGAACCACGAGGACAGGAAACATGATTTTATTAAAAAAGTGAAAGCTGAGATTTTCAGGTTATTGTATTCTATACCAGATACTAAATCCCATATTTGTACAGGGCAGTCATAGAAGTGGCTCCTGCCTATGGGTGATAGTTCTGTAGGACACAAACTCCATTTGCTGTCACTGCCTACAATGCCTGCTCTCCATATGACAGGACAGGAGGGCATGAGGACAGAAGATTTTGCAATAAAATAGCAATGGAAAGAAAGAGAGAACAATATGGAAGTAGAGGGGGAAACAGTGAGAGAATACTGCAGATGAGAAAAAATAGAGAATGCAAGAAAACCAAAAGCAGTAGAGAAAAAGTAGGAAAACCTACTGCATCATAATACCAATGAGTCACCATGTCAGATGCAGGGTTATACGGCCCTTATATTCACACACACCAGAGATATTTCATCATATGTGTACCTGGGAAACAAATCAGATTTGCCAGCCATTCCCTCCCTCTTCCCCATGCTCCACCTCCATTACCTTCTCTGCTGACTGTGATGTCCCGAAGAAGATGGGAATGAAGGCTAACCAGACGATGCAGGTAGTGTACATGGTGAACCCAATGGGCTTGGCTTCATTAAAGGTCTCAGGAACCCCTCGGGTCTTTATAGCATACACAGTGCAGGTCACCATGAGCAGCATGCTGTACCCAAGCAAACAGATGAGGGACAGGTCCGAAATGTCACACTTGAGGACTCCCCGGGCAAAGCGGGGGTCCGTAGTCCGCTGGTCCTCATAGTCGATGATGGAGTGCGAGGGATCCACAATGAACCAGATGCAGACCCCCAAGAGCTGCAGGGAGATGAGGCTGAAGGTGATGACCAACTGGGAAGCAGGACTGATGAAGCGAGGGGCGCTGACTGACTTCTTGCCCTGCTCAAAGATGCGGTAGATGCGGTTGGTTTTAGTCAGCAAGGCAGCATAGCTGATGCTCATGCCCAGCCCCAAGAAGACCCGCCGCAGCGAGCAGGTGCCCATGTCAGGCCCAGCGATCATCAGAAAGGTGGTGGCATAGCAGAGAAAGATGCCCGTCAGCAGCACGTAGCTGAGCTCTCGCCCTGATGCCTTGACGATGGGCGTGTCATTGTAGCGCACGAACGTCACCACCACAAAGAGAGTGGCGATGATGCCCACAATGGCAATGAAAACCGGCACCACAGCCCAAGGGGAGCTCCACTCTAGCTTGACGATGGGGATGGGGATGCAGCCTGTGTGGTTCTCATTGGGGCGCTCGTTGAAGCGGCACACCTTGCAGTGGAACTCATCATGTTGATACTGGTACCCGTCGCAGCGCTCACAATGCCAGCAGCATGGGATCCCTTTCACCAGCTTCTTCCTTTCTCCTGGCTTGCATGGCTGGCTGCAGATTGAGGTGGGCACCCGGTTGCCTCCTCCGGGCCAATGCAGGCGCTCCATCTGCAGCAGAAATAGAAAGGCTCTTACTAGCCAACATGAGCTCAGCACCCTAGCAGCAAGAGCTGGACCAGACCAGCATGTCCCACTCACTTTGCTAGAACACCTGCTTCTAAGTTAACTGTTATACTTTCCAATCATTCTGAACACAAGGACACACATGAAGCTGCCTTATACTGAATCAGATCCTTGGTCCATCAAAGTAAGTATTGTCTGCTCAGACCAGCAGCGGCTTTCCAGGGTCTCAGGCAGAGGTCTTTCACATCACCTACTTGCCTAATGCTTTTAACTGGAGATGCCAGGGATTGAACCTGGGACCTTCAGCATGTCAAGCAGATACTCTACCCTGACTCATAGCCCTTCCCCTAGCACTGCTCTCTTCATTTTAATAGTGGCCCCTGGTAACTTAAGCCTCAGTCCTAAATTAAACAGGACTTACTTCAGAGTAGGCCAGTTTAGGATTTCTCCCTTAGTCTCTCACCTTTGCAGATTTGCAGCATCCCTTCTCCTTCAGCTCTGCGGCACCCCTGCTAATTGTAATGTAGTCTCTCCCTGCCCTGAAATATTCATTGCAAGAGGTCCTGCTAATCAACTTCACTTCTAAAGTGACCTAACTAACCTACACCAACTTGATTAGCAGGAGCCCACCTACTAAGAGGATCATTGCTAGGGTTGCCAGCTGCAGGTTGGGAAATATCTGAAGGTTTTTGGGGCAGAGCCTGAGGAGGGCAGGGTTTGGGGAGGGGAGGGACTTCAATGCTATAGAGTCCAATTGCCAAAGTGGCCATTTTCTCCAGGGGAACTGATCTCTATCTGATGGAGATCAGTTGTAATAGCAGGAGATCTCCAGTTACTGCCTGCAGGTTGGCAACCCTAATCATTGCAAGCCCTGTTCTCAGGGCCCTTACCCACAGCAAGGTAACCGGCAGCCAGAAACAGGCATGCTCCTTGGCTGACGAAGCTGTTCTATTTTATTGGGTTTTAAATGCCAGCTGAAAACATTTTTCTTCACCCAGTTTTTAAATCAGTCCCCTATCTGTGGTTTTTTTAACCATTTTTTTTTGAGGGTGGATTTTTACCCCACTCTCTACAGCCTGCCATCTGTTTGTCAATAATTCGTTGTGCTGCTGATTTTACTAACTGTTGTCTTCATTGCTGGTCTTTTTAGTAACTGGGATTTCTTTGTTTTAAATTAACTGCATTTATTTTGTTTCCCTTTTCTGGATGCCTTGGGCAGCCTACAATAAATATTCTAGCCGTGCTATTTTTATGTCACTTGGCCTAGTCTATCTGTGATTCTCAGCCATACACTGTTATTACAAATTGACAATCCTGTATTGCCTAGGGTTGCCCAACTACAGTCGGGGCCTGGAGATCTCCCAGAATTACAACTCATCTCCAGGCTATAGAGCTCAGTTTCCCGGAAGAAAATGCAGCTTTGGAGGGTGAACGCTATGGAATAATACCCTGATGAGGTCCCTCCCCTCCCCGCATCCCACCCTCCTCAGGCGCCACCCCCAAAATCTCCACGTGTTTCCCAATCTGGAGCCGGCAACCCTAGTGTTTTCCCCCTATGTGATCTCACACCTGAAAAGCTTTTTTGCTGTTGTTCTGAGCTCCACACGGCCCTGTCACCATCCTTTAATTAGAACTGAAATGAAATTCTGGAAAAATTCAAACTTGCATAACATTTCAGAGTTGAAATTACTGTTTTTGAAAGGCAAACATTTAAAAATTTTGCTTTCAAAATTTAACTTTGTAGAAGGGTTAGGGAAGAGCCCAACCACGGGCAACACTTTTAAGTCCCATTACATTCATTGAGAGTGTCAAATATGCTCTTCATTCCCTTCCCTTGAAATGGTGCTTTTAAGGCCCTTCATGAATAAAGCTAATAACGTAAGCATTAGCTTGCCAAGTAAAAGACGTTTACACCTCTTATTTCTCTAGAGCCCCCAGTTCTGGCCTACATATGTTACCACTGCACCAAAAAGGATCAGAGAGCAACCAGCGCTAAATATTTTTGTTTTTAATTATCACTCTGCATGATGTTTATAGTACTTGCATACAAACGGGTTAAGTCAAGATCTATTCCATTTTGACTGGGACACTGACTAGTGGTACTGGAGCTTCATACGAGCCCATCTGTGTTTTTCTTAGTGAAAACGCAGGAGCTTCAAGTTTGGTCTCCCCAAAGACTCTAGGCAAACCTAAACTCAGGTTAAAAGCTTGCTTACTTTTAAATTCAAGTGATCGGCCCAGTGCCCAATAATTTTGTACTCAGGAGTGGCATTCTTGATCTGGTACTGATAGATGTCATAGCGGCCTGGGGCATCTCCATTCTCGTTGAACGTCACAGGGGTCCCAGCAATTCCTGCAAGGCACAAAGCATTTCTGTTGGAGAAAGAAAAGCACTGCTGACCTGGGCTGTGTGTCTGATCTTCCAAGGAAGTTCTGTCTCTCTCACTCGCTTGTTTAGAATCAGTGGGAAAACTGAGTGCAATCGCAAGCCTATGTTAAGTCCTACTGGTTTCAGTGGTTAAGCATAGCAAATCGGGGACTTAATTCTCCCACTAAAATCAACAGGATTTAAACATGCTTAACTGGATCATACTCCAATGGGCCATAGTTGTTTAGTGCCTACTGAATGTGACTAGAAGCTTGTCAGTAAATGAAGTGGGGTGAGTAAACTAGCCTTGCTAGCCTGAAATTACCCTTCCTGTCTGTGTAAGGGAAATAAAGAAACAGAGGTAGAGAAAGAGAGAGACTCAGCTGATGTATACACAAACATTTCTGCTGAAGAAATAGGGCCATATTTGCATGTCAGTCAAACAGCTTCATTCTACTCAATGTAAGAGGTCAATTGCCCAGCCACTGAATCAAGTTACTTCTATTGCAGTGAGAATCTAGCCCACAGTCTTGTCTGAAATATTGAAAAATTATTTCTTTGTCATCAGCAACTAAAAAAAAAAAGCATTGTTCTTAAATTCCTGTATTGCCAAGTGAAATCTTCCTCGTCCTTGGTAATACATAGAATTAAATATTTGTGCTGAGTTAGAGCCCAGAAGCCCACCAGGTTAGGAGCTGTTTAAACTAAGAAGAGAAAAAACTATTGGTAAGCATGAGGCCTAAATGGTCTTTATTTTAAATCAGCTCCAAAAACCAATGCTAAAACCTCCACTGGCTATAGTACATATTCCTCCCCCTCCCCAAATTCTCTCTGACATTAACATTCATAAGTGGCATATAAAAGATGAGAAGGGCTGAAATGGACTTTGGGAGGACATGTATAAGGAGCACGGACAAATCTCTGAATAGTCTGCATACAGAACAGGAGACAGTCAAACAGACACAGAGACCATAAATCTAAACTCAAATTTTATGAGTTAAAATCTTAGGCACCAACCGTGGTAACTTGGTGAAGTTTCTTTTGCAGCAGAACAAAGGAAAAAGAGGTTCATGACAGGGTTACATAAAGTATTAGGGGCAAACCAAAAAAAGCGACAGAGAGAAGGACCCTTCTCTTTCCCTTATAATTCACCCAATCAGATCCAAAAGACACCAGGCGGCCCTGCTTCCCTTTCCCTCTTGATTCATCTGCATATTGTCACACCTCTGCTGTTGTCCGAGCACATTCTTCTCTCTGAAGCCACTGAGCAATGAATCCATACATGCTGACAGTACATCACGATGCTGCATCATTCATTCACCGAGAGCGGTAATTCCCTCTCAGTATTCAACTGCAGCGCTTGCAATGGAAAATAACAACACATTTATATAGAGCCAGACGAACGTGCACTTCATGAAGTTGCAAGGCTGGAAGCAGGCTGAACAAAGAGCCGGGGACTGAGAGTGATGCTGCTGCATAACTTTCTGGTCCACCTCTGTGTGAAATTTTCCCTTCTGCAAGCAGATACTCTTATCACTGAGCCACCATGAAGATCAAATGATGAAGAAAGCATTGTCTACTAATGTATTTAAGGCAGGCCACTTTAAAGACAGAGAAGAGGATCCAGATAAAGGTAATGACATCAGCTAAGGCACCTTTTGTGACTTATGTGTGAAAATGTACATCAGGCCTGCACATAAGCTTGCCAACCTCCAGGTGGTGGCTGGAGATCGCCCACTTTTACAACTGATTTCCAGGTGACAGAGATCAGTTCACCTGGAGAAAATGGTCATGTTGGAAGGTGGGCTCTATAGCATTATAACCCATTGAAGTCCCTCCTCTCCCCAAACACCACCCTCCTCAGGCTCCACCTCCAAAATCTCCAGGTATTTCCCAACTCAGAGCTGACAACCCTATTTACACAACTTGTGACCCATGAAGTCAAACACCAGCCACATATATACAACAGCCCTCCAGGAACATAATAGCTAAACCTGTGAGGAAATACTGCAGTGTTTTGAGCTTCTCCTTCTCTCATAATACTAGGACACTGGGTTGCCCAAATCAACTGAAAGGCAGTAGATTCAGGGGCCCCTCAGCCTTTAACAGAGGTTTGACCTCCAGGGATTAGTAAGTGAAGCTTTATAGGGCATGGAGATAAAGTTCATTGCAGAGCAAGTGATTGTTAAATGCACAACTACAGCTTTAAAAGATGGCAGGCCTACCTTCTGTATATACTACGGTTGCCAGGTCCCTCTTCACCACCGGAGGGAGATTTTTGGGGTGAAGCCTGAGGAGGGCAGGGTTTGGGGAGGGAAGGGACTAGGCTTACTAGGTTCCCCTTCTCCTTCGGTGGGAAGTTTTTGGAGTGGAGGTGGGGGGGGTCGCAACTGGGAGTTTGAGTGGTAACTGGCCCCTTGCGATGCGGCTCTTCCAGGTGTAAACCAGAAGTGACGTGTTGCCGGGGAGGCGCGCGTGCAGAGGTTGCCCGCCGACCCTCAGCTGGTCAATGGGAAGCCAGGTGAATTGGCAGGGGTTTGCCTGCCACCACCTGTCACTTGGCAACCCTAGGAGGGACTTCAATGCCCTAGAGTCCAATTGCCAAAGTGGCCATTTTCTCCAGGGGAACTGATCTCTATTGGCTGAAGATCAGTTGTAATAGCAGGAAATCTCCAGCTAGTACCTGGAGGTTGGGAAGCCTAGTATATACTCAAGAACCTCCCTGCAACAATCTTGACAGTAAGCCTGGCCTGCAGTTGCAGACGGAACACAGGTCTGCGTTGTTTAATCCCCTGCACAGTTTCCAGGCAAAGGATCGGAGTTTGTGCTCAGTAAAGACCTCTCTGCCGACAGTTTATGGTCCACAGTCAGTGGCAGGCAGCCCTCAGTGAGTGGAAGAGGAGGCCAGCTGCTCTCTCCAAGCTTTGTTAGGCTGACCTCCTCCCCACAACAACACCTGCAGTCACAGGCAGACCCTGGCAGGTTTAAAGGCAAGCTGAGAGGCAGGACAGCTGCCTTTCCCCATTCTGGTTCTGAATGCCTTTGCAGACAGCTCATTACACTTGATGTACACCGAGAATGATTAGCATTGACATCCCTGCCATTCATGTGCAAAAGGGACAGTCACAGAGGACTGCTGAAGGATGGCGCCTGGGAGGGAGAGGGAGTGGGGAGCAGGACACAGCTCTTAAGTACAATAGCAATCAGTGCCCGAGGGGGCGTTTTCACCAGCTGCTCAGTAACCAGAACCAAGTGTGCAGACATTGGGGACAGTTTAATTTGCCCTCCCCCTTGGGCTGCGTTTGAGAGTGTTCAGTCCCTTCCCTTGGGCTGGCACGCTTGCACACACCCACACACAAGCAATGTAAACAGAGGTTACCCTATTCTTAGAAATATTCTTAGGACTGTGCCAAATAGACTCAATGTGCACTTGGATCTTTCTAAAACTGGAGGCAGAAACAAACTGGCTTTCCCTTCCTTCTCCTGTGTTTGTCCTCCTCTGAAGAAGAACAGAGCCTAACCACACTAGAAAACCGAAAACCCTTCCCTCGCAGGATGAGCAAAAGGTAGGGTTTCCAACCTTCAGGTACTAAGCCAAAATAGACACCTCTGTGTATAAATGTAGTTACTCCAAATCTAACATAGATCAACCATACAAAGTATAGCTAAACAACAGACTGTATTATACAATAACATTGACAAGCCCACACAAGTCCTATTTCTTAAGCATAAAGACACAAAGTCACAATATTCCAAGGTTTCCAAAACTCACTATCCTAAAGACAGACAAAAAGTCCAACAGGTACCAATTCAAGGTTTTCTTCTCCTTTCAGGTGTGGAAAGAAGAAGAAATATTGTGACTTTGTGTCTTTATGCTTAAGAAATAGGACTTGTTGAATGTGCTTGTCAATGTTATTGTATAATACAGTCTGTTGTTTAGCTATACTTTGTATGGTTGATCTGTGTTAGATTTGAACCTTCAGGTACTAGCTGGAGATCTCCTGCTATTACAACTGATCTCCAGCTGATAGACATCAGTTCACCTGGAGAAAATGACCACTTTGGCAATTGGACTCTATGGCATTGAAGTCCCTCCCCTCTCCAAACCCCGCCCTCCTCAGGCTCCGCTCCAAAAATCTCCCACCGGTGGCAAAGAAGGATCTGGCAACCCTAGCAGAAAAAATGCTGGAAGTGGCCCTTAGTGGGATTCTAACATTCTGGATCTTGATAGCTCTTTCCAAACCCATATGTGACTGTGGCTTGGAATGTATGGACAGCAGTTGGAAAATTGAGTGCAGGCATCCCACAGAGCTCTCTGATAGGCTTCTTGTGTTTGTCACTTGTACAGCCTTCATATCACAGTGCTAGACTAGGGCTTCTTAAACTTTTTCCACTTGCGCCCCCTTTTCGCCGCCGAGAAATTTTTAATTTTTAGGTATACAAATCATGCATTTACTGATAATAAATTATAAATAAATTTATTTTAAAACAATTCTTTGGTATACATATAATTTTACCATTTATTAAAGATGAAAGCAAATTTGCATACGAATTTGCATGCTGTTGCCAAATCCCCCCCCCCACATTCAGTTACGCGACCCCATCTGCGGTCATGACCCACAGTTTAAGAAGCTTTGGGCTAGACTAAATGCAGTTCGATCTGAGGGAGCTTCTTTATGGCAGCAAAATCCAAACTGTCAGTGCCCTGACATGTAGTGAGAACACATCTCACCAAATTGCACCTTTGCCATTTTTCATAGATTTTCGAAGAAATGTTAAACTGAACTCTCACTACATATCAAAACACTCAGAATATGCCCACACCGTGCTAAAACTGTGTGTGTGGCGGGGAGTTCATAAAAGGAAAATAAATCAAATTAGTACTATGAGGTATCCTAGAGCATAAACCATTTAAAAGTCAGGCCAATTAAGAGAAGAGACCCCATTGGCTGACTACAAAGAAATGATCTGGCATACGATTAAAAGGTTTAAATGCCGTCAGAATGTATTTATCCAGAGAAGGATGTGATTAGATGAGAAGGACTACGAAATCTTTAATTACAGTGATTTGTTTAGCAAGTTGCCTCAAACCAAGGCTTTTTTGCTGTTTTCCCCCTCAAAACTTTATCTTAAAACAAAATCAAACGAATTGCATAAATAAATCCCAATAACAGAAGAAAGCAAGAAAATCAAACAACGTGATAGGGAAGGAATAAATAAGAGAGACAGATTGTGAGGAGATTGCAGAGGAGAGATAAATAGATGTAATAAGAAAGAAGGAACAGAAAATGTATATTAAAGAGATATAATGTGAGGAAGTGATGAGTTTCTAGAAGATGTTAAAGAATCACTAATCAGGGGAGAGGTAATATATTCTGCTAAAGAAAAGGAGCAAAAATGGAAGGGGAGTAAGGAAATGCACAGTGTTAAAAAAGGGGATTGTTTGTGTGGATAGAATCATGGTGGGACTTTGGGAAGATGTAATTTTGGCTCTGGCTCAAGTCCTCCCTGGTTAATCCATATGGGCAGAGCTAGAAGATCCTGGATGCCTGGTCAACTATATATTATTTAGGTACACACAAAAATGTATTAGTAATTCCAGTTTTGTGCATGAATTGGTTTATTCAGAAGGTCCAGTCTGAAATGTTTCCTTCAGAGAGAGGGGGAGAGAAAGGAGCAATTACATTAAACGCAGGTTTATACATTTAATCTAGGAAAAGATGTCATGATACCCCAAGGAGCTTCAGTAATATACTACAATTGCATAAATCCTTCCCCTGGAAATCATTACGTAGCCTAGAGGACAATCCCACCCACTTGGACAAACCTGAGAAATTGACGCTACGGATGTACTTGAGCAGCTCTGCACCATCTACTGGGTCCATCTTGGGGCAAAGGCCGATCTTCCCGGGGCATAGGTTCTTGTGCATGTTGTGCAATGCATGGCCCATAGCGTAGACAGCATCGATGACAAACTGCACCTTCCCCTCCTGCTCATAGGCAGAGTCTTGGCCAATCCGCTCGCGATCTGGAACAATAAAAAAAGACACAGCGCTTGGTTCTGTGACATGTTTCTGATGGAAGCTGTAGTCCTGGCCAGGGTTATCTAGTTTCTTTGTGGTACAGACTGCAGGATTTCAATTTCCTCAAAATTTCAAAATTATACCACTGCCTGAGTGAGCAGCTTGGTGACGTTTAGAAGGCTTTGCTCTGCCTCTTGCAAGAAGCATTCAATTGAGGTACTGTCCAATGCGGGAAAGATGCACTGAGAAAATAAAATGCAGTAATTCCTGGGAGCAAAAGTACAAAGGAAATTATTGCCTGAAAATATAGGGAATGAAGGGTTATTTACCAACCTGAAATAGAGAGGTTACCTCCATAGAGACAAAGTGTTGTGCGTGTCAGTAAAGCACTAGCATTGCCACAGAAGCCTCTAGTGCAGCCCATTCTTTCCATCATCTTTTAGATTGCTTTCAAATGGAGGAGCAGGACTGGGCATTTTCTCACCTGAACCTTACACTGTTCACATGTTCTCCTAGACAGAGGCTAAGTCAATTTAAGCATCATCTATGAAAATGCTTCTGATGGTGTTCCATTATGTCACCAGTGAAATTGTCTGAAGGCCCCTGAGATAAAGGGGCACAAACAATGGTGGGTCTTTTATGGTCAGCAACTGGCCCTCATCTAACAACTGAGCACCTGTTTTCTGGTGACAGACTGCCCTGGACCTTGCACGCTATCAGTCCCCTAAGGAGTCCAACAGGGAATGGGACCCTCCTACATAACGTTCTGTCTTAAGCTGTTATATTTCCCATGACCTCACTGGGAAAACAAATGCTCTGCCCCACATTTCACTTAAGCACAGTTTGTTCATGTGGTCTTGATTCTTGAACACCAAAACTATTTGTGTGTGTGTGTGTGTGTGTGTGTTCTGCTTGGGCTTGCTAAGCATGTCCTCATTTGCACACTACTGCCAGGCATCATGTTGTCTCTTTTTTAAACAGGTCCATACCTTGTGACCCAATGGCCACACCGCACTGCTTCTCAGAGAAGACACAATGAGGCATGTATAATAGCCCTTCAGTATTCTTTCTGTGGTCCAGAAAGAAAGCGCCGTTTTCCAGATCACCCAAAAAATAAGTAAGATGAATAAAGAGAGTCTTATTTTCATTTTACCAGTAAGTTTCCTAGTGGAGCTACAGATAATTAAAGTACTTTCATTGCATGAACTGAGGATATTGAAATACACACGTGAAGCTGCTTTTACTGAATCAGACCATCGGTCCATCAAGGTCACTATTATCTACTCAGACTGACAATGGTCTCAGGTAGTCCAGTTCTTGTATGTTATCCGGGCTGTGTGACCATGGTCTTGGTATTTTCTTTCCTGATGTTTCACCAGCAGCTGTGGCAGGCATCTTCAGAGGAGTAACACTGAAGGACAGTGTCTCTCAGTGGGGGTTACCGCATTATGTATTCCCAGCGATGTATTAAGTTTGAAAATGTTATAAAAAACATCGCTTTAAAAGGGTTTTTGGATGCCACAGCTAAAAAGTGGTTGGAAGACATCTTCACAGCTAAAGGAGCCAAACAAAGTGTGAACAGTATTTTTTATAACATTTTCAAACTCTTAATACATTGGTGGGAATACATAGAAAGTGCGAACAGTATTTTTTATAACATTTTCAAACTCTTAATACATCGCTGGGAATACATAATGCAGTAATCCCCAGTGTCAAAGTGTGTTGGAAGAGTAATATATATAGTCAGAAGGGGGTTGAGTTTGAGCTGAGTCATTGTCCTGCAAAAGTATCAAAGGTAATGTGCTAGTCATTGTCCTGTAAGTATCAAGGTAATGTGTTAATTAGGGTGTGGTATGTTAATGTGGAGCCATTGTATCCTGAAGGGATCTGTTAACATGTGGAATCCAAAGCTAATCTGCATGGCTATTGTGGACTGTAGTCTTTGGCTGTTACTGCACTAGGTATTCCCATCAATATATTAAGAGTTTGAAAATGTTATAAAAAATACTGTTCACACTTTCTATGTATTCCCACCGATGTATTATGAGTTTGAAACTGTTATAAAAAATACTGTTCGCACTTTGTTTGGCCCCTTTAGCTGTGAAGACGTCTTCCAATCATTTTTTAGCCGTGGCATCCAAAAACCCTTTTAAAGCAATGTTTTTTATAACATTTCCAAACTCTTGATACATCACTGGGAATACCTAGTGCGGTAACAGCCTTTGTTACTCTGGAGTTTTTCAGGACAGGAAGCCAAGCCTTATTCATTCTTAAACTCTCTTCTTTTCTGTTAAAGTTGTGCTGATGTTTATGAATTTCAATGGCTTCTCTGTGCAATCTGACAAAATAGTTGGTAGAATTGTCCAGTATTTCAGTGTCTTGGAATAAGACCCTGTGTCCTGTTTGGGTCAGTCCATGTTCAGCCGCTGCTGATTTCTCAGGTTGGCCAAGTCTTCAGTATCTTTCGTGTTCTTTTATTCTTGTTTGTATGCTGCGTTGTGTGGTCCCAATGGTAGATGTTTTTCACATCACCTACTGCCTGGTCCTTTTAACTAGAGATGCCAGGGATTGAACATGGGACCTTGTGCATGCAAAGCAGAGGCTTTCCCACTGAGCCACAGCCCCTCTCCAACCTCATGCCAAATTCTACCACACCAGGCTGTATCTATAGATTGCTCCCACATACACACACACTTGTAATTGAGTTGTTGTTGGCCTCAAAGCACATTTTCCTTGAACATCCCCCCAATTTGTGTGCCCCAGTCACGGCCCAAGCTGTAGCATATGCTAATATTATTCATCCTCTGGCATCATCCATCTCACTAGCGGTTGCTCAGTCTCTCAGGCACTATCAGCTGTGTCAAAGGATGGTCTGTACAACATCCATCAGTTCCAGCCTGTGCTCTATCAAGTCCTTGCCACTGCCAGACACTCCTTCAGCTTTCCTCCCATCCCTATCCTTCCCCTCCCTGGTCCAGCCAGCCCTGGATTACAGGATCATTCGAGTATATGGTAATTACTCACGACAGCTGCCTGCCTCTTCCTGTCATAACCATTCTTAATGGGACTGGAAACATTTTAATCATTCAGCAAAAGATACGATTAACTTTGCGCACTGTTAATTAGAGCTAAAAGAGGAACCCCCTGCGCCATGGCGTGGTGTGGTACTTTGCCAAGAAGTAATAGCCAGCGCTTTCCCAGACTCCCAGTGACCCTTTCCACAGAATTTCGCAGAGAGGGAAGGTTGTCTGCGCACATAGCAACCGGACTCACAGGGGAGCTGGGACTTCAGAAATAGGGAACATTCTGAAATAAAAGAAGGCACTGACCTAGCAGAAGTGAGGCAAAGGACTCTCATTGTATAGGATCTATGATTATCAGCTGTTGGGAACTGAGGATCTAATTAATGAGATTTGGAGACCTATGATCAGCCCTTCCCTGCATTTAAAAAATAGATAGAGGAGTTGCATATGCCCAGATTCCGACTGCAAATATGTAGAAAGGGAGGAGGGGTTTAACTCTTCCTCCCCCATATAAGTTCACCAGTTGAAACCCCCTCCATCTCTCTCATATATATACTGTACACAGTTCCTTTTTTTCTTTCCAAGGCTAAAAACAGTGGGTGGAGAGGAGGCTCAAACGAAAAACTATGCAGGTATGGAAGAGATAAACTCCTCTTCCACCCTCACCTATGACCCAGATCCAAGTGGGTGTCCCTTAGCAGCTGTTGTATCTATTTTTAAAGGATAGGGAGATTGATGACAGACCTCCCAGTTTCACATCTGGTTAGTTCCAGATTCTGGTATCAAATGCACTTGCCATTTATGAATGACAGCCACTTGTGTTAACCCGCAGCTTCAGCCTGCAAAACAGACAAGCAACCACTGGGAAAGGACTGAACTTTTGAGTGTGTTATTTTTGTAGGCAAAAACTGAAATTTGTAGACCTGGCCAGTGTTCAAAAGGACACTGTGTGACTTTTGTATTTTAAACTGACTCCCAAATGTAGCCCAGTGAATGTCTTCCTACCCCTGGTTAAAGTGAGCTGGCTCTGTTCTGTGTCCTTTTGGCCTGCATTGATTAAAGTGAATTTGCTGTTCAACATCTGCTACAGCATCGAATGTGGACTTCCTTGTGTCCCCCTCCTGTCAAGAGGTTTCTGCATTTGACAGTGACACAGGAAATATGTGGAAATCTGTGTCTAGAAAGCGCTCCCTTCACCCAGCCAGTTCCTTCCAGCAATATCACAGGCTACACTAATTGTGCGGAAGATGTCTGTGATGTGTACCCTAGGAGGTGTGGTGATTCATGTCAGAGGGAAAGGAGACACTCTCACGCTCTCACTTGGAAGCATTGAGAGAAAAATATAGCCGTGGAAATTCTTCATTAGCCACTCAAAGCCTCCCTGTCTCTAGCAGTGTCCTCCTAACCAATGTCATTCCTTTCTAAGACTAGGGTTGCCAGGTCCCTCTTTGCCACCGGCGGGAGATTTTGGGGACGGCGCCTGAGGAGGTCAGGGTTTGGGGAGGGGAGGGACTTCAATGCCATAGAGTCCAATTGCCAAAGCGGCCATTTTCTCCAGCCAATCTTATCTCTATCGGCTGGAGATCAGTTGTAATAGCAGATCTTCCGCTATTACCTGGAGGTTGGCAACCCTGTCTAAGACCTTTGACTTCATTGTACTGAGATGGACATAACTTTGTTTAGGATTGCACTGTAACACTCAAAATGTGTTAAAATTTAAAATTGTTGTTTTAAAATGTCAACTATCCAGAGGGTATTAGAATGTCAACTATCCAGAGGGTATTAGAAATAAAACATATTAGCAAAGTCATCCCGCTTCACTACTTAGTAATATATGCTTGTCCACGTTTCTGAAACGTCTTGCATCGTTTCTGCCTCAGCTTGGGCTTTTGCTGAAGCTCTAGAGAAAGAGGGTTTTCAAAGCAGAGAAGAATGCCTTTCTGTACGCATTCATGGTTAATTATGCTGCTGACGTTTCTAATAGGCTCAGACTACAGACTTTGATGGCTCATAATGTGGGCCTCCAATCCAATGAGAATTTTCATCTGGTATGCCCTGTAATGTGAGATGCAGAAGAATTATTCCTCCCCACCCCACTCCTCTCGGTCTTTCCCTGCCCATCCCCCCTCAGCCCGATATTCTTCTGACTGCAGCCCTCCCTCTCCCCCAGGACTTTTGAGTGTTAGGATGTCAGGCACAGAGGGAACTACGTTTTCCAGGCATCTTGGCATCAGAGAAGCAGGTCCCAGCAATGCTTAAAGTGCTGGGGGACAGGGAAGGAGGCTGAGGACCCACGTTGCTGCGGCCAAACCCAGTGCAATGGATTTGTGAAGAGTGCCTGGGGGAGATGAGGGGGTCATTGGGTGGTTGGACGCTCACAGAGGTCAGAAACTCTTCAGCATTCCTGGTGACATCATTAGGGCTGGCCACTAGGGCTGCCAGCTCCAGGCTGGGAAATACCTGGAGATTTTTGGGGTGGAGCCTGAGGAGGGCGGGGTTTGGGGAGGGGAGGGACTTCAATGCCATAGAGACCAATTGCCAAAGCGTCTGTTTTCTCCAGGGGAACTGATCTCTATTGGCTGGAGATCAGTTATAACAGCAGGAGATCTCCAGCTAGTACCTACAGGTTGGCAACCCTAGTACCAGTTCCTTCAGATCAACAGCAGACCCTTGCAGGTACCTGGCTGCTACTCCCACCCCCTAGTTTCCAAAACTCAGGCTTCTGTTCTTTCCAAAACTCTTTCCATCAGTTCCTGTTCAAGTATAACGCAGATTCCTGCAGCATGCAGCAGCCACCAGCCATCAGAGGTCATTAAGGAGGCACCTTCAGCTATCAAGCGATATAATAGCTTGAAGAGAAGGTTTTTGCTTCACTTTGCAGCACTGTCAAATCCTGCACCTTGAACTGTGTCTGGAATACAATATGACCCAGGAGAGCCGTGTTGCTATGTTAGTTTGTTGTAACAAACCCAGCAAGGATTCTTAACATGTAAGGCTTGTAATTTGGTAGCTGATGTTCTGCAGAACCACTGGTTGCCTTTAGTAACAGGCATCAGAAGTAACCCCTGAATTGTAGCCAAGATTGCAATCACACAATACTTAACCGGGAATAAGCCCCACTGCATTCAGGGAGACATACATTCAAGAAACCTAAGCTGCAAAGAAAAAGGGACAAAACAGTTTGAGGAAAACATATAGAAATCCCAGCCTTTTAGTGTAAGGGCAGAACTCTTGAAGAAATGCCAAAGAGCTTTAAATGACTGCTTTAACAGTCTAACAGAGTTTTAAGTAATGACTCCCTTTATAGGCTAAAGTGATCACAGTTGCAGATGAGTATGTATACACAACATTCCTAATTTGCAAGTGTTTGGTTTTTGCAGTCTAAGTGCACCTAAAAGTGCAGGCCAAATTTGTTTTTTGAATATTTTTATCCTGAAGTATTCAGTATCCTGAATAAGAAACTTGTTTCCCTCACGTTCCATGTTATTCCTTACTTCAGAAATACATGAAAATGTGGGGGTGTGTGCAGAAAAAGCCCCTGGCAGTGGGTCTGGCATAGCCACCCCAGGAATCGCCTGTGCAGCTGCCAGGCCCACTGGCATGTGGCCCGTCCCAGGAACAGGCAATTGGGCTACGACCCCAGCTGCTGCCTCAGTCAGGAGGCCCGTCTACCTTGGGTGCAGCTGGCTGGGTGCCACCCACATTAGGGTTGCTAGCTCCAGGTTGGGAAATACCTGGAGATTTGGGTGGGGGGAGTCTGAGGAGGGCGGGGTTTGGAAAGGGGAGGGACTTCAATGCCATAGAGTCCAATTGCCAAAGTGGCCATTTTCTCCAGGGGGAACTGATTTCTGTCGCCTGGAGATCAGTTGTAATAGTGGGAAATCTCCAGTCACCACCTGAAGGTTGACAACGCTAGCCCACATCCCCAGTGGGCTGGTAAGGGCGAGAATGCTCCTGCTGGCAGGGACACGCCTTGGCCTGGGAGTCCTGGCAGGGCCACAGCATAGGAGGGCAGGGGAGTGAGGAAAAGCCAGACAGGAGAGACAGCCCATCTGGGGGCGGGGGGAAGGAGGGAAGAAAGATTCTGCTCAGCCCTGATGACACTCTTCTACTTTCCTGGGGGAGGCCAGGGGCCATGGGAGGATTGTGATTGGTCATCCTGGGGGATGTTTAAGGAGATCTCCTGGAAGCAGGCCAGGGAAGAAGGGGCTGGCCAGCTCCCATGTCAAGAGGGAAGTGAGCACTACGGGGAACAGAGTAGAGCAAACCTTTCCCCTCCCCATTCTGAAGCTTCGCCAGCCCTCAGAGTGACTAAGCTGACACTGCCAAAGGCCAGGACCCACGTCACACAGTGTAATAAGCACATTGTCCCAATTCTGTTCTATAGCTACAGATAACCAAAGAGGGGGGAAGGAAGGACGTGTGACCTTTCAAAGATACCAATGCTACGAAAAGGGTGAATACACACAATAATATAAACGTACAAATTACAAAACTCTACTAATATCTATTTATCAAAATAAGCATATTAATCTGGTGATGTGAGACAGAGAGTCTTTGCTGATAGACCCCCATTTAGGGTACTCTTCTGAGGAAGATCTACTTTGCACTTTCTCTGGGCATCAGGCAAAATCCTCAGTAAAACTAAGGTGAATTATAAAGGGCTACAGGGGATCTCTCTAAAATTGGGTGAGTGGGCAGCAATGTGGAAAATGATGTTTGGAATAAAAAGTCCTAAATTTAAATATATGATGATGGCATCTGAATTGGCAATGACCAAGACTGAAAGAGATCTTAGGGTTGTAGTGGAAAATTTGATGGAAGTGTTAATTCAATGGATGGCAGTAGTGAAAAAGGCAAACTCCTTTCATTATCCTTCCATTATCAAGAAAGGGGTTGAAAATAAAACAGCCAATATTGTAATGCCTTTGTATAGAGGTAGTATGCATCCTCATTTAGAATTATTGGCACCTGGGACTTTTCAGTTTAGAAAAAAGGTTGGTCTCTGTGCCCTTTTTGGCAGCTGAGTGAAAGTATGCTAGACTAGATGGGCCACTGCTTTGGTCCAACAGGGCTCCGCTTATGTTCCGTAGTTTTTTGTGGATTTTATGGTATTGTATTTTGCAGTGCAATCAAGCAGACTTGGGTCCCATATTTGGAGAAAAGCAGCATTTAACATTATCAAAACAGGTAAGCAAAAATAGTATATGCTCTACACCACCAGCATAGTATAGTGGTTAAGAGCGGTGATTTGGAGCGGTGGACTCTGATCTGGAGAACTGGGTTTGATTCCCCACTCCTCCACATGAGCAGCGGAGGCTAATCTGGTGAACCAGGTTGGTTTCCCCACTCCTCCACATGAAGCCACATGGTTGACCTTGGGCTAGTCACAGCTCTCTTAGAGCTCTCTCAGCCCCACCTACCTCATGGGGTGTCTGTTGTGGGGAGGGGGAGGGAGGGTGATTGTGAACTGGTTTGATTCTTCCTTAAGCGGTAGAGAAAGTTGGCATATAAAATGTCGGCCTCCTCCTCCTCTTCTTACTTGAAGAAATGCCAAAAAGGCCTTTCTGATGGTCTAATGGAGACAAACAGTCAACAGCAAACACTCATACTGCCCATAGCCAACCAAGAAAGGTAACCTTCACTAGTTCCTATGGGACAACCATTGGAAGAGGAGCTCACTTACATTGTTGATTCAAGGGCAGTCGACATAGTTTAGCTCCAATTTTTCAAGCACCCAGCTGGAAGTAATTGAATGATTACATTTCAGAAGCCTGGGCTTAACGTAGAGATGATGACATGTTTTTTCACGAGTTCCTCCAGCATCATCACTGAAGCACTGTAAGTTATCACCAGAAGTTGCACATTCAAGTGAAGGGCCAAGTGGAGATAAACCCCACTTGGCCACAGAAATGATGATGGATGATGATTACACTTTTTTTTCAAATATGAGAGATATCCTTGCATCCATATCCCAATGGCAAGATTTTGTACCTTAGCATTCCTCGGAACATAAATCAAATTCATAGCACAGGGCTCTAGACATTTTCAGGTATCTGAAAAATCTATTTGTGCTTGCATTTAAGCTGTGAGATTTCTACAATTACTACTCCAGTTGGCTGCATCTATACTCAGAAGCCACAGTATCTTGCAGGAACAGGAAGGTTTTAAGCATTAAAAATTGCTTTGCTCCTGGTGCCAGAGCTGTACTACAGCCATGATAAAGATGCTAACCTGAGACATTAGCATTGATGAATAAAGTTAGCAACAAATAATTAGCTTTTTATTCTCTATATAGACATAGTAGGTGAGTGGCAACTAACATGCTGTGCACAAAAAAACTTTTAACCACACTTCGAACAGATCTTTGCTAACAAACTCTGCTCAAGGCATCATACGGGTATCAGGTATGAGATATCCGCAGCCACTCCCATCCCTCTTACTGTTTAGGGCTGGATGAGGCGACTCCAAACAGTTCAAATAAATACTAGTTGCAAAGTCACATGGGACACTGTCACAAGTGACACCAAATGCCTTTTTGACACTTTTCAGAAATGTTGTGAATATGTTAAATATTAAATATAGATGCAATGTGCCAAGATTATCCCTAGAAACGGTGCAAATGAATGCAAATGAACTGGGTGGTTGATGATACACATTGTTCTGTTCCGATGAACAGATGCAATTTTAAGGATGTGCATGATAGTCACTGACTGCCAGTTCTTTTCTGAGGTGGAGGGGGAATCTAGGTGCTGCTGCAAAGATGAGACCTTTCCTGCTTAAGGTTGCCAACCTCCAGGTAGTAGCTAGAGATCTCCTAGGATTACAACTGATCTCCAGCCAATAGAGAACAGATCATCTGGAGAAAATGGCCACTTTGGAAGATGGACTCTATGGCATTATACCCCATTGAAGCCCCTCCCCAAACTCCACCCTCCTCAGGCTCCACCCTGAAAATTTCCAGGTATTTCATAACCAGGGGCTGGCAATCCTATTCTTGCTATATAAAGTAATAGTCAAGGTATTTCTAAGAGTGCACATATGTTAATATGGGAACCCACCTAATATGGGTTAGAGTAGAAATACCCCAAAAAACACAAAAAGGTTATAAAGGTCTTACCAGGTTGCCCATGGTGAACATGAAGCTGCTAGAAACTGACTCAAGTCACTAGTCCCTCTAGCCCAGCACTGCATCCCTTCTGACAAAGTCAGGAGGATGAGATGGGTCTTCAAGATCTCAGGCTCTCTTTCCCAGTTGTGTTACCTGAGATTTTTTTAGCTGGAGGTATTAAGGATTGGGTCCTGACCTGGATGGCCCAGGCTAGCCTGATCTCGTCAGATCTCAGAAGCTAAGCAGGGTCAGCCCTGGTTAGTATTTGGATGGGATACCACCAAGGAATACCAGGGTTGCTGTGCAGAGGAAGGCACTGGCAAACCACCTCTGTTAGTCTCTTGCCATGAAAACCCCAAAAAGGGGTCGCCATCAGTTGGCTGCAACTTGACAGCACTTTACACACATTAAGGATTGGACCTGGGACTTGTGCATGCAAAGCAAGTGCTTTACCCCTGAGCTAAAGCCCTTGTCCACCTTCTAAGGACCATTCCATACACAATACTGGTCCTTTGTCTGTCTTAGCCAAGGAGACGCCAAGATTCACATAGCTACAACCCTATCCAGAGAGTTAGGCATAAACTACTAAGTGCCAAACTCAGTCTGGTAACATACAGCCAAATTACATGTTATGATTTTTTAAAGGATCTGGGTTCCCAACTCCTGTTCTCCGCAGTCACACAGCAGCTGAGGGGAACAGCTTCTAAAAAGAAGAGAGAGAACCCAAACAGGCTTGGAATGTCACTCTAGGGGGAGCCATAGCTGTTGCTTCCCCCCCCCACGGCCATTTTCCTGCATAAAAATCAGGCTGGGGGGAGTTATTTTGCCAGTCTTGCTGCTCCACATGCACAGATACTCCACACGGAGCAGCAAATTGGTGAAATATCCCCCAGAGCAATTTCCCCATGGGAAAACAGATGTGGGGGGGTAGCAGCCTTTCCTCCCCTTGTGATTTTTAGAAGCTGGTCCCTCCCCACAGCTGGTGTGTGGATACAGGGAACATGAATTGGATTTGGGGAACTTGGACCCAACTCTTTAAAAATTGTAACATGTAGTTTGGCTCATAGAAACATGCTGTGCCAGCATCTTCTCCCTGACATGCTATCTTACCCCTAATCCATGCATAAAGCAGTCACTCTGCAGGCAGGCAGATGACTTTACAGTAGTACGAGAAAGATAGAGGTGCACAGATGACCCCAAGTTGCATTCCCATTCTCAGCCCCAGCAACCTTCACTTCAGGGTAGGAGCACCATGCTCAGCAGCTAATGCACCAGGCAGAGGAGACACTATAATAAATTGACAGAGAACTGACCAACAAGAAAAGATTGTATCAAGGCGGTAAATTTACAGCCCATCCTTCAAAGTTATAAAAATGCTCTTGGACTACATGGAGATTACTCATGTGAAACCCGTCAAGTTATCCTTTCTTTCCCATTATTGACAGGGACTATTAATCTTCTCCCTCAGCTCAGAGGCCTTCCTGCATTCGTCTTTCAATGAGCAGACAAGCCACTCTATCTTGTCAAGATAATTACATATTTTTAAGAGAAGGTTGTAATATACTTTAGACCTGTGCAAAAACCACTGGGAGTTTCCCCCTAGCCTTTTGCTGTGTGGGGCTCCAGTCTTATGTACAAGGTGTTATTATCTAATAGTCCCAAAAAAGTGAACATTGTCATTTGAATGTATATAGGCACCTATGTAATCTGGTGATAGTCGTAGCCCTTGTTCATGTATTCCATGTGGCACTCACAGTGTGGCCCATAAGCATAATCAGTACATGTCTACCCACCATGTAGATAAGCAATTTGAACATGAGTCTTGTGATTACTGTCTTCATTTTTCATTTGAAAACAGTTTTGTTTCCCATCACAGAAAAATATATATGAAAAGCATCTGGAGGCAAGGGAAGAAAATAGTGGCTGTGGGAGAAAGGTTAGGGGAAATGGCTGCTATGTGGGCAGGAAAATGCAAATTTTCCAACCTAAACACTAACCATCCTTGCTTTACTGTGATCTTTCCCCAAACTTTGGAGGAAGATTTTATTGGATCCAGGTATGAGAAATGTTGGGGGGAAATTGGGGTAACCTCAGGAAGTGCACAAATGCACCATAATGTGGGGAAGCAAGAAAAAGAAAACTCCATTGCTCAAAAGTATTGAACCCGAGGAAAAATGGCCCATCACTTTCTTGGCTGTCCACTTCTGCAGCAGCCTGAAATGCCTATTAAAATCCTCTTGCTGGAAGGCTTTTGGATTGGGGAGGGCATTTTGGGCTGCCTCAGGAGGTAGAGCCAAGGAAGTCACACTCTGCATGGAGAATTCCCTGCACCCATGGAAATGCTACTTTGGATCCAAACAATTCTTGACAGTGCAGGAACTACTAGGAATAGGGTTGCCAGGTCCCCCATCTCCTCTGGCAGGAGATATTTTGGGCGGGGACTGCACATGCGCGGCCGTGAGCGATGCGATCCCATCACTTCCAGTTTACCTTTGGAAATGCCACAGTGCAACGGGACGATTTACCGCTTCCGGAAGGGAAGTGTTTAGGTTTGCGTTGCAGCCATGTGCGCGCGTGATCCTTGCTGTGAGCTGGCTGATGGATTGGCGGGAAATTGCTCACCATTCCAAATCACTTGTCAACCCTAACTAGGAAAGACCCAGCAAGATAACAGAGCAAGCCCTGAGAAATCAAGATTTAAACCAAGTTTAAACAAGTCCAGTAAGAAATCCTTCCACAATCATACTCAGAATTAGGTCTGCCAACTGGCTTGGAGAAAAATGTCCTAGATCATTAACAGAGTCTTACTAGGGTATTATTTACTGTCACACACCATAAAAAGCTTCAACTGCCCATTTCTACACTTTAAGCCTGTCTTAAAGGGACAGGACAAGCTGATTACTCAGAATAGGATCAAGATTATAGATAAAAATTAACAGACTTATTGGAGCTCGACTGCAGGAGTGGATAGGGCTGTTGAAAATAAAAAAAATCGGTATAGTTCGAATTCGGCCGAATTCGGCCCGTCTGGATTCGGTACATGCCGTCGCAGGATCAAGATTTTCATTTCACTTTTTAATGCTTCAAAGTAGCCAATCAGGGCTCAAGCTAAGAAAGTCAATGAGAATGGTGTTGTGATCTCGTCACAGCATTAATTTTTGTCACTTCCCCCCTCCATTCCTCCAGCAAGCAAACACCTAATTAATCCAAATTAGGACAACAAAGTAAAATATAACATATTTTGCGGCCTAGTTCTCAACACAATAATCACTCTGGCTACTGTCCTATCATTTTCCATGTATAGGGTTGCCAGGTCCCTCTTTGCCACCAGCGGAAGGTTTTTGGGGCAGAGCCTGAGGAGGGCGGGGTTTGGGGAGGGGAGAGACTTCAATGCCATAGAGTCCAATGGCCAAAGCAGCCATTTTCTCCAGGTGAACTGATCTCTATTGGTTGGAGATCAGTTGTAATAACGGGAGATCTCCAGCTAGGACCTGGACGTTAGCAACCCTATCCATTGATGGAAGATGGCTTCTGTTGGTAAAGGGGATGGGGTAGTTTTTGTCATCATTATCCTCCTTCTGTAGATTTCCATCCCCCTCCCCCATCTGTTTTTGAAGATATCCTGACCCTCAACAAAAGGACTTCAGGGAGCTCAGGGGGTTACAGTGGAAGGGAGGCAGTGGGACATTCCTGTTCTCTGAGCTTTGCGCCACTCACGGTTCATAGAATACAAGCCTTTGTGTTGTACATCACCTTGAATACTCACAAATTAAAACCATGAATCAATTTAAACAAAAGAAATAAAAGTAAAATACAATATTTCTGTTGCATTATAAACATGATGCAAAATCATGTTCTTTTATATAGATATTTTTATTTGAAGATATTTTAAGGACAGACTTCTGTTTCATTACAGAAGTGTTCTCCTATCAGTCAAATCTAATGCTGTCTCCAAATAACTTTGATGCTAGTAATTCCTATTTGAAAAGTATTTGATCACAGTTTGTCATCTCATTTTAAATCTAGCACAAGCCAAAATACAAATCACATCGCTTTGCATTGTCTCATAGGAAATCAAATGCATTTCTCTGGCCTTAGAAGATGATTTTGACAAGTTTCTTCTACCATAGGATGATATCTAAAACAACTTTCTAAGGGATGGTATAGGCAAGACTCAAGCATCAAAGGGAAAAGGGTACACACTTGGGGAACTAGAAGGGATGGCTTGGACTGCAAGCCACGATATCATCTATTAATATTACCACAGAAATATTTTTTTCCTTTCATCCCAAGAGATTATATGTATGGGATAGTATCTCATGTCTCTGTGTGTGATGCGTATACCAAGCTTGCAACAGGCCAAGAGAAAGAATGCTTGGGTCATGGTAAAAAGGTAAAGGTAAAGGTCCCCTGTGCAAGCACCGGGTCATTCTTGACCCATGGGGTGACGTCACATCTTGACGTTTACTAGGCAGACTTTGTTTATGGGTGGTTTGCCAGTGCCTTCCCCAGCCATCTTCCATTTACCCCCAGCAAGCTGGGTAATCATTTTACCAACCTTGGAAGGATGGAAGGATGTCAACTACAAAATATGAGCTGGTATTATGTGGACATCTTTCTAGAAGCTGAATGGAGATCCAGTTGTGGAAATAATAATTCTATCATCTGGCAGTGGCTTCCACCATCCCATGCACTCACTGTAGCAGCAGGAGTGGTCATTGGACCACCAGGCCGACAGGCAACAAGGGAAAATGGATGCTAGGGTTGGAGCAGGAGGCAACACAGCCAAGGCTGTTAGAGCCCCACGAGTCCACAGACACTGGGAAAGGAATGTCAAAGGATTGGCTGGCCATCAGCCCCCAGCAAGGTTCAGTGCAGCAGCCGGTAAGATGCCCATTCCCAGGAGTAGGCTTGCCAATTGCCCGGTGGGGGTGGTGAAAAGCCCAGCAATCCAACCAGCTGAGAGTTGGCATGCAAAAGACAGCCAGGGAGAGGGGGACTCCACCCCCAAAACCTCCCGCCAGTTGCGAAGAGGGACCTGGCAAACCTACATGTGCCCCTAGCCAGACCCCCGCAAAGCTCCCGCTGGTGGAGCAAAGAGACCTGGCAACTCTACCCAGGAGTGATTGACCGGCCCCACAGCTGAAGAAGTGACAGCTGAGGAGACACAGAGCCAGCTCAGCAGCCAGAGGACCAGCCACCAAGCACCCAGCCCTGGGTTTGATGGGAAGAGGGGTAGGGAAGGAGGCAGGCAGCCTCATCATCCTTAGACCTGATTGGGCCTAGAGCACAAATTTAGGGGGAGTCAAATGGGAGTTGGACAAGGGGCAACACCCACACAGATGCCCCACTGGACCTTGGCTCGGTCATAAGGGAAAGCCCAGTCCCCAGAATGGCGGAGGTGGAGGAGGGGTTGTCCCACCTCATCTCCATCCCTTCTATCTCCCCTCCATCCAGATAGCCCTTTTAAAGGTGGACCGAGGAGCCAGGAAGAAAAGGAAAGGGTTGCATGGAAGAGGTCTGGCATGTGCATGAGGAAGGGAACTGGATGGAATAACACCCTCCTTGCGATTCTGAGGATCTGCCAGGACAGTGGCCAGGAAAAAATGGCACCCCACAGGACAACGCAGCTCCAGACTCCCTCCCTGTGCCAAGGGAGACAGACGTCTACTTTTTTTGTTTATATTGGAAGCACCTCCATGCACAAGGCGTTCGAAAGTCAGCTTCATATTTTATTTGTACTTATTTATTTAAAATATTCATATCCTCTGAGGTAGCTTATGCCCATTAGTCACTATGTCCATTAATCATTATAAAACAGTGTAGTGTCATGATAAAGCATAATGATCAATAAAACAGTAAACAGCAAACATATAATAGAATCATAATCTTATTTGGCGCCTCCAGGGGAAATATAAACGGCCTTTGAACTGTGGCTTTAAATGCTGGAAGAAAAAAAAAACCCATACATTCAGCTGTACTAGATTCATGCTATCTGGTGCCATTTGGGTAGTCTGACCCCCAAATTCAATTGTTTGAATGGGGCCAAGGAAACTGAACTGCCCTGCCATATTTCAGGCGCAGAGCAGCAAATCCTCCTACACTGGAGAGCCTATGAGAACTGCATTCAGTGCTGCTTATATATAACACGGAGTCTAACATCTTTCAGCAAGATGCCAATGCCTACTTAATAGTGTTTTTAAGGCTGAAATTAGGTTGGCACTGGCAGCGGGGAAATGCACATCAGGAAAGAGAGTCGTGCAATGGCATGTTCCCGACAGGAACACAATAAATCTCTTTGAAACTCACGATAGATTAGGCCAGCCAAGGGAATGTGACCCTGCTGATTATAATAGCAGGGTCATGCATCGTTCTACCCATCTGATAATTAATTTTCAAGTACGCAACGAGCCTTGCCGGGCACCCCTCTGAGAATAAACGTAGCTATCTTTGCAAGCGCAGAATGAGAAAGGGATTAGCATCCATTCTGATCACATCCCAACTCTGGCAGAGACCTTCAGTGTGAGTTAATCAAACTTAGTCACCATGTCATTCTCCTGAGAGCTCAATTTATGGCCCCTCCAGACCACCACCGGACTTTTGAACTGTGACCTTGCCTGCTGTGAGACACAAGGGAGTAATAAATGGCTGTGGACACCACATGGGCAGCAGTAGAGGACCAGGTACGCTGATGTAGCCGAATGGTCTCATACAATTCAAACGACCTGGGCCTGGCCATGGCTGATTAAAAATCTGGAACGAGCCAGAAATGGCCACTTTGGCAATTGGAACTATGGCATTGAAGTCCTTCCCCTCTCCAAACCCCGCCCTCCTCAGGCTCCGCCCCAAAAACCTCCCACAATACAAGGTACAAGGAAACACCTTGCATCCATGGGGTGACATCCCGTGAGGGCACACAAGGAGAACGTTTTACTACATTCTCTTCTACCCAGACATTTGTTAAAGGTGATCACATGTGCTCGCTCGAGCAGGAACCTAGAATCCAATTCAGAGGGTCGCCTTGAAGCAAGGTGAATGGATAAGGCAATCTGATAAAACATTTTCACGTACGTTTAGACAATCATCCCATAGAAGGAACAAGTTATGCTGGAATACAGTAGGAACTTTAATTAAGTGTAGTTTAGGAGGACCCCACAATAATAATAATAAAAAAAACGCAGCAACACAGACATAAGCCAATGCCCTACCCCACCCACACCCACAGCTGTTGTCCCCACTACCATGCATGGGGAGAGGCCATGGCTTTAGGGTTGCCAGCCTCCAGGTACCAGCTGGAGATCTCCTGCTATTACAACTGATTTCCAGCCAATAGAGATCAGTTCACCTGGAGAAAATGGCCACTTTGGCCATTGGACTCTATGGCATTGAAGTCCCTCCCCTCCCCAAACCCCGCCCTCCTCAGGCTCTGCCCCAAAAACTTCTTGCTGGTGGCAAAGAGGGACCTGACACATCTACGCGGCTTAGTGGTAGAAAGGGTGGGCTGGCCATTTACTTTACCAGGGAAAACCCTGGTAGGCCTCTGCCCTGGAGGGCCAAGTGTCTCACAGCCTCCATCTGAATGCATGATGGGGCTGGTAAGGAGAACCCCAGTAGTGTCTGGCTTCGTCCTGCCTGCCCAGGCATGGTGGTGGGACTGGAAAGAAGCAGCATTATAGCACATCCTTCCCCTCCCCAGCATGCTCTTAAGCCCTCCATTAGGTGAGGGGGTGTGGTGGTGGGAGGGGCATGGCCCTTTCCAGGGCCATTTTGGCCTCCCAGTATGCCCCTGGTGGCAGAACATCTGCTCGGCATGCAGAAGGATCCAGTTTCAATCTCTGGCTTCTCCCATTTAAAGAGTATCAGGTTGGAGACGATGTGAAAGACTGCTACCTGAGACCCTGAAGAGCTATTGCCAGTCAGAGGAGACAACACTGACCTTAATAGACCAATGTTCTGGCCTGGCAGAAGGTAGTTTCATTTGTTCTTGTTCAGATGAGGTGAGAGTCAGCACAGCACTGGGGACTTATGAATCACAGCATCTGACTCTCAAAACAAGCTTACCTTTGTACCACAGACAAAAAGGGTCTCTGATTACCGGTTGGATAATGATGGTGATGCAGTACAGTATTAGAGGTAATCATGCTGAAAGCATCCTCTGACTTTCCTGTCAATGTGGGCTTTATAATGGCCTAAATCCCGCCCCGCCCCGCCCCCCATTTTCATAACTACACAATCAAAACTTGTAGGTATACATGTTCCATAAATTTAAAAGATCTTGGTCACCCTGTACTTCCACATTGCAAAGGAGAGTTCTGACGAGGTGACTAATAGCTCTTGCATACAAAAAGTTAAAAATGGAATAATTGTTCCAGGTGAGGGATGGCAAAGGGAGAGGTCAAAGAGATCTATATGACTGGAGCAATATTTCTCTTGTTTGCTGGAAGAATGAGGAAACTGCTGGAAGGAGAATTGCCTGAACGGAAGGAGAAGGTAGCAGAGGAAGGACTCTGCTGGTACATGAGGCTATGAAGGGCACTGACTCCTATAGCTGGAAGAGGAGATAAATTCAAGCAACACACAGCACTGATGAGAGCACAACAGTTTGAAGGTGTCCTAATTATGTCCTGGGGCACAATGAGCCAGACGACGGAAAGGAGCGACAATTGGGGAACCAACTCTAAACTCCTCAAAGCACAGCAGTTGCCGTTACTACGGAGATGCACACTCTTTGTTTGCAGGTTGTAAACTGTAACTGAAATGAATTCTCAAGGTTGAAATAATCAGGCGCGAACCCCCTTCCTTCCTCCTCCTGCCCACCCCAAAAGGAAAGGACACAGCCGCGGCACTCAGATGGTAGGCAGCAGCCTGAAACAGCCGAATGTTGCTGAAGGGAGTCGATTGTCAATTTGCTTCTTTACAGAAATACAATCTCTTTATTGATTCATTTGCTCGGGAAACATTTCGCCGGCTCCTCCATTCTCACTCTTGCCCCTTTGAAGATGGAGAGGGCTACAGCTCAGTCTCACAGCACATTCACTACATTCACAAAGTCCCAGAATCTCTCTCTGGAATGGCCAGTTAAAGGATCTCAGGAAAGGCCCTTACCTGAGTCCTCAGTGAGCCGCTGCCTACTTGAAGATGGGCAAATGGCTTAATTCAATATAAAGGCACCGTCATATTTCCATGTGGTTTTACTACAGCCAGACATTTCCCCCCAGGATTTCCCATGCCGGGAAGACATCTGGTGCTCTCCCCCCCATCATGCATAAAGCCCAATTTGACCCATCTTGTGCACACTATACTGTGACAAAGTGAGGCTAGGGAAAGAAATGCTGGATGAAAGAATTACACCCAGTACTTCTCTCATTGAGCAGTACAGGCTATACCCTCTGCTGCATTCCCTGCAATGTAACAGAGATGAGAGTCCAGCACCCATGCCAGCTAGGAAGCTAGACTCTTGCTTAAGGATTTTCTGCCACAGTGTTACCAAATGGCCTTTCTCAAGTCACTTTCTGACAAGTAGGAGGGGCTTGGGGAAGAGGGTGTGGCTCAGGCGGAAAGAGTTGGAGTGGATTGGTAAAAGGGCAAGGCTGTGTGAAACTTTAAGCACTGCTGTTCTGGAGAGTACTAGTCACCATTGGGGGGGAGTCACATGTTTGAATGTAAGATATTATTCTGGTGGCAGAATTCTAGACAGAGGTGAGAGAACTGAGGTGTGACAAAGAAAAGCCAGAGAAAAAGGTTCTTGTAGGTTATCCGGGTTGTGTGACCGTGGTCTTGGTATTTTCTTTCCTGACGTTTCACCCACAGCTATGGCAGGCATCTTCAGAGGAGTAACACTGAGAGACACTGTCCTTCAGTGTTACTCCTCTGAAGATGCCTGCCACAGCTGTGGGCGAAACGTCAGGAAAGAAAATACCAAGACCACGGTCACACAACCCGGATAACCTACAAGAACCAATGAATTCTGACCGTGAAAGCCTTTGACAATATCCAGAGAAAAAGGTTGTAATAGTCAATGTGGGGAATTACCAACGTGTCAACCAGAGTTTTAACTGAAGGGGGAAAGAGGAAAAGATGGGTTGTCAAAATGGCTGGGAGAAAAGCAACACGGTTCTATTTCTTTAGGAAATTTTTATGCAGCCTCTCCAGGAACTTGCTTGAGGTGGCTTAAAAGTAAAAACAATACCATAAAATCATCATGAATTATCAGTGAAAAAAACAAAACAAATCATTAAAAAGAAGCCAGGGACATTAAAAACAACAACATAAAAACATCTGTAGACAGACCTCTGATCAGTAGTAAACTTTTTTTTTTTTTTTGCCATCAGGTCAAAGCTGACTTATGGTGATCCTGTAGGGTTTCCAAGGCAAGAGATGTTCAGAGGCCATTGCCTGCCTCCATGTCCTGCCCCTGGTATTCCTTGATGATCTCCATTCCAAATACTGACCAGGGCCAACCCTGCTTAGCATCCGAAATCTGACAAGATTGGGCTAGCCTGGGCTATCCAGGTCAGGGCAAAAAGGTAAAACCCTTTGTAAAATCCTGAGTAAAAAGAAATGTTTTAACCTGGAGCTGAAAAGACAGTATGGTAGACACCAGGCAAGCCTCAAGCTGGAGGGCATTCCAAAGGATGGTGCCACTATTGAAAATGCCCTGATTCAAGTCACCACCCACCTTGCATATGAAGATGGGAGAACAGAGCGCAGGACTAGGGAGGCAGATCTTAACTGAAGGCTGGACTGTCAGGGTTGCCAGACTCCCCACCAGGTTGCCCTGCCCCCCACTGCCAATCAGCTGGCTGGAGAAGGAACTTAACAGCAGCGGGAGAGGCCTAGCCTGGCATCTCAGCACTATTTACAGGTGACACAGCGCCATCCTTTCCAAACCACACGGGAAGTAACATCATCACATCACCAGCAATGTAGTATTTGGGCAAAACCTCTACAGTAAAAATGGCTTCAACAATAGAGTTTTTCCCCAAATACCAGAGCATCCCTGTGCTGTCAGCAATGTGATGTCATTCCAAGAGTGCGCGTAGCTAGGCCTCCCCATTCATGGTAAGTCCCACCCACCCCCTGCTGGTGGCCAGGGGTTATTTGGCCACCCTGTGGACAGCAATGATGAAGAGACCTTTAGATCTGGCAATGAACTGAATGTGGCAGACAAAGTTAATGGGGAAATCAAACTGGCTTTATGCCTGATTGACAGAATGGATTTATGCCTGATTGACAGACAGAGGTTGCACATGGATGTGGCACAATCGCAATACGCAATAATATGAGGACATAGCCAAAGAGTAACAAAGAGAAGAAGGTTTGAAAGGAAAGATGAGTGGGTCTATCTTAGATATACTGAGTGTGAAATATGATGAGACACCCTGTTGCAAGTTGCAGGTCGGAAAAGAAGGGGGAGGTTAACCTGTCAATCAGGATTTGGAAGGAAATCGAGCTTGCCAACAGAGGCTTCCATATAGGTGTTGTGGCACAGCACAGTTTCCATTCCCTGTGAGATGAAAAGGCATCTCACTCCATTCCTTCAAGGGCTGTGAGGGTGGCAGCCACTGGCTTTCAATTTGAATAGTATGACTATGAAGGCCAATGCAATTCTGGGCTGCATCAATAGGAGTATTGTGTCTAGATCAAGGGAAGTAATACTACCACTGTATTCTGCATTGGTCAGACCTCACTTGGAATACTGTGCCCTGTTTTGGGCTCCACAATTTAAGAAGGATGTTGACAAGTTGGAGCGTGTTCAGAGGAGAGTGACCAGAATGGTCAGAGGTCTGGAATCCATGCCCTATGAGGAGAGACTTAGGGAGTTGGGTTTGTTTAGTTCGAAGAAGAGAAGGTTGAGAGGCGACATGATAGCCATGTTTAAATATTTGAAGGGATGTCATGTTGATGAGGGAACTAGCTTGTTCTCTGTTGCTTCAGAGACTAGGACATGGAGTAATGGGTTTAAACTAAGAGAAAAGTGATTCCACCTAAACATTAGCATGAACTTCCTGACGGTGAGGGCTGTTTGATGGTGGAATGCCCTGCCTCGGAGGGTGGTGGAATCCCCGTCTTTGGAGGTCTTTAAGCAGAGGCTGGATGGCCATTTCTCGGGAGTGCTTTGATTGAGGGATCCTGCAAGGTGGGGGGAGGGTTGGGGTCACTGGGGATGTGGGGGAGAGGTAATTGTTAATTTCCTGCATTGGGCAGGGGGTTGGACTAGATGACCCTGGTGGTCCCTTCCAACTCTATGATTCTATGATTCTATGGCTATGGCTGGGCCTCTAGATTCCAGTGAGTGCCCGTCTCTATTTATGCAAGTCCCTTGCAACCAAGCAACAGGAGGCTGGAGACCTGCACCAGTCAGTGGAGAACATGAAGTCGTTGATCAGCAGTGCCAAAAAGGTTTGCCCGCACAAACAAAATAGAAGCATCGCTTCTTATTCATGCTGTCAGTTTTTTTAAGAGTAGCGAAACTGTAAAATTGGAACTGCCCTTCAGGCCACGTTCTGCTGCCGGGTTTAGAATTCAAAGCCCTAAAGGGAAACACCAAAGGTCAGGACCCTTCCCAGATTGATGATGGAGAAAGTAGTTCTATAACCCTCTGGGAAGCAAAATCAACAAGCTCCATCTGGTTGCATTATTTATTTCAATCTGTGCAGCAATAAAATGCAATTTCCCCCCTGTCTATTTGGTAAGCAAACATCTCTCAGACAAATGTGGAGATAATTTATTTGCTGACAAACTCAAATAATTTAAAGACGCTCCTCAGATTGCCGAATTTCACCTGCCTCTGCAGAAACAATGCTCTTAAATTATTTTCATTTAATGCTATGTTTTCATTAAGTGATCAGCAGCTGATAGAAACTAGTAATGGAGCCAGTGGGTTGCTTTGCAGCATTGGGGATTTCCAGAAGATGCTAGTGCCAATATATTTTGTAATGAGCAGCCTTCCCAGGCCATGAATGTGAAGATGCAATGCAAATATCATATAAGCATACTGCTCGAGAACTGGTGCGGCTATCATTAAGAGGAAAAGGAAAAGGCAGAAAGAGATTGAGGATACAGGAATGATGGAGGGCCAAGCTTGGGTTAGAGGGTGTCTATCTCTTTCCTTCTATTCTGCTACCGATTAGAGTATTGAACTAGGGACTGGGTTCAAATTGCCACTCAGTTATGAAGCTCTCTGGGTGACCATTAATATAGTCACTCTCTCTCAGCCTCACCCACCACACAAAGTTCTTTTGATGATAAAATAGAGATAGGGAGAACCTTGTACACCATACGGAACTCCTTAAAGAAAGGGCAGCAGAACAATGTGATAAATAGATCACATTCCATCAATTAAAATACCTTTCCAAAGGTGAAATTAGCTCTGGTTGGGGGGAAAGTCATGTTCAGTCCCATGCCCCCCAAGCACAGCTCAACGAAGTTTTGAAAGGACATTTGAAGAAATAAGCCCTCTCACCCAGTGACCCTTCCCCAGTCTCCAAAGCTGAGACCTAGGGCTGCCAGTTACCTTTCTTCAGAAAAAAGAAGAACATCCTAGTTATGAATTTTGGTATGTTTGACCCCAGTCTGTGTTTTTGATTTTGTTTTTTTGTTTTTTAAAGGCAAAGGAACATTCCTAAATACAAAGGACAACAGTGGAATTGGGGTATAGGATGTGCATGAACAAGAAAATAGCAATCAGTTTAGGCATATCAGAATCATTATATAGATAATAGAGAGCATTTAAAATACTCCACACATATAAGCTCAATAATCTTTCAATGGTCCCATAAAGCAAGTCATGGTCTCCAATCCATATTGCAGATGGCTGGCTGTGAGAATGTGGTTTGTCTGTTATTCCTCTTCCCTTCTTATTCCTTTTCTTTGAGTGCTGCATTATATTTGTTTACAAGCCTCCAGGTTGGTCAGTTTCCCTTAATTTTTCTTGACACGCTGATATAGCAAGAATAGTTATATATGGAACAAGTGGGGACCTGCAAGAAACTTGAGGGGAGGGGGCATTCCCCCACCTTTGTTCCTTCCCTCTCCCCTTACTTCTCTGCCTCTCTTTCTCCATCCTTCTCTTACTTTCTCCCCCATGCTTATCACTCTCTCTTCCCCTCCCCATCACTCCCTCCCCATCTCATTTCAGCCCCATCTCATCACTCTCTCTTTCTCTCTTTTTCTGCCCCCACCCCATCACTCTCTCTCTCTTTCTGCTCCCAATTCATCACTCTCTTTTTCTGTCTGTTTCTGCCCCACCTCATCACTCTCTCTCTTTATGCCCCCTACCTCTCTTTCTACCTTCCCACCCCAGCACTCTGTCTTTCTCTCTTTGTCCCCCCACCCTGCCGAGGCTTGCCTCCATCCTCACCACTCTTGGTGGCTCACTCTGTTGTAGGCCCACCGAGGCTTCCCTCTTCATTGCCAAAGCAGATGCCAGGCTCCTGGGTGCCATTGCAACAATAGCAGGCCCTAGGCTAGGGTTGCCATCCTCCAGGTAGTAGCTGGAGATCTCCTGCTATTACAACTGATCTCCAGCCGAGGAAATGGCCGCTTTGGCAATTGGACTCTATGGCATTGAAGTCCCTCCCCTCCCCAAATCCCACCCTCTTCAGGCTCTGCCCCAAAAACCTCCCGCCGGTGGTAGAGAGGCACCTGGCAACCCTAGTGCAGGGCCACCAAAACATAAGGTAGGCATGAGGTTCTCTGCACATCCAGATCCTCATCTGAAACAAACTGGAGCAATGACAGACCAACAAATTTCATGCGACAGCTTAATATAGGTCTGCATGTCAGCCTGGAGAGGAAACTTCCATTCACTGTTATGCATCTATGCCTGCTGTACAAAGCTCTGATCTTTCCCCTTGAAGTCTTGATGGTTGCCAGACGTGTGCACTGTCCTCCCATCACTCCTTACAAAGATGCAAGGCAAAGCAGTCATAGCGCCAATCTCCTCCTTCTATTGACAGAATCTTTTGGGCTGACTTCAACAAGAAATAAAACGCACAGACGTTCCTTTTCACGGTGCCTATAAGTAATGGGCCATTTTCCTGAGTTTGACATTGGCCTCCACATCTGATTTCACTCCAGAAAAAACAACATCCTTCACATTAGCGAGGAAAGGGCCTTCGCTACTCAGGCAGGTTTTATAAGCACATAGGAAGTTGCACTCTTGCAAGGTGTTTAGAGATAAGCCATGCTGTGCCACAGACATCCATCACCTTGGACATTTTGACAGCAGACTTCAGCACCTGAGATGCCTAACACCCAGGTGAAACTCACAGAGAAGATGTGTGCAGGTGCCTTTTGGCTCTGTCTAGCTGTAGCCATGCACTGGCCTCTTCTTTCCCAGAATTTGAACCATACATTTCAAACACATTTTATGTTATTCTTGCCTGTCCTTCTTCATTCTCTGAATAGACTTATATACCTGCCAACTTTGAATACTGTTTCATGCATCTTGCAAACTGGGCTCAGGTCCACCCAAGTTTATGCTGTGACAAATATGTCTTTAATGTGCCACAGGCCTCTTTGTTGTTCTGCTATCAACAGGTGCCTTGGCGTCCTTTTATATAGCTGAAACAGACTTGGAACCACCTCTGTGGTCATCACACACAGAGCCAATTCCTACATCCTTTTAATAAGAGGGAATGTCCTGAAAGCCAGTGTGCTTTAGTGCTAACATTGTCAGACTAGGATCTGGGACACCCAGGTTCAAATCCCCACTCTGCCACAGAAGCTTGCTGAGTGGCCTTGGGCCAGTTACACACTCTTCACCTAACCTACTTCACAGGGTCATTGTGAGCAGAAAATGGAGGAGAGGAAAACATTGTAAGCCACTAGGGAGAAAGGTGGGGTATATATTACTAAATAAATAAATCTAAGAATGACTTTATGAATAACATACACATGGAAAAGTGACATATGAATTTTTTACTGGTATCTTTTCCGAACTCAGCATTCAGGTTTTACTTATAAAATACATTGATACCAATTTCCATGATCTACTGAAAACATCTCAAAACTACCCTAATCATGGAAGGCATACTCAGGAGGACCCAGAAATACCATCTCATTTGCATGATCTTAAAAAGGGCAGAGCAGGAGCAACAGAATGTGGTATTTTAATGAGGCACAATTTTTCTAAGAGACACCCCACACACAAACACACACACATTCCTCACACAAGCACATGTCCTCCTTTGTATAGATAATACAGAGGTTTACTTCTGATGCCCCACCTCCTTTCAATCCTGCAAAAAAGCAAACTTTATTTGCTATTATTGCCCAACTCTTATAACAAGATTGTTGATTATTCTGCTAAATCTCTGTCTCTGTCTTCATTCAAACCTGACATCAGGGCCCCAAGATCCCTAAAATAGAGTGTTGTGGTCTAAGTCCATGTTTGGGAGATATTCCTTGCTTAGTTGGTGTTAAAACCCAAGTCCGCAGCTCCTGCCAAGAAAGGAGCGAAAAACAGAAAAGGAGCATCTTCTATCCTATGCTTGGCTGTTTTTGTGGGACTCTGGACCCAGTTTCATTCACACATGACCTGTATCTACATAACACATGAACAGACTTCACACAGTAACAGGGTTGCCCCTTGGGAACCCTGAATTAACCTCAGTTTTCCCAAGGAACACCATACCCCCTGTTACTCCACAGCAGTAGAGGCTTGGCATAACAGGGGCAAAGACAACAGGGTTATACAATAAGCTGTTTTATTTCCATTCATGCAAACAAAAACTGGTAATATTGCCTGTACAGTATAGTAGGTAGAGGGTCCAATTAGGACTCAGATCTGGGTTCAAATTCCTATTCTACCATGACCCTTATTGGCTGGTGACCTTGAGCCAGTAACTCTGAGCTTCTTAGAGGACAGGTGGAATAAAAAAACCCAGACAGGTAATAGGCAGCCTAGAGAATAGTGCTTCATACACTTGTGCTGGAAAGCACCATGTAAATAAAATAAATAAATAGTGCAGCCTCCTATGGCCTTGGGGCAGCACAAATGAAAGGAGCAAATGATGACTGAGATCTGCAACAGTGGTAGTGCTCAGTTCCCCACAAATCTAAAGAAGGAAAGAGGAACACCTTTAACAGACAGTACCCAGCCCCACCACATCTTCTCAGCCTGCAAGCCCAGACGCCTTTATCTATCTTCGCTCAGCAAGAAGCAGACAGTCAATCTCTCCCGTCTTTCAGTAAACATGTCACCTGCAACCATCACCTCAACAACTTGGGCTGTCAAAAAGACAGATTCCCTGTGTGCCTTGTTTACTGGTCTAATCCCTTGCAGTCACTTTTAGCTGCAAATAGCTGAAAATACAGATGACCACATGATGATAGCAAGGCTGGGCCTACCATCCATCACACGCAGAGACACTGTTCTTTACAGTCATCCCAGGACAGGAAAGGGTGTCAAGTTGCGGGGGAGGATGCATCTGATGCTGAAGTGCACAGCCACAAAGTTAGCAAGCCTGAATCTCTTCTCTGACATGTCAGCAAAGGGGCAAAAATGTGTAGAATGCCTAGAAGACCGGGCATGCAAATCAGGAGGCAGCACCGTTGGAAACAGATGTAGAACTTAGTAAAAGATGTTTCTTCTCAGCACAGGGCTTCCAACAAGAGCTCACCTAATTTGCTTCTAGGACTCCCTTTTCAATCCTTTTAGTCCACCATGAATTCTGGAGGACATTAGGATGCAATTAATCCAAGCCTGGATCAAGGAATGGAGTTGATATAGACACTACAGTGCTTGCCAGCATAAAAAGCCACATCATGGCTCAGGACTATGAAGCCACTGCACTGTGATTAGGGTTGCCAGCTCTGAGTTGGGAAATACCTGGATATTTTTGGGGTGGAACCTGATGAGGCTGGGATTTGGGGAAGGGAGGAACTTCAATACCTTAGAGTCCAATTGCCAAAGCAGCCATTTTTCTCCAGGTGAACTGATCTCTATCGGCTGGAGATCAGTTGTAATAGCAGATCTCCCGCTAGCACCTGGAGGTTGGCAACCCTAATTGTGATCTCCACGGACAATGTTTGTGTATCACATTCCATGTCCATATATTATTTCTTGCCAGCATAAAATGGTAAATTCTGTGACTATGATACATTAACAAAGTCTCATTCCAGTGAATCATGAGTAATGTTTGACTTCTATAAGAAGGCAGACTGGAGATTCAATGGGGAAGAGAATCTGCTAAGTGGAGAACCAAGGTTCAGGCTGGCAAGGGAGGTGATACAGACACAGAGCGAATGGAGAGGGGTTCATTCCCTACCCCCAGCCTCAGTGCAACTTTGCCTCTGATCTGGAACGACAGAAGCCCTGGTGCTGGCCACCTCTTGCCTCCAGCACCAATTAAAACATTTCACTCCACAAAAATATCCAGCCGCTTGGGAAATACAGTGCAAAAGCATTGTTTAAAGGAGGACAGGAAACCCCAGAGAAATCGGCTGCCATGTAAATGACTCCCAGTCTTCAAGCCCGGAGTACAGAAAGTGACTGGAACCTCTCCTTTATCTCTGCATTGTCACATCCACTCACTCTCCTCACCAGACACTGTGGCTCTGTGCAATCCATGGGTGCCACAGCAGCTCAGAGGCAGGGACAGAGCAACACATTTAGATGGCTGCCTCTCCCTGCTCCTCTCCTCTTGTCCTCCCACCCAGGATGGATCCAAAGTGCACAGTCATCGCTTAAAGGCCCACATTGTGTTCCCTACAGCCACCAGGAGAAGGAGATGTTAGGCCCTTGCATTTCTTTGTCCTCAGTTCTCATATCCTTTAATTATAAATGAAGAAGTTGGTTACGGGTTAATTATGTACACAGCATCACTGAACAGGAGGCTTTGCAAGTGGAGGCTTGTATGCCGATTCATGAGTTCTGCTAACAAATATATCAAAGAGGTGGTGGGATTGTAAACAGACTCTGGAGTGGGAAGGAAGAATGACTTGGGAAGGAACCAGAACCAGCCAGGTCTGTGAAAGGCAAGAGCCACTTAAGTCTGTTTCCAGATGGGGACATGAAAACATGTCCCTACTGCAGCGACAAGTGGTGTGGGAACAGGTAGGAAGAGCATTTCTAGAGTAGCCAATCTCCAGGTACTAGCTGGAGATCTCCTGCTATTTCAACTGATCTCTAGCCAATAGAGATCAATTCACCTGGAGAAAATGGCCACTTTGGCAATTGGACTCTATGGCACTAAAGTCCTTCCCCTCCCCAAACCCCGCCCTCCTCAGGTTCCACCCCAAAAATCTCCCACCAATGGTGGAGGGACCTGGCAACCCTAAGTATTGCACTTGCCAACCTCCAGGTGGGGCCTAGAGTTCTCCTAGAATTTCAACTGATCTCCAGACTACAAAGATCAGTTTCCCCAAGGAAATAGCAGCTTCAGAGGGTGGCATTATATTCCCACAGAGCTCCTTCCTGTTCCCAAACTCTGCCCTCCCCAGGCAATGCCCCCCCCCCAAACTCCAAGAATTTACCAACCCAGAATTGGGACTCCTAAACAGCATCCATATTCCCATTCTCTCTACTGCCTTGCTGTTCTGCCACCTACCTCACCCATGCACTCCCCCCCACAGCCCATAACCACCCCTTGAAAGAGCTTTTCCCCTTTCTTGTCCCCAGCCACGCTATATCACTTGGTAAAGAAATAAACAAGAAAAAAGCCATTTAAATTGGTGAAAAAGAGGGGACACAAACCTTAGCTTTACCAATTTGAAGGTAAAGCTTACCTCAATCCCTCCTCCCCGGGGTGGCTATGGGGCAGCAACCAGAGCTAGATGGTCCATCCAAAGCCACCCTACACTTTCCCCTTTATAGAAAATAGGGTTTCTCTTTTCTGTGGTGTAAAGGGGGAAAGAAAGGACCCAAGTAAATCATATGGATTCTGTCCAAATGTTCCTCTTTAATATGATCGCTTCTTGTTGTGCATGCAAGGAAGAATCCCCTTGCAGAAGCAACTTAGATTGGAAGTATTCTCCTTAGGCTGGAGAGAGGTTTTGAACTTGGCTAAATATAATGGCAGGATACAAACCACTGTGTTTAAGGGAGCATTCCTAAATGCTACTGTGCATGAATACTAGTAAAAAAAAAAAAAAAACTAAAGCTGTGAGTTGAACAACCTATATACCACCCATCTCTTTTAATCTGGGTCTGGCAAAAATATCTTTGTGGTGTGTGTGTGTATACCTAGAAGCTCCTTTTTATGTATCTTGGGTCTGTGAAAGGGGAAAGTTGTCTAAAAGCACGTGTATGGGTAGAAAGAGTGACCATGCACAGTATGGGCATCGTGGGCTGCACATACTTCCTATATGCACCTGTGATCCCTCAACACTCAACAGCCATTCTTTGCCAGAGCTGCACACCTTCTGTTCCTATTAGTGCTTTTATGTGGTTCCAGCGCACAGAACATGCCCGCATTTCCAGCTGAGGGCAAAGCACTAAATGCCGAGTAGGTACCAAGCAGAGAGCTGGAGCCCTTTTCCAACTGTCAGTTCCTGTTTCAGAGAAGAATCAAAGGCAACAACACAGCAATAAGGAAAGAAACTGGGCTGATCTGAGAGACTGCAAGAAGAAACCAAATGAAACATTTTTAAAGCCGCCCCAAGTAATATGAATGCCTTGAATATTTTATATAATCATCTAGTGGGAGCTGGGGGTACATTTCCACAGTACTGCATCCCTACTTGGCAGAGTTCTGTAACCTGTTGGAATACATTTTTTAAATGAATCGTTTTAAATGTGTTTTCTCAGGGGAACAAAGATGCGCGCACACACAAAAAATACAGAGAAAGGAGATGCTGAGATTATTCTGGCTGATGCTGCAGTGGTGTGATGGAAATTTATGAGCAAATGAGAGAAGAATTAGTGTTGCGTGGAAAGAGGAATGATAGTAAACAATCCAAGGGGAAACTAATGCACTGGAGCAAGATGCATGGTTAGCAGGGGAAATGGCAGACTCAAGAAGATTGTAGACAGGAGACTGGGGAATGTACCCAGTGGGTCAGTTTAGTCAAATGTGGTTTTGGTACTATTTAATGATAATAAAGAAAAACAAAGTGGTTACTTGCTTCATCCACTCTTTTCTGAAATATTCCCTCTGGGCTTTTTCAGCATCCACTCTTGTTCCCAAGTTCTGCCTTCTGCCTTTATGCACCACAAATCATGATCCAAAATGACACTCCTGCTTCACCATCCCTGCTCCCAGACAGCCCTACTGATGTATTATACAAGATCCAGAGACCTATTTCAATCTTGTTCTATGGAAATCCTGCTCTTCAAGCCCTGCCCTCTATTCTCTTTAATATAAATCTGGCATTTTATTGTGCGCCAGAAGTTCTCCTGCTTGCCCAGATTTCTTCTTTAATAAAGAGCACCTTCAGCATAATCTATTTGGGTCCAATCATCATTACCTTATCTTCAGAAATTTACTGCTAAGGTTTTCTTTCTCAATCCACTAATATGCAGATTACACTCAGCTCTATTTCCCCTCAACAGCTAAGCCAGGTGGGTCTGTGGAAGTCCTGAATATGTGCCTGAGGAAGGTAAAGGATGGATGAGGGCCAATAAACTGAAGTCCAAACAAGACTGAGGTGTCCTGGCCATCAGGAAGGAATTAAGTCCCATTAACCATGGGGTTTGACAGCAGGTCACAATCCAGGGTCCAATAACACAATCAAAGGGAAAGTCAGAAGCCAGTCCAAAGTCTCAGTCCAGATTACATATTCCGAAGGGCTGAGTCAAAAGCAGTTCAAGGGTCAGATGAGAAGAATGGCTACAGAACAGGCAAGGTAGCCAGCCAAAAGGCAGAAAAGTCGATCCCATACTGTCTGAAGCCTCTCTGCAGCCTTATATAGGGAGCTTCCCTTCAGGTGCTGCTGGTTCACGAGGCGCCCTGGGGCTAGGGTTGCCAGCTCTGGACTGTGAAATTCCTGAAGATTTTGGGGGTGGCGCTTGGGGAGGGCAGGGTTTGGGGAGAGGAAAGATCTCAGTAGGGTATAATGCCATAGAGACCACCAAGCAGCCATTTTCTCCTGGTGAACTGATCTCTTCTAGCTGGACACCAGTTGTAATTCAAGGAGCTCTCCAGTTACCCCCTGGAGAATGGCAAATAGGGGTGTGCATTGAGTTTTCTTCAGTATTTTTTGGGTTCAGGTTCATTAAACCTGAACAATTTTGGGTTAATAAACCCAAACCTAGAAAATGTTGAAAAAAATCCAGCTCTGATAGGAAGGCAGCTGCTTTCCTTTCGACACCACCTGCCCACTCTGACTGGAGCATGCAGGCAGTGGCAAAATGAATGCTCCCACCTTTGTCCTGAGTCGATTTTAGCCATTTTCCTCAACTTGGAAGCTAATTTGCATGGACATCATGCTATGTGCCACGGATACGAATGGGGCCCCCAGACTTTGAGGCACCAGCCTGCCAATTGGCCCCTTCAGCCAGTCCTTGGCAATGCTGAACTTCTGAACCTGAAAACCGATGGACAGCTCTGCTTGCAAATACCTGGAGGATGGGGGCGACCCCTTTGCTGGTCCATAAAATTGGACCCCTGTCCCAAACTGCGATGTCCATCTAGGAAGAGTCCCTTGCAGCTATGCTGCAAATTTCATGTCTCTACCTCCAAATATGCCCCCACAGGAGCTTCAAAAAAATTCCACTAGACTATAATGGAACTGAATTTTTTTGGGAAACCTGGGAATAAATACAAAATACTCATTTACCAGTATGGGTATTCGGCTTATTTTGGGTTTACTGACAAAAATTCCGCCCAATAAACCCGAGCCCAAAATTTACCGATTTTTTGTTTTGTCTTTGCACAACCCTACTTACCAGCTTTTTAATGGTATGCTTCTGTTTCATAGATACTTTTATGCTGTTTATGTCCAATGGCTTGTTTTTAACTGCTTGTTTTATAGTTTAATATTGTGACGTGGTTTTAATTGTAAGCTGCCTTGAGCAGGACTCTGAAGAGGTGGCATAGAAATATCCAAAATAAATAAATATTAACATTCTCTCCATTCAGCAATCAGATCCAATGAATCCTCCAGAGACATCAGCACTTGCCTCTGATCCATCATAGCAAGCAGTATCTCCTTCAAAATGAGAACTTCTTGCAAGCTCCAACATGGATGATGCTCATGCTCCAACATGGATGATGCTCATGCGCATGGCCAGTTAAGCTTCTCTGTGTTAAAAGGTAAAGGTCCCCTGTGCAAGCACCAGGTCATTCCTGACCCATGGGGTGACGTCACGTCCCAATGTTTACTAGGCAGACTTTGTTTACGGGGTGGTTTGCCAGTGCCTTCCCCGGTCAGCTCCCCTTTACCCCCAGCAAGCTGGGTACTCATTTCACCGACCTCGGAAGGATGGAAGGATGAGTCAACCTTGAGCCAGCTACCTGAAACCAACTTCCGTCGGGATCAAACTCAGGTCATGAGCAGAGCTTGGACTGCAGTACTCTTTGTTACAGGTTTACAAATAGGAAGGCTCCCATTGATTGATGCAATATTCTGAGAGATTCTTTCACCCTCCCTATGTCCATCCCACCTCATTACAGCCTCTTACTTGTACACTTCTTGATGGTGCTTCCTTTCTTCAAAGCATGGCGACTCAGCTTGCAGTGGAAGTTATCCTCCCAGAATTCAGCAAACCAAATATTCCGGCGGTTATTATCCAGTGTCCTGCTGGAAAAATAGCGATCAAAACCTGACACAGAGAGAGAGAGAGAGAGAGAGAAAAGAATGATGGAATCATGAAGGCTGGGAGTCAAAACATATACAAGTTGATATCTATGAAAAGGAAACCTACCACTTTGGCTGTCTGCAAAGATAGAAGGCACTTTTTTTGCCTCTGAAAAACCATGCAGATAAACAGGATCAGTGAAAACAGAACTACTATCATATGCCTGATCTACTGACAGTGGTGAACAATGAGGGCCTGTGGAATCTCTCAAGGATAAGTCACATATTAAATGGCTAGTTCAGTTAATTTGCAACACAGATTTTATCCAAAGTAGAATATCTGTCAATATTTCAAAAGAAGATAAAGGGACCATTCTGAGCCAGATCCTCTACTCAAGCTGGGCTTTTAATGTTACCCAACTAACCAAAAATGGTATAGTAATCTACGATGCTCTGGGTTTTGTTTTGTTTGTTTGTTTACAAAAGTATTAGATGGAAAAAAATCTGACCATATTTTAATTGCCTCACTTCCCAAGTAAGTACCTCAACAACATACTAATTTAGCAATATGGCTCTAAAAAGTGCTTATTTTATTATTACATGTGTACCCACCTCTTCCTTCAAAGAGCTCAAAGCTGGTGACATTTATATCTCAGGGATCTACCATCAGACATTAATCAGGACCAGACCTGGTTCACATTAGCCACAGGCCTTCATGCTATTCTCTAGGAATTATATTATAAATATTGGTCACTATGTAGAGTGATATTTCTTGCCTTTCTTTATGTAGATACAGAACTGTGGACTATCTAATTGAATGCCCTGCACTGGAGCAAGATTCCTAATAGCATATAGCTCTACCAGATTAGTTTACATCACTCAGATTTTAATGTGCCATAAACAGATAGCCAGAACTGAAAGATGCCTTTGGGTAAAGCATATGCTTAGGTGGCTCCAGAAGTGGCACTGAGTCACACTCTCCAGCAGAAGGCCAACCCCTCTAGGCTCAACACAAATCACAGTGAGGGGGAGAGGAAAAGAGCACTTCTTATTCCAAAATGCATCAACCAATGAGTCAGACTCTGAATGTGAAAGGGAAAAAATACCTCTGTATGGGAACAGAGTTTGTGGTTCAAAGCTTCAAGACATACTCTCTCCTCAACCAGGGCATTACCCATCATATGTATATTTCCATAAATGCAAAAGAAGACTAGAAAACAAAAAGAAGATAGTGCATGAAAGACTCTTTAATACCATGAGCTTTTCCTTTCGTGAAGTATCTTACAGCTTTGAAGAAATTAAGGAGCCCAATCTTAATGGGCTCTCAAAACCAAAGATTTTTTAGTGACACCATTTGCCATAAAATTGATAAGGGGTCTAGGATCCAGCCCTGGGTAGGTCAAGGAGCCTAGGCACCCCTTTCTCAAGTTCATTCCACCCATTCTACATCTCAAAAAGTACTGCTGTAACACCAGTGTACAGGCAAAACATGGGCCAGAACCTTCTGTATTTCCATGGCATTCCCAAGGTTAACTAACAAAGAAATTGGGGGAGAAACAACTGACATTATCAAACACATGACAACATTGCCACAAAAATATTATTGCTATCTAACACTGCCAAAAACTGGAAAAAATAGGCAAGATGTTTAGGGTTAGTTACTTGGAATAGTTGGTTTAGTACATGTTCATGTGCCCATCAGACAGCTTCCCTCTAAGGCCTGAAACAAAGCCAAACTTGCTGTGCCCAGGTGCACTACGGGTTTTAGCAACTGAAATCAGCTGCTTGACAGACAAGCAAAAAACAACAGGCAGTCCCAAAACATCTCTTTGTAAGGGAAGACAAATGAATATGGTCACCAGTAGCCTGTGACTTAAGACATGTTGCTCCATTACAATTGCCATGATATCAAAGACTTAATTATCTATACAGATTTCAGTCACGTAGAATACAAATCTAATTTCCTTGGTATAAGTGGATATCAGAAGTGGGTAAGGAGCAGACAGGAAGGAGGGTGAGTTTGTATGGCTCCCTCTAGGGTTCTGTCTGACATAGACTTATTAATTGAATGGATCCTTCACTGGGCTTGGGGGACTTGATAACTATTTCCCTTCTAATGGATGATACCTCTGCTAATGAAACTATGATTGTGAGCTAAATCTGTCAGTACAGGTATATGGATGAAATCTGGTAAAATAGAAAGAAGTCATACCATTATGAATAAGTAGCTAAGGCTTATCAATATGGTGGCTCACGAGAATGATCAAACCTCCACTATATTCTTTCAGTCACCAGCTCTTACACTTTCCTTGCCTCCTGATGAATCATCTGTTCTGCTATCAAAGTGATCACGGCTATGCAGATTTGCCATAGCCCCTCTATGATGAAGCTCACCTTTTATTAACTGGATTTTGGTAAGCATTTGGTCCACAGACCAAAACCTCCTCCTTTCTCCCATGTCAGAAACCTGCATGTGGAATTCCTTTATTGTAGACTGGTAGAATTGGAAGGGGCCCTGGAGGTTATCAAATCCAACCAACCGCTCAGTGTAGGTCTTCAGGTGCTGTCCAGACCCAAACCTGCTTAGCTTCAGAAGGGTTGCCATATCATGTGTCTGCCAACCAACAGGAAAAGTTTCCATTTCTGTGTTGGCCAAATCACCCCATAGGGGAATATATAGTAGACTGTATCCTTGTTTGGTTGAAGTAGGATATAGGATGAATTGAACTCTAGTGGTTCTCAGGCGCTTGATCCAAAGTTACCTTCATTTACATTATTTTTAAAAAGCTGATCTGATTTGATTGTCAGCTTTTAACCCTTTTTCTTATTAGAAAAGTGCACTATAAATGAAGTAAGCAAGCAAATAAAAGGATCAGCTTTTTGAACAATCCTGATGGTAGTTTTCAGTTCCTAAGAAAGTACAGCATTGGATCTTTTGTTTATTTGTGGAGGGGGTCTTATTTTTGTAGCATTTTTCTGAGCTTTTCAAATGTTAAAAGCTGTGTACTTAGGACTAGTTCAGACAAGATACTTTGACTTCCTGCTTCTTATTGTTGTTTGCTCAGAGACAATCAGTACTGTTTGGTAAATAACCTAGAGAATGGATTTTTAACAAAAAGAAGGTTTCCAGAAATCTTGCCTAGGTAACATCCTATCTGGAGTGTCAAAGAGAATATTTTTGAGCTTCCATTTTCTATTTTTATACTGTTTGCCATTTTTAGACATTTTCTGCATTTTACTTGTAAATATGTAAATTCTGGTTTTCCTTTTATAATAAATGAGATCCCTTTTAAAGTATGAATCTATCCTTATAAGGTTTCATAATATCCTACTGCCTATCTAGGTCTTACCTTGGCTCATGGTACCATTATTGCTCCCTTGACTCATTGGCTCTTTTTGGGAAAGGATTAATAATTGCCTTTAGTGTCTAGTGAATTGGGGGGGGGGGGTAGCAATTTCTATTATTTTAATAGATTTTGGCCAGTTGGTTGAGTCAGGAGATAGGCTGCCAGTACACAGTAGGAAGCCAGCTAGAAAAAACTCTGCACATCCCCAGGAGTTCATTCTTCCCACACCCCTGTTACCATTTGCTTACCTTCTCTGATATTATCACAATGGTTGTCTGTTTTTGGCCAGGGTACTGAGGGGAGCACTTTGAAGTCCTTACAATCTGCATACTGAATCTTGTGATCAACCAAGGTGAAAATGACCCTCCTCTATTTCAGTATTCCTTGCTAATGCAGATCAGTTCAAGAGTGTCTAAGCCTTTCACTAAAAGACGGATGGGCAGGCAACCTTTCATGCTCACGTAAGTAAGAGTGCTCAGATAAACCAATTTTCTCCACAGGCAGGGAGTATGTTTTCTGCTATACAGACACTGCAAAGGCAGCACTGTGGAGAAAGCTTGTACATTTTCAATAGGCTTTTGTTGAAGTTCTTCATAGGGGCTTTAGATGGAACTGGTTGGTGAACAAGTGATGACTACAAACTGGTGGACACAAGAAGAAAAGAGCAAGGCCTGAAATACATGTCTCTGTGGGTAACAAGAGAATTTTGGGATGTTTTAAATGACACTAAGTGATATACCTGTCCCTCAGAGGTCCAGAGTAGAAGGTAATTCTGAAGACAGATATTTAGATTAGGCAAGGCCAGGAAGGACAAAGGAAGGAACTATGGCCAGGGGATAACATGATGGGCTAGAATGCAATACAGACAAAGCATAGACAATTCAAATTGGAAAAAATGCCAGTGAAGCTGCACTTCAGACCTCTCCGGCTGCTCCCATTTGTTTCAATGAGGCATGCACAGGAGAATTTCCCACTGGAGTGTGCTAACTGACAGATCCAGAATCAATGAAGATATCTAGGTGATATTTGAACACCATTTGGGAGAAGGAGCTGACCTTTGAAGAAACTTTGGGGGGAAACTGTGTGTGTTTATATAAAAGATATACCAACCCTTTTTCAGCACCCAATTTTCTTGCTTTTACAATTAAGAGTATGTTAAAAAGCAGAATGAAAAAGCTTCTCAGGGCAAAGAAAATAATGTTTTAAGCCCTAGAAAAGAATTTACAAGCAAAAAGAACAAACTGATACACAGCAATGATGGGGGTACATTTGCTAAAGTGCATCAGGATGCAGTTAAGAAAGTTTAACCAGGTATTAAGATAGGTGCCTAATCTTTCTGCAAAGCCAGCCCAGGAACTATGGGAGCATGCACAGCCCATTCAGTGCAAACTCCTAAAAAAATGTTCATTCAATTATCTTCATTGTCAAATATGGGATGGTGAGCATAGAGGGCCGCACTGAATCAGCAGTGGAACTAGTAATCGGTCTGCACAGAATATCCTTGAAGTTCTTTAGTTATCTTGAAACAAACATATATCCTATGTGGCTGAGCAAATTATTGAAAGAATGCTCTGACTAGTCAAACATCTACATTGTTTAGATGCTATTTCAAACCATTTCATTCTCCTTCTAGGTGCCATTTCCCCTAACTGTTCCTAGCCTCAGTTGTCCATACTACCATTTAATCTGATCTAATATTTTTAAGACATGAACTTTTATTGAAAATGTTATATCATTATATCAGATGTCATCCATAAAATCATGGTTTGCCAACTAATGAGCTTCAGTGGTAGTCTGGGCAAATAAAGCCAAGATTGGTGAGGGCGAGGATAGTGAGGGACATGTTGCTGAGAAAAACAGCGCTGAAACAGAGGACTACTAAAAGTACAAAAAAAGGGGGGGAGCTGTTTTTGAACACTCACCAGATTGAATATGAAACAAAGCAAGACCTAAGGCTCAGCTAGTCAGAGAATTCACATCTAAACAGTCTCAGTGAGTTCCACATACAATAGAAACAGGGCATTGTGCTTACTAGATATTCAGTAAATGTAAAGAGCATAGGTTCCCATTGAAAACACAGATCAAGAGCTCAATGATAAACCACAAACTGCATTCCTCTCCTTCCCCCTTTAAATGCTTTGGGGCATTCTTGTGATTTGCTATAACAAGCTGCAAGATCAGCAGTAAGCCATGCCTTTCTCAGGCAGACCAGGAGAGAGTATGGTTTCTAAGCACATGACTGCATCCTGAGCAAAGTTACTTGTCCAAATATTCAACATTGTTCTTTTAATTAATCCAACCCAAAGAACAGGGATTTTGTTTTTAAAGCTGGTTTTGAACAATTGCTGATAGCTGCTCTGAGCTTATGGAAGAGCAGTGTGTAAATGTTTTACAATTAAAAATATAAGGGGGAAAACAGCCCCCAAATCTGAGGAGGAGGAAATGATAATGCCTGGGGAAAGCAAGAAGATTGATAGTGGGATGTCAAAGGACAAATAGAAACTTTGAAAAAAAATCCAAAAAGGGCTCCTAGAGGCAAGATATCTATACCCTGTATGTTCAGTTCTTTGCCAAGAATCTGGCTTTTGTCACTGTGGCTGATAGAATACATGGGCAATGATTTCCCCTGAGGACATGAAGAGTGTCTGGGACATACCACCAAGCAAGGGAAGAGTGGGAAGCCAAATGAGCCCCTCTCTTAGCAAGCTGTCATGTGAGATTGGCCACAGCAACTGGGCATGTCGACAAGTGACACCTCAAACTTCCTACAGGAGGGAAGAGGAATGGTTAATTATGTGTTTATCATCCCCACAGAGACGTCCTCTGCTAATGCACTCGAGCTATCCGCCCACAACAAAAAAATGATACATTTTACTGAATATCTCTGACACCGTCACCTCCAATTCAAAGCAATAGCCCTGATATTGCCTTCATTTGCTAACCTTTCATCCACTTCGGCTGTGATCTGTCACTCTCAGCAAAGTATCATAATAATTACTGGGCTGTTACGGAATAATTTTCTAAACAGTGTGTGTGTGTTGGGGTGGGGGTTGCTAGCAAAAAGAGGAGGCACCATGTGGTCCAGTGTATCAGAAACTTGCTCCACATCATGCTTCTCCATAGGGATCACAACTTAGAAGATCTACAGACATCTCTTTAAAAAAGTTCTCTGGCCACTGTTTTCATGAAAAGGTGATAGATGGGGAAGAAACCATTGTGAGGTTGTCTAGGTAAGCAGCTATTTGATTGATATACAATAGGTAGTTCAAATTCAGTACAACTTCATTCTCAGCATGAGGAGACACATGAAGGAACACTATTGCTGGAGGCAGAATTTGTTTTAGTGTTGCCCATTGTGTGCACATTCATTCCCCTATCATTTTTGATCAAACAGGAATCGCAGGGTTCTGTAATACTTCAAAAAAACAGGCAGAGCCTATTCAACCAGAGTCTGTGGCCACATCCACACATTGCAGTACAGAAATGTGCGGTACAGTTTTGCAGTACATAAATCATTCACAACTGGATAATCCAGAAGGTAAATGATTGCTACAGCACAACAATACCAAAATATCAACATTAACTGAATGTAGCCTATAACAAGGGTGGGGGGAATGACTGCGTAACATTGTATTAGCTCTGTCTCAAAATATCATGTGTTTTAAAATCTCAACACTCCCCAAAACCCCAAACAGCAGCAAGGTGCTAGACATACCTCTAACAGACGCCCTCTTGGGCAAGATGGTCACAGATCCCTCAGCCACCTCTTCCACTTCTCTCACTGGGGCAATTTTGGAGCCCCAGCTGTCAGAGCCCATCCAGATGAAGTGCCCGGTCTGATTGGCCTTCTTGGCAGCCATCAGCACATTCCTGTAGAGAGATCAAAGAGCCCATCTATGGAATCATCATGTTCAGCTTAAGGGAAGCAACAGAACCAAATGGAAATAAAAGCAGCAATACACATAGTACATACATTTACTGCAAGCTAGCTTGGTTGGACATCACATCAGAAAGCTGCTCATTCAGCTACCCCTTTCCCCTGCTCCACAGATATTTGCCACTTTGGCCCTGCCTTCAGGTAGATGGAGAAAGATGAAGACTGAAACACCAGTTGTGCTATGTGTTTTACATTGGCTGGCCCTAACCCATTTCCAAAACACACTTGGGATCAGCACTTAGGAATACAGCACATTCAAGGCACAACTATACCAGTCATTTCTCATAAGTTAGATGTGCAATGATTCCACACTCCATATTCACAGTGCAAATGGATGAGCATGAAATAAGTGTAATGGGTGTCCGTCAGACAGGACTGGGTACATAATGTTGACAGAATGCTCTCCAGTGCAAGGCTAATGAAATTGCCTTTTCAGTTCCACATCACCCTGCTACTGAGCCTATTACTTTTTGTGAAGTTGCTGGCAAGACTCGAATCATTATTGCTCATAGGCATGCTGGTTTCTGACTTGTCTAGTAATGGCCAAGTCTCCACTATGCATAATCGTGTATAAAGGATACATTTCTTATTTAAAATATTAATGACCATATATTTTGTGAGTGGCCTTGATAATGATATAGCAGCTAGACCCACTGCAAAATTACTTTGTCGGAACCAGATTTTCCAACTAGATCTTGCAGGATGTCAGGAATACATCACAGAAACTTTCCAGATGTGAAGTTCCCATTTTGGGCAGAATAGTTGCAAACGGATGGAGAATACTGGCTCATAAAGTCTATGTGCTCACACATGTATTATAGAGCCCTCTTGTACCAAGCCAAAAAAATGCCTGTTTGTATGCTCAGATGAAACTACCACCAGATTCTAGAAAATCCCCTATTCAGTTCTCCAGGAAATCCATCGAACTGACCTGGAAATTGCAACAACAATTTTTATTTATTCCAGAACTTAGCTAAATATCTATTCTCTGCCTCCAATTTCTCCATCTATAAAGTTAAAATATCCGAAGCATAAGAAAAAGGCTATAGGGATTAATGAAGTAGTGGCTGGAAATTGCTTCGCCTGCTTAGCATTCTTTATAAATGTTCACTCTTGCAGTCTATTTTCCTATAGGCCTTGGACCATCCTATTTTATTTCATGAAATCAGCTTCAGTGAAGGTAGCCTCATTAAAGGGAAACAACAATCAAGATATTTTCTTCATTAAAGGGAAACAATGATCAAGATCTTTTCTACATTTGACCCACCAAGGGACAAAGGGACAAATCTGAGAAAAGTTAAGAGGGTCCTAAGAATTTTTTTATTGTTCCCTTTGGCGACAAAATTCTGTCCCCGTCCAAGAAAGACAGCTGTTAAGTGCTTTGACAAATGGATTGAGAGGTTGTCTGGCTCCTTTGTGACTCAGTAAAGTGCTTTATGTCCTTCAGACTACAACACACTATGGGCCTTCTTGCATCAATGGTCTCCAGTGAACTCTCCTGTCGTAGTGATGCGCTCATAATGTGGCAATGACATACTTCAGACGCTTTACTGAGAGCGGAGATGAAGGCAAACTGAAAGGAATTCCCATCCCAGAAAGACATCAAACCCTCCCAGACTGAGAGTGGGGAGAGCTGGGTTCAAATCCCCATTCGGCCATGAAGCTAACTCAGTGATCTTGAGCTAATCATCACCATTGGTCAGCCACAGTAGGTTGTTGGGGAAATCCAAATAAGTCCGTGAGCATCTAAGAGGGAGGGCCAGATGTATGTGTAATAAACAACTCCTTTGATTTTGGGAGCTTTGTGCCAAGTGGATTCGATCAGCCTGAAATCAAACTGTGGGACAGGAGAACATGAAAGAGGCATGGCGAGCCACTATGCTGGAGCTTCCCAAAAAGCAAAGGCTGTGAAACCACGGCCCTTTCCCTGGTGTTTCTCTTCCTTCAGAGAAGCAAAACAACTCCAAGCATGGGCTGTGTTACCTAATGAGAGAGGGAAGAGGCAGAAGGGGATCGCGGACAGGCCTTAGGCAAAGGAATACCACCAGGCATGCAGGGCCAGTCATAAGAAGGAGAAAGGGCTGAAATCATTCAGGAGTATAAAGCCACTGAGCTGCCATGTGTTCTCATGTGAGGTTTATTTTTTTAAGCCCTTAACAAGAAAACAGGGGTGATCAATGGAGACTTTGTCAATAGCAAGGTTGATTAAAAAGTGATTAAGGGTGTAGTGGCAGAAAGACTGAATGACAGGCAACCACGGTGTCCTTAGAGAAAGGCAAGTGTTTTTGGAAAGCCATGGAGAATAAAAGGGGGAGGGAAATAACGGAATCAGACAACGGGAAAGAGCAAACGTGATCATGATCTTGATACAGAAAGAGGCCACTACTGAGCAATGAGCCCAATTCCAATTCCACTTTACCTCTTATTACTACAGCATCAATTATTATTTTTTATTACAGCAGCATCTTTAATAGCCATTGTGTTGTTGTGACAACTCATAAAAGCTACTCTTTGGTCCGAGGAACTTCAAGTGTGTGAGTGGGAGGGAGAATGGAAGCAAGACAGCAAGAGGAAATTGCTTGCAGGTACCCAACAGGTCAATAGCAGAGCCGGGCCCCCAAAGGTCCAATGTGAGGCCATTGCTCCACCTACTAGGTCACAGAATCACTGAACAATAGGGTTGCCAACCTCCAGGTAGTAGCTGGAGATGTCCAGCTATTACAATTGATCTCCAGCCAATAAAGAACAGTTCACCTGGAGAAAATGGCCGCTTTGGCAATTGGACTCTATGGCATCAGAGTCCCTCCCCTCCCCAAATCACATCCTCCCTATGCTCTGCCCCCCAAAATAACCAAGTATGTTCCACCCTGGAGCTGGCAACCCTATTGAACAAAGAGGAAGGAAAAACCACAATAGTACTGTAGTTCATGTAAGCCTTACCAGCCAGGTTGGCTTAGGAAGAACAACTGGCCTTGAAAAATGGGCACCGCCCCCTGCCCACCAGGTCCCACCCCCACAAAGTAGGAAGGAAAAGAGAGAGGGAGAAGGAGACAGCCAGCCCTGCAGCTCTGCACCTGGTTTGCCTGGACCGGGAGCAGCCTTCCCCAGGCCAGGTTTGCATCGGCCAGGAGCACCCTTCCAGGCCAGGAGGGGATTTCCTCAGGTGGGGCAAGACTTGCACTGGCTGGGAGCAGAATTCCCCAGGCTGGCCACAGCTCTTCTACCTGAATTGGACTGGCCCAAGGGGGGAGCAGGCTATCATCCCACTGGAAAATTCCCTGCTGGCTACAGTGGCCAGTCAGCCCCTGATTACCAGGTACATTCGGTTTAGAAGTTTCTCTTTTGAGCAAAATTTTGGGTCCTTGTTGATGCCAACCCCCGCACTGGCACACTGGCATGAACTCATTGGCCTTTTAGCTTATAGGGCCTTTAGGGGTCACCTGGATTATCCAGAGGTTCTTCTCCCTATATGTGAGCTTTTTGAAATGAAAACAGAGATTGCCAGCTAACAGGAGCTCTAAGGGGGAAAAAAACAAGATACTGTTTCAAGATACCATGAAATCTGTGATAACATTGAAACCTCTTGATGAAAAAAAAGGAAGGAACAAATTCTGGGGCTTAGAAAACACTTAAAGTTGTTTCATGCAATTAGCTGCATGGAGATTCATTGTGTATACTGAGATATTGGAGGTGTACTGTATGTACTTTTCCAGCCACTACACAGATTGAACTGCCTATTTGCCCAGTGGGTTAATGTCTCTGTGTAGGGATTTGTTTAAGGAGCTGGCTTAGCTTAGCCCAGAAGAAGATGAGGAGGAAGTGGTACTGCTAGTCTTGAGATGGGTGGCTTGGGTGATGTCAGGCAGTTGAATGACCTGTGTTCTGAAGGACACAGGCTTCATCCATCATCACTCCAAGCCTTTCTCGTTCTCCTAGAAGATTTCCAGATGGTATTAATTAGCCCATCACCACTGAAGGTAAGAGATCATAGTTCCAGCCAACACGAAATGGCTTTATTAACTCTTACACTGTTTTATACTTCCAGGGGATTTGTCCTCCCTTGTCTTAGAGGGTCTCAAACTGGAAACCAAAAGGAAAATAATACAATTATAACTAGTAACATAGCTAGGGTAGCCAACCTCCAAGTACTAGCTGGAGATCTCCCGCTGTTACAACTGATCTCCAGCCGATAGAGATCAGTTCATCTGGAGAAAAATGGCTGCTTTGGCAATTGGACTCCATGGTTTTGAAGTCCCTCCCCTAACCCCGCCTTCCTCAGGCTCCACCCCAGAAATCTCCAGGTATTTCCCAATCTGGAGCTGGCAACCCTAACCATAGGATGGGGGATACCTTGGGATAGTTTAGAGCACCAAGTGATGAAGAAAGGATTGTGTGTGAAGACCAAGTTGGCTGTAATTGATCCAGGGATGCTGGATTCTTTTTCTGTGAGTTAATTCTAAAGGACCTCTCATATGAAGGGCCCTCAACCCACTTGTTTTTCCCAAAGCAGCCTCATACTGTTTTCACATGCACAATGATCCTGTGCTTCAAGGGAGGGGGAAGGACTATGTGGTCTTTAAAATGTGTGCGCAGGCAGCACATCTCACTGTCTGCCCATGCTCCCTGCCAAATCTTCTCCTGAAACTCCCAGAACCCCAAGTGCACAACTTGGCACTACAGGTCCAGTCTAATTGTAAAGAGAAGAACAAACAAGAGGACCGGCCTCCATGTACTGTGTAAGAGGCTTACTTAAAGAATATGAGCACTGTGGACTTCTACCTTCTCTGGTACTGTCTGGCCATAGCTACACAGTGTTCCCGAGGAAGTCCTGAACACTATTCATGAAGTCAACATGAGAAGAAAGAATGTGCAAGCTGAAACACCATTAAAGCTATAATTATCTGCATTGTGTGCTATATTCCTCCACTCCTTAAAGACTCACAATTAGAGCTGTTGATTCGGTTCGGCCCGAACTGAAAATCAGCTGAATTTCCCTTGATTCGGTGGTTTTTAGTTCAGGATGAACCAAACTCAAAAATGGCGGGCAACCAGGGAGCCGAATTCAGCGAGTTCAGGAGTTCACGAATAAATCCGGCCAATTCGGGGCCGTCAGTAAGCAGCATAACCTTCAGTAAGCAGCATTCTCCTCCCCCGGCCAATCAGTGGCCAAGTTGGGTCTTCTTCTAGCCAATCAGTCAGGATTGAGTACTGGAGGAATCAGCTGATGTGCGGCCCCGCCGGGGAAAGAGAGAGAGAGGGAAATCCTCGTGTGTGTGTGCGGGGGTGCTTGTGCACATTCGCTCCTTTCCGTGGCTGCAGGGGGCGCATTTTTTGGGGTACAGACCCCAAACTTTCAGGGGATATTCAGACAAGCCTTCTTAAGAGACCAACCAAGTTTTGTAAACATTGGGTCAGGGGGTCCCGAGATATGGGCTCCACCCCTTTTTCCTCTCCCCCCTTTTCCATTTCTGTGGCTGCAGGGGGTGCTTTTTGGGGGGTGCAGCCCCCAAACTTTTATCATAGCTTCAGACAATCCTTCTTAAGAGACCACCCAAATTTTGTAACGATGGGTTCAGTGGGGGCAGAAATATCGGCTCCCCCCTTTTCTCTTTCCGTGGCTGCAGGGGGCGCATTTTTGGGTGTGCCAACCCCAAACTTTCAGCAAAGCTTCAGACAAGGCTTCTTAAGAGACCACCCGTTTTGTAAACATTGGGTCAGGGCCCCCCGAGATATGGGCTTTCCCCTTTTCCCTATTGGGATGAATGGATCACCCTCGAGAGATGCATACATATGGATCTCATATTGGATACAAATGGAATCATATTGGATTACCCAGCCTCCCAGCCCCTCCTGATGGAACAGAAGACAGCCACAGTAAGACCCCTTTGGGGGCTTTAATCTGTAATTTTTCTTTTCTCTCTGTGTGTGTGTGGGGGAAAGCAGAGTCTGTGTGTGTGTGGGGAGGGAGCAGTTTCTGTGGTGGTGGGGAAGCCAAAGGGGGCTTTTGCCGGTTCTGCCTGGGGTGTGTGTTCCCCCTCCAGTCTCTCTCTCCCTGGTTTGAGGGGGGGGCTTCATTTTTATGTCTTCAGGTTTTCCCTCATTCATAAGATCAGTTAGGTTATTTTGATGCTTGCTCAAAACTGGTTTTCAAATGGTGACTTAAAGAATGCATCTGTCTGGTCCCAAGTCCAATGCAAAAGGAGAAATTCCACCCCCTCCTGCTCATTATGCATAGCTAGCTGCCTCTGTCCCTTTCCATGGTTTGCAAACTTCCAGGTGTCAGATGTTGCTTTGCACTGTTGCAAAGGTGTTGCATTGCGTGCTTGTGTTGTTTTGCAGTTGTATTGTTTTGCAAAATTCTTCACACCTGCCCCGCCCTTTGCATGTTTGCAAAGGTGTTGCTTTGCAGTTGTGTTGCTTTGCAAAGTTCTTAGCAGCTGCCCCGCCCTTGCTCTCATCAGCGGCAAGCTCTGCTCAGAGATGCACATTAAGGGTGGGGGGACCCCTTTCGGGGGCCATATCTCAGCCCCCCCCCGACCCAATCTTTACAAAACTTGGGGGGTCTGGCAAGAAGGGTCCTTTGAAGCTCCTCTGAAAGTTTGGGACCTCTACCCCCAAAAATGCCCCCCCCAGAGCCGCGGAAAGGCACGGTTGTGTTTTTAATGGCTTTATTCGGCAGATTTTTTTCCCCCGAACTTTGAATTCCTGCCGAATTGCACGGACCCGAAGCGGGGGAGTTCGGACTTCGGCATATCCCGAATCTAAACGGGCCGAATTCAGCCGAATCCGAACTATACCGAATTTTTTTTAATTCAACAGCCCTACTCACAATATTTTTGACTCATAAAAAGGATCACATGGAAAAGGCCTAAGAAATGCATCTGTCTCAGCAGCAAACATCAGCCTATCACTGCATGAAAAACACAGAGATTCCAGATGTGTGCAACTGCTGCCAACAGGGTGCAGTTCTGCAGTTTACAAACCATTTTCTGCTAGGTAAATGTTTACAAGCCCCTGTTTAATGGTGCTTGTCATTTACACTGGAAGGCAAATCCCTGATTTTGCTGGAAGGAAATGAGAGTAAATGTCTGGGTTGCAGACATTTCTATTAGCCAGTTTCCCAGAAACTTAGATTGTTTGCATATTTGATGTAAACTGATTGAAAATGTCAGTTTACTCACATTTGCATAATGTTTGCTGATTAATAAATTAGACACTTGCAAAATCAGGTATAACTCAGTGTAAATTACTAGGCTCAAAAACAAATACAAACAGAAGCATTGTGTTTTCTCCTTTTTTTTCTTTTCTTTTTTTTTTTTGGTGCTGCATTACGGCACCACTTATTTTGTGGGAATGGACCAGGCTTTGCTTTTCTGTGACTGATGGAGAGCACCCAACCTACACTTTTTGTACCACTGCCAGAAAATCCCAGGAGATCACGAATAAGAATTGAAAGATTATAATCTTTGTGGAAAATGTAAAAAGTAGAGTTTGAAAAGTATATTTTTGGAGAAATACGTTTTAAAAAGCCCACCCCAATCTTTCTCTCAGTAATGGTCAGGTTATTAAAATTTCAAACAACAGCGGTACAATTTGTATAGTTTTTGATCCTATAAAACAAAACAAGGGCTTGGAACTTGAGAGCTTTTTGATGATACAATCAAGAGTGGCCTTTCCATCAAATTTCAGTCTTGCTTTTTCTGGAAGAAAACCACGCTCCCAGAATTTCAGTCTTTTGATACAGTCCTTATTCATCATTCCTCTCCCACCCACTCCACTATAGTCTGTGTACAATATAATGGCATTGGAGTGGACACTAGGAATTAAATGTTTGTAGACTTTTGAGAGTAGGGTTGCCAACCTCCAGGTAGCAATTGGACTCTATGGCATTGAAGTCCCTCCCCTCTCCAAATCCCACCCTCCTCAGGTTCCACCCCAAAAACCTCCTGCTGGTGGTGAAGAGAGACCTGAGAACCCTATTTGAGAGGCATATCTGCACTGTGACACTATATATGCAGCAGCAGAGCTAGTGTGGTAAAGTGGTTATAGCACTGGAGTATGACCAGGATGACCCAGGGTGAGGGCCAGATTAAGACACCCTGGGGCCCCATAACTATGTCAAGTTTAAGAGGCCTAATAGCATTACCAAATATATGTATTATTCTAGCATGGAAATGTAGTAATTTTTGTGTGCATATGTATTTAGAGGCACCTCATAATCTGAGGCCCTAACCCTTTGTTTACATAGGTTGCACATAAATCCAGCTCTGCCCAAGTTCAAATCCCAACTCAGCCATGAAACTCACTGGATGAGCTTGGGCCGGTGTCTTTCCAGTCCTACGCTATGCGGAATACCAGGTATACCACTCTGAGTTTCCTGAAGGAAAGGTAGGATAAAGATGTAATAAACTGATAGAATGGACAACCAACCCTGTTGCTAATATTGCTCTTGCCAATGGGCAGGGGATCAGTACAGACTGAAAAAGGGGTTCAGTATGGATATTATGGCTCACGCACACTTCAGGTGCATCTGATGCAGAGAAAACATGCAACAAATGGCCAAATATGTAAAAGGTCTTTCTAGTTGCCATATCCAGTGTGTAGCTATACTGAGTGAAAGTGCTAAGAACAGAAAGAAAGAGAAGGTAGAACAATGAAGACACAGTGACCCAGACATTCTGCCCACCTTATTCATTAACATGTACACTCACATTAACAAGCACACTATGAAGCAGCGACAAGCCAGCCATCCTAGGAGCTTCCCATTAACTTAGCTTTCTCCCATCACCTTACCCTTCTCTCACTCTCTCCTTCCCACACAGTTCCTCAAAACCAGACCATTACCCTCTTACTTGATATCATCTTCATTGGCAAAGATGATGACGGCTCGAGCATGGGATGTCTCCAGGAGGCGCCGAATGATCTTATCAAACTCTCCTGCTTTGGGTTCCCGTGGGATCTTGACTGATTGTGCCACACACATGCTCCCTATGGTTGGACAAAACAGCAACATTAGAGACACCTTTGAACTGAAGTGCCAAAACAGCTCAATGTTCCTCTACCACAGGTTGCCTGGGATGGCCCAAAAAAGCCGCCAGAGGCACATCCTGACATAGCCCAAGGTCTCTTTCTCATGCCCCCCCTTTTTTTTTGCTTGGAAGCAACTGTGATTGAAACACTGGAGAAAACAAAACTGGAATCAAGTGATGAGCATGAATGTGTGAATCAGCTCCAACCATATTGTTTAGGGAAAGTAGCTAACCTCAAATTGTTCATGCATGGTTGCAGCTGTGACAGAAATACTGAAGGCAACTTAAATTGGCAGGAAATCCTGAAAGAGAAGAGATTTAAGGCTCTTATCCCATACAAAAGATCTGTAGTTGTTTGTGAGTCTTATTTGTTCATCCTGATTTGAGTCCACCAGCACCTTAAAGACCAACAAGATTTTGGGGGATATAAGCTTTCAAGAGTCAAAGCTCCCTTCGTTGGATACCATTGTCATTCAGCCTGGTTTATTTATGGGTATGCATCACCTGATTTTTCTACAACTGATTACTTGTGGAAGCTTGCAGGCAACAAACCTGGCTGGTTAGTTCACATCAATATGAAAAATTCAACACCTGTTCCCTTTGCCATTTAGGGTTGTCAGGAGGTCACTTCCTGAAGATTCTCCTTAGTTCTCAGCCTGCCCTGCAAAGCTCCTCCTGTACCTGTGACCTGTGTGAAATCTTAATCCCAGCCAACCCACACCCAAGGAGGCTGCAAAGGGATATCCTGAAGCCAGGATCAATTCAAGCAGACAGCTCATTGTCTGTGTAGCTAGAAGCACTGCTGTCCCAGGGGTCTTCCCCCTGCAGGGCACTACTGTGCCATCCAAGGAGCTTTCTAGGTATCAAATGAAGTGGGACAGGTGGGACAGGCAAGAGATGCATTCTTAAGCATACTGTTCATTGTCCCCACAGCTGCAAACAGTATTGTAATCCCATACTACCATTGATTGATTGGTAGGCATTTTTCAATGCCTGTATCACTTGGCAGTGTTAGTCATTTCCCACTTCTTTGAGTGGAGAGAAATTACAGTGAACTCACTGCTGAATTTAGTTTACTTTGGATAAGAGAGGGCATTGGAGACTTAAGGAGAATATTGTGTGTGGAGGGGGGTGGGTAAAGTGCCATCAAGTCACAGCCAATTAATGGTGACACCAGCAAAGGGCTTTCAAGGCAAGTGAGAAGAAAAGGTGGTTTGCCATTGCCTTCCTCTGCAGAGTCTTCCATGGTGATCTCCAATTCAAGTGCTGACCCTCCAAAGTCCGCAGACCTACTACCCCATATCAGATTCTCAAAAAGGAACCCAAACTAATTGACTTCCAGCCAACTCATGATGTCTTCAAAACTGCCAATTGCAGTTCCTCATACCAAATCTTCCAAGACCATGCCTCAGATCCTTCCCCCCACACATACATACACCTCAGCAGGTAAATTGCAACCCTATGAAAGACCTATAATTGGTGTTATTAATTCACATGTAACCACACAGGATATAAGATTTACAAATTTCAGATAAAATAGTTGTAAAGTACATTTCTGGATGTGTTTTTGAACATTAATGTTTTGTATAATTTGACCACTGATGAAGGTCCAAGAGGCTGAAGTGAATATGGTCTACTGTGGTCATTTATATTTTACATATCATCAACAATGTTGATTATTTTTGTAATAGTTTATACTGGTGGTTTTAAATGTAGCCTGTAGTCCAGGCCTAGTGTTTTTATCCATTTTATTGTGTACACCTAATAAATATAATACTTTTAAATAATTCTTCATTTTCAGCTTAACCCTTAGGTTCCCTTGACCCTTCTACCACTGGCTAGGGAATGCCAGTCCCAGTCAATCTATCCCCCGTGCTTCATTTGAACTAGAAAAGGGACCGGTACAACAGGAGGGGCTGTGGCTCAGTGGTAGAGCATCTGCTTGGCATGCAGAAGGTCCCAGGTTCAATCCCCGGCATCTCCAGTTAAAGGGACTAGGCAAGTAGGTGATGTGAAAGACCTCTGCCTGAGACCCTAGAGAGCTGCTGCCAGTCTGAGTAGACGATACTGACTTTGATGGACCAAGGGTCTGATTCAGTATAAGGCAGTTTCATGTATGTGTGTTCATGTGTGATCCACAGTGATAATGCTGTGAATACATTTTTTCCCCTAATGGGGTAAAAGCATTCTAAAAGGCTCAAATTCAGTAAAGGAAGCAGTGTGAAGGGAGCACCTGTCATCCCCACAGTTATTTGTTAAAGTTGGCATGTCAAGCCCTGACTTGGATGGCCCAGGCTAGCCTGATCTTGCCAGATCTCAGAAGCTAAGAAGGGTCGGTTCTGGCTAGTACTTCATTGGAAGACCACCAAGGAATACCAGGAGGTAGGAGAATGCAGAGGAAGACAATGGCAAACCATCTCTGTTAGTCTCTTGCCTTGAAATTTCTACTGGGTTGTCAAAAGTTTTCTGTGACTTGACGGTACTTTATGCATATACACAATTGACATGTCAAGAGATCCTGTCACATATCCCTAACAACATGGTTTCCTGGGATAGCAAAAAAATGCTTTTTTCCAGCTCCATCTTATTAGGAAGATGGCTCCCAATTTAAAGACGTATTATCTGACCATGCTGATCCATACTTCAGTAACCTCAAGGCTAGATTAGTGCATCACATTCCACCTGGGGCTGTCCTTGAAGACCACCTGGAAGCTACAGGTGACGAAAATGCAGCAGCCCATTTGCTATCTGAGGTTAGCTGGTGGGACCATGCAATCCTATATCCCGAGATCACTTTACTGGCCACCAAGTAGTTTCCAGATCCAATCCTAGGTGCTACGTGGTTCTATCCTGCTGGATTTCTGGTGAGACTGAAAAACAGAGGAATTCTGGAGGGCTTTGAGAGCAGCCTGAGCCTGGACAAAAGAGATTGCTGTGACTGCTGGGAGGGCATAAGGTGCTTTTAGATTAGTTGAATGTGTTTGTGTATCTGCTTTTTAATGTTTGTTTTATAAAATTGTTTTTACATTGTTGTTATCTTCCTTGTGTCCTGAGGTGCTTATGAGAAAGATGGGCTGATTTATTTTTATGTTGCATTATTTATTTATTTATAGTCCACCATTTCTGTCTCTCCTATGCTATTGTTCTATATGGATCTCTCCTGCAAGAAGTTCTCCATGAGAAAAAACCCCATAGTATATATTTTCCTAATGAAAAAATATACTTCAAAGTTTTTACTATCTCCCATGAAAGGATCTGGCTGTGTTTGTTGGCCAGGATGGGATATGACTTCTGTTCCGCCACGGCTAACTTTACTGTAGCCTTTCCTGGATTGGTTTGACCTCCTGACCATAACAGTGAGAACCTTTAAACCTAATCATTGAGCCAAGTCCTGGGGGGTTGCAGAAGCGGCTAATTAAAAATTATCTTTCAAGAGAAGAAAGAGAGACCAAAGGGAAGATCGGATGAGTAACTGTTCAGGCTTGCTGAGACTTAACCCCCAACATCTGCTTGCTCTGGTCTGTTCAAAACTACCAGCCGCTCCTGCTCCATGCATACTTCTGCAGAAGCCAATCAGGTAAAAAAGGGATATGAGATGTGTCAGGATCTTCCAGATATAATGGAGGGTCTCAATTTGCATGCGAAATAACAATATTGGTGCCTCACTTGCCACAAAAGGATCCCTACTTATGCAAAGATCAAAGTAATTAGCACAGAACTACTGTTACAGAGACCCATCCCTCAGCACTTTCTAGCTGAAGAAAGTGACCCTTTTCTACAGAGAAGGGAAAAGGAAAATAAGAAAATCATAACAGCAAAAAGCAAGAGGTCCTGAATATGTCCATAGCCCTTACTAATATTGATGACTGTTTACTGAGTGATGATGCCAAAAGACACCTGTTGAAATCTCAGTGACTTTGCGTTAGCACTTTCTTTCTAAAAACCTAGTGACAAGAGTTCGAGTTGGTCTGCAAACCATGCTCTGTGGCTTGAAAGCAGATTTTCAGTAGCTGATTGGGGCTCTGTACATACACAGGAGCACTCTTGTCTCTATAAAGGAGCCTATGCCTTTTTGTTTTCCCTAAACTAGCACAGTCAAGCCGATGTTTTATTCCAATATCTTTAAAGAGATCTTTAATGATGGAAGTTTTACAAAGACTACACCTATCCTCCTCAGCAATCCTCCTTCTATCACACCCACAGCAATACAGAGATTGGTATAAATAAGAACACACAATGATATATTAAAAAGGCTTCTACAGATCACAGAGGAGTGCAAAGGCATTCAGGCCTTTGCAGTTGAGAGAGGATAGAATAGTTGGCTTTGGTAAGCAAGTAACTGGACCTCTTTTTTGTCTACAGTCAACAACGGCCATCTTTAAATCAGTTCCAGGACTCAACCACTGCTCAGCTGAACTACTGCTTACATTAGAAGGGTAGTCATTTCTGGCCATTATAGCAAATGCAAAAAAGGAGCCTTTGGATAACCATGTAGACTTACTGTGGCATAAGCTTGCATGATTTTCACCAAAGGCTTCCCTGCTTATAGTCAAATCTTGCACAAGGAAATTATCACACAAGACCAGGCTCTTTAGTTCTTATGGCAACCCCATCTTTTTACATTGCACCAGTACTGTAATCTGCCCCAGATGTTGTGCCAGAGTGACACTGGGTTAAGTTGCCAGAGTAGCCACTATTGCAGCAGAATGCAAATGGATACAAATGAAGGATGATCAGGAGCCTGGAGACCAAGCCCTATGAGGAAAGGCTACTTGAGAATGTTCAGTCTAGAGAAGCATGAGCTCTAGGGTTGCCAACCCCCAGGTGGTTTAGCAAACTAGAGTTAGCGTGCTGTCAGTTAATTAGCAAACATAAAACAGCAATTATACTGTATGCAACTTGATTTTATATACACAAGGAATAATATCCAAAACTCATAACAAACGAAATATAGTATCTAATAAAAAGAAAATCAACGTATTTTTACAGTCCGTGTGCACAAACATTGAGGTGCGCCGTAGAATTCTTAATCAGGGTCATTTCCTGTGTCCAAGAGGTACAGTTAGATGTCTAACTGTACCTCTTGGACACAGGAAATGACCCTGATTAGGAATTCTACGGCGCACCTCAATGTTTGTGCACACGGACTGTAAAAATACGTTGATTTTCTTTTTATAAGATACTATATTTCGTTTGTTATGAGTTTTGGATATTATTCCTAGTGTATATAAAATCAAGTTGCATACAGTATAATTGCTGTTTTATGTTTGCTAACCTCCAGGTGGTGGCAGGAGATCTCCTGCTATTACAACTGATCTCCAGCCAATAGAGATCAGTTCACCTGGAGAAAATGACTGCTTTAGCAATTGGACTCTATGGCGCTGAAGTCCCTCCCCTCCCCAAATTCTGCCCTCCTCAGGCTCTGCCCCCAAAACCTCCCGCCGGTGGCAAAGAGGGACCTGGCAACCCTAATGAGCTTCGACTCACCTAAAGAGCCCTGTTTTGCAGGCCTGCACGAGAGGTGGGTGGCTGGAGCCGGCACAGGGGCTTGTCGGGCTTTTCAGGGGCATGCGGGGGCATGCAGGGCTGGCAGGCATGCCACATTGAAATGGCAGTCGGCTGGGAGGCCATGGAGAGATCTGAGGCATCAGTGGTTCTGGCAGGAACTTTCCTGCCTTACTGCTCCTCCCCCGGCCTGCCCAGGAGTTCAAATGGGCCAATCAGGCCCCGGGGTTCTGGAGGCAGGCCCTCATCTGGGCTGCGGACCTGAGTGTTTCACTTAGGTCTGCATGCAGAAAATTTATAGAGCCCTTGCCTGCCCCCAGCTTGTTTGTTAGGGTGCTGCTTAGATAGCGGGCTCCAGGCACTTCCCAATTAAGCGCTAGGTCAGCAAGAGGAGGTTTAGGGAAGACATAATTGCTCTCATAGGTAAGGAGCTGTTCCTGTTGGTAGAAGAGAATAGTACTCGTAATAATGGGCTTAAATTACAGGCGGAATGGTACTAGCTGGATATTAGGGGGAAAACTCTTTTATAGTAAGAGTAGTTCAGCAGTGGAATCAGCTGCCTAGGTGGTGGTGAGTTCCAACTCCCTGGAAGTCTTCAAGCAGCAGCTGGACAAACATTTGTCAGGGATGCTCTAGGCTGATCCAGCATGGAGCAGGGGGTTGGACTAGATGGTTTGTATAGCCCCTGCCAGCTCTATGATTCTTTGATTCTATGGGTTGCATGCCAGAGCAATGAATGGAGAGGAGGCCTATTACTCTCATTTCATTTAGAAGAGGAAGAAGAAGAGTTGGTTTTTATATGCCTACTTTCTCTACCACTTGAGAAAGAATCAAACTGGCTAACAATCACAATCACAACAGACGCCCTGTGAGGTGGGTGGGGTGGAGAGAACTGTGACTAGCCCAACGTTACCCAGCTGGCTTCATGTGGAAGAGTGGAGGAACCAAACCGGTTTTCCAGATTAGAGTCCACCACTCCAAACCACCGCCCTTAACCTTTAAACCACGCTGGCTCCCAGTCCTAGGAGTGGTTTTCAAGCAATTCACCAAGGCTTCAGGGCAGGAGGAACATGCCTAGCCAGCAACAGACTGCCTGAAGATAATATAAGAGAGAGTTTCAGCCCATAGTTCCCAGCTACTGATGAGCATGACTTTTTAGCTGGTATGACCACATTTCTGCAACTTCAAATTTCAGTTATCAGCAAACCTCTCCTCCTTTGTCCACTAATCTCCAGGGCTCTCGCTTTCCACCTCCACACTCAGCCCCTCAGCAGACTCAGAAATGACAGTCCCTCTGGGTCATGTCCCCAATCACCCATCCCAGTTTCTGGCGTATCCGCGCTGGGGCTCCAACTGGAGCAGACCCAGCCTTGGTCTCCTTGTCAAAACATCATTTGCACAAATTTGAACAAAACAAACAATTCCTTGTTATTATAACAGCCAGTAAGTGAGCAGGGAGATGGTTTTCCATAGTGAGATGAGCCCCTGAAGGTGGGAGGTTAATGGAGAGCAATTCATGAATTCATGAATAACCATAAGCAACAACACAAGTTTTGAAATATCTGATATTTTAATTATTTTGTAATGGTTACAGGCTAAATGAGGGATAATAAGCAGGGGGAAGACAGGCCTGCCATCAATGGACAGTCTCCTTCTCCCAAGTTCTATCACAGAACAGCCAACTTTAAGAAATAGTAATCAAAAAGCCCTAAGCTATCATGGAGATTTCTTATCACTGGGCCACTGTAATCATTAAGGGAGGGAATTCAGGCTTATCAGCTGATGACCAAATGGGCAGGAGATCTATTCAAGTGGGTAGTTATGAAATAATTGCATGCACATTCCCATCCCATTGCTCTTTAAACAGATCTGCGCCTTCCAGCTGGAAGGCACAGATCTGTTTAAAGCCCCCCGCCCCGTGCGCCTTCAGGGAAACCCATGAAGGCACGGGGGGGCAGAGGGGTTCAAAGACCCCCCCTCTTCCCGGGACTCCCGGGAAGAGGGGCGGTGGGTTGTCAAGCCCCTCTGCGCTGTCTGCACAAGCAGCACAGAGGGGTTTAAAGACCCCCCCACCCCTCTTCCTGGGACTCCCGGGAAGAGGGGGGTGGGTTGTCAAGCCCCTCTGAGCTGTCTGCGCAGGCAGGGCAGAGGGGTTTAAAGACCCCCCGCCCCTCTTCCCGGGACTCCCGGGAAGAGGGACAATGGGTTGTCAAGCCCCTCTGCGCTGTCTGCGCATGCAGGGCAGAGGGGTTTAAAGACCCCCCGCCCCTCTTCCCAGGACTCCCGGGAAGAGGGGCGGTAGGTTGTCAAGCCCCTCTGCCCTGTCTGCGCAGGCAGCGCAGAGGAGTTTAAAAAACTCCCGCCCCTCTGCTGCTGCCCCAAACCCCGAATTTGCCAAATTTATTCTCGAACACCCTGAACTCGCTGAATTCGGCTCCCTGTTTTTCCACCTTTTTTGAGTTCGGTTCGTCCCGAACTAAAAACCGCCAAATCAGGGGAAATTCATCTGTTTTTCGGTTCGGGACGAACCGAATCGACAGCCCTACCAGCCATATAAAACAAAGGTCCAGTGGCACCAGCCATGTAGACATGCCTTGGAGAGAGGTGAACAATTTGTACCTTTGTGTATGCTGCATCTCCAGCAAGAAAGAATCAGGACCTTCCTATCTCTGACAGCAGCTTCCCAGGCAGTTTTGTCAAGCGGGAAACTGGTCACAGCATGCCAGTGAGTTCCTTATATTAGGCTTTAGGCTATAAGAGTTAAGAGTCCGTAGCTATCCATCTGAACACCTTGGCTTAATCCCTGCATGTTAGCAAGGGTGTACAAGAACAAGCAAGACAAGAACAAGCATGGTAGGAGGTTAGTGCAGGGCAGAGATAAAGAAGAGATCTGTTTTGAGAGTCAGCCAGCTCTGGAGATTTCACATTTATTAGATTTGATGTATATTATGCAAATCTGTTTGCCTTTTATGCTTGTACTTTATGTTTTCTTAATTGGTATAATAATACAAAAGTTTTCTTTTTTAAAAAAATAGGGATTTAGCTGTGCACGTGGAATCACAGACAGAGAGGCCTTCTGTATTTCTTATCAACCTTTGATGTATGTAAAAGCCAGTTCTGAGAATTACGCTGTGCTCCAGGGCTGTCATGCTGGAGCACGACCAAGGAACCTTGTTCAGTGAATCAGAGGGATGAAAAAGAGAAGGAGGCTCTAGCCTGCCCCTGAGAACCAGCTTTCCAACGGGGGCCCATTGGGGAGGGAAATGGGGTATAAATATCTAAATCAATAAATAAAGGGGGAGGGGGCAACATATCGCATCGCTTTCCTCCCCCTCCGAAAAGGATCGGATCGGTAAAGCACAGAAGATGGACTGGGAAATTAGTTCCTTGCCCCATAAACAGTGATTGAGGGTTTCCTCAACACTGAGTCAGAGTGAGTTATTGATGTCTGCATTCTCCTGGTGCTCCCTCCTCCCTCCTGGCCAGGGGGAACTCAAGGAAGGTTACCTACTTGTTCATGGACTGCTCATAGTAGGAGTAATTCTGCTGTCAGTGACCATATATTCAATCCTTACCCACCTCCACTGAGCAAAGCAGGACTGCTGTGTACCTTTTTTTAAAAAAAAAAAACCTCTATCATAAGCAGAGTTTACATGTATCTTAGACACATCTGTTTGCATAGTTGGCATGTCTCCTGTTCCCAGTGTCACAATCCTAAGAGGAGTTACACCTGAGTCTGTTGAAGTCGATGGAACTGTTCCTTCCTCTGGGACTCAGCATCATGTAGTGGAGGCAGCTGTTTGATCTGCATGCACTCCAATTACAAACCAAGAGGAACCAGAAGGGAACCATTGAGAGTGTGGGCAAGATAGGCAGGGATTCTTCATGTTAACTTTCTGTCACAGACATTTCCCGTCTGGTTCGTGCTTCCTGATCATTTCTAGTTTGGCTTTGACTTGGACCAAACAGTGATATTCAAGTTGAGTTTACAATTTGGAAAACACATGAAGCTGCAATCAGACCCTTGGTCCATCAAAGACAGTATTGTCTGCTCAGACCGGCAGCGGCACTTCAGAGTTTCAGGCAGAGGTCTTTCACATCACCTACCTGCCTGGTCCCTTTAACTGGAGATGCCGGGGATTAAACCTGGGACCTTCGGCATGCCATGCAGATGCTCTACAAACTGAGCCACAACCCACACCCCAAGAGTCAAAATATTGGAAATGCCTACTAATGATGCCAGACATGCCTTCATATCCTAAATGGACATGAGACTTACTAATGCCTATTGTATTTTATTCTTATAGCATGTATTTTTATTCTTATAATGGATGGATACTTCCTGCATCTGATGAGGTCTGTTAGTTTCTGAAGCGCTACTGGGGTCCTGTTTCCTTTTGCTGCTACACAGCAGCATGGCTGCCCACCTGGAGTGGCTGCACACACACACAACAAACAGTAGTGGAAATATAGTCGTGGATGAGATGGTTGTGAGCAGAAGGGGGGGTGGCATGCATGCATTTTGACCAGTGTTCGTGGAGGCACAAAAGCCAGGAAAAACCTCATCCTGCCAGACAGGAATAGTTTCACAGCCAGGAGTGAAAATGTGGGCTCCCTTTGATATGCTGGTGCCTCTCTATTGCCTGAGTAGGCTCTGACTGTTGCTGCTAGAACCAGCCATTAAGATTGGTTAAGGCCTTTTCACACACGTGAGAGGGAGAACTGAAAAGGAGTTGTTCCTTCTGTGTAGGTGACCAGGGAAGTGGGACCATGTGAAGGACAGCATCCTCTTTACCCATACCCCCACTTGCATCTCCCAGTGGGCAGGGGACATCAGAGGCACAGGATTGGTAAATTTTAAGTACATTAGCAATCTGTCCATGTTTCATTTCTTTTTGGGTTAGCCTGTACTAGGGTTGCCAGGTCCCTCTTTGCCACCAGCGGAAGGTTTTTGGGGCAGAGCCTGAGGAGGGTGGGGTTTGGGGAGGGGAGGGACTTCAATGCCATAGAGTCCAATTGCCAAAGCGGCCATTTTCTCCAGGTGAACTGATCTTTATTGGCTGGAGATCAGTTGTAATAGCAGGAGATTTCCAGCTAGTACCTGGAAGTTGGCAACCCTAGCTGGGCCTCGCTTGCTTGCTCAAAGGCTGTTTGCCTGAGCAGAGAGCAAGGGTGGTTTGTTGGGTGCTGGGACAGAAGCATCATTGTGGAAACCTACAAAAGATGCAACAGCCTTTACAACAATGTGCTAAAACACAATTTGAACATCAAAAAGTGACCTTCGAGCTGTCAGCCAGTGTTTAGCAGGCCAGGCTTCAAGCAGAGCACATTACATTATTTTACTTGATAAACAGTTTTCTGATGACTCAAATGTGTGAGACATGTTGATCACACGGTTGTAGGAAATTTTAAATAATATCTTACATCTTTTCATAGGTTTCTATTGTGGTGTCTTAGCCCACTGGGAAACTGACAAGCTTATCTTAGGGGATCTTTTTCCACTGGACATTCAGCTCTTAGGAGCTCCCCAGTTACCCAGGAATGTCTGCCACTAGGAGGGAAGATAAGCATAAACCTTCTGTTGAGGGCCAAACTAGATGTGACAGAAACCATGGGTCTAACCCATGGATGCTGCCACCACTTTAAAGGGGTATAAGCATGCTGCAAGGGCATGATTTTAATCGGGCCTGCAGCACAATAGGCTGAAGCAGTCTTGTCCCCCCCCCCCAAGCATTTTCAAGCGGCTATGGGGGTACAGCTGTTTTGGCACTTGAAAAGGTGGGGGTGGGGAAGAGCACCTCAGCTCATCATGTTGTGGGCCCGATCAGGATTGGGCTTTTGTTTAGGGTGGCGAACTCTGGGTTGGGAAATACCAGGCGATTTTAAGGTCCACCCTCCGAAGCAGCCATTTTCTCTAGGAGAACTGACTCGTGTTGTCTGAAGATTAGTTCTAATTCCAGGAGATCTTCAGGCCCCACCAGGAGGTTGACAACCTTACCTTTGCGGCATTTTTCAATCCCTGTCTTGGGGGGAGGTAAATCCATTCATACCCACCCCTGTCATCCACAGCACCACCCAGAAGATGCAGCACCAAAGAGAACAGAATAGTATGCAAACAAGAACTATAGAGTCAAATCAAGTCTTCCCTAACCCAGTGAGCCAGCAATGGGAAAGGCAGATCCATCAGCACATTCGGCTTTGTTGGCAAACTCTGTGTGTAACTCTTCAAACTTGTAAACATCCCATTCTGTTATATAAGTGCTAAATCACTCTCTACTTACTCTCCTCCTTCCTTCTGACCTTCTTGAACTCTAAGCCAGACAGCAAAATACCAGAATAATTGGCAGATCCTAATGCTTTCTTATACTACAGTGTCATCAGTTTTCCAGTTTGGATTATTTATAATAGGTACATTATAGAACAAGATGTATTCATTTCAGGTTCTGATTAAAAGTATCTGACTGATTACAAAGTGTGGAACCCAGATTAGTGGTAGAACACACATTTTGCACCCAGTCATTCCAAGCCAGGGATGTTTTAACACCAGCAGATTTAACTCATGTCCTGTTCACTGATCATGAACAAGTGGCCAGTTTCTCAACTGCTGGTTTTAATGTTCACCAATTTGTTCAGGTAAGGAGCCCCGTGGCGCAGAGTGGTAAGCTGCAGTACTGCAGTCCAAGCTCTGCTCATGACCTGAGTTTGATCCCGACAGAAGTTGGTTTCAGGTAGCCGGCTCAAAGTTGACTCAGCCTCCCATCCTTCCAAGGTCAGTGAAATGAGTACCCAGCTTGCTGGGGGTAAAGGGAGGATGACTGGGGAAGGCAGTGGCAAACCACCCCGTAAACAAAGTCTGCCTAGTAAACATCAGGATGTAACATCACCCCATGGGTCTGGAATGACCCGGTGCTTGCACAGGGGACCTTTACCTTTTAATTTGTTCATGGCTGTTCAACAGGTTGCCTCACTATATTCCTTCCAAGCAGTGCAGTACAATGCCATTGGGTTTTCCTGCAGGTGCCAACCTCATTTTCCTTGCCGTATCCCAGAGAGCTTGAGGGTTTTTAAAATTGGTAATTGCTACTGTGCACTAACATTCTGATGATTGCTGTGATCTCTGAAGTCTCAGTTTCATTTTTAAAAAGTAGATCTCTAGCCCTTTTCTTTATCAAGTTATAAGGGGAAAGGTGTTCCCAACACCTTTCCCCTTATAATTTGGCAAGGGACAGGGCTAAAAACTTAGTTTTTAGAAAAAAAATAAAGACTGGAGCTTCAGAGATAATGACAATATATCATTCAAATGTTAGTTCATTAGAGTGCAATAGCAATTACCAATTTCAAAATGCCCTCCAATGGCATGGCAGGGGAAAATATGCAGGGGAAATGGTGGTTCTTTATGTGATTATTAGGGCTCTCCTTCCCATCCATGTTTTATGAAATGGGTTCAGAATCAAAGCATACATATATTTGAAATTCTTTTTAATGTAATGATTCTGAATTTAAAGAGTTCCTTTTCCCATGGTTTTCTCAGTATACATTTTAAAAAAATCAGTACATGCACAATTCTCAAATGTTCATGAGTTGAGATATGAAGACAAAATAATGAGATTCAGGACCAAACTGTGAGAGCGGTAAAACTAAGATTTTTGGGGGGCTAAAGAATGCGCAGGGCATGGGTTTTCAAATACCGCTACAATGGCTCACCAATTACAGTTTAAAGCAAAATAACCACTCCCAGTGTGATGGCTGTTCCAGTCTAGAGGTCAGGAATAAGAAGATTCTATTAGCTGTTGGGAATAGGTAAAGGAAAAAAGACAGGGAGATTAAATCCACTCACAAATAACAAGATTTGCATGCTTAAATTGAGCGAGCTGCTTTGGTATTTTTCTTCTCTGTATAAAAAGCAACATCAAGAAAGAAAGAAAGAAAGAAAGAAAGAAAGAAAGAAAGAAAGAAAGAAAGAAAGAAAGAAAGAAAGAAAGAAAGAAAGAAAGAAAGAAAGAAAGAAAGAAAGAAAGAAAGAAAGAAAGAAAGAAAGAAAGAAAGAAAGAAAGAAAGAAAGAGAAAGGGAGGGAGGGAGGGAGGGAGGGAGGGAGGGAGGAAGGAAGGAAGGAAGGAAGGAAGGAAGGAAGGAAGGAAGGAAGGAAGGAAGGAAATCAGTTGGCAGAGATGAAAATTCTATATTAGCCTATTAGCTAAAAGGACAAGTACTTGGTGGCTTCTAGCCCTGACCTGGATGGCCCAGGCTAGCCTGATCTCATCAGATCTCAGAAGCTAAGCAGGGTGGCCCTGGTTAGTATTTGGATGGGAGACCACCAAGGAAGTCCAGGGTTGCTGTGCAGAGGAAGGCACTGGCAAACCACCTCTGTTAGTCTCTTGCCATGAAAACCCCAAAAAGAGGTTGCCATAAGTTGGCTGTGACTTTAAGGCACTTTACACACACACAAAGGAAATAAGCTTTTACACATACTGAGGTGCACACAGAGAGACAGACAGAACACTGTACTATTATTAGGTTCCAGATGAGGAGAGAGCCAGACTAGGCGAGGCTCCTCCTAATAGTCTCTCACTCTAATATTTCTCTCTCTCCCCCCCCCCCTTTCCCATTTTCTGGAATAGCTCATTTGCTCAAAACCTTCCTCCAGAGTCTCTAGCTCTGATTCTTGTTTTCAATCCTCTCTCCTGCTGTGCGCCTTCTAATATCAGCATTTGGACAGCAGCAAAAACAGCAGTCCCAAAGCAATGAGCTATCGCCCGGAGCATCCCAAACCAATTGGTGCCCTGGGATTCTGGGTGTTGTACCAGAGTTTATAGACATACAGCCAGAGACAGGTCTTGACCTTACAGCCTGAAAAAGGCCACAGAGAGGACAGGTTTTTAAAAAATCAAAGCACAAATGTCTATGTCTATGCAAGGAAGAGAGCCAAAATCTAAAGAGCGGCATCGCTTGATCAGCATCCCACAAATTCTACCTGCCAGGCTGTGACATGTAACTTATATTTTAGCTAATACTTTTTTATTTAATGGCTGGGAAGTGGGCCAAATTTGCTGCTTTCCCCCTTATGGGGAAGCAGATGACAGAGAGAGGCAATTGGATCAATGGATTCCAAAACCTATAAGCCAGCACCACGAGGGAGCCAAAGAGCAGAGCCTGAATAGTAAAAGAAGGTCAACCCTTTTCTTGCACAGCTTGGGACCTGATGGGGCTCACATCATGTCAACCCCCAAGAGAAGGCAGCTCTTTAAGGAGCCCCAACAGCTTAATGATGGTTTCCATGGCAATCAAGAGGCAAATTCAACATCAGCAGCAGTTTGCAAACATTGTGTGCAGAGGAATGCCAGCATTTCCTCTATGTGGACATTTGTATACATGCATTTCTACAAATGCATGTGAGTGTCATCCAAATATGCACACAACAGTGTGGAAACCAATCTTGAACATGCACGTAAACATTCTCTCTGCCATGCATGCAATAATTCTATATTTAAAGGTGTATGTTGACTTTGGGATAGACACTTTCCAGAAAGTTAGCTTGCTACTGAATGCCCTTTGAATGCTACACTGTATGATTTTAGAGGAAAACTGAAGGTTTGTTTACTATAGACATTATGAAAATCAAACAAATTGTCTTAACTGATTTAGTTTACATTTGCTAATGACAGGGAGAAGCTAGGAGTTACAGGGCATGGATTACCTACCCCCTTTCCCTAGAATCTTAATAGGCCACCTGGCTTCAGAGGTTTAATTTGGTATTTCCTAATAACATCATCTTTGAAATCATATGGGCAAGAAACCAGTTTAAAAACAAATGGGATACTTTGAATGCTGAAATCAGCATCCATTACAAGTTTCTTTGTTCTTTTTAAGTCACATGGAATATACAGGACCATAAAAGTATCCGAGTTACATGGAATACATAGGACCATAAAAATATCCAGAGGACATCTCAAATCTTTCTGTACAAGAACTTCCAGCTAAATGGATAGCTTGTTCCGAATGGTACCTTCACATCAGTGAGATATTTCACATTCCAAATATACCCTGAAGAACCCCAAGTGCCATTCAGCCATTTTCTTCATTGAGCCCTGATGGTGTGAACAAGATTTCAAAGGGCCATCTGTGCTGTGCATTTACCACAGGTCAGTGCTAGTTTCAGAAGATCTTTGCCTATTTACAACAAGCATATGCCAAATATCTGCTCAGTGTTGTGCCCTTCAGCAACATGTAGGAACCAAAGTACATGTCATAGAGTCCAGTGTTGTGAACTAGCCATCAAAGAACTTCACTTCTAATTTCCCTGTGCAAAATGGTGCTTGGGTAGAAGTTAGGGTGGTGCATGGAGGGGTTTTTTCCTACTGCAGGTAGCAAAGTCCTAACCACCCCCCTAAAAAAAGCCTGGATATCTTCCAGCCCTTTTTTCTACACCTGACCAAGGCACAGAGGGGAGATAGTTGTGAATTTCCTGCATTGTGCAGGAGGTTGGACTAGATGATCCTGGTGGCCCATTCCAGCTCTTTGATTCTATAATTCTAAGGCTGCTCCCTCCATTTGTCATCACATCTCCCTAGCAAGGCACATAGCTAGATGATGGAGAGATGATGGTGTAATCCAGGCAAAGAGACCACAAGAAGCCCTTGAATAGAGGTAGAGGGACAAACCATAACTCCCCTGAGCCTTCTAAAATAAGTAGTTCAGTAGGGCTATCACAGGAGGTAGGGGCTTCCCCTTATATTTCAAGGACTGGCATGGAGGAACATGGAGAAGAGCATCAACAGATAAGCCCTTTTAGTAGAGTTCATACAGAGGCAATTAGACCCAGGACATCAGGGTTTTAAAGGTCAAATCCACTTCAAACGGTGTTCTGAAACAACCCAGAACTCAATGCAGATCTTTCAAACCTAGATAGTCCCAATGGCTAGTTCCAATCAAAAGTGTGAGTGTCATATTCTGAAACAGGTGTTGTTTCTGTCCAATCTTTAAAGGCAGCCTCACATAATCAAACACATATGTGACAAGAGTGTGGAGAATTGCAGGAACATGGTGTCTGTCAAAGGGGAGAGGGGCAAGCTGGTGTGCCAGAGGAAGCTGGTAAAAGAGGTGGTACAGCCATTGCCCGCTTACCAGGTGGGATCTCAGATCACTGTAAGGTTATGACCCCATCAAGTACAGAAGATATTTCACCATACTGGAGATTATAACTAATCTAATTTTAAACAATAACTACCTTTGGAAATAATCAGAAAAATGTATTGAGACTTGTCATTAATGCTAACACCTTGCTGACACTATTTCACAGTTTGATGTGAGTAGTGGGGGCAGGGCAGGAAGGGGGGGAGTCACGTGAATCAGCTGATAATGTAAATGAAAGTGGTGTCGTCCAACAAGCAGAGTATCACTGATAGGTTTCTCTGTGCAACACTTTTTCCAATCATTCCCCTGTTTCAATGAACTGGGAAGGGTCTTTGGAATTCGGTATAAACAGGAGAAGTGTTGCCTTCCCCCCATGCACTAAGTACATTTTCTTTTAAAAATTGTGTATTTACAAGTTTTTCAGTAGCTTGCTTTGCTCTTATAATAGCTACTGTGTAGGTGAGCTAATGTGTGAGAAAATGCCTCTCTTGGGGCTTTTAAGTGCTAGCTCTACCTGTTTGGTAATGCTGCCTGTCTTCTCGGTGTGTCCAATGCCTCTTCCTGCCTACCTTCCAATCACTTCCAGATAACACTGTCTGCTTTCTTGGGATGCCAAAAAAAAAAAAAAACCCTTTGTGTCATGCTACCTTCACCTGTCTTGGAATTCTGAATGCCTCCCTTTGCCTGCTTTGTCCTGCTACTAGCTTTCTGGGGTTCCCAAATGCCTCCTTGTATCTGTTGTGACAATGAGAATGTAAACTGTCTATAGAATGGGAACTTTTCTTCTATCTGCCTTACATTTGGCAAGGATGATCCCTCGCATAAGGGATTCAATTCCTGAGCATGTCACCTGATTGGTTTCAGGGGGAAGGAATTAGCACTAGAAGTGTGTTTAATTGTTTAAAAAATAGGGATGCTTTCTCTTATCTGCTTGAGACTTGGGCAAATAGGACCCTATGGATAAAGGTACGATTAGTGCAGATTTCATCCCATCCCAGTTTGGTGGGGGGAAGTTGCAGCCAGACATTTGTTTCAAGTTGGAACAAATCATTGGTCAGAACTAAAATGAAAAAAGTGTAAACAAAAAAATTAAAAAATGATTTTAATGGAAAATTGATAAAAATGAAAACAAAACCAAAATATTGTTCATACCCCTACAAGCCTCATTTGTCCTCCGGAAAAGTCATTTCATTAAACTCTCCTATTTTTGCCTTTCTTATTATGCTATACACACAGCCCTGGCTCCAACTAAGATTCCTTCACAGGCTGCCTTACCATCCTTCTTGGCAGAGGGCCAACAGATGGCTTTTTCACTTTCCCCTGCAAGGACTCCTGAGGTTTACATCAATGTAGCTGCCAGAAAGGGATGGATTCACAATCCCCAAAGCTGCTAGACTTTCAATAAATGATGGTTTTACAGAAACGCATGCCAATAGTCTTTCTGCAAGCAGCCCTGAAATACTGTCCCCCCCCCCATCTCAAGTTCTTTTTCTGCCCAGATGCATCTTCCTGTGTCAGTTCTAGCCAACTATTACAAGTTATCACACAGGTCCCAAGTTGAGAGAGTCATGGGAACAAAGTAGCAGGCAATTAGGTGCAAAGGAAAGGAACCAACAGTCTGATCGAAATAATAGCGACTTTACCAAACAGGAGCAAGCATTTGGATTTTACTAGTATGGCAGAAGACAAATGGTACCACATGAACACATGAAGCTGCCTTATGCTGAATCAGACCCTTGGTCCATCAAAGTCATTATTGTCTACTCAGACCGGCAGCGGCTCTCCAGGGTCTCAGGCGGTGGTCTTTCCCATCACCTACTTGCCTGGTCCCTTTAACTGGAGATGCCAGGGATTGAACCTGGGACCTTCTGCATGCCAAGCAGAGGCTCTTCCACTGAGCCACGGCCCTTCCCACATGATAGAGTTGCCAGACTTTCCTGCATTTTATTTCTCATCCCATTTAAGGAATTGCTGCATATACATTACATCCACTGATACAGAAGAAAACACGGCTTTGTACACACACACACACACACACCCACACACTCCAATGTGTGCCACTTTGCTGTGATTACATATTGTTAAGTAGAAATAATTCTGCATATTCTTAGGGGCATTCTCCTCCTAGGTAGTTAACAAGTACAGCTAACACTGCATTTTGACTCAACTGTATATTGAACAACTTTTTTAAAAAAGTTATGTTAATGTAATTACTTTATCCATTATATATACCTTGTCTTATGTTTAAGTTCCATACACGCCTAATAGATTATATTGCACTGCCCCTTTCATGTACAAGTTCCGACATATTTTGATAGGCTGAAATATTCTTTATCTAGGTTTTTCTCTCCTTTTTCTCAACAATGGAAGAGAGAAGAGAAGCCAAGGGAATTGGGAGAGAGAAACAGAACTGCCCTACCTCCAGTAAAGACAGATACTTCACAATTCTAGAAAAGGGCAAGAGTCCAGTAGCACCTTAAAGACAAAAATATTTTCTGGTAGGGTATGAGCTAACAAAATATTTTTGTTAGTCTTTAAGGTGCTACTGGACTCTTGCCCTTTTCTACTACTGCAGACAGACTAACGTGGCTACCCACTGTGAATTAACTTCACAATTCTGTCTTTTTTAGAGGGGAATGCAGCAGCAAACAGATGGGAAACATCAGGGTATGCCCAGAGTCCCCCACTGGCCCCGTTTAAGTCCTTGCGTTAATTCTTCTATAAAGCTGGGAGCTGTTTCAGCAGCAGCTAAATTTAGAAAGAGCTACAAGGTGCTCCAGCCTGAAGCCAGGGGTATGCTGGTTGGTGGGATCCAAATAGGCAGATAACTGGAGTGGAAAATTCTGCCCTTTTTTTAGATGTTATGGCCTTGTACTTGCCTGGCAAAACAGCTGATTGAGAGGTGGGGGCCAGACAGCATGTCTTTTCTGGTGCAACAGGAAGATGATTGGTCTTCATAATGTCAAGGAATTGTTCTTGGTTGTTCTGCTGCTGCTGCTGTTTAGGTATATCTTGGGTCTCTGTTCTGTTCTGTGTAGCATGCTACAGCCATGCTTCTTATTCACCTCCCCCTTGCCTCCATCCCGATGTAGAATGTCTTGAAAGAATGTAAACCTAGATTCTTCATGGTGTTTTTAATATGATTCTAGAATGTATGTGTGTAGATAAATACTGGTATTCCCATTCACATCTTCTTAGAACTTGGTGGAAGTCATACAATCTGCATAATTCCCTATTTGCAATTCAGAATTTATGAATATTCAGTTAAAGCTGCATGATAGATGCCCAAGATGGCACGCAATCAATGCAAAACTCTAAGGGCTTTGAATGAACTTCAGCATTCAACTCTGTAAGAGATATGGGAGAATGTACTCAGTTAATAAAGAACTCCCAAATGAATGAGTCCCTTGATGTCTCTGAATCCAGTCATGTGAGTTTCACACTGGCTAATGAATTATGAAGTTATGAATTGCCTAGTAACAGTCTGCAAGTAGCATCTATCAAATTAATGAAATATAAATTGCCTGAATGTGAATAGCCAATTGTAAAGTCGTATAATATAAATGCACCAAAATGCATACTTTCCTTGTCAACACTGCACAGTTATAAGAAAATGGCCCTTCTATCAGACCAATCAAACATGTACATGTCAAATGGCATAATTAAAAGTATGTAAAATTGTTGTGTTTTTTTCCCTCAGAGTCTGTAAATAAGGCATTTTGGAATAGCAACAACACAAGTCAGAGGTCTCAGTGTTGGCTTTGGTTTATCAGCTATGGATGCAGGCCCTTTTTAAGAGGAGAAATAACCCCAAACCTCATACATAGAGAAGGCCACATCAGTGCTCATAATCAGTACTGTATGTTAATATCTGAAATGATCATATTCTTTGCCTTCCAAGGCATTAACTCTGATCAGTGGAAATGCAACCTCGGAATCAGGAGTAATTTCTATACCATGAGCCTGCCTCATGTTCCATTCAGTGTGGAGGGAAGGGCTCTTAGTGTCCTTGTCTAAACATGATCAACACATAGACCACTGAAATCCCCCCCTCTTCTCACCCCTACAAGGCCAGGCAGTACAGTAGCTTGGCTGATAGTTTGACAGAGGATGGGGTAATGAAGCCAAGAACAGTAAGGAACATTACTTACTCTGCTCAAGCTCTTGGTAAGACTGCTAAACCACTAAATAATGGGAAGATCCTATTTCCTGTAGAAATGCTGTACTTTGTTTTCAGTTTTTAGGTCATATTTAACATTTCTATATTGAATTGTTAGATCAGCTACAGGTGGTTTTGAAAAGATTATATGCAAAGTAATCTTTCTTTCAATTCAGGAAGAAAGACATGGATGCAGAATGCCGTTTAAATGAGCTGCTGGTTGAACACATGAAGCTGCTTTATATTGAATCAGACCCTTGGTTCATCAAAGTCAGTATTGTCTACTCAGACTGGCAGCTGCTCTCCAGGGTCTCAAGCAGAGGTGTTTCACATCACCTACTTGCTTAGTCCCTTTAACTGGAGATGCCAGGGATTGAACCTGGAACCTTCTGCATGCCAAGCCGATGCTATACCACTGAGCCACAGCCCCTCCCCTATATGCACCTCTTGGGAAAATGGAGAGTAATGAAAAGAGAAGAGACTCTGAGACTGCTTCCACACAGGGGATTCCCCCCCCCCAATACGCATCACGAAAACTCTTCAGTAAAGGGGGTTATCCATACAACATCATGCCTTATCTCCCCACTGCTCATCTGGCTTTTTTTTTTTACCCACCTTTTCTCTGCAGAAAATATAAGGCAGTGAAGTAGGGTTGCCAGGTGGTGGCAGGAGATCTCCTGCTATTGCAACTGATCTCCAGCCGATAGAGATCAGTTCACCTGGAGAAAATGGCTGCTTTGGCAATTGGACTCTATGGCATTAAAGTCCCTCCCCTCCCAAACCCCACCCTCCTCAGGCTCCGCCCCAAAATCTTCCATCTGTGGTGAAGAGCGACCTGGCAACCCTACAGGGAAAGGGTTTTTCTAGGCCATGGGGTGTCTCAGCAACATTGCCATTGTGTCTGTGAAAAGAGGGGAGGAGCAGGGTGTGGGAGCAGCCTGGTACCAGTGAGCAGCCTGGGAACGGATGGTATGGGTTCTCTTGCGGCCTGTTCCTATGCTGCTTGCTGCTGCCATGGCAGGGCGTGTTTTGATATCCCTCATGTGGATGCGGCTTGGGTATTTTGCAAGTCTACAAATAAATCAGTGAATAACGTACAACTTCACTAAGATCCTCACCACTGTGCCTCCATGACAGTCTCCTATTCTGCCCTCTTCAGTGTGGTGCCAGCGTGATATAGTGGTTAAGAGCGGTGGACTCTAATCTGGAGAACTGGGTTTGATTCCCCACTCCTCCACATGAGCGGCAGACTCTAATCTGGTGAACTGTGTTGGTTTCCCCACTCACAGTTCTCTCCAAACTCTCTCAACCCAACTTACCTCACAAGGTGTCTGTTATGGGGAGAGGAAGGGAAGGCAATTGTAAGCCGGTTTGAGACTCCTTAAAGATAGATAAAACCGGGGTATAAAAACCAGCTCTTCTTCCTTATCCAACATTTTCAGTCCACAGACACTTGTTTTATCACTTAACTTAGAAATTTATTCCAAGAGAAAGGGCATGCTGGAAAGCAAACCCCAGCTGTCGTTATCATTCTATGAAAATGTAAAAAGGTATGAAGTGTCATGTTGGCTCAGACTACAGATCCATCTACCAAATCCAGCATTCTGGTTGCAGCAGTGTCTGACCAGCTGCCTCTACAAAACCTATGAGCAGAGATTGATGCAATAACCCTCCCTTTTTCTTTTTCTTTTTGGCCCCTCACATCTGGTATTCGTAGGTCTCTTTCTGCTAACCTGTGGTTCTGTCCAGGTATTGTGGCTAGTAGCATTTGACAGCTCTTCCCTCCATGATTTTTCCTTATCCTTTTTAAAAGGACATCTAAGCTAGTGGAAGAGCCCCATGGCGCAGAGTGGTAAGCTGCGGTACTGCAGTGCAAGCTCTGCTCACAACCTGAGTTCGATCCCGACGGAAGTTGGTTTCAGGTGGCTGGCTCAAGGTTGACTCAGCCTTCCATCCTTCCAAGGTCGGTAAAATGAGTACCCAGCTTGCTAGGGGTAAAGGGAAGATGACTGGGGAAGGCAGTGGCAAACCACCCCGTAAACAAAGTCTGCCTAGTAAACGTCAGGATGTGACATCACCCCATGGGTCAGGAATGACCTGGTGCTTGCACAGGGGACCTTTACCTTTTTAAGCTATTGGACATCATCACATTTAGTGATGTTGTGATAGACAGATTTTCAGTGTTTCAAAAACAAGAAGCATATGTTACAGATATGACATTTTAAGCTTGTAAACGGGATGTTGAACAGCTCAAGTCACCAGCTTTGAGTCTCTTGTATAGCACAATTTTACAATTCTTTCCTATGGAGAACAGGGGCCACCCCTTCAGGGCCCCATAAAATTGGACTCCCTGTCCCAAACTTTACCGAACTTTGGGGTTCATGCAAGGAGAGTCTCTTGCAGCTACCGTGAAAATTTGGTAACTCTACCTTGAAAAAGGCCCCTCCAGAGCCCCTCAAAAACAATTCCCACAGGGAAAAGCCGAAGCCGGAAAAAGCCGAATACCTATTTGGCTTTTTCAGTGATTGGCTATCTGGCTTAGGCTTGATTCCCAGTATTAACATTTGGCCTAAATTAAACCTGAAAGAAACCGAAAAGGAAAAGGAAAAGGAAAAGGAAAAGGAAAAGGAAAAGGAAAAGGAAAAGGAAAAGGAAAAGGAAAAGGAGAAGGAAGGAAGGAAGGAAGGAAGGAAGGAAGGAAGGAAGGAAGGAAGGAAGGAAGGAAGGAAGGAAGGAAGAAGAAAGAAAGAAAGAAAGAAAGAAAGAAAGAAAGAAAGAAAGAAAGAAAGAAAGAAAGAAAGAAAGAAAGAAAGAAAGAAAGAAAGAAAGAAAGAAAATCTAAAACAGCTTCATACTAGTAATAGTGGGCCACCTAATATAAACACAATCCCAGACAACTGACTTTACAAGAATATATCAACTCTGTCCCCATATCCACTCAGATAATGCTATTACATACCTAATAACATCAGCTGTACCATTTTGAACTCATCTACTTGCTCATCCTCCAATATGGTTCACTTAGAGCCCATTCCTGAAGCGGGGCTGAAACTCCTTAGGAACCAGCATGACCCTGCGCCAGCATGGGTGCCACCTTATCACAGAATAATCTAACCTCTGTGGTTAGATGAGTTCATATACAGTCAAATGTCAAAATTCCACAGCTTGTGCTCTCAAACACCAAGCACATTAATGCCGCTAAATAGAAATATATGGAAGATCTGTTTAGTTATCATGGTTAATATTAATAGCTTTTGATAGGCTTGTCCTTCCCAAAATTTGGATAAACTTTTTTAAAGCATTTATTTATTGCAATAGTGAATTTTGTGCATTAATTCTATGTTCCAGAAAGAATCTAGCAACATATACTGGCCCTGAGGACTGTAACGAAAAAGATGTACAGAGTGCCTGTTGATCAGAGAAATATGTAATGATGGTGAAGTGTGAGAGACAGGAGAGAGAAAAATAATCAGGTACCTTTAGGATTCTGAAGATTTTGTCCTATTGTCAGATATGCAGCTTGGTTAGAGCCATCTGACCATTAGTAACATTCTTCCCTGAAAGTAACAGCATCATGGGAGTTTTCTGCCAGTATTTTGCCTAGAGTCTGGACCCCGGCTGCGACTGCTGCCGCCTCTGCCGCTTATCTCATCAGCCAGCGCTGAAGGCATCATGCTTGGTGCAGTCTTTAATAACCCAGAAGCGTGCTGACAGGAACACTTTGTTAACAGTCTCTGAAATCTAAATCCACCTTGCCTTTCACCCTCCTATTCATTTCCCTCCACTCCTTTGAAATTTATAGCCCAGCAACACACCCAGTCACATTTCCTGGACTAATGTATGTCTCCTGAGCTCTAGCTAATATACAGTGCCAGTGCTGCAGCAGAGAAAGGGCTAAATTCTTTTGACCCCCCTGACTGCCAGATACAGAAGCATGGAGCAAAACATCCCCCACCTTCCTGCTTGTAAATCTTCAGGCATATTTCTGGCAAATGCTGGTGCTGAAGGTATCAGAACTTTTGCAGATTATGAGGTGGCGAGAAAGCAAGGGAAAAGTAGGGGTTGCCTTATTTGACAGCAAGGAGACACTTACCAGCAGCTACAAATATGGAACATAAGGAATTGGTTGGTGTACACAATGGTTAAACAGGGACACTGGACTCAGTCCAGTGATTCTCTTAAGTGAGACGACTTCATTCACCAGAAAAAATCAATTCAGGGGGTTTACTTCTCAGGCACAATATCTGACACATTTCAAAGGAAATGAGAACAGTTTGGGTAGCATCAAGAAATGTCTCAGGAAGAAATTCCACACAGGATAAGATAGCATCTTCCTTACATTTGGAATTTGTAGGTCTCTCCTCAGCCAAAACTTCTGAGAAACTGGTGAAAGTGAAAACAGCTTCAGCAAGACTCTTGGAATGAAGATGGTGGTTGAACATTGTGAGTTTGAAGTAAAGAAACTTCCTACAAAGCAGGTGGGGCCATAATTTAATAAACCTGGAATCAAATGCCAAGTGAAGTACCCCAGGACTGCAAGGTTTACTTATCTACCTGCAGCCTAATCACACAATACACTTTTCCTGCGTATGACCCCAGGCCTGCCCAACGCACATGATTCCCAGGCATGTGGGAGGCCAATTTGAATTAGGACCACGGGGTATGGAGAGAGAGCTTAAAGCCTGAAACAGCTCCAGGAGGCACTATTTGCCACACTGGAGGAACTTAACAAGTAGTAGATCCTGGGGCTTTTTCAGCTTAGGAAAATGGCATGAGGTAGAAGCCCTTTGTCCTATCATGGTGTGACTCTGATCTGAATTAGACCCCATGCACTTGGTAATAAAGTTCCAAGCAGGGACTCCCAGACTGTATCTGTTGACCTGATCCAGGGAGATATCCAGGAAAAGGGCATCATGTAGTCAGACCTAGGAAACAGTAGCGGACTTCATCACACTATTCATGCGATTTCTTTCTTTAACTGGTCTCCTTCCTCTTCTCCACTTCACTCAGTCTGCATTCTGTGATATAGCTTATGCTACAGAATAGCATACACTTATGCATAGGTAGAATGAGATTTATCTACACTGTGGGTAGAATTGGAGTTAGACTTTACTGCAAGAATTCTGCAGCGGCTTTTCTACTCCATTCTATGGCAACTAAGGATGCTTGAACACCTCCTTTTTCACTCATGTCCTGTTTGCCAGACTCAAAGAGGGAGCCAATGTTTCGATGGACTGTTTGTTCACTGATTGTGTCTGTTTGGCAGGTTGCTTCACCATATTCCTTCCTACAGTGCAGTTCACAACAGATTTTCCCCCATGTACTTTCTCACAAGCATGAGAGCCAGTGTGGTGTAGTAGTTAGGAGCAATGGACTTTAATCTGGAGAAACTGGTTTGATTCCCCACTCCTCCACGTGAGCGGCGGACTCTAATTTGGTGAACCAGGTTGGTTTCCCCACTCCTACACATAAAGCCAACTGGGTGACCTTGGGCCAGTCACAGTTCTCTCCAAACTCTCTCAGTCTCACCTACCTCACAAGGGGGAAGAGAGGGGAAGGCAAGGCAATTGAAAGCTGGTTTGTGACTCCTTTTGGTAGAGGAAATCAGGGTATATAAACCAACTCTTCTTCTTCTTCATCACACAGCCTGGTTGAATTTTGCTCCTTTTCCTACCTTGCTACACACCACCGCTCTGCTTGGCAGGCAATTGTTTAAAGAGGTTACTCCTACTACTACCACCAAAGGGCTTTATTCAGGCTTTTTTTAAAAAAAAAAATGGCAATTGCTATTGAACACCATTGTTCTAACTATCTATTGCTATGATTAATTAATGGACAGTTCCTGGTTTTTTTCCCCAATGGAATATCTCTGTAGCATAAAGCCATCCAGCTGGGTTTTACTTTCTTCAGTGACAAGAATATTACAAGCCCAATATGTCCTCTGTGAATTAAGAGAGAAGAAGAATGAGGGAATCCTAGTCCATGTTTATCAAAAGGCTACATAATTATGGAGTGTAAATGGAAAATGCATCTCTGACTATGAATCATGGACACTCAAAATAGGTGCCTGTCTAACATAAGAAATGTGATTTCAACAATTATGTAAATCTAGTCTAATTAACCTTTTCTTATTTGTTATGAATCCTATATCAATTAATTCTAGGAATCTTGTGTTTATTCTTGGTTATTCCCTCCCCTTATGTCTTATTCCCATGCTAATTTTGCATTATTTCTGGTCTTTGCAGTATCATTAGGTTTAATATCAGTTGTAAACTTAATTTGTCTGATGTTTACTTTTCCTTCCAGGTCACTTAATACAGATGTTCTATAACAACCAGGTACATCTTTCTATTCCTCACAATTTATTAGAGTGATCACATCTCTCTAGGTAGCATCCACTTCATATGACAACACGTCTCTTTCAGATAGTTCATACAGTGAAGAAGAAGAGTTGGTTTTTATATGCCGACTTTCTCTACCTTTTAAGGAGAATGAAACCGGAGTACATCTCCTTCCCTTCCTCTCCCCACAACAGAAGCATGTTGAATTTTAGCACGGAATAAGTAATTTGATTCATGTGGGCAGGGAAAAGAATAAGAAAATATGTTATCACAAGACTGATATAGATGCTCACTTTTAGCCTGGATCACTGAATTTGGAACTCAGTTACAATTATACCCAATTTCAAAAACTATTTCTAAAATTGGGTTGGATGCAAATTACTGTGAGTTTGCATAATGGGACTTTCCTGCCTCCTCCTGCCCACTAAATCCCTCTGACATTCTACTTCTAAGGAACAGCATGGAGGACAAAATGGAGGTCAGCAAAAATAAAACCCTATTCACCAATGGGAGTGCCAGCATAGGTGGCTTTATGCCAGTGGAAGAGCACCTTTGGATCTAACCTATTATTTTCAACTAATATAATCATATAGCACAATCCCTCCCCAAATGATGATTGTCACCACACGTTTACCTTCTAATAGTATGTATTCCGGCACTGCTAAGTTAAGAGCTTTTTCACACATGCACCAATTCATTTCTTATCACTTGAATCTTCAAGGATGACATGCAGCAAAATATGCAAAACTCTTATCAACTGACACCTAATTGTACAAAAATAATACATGAAGTTTCTTTGGGTGACTTTAGTATGTCAGAGTATCTAGCTCTGTGTTGGCTACTGTGATTGACAGTAGCCCTCCAGAATCTCAGGTGGCAAAAGGTCTTTCCAAACACCGGCTAATTGGAAATAAGGGTGTTTGTACAAGACCTTCTGCATGCAATATATTAATTCTGCTATTGAGTCACAGCCGGTCCCTCCCCACATTTGTCTAAGGATTAGCCCTTCCCCTCTTTTCCTAATTGTTCACAGGATGTCACAATCAGGTGAGTCCAGTTAGATGGACATTGTAAAATTTGTGCAACTGAACTTTGAATTAGTTTTTCCCTCTTCCGCCCCTTCTTCCTTTAGAGTCATTGTAAGCCACTCTGGCAAGAGTCCCTTTCTTTGATTCTTTGTGCAGAGCTTAGTAACTTCAGCACTTTAGTAAATAATAATGGTTCAGACTTTGCAGGTATTCCACATCTTTATGAAGAGGTACAATGAGTCATCAAGCTCACACTAACCTCCTGACCCTGCAATGTGGAGATCTCCAATCTAGGTTTAAGACCTGATAATTTGTTGAGATCCTTAGCTGGGCTGGGATACAACAATGGCTAGAATGCTGGAGCACTGATTTGTAGCACTTATTGTTCTGAAATGAGTCATTTTTTCCAGAATAGAAATAGGTGAGCTTTGAAAAATTGAGAAAATATTGCAGAAAAGTGTGCCTTTTATCTCCATGGAAAGATTCTTTTTGGGGAGGAGGGGGTTCTAAGAAACAGAACAAAAGAGCTAAGAAGGGTTCCCCCCAATCTTCTTCTAGCAGCCACTCATGTCTCTGCCACATGAATGATATGTCAACCATGAAATTACCTTTTATTCTTCTTTTCCACTGCTGTCTCTCTTGCAAATTTGTTTACATAGTTTCCACCTAGTTCACAATAGATCACCTTTCAGTTCCAGTACTTAGTGTCCCTGAAGAAATTTACCATACAGAAAAAAATGGGGAAATCAGCTTATTTCTGGATGTTCTACAGAGGTTCTCCAATTCATCCATACAGTTTCTCAGAGTTGGCACATCCAAGTACATTTTTGAAGGCAGTAAATTTGAGGTTATATTATAACTACAATTATGATAACCTGGATATGTGAAATTGTTGCATTAATTATCACAGGATCAAAATCACAAATCACAACAGGACTTCCCCCTATAAAGCTGAGACCTAGGAAGGCACTTCCATTGGTTATAGCTCATCATGTGATTATTATTTAAGAGAAGCAAACTATTCATCATTATCACTCATGGGGCACAGATGTGTAGAGTTTTATACCACAAGTACAATGGGGTGCAGTGTATGTTTCTGCAGTGAACAAAAGTTCATTCCACTATCCCGCACACTGAGAGTTAGGCTACCATGTCAGAAGTTTTGCCTTTAGCCTGCTACAGCAGGGGTCTCCAACCTTTATGAGCCTGTGGGCACCTTGGGAATTCACACAGAGAATTCATACACAACCACAAAACAGATACCACTGGAGGCAAAGCCACCCACAAAATGTCAGGGAGTTAGGTTATGCATAACTTTAACAGTAACTGCAACATTTTAGGCAGAAGATATGTTTATCAGGATGTGTTTTTAAATGAACATATCGTTTTTAAAAATTCCTTGCATAAAAACAACATACCAACAGTCACACAGAAATGATCCTTGTGATGCGGTGGCAGCTGCTACCACAGCAAACTTTTTTAAAAGATCTGCAAAGCCTATCCGATTTCCAATGGCCAATCAAGAGCCCTTCTGGGCAAAAGCTGCATCTGGCCTTGCCCACATTTTAAAAAGCACTTGGTGGGCACCACGAAACGGGCTGGGGATGCCATGGCACCCATGGGCCCCACATTGCAGAGCCCTGCACCCTCCCCAAAGAGAGTTCTTTACTTTGAAAGAAAGAATGGCAATCATTCACTTTTAAAAGAGATTTAAAGGGTTAGTAGCTAACCTGGCCTCTCCACACTAGGGTTGTGCATATCGATAAACCTGAACCGAAAATAAACCTGAAAAGGGCCTTTTCGGCTTTTTTGGGGGGTGTAATTTAACCCAAATATTAAAACTGGAAATAAAGCCGAAGCTGGACAGCAGATCATTGAATAAGCCAAATAGGTATTTGGCTTTTTTCGACTTCGGCTTTCCCCAGGCTTTTCCATATGGGTATTTTTTTGATGATTTCTGGGGGAGGCTTTTTTTGGAGGTAGAGTTCCCAAATTTCTAGGGTAGCTTCTAGGGACTCTCCTTCCATGAACCCCAAAGTTTGGTGAAGACTGGGTCAGGGGTCCAATTTTATGGGGTCCCGAAGCGGTCGACTCCCTCCTCCATAGAGAAGCATTGTAAATGCATATGGAGGAGGGGGCCAATCCTCACCAAACTTTGAGGTTCATGCAAGGAGAGTCCCTTGAAGCTACCCTGAAAATTTGGAAACTCTACCTCCAAAAATACCCCCACAGAAGCTTCGAAAAAATCCCTATAGACTAAAATGGGCCCGATTTTTTTCAGTAAACCCGGAAATAAATCCAAATACCCCTTTATTGGTATAGGTATTCAGCTTATTTCAGGTTTACCAAAAAAAAAAAAAGAAGAAGAAGAAGAACAGGCCCAATCAATCCAAACCTGAAATTTACCGATAATTTTTTTTTGCACAATTCTACTCCACACCCAGAACCCCACTTTTGAGTTCAGTTCCTTTGTCATGTGATAGTCAGACAGACTGGTATAGAGGTATTAAACTGATACAGAGGTAGATATAGAGGGATCTGATATAGAGGAAATTTTTGTTAGATTTTCATCCTACCCTTCATCCATTGATTTCAGACAGCATACATGGTTCTCTCCCCCACTACTGCATCCAATTTTAATCCTCACTAATACCCTATGAAGAGACAGAGAGCGGCCCAAAGTCACTCAGTGAACTTCATGGCAGAATTACAATTTGAATCCAGTTCTTCCTGGTTCTAATCCTTATCGCTACACCGCTCTGACTATCTGAGAGAAAGAGAGAGGGGGGGGATCTCTCTGAATATTACTTGTTTCAACAGATGGTAGTTGACCCCAACCACACCATCTAAGAATCTGACTCATCACATTGGAGAAGCCATGGTGTCGGGTATAACAGTCACTTTGGCCAGAAATGGGTCAGGCTGAAAAGCATAGAGGGAAGGGGGAAATTTACAAGTCCCTCAGTTTCAACTCCCAGCTGTCCCCGCAGTGTTATATCATTTATGAGTCTCAAACACACCAACATTTCCTCAAGCATAAAATGTTTCAGGAATCTTCTTGGTGCAACTTATTCAGTATAGCTCTAGCAAGCATGGCAAGCTTACTGGGTACCATTATAAAATGATGTTCTGATCTCAGCAGAACCCTGAATCATTCAAGCAACTTTTCTGATGAGCTGAGTTCAAGCAGTTCAATAAAGCTCAGCAGTGCAGATCATAAGTACAAAATTCATACTGTCTGGCACATTTATTCATTTTCTCCTGCCAATAGGGCTTATTCTGGACAACTACTGTTGTTATATGCCAAAGCCACCAAGACTGGTTTCTCTAGCATTTTCTTTGCATTTTCTACAAGTTGCTGTTTTGCTATGTTTTAAGAAAAATACTTCTCTTAAGAGGCAGGTAAGCAAGTGCTGGAACTTGATTAGAAACAAGTGTTGAAATTGAAGCCATATTCCTTTTATAAATGTTTGTCGCACCAAAACTGGCAATAATGCTGTACACTACACTGAGGAATGGTCACATTTTCTCAATGGAAATTACATGCTTCCCAGCTGTTTGCAATAATCAATGTGCCAAGCCTGCATGCTCACTAGGGAAAAAGAAATCAAAATAAAGAAATAGATCAGTCCGCAGCCTTGTATCTAGGATGAATGCAAACTGTGGCAACCATTTCTGCAAAAGAAAACTCAGATGAGAATGGAAAGCCCCTATATATCTGTCATACAGATCTTGTCCACAGTCATATGCATTAGCACAGTGACTCTGTCTATATGAAACAACAGGGATTAGAATATGGAAGACTGTTAGATTTGTGATGGGTAAATCCCTCCCCAGGTCCCTTCAGAAATAGGGTTGTTTTGTGTGCTTTTTAAAGAAAAGCTTGCCTTGTTACAAGTGTTCTTGGAAAAACTCACTTGTTTCCCAGAAGTTCTTTCCTGACTCATAATGCTGGCACATATCTGCTGATGGTGCCATGTTTGTGCATGAGACACAGGAACAAAGCCAAAACCTCTGCTTCGGTCTTCCACTTATGTCACCTCCCAGCAGGTACCAATAAAGCATTTGCTGAGTTCTGCAATCAGACTAACACCCAATAGCTGGAATGGCTCTGAGGAAGAGTATCCCATATCACAGAGAATAAGTTCTAGCAGTATGTCAGTAAATATGATTGTAGGGAACACTGCACAGTAATGTCAATCAGAGATGATGATGTACAGTACAACCATGGGCTAAATATTCTGGTTGCATGGTGTTCCTGTCTGGTAGGCATGCTTATAACATGCTGGTGAACATACTGGCCAAGCAAACTTACCCATAATCAAATTCTACAACCTACACAAGACCTGAGCCTTAGATTGGCTCTCCTTGATGTCACTATTAGAGTACACAAGTGGGAACCCACACAACTTGCAGGAGGTATCTCATTTCTTCCTCCTCCTCCACTATTTCCTGTTTTCCTGAAAGCACCCATAGCCTCTCCCCTTTTCCTGCTTCCTTCTCTCCTTCTAGGGTTGCCAATCTCGAGGTTGGGCCTGGAGATCTCCTGGAATCACAACAGATCTCCCAACTACAGAGATCAGTTCCCCCTTAGAGTTGCCAGCTCCATGTTGGGAAATTCCTGGAGATTTGGGGGTGGAGCCTTGGGAGAGTGAGGTTTGGGAAGGGAAGTGACCTCCGCATGGGGCAATGCAATAGAGTCCATCCTACAATGCAGCCATTTTTCTCCAGGGAAACTGATCTCTGTCATCTGCAGACCAGTTGTAATTCCAGGTGATATCCAGCCCCCACCTGGAGGTTGGCAACTTTACACCCCATGCAGGAAATGGCTGCTTTGGAGAGTGGAGTCTATGGCATTATACCTGCTGAGAACCCTCCCCTCCTCAAATCCCACCTTCCCCAGGCTCCACTCCCAAATCTCCAGGTATTTCATAACCTGGAGTTGGTAACCCTATCTCTTTCCCACTCAACAGCCAACCTACTTCTATCTCCCCTCTGTCTTAAGCTTTCCCTCCCCCCTCCCCACCAGCAGCCTCTACCTAGGAAAACTGGCCCAGATGTGTGGTGCCGGCCACTGGACCAGGCCCACTTGCATGGTAGGGAACCATCAAGGACTGGAGGTAGCACCTCACTTTCCCCTGTATCCCCTTTCCCACACTATTTCCTCTTTCCCTCCCCCTGGCAACCCCCATATCTTCTCCTCTTTCCCTGCCTCATTCTCAGCCATTCACCAACCTACCTTTTATCTGCCTCCCATCTTCAGCTATTTACTTCATTTATACCCCACCTTTCTCCACAGTGGGAACCAAAGCAGCTTACATTATTTTCCTCTCCTGTTTTTTATCCACATAACAATCTTGTGAGGTAGGTTAGCCTGAAAGTATGGGACTAGCCCAAAATCACCCAGTGAGCTTCCAGACCTGGGTCTCCCAGACCCTACTCTGAGCTCTAATTACTATACTACACTGGCTTTAATAGGGTGGCTGCTTTTGAAGAGTGGCAAGTAGCCAGGCCTAGTTAAATCATGCAAGTCAAGTGGTATAAAGTCACTTAGTGGTTGCTGCTAGGGCTGTCGATTTGGTTCATCCCGAACCGAAAAACAGCCGAATTTCCCCTGATTCGGCAGTTTTTAGTTCGGATGGAACCGAACTCAAAAAAGGCAGGAAAACGGGGAGCTGAATTCAGCGAGTTCGGGGTGTTTGGCGAATAAATTCAGCAAATTCGGGGTTCGGCGCAGCAGCATAACCGTCAGTAAGTAAGCAACATTGTCCCGCGGCCAATCGGTGGCTAAGCTGGGTCTTCTTCTGGCCAATCAGTCGCGATTGAGTGCATGAGCCCAGCTGCTGCGCGGCCCGGGGAGAGAAAGAGAGAGTATCTGTTTGTGTGTGAGAGAGATCCCCCTTGGGGGGGGTGCGTATGCACATTCGAGCCATTCCGTGGCTGCAGGGGCGCATTTTTGGGGGTAGAGCCCCCAAACTTTCAGCATAGCTTCAGAGGACCCTTCTTGCAAGAACCCCCAAGTTTTGTAAATATTGGATCAGGGGGGGGGGGCGAAATATGGGGCCGGGAAGGGGTCCCACCCACCCTTAATGTGCATCTCTGACAACGGGGGTTTGCAATTAGCAGAGCTTGCCTCCCACGCCCAAAGCTCCCAGTCCCAACAAACAGCTGAGCTGCGGGGAGCAAGGGTGGGGCAGGTGCGAAGAAGATGGAACAGAAGACATGCACAGTAAGATCCATTTTGGGGCTTTTCTCTATAATTTTTCTCCTGTGTGTGTGGGGGGGGAGGAAAGCAGAGTCTGTGTGTGTGGGGGGAGGGAGCAGTTTCTGTGAGGGGGAAGCCAAAGGGGGCTTTCCCCGTTCTGCCTGAGGGGGTATGCCCCCTCCAGTCTCTCTCTCCCTGGTTTGAGGGGGGGGGGCTTCAGTTGTGTGTCCTCAGGTTTTCCCTCATTCATAAGATCGGTTAGGTCTATTTTGATGCTTGCTCAAAACTGGTTTTCAAATTGTGACTTAAAGAATGCATTTGCCTGGTCCTGAGTCCGATGCAAAAGGGGAAATTCCACCCCCTCCTGCTCCTTATGCATAGCTAGCGTGCCTCTGTCCCTTTCCATGGTTTGCAAACTCCCAGGTGTCACGTGTTGCTTTTCATGGTTGCAAATGTGTTGCTTTGCATGGTTTGCAAACTTCTTCGCACCTGCCCCGCCCTTGCTCTCCCCAGCTCAGCTGTTTGTCGGGGCTGGGAGCTGGGCGGCAAGCTCAATTGCAAACCCCCATTGTCAGAGATGCACATTAAGGAAGGAGGACCCCTTTCGAGGCCAATATCTCAGCCCCCCCCCCGACCCAATCTTCACAAAACTTGGGGGTTCTTGCAAGTAGGTTCCCTCCAAGCTACGCTGAAAGTTTGGGACCTCTACCCCCAAAAATGCCCCCCCGGAGCCACGGAAAGGCACTATTGTGTTTTTAATGGCTTTATTCGGCCGAATTTCCCCCCGAACCCCAGATCTCATGCCGAATTGCACAGACCCAAAGTGGGGGAGTTCGGACTTCGGCATTTCCCAAATAAAAATGGGCCAAATTTTGCCAAATCTGAATTTTACCGAATTTTTTTTTCAACAGCCCTAGTTGCTGCCAGACTTAGGGTTACCAGTCTCCAGGTGAGACCATGAGATCTTCCAGAATGAGATCTGAACTCCAGACGACAGAGATCGGTCCCCCTGGAGAAAATGACTGCTTTGGAGGATGGACTCAATGGCATTATATTCAACTGAGGCTTCTCCCCTCCCCAAACCCTGCCCTTCTCAGACTCCACCATAAAATCTCCAGGAATTTCACAACCTGGAGCTAGCAACCCTAGTCAGGTCTGGCCCCCAAAAAGTCCTCTCTGAAAGGCCAAAATGGGCCTGGAAAGGAGCCTGTCATCTCCCTGTCTTTTACTCACAGAAACAAAGCCTTAGAATGCTGTGGTTGCCTAGCAACACCCATTGAGGGAATCAGTTGTTTAAAGCTACAGGCACTCCTTTTATCATTTGGGTTTTTTTGTAAACCCCAATGTATCCTTTTTAGATTTTAGATTTTTCTGCAAACCTGGGGCATCATTCAGGTTTGTAGAAAGATCTGCCTTGCCCGTTCATAGCTCCTGTCACCAGATTTAAGTATTCTCATGTTTGGCCAACTTAGCTATTAGCATTAGGGGAGGGGCTGTAGCTCAAGGGGAGGGGCTGTGGCTCAGTGGTAGAGCATGTGCTTGGCATGCAGAAGGTCCCAGGTTCAATCCCCAGGCTCTCCAGTTAAAGGGACTAGGCAAGTAGGTGATGTGAAAGACCTCTGCCTGAGACCCTGGAGAGAAGCTGCTGATCTGAGTAGACAATACTGACTCTGATGGACCAAGGGTCTGATTCAGAATAAGGCAGCTTCATGTGTGTTCAGTATATAGATGATTTGTGACTGAGCAGAAGGTTTTGTGGGAGGGAAGGTGGCATGGTCTAGCCCCAAAATCATCAGATCTTGGAAGTAAAGCAGGGTTGGTACTTTCATGGAAGACCACCAAGGAAGGCTGTGCATAGGAAGGCAATGGCACATCACCTCTGCTTTTCTTGAAAGCCCCTTGCTGGAGGTCACCATAAGTTAGTGATGACTTGATGGCACAAAAGTACATAGTAGGCTTTGTAGGTAAGTTTGCTTTATCACTTACATTTAACAGCAAGCATCCTCTTTTGCACATGTGCAGTTGGAGGAAATCAATCCCGTCACAGAGACTCACAGCTAGGGCACTGAAGTGACATACTTCTTAACTGCAGATCATTCAGCTCCTCCCTTCTTTGTGCACGGGCAACAGAATGTGCAGAGAACTCATAGAAGGCAGTAGTCACAGACTTTATCCCTGATCAGGGTAGTTAGAATGTTTTTAATGTACTTGCCGGTGTAGGCTCCATGAGAAAGGGATACCTTTCTTATTTTTACAGCTAACCAACTGTTAAAAACCATTGCTTAAGGATATGGGGAAAATGAACTATTCCCGTGAGACTGTGCAGGAACGCACAGGTGCAAACAAGTCTGGATTAATATTCAAGTGGTCAGAAGCAGAACTGACAGCATAACAGACTCTTTTTAAGAATATTTTATTATTATTTCAAAAGTCAGCTTTTATAATACTTTATACTGGTGGCAGTGTATGGCTGTGCAACAGGCGGAATGATTGCATTTCTGCACATGTGAAGATATGGCAATTCCCCGCTAGACAGGCTTGAGCTGTTTGTAGATGCACTGAGCAGCCTTGTGAATGTTCAGTTCCCATTATCGCAACGTGCAATCATGTCATGAGCTAAACCAGTGGGCATGTCTGCTGCTCAGCACATTTCTGCAGAGTTACTCTCTCTATTTGCTGTCCCTCCCCCTTATCATTAAATTTAAAGCAAAAGCAAAGTGCAGCTGCACACATCCACCATCACCCCCCTTCTACCAAGAATGCCATCAGTCCATGTCAGTTCTGATCCCAAACTTGGAGGTAGTGTTGCCACAGGGTTTCACGTGAACTCTAGAACTCTCCACAATGCAATGATGTCACTTCCATTCTCACAGCCAGAAATGACACCAAAGTGTCATCGGACACTGTCCTCCCCTTTTCCCCCAACCGATCTATCGAGTGGTAACAGGGGACCAAGGCTGATGGCGGACAACCTCCCAGCCTACCGGGAGGGAAATTAACTTATTTTGATCAATTACCTTTCCATGATTAACATAGTGGTCAGATTGATTAATATGCATTCTTTGTGCTTATAAAATATAGGGTTTAAGAAAATTTGATTGATGGAGCAGTAATTGACTGAGAATGGGTCGAATACAGGCACAATGGATGGCTGGGATGTCAGGAGTGAGGATGGTGAAAAGGCTTATGTAGGTGAAGGAGGCATCTAGACAGACCAAAGTAGTCAGCTGTTCATTCACTGTCAGCCCATTTACCTGCTTCAGGCAAGGCTTTTAGCACCTACATTATTCATGGCCTCTCAGCTATTGTAGCAGGAAGGGGAATTTTCTGAGTGATATTCCCAATATCTTAACACAAAATCCAATTAGTCACAACACCGCTTTGAAGAGAGAAATAAAGCAAGGTGAAGGAGACATTCCTCCCCCCCCCACCAATAATGACAGCTGGGGCTAGGCAGGAAGATGAATATTCTAATTTGTTTCACCCCTTTTCACATTTGAAAATCCAACACAATTATGTGAGCGTAGGAGCGTAGGATCCAGCAGACAAGCCCTGCTATCTGGTATAACCAGGAATGATGGGAGTCTTGAATCTATCAGTGTTTGTGTGCCAGAAATAATTCTACCACAGCCAGACTAACAAGGCTAGACTTTAGAAGGCTGACTTTGTTGACAGCTGATTTAAAATTGTGCAAGTGGTTTTATATGAAACTTCAATTGTTAAAGATTTTTCTTCTCAGTTGTGTCCCCTTCTCTCCACCCCATTTTTGCTACTCCTACTTCATCTCAAATTTCAGAGCTCCCTTGCTTGGGTATCCAGATGGTAATTATCAGTAGCTTCAACTCAGCTAGCTCTAAAGGATCCCAAACATGAGATTATCTACTAGATCTAAACAAGTGCCTAATTTACAGATGTTTCCTGCAGACAAGTCTAGCCACCCTTTCAAAAAGGTGGCTAATTGTGTAACATCAGAAGAAGGGCCAAAATTGGAATAAGAAGATGTCAAAAAGGGTGATAGCATACGGGCCTGCCCAAACCTCCCGGACTGGACCTGGCAACCCGCTATGCAGGCACTCGACTACTGTCCTGGCCGCGCGCCCGCCCCAAATGCTACGGGACGGTCGCTGCGAGCTCCGTTGTAACAGACTCGGCCGCTCCTGCGAGTGCCGTGCAGCTAGCAGCTAGGAAGCAGATGCAAGGGCAGCCTCCGGTGAACCTGAGAGAAGCCATGTTCCTGTACAGCCTCTGTTCCAGCCGCAGCCATGTCATGAGCAGCAGACAGTCACGTAGTCAGTACCAAACACCCCCCCTTGCAACATCCACAGCTTAATGGGCAGTCAACAGAGATCCTGAAATCAAGATGAGTCGTTCTTCAACCTATGCAGCAGTGATCCCAGGACGTTTGCACAGATCGCACCCATTGTTACAGTATGTTAATCTTGTCAGAAGAGAATTTCCAGTTCCTCCCGGGTTGCAAAAGCCATCAGAATAGATTTCCAAATTCTCACTACCCCACCCCGGTAGCCACAACTTAATCCTTTGTCACCTTTTTGTCACCTGGGAACCTAGAAGGGGTGAAACCCCTCTCCCCGCCTCCAGAGAAACAGTATATCCGGGGTGCCCCCAGCCCATTATAGCTCTCTCTAACCTTAGGTCTTTCCTGGCACCTTTGTCGTTACTCTGTTGGTTTGGTTTTGCGCAGCCTAACCACGCTCCCTCCTGCCTTGCTGGTCAAGTCTCCGGGAACCCCTGCCCCCACCTCGGCTTTTACTTTTCAATCTGACTTAGTCTACATGAATTTGGACAACACCTCATCTGGAGGGTAAATATATCCTAATCATCAATCTCCTGCCACATTGGCAACTGTACCTGTACTCCACTCTTTTTGAATTTCCTAGATTCTCTGTATGATTGTATGCATCACTGATTTGAATGAAAAAGACATAAACACCATTTAATTCGGAATCCTTTGTCTCTGTCTTTGTTCAAGGTCTCATTAAACGGATTCTGGTATAGCTGAGTGCGACCCCGTTTTATAAATACATAGTTACCGATTGCTCAGCTAATTTCTCCATATTAAAGGAGCAATTCGGCTAACAAGGGACAGTACCACAACTAGGGATGCTACCAAATTTTGTCAGCCCATCCTTCAACTCAAAAATCCCCATTTCTCACTGGTGCAAATCAAGCCTGTCTTCATTTTATGCCATTTTGTTTTCTTGCACAGAATTTTTCCCATCCCATGTACGAGCTTTTAATTTTATTTTTGTGTTGTTTTAGCAAAATGGGCAAAATGGAAAGGCTTACAGTGACAACATGAAAAATTAAAAATCACCTCAGTCTGGGGACTTACCCACCCCTGACTCATGGGATGCTGTTGCAACAGCAGAGGCTTTTGAATTTCTGCTTAGGGTTGCCAGGTCCCTCTTTGCTATTGGCGAGAGGTTTTGGGGGTAAAGCCTGAGGAGGGTGGGGTTTGGGGAGGGACTTCAATGCCATAGAGTCCAACTGCCAAATCGGTAGGGTTGCCAGGTCCTACCTCTCCTCTGGCGGGAGACTTTTAAGGCACATCTCAGGTTCGTGCGGCAATGTGTGGACGCACCAACGCGCGTGCGTGTCACTTCCTGTTTACAACCGGAAGTCCCGCCTCACGAGAGACCTTATGCCACTCAAACTCTTAGTTTGAGTGGCATAAGGCCCTGGAAGTCCTGCCTTGCAAGAGGCCTTATGCCACTCAAACTCTTAGTTTGAGTGGCATATGGCCCCTCGCGAGGCGGGACCTGCAGTGGCGTGTACGCAACCCTACAAATCGGCCATTTTCTCCAAGTGAACTGATCTTATTGGCTGCAGATCGGTTGTAATAAGAGGAGATCTCCAGCTAGTACCTGGAGGTTGGCAACCCTATTTCTGCAGCCACAAGGAGAGGCCAAGCAGCACTGAGGCCTTGTTGTTCGAGCCTGACTTCACCCCCACAAAAGGCTGGATGATCTAAGGGGCCTGTGTGAAGGGCTGTGAGCAATATGGGGTACTTGGCCAAGGATGATACTTGACTGCCCACTCCTGGTAGTGCAGAATGGCAGTTGCTAGAGGAGGAGTTTATTTATTTATTTATTAGATTTCTGACTCACCCTCCCTGGCAAAACTGGACTCCGGGCAAGTTACAATATTAAAACAACAAACAATAAGTTTAAAAGTCATGAAAACCATACATCTTCAGCCAAAAAACAACAACATTCAAAGGCATAAAGAATACTAGCTTGTCCCTAGAGCAGATACAGGCCAGTCCCTCCTAAATTTAACAGCATAAATAAGTGGAAGGGGTAGGGTTGCCAGGTCCCCCTTCGCTATCAGCTGGAGGTTTTTAGGGCGGAGCCTGAGGAGGGTGGAGTTTGGAGAGGGGCGGGACTTCAATGCCATAGAGTCCAATTGTCAAAGCGGCCATTTTCTCCAGGTGAAGTGATCTCTATCAGCTGGAGATCAGTTGTAATAGCAGGAGATCTTCTGCTATTACCTGGAGGTTGGCAACCCTAGGAAAGGGGAAGTGGGGAGGTCATTACTGATGACAGCCGTGGCTGTCCTCAATTGTAGGCCAGGTGGAATAGCTCTGTTTTACAGGCCCTGTGGAACTCTTTCAAGTCTCACAGGGCCCTGATGTTACTAGGGAGAGCATTCCACCAGGCCGGAGCCAGGGCCGAAAAAGCCCTGGCTCTTATTGAGGAAAACCACCCGTTCTTAGGGCCAGGGACCTCTTCTCCAAGCACCGCCCTTTGTCCCCCACCCTGAAGGAAGGAATACAGCCATTGTCGGGCTGTGCCCTGAATTCTAATGTCGGCAAGATGGTGGTCTAGAAGGTCATGATCGACCATGTTGAAGGCCACTGACAGATCTAAAAGTATCAACAAGCCCTGACCCACCTCAATCCACATGTCAATGGAGATAACCTGTAAAGGTGACCAGAGCCATCTCCATCCCATGGCCAGGGCGGAAATCTGACTGGAATGCATCTAATACCAATGTCTCATCCAGGAAGTTTTGCAGCTGTTTCGCGACCACTCTCTCAACTACCTTGTGTGTGTGTGTAAAGTGCCATCAAGTCGCAGCTGACTTATGGCGACCCCTTTTTGGGGTTTTCATGGCAAGAGACTAACAGAGGTGGTTTGCCAGTGCCTTCCTCTGCACAGCAACCCTGGACTTCCTTGGTGGTCTCCCATCCAAGTACTAACCAGGGCTGACCCTGCTTAGCTTCTGAGATCTGACGAGATCAGGCTAGCCTGGGCCATCCAGGTCAGGGCCTCAACTACCTTACCCAGGTACAAAAGATTTGACAATGGGCAGTAGTTGGCAAGATCTCTCAGATCTAATAGTTTTTTTCAAGAGTGGCCATACCAGAGCCTCTTTCAAAGCCCCAGGGGAGGTCCCTGAAGTCAGGGACAAGTTAACAATTTCTCCCAGGGGCACCCATACCACATCCAGACAAGCCTTAACCAGCCAAGACAGGCACGGGTCCAAGAGGAGAGTGGTAGGCCACCAGCAGTCAGGATCCTGTCCACATCAGCTTCCACAAGCAAAATGAAAGGATCCAAAATTGGACCAGAAGACGGGCAAGGGGCCTCTAATTCCTCTACTGTATCAAAGTTGACAGGGAGGTCATAGAGGAGCGGTAAGATTTTATCTGCAAAATAGCTCGCAAAAGCCTCCCAGCTATGGGCCAAATTTGTACCCACATTTGAATGTCCATCCAAAGATGTAAGTGACCGAATTATCCTAAACAACTGTGCCACGCAAGAGCTAGCGGACGCAATGGAGGCTGCATAAAATTCCTTCTTAGCAGCCTTCACCGCCATCTTATGGGCTTTCATAAATGTCCTATAAGATGTTCTTGTAGCTTCGTCACTAGCCTGCCACCATACTCGCTCTAGCCATCTAAACTCCCACTTCATATGTTGGAGCCCCTCAGTATACTAAGGGGCTCTGTTTTGGCGGGGGTGAAGAGGGTGTCAGGATGCGATTTGAACAATGGCTGAGGAGAGCCAGCCATGCCAGTCCTCCACTAGCACATCGAGGGATTCACCAGGAGAATAGGATCCCGCAGAGCCCTCTGGAATCCAACAGGATCCATGAGCGAGCTGTGGGCAAGCATAAATCGGCTCGCCGCCCAAACAGGGAGGAAGTCAACCCAAGCCCTCAGAGCAAAAGTGATCAGACTATGGCACTTCTTCACTAGACATCAGATCCAAACCTATTCCATAACCAAAGATTAAGTCCAGCATGTGGCTACTTGGTGTGTAGGACCCAAAACAAATTGGGAGAACCACAGTGCCACTATGAAAGACACCAGGTCCAAGACATGGGGAAAAGTTGTGGCATCAGCATGGACATTGAAGTCCCCCAGTACTAATAGTCTAGGAAACTCCAAGGCCCAGCCTGCAGCCGCCTCTAGCAAGCTCGACAGGGTATCTGCCAACGCACTGAATGGCTGGTACACCAGCCAGATAGCCAGGTTCTCCTCGGCTTCCCACACGAGGCCAACACATTCAGTGCTGGGAATCTCTGGGTACAGTAAGGCCCTGAAGGAGAAAGCCTACCAGACAATCAAAGCCACCACCCCAGCCCATCTTTCAAGACTAATGAAGGACTGAGAAACCTGGTGGAGTCAGCTCTTTCAGGGTGATGACCTCGCCCTCTCGCACCCAGGTCTTGGTCACGCAAGCTGTAAACCCCTTTCCCTTCTGAGTTGACTCCACAGAGAATTGGGATTGTCCATAAATCTTACATCTCTCAGAACTACTTCAAACAAAACAAAGTCCTTTCATATTGTGGTTGAAATAAAGCTGTCATGGGTCAGCCTGCTAAAGCTTCTGCCAGGGGTCAGCCTGCTGAAACTTCTGCCAGGTATCAGTCTGCTGAGGCTTCCTTAGGAGAAGAAGATCTGGAAACTTGTGACAGGGAGGAACCACAGCAGGCAGAGAAGTCACAGGCAGATAACTGTGCCCCGCACCTACAACCACCCAGGGCAGAGGACTCATCTGGGCCCAGCAGTAGCCCCCACCACCACTGTAGCAGTGACGCCAAAGGTGCAGATCCCTTCTCCTCCAGCGTAGGAGAAGTGCTAGATTGCAAGCACTTCCAAGGGCCCTGCTAGCTGACAGTGATGAGGATGATGAGCTCCCTCTGGCAAGGACTGCTGAGTCAGAGGAAACAGCAACAGCTGGGTCCTCTTAGACTTATTTAAACAAATGTTAGCAGTAAGGCTGACATGGGAACAATGTGTGTTTTCTGTTCACTCCGTGCTACCTGTGAGTTACCTGATTTGAAACCTATCTTTGACTTTGGACTGGACTTTGACAACTCTCTTGCACTCCGTTTACCTGTTTCTGACCCTCAGCTTACCTTTGAACTTGGATTGGACTTGGACCACGCTCTTGTATTATGTTTTGGCTATCTGTACCTGGCCTCTCTCAATACCTCAGCTTTGAACTTGGACTGCTCTTGACTACGCTCCTCTGGCCCTGGGACCTTACAAAAGCAATCTGGGCCTAGGGGGAAAAGCCTCTGTGTGGGGCTCTATGTGGGAAACTGTTTAGTGCACTGGTGCTGAAGCCCATCTAACAGTCTGTGTGATAGAGAAATTCAGAACATAATTGTGGTGATTTGAAAAACCAGCTGTCCGGTGGTGAATGGAGATGGATCAGTGTTCTGCCCAGGAGGCAGAAAGATCTGACCACAGTGTGGCAAGCCATGATAACACCTACATTAGATTCCTGCAATGTGTTCTATATGGGGCTGCCCTTCAAACGTACTTGGAAACTTCAGTTGGTAAAGAATGCTGCAGCCAGATGTTAACTGGAGTGGGTCACAGGGACCATATCACTCCAGTCATGGGCCAGTCATGGCTCCCAATTGGTTTCTGGGTCCAATTCAAGCACCCTGACCTGGATGGCCCAGGCTAGCTCAATCTCATCAGATTAAATGGACACAAGTCTGACATCAGAAACCACAATATTCAAAAACCAGTGGGAGAACATTTCAACCTTCCAGGACATTCTGTTGCAGATTTAAGAATAGCAGTTCTCTTACAAAGGAATTTCAAAGGGAGATTGGAAAGAGAAACTGCTGAATTACAGTTCATATTCAAACTAAAGTCAATGCATTTACCTGGGCTGAATAAAGACCTTGCATTCATGTCTAATTACCAATGCTGATTTCTCCACACCCATCTCTCCCCTGGACATCACAGACTCTTCTGCATACCACACCTAATCCCATCACACCTGCTATTCACATTTACATACTGTTAACATTTACATACTAATGCTTGTCTGAATTCACTCTCCTCTACTTAAAGATAGATGGATTCACATTCTAGCTGTATCTGAAGAAGTGAGCTGTGGCTCATGAAAGCTCATACACTACCAGAAAATATTTTTGTTAGTCTTTAAGGTGCTACTGGACTCTTGCCCTTTTCTACTACTGCAGACAGACTAACACGGCTACCCACTGTGGATTATCATCAGATCTTGGAAGCTAAGCAGTGTCGGCCCTGATTAGTATTTGGATGGGAGACCACCAAAGAATTCCATGCTCACTATCGAGAAGAAGGCAATGACAGACCACCTCTGTTAGTTTCTTGCGTTGAAAACCCTACCAGGCTGTTGTAAGTCGGCTTGACATGACGACACTTTATACACACAAGGTGCTGGCATTGACTTTTAAAGCCCTGTATAGTATGGGACAAGCATAGCTTTAGGACTACCTACTTCCATATGAACTTATCTGACCACTAAGGTCATTTTCTGAAGCCCTGATCTGGGTGATCCCACTTTCTGAGGTTAGATGAGTGGCAGCCCAAGAGAGAGCCTTCTCAGCTGTGGTGCTAGTCTATGGAACTCCCTCCCCAGGGATATTCGCCTGTTGCCGTCTTTCACTTTCTTCTGACAACAAGTGAATTTCATTTACGTCTGGCATTCTCTCAATGACCCCTCCTTCCTATCTTGCAATTTAATAGTGTTTAATAGGTGTATTTTAGAATTGTTTTAACTGGTTTATGATATGCTTTTATAATATTTTCTTTTTAATTGTTAGCTGCCTTGATGGTCCTGATTGAACAAAAAGGTGGGATATACATTTTGTGAATGAACAAATAAATGTAGAATCTGAGATCCAAACAACCATTTATATGAAAGACACTCCTGTAACTTTTCCACCCAGCTTTTACAACAGGGCTCTGTTAGACTGCAAATAACTTGGCAAAGCAGGGCTCTTGGGATTCCTCTTGTTATGGTGGGGTTAATGTATGTTGTCAAACATGGGTCAAGGTTAATCTCCAGCATTAAGGGCTCTGTGGGAGCTGCTGAAGCTCACAGAAGCACACCAGTAAAATGCTCTCTTGATTACAGGTAGATAATAAGCTTTTACTGCCTCCAACATCAATCAGGGACCAGTTTGACTGGGGCTCCCTACTGAGACGACAGCTGCAAAGGCTTCAGCATCAAACAACCTGGGAAGGTATCCTGCCAGGCAAGACACACAGGGAGAAGCAGCCAGTTTCTTCTTGGAAGGGGAGAGGCAATGGCAATAAGTCTTTCTCTAACCTACCAAATACTTCTGGACCTCTTCTAGTTTACTTCAGGTTTAACCGTATACTGCATATGGGTTACTTGATCTACAATCTTAGGCTTTGCTTACTATCTTGAGCTACCTCCTTTGCATGCTTTCTGCTTGTAGTACAGTTGTTTTGATCGTGATGCAATATATGCAGACTTGATGTTGTATCTGGATAATATTGTTCAGCAGCAGAAGACTTGTAAGTAGGGCTGTCAATTCGGTTCGGCCCGAACTGAAAATCAGCCGAATTTCCCCTGATTCGGCTGTTTTTCCGTTCGGACGAACCGAACTCAAAAAAGGCAGGAAACCGGGGAGCCGAATTCGCCGAATTCGGGGGTTCGGCGAATAAATTCAGCAGATTCGGCCCCGCCGCCGCCACCCTGGCGCCTTCATGGGGCTTCCATGAAGGCAGGGGGGGCTTTAAACAGGTCTGTGCCTCCCAGCGGGGAGGCACATATCTGTTCCTCATACCCCTTTAAACAGATCTGCGCCTCCCAGCTGGGAGGCGCAGATCTGTTTAAAGGGCCCCGGGAGTCCCTGTTTAAAGGGAGTCCCGGGAAGACAGTTGCGGGGTCTTTAAACCCCTCTGCTTTGCCTGTCCAGGCAGAGCAGAGGAGCTTGCCAACCCCCCGCTCGCCTTCCTGGGAGTCCCGGGAAGACAGGCGAGGGATCTGCAGTGGATCGCCTGCCCTTCCCCCCCTCCAATCCCCCCCTCCAATCTCCCGGGTGATCCTGTCAGCTGGGGCCAGGAGGATCACCTGCCCTTCCTCCCTCCAATCCCCCCCTCCAATCTCCGAAGTGATCCTGTCAGCTGGGGGCAGGAGGATCGCCTCGCCTGCCCTTCCCCCTTCCAATCCCCCCTCCAATCTCCCGGGTGATCCTGTCAGCTGGGGGCAGGAGGATCGCCTGCCCTATCCCCCCTCCAATCCCCCCCTCCAATCTCCCGGGTGATCCTGTCAGCTGGGGCCAGGAGGATCGCCTGCCCTTCCCCCTTCCAATCCCCCCTCCAATCTCCCGAGCGATCCTGCCGCCTGCGGGGCCACAGAAGCCACGGCCCTCCGTTTGCAAGATCTGAGCAGGGCTGTCAAAGATGGGACATTTTGGAGGACTTTCATTCATGGAAGGTTTTGCCATTCTTTAGATGCACTTTTCCTCCCATCCATATTCTCCAAACTCAACAATAAGCCGCCGTGCAGAGTTTTGAGAATTCAGATGGGGAAAATATGCATCTAGAGAGTGACAACTCCAATGCAAAACTTTCCATGAATAAATGGCCACAGGGTCGCCATGAGTCGGAAGCAACTTGATGGCATTGCAAACAATGAGCAGGCGAGTGCGGTGGGGTGGGAATTTCTCCTTTTGCATCAGGACAGTGATAGTCATTTTAAAGGTTTTAAAAGTTGTTGTTGTTGTTTTTTAAAAAAGAGTGGTTTAAGCGAGCTTCAAAATCGATCCTACATTGACTGCAATGGATCTGGAAGGATCTCCTTCAGTTCTTGCACAGTGTATATTCATGCCTCTAGGAAGCATGACTAGAATCCATTTTGACTAGTAGACATGAATATTCCTCTCCTCCATGAACATGTTCACTCCACTCTTAAAGCCTTCCAAGTTGGCAGCCATCACCACATCTTGTGGCAGGGAGTTCCATAATTTAACTGTGCACTGTGTGAAGAAATACTTCCTTTTATCAATTTTGAATCTCTCAGCCTCCAGCTTCAGCGGATGACCCCATGTCCTAGTTTTTATGAGAGAGGGAGAAAAACTTTTCCCTGTCCACTCTCCCTGCACCATGCACAATTTTATAGACCTCTATCCAGCTGGTGCTGGCTGCTGTGAGTGCTCCTCTTGGGATCCTGAGGTGAACCTGCCTGCTGGAATTGGATCTATCTAACTGGATTATAATTCCCTGACTGTGCCTGCCTGCTTCGTGGTGGTCCCTGGACGTGGAAGAGAAGAGAAGAAGACATCCACAGTTTGACCCTATCATTTTACTTAATTTGGGGCTTTTCTTTATAACTTGGGGTAGGGGAGCAGATTCTGCTGTTTTTATTTGGGGCAAGCCCCAGGCTTCTGCCTGGGTCTCTTTATTTTAAATTTGGTGTTTGGTTTGTTGCTCTGTGTGTGCGGGCTGTGATTTCTGGCCTGTGCTACTGTTCCCAAGTTTGGCTTTCTAATTCCTCCTGTGGCCTGGAGTTGGCATAGGCTTTTACTGACTGAGTCTCTGTTAAGCTTGGCCTGGTTTGGGGCTCTTTATGTTAAATTGGATGTTTGGGTTGTTGCTCTGTGTGTGTACGCTGTGATTTCTGGTTGGGGGGATTACCTGTTCTGGTTGGGGTGGGCTTGCCTTTGTGGGAGTGTTATTCCTGCTGTTTTTTGTGGTTGCCAACTTTGGCTGGAGTTAAGTGGGTCAGTGTGAGTCTCTGCCCGCGGGGGGGGGGGATCCAGTGTACTTTGGTTGAAGTTAGCTTGGGTTCCTAGAGTGTTGCGCCGCCTCACCTGTGTGATTCCTGCTTGCAGGGGAGATCCATCTGCATCAAGGTAGCTGCCTTGTTTGTGAATTGTGATGTTGGTGGTTAACTTTGTTTAAGGGTGCACTAGTTATTAGGTAGGGTAGCACCCAGGCTTGGGTGAGGGAGGTAAACCTCTTGGTCATTTAAGCAGGGGAGGTTTTGCCTTGGATTTGCCACTCTCCAGATGCACATTTTCCCAGCCAGATTCTCCAAACTCTGCATGGGGGCTTATTGTTGAGTTTTGAGAATTTGGCTGGGGGGAATGTGCATCTAGAGAGTGGCAAATCCAAGGCAAAACCTCTCTGACCCTGGAGATTATAGATATGCATCATGACTAGTATTCACTTTGACTAGTAGCCATGGATAGCCCTAAGCCCTAAGCCAAAAGTTTTGCATTGGTTTTTATGGAGAAGGGGGCAAGCCCCCTTCCAGCCCCCCCCAACCCAATCCTCACCAAACACGGGGGTTCTTGCAAGGAGTGTCCCACCAAGCTAACCTGAAAGTTTGGGACCCCCACCTTAAAAAATGCCCCCCCAGAGCCGTGGGAAAAACCTCCCTATGCCTGCCTATGCTGGGAGATTTCTAATTAACCTACTTCCCATGAGGGGTTAACACTTTGGGCGTCTGTGGTTAACCGCATAGGAAACAAGCTTCATGAGAAATCTCTCAGCACCAGCAGGCATAGGGAGGTTTTTCCCACGGCTCTGGAGGGGGCATTTTTTGAGGTGGGGGTCCCAAACTTTCAGGGTAGCTTGGGGGGACTCTTCTTGCAAGAACCCCCAAGTTTGGTGAGAATTGGGTCAGGGGGTCCGGAGTTATGGGGCCCGGAAGGGGTCCCCCCCGCCCATTGCATGAATAGCAGCCGGCTTCTGTTCTTTCCTATGGGTGGATGGGGGGGGGACCCCTTCCGGGCCCCATAACTCCGGACCCCCTGGTCCAATCTTAACCAAACTTGGGGGTTCTTGCAAGAAGGGTCCCTCCAAGCTACCCTGACAGTTTGGGACCTCCACCTTAAAAAATGCCCCCCCCCAGAGCCGCGGAAAGGAGAGGTTGTGTTTTTAATGGCCTTATTCGGCCGAATTTTTTTCCGAACTTTGAATTCCCGTCGAATTGAACAGATCCGAAGTGGGGGAGTTCGGACTTCGGCAAGTACTGAACCCACAAGGGCCAAATTTGGCCGAATCCGAACTGTACCGAATTATTATTTTTTTGACAGCCCTACTTGTAAGAACTTGTAGTCACTGTACATTGTATGAGCAGGCAATTGTAGCACTTCTCCCCCTTTCCACTGAGAAACCAAACTAACTGTTACAATATGGTGTGTCAAAGGATGTGGCTTTTTTGCAGTTATGCCTAGGTAGGACTCCTAGTGCATTTTTAGGAGTTTATGTTAAAATCACTGATCTGTCACCATTCAAATGTGGATTTGTACGATGTGGGCAAGCCATCCCCGTGTACAATTTATGGAATACAGGTTATAGCAGTTCTGTCTCACCCTACACTCTGCTACCACCATTTATATTTGCCCTCTCCTTCCTAGTTGCCATTTCATAACTGACGGCAAGTCTGATGTCTATCCATCTGTTATTTACCAGGTGCCTGAGTTCTCAGGAGTGGTTATGGACTTGATAGCTGCCATGACTCCCCAGGGGCTGTGCCACAATGTCATTCATCCAGCATATATTGTAGGTCACACTCTGAATCTGGATTCTCTTGTGGATAAATGGTATGGGGGGGGGCTTTAATGGTTACTTTGTCATGGACAGATGATTTCCTGATAAGGTTTAGGCCTAAAGTGATCGTATTCCTCTGCAACATTAGATACAAGTTAGTATGGTCTGCCCCTGAAGGTTGTGGGGCATGATAGTTTTCTATTGTCTATGGTATACAAAGATGACTTGAGCAGTTGACACAATTGCTTCCTAGTGCTCTTTCCCTCTAAGCTTGATCAGCTCTTGGGTGTATTGGGTACTTGGTGCAATGAAGCAGCAGGGTTAATGCTAGAATACAAGTGGAGAAATACTCCAGCTGAATCCAACCAAACCCAGGATAAAATTACTTCTAAGTCTACATTCATCAGCCTTCTCTGGGTGTCCCTAGCTCCAGGGATGAGGAATGTCATAACTGAAGATAGGACCTTCTCCATAGTGGCACCACTCTTCTGGAACTCCCTCCCCAAAGACACTCGCCCAGCCTCTTCTCTATTGGCCTTTAAGTGCCAGGTGAAAACCATCTTATTCACCGATGCTTTTTAATGGATTGATTCATTATGCAGTTGCTGTTTTAAGTACTGCTCATTTAATTGACTTTATTGATGTCAATGCTATTATCCATTTTTATTTGTTCAACCACCCTGAAAGTTCTTTGAACTAGGCAAAATATAAATATTTCAAATAAACAATTATAAATAAATAAATACTAATGAGCCCTTCCGTGGCTCTGTCCATACCAGTAAAAGAGGACACAGCTGTCACTCCTGCACCTTTCCTCCCTCCCTACAACCATTTTCCCCTCTAAATGACATGTGGTCACCCTAGTGATAGCTAGTGATGCCACAAGTCTTGCCCACAATGTACTCAAACTTCACCAGCTCATAATACATACTGTTCTGTCAAACTACTGATTTGTTTTGCAAGATGAAATGAGCTGACTTTTCAGAGTATATGCCATTGTTTTTTTTATCTGTGCAGTTGGCTGCATTCATCACAACACTAGGCAGCTGGCTAGTAGCCACTGTTGGCACATGCTTAGAACTTACTAGATTTCTGGCAAAAGTCACATTTTCCGAGGGCAGGATGGGGGAGAGCACAGCATGCATTATTGATATGCTCTCTCAGAACATGCTTTCAGTATACTGATAATAAAATTAAATGGTATTAATAAATTTTAGCACATGCCAACAGCCAATCATGGGACAAGGTATCATGACACTCAGTGTATACAGAGCATCACATAATTGGATAGAGAATGAAATGTCTTCTCCTACAAGCAAACCAATTTTCCAAGTGGGAGCTGCACATAGTACTGGCAATCTCCTTTAGAACATTCAAAGAATACTCAACACTCCTCCTGGCAGAACTGGGATGCAGGCAGGCAAAATAGGCAACCTGGACAAAAAGATTAGACAGATAAGTTGCCCAGTTCCACACTCCAAAAAAAAAAAAGCCTAAATTTGGAAAGAAAATAGGTGAAGCCATAGGATGTCAGAGAGTCATCATGTGCCTACCTTTGTACACAGTTCCTAAGTGGTAGGACAAGAACACCCACGCATAAAGTATATACAATCCAGTTTAGAACAACACTTCATAAAATCAAGATTCTGTGTGAGTGTTTGCGGATGGTGCTCATAATTTGCAACAAATTATAATTTGATCTGTGGGATGTTCGTTCCTTGCTAGTCACAGCGAGTGCCTGCCTCTCGTAGTGTATTTTCCCTAAGAAAAGAGTTCCCTTCACTCCTTTTGGGAACTCAATCCAATCTTCCAGGGCCAAAGAAGCAAAGCTGCAAAAAACAGTGTTGTCAGACAGCATTGCACAGTAACAGAATGAAAAGAGAGATGCTCCTCCCGAAATATGCACATTCTAATGAGAAAAATACATGCAAATTCCTGCGCTGTTGAGTAAAAATAGAGCCAGGAACTGCATTGGCTGAATATCTGACTTACACTCTAATACACCCCCAGCCCCATAGCTCTACCAGAATTTGCCCCAGTGACGTGCCTCAATTAGGAATAGCTGGCTGCTCCCTCAATGGCATAAGGTCATTTCCTTCACAGCATATAAATCAGACAGTAGCGAATAACCTTGATTTAATTTCTCCTTCCCAGTATGGGCACTCCCTTTTCTAGTTCCTATTATCCTTCCCTTTCTGGTCCACACTCTTCCCAAATAAGTCAACATGAAATGGCTGAGCCAGAGGTCTTTTAATTGATAGGTTGGAATTAACACTCCCATACCTGGACAGATTCATTATTCATGTCACTGCCTAGGCCCTGGGAGGCTAAATCATTTTTTTTTAAAGTGGGTCAAATCCTACTGCCTATGCTTGGTCAATATTTCTAGAGTGTATTACAAAGCACAAAACCAAATTTGGTAAGGGCAGGCAGAGAATGATGCTACTGCACAGCCTCCATAGCCTGCTTGCACAGTTCAGTATTGATAGGCTTGGTTTGCAAGTAGAAGTTTGTTATACTTTTTTTAGGGACCAATTTGCCTCTACAAAGCCCCTTAAACCACAGCCTGGTAAGGAGAGGACCCATTTTGCTCTGCTGTGTGCAATTACAGGAGCGGCTGAAAGCAATTCTGCAATGAGCTTAGCATTGGTTAAAGAAAGAGAAAGCAATGCAAGCAGGCTGCTGCCCTTGCTGTTTCCCAGAGAATGTGCTCATTTCATCTCTCTGAGTGGGGAGGGGGATACCAATGTGCTGCCCAAGTCCTTTATTCATTGAGTCTTTAATCTTTCCTTTTTACTGTCAAAGCCCCATTAAGAATGATACCCAGATTAGCACTTTGCAAATGAGGCTAGTAGGTGCAGCCTACCTATCCTATTTACCCAAGGGTGCGTGCGTATGAAAGCAATTAGAACAGCAGCATAGACAATATGTCATTTTGTTGGTGGATGGAGGAAAGAGAGGCAGTATTGTGGATTCACAGGTTTTATAGCAGGGTGCCCAAAGCTTTAAGACACAGCCTGACCACTGCGGAATGGTCATCTTCTACGGGGAATTTCTCTAGTGATTATTAGGTTGACCCTAGGAAAATCATCACGGCCCTTCAAATTATGTGGGTTTTGGACCATAGAAAATGGAGGAAGTAACACTTGAAACTGACTCCCCAACAAAGGAGGAAACTCTGTGGAGTTTCCACTATTGTGGGAGACCCCCTACCCCTGACCTCCAGCTTCCTACTGTAGCTTGCCGCAGCTGCTGGAGAAAAATGGGGGTAAGTGCCACTACAGCGATGCCATGATATCATTTCTAGTTGCATAAAGGTACAAGAACAGGATAGGCTGTTCTCATCAATTCAGTGGCAACCATCAATTAACTTCCCAGAGAAGACAGGGCATAGTGTTCCATGAACTATACTGCAAAGGCTCCAAGGATGTAACTGTTTCTGATTTCCAGCTACAGGAATTATAGTTACCCTAAGGCCTTCTCCCTGGTGGGAGCCATGACTTTAAAGTTCCCCAGATCCCAGGGCTTTATGGAGCTATGTTCATCATGTATCAGACCAAGAATCCTGGTCAAGGCTATTCATTACTTTATTTAGGGAATTCGTATGCTGCCTCTCCAGACCTGCTTGATGTTGCTCACAACCAAAACAATAAAACAAAACCCTGTGCCATAAAATGTGATTGCAAATGTGGTTCCAATGAGAAGACTGCCCATTACCCAATCAAGGGTCTTTTCAGTGATTCTTTGGGACTCCATATACCCAGGCCATGATAAATGACCCGTGTTTCCAGGACAATAAGTAGTCCCTCTCACTCACAAGCTTATTTTACAGTGCAGACCTACCCTGTAACTCAATCACATATTTACACAGGAGGATAATTTCATCTCCTGACTCCTTACATGTTAGTGTTTAGTGGTTGAAAATACCTCTTGAGTTTCATTTTCCTGGCACGGTAAGAAAAAAGGTATAAAAGAGGCTCACTAACCCCAGCATTTTGAGTTGGCTTTGCTTCCCAGACCTTCTTCCACAACCCACATGAGATGACAATCCCAGTTCCAGACAGGCAGAGTCTGACTTAACTTCTCTCCACCTACTTTCTTACCCTGATACTTAGCTCCACATCTCTCCTTCCATCCTCTCCTGCTCCTTAAGCTCTGTCCGTCTCAACCTTCATCTTAACTCTGGCCACGCCAACAGGCTCCTTCCCTCTCCAGCACCCCCTTCTTCCCATCCTCTGTTAGGGTCTCCTCCCTTCCTTCTGTCCTTCTTCTCCCACTTATCCTCTGATCTTCCACATTTGTCCAGGGACATACACAAACTTTCTCCCTACTCCCTTCTCCTAGGTGCTTCCCCTGCCCCCCTGCCATGTGGGAGGTACACAGTTTTGGGGGTAAACTCTGAAGTGAACTGGAGAGTAGGGATTTGTGAGTGGTTATTGATACAGTACTTCAGAACTGACTTGCATTAACTGCCATTGTCAACGTTTTTAGAACTGCCTACACATTGATTATGCAGGAAATCCAGTGCTTCACAACCACTGCTATACAAATATATCCTTAATCTACTGGAGAGGAGACCAATAAAAAGATTTCTGGAATGTTAGTTCTCACTGTGTGCCACACTTCTGTGTTGTGGGGATATTTTTTGTAAAAATAAAATAAACATCTGCTGTAACTGTGAGAATCTCTATTAACATTCCCATTCTAGTAATATTGTTACACTCTTCCTTCCCAGCTCACAACATCTTAGATTTGCCATTGTTAAATAAGTTTCCTGATATTGCAAACTTGAAACAAGAGTAATTGTGAGCTTGCTCACAACCACTTTTGATGTGAACCCGAGGCACCATTTCAAGCAAATTCCTCTATCTACCTTTTTCTTTTTGCATTTTCCTAATGCAGAACCCACAGCATTAATAACCCAAGTTTGTGTTCTCTCTCTCTCTCTCTCTCTCTCTCTCTCTCTGTCTGTCTCTCTGTCTCTATGTGTGTGTGTGTGTGTGTGGTTTTTTAAAAGCTCCAATTGGGTAAAAAGCTCTGAACTAAAATTATCTGCTTTTTCCTGGCATAGGTTCTATGCCTTTAACAGTGTTATGGCAAGCAGAAAAATCCAGGGTGCTGCAATCCCTGCTCACTATATCTCCATGACAGGGAAATCAGCAGCTGTTGATTCCTTCTTGTCGTGCTGTTATTAATGGTACAGAGCCTCTGTCAGGAGAGAAGATAATAACTTAACTCACACTCCCTGGGCTCTTAACAGCAGCCTGTCATGCAGAAATGTAGCAACTGAAGATCTTCCTTGCAGGATGAAGAAAATGAAAAGGGAAATGTTTGCATCAGGCAGGTGGTTAAGACGGGAACAAGGCCAGTAAATAAAGATGGCAACATTAAGCAAAAAAAAAAAAATGCCAACACGCTTCAGGTGAGATATTCAGCACCATGAATTCTTGGTAGGCATCCAAAGGCAAAGCACTGAGCAACAGATCCCCATCCTTGCCCATCTGTGTGTGTAAAGTGCCATCAAGTCTCATTCAAATTATGGCAACAAGGCAAGAGATTAATAGAGGTGGTTTGCCGTTGCCTGCCTCTGCATAGCAACCCTGGGCTTCCTTGGTGGCCTCCCATCCAAGTACCAACCAGGGCTGGCCCTGCTTAGCTTCATGAGAGCTGACAGGATCAGGCCAACCTGGGTTGCCAACTGCCAGGTAGTAGCAGGAGATCTCCTGCTAATTCAACTGATCTCCAGCCGATAGAGATCAGATCACCTGGAGAAAAATGGCCGCTTTGGCAAATGAACTCTATGGCATTGAAGTCCCTCCCCTCCCCAAACCCCACCCTCTTCAGGCTCCGCCCCCAAAATCTCCCGCCGGTTGCGAAGAGGGACCTGGAAACCCTAGCCCTTGGATATCTAGGCCAGATTAATAATGAAGTACAGATTTCCTTAAAAGGTCAGTTCAGTGAGTTGTATCTGGATCTGGAGAAGAGGTGCCAAATGGGATGGAGAAGGAGAAGACAATGATAGCAGTGGTGCAGAACCCCCCCCCCCCCGGGCTTTTTCCCCAGCCACTCCCCCCAAGATATTGACTCCAGGTTATTGTAAACAGCCATTTCCTCAAAATTGAGCCAGCCTCAGGGCTCTTCATCAAAATTCTGTGATAACTAAGACTGGCAATCATCTGCTCTGGCAAAGTAAACAAGAACAACTTTTCCAGCAACCCAAACTTGTTGCTTCCAGCATAATTTGCCATGCAGTGGTCCAGCTGGAGAAGCTTGGCTGACACCATCATGTTAGACAGCTATCATGAATAAGCACCTCAGCCGCAGCCCCATCCTCACTTGGCTGCAAAGATGATGCCTTCTGGGAAATCAGAGCAGTCTCAGCTCTTCACAATCCTCACCCCTCCCATCATAATCCTCTCATTCCCAACTGAGCAGTCCCATGCAGACACAACAGCTAGTGCTTGAGAAGAGAGTGAAAAGAAGAAGACTTGGCACAGCACAAACCCTTGGTCACTACAGTGCCTGCTCTCATGCTTGCCATGGACATGCATACAATCTCACATGTGGAAAAGGAAGGACTGCTGAAATTACTTGAAACAATAGAACCTAAATAGAAAGTCCCACACCTCTGACATTATTTTTCAAAGAAAGGTATACCAGAATGAACGCGCCCCATGACTCACCATGGGCACCCTTTGCGGCAACTGGGAAGGCTCCGGAGAAAAGGGGAGCTCTGCCGTGCAAGTGTTTCCTCCTTGCCCCCATCACGTGGCCAGGCATACCTTACCCACCCCTTCCAGTTTTCACAGCCTATCGCTGTGTTCGGGGCGGGCGAAATAACATGCTGGTGTCGGGGGTTGATGATGCAGGAGCCCCTGCATCGCTCTGCCCCTGTCATCTATTTAAAGCTGGCATGCATGGCTAGCCGACCTGTTTGGTGCCGGGCGATGGCAAATCCCACCCACCCTCCTTCTGTTCATGGTTTGTTCTTGCTTTTCTTTCATCACAGCTTAGGCAGTTTTTGGCATTGGGATGGATCCAATTGGGGGAAGATGCACCTTGAAGTCCAGCATCTACTCCTCAATACTTATGTAACCAAACAAAGTTAAATACCTGGGAATTTGGATTACTGCAAAGAATAAAGATTTGATAACCAACAATTACCTCAAGTTATGGGGTAAGATTAAAACTGATATGATTATATGGTCAAATAAAAAATTGTCACTAATGGGACGTATTTCAACTATTCAAATGAATGTCTTACCAAGGATGCTCTTCTTATTCCAAAATTTGCCAATAATATCACACACTAAATATTTTGATACTTGGAGGAAAGACATTTCAAACTTCATCTGGCAAGGGAAAAAACCAAGGACTGCTTATAAATATTTGGTGGATCTAAAAACTAGAGGAGGTTTAGCACTGCCTAATTTTCAACTCTACGCTGAAGCGGTAGCTTTAGTATGGCTAAAAGACTGGATGAATTTGTCAAATATACGTTTGCTAGACTTGGAAGGTTATAATAACTTAAGTGGATGGCATGGCTATTTGTGGTATGATAAAATTAAGTTACAAGCAACATTTCGTAATCATATAATCAGGTCCTCTTTACTTCGTATCTGGATGAGATATAAACACATCTTGGAACCAGAAACACCGATGTGGATATCGCCTCAAGAAATGCTAACATTGCGCCCACTTAGACCAGACAAATTTATTACTTATCAAGATCTAATTAATTGGGATGGAAAGAAATGCTCACTAAAAGACTTTCAACTTCTTAAGGATGATTTACAATGGCTTCAATACTACCAAATTAAATCAGTTTTTGTACAAGATGCTAAAAAAGGTTTTTCTAAAGAAAAATCTTCTTTTCAAAGGATTTTACTAGATAATAATACAAAACTGATTTCTAAAATGTATAATCTCCTTTTAACAATATATTGTGAGCAGGATACGATTAAACCAACTATGATCGACTGGGCTCAAAATGTGGGACATGATATTGCTTTAAATAAATGGGAACGACTATGGTCCAAAGATCTAAAAGGAATAAAAGCACAGTCAGTGCGAGAAAATATTTATAAAATGATGTATAGATGGTATTTAACACCTAAGAAAATTGCAAAGATTTATAAAACAATGTCCCCTATCTGTTGGAAATGTAACAAAGAAATTGGTTCCTTTTATCACATGTGGTGGACCTGTGACAAAGCTAAAGACTTTTGGGACATGATCTATAATGAATTGAGACTAATACTACAAAAGAATATACCCAAAACACCAGAAATGATGTTATTGAGTATGATTCCAGACGACTTATCAACACAAAGAACCTTTTTGATTTATGCCACAACAGCTGCGAGACTGCTTTATGCAGCGAAATGGAAAGGGTTAGAAATTCCTGAGAAAAAAGACTGGATTGTTAAAATGTTTGAAGTGGCAGAAATGGCAAAACTCACAGCTATTCTAAATGAAGAAAATGACGCTCGGTTTTTGGGGGAATGGGGGGCGTGGATGCATTATTGTGAATATGAGTTAAAATTGGGAAGAATGGAAGAATATTGTCTAATCTGATCCAGAGGATTATTTTTGGTCTTTTTTATAATGAATAAGCATAATTATATTTACTAACAGATTATGGTTTTTTTTATATATATGGTATTGATAGTTTATTAAGATTAGATTAACTACGACGGGATGAACTTTTTATTAAGAGGAAGATAGAGGTGAAGGGGAAGTCAAAAATTTTCCATTTCTTTTCTTTTTTTTTTTCCTCTTTATTATATGTTATGGAATTATAACAACTTTAGGTTAGAATTGAAATTTTATATTGTCATAGATGTTGTTTAATGCAATGGAAAATTTCTAGTATAAAACCCAATAAAATTTATATATAAAAAAAAATACTTATGTAACCAAACTCCCAGTTACTGAAGACATTTGTTAATCATGCATATACTAGACTTGGAGTCCCTAACATGGTGCCAGTGGGTGCTGTGGTGCCCACTGACACCTCTTCTGGTGCCTGCCAAGTGTTTTTAGGAAGTGGGTGGGGCCAGGTAGGGCTTTTGCCCAACAAGGCTTCTGATTGTCCATTGCAGATTTGATTGGCTGTTCAAATATTTTTTTTAATGTTCCTTTGGCAGCAGTTGCCATCAAAGCACAAGGATCTGCGCTGTATTACTGACGTTAAGCTGTGGCAATCATTTTGTTGATGGCTCCGCCTCCTGTGACAGCCATTTTGTTGCTGCACACACCATGGCATGTCAGAATTCCCACAGGCTCAAGAAGTTTAGGGACCCCTGTACTAGACACACAAAGAGGGACATGATATTGTACCCACTGGCCTTACCCCAACCTTTACACGTTTGGCAGACGGAATATAGATATCTGCATGCATACATACACTTGTCTGCATTCGACTGGGGACTATATTTTTTTGCATGGAAGAATCTGTATGGAAATATGCGCGCCATTTCACTTAGTAAAGAACCACAACTTATTAAGAGTAACAATTGTGTTCTCAAAAGATCTCCCTTTCTTTCAAAGAAAAAGAATACATCTGATGCTTGAACCCAGTCTATTGCTTGGCTCTTCATCTATGATCAGAATTTGAGAGAGCAACACACTCAATTTCAGATGAATTTAGTTGTATTGGATAAGACTTCTCTACAGTTAAGTATTCAGTTAAGAGTGTGTACACAACAGGCTACAATCAATTATTTTAGATACCTTGCATGAACCTACATCTCTTCACAGGCTTCCCACTCAACACATGAAGCACAGGGGCAGGGCCAAGAGGTGTGCTTCAGCTCCCCTCTGTGTACATTCAGTGTACACACTATTTATCTATTTATTTGTATGCCACCTCTCCAGAACTTGCTCAAGATGGCTCACAACTAACACAATAAAACAATACCAAGAAGTAAATAAAAACAAGTCAAACTAATAAGAGAAGCCAACAAAAACAAGTTAAAAAATACCAGGGAATAAAAGTCGCATAAAACGAACAGAGCAGTCTAAAATTATATTGATAAAACATGTTTAAAAAGATAAAGGTAAAGGTCCCCTGTGCAAGCACCGGGTCATTCCTGACCCATGGGGTGACGTCACATCCCGACGTTTCCAAGGCAGACTTTGTTTGCGGGGTGGTTTGCCAGTGCCTTCCCCAGTCATCTTCCCTTTACCCCCAGCAAGCTGGGTACTCATTTTACCGACCTCAGAAGGATGGAAGGCTGAGTCGACCTTGAGCCGGCTACCTGAAACCAACTTCCGTTGGGATCGAACTCAGGTCGTGAGCAGAGCTTTTGACTGCAGTACTGCAGCTTAACACTCTGCGCCACGGGGCTCGTCAAATTGTGTTCAAACATGTTTAGCAAACCATTAAAAAGATAGATCCCCTTCATTAAAATCCTGGGTGAAGACAAATGTTTATGTCTTGTGCCTAAAGGAAAATAAGCTAGGTGAACCTCAAAGTAGAGCTGCCAACTCTGGGTTGGGAAACTCCTGGAGATTTGGGAGCGGAACTGGGGTGGGTGGGGTTTGGGGAGAGCTGGGACTTCAGTAGGGTATAATGCCATAGAGTCAACTCTCCAAAGCAGCCATTTTTCTCCCAGGGAACTGACCTCTGTAGTCTGGAGATCAGTTGTAATTCTATGAGATCTCCAGGCCCCACTTGGAGGCTGGCAAGCCTACCTCAAAAGAAAGAGCATTTCAAAGATGAGATGCCATGCCACCACTGAAAAAGCCATGTCTATGGTTGCCAGCCACCTCACTTCTGGAGGCAGGGGCACAAAGTTCAGGGCTTGAGAAGAGGATCTTAACTGGTTGGATGGACAATATGGGACATTAGTATAGAATGAATGTTGTATGGTTGTGACTGCACATTGGATTGTCAGACAGGTACTCAGCAGGGAGGAAACTTCTCTTTCTCCAGCTGCCTTTTCAGAAACTCACAGGACATTCCATACTGTCATCCACTTAAATGAGATTGTGGATACTACCTCTCCAGCTGGGGTTTGTGTGATCTGTTTTGATAGCTGTAATTTGTTTCATTGTTGATGCTTAGAAGATTGTCCCTTTAGGGAGACTGTGGTATGTTCCTGGGTGGACTCAAGCCCATAACACTGAAAGGAAAATGCAGAGTAGGAAGAAGAGAGAAAGCTGGAGGAGACCAGACAGACCAGAGGCTGTAAGGAGGACAGAAAAAGAAATCTTTGTGTTAAAAATCCTGCTTGTCTTGTCGTCCTGCCCGCATCAAATTGCACAACAGGGCAGAATATGTAGCAGTAGATAATGATGGAAATATATTGAAGGCTGTAACATGATTAGGAGCTTCAGCGTGTGCTACGCATAGCACTCTATTAATTTGGTGGATATGTCTTTTTTGTATTTTTAATTTTAAAATTACATAATTAACCAGAAATTATAATTCATTTCTTTACAAAAACGTGCAGCAAATTACATAATAAATTACTAGAAATTATAAGTTTATTGTACTATTATAATCATTATTATGATTACTTATCCATTACCTCTCTGTAAATGCATGCAAGTAAAAAAAAAGTACATTACCAAAAAAAAAATGCACTTCTAAATAGGACAAACAGAAAAGCAAAAGAATATGGAAACTGTGCTAAAATACTTTCTTATAGAAACCCGTCTACGTATTTAAAAGAGATAATAAACTTGGTTATAAAACCTACTGTGATGTTCCCCCCGGTCAAGGCCATGTTACCCGTGTTCCTCCGTGACTTTCCCTGCAGTGAAGGGCCGCCAAGGCCTCAGATCAGTGAGGGGAGATGGTTGCGCCATCTTGTTCTTCCTCCTTACTGTACTCTCTGCTCTTACATGCTGCCTGAGCAGAAATACTTCATCCTCCCTGGCCTACAGCAGATTAGGGTTGCCAGCCCCAGGTTGGGAAACACCTGGAGATTTTGGGGGTGAAGCCTGAGGAGGGCGGGGTTTGAGGAGGGGGAACTTCAATGCCATAGAGTCCAATTGCCAAAGTGGCCATTTTCTCCAGGGTAACTGATCTCTATTGGCTGGAGATCAGTTGTAATGACGGGAGATTTCCAGCCACCACCAGGGGGTTGGCAACCCTATCGCAGATCCTCCTTAAATAAGCCACCCTTCCAATCCCTTCCTCCAGCTTGCTCCTCCCCTCCATCGTTTCACCCAATCGTAAGTGTCTCAAGCTGTAGCCACCTCCGAGATCCCACCCCCCTCCCACGGCTTGATGATGTGACTGGCTCCACCTGGATGCCAAACGTGTTTACTTAACCCAGAGTCTGCAGCCCTAGCCCTGCCCATTCTGGGTGCATTCTGGCCAACCTGCTACAGCTGCTGGGAGGGGGGGCTTGTTTCAGCCAAGGTGAGTTGCTCCTGCAAGTTCAGGGCAGGTCTCATCACTAGACAGACACTTCCAATGATTCCAGTGTAACCAGTCTCCTTTCCTGTTCACAGCCATGTTACCTTGCCACTTTTTTTCAAAGCTGTACTTGGAAAAGATGAGAAAAACAATGGTTGCCTCAACCCATGCAACAATAAATTAGTAATTCAATATGTGCAAGTGAATGTTGTTCAGTTGCATGATATTTTTCAAATGTAAATTAAGCTGAATTCAAGCTGTTCAAAGAGAAGCTACAGTGGTTCAATAAAGCTTAATTTGTTCAAAATGTTGCAAGTTAAACTGTGTTCACTGCACGTTTACCACAGATAGGTTCATAGGTCTAACCATGCTGCTTTCTTTATCTTAATGGCTCCTACCCATGGCTGTTGCCTCTCAGGGGAAAAATGAGGTATCCTGCATGCTTTTAGATTTTATTTACCTTATTTATAGTCTGCCTTTCTCACAGGGAATCAAGGTGGATTACATAGGGTGAATCAGTACAATCAACAAAATGGGACATTCAGTAGCCAGTGCATTAGGATATTTGAAATCTGGGACCACCAGAAAGAAATTGAAGTATAGCATAAGTATTAATATGACACATTAAGTGGCACAGAAATTACACAATAGGATCCTCCTTACAATAAGCTATACACAGCAGTATACACCACAAGTCAGCATCCTTTATCCAAGTAATTTTGTGAACCATTTTGTACAGTGTAACCCTTTTAAAAAAGGTAAAGGTCCCCTGTGCAAGCACCAGGTCAATTCCTAACCCATGGGGTGACGTCACATCCCGACGTTTACTAGGCAGACTTTGTTTACGGGGTGGTTCGCCAGTGCCTTCCCCAGTCATCTTCCCTTTACCCCCAGCAAGCTGGGTACTCATTTTACTGACCTTGGAAGGATGGAAGGCTGTGAGTCAACCTTGAGCCGGCTACCTGAAACCAACTTCTGTTGGGATCGAACTCAGGTCATGAGCAGAGCTTGGACTGCAGTACTGCAGTTTACCACTCTGCGCCACAAGGCTCATAACCCTATTAACCCTATTACCTGCACAGAAAAGCCCTCTAAATAATTCAGTTTTGTATAGTTTGCCGAAAGCCAGGAGAGTGGGAGCTTTCCTGACCTCCTCAGGCAGGCCATTCCCCAAGGTGGGAGCCACAACGGAGAAAGCACATGGACATGCAGCTGTTGCTTCTTCCCATTTGCAGTTTGGTACCTGCAGAAGCCACTGTTGACATGAGTGGAGTTGTTGTGGTGAAGCATAGGTAGAGAGGCTGTCCTGCAAGTAAGAGAGGCCAAGACCATGAAGGTACCTTGAAGTGAGCTTGGTAACAAATGGGCAGCCAGTGGAGCATCTGCAGAATGGGAGTAATGTGCGTGCTCTGTCCAGCTCCCACAAATACTCAAGCCACGGCATTCTAGGCCCGATGGACTTTCTGAGTTGATTTTGAGTGGAGGCCAATGTACAGTGCATTACAGTAGTCTAGTCTTGATATTACCATGGTGTGGGCATGGAAGCAGGTGGCCAGGTCAAGCATTTCAATGTATAGGGCCATCTTACAGGCTAGGTTGAGTTGGTAAAAAGTCTTCTTCTTTTTTTTTTTTTTTTTTTTGCAGCTGCATTAATTTGCTTTTCCTCTGATAATGCTGGATCCAGTATGACCCCAAGGTTTTTAACTGAGTCAGCATCAGTTTAACCCCATCACAGTGAGAACAATGTCTGTCAAGGCCCCCAATTTCCCAGTTTCTGGAAAATTCTAGCAAATAACCAGAAGAGTTGCACCGGGTTGGGGGTTAAACCGCCGTTTCCCCTGCACCATGACCACTCAGAACTGGGCCCCCTTTGCTGCTGCTATTTCTTGGTGTCATGTCTAGTTAAGCCCTAATACGTTTGCTGTACTATACAGGTATAATATAGTGTACAGGCCCATCAAGTATCCCACCTTTGCTTGTTGCCTTTCAAAATCTCCCAGGTGGTTGAGGGGCATTACCTTCTACACTGCCAGTACCTCCATGGATGTGATTCTGGTATCACAAACTTGGATTAAAGAAATCAGCCTCACCTTCCCAAGCCACAAAATACTTCCTCCAGAATGATCCCACCACCTGAAACTTCTTGTCTCTCTGCAGGGATCATAACTATCCCCTGCCTACCCCATCCATGCCAGGCCTCTGCACCCCTACTTCCTGCCCTCCAAGAGGATCCCGTCTACTCCCATCCACCTCAGCCTGCCTAATACCCCAAAAGATGCCACCTATGATACCCCCACCTCCAATTATTCCCATCTTACTTCTCCCTTCATTAGCTTCCATTCCACCCCCACCCCTGCCTCCCCAAGGAGATCCCATCCGTATCCACTTCTAGGCATAATCCGAAATCACTACTGAAGAACCTCCAACACCTTCTACTCTGCTGCCTCCAATATGGTCATCACTCTAGAAACTGCCCAGCATGGTGTGAGACTCCATGAAGCCACTAACTAACAACTTCATGCATAGGGTTGCCAGGTCCCTCTTCGCCACTGGTGGGAGGTTTTTGGGGTGGAGCCTGAGGAGGGCGGGGTTTGGGGAGGGGAGGGACTTCAATGCCATAGATTCCAATTGCCAAAGTGGCCATTTTCTCCAGGGGAACTGATCTCTATCTGCTGGGGATCAGTTGTAATAGCAGGAGACCTCCAGCTAGTACCTGGAAGTTGGCAATCCTATTAATGCACTACGTTGTAACATGCATTATTGCCAGAAGTCATGTATGAAGTCATGGTACATGAAGGCATGAAAACATTTGGCTACTTTTAGCACACACACACACCCATTGTAATGGGGTGGCTTTTCATATTGGACAAACATGTTCATGAAGCACAATCCCTGCTTCAACCTGGAATAAAAAATATGGACCAAATTTACACATGACTCAGTGCTCTGATAAGTAAGGAATCACTTGTGTGAAGGATGTTGAGCCTGCAACCCAGTAGTAAAATTACTGCATCTGTGTCCCTGTACAACTTTTGCTAGAAAATAACCACCTTCCAGACTCTGGAACAATAAGATGAAGCTCTCAATTGTGTTTCAAGTACTTTCATTCCTGATGAATGAATTCAGTACACTATAACAAAGCTGAAGGAGGCAAAACAAGTTTCTCCTGTTTGATATTAAGAAAGTTATACCTTAACTTCCACTGGTCAGGTCTTTCTCAGCTAGTCATATAAAATTCCATAGCATTGAGCATCCAAAAGTTGAGGCTCGAACTGCCAGCTTTTGAATTTGTCCCTGTAGAAAGGCCCTTAATGGCCATTTGATCCACAGTAATAAAGTGATAATATGTATCTCCATGCTGGGGAAAGCTTATTAAGCTGCATATCAAGCTGATGTTAAAAGCTCAAGAGCACGTTTTTTTCTAGTCAGTTGGCAACCTTACAGTGGGGCAGCAGAATAAACATCCATTTGGTGCCAGAACAGTCCAGAGCTAAGACCTCAGGACTTTATATATAAAACACTCTGCCTTGGGAAACATTTCCCTCCTTCCCACACATTTGAAGGGCCTTGCTATTCACACCACCCTTTCCCTCTCTTAAATATCTCCCCCCATGCTAATTTCTCAAAAACTCTTGGCAGGCTGCATCTTACTCTGGAAAAGGTTCAATCGCTGCTCTTTAGTGCTTTGAAATCTCATTAGACATTATGTATCTGGGTAATTTAGCCTGCTTTTCAGCCAGCAGTGATGTGCTGCTAAATCAGTAATTAATGCTTTTGCAGTAATAAAAAGGATTTGAACAAAAATCTAAACTCGCCTCTGCAAAAGGCTGGGGCAAAATGCAAAGCAAAAAGAAGCTGAGACTCTAAAAGGGTACAAGGAATTGGATTTGGGTGGATTGCACAGTCACAAAATGAATTGGATGTTAATGTGGAAATTTCTGCATGGGCAATTGAATATGATTTCAATAAGTGGAAAATTGGTCTCCCAGCTTTATTAGTGGAGTGAGACTCAGGGAATGTCATCTCCTAGCTGTACCTCAAATACACACAAATCCTCTCTGAACTTCAGTTTCACATAACCCAGAGATGAAACATAATCTCTTTCTCCAAGACTTTGCCCACTAGACCCCTCCTTATTGAATCTCCTTGGATAGATGTGCCCTGTTTATACTCTGATGCTTGGTAGGGGGGTGCAAACTCATTCTCAAGGTGCTTAGCAGAAGCCTAGGAGTCAATGACAAAGGATAGACAATTACTCCCAGGCTGCCCAACACTCTTGTAAACTCCCTCTGAAGCACTTCATCTTGATCACTGCTCGAAATATGATACTGTGTTAGAATGGACCAAGCTGGCTACTATGTTGTCCTTTAAAGGAGGAACATCCATTCACAGTGTATGGTGCTCACCATAATAGGTTCTAGATCTCAACCAGGCACTGGTGTGCTGTCCAAATTCCTAAGAATCCAGATGTCCTGTGCAACTCTTCCCTGACTATCGAATCAATTTCAGTTTTTTGCCAAAAAGCTGAAATGTTACCACATTTCAAATACTGCCCTGGTATAATAACTGTTCGGCTAAATTTAATTTCCCTGAACAGACTGTCCTACATTTGGAAAGCTCTACAACTTAGGGGTTATTTCTGCCTGAAGAGACTTTCAAGCAGTATTTTAAAAGCTGATTACATGCTAGTTCAAAGCAAATGTCCCACCACAGCTGAGGAGTTAAGCCGAGCGGGAGAAGTGGCTGATAGCAAGGGTATCTGTGAATTTATCTAAAACAACTTTGATTGTATTTCTCTAAGGTCAAACTTTGAAACAGGTTTAGTTAATGATAAGTGCCTACTTGCACTCCAGAATATCTATCCTTCCTCCATAACTGACAATACCTGCCGTCGTCTCTTAAAAGCAACTGATGTAGACTTCATGAAAGAAATTTCAGGACTAGATTTATGTACAACTGGAGAAATCTCATGTGGACACATGAAGCTACCTTATATGGAATCAAACCATTGGGCCATCAAGGTTAGTACTATCTATTCAGACTGATAGCTCCTCTCCAGGGTCACAAGTCTTTCACATCACTTACTGCTTGATTCTTTTTAACTGGAGATGGCAAGATTGAACCTGGGACCTTCTGCATGCCAAGCAGATGCTCTACAGCTGGGCCACAGCCCCTCCTTCTCTAGGCATGGCCCCTCCTCCAAGCATGCTGCAGGCCTTCACGTGGAAGAACTGGCCACACTGAGCAAAGGGAGTTAGGTTACAGTGTTTGTTTGTTGTACATGTAAGCACAAAAGAAACAGAGCCCATGGCCTGTTGTAGACAGAATATCCACCAAGAATTGCCAGAGACTTTCCATACCCAATGGAAAGGAATTAGTAAGAGAAAGGAAAATAGTTGAGGGGAGGGAAACATACAATAACTTTGAAACACTATACATCACTATGCAGTGACATTGAATTGCAAATACACAAACAGTGATTAGAATAAAAAAAGATTCATCATTATTGTAGACACATGAATATATCCCATTAAAACACAACACCCTCCTTCAGATGATCAAAAGGGACAGAATAAATATTCATGGAGGAGAGCAGTTCTGTTGATGCACTCTCCTCCCCTGACCCACACACATTTATTTAAACATATGCAAAAGTCATTGCCTGTATTATTGATATAGTATTAGGGACTCTGGGATCCCAATTGCAGAGAGAAAACCATATGTGTGTTCATATATACATACATAGGTTTGATACAGAAATTCAAATAAACATGAGTAGACTGGAGTAGAGCTATTATCCTGTTTCTCCAGATCTATCCATTCTACCCCTTTATACATCTGAAGAGCTCAGACATCAGCATTTGAGGTGTCTGAAAAGGACAGCTTCATAGAATCATAGTTGGAGGGGACCACAAGGGTCCTCTAGCCCAACCCCCTTCACAATGAGAGAGAGAGAGAGAGAGAGAGAGAGAGAGAGAGAGAGAGAGAGAGAGAGAGAGAGAGAGAGAGAGAGAGAGAGAGAGAGAGAGAGATTTCACCTGTTCTCAGCAAGGGAATATCTCTCTTAGCAACATGAAATCCAAACAATTAAATTCTAAGACTTTGCCTCAGATTCTTTATAAATTAAATACATATAAAGAATCTGAGGAAAAGTCTTAGAATAATTATTCATCGTATGTGTAAAGCAGATTGAAATGAACAGGAACTGGTCCTTGAGAACACAACTTGTACAGCAGATATTCTTAGTGCACTGTACACAATGTGGCCATTTTGATAGTCTACCCAGTGCAGAATTCCACATGACTTACTAGTCATCAAGAAACAGTGATATGAGAATTCTGTTCCGGCGAGCAATGATGAAATCACTCAGCGCCCACATGGACAATTTAAAGGAAAGTCTCCTAACTGAAGATATATTCACACAAAGAGGGGGTGAACCATGGGTGACGCGTGCTAGAAAAGTAGATCACATTAATGACTCAACCATGACCCTGAGGTATCTGTTCTATCTTTTCCGGTGACTGAGTTTGGCAACTGGGCAGGTACATAGCAGCTGCAAGATGTTACACAGAATAAAATGCAATTTAACTAACAAAGCATGATCGAGCCATAATCTTACAGTACACAAGGGTACTGTGCAGCCCCAAAGCTGTTTGGCATGCTGTTCAAAGTGTTCATTGAACAGCAGCATCAAGGTGATCTGACAAGAAGGACTCAACTCAGATGCAACCAAGCAGTTCATTCATGGTAAGTTTGGCTAGTGATCAAATTTGCACCAAAGTTTGCAGCATTCCAGTCTAAAACTATAAATGCTGGTTATAATCGACCCCTGCAATAACACTTACCATTCACCTTGCTAAAAGCTTTTTTTGCTTGAGCACAAAAGTCACTTAGCACCTGCTTGATGCTTTCAATTTATCACAAGCCATCCCAAGGCATGTTCCTATGAAACACTGGAAACTTTTCAAGAATCATCAGTGAGGTCTGTTAAATATCTACATTTTGGAGGCAATATGCTATGAAGCATGCCAACTGTTGCCATAAATAAGAGACTGTACACTATAGGAAAATAGGAGCTGCTAAGGCTCGGTGGTAGAGCATCTGCTTTGCATGCAGAAGGTCCCTGGTTCTATCTCTGGTACCTGCAGTGAAAAGGATCAGGTTGTAGGTAGTATCATGTGAGACCTCAGCCTAAGACCCTGGAGAGCTGCTGCCAGTCTGAATAGACAATACTGACCTTGATGGAACAATAGTCTGATTCAATATAAGGCAGCTTCATGTGTTCAAAATATAGCTGTTACTGTTTATAATTGGGCCTTACCTTGTGATTTTCCCCTAGTACCTGTAACATGTTATCTACCTTTGTCCAAAGGTAGGGTTGGATCCAACCAGCTTTTCTGCTGCTGGATGAGGAAGGAGGGATCTCCTTTCACCACCAAAAAGGCTATTCTAGGGATCATGAGACCTGCAAGGACAAAAGCCACATGTGACAAGGACTGTAACAGTTGGGTACGACTGAATGAAAAAGCTGCCTGGATCCTACCCATGGTATAAATTACCCATGCTTAGTTCTGAAATGTGTGATGGGTCTAGGATTATTTACTAATGAGTAATTTATGACAACTTCTTTATAATATGCCGTAGCAGCCTAGGTTTATGCATGTTTAATGATAAACTTACACTGTTACTCCTAGAAAATTGTGCCTGAAAATGTAGACATGTAAAATGTGCCTGTGTACACTTACTAGGAATTAGAGTTATGCATATTGATAAACCCAAACCAAAAATAAACGCAAAATTAGCCATTTTGGCTTTGTTCGGGTTTACCAAACGCCAAAACCTAGGGATAAAGCCAAAGCCGAACATGTGCTTCCTGAAAAAGTCAAATAATTATTCAGCTTTTTCGGGTTCAGCTATTTGCCTTTTTGCCAGGACGCATGGCTCTGTGCTTTCTCCCATTTTTCTATGTGTTTTTTTTACTGGTTTTGTTAGGGCCCCATAGTTGGGGCTCTTTTGAGATGGGGATCGTGTAATCAGAGCCATCTTGGTCTGACCAACCTTTCAGTGGGTTGATCTGAATCAAGCATAATGGTTTTTTAAAAGATGGGACTCACCAAGTCCCATCTGGAGGGATATACCCTCCAACAAAAAGAACCAGCTGACCACCAGGCTTCACCTGCGCGGATGAGCAACCTCCTTCAAACAGCCTCAGTGGTCAAGACTTTGGCTGGCTCCAATATCACCCCACCCCTGAAAACCTGCTCTGAAACTGAAGGACACCCCGAGTAGAGGCTTCATTTCCCCGCACCGTGACCATCTCTTGAAAACAGATTTTTGATGACCATAATAAAGGATTGTTCACAGGATGTCATTTGCCACCCAAAGGAATTTTTTCTGTGCCTTGTTTCTCTTGCATTTAAGCCTTTTTCCTCAGTTTGCATGGACATCATGCAAAGCGACCCAGAAACGACCCAGAAACGAAGGCAGCCCCTAGACTTTGAGGTGCCACCAGCCTGGGAATTGGCTCTTTCCAGCAGTCCTCCGCAATGCTGAACTTTTGAACCTGAAAACCGATGGACAGCTTGGCTCGCAAGTGCCTGGAGGATGGGAGCAACCACTTTGTGGTCCCATAAATTTGGACCCCCTATCCCAAAGTTCACCAGACTTTGGTGTCCATCTAGGGAGAATCCCTTGCAGCTATGCTGCAAATTTGGGGACTTTAGCTCCAAAAATCCCCCCAGGAGGTTGGGAGAAAATCCCCATACACTGTAATGGGACCAAATGTTTCGTTAAACCCGAAAATAAGTCGAATACCAAAATCATCCAGTTATGGGTATTTGGCTTATTCCATGTTTACAAAAACAATTGGGCCCAATAAACCCAAATCTGAAATTTACCAAAAAAAAATTTAATTTTTTTTTGCACAACCCTACTAGGAGTACTAACCAATACACTGTGGGGCTTACATCCAAGTAAACATGCATGAGATCAGGCATTAAGGCTTACTACCACAGATGTCTGTGTACAGTCAGGTAGTATTAGTGTAAGCTTTCCATAGGGAGGCAAGGGTAGTCATGAGACCCTAGGCAAGGATCATGCACGACGGCAATCAGAAGTCTTGGGATCTCATCTTGGCAGGGAGTACATGATTCTGGGCCAGCTCTAAAATGACTATGCAGTTGTGCACCTAGAAAAAGGGGCAGTGTGATACCCACCCACCCCCAGCACCGGAGGCTTTATTTATTTACTTAGAATGTCGATACTGCATTCCTTCCCAAACAGATGCCATCCAAAGCAATAACCATCACAATCCAAACTCTTAAACATAAACCAATAATACAACACCATAAAATTTAAACACAAATTTAAAACCAGAAATGACTAAAACATAGCCAAAAGACATCAACAAAGTTCCGGCAGAAAGTAACCAACTCAAGATGCCATTAACCACTTTCCATAAAAGCCACATTTTGATGCAGTGCTGGAAAGCCAGCAGAGCTGTGGCCAAATGTGCTTAACAGGCAAAGAACCGCACAAAGTGAAAACCACCACAGAGATGCCATGTCAGAGACAGGAGAGGGAGAAGGGAACAAAAAAGGCTACAAAAAAAAATGAGCCAGAGTGAAGTGGAGAGAAAGAGGAGTATATCAGCTCAACCTATAACTACAGTTGCCAACCTCCAGATGGTGGCTGGAGATCTCCTGCTACTACAACTGATCTCCAGGTGACAGAGATCAGTTCTCCTGGAGAAAATGGCCGCTTTGGCAATTGGACTCTATGGCATTGAAGTCCCTCCCCTCTCCAAACCCTGCCCTCCTCAGTCTCCACCCCCAAAATCTCCAGGTATTTCCAAAACCAGAGCTGGCAACCCTATCTATAACAAAAGACATGGCCTTCAGACACTTATGTAGTATGGAGAATTGGGGAGGCAAATGCATGCCTAACCTCCCCTGTCCCAGACGCGGCTGCTACCCACACAGGAGAGCGATATTTCCATGGGACCTACATGCTAACAATGCAATACTCTCTCATTCCATACACCATCACAAAAAGCATCCTATCACTATGGTTCTGCCTAACAAATGCAATGGGTGATTACAGACTAAACAGAAGGGTTGAAGGTTCCTTGATGCTTCTTGCATTTTGAATAAAATACCCCACAGAGTCTGTGGGAAAGAGGGAAAGCAGACAAATGTTTAAGGGGTGTCCCCCACCTCGATTTGAATTTGGGCAGAGAGCAGAAGAGGGAGCAATTGGAGTGCTTTTCACTTGACTTAACTAAAGTGTGAGGGGCAGCTTGGAGGATGTAGCTTGATGCAAGATTAGAGATTGTGCTGCCTGCTTTACAAGTGCTGCTTAATAAACACTGTTGAGAAAGTATTTCTATGTTTGCTTATTTAGACAGGTTGTATTTGAACATTTGTATACCACCTCTCTGGACCCAGTAGAGGTGGCTCACAATTAAAACAATACCAAGTGAACAGCAATAAATATAGCAATAAATAACAAAAAAAACCACAAATAAAACAATCCAAGTAACAAAATAGATGGCTGTGTTGTCTCCTTCCATATCATCAACAGATTAGCAATAACAACAAAAGACTTTCAAACCCCAGGAGTCTCCAAAGACATCTCCAAAGCCCTGCAAATTCTAGAAACAAAAGACAGATATTTCAGCATTTACTTCACATTTCAACATCATAATGGGAAATGCCATTCCTGTATTTATCACACATTACAGTTTTCAGGTGTAAAGTCCCCTGTGCAAGCACTGGGTCATTACTGAGGCATGAGGTAATGTCATATCACAACATTCACTAGGCAAACTATGTTTATGGGGTGGTTTGCCATTGCCTTCCCCAGTTATCTACACTTTACCCCCAGCAAGCTGGGAACTCATTTTACTGACCTCAGAAAGATGGAAGGCTGAGTCAACCTTGAGCCAGCTACTTGAAACTGATTTCCTCCAAATTTGAACTCAGATTGGGAGCAGAGCTTTGACTACAGTACTGCAGCTTACCCTTCTGCACCACAAGGCTCTTCTACAGGTGTACACTAAAGAAATTGTAAGTATACATTCGGTGATCGCTGCTTAATGTGTGAATATTCAAATGAGCGAGTTCTCAAGTGGTGCACACTTAAATAATGAATAATGCTAACTTGAAGCAAATGCACTCTAATTTCAGCGTTGTGCATCTATATTTTGTCATTAACAAAATGGAAATCATGATACTGACCCTGTTTTCATAATATACTTTGAATAAGATACTGCTGGGAAGCAGAAGCTGACAACACTATGTTGGAGTGGAAACAAACGGTGTTTATCCAATCTAAGTATTAATTTCCTGTGATGAATACTTGAATTCAAATCGACAACCTCTTAAACTTGACTTCTATTGACTTGCTTTGGCAGTTTCAGCAAATGCTGAAGCAGATTCGTTTTTTCCACTGCTATGCAACGTATTTCACCAATCATGGGTGATGTAACAGAGTTGCAGTGCAATCCTAAATTGAAATACACCCTTCTAAATCTATTACATTCAATGGGCTTATAATCTAATTCTGTTTACAATCACACGGTTAGATAAATTAAAATTTATCAACTGCAAAACATAACAAAACATAATCCACAATTCAGGAAATGTATCAGAAACAAATTGGGGGGAAATGGTGCAGCATTTCGGTGTGACTGATGCTGGGTTGGATCCAGCCAGATTTTTCACACCATCTTTTCCAGTTCTCATCTTTAGTACAACCAGTGACCCATGCTGCTTTTGTCATCACAGGACCCATGACTTCCAGCATTGCCTTTTTGGGTGCTGAAAGGGGACACCTTCTCCCTTTTGACCACTAGAAAAACTGGTTGGATTTGACCCCTAAATTTTAAAAGAACAAACATTTAACTTACACAATACACAAATGGTTGTTTTGAACATTTGGTTCAGAAGTTAGCCTCAGATATGCGGCAACAATATTTGCTTGGGAATAACTGTGGAACCTGGAGCAGAAGTACAGGAGACTATTGCTGGGGCAGTTGTCCAAGTGAGAGGGCAGAAGAGCGGCAATCAGAGCTTACTTTATTGCCAGGATACTGTAGGGATTCAAGGCCGGGTATTGCCAGCCAGTGCCAACTTGTTAATGTCTCTCATGTGTGAAGAGCAATTTGCAGTAAGCACAGGATCGATTTGTAACTCGCTCTCCAAAAATATGAGAGGGGCTAAAGAAAGAAAAATGGGAATGATGGCCTTGCTGGATGAAAGCCCACAAAGCTACAAGGGCAACAACCTGCTGGCCAGTCTCTTGGTGTGATTCATCAGGGAAGATGCAAACGTGGAGACATGAATTCAACAGCCACTGTCTGCATCCGACAGATCAATGGCTATATCATACCGGAGACTAGTTCAATTCTGGGCCTCTTTGTGCTACACAAAATAGAGTGCCAGCTTGAGATTGGCAGTGGAATTGTTTTTCTGGGGAATGAGGTAGAGCCAGTGACACCCACAGGCTGGGTGTAGGAGTGCTATGAAGGAATGGAACTTTGACAGGGGTTTGTTGTAGGCTCTGACCCCTCACAATGCCATACCACAACTTCCTAACCCCATATATAAAACAACAATAACCTATTCCTCCCCAAAGGAAGCCAGGTATTTAAAACATTAAGCTCAGGATCAGTGCTACAGAACCAAGAATTTCTATTTTGCATACATTTAAAGAAGCACTTCTGTTCACTGGCCTGTTCTCAACCGCTTTCATGTAGGCCCCATTTTTCTTCTCACTCTCCCCTTCCTAGTGCATTTATCTCCAGTCCAACCCCTGTGCAACTGGCTGCACCATGCAGGCAGAAGGGTCCGATCTTTTTGCCATTGCACTCTTCCCTGGTATCAGCCTCAGAACCAACTACAGCATACCACAGCAAGCACGTGGTTGAAGATCTGGTTCCATACTGAGTCTGTAGATGACCTAACAGGTCCCTTCAAATTTATTTCGACCCTCAACTGATATTTGTGAATTTGTTCCGATTCTCCTTCTATGAATAAAAAAGCCCTGATCCTTCTAACTTTTTCATTTGGAGAGAGATGCCACAGACCGCATGCTGAGTCCCAGAACTCAGGAACTGGGACTAATACTGGAAATTGAGGGAAGGGGAGAGACAGGACTAACATTTATAATTGCATTGTTTTATTGTAAACTGCTTGGAGTAACAAGGAAAAGAGGTATATAAACATAGTAAATAAATTAATAACATTTGCTTAAACAGATGTGATATTGAACAAGCACATCAAAGGGCGATCTGATGCCGATACATGCAAAGTATGGTGATGGCATGTTTAATCAACAAAACACAGTCCCAGCTACTGTTGAGAGCCAGTGAGGTGTAGTGGTTAAGAGCGATGGTTTGGAGTAGTGGACTCTAATCTGGAGAACTGGGTTTGATTCCCCACTCCTCCACATGAGCAGCGGAAGCTGATCTGGTGAAGCAGGTTGGTTTCCCCACTCCTACACATGAAGCCAGCTGGGTGACCTTGGGCTAGTCTTTGAGCTCTCTCAGCCCCACCTACCTCACAGGGTGACTGTTGTGGGGAGGGGAAGGGAAGGTGATCATAAGCCGGTTTGATTCTTCCTTAAGTGGTAGAGAAAGCTGGCATATAAAAACTAACTCTTCTTCTTATACCCCACTGAGTTATGTCTAACCACACCAATCATAGGATTTTATGTCCCTTCTTTTAAAACGACTTTGGAACTAAAGGTACCTTAGCCCCTGCTGATTCACATGATCACTCAAATAGGAATCTGGTGCAACTCAACATATCACTTGTTCCTGACTATCCCGTACTACTACTACTCAGCTTTCTGGGATTTTCTTATATAAAAATGAGTGCTTTATTAAAGAGATACAGCCTTCCACTGACCAATAGGGGCAAAGTCCTTCAGTTTCCCTATTGTTCTGTCTCTCCTTTTTCATTATTGGATATCCCTTATTTTGTTTGGGGGGAAAATTCTGATTTTACACAAATCCTCCCACTCATCACAGACACATTAATAAGGGCTGAATCACATATGTATGTTCATTGCTTGCTGTCTCATCATTCACCCACCCACAGCTGAACACATCAACTGCCTTCCCTAAAAAGTATTGTATAGAGCTGATGCCAGATGCTATGAAAGCTCAGTCTGTGATTACTTTTTCACACCTGCAAATCATTGCAATGTTGTAGTCACTGAAAGAAAAGAATGAATAGGTGACCTTACCTTTAATTTCCTCAGCTAATGTTTTCGGGGGAAGGATTGAGAAGGAAAGGATGTAGATGTTTTTGATCATGCATAGTCCCAACTACCATTAAGTTATAACCCCTATCAATGCAAAGTCATATAAACAGAGCCAGATTATGAATATGATTGACTCCTTTGTCAAACAACCCTGCCCCATCTCACTACCATGCACATGTATCAGAGGAGCATGCCTATTCCATTAGGTGCTGTGGAACACAGGGAGGATAATGCTGTTGCAGCCATCTTGTTTCTAGGCTACCTAGAGGCACCTGGTTGGCCACTGCATGAACAGACTGCTGGACGATGGACCTTGGTCTGATTCAGCATGGTTTTTCTTATGTTATTATGTTCTTATGTTGTATTCCCTAGCATCAGTCTTGCTAGCACATAAGCTACTAAATAGTGTTTAGTCAATCATACCTTGGCAATGAGAACTAAGAGGGGGACACAACAGGGTCGGGACTTACAATCCTGCCTTATATAATTCCAGTTAATGGGCAGCCTTGCACCTGGTGTCCCTGCATTTGTGACATTCTTAAGTATGCAAACCTAAGGCCAAACAAGCTGTGTCAAAGCTGCCACTAATCATATTATTTTCTTGCCAAGCCATAAATCACTCAGCTGGCACCTGAAAGATAAAGAATCCGTTTGCAAAGGACACACCATTAGAAGCTCTGTTCCGCCAGCCTCTCTTGGCAAAACCAGTCTCTTTATCAGCCAAGTGGCTTTCACTGAGCACCCTTTTTCCAAGTGAGCATACTGGCAGTAGTCCTTTGTAACCCAACCTTTAACTGCCAACCTACTTTAGCTCAGCTTTTGTGAGATCATAAATGAAAACGGTGGGCCTAGCGTTGGAGTCATAAAGGAATGCACTGATAGCTTGGCATGTCCTAACATACTCTCCAGTGGAGAAACACCTTACAGCCGCCAAGCTTGGACAAGAGGTGCCAACCTCCTTGCTAAATTCATGACTGCAGCTAGGAAAGAGGGCACAGGTGCTGCCAGAAAAACTGGGGCCATGGCTGAAGTTTACTTTCCAGTAGGGGGTCCTCTGATGGATATGGAAAATTCTCATTAGGATATAATAGGCTCATGAGATCTGGCCCTGAGAGACTGCAGGGCATATGGCTGTGATGATAAAATCATTGATAACTCTTCATGTACACACCACTGAAGTTTCTCCTCTAAACATTTTCTAGACTGGTTGGTCATTATGAACCAAAACAGAAAGAGGAAGAAAAAAAACCTTAATGCCAGGGGGAAAAAAAACAGGTCAACAAGAAGGTTGACACCATAAAGTAAAATTATTCAAAATACCAAATTCAGTATTTATAGCCTAAGAAAATTTGAAAAAAAGAAGAATAAACAGGGGGAAGAGGGGAAAAAGTCATTTCGATTAATTACTGTATCCGCCATTTATAAAAATTTTAAATGTAATTTCCACAATTATTAATCTAATCGTGTGTTGTATTTTGAATAATTTTACTTTACGATGTAAAGTAAAACAATTTGTACTGGTGTGGGAGCCAGTATGGTATAGCGGTTAAGAGTGGCAGACTCTAATCTGGAGAACTGGATTCAATTTCCCACTCCTCCACAGGAAGCCTGCTGGGTGACCTTGGATTCATCATCACAATTCTCTCAGAACTCTCTCAGCCCACATGGAGGCAGGCAATGGCAACCAACCTCCAAACATCTTATGGGGTCACCATAAGTCAGCTGTGACTTGATGACATGCACACACATACACCCCACTGAGGAAGGCCTATTGGCCAAAACACATTTGGTTTTAATGAAAATGTTTACTATTTGTATTGTATTAAAGTTGTATTAATTCATCATATGTAACCCATTAGTATTCATTCTGTTATTAGGCCTCTTGGTTACCTGGCCATTATGACCCTCAGAATGAAATCAATGGGGAAATTGTACAGTTAGGAATTTTGAGTATGATTTCACAGCACACACAGTAATGGGCTGTCAAGTATCATGGCAAGGGATTAGGTATGAAATACCTAAGCTCATACTGGGAAGAAAGGTCTATTCTCTCGATTTATGAGCGCTCTTAGTTTGATATCACTCTAGTTGGAAGGGTTCTGTGGATCAACAGTAATTCAGGAATTCATCATCAAATTGACTTTTAAAAGTGTTTCACTATGCTGCCCACAGCTGCAAAATCTCTATCCATCTAATCATACATATGGAGGTTTGCTTTGGTGGATAACTCTTGTCGAGATAAAACAAAACTTGACCTTGGTGAGCTGCCTCCTCTAATCTGGCACAATGCTAATAAAAATAATAACAGCAGTTGTAGATCAGGCAGATAAGACAGCTAGGGATGAATGAGGAGACGGGTACCAGGAGAGATCACCTGCCCTTGCTAACTCCCTAATGATTTGCACCGAGCCTTTTATTTCCTACAGCAACATTTTACAATCCCTTGAGACAGAAAGCAGTTAATTAGACTTTGTAACCCACTGTTTGTGATGAAAGGGAGATGTGATCAGCTGTAATGCATTCAGCATTGGTGGATGGGCAAGCAGGATGGAGCCAAGCTATTCCTGCTCCTTTTCATCTCCCGACATTACGGGTTTTTTTGTACAGCTGGTGTTCAATTACCTCTTCTCACATAAATACTTTGATTCAGCACCCTGGACAGAGCCACAGCTTTCAACAACAAATAGTTCAAGTGATCTTTACTGAAAAGGCAAGATGAGAGCAGATCAGGCTCATTAGCGCAGCTTTTTCACATGTGGCTGTTGGGGAAGTCTCTGCAATCTTTGATGCCAGTGGTGGGAACTGTAACTAGGAGGAAGGCCTGCAACATGGCCCTGGAGCTACCAGTGGAGCAGATGCCAGCTAGGTAAGTCCAGGCTGGTTCAGTATTTCCTTTGCTTTTAAACCATAAAGGGACATGGGGGTAGACCTGTTCTCCATAAGCCTGGTCTACCTTCCCATAGGAATTCATGGTCAGTACACCTGGCCTCTCGAAGCCAGGCCTACCCCACTACCAGCTGTTAGTCTGCTCAGCTGTAGGGCTGCCTCTCTGGTCCCTTTAAATGTTAAAGGGCTAGTCATTTCTATGATAGTAGACTTGGCCTCTGGAAGCCAGGTCTTCCTAGATATAATGGCCCTTTAAAATTTAAAGGGATTGGAGACATACCAACAGCTGTTTGCTAGGGCCAGCTTCCCTTTTCTCCCTCCCTCGATCCCTGCTCCTGATGCCTACTGGGGGAATGGGAGGAGGAAATTTAAAAAATGGAACTGAAATCCCGGAATGCAGGGGAACCCTCCCAAAATGTAATTCTGAAACAGTAATGACACTCCCAAAAAGTCATGATAATGAAACTAGTGCCCTCCTTGGAATCTAAATCCAAACTTCATATACACTATTTTGAAGTACACACCCCTAGATCACTCTCTAATCAGCTTCTTATGTCTTCTGAAGTATTAAGCCTCAGCCACTGTCACAGGAAAGGAAATGGAAAGTTGTTAATAAGGATCTATTAAATGTTGGATTTGTGCAGTAAATGGCTTATCAAGCTTTGTTTTTAGAGGACTTACGCATAATAATGTTATTTCATTCCAAAGTTAATTTGACCACACTCTAACAGAGAATCAAATCCATTTATGCCCCCTTAAAATCAATAAGCTTAAGGAAGCTTTAACTCCATTTTGGACTGTGGCCTTTATCTGAAGCAAATCTCACCAGCTTTGTTTTCAGTGAACTAACCTGTGTTATAAGCAACATACCATTCTTCAGGTCACTCTCCTTATGGTTAGTTTTGTATTTATTTTATTTTATTTTAGCATTTTGGCATCACTATTTTGGTCAGAAGGATTTTGTAATTTGTTTACAAAATATAAAAATACATTTAAAGACAAAACCAAAATAGTAACAACAAGAACAACAAGAACAACTAAGACCTAAAAATAACACAAATAAGCAGAGAGTTGATCCAGTAATCCACCTTTTTGAAAATGTCATTAACTTTTAACCCAGCCAGAGTTTCTGAGCACAGTTCAAAAAAACAACAACTGGAGTTGTCAAACATACTCACCACCTGCACGTCCAAGATTGGGTCTAGAAGCATCCCTAAACTACTCCTTCTGTGTTACCAAACGGGTGCCAATCTCCAGGACTGGTCATGGCAACCCCAAACAGATGCATGCCACCACTGCCACCACTGTTCCAGCCACATGCCTAGCCCCTAAACGATATGGGGAAGGCTCTTGTGCGAGGCAGTGAAGCTGACATGAACACTCCTGTGTATCCTGAGCAGTCGGCAGCTGAGAACGGAGGCAAGGTCAATTTCTCCAGTGAGCCAGAGGGACTCCATTTCCTGTGCATCTCTGTTTCAGCAGAAGCCATGTCAAGGAATATGCCCAGGCATGTAGCCTGCACCAACACACACACCCTCCCTTGCATCATCGGACTGCTTAAGCAAAGCCATTCAGAGACATTGAGATAACGATCCCCGGATGTTAGCAAGACTGCACCTATTGTTTAGATCATTAAGCTCATCAGCGAGACTCCTTGTTTTCTCCTGAGGTTGTACAAGTCACTGGCATTAGAACAGATTTCCAAATTCCAACCTCCCCACCCAGGAAGCCGGCCATTAAGGGCTCTGCCACCTTTTGTTTTAGCAAAGCAACAACCTGGATAATCCAGACAGCCCCCACCCCCTGAAAAAGTATAACTGAGTCCTGAAAGTCCATACGATCCCTACCTTAGGACTTCCTCTTGCACACAGACTGTTACTCTGTTGGAGTGGGCAGCCGTGCTGGAGTACGCAGGGGACAACCCCTGCCCTCTTTTTATCCCAGACCTCCCCGGCCCCCTTTTTATTCATTTTTGAGCCTATGGAACTCTGGACTACAGGAAAGGTATCGTATATATTCTCTGTATGTTTGTGTAGCACCATTTGAATGCTTGAATACATAAACACTATTTAATTTGGAATCCTTTTGTCTCTGTCATCATTTTAAAGGGCACAGAATACCGGCTCTGGTATACAAAGGTTGCTCCCGCTTTATAAATATTGTAGTTTCCGATTGCTTGCTAATTTCCCCATTTAAAAAGAAATTCGGGTAACATCTGTTGGAATGTGACTCCATCCACAACAGGCTGATCATTTGATCCTAAACCAACCAAATTGCCCACCATTAATATGTCCACTTTATCTTTTGCCTCTGCCACTATCATACATAAGTCAACTCTGCCTCACTTGGAGCAGAGGAGAAGAGAGGGTATACTGGGCATCATCAGCACATTCACAATATTTAACCCTTGGTGTCTGTTTATATCTCTCAGTGGCCTCATGTAGAAGTTATATGTCATGAACAATTTATCTTTTATCACATTTTAACTATTCTTATTGTGTGTTCATTACAGTTGAAGTGTAATAAATTAATGCAATCTTCCACACATTCTCTTTTGATCCATGTTTCTTTCAATCCTATATTAACCTGTCAGTTTAATTACAGCTTAATTAGTCTGGCATTTCCTCACAATTATTTAAATGGAGCAGAATCATCATTTTACTTTGTAAACAAGGTTTGTAACATGAAGAAACAGGGTCCTTTTCCCCTACCTTTATTATAAGAGGGTAGTCAGTGTGTTAAGAAACCGAATATAAGTTAAGTCACCCCACAGTGAATGCCCCACCTATTAGTAGGTAACAAGTACATTAGTATAACTTTCTTACTTCTCTCTCACCATTGTGCCATCTGGTAACTGGTCTTCAGCAACTCTCCATTTTATTTTCTGTTCAGTTTTCAAGTCCTCATATACTTCCAGACTTTTCATTCTTTGGTTCGATTTACATCATTCTATTTATATATTCCTCTTGTTCTTCTTTGCATGTTCCATTAAATTATGGAGCAGCCTCCCATTTTGTGACCTATCCTTATGATTGCTTCTTCTACATAGTTTGCATTTGCCCCTCTCTAATTCTGTCTTATTATTATTACATTGCAATAAAAAAAAACAATGCTATAAATCTAGCTTCTTCATTAGCTATGGTATATGGGAGATGGAATCTAACTTCTGGGTTTCTCAACTCCTGAAGGAAAAGCAAGGATTCCACACTGGAACCTATGACCTACACTTCATTCCTTGGTGGTTTTGCAAACAAACAGTAACCCCCAAAGTAATCCTTCGGACAGGAACAGCATGCTTCCGTTTGGATGAACAAAAGAAAAATGAAAGGGTATCTTCCCTTACTTTCCTGGCTTCTGTTGGCTGTAGTAGGCATCAGAGCTTGATAGGGTAAAGCATAATTCTAGGCAAAAAGGTACTTCTACATACATTGGGGAAAGGAAGATTTACAGTGCAATCCTAAATCCTAGATCAAGGGGCTTAGAAGGGGCATAATTCCATTTAGGATAGTACTGCTAGTCCTTCAGTTGGGTATTGTCAAGCATCTCTCTACAGATCACAGAAACACATAACTTGATTGCTTGGGATCAGCAGAAATTTCTCTATAAAATGTTAATTGTGGTTTTAAAACAAGAATTAGACTGTCGCTTGAAGCAACTGGTATCAATGGCATTCTGTTTTTGAACTTAAAAATTTCAAATTTGATTGCAGTCCATTTGATTTAGGTTTCTGAATAATTTAGTTTTGTTGAGAAGGTTTACCAAGAAATTAAATGTTGAATTTCTCACAATAAAAATATTACTGGAAAACATTACAAACATCAATCCTATCCGTTTATGTCTTTTTTAGAACCAACAGGCTGAAATTAAATCAAAAGAGTTTCCGTCTAGACATTAGGAATAATTTTCTAACAGTTAGAGCAGTTCCTCATGGAACAGGCAGGCTTCCTCAGATGGTGGTAAGCACTCCTTCCCTGGAGGTTTTTAAGCAGAGGCTAGATGGCCATCTGTCAGCAATGCTGATTCTATGACCTTAGGGAGATTGTGATAGGGAGAGCATCTTGGCCATCTTCTGGGCATGTAGGGATCACTGGGGCGGGGGAGTAATTGTGAATTTCCTGCACTGTGCAGGGGGTTGGACTAGATGACCCTGGTGGTTCCTTCCAACTCTATGAGTCTAAAGGAAATAGAGTTGTAGTAAAATTTTATTGTTCAGGAAGATGTTTTTACAAAATGTCAAGGGCTGTAGTTTATGGCACTGTTTATTATTGTATGCATTTCTTGCTTTTACTGCATCGTTTTCTAATTTCTGTAATCCAGTTTTGCATTGCTTATGTCCCCACAACAGACACCCTATGAGGTAGGTGGGGCTGAAAGACCTTTAAGAAAGCTGTGACTAGCCCAAGGTCACCCAGCTGGCTTCTTATGGAGGAGTGGGGAATCAAACCCGGTTCTCCAGATTAGAGTCCACCGCTCCTAACCACCGCACCATGCTGAGGGGGGGGGGGAGGAATTTCACATAGAATCTACGGCACATTATAATGTCAGTCCTCTGAAACTGCCATTTTCACCAGGAGAACTGATCACCATAGTCTGGAGATCAACTGTAAGCATGGGAGAACTCCAGGCCCCACCTGGTGGTTGGCAACTCTAAACACCAAGTGCAAGGAACCCCCTCATGAGCAGAGTTTTTAACCAGGCCAGCATCATGTTTAAGCCAGGCCCTGAGAGTCTGGAAAACAATACCCTCCCTTTGTACTCTACTTCCTCTTATTACAAGCATTGTCTAAGGATTGCTGTACATTCTCTTCTGCTTCTTCTCCCATCTCCCCAAACACCGCGCCACACTGCTGTGCATATTAACAGGAGAAATGCTTAGCAAAATATACGAGCATGTTGTAGCATCTTAACCTTTCCAGAGCTTTTCCCTTGGCCTCTGTCATTCTGCCCCTTTGCCCATAAATTAGCATGAGCTCTTGTTGGAATGCAGGGCCTGCTCATTTCTTTTATGGTTGCGGAGTTAAAAGGCGGCTTCACCTTGGCTTACACTGAGTGGGAAACGCTGTATAATGGGCTAATTGGAAATTACCTTAACCCGCATCACATGGGAACCCCTGACTACAGAGAAGGTTGCCTTATTTAGCTATGCTTTGTCGTTAGCAGCTGCAATTGTGTTGCAGAGCTCTCATTTACTCAGCATCTAAAGACGCCTATAGCTTCTTGTCTTTATTGCTAGGGATGCTGGCATTTTAAACATTGAAATTCAATATGTTTTATATGTTTAAAAAATTAAAAGCAATAATTCTTGTAGAGAGTGGGATTAGTAATACAGGGATCTTTTCTTTTAAAAATGTTTATATTCTTTCTTTGTTCCTTCTGTCTCCCTTGTTATGGAACCACGTGCATGTTTCAATCAGGCCAACAATCTAGGGTTGCCATTGCCAACTCTAGCTTGGGAAATTCCTGCCTTGAAGGCAGAGTGTGGTGAGCGGAGTGAGCTCAGTGGGGATGGGATACCAGACAGCCCACCATGCAGTGCTGTCATTTCCTCCAGGGAAATTGATGTCTGTAGTCTGGAGATCAATTGCTATTCTGTGAGAACTCCAGGCCCCATGTTGAGGATGGTAGTCATACTTCTAAGCATCCCTTCATCCAAGAGGTCCCTTCTGGCTTGGACCAAAAATTGGGCTGTCTCTGTGGTTGCCTCCTGTCATGGAATAGCCTACCTGAGGCTGTATGCCAGATTCCCAACCCCCTTAGCCTTTAGAAAAGCCTGCAAAACTTGGCCATTCCAGAGAGGCCCTTTTGTTGATAGTTGTCTCGTGTCTGGATTTTGAGATGATGTTGATGCATCTGCATAATTGAAAATGGCTGGTGGGTGATTCTTTCTAATGTCAATAAGCATGTGGACAGGAATGAGCCTGTGGACACTGTGTATTTGGATTTCCAAAAGGCTTTTGACAAATTTCCCAACCAAAGACTAAGCAAACTTCATAGTCATGGGATAAGAGGACAAGTCCTCTTATGGATTGAGAGCTGGCTGAAAAATAGGAAGCAGAGAATAGGAATCAATGGCCAGTTCTCCCAATGGAGCAATCAATGTGAGCAGCGGGGACCCTCGGGGACCTGTGTTGGGACCGGTGCTTTTCAACCTGTTCATTAGTGACCTGGAGTTGGAGGTGAACAGCGAGGTGGCCAAGTTTGCAGATGACACCAAATTATTTAGGGTGGTTAAAACAAAATCAGACTGTGAAGAGCTCCAAATGGAACTCTACAAACTGGAAGAATGGGCATTAAAATGGCAAATGATGCATATTAGAGCAAAAAATCCCAAGTTCACGTATACACTGATGGGATCTGTGCTGGCAGCAACAGACTTAGAAAGGGATCTTGGGGTAGTAGTGGATATCTTGATGAAGACGTCAACCCAGTGTGTGGCTGCTGTGAAAAAGGCAAATTCCATGCTGGCCATAATTAGACAAGGAATAAGAATAAAACTGCTGCTATCATACTTCCCTTGTACAAATCTATGGTGAGACCACACTTGGAATACTGTGTACAGTTCTGATCACCACACCTAAAAAAGGGATATTGCAGAACTTGAGAAGGTGCAGAAAAGAGCAACCAAAATTATCAGGGGACTAGAGCAACTGCCCTATGAGGAGTAGTTAAAACGCTTAGGGTTGTTTAGCTCGGAAAGAAGGCAGTTAAGGGGAGACATGACAGAGGTCTATAAAAGTTTGCATGGTTTGCAGAGAGTGGTCATTGGGAAGCTTTTCTCCCTCTTAAGTCTTCAGAACTGTGCAGCTGGATGCAATAATACTAGAATGTGGGGTCATCTGCTGAAGCTGGAGGGTGAGAGATTCAAAACTGATAAAAGGAAGTACTTCTTCACACAACACATAGCTATATTGTCGAACTCCCTGCCCTAAGATGTGGTGATGGCTGCCAACTTGGAAGGCTTTAAGAGGGGAGTGGGCATGTTCATGGAGGAGAGGGATATTCATGGCTACTAGTTAAAATGGATACTAGTCCTGATGCACACCTATTCTTTCCAGGATCAAAGGAGCATGCCAAATATATGGAAACATATCCAGTTCACCAGATTAGCCTCCACCACTCATGTGGAGGAGTGGGGAATCAAACCCCTCCAGATCAGAGTCCACCACTCCAAACTATCGCTCTTAACCATTACACCATGCTGGCTCTCACTTCAGTGCCCTTAAGTCTTCAGAACTGTGCAGCTGGATGCAAGCCACAACTGTAGCTGGCATACATTTCCCCAATCCATTTTTCTGTGGTTATTTCACCTTTCACTTTGTCAATGAGAGAATCTTTGGGTTGCAATGGAGCCAAGCAACACAGGCCAAACCTAATTGCCCTTTAAAAAAACAGGCCTGAAGCAGGCCAGAGAACAATGAGCCTGTAACTAGGCTCAGCCTATAGCCAGGCAAGTCACATGCATAATTAAATTTGCCATACAAACCAAGATTCCAAACCATGGATTTTTCCCAGTCTGAAATCCTAATTTGAAGGGAAAGTCTGAAGCATGAGGCTTAGATCCAGCATAGCACTACTGTAGGCAGTAGGATTTCTGCCCAAAGAGTATAATTTTCTTGCCTTTCCACTCTCACTGTAGCCCAAAATGCTCCCCCAAATGCTAATCTTAGGAGAATGCAACCCCTACAAGCACCATGACAGGGAAGGTGAGAGGCAGAAATCAGTCTATTAATGCACTGGATCCAAACCATTGTTTGCCTGGTTGGACATAAAAACAAACTATGGTTTGCTTCACAAGCAGAATTCTCTAATTACGTGGAGAGTCCAAGATGGAGATAGGAACTTGCAAAACTAAAGATCCGCTAGACTCATTTCAACAGACTCATTAAAAAGTGGTTTGCTCTTACACTGGAATCATGCACATAATTTGAATATAGAGTGACTATCATAATCTGTTCCAAGCACAAATGGCTTAGCCTTCCTGTATGGCACCTGCATATTAGGTAGGAATGTGCAAATAAAAATGTTTTAAGGGTGTTGGGTCATTCTGTTTATTAAACATTTGTTTGGGTTCTTTAATTGTGATGTCATGTGTTCAGAGTAATAATTTCATTTGGGTGACATCCACTGATTTCAAAGGAAATGTGTTCCCATCAGCAACTCCTTCCCCTTGGGATGAAGTTCTCCAAAACCGTAGCCCTCACCCAAGGCAATGCCCAAAACTGTAGACAGAAAAGAGAAGAAGCCACCATTTTACAGGCCATGAAAGGCTCTCTTGCAGAATGAGCACTCGGAGTCAGGGGAGAAGTTTTCTTCATTATTTTCTGCATCCAGAACCCTGGTGTGGGTGGGGCTGGGGGCCTAATTACAGAAACAAAAAGGGGCATTAGACCCTGCAAACAGGCACACACCTGAACCCTGTGCTAAGTTCATTAATTTCAGCACTTTTCTTCCAGCTTAAGGGCTAAACTACACAGTGTGTGTAGCCCAATGGATATTTTAAAAACTTTTTTTAAAAAAAAGAGTATTTGTAAAATTTCCCCAGTAGAAGTTTTCAGAGGGACAATGAGAGCAGAGGAAAAAAGAGACCACACTATTCTCCCTCTGGAAATAGCACCCCTAGAGCTAGTATGGAGCTCAGTGAGAGCGATAACTCAGCAAGGCCTCCCTAACAGTTTGATATGTGGCTCTGAAGAGCTAGAAGCCATTAAACTGACCAATTCTTCCTGTCTCATCTCGGTAGGGTTGGCAGCCCAGTGCAGGTGACCGGCAGGAGCTTTGTGAGGGCATAGACAAGTAAATCGGTGTCTTTTCAACCCTGCCACATCACTTCCGGTGCAAAACAGGAAGTGGTGTCATCGTGCTGGGATGACACTCTTGGATTCCTAGCACTGCCCCATCTGCAATGATGTCACTTCCAGGTTCCCACCAGAACTGACAGGTGCCAACCCCCCCCCCTCCGTTTTTTCCCTCACCACCCTACTGGGCAGTGGCAGCAAACAGAGGCTGAGCGCAGGACATTTCCCACTGAAGTGGAAGATCTGGACATCCCAAATCTCAGCTAGGAGGCCAGGTGAATTTACTTGTAAATGGGAAATAGAGGGCCAGGTGTCTTGTCCAGGTTCGATAATACCTGCATTGAGGGTGGGACGTTTTTCAAGTGAATAGAGTTCTCCCATTAAAGATTAACAGTTTAGGCCATTTTTTAACTCATAAAGATGTTGTTTTGCCTCCTTATTTCCTGAGTATACAGGCACAATACATATAGCTAATGTGTGGTAGAAAGTTATAATATTTGCTTGCTTAAGAAACAGGATCTGCACATATATAGGTTTATTTGGAGTTTTCCTAGTATAATCACATTCTGGTGCAGTTTTGTGGCACCAAGCAAAATGTAATGAACCCAGCTGAAAGAGAAATAAACTGACACAAATGTCACATAGTAATGAACAAATACATTACAAATATGTATCAGCCTTTCTTAACTAAAAATGCAGGCGGGAGCGGGGGGAACCCAGCAAAGGATAAAACAGAAAGGAGGGAGAAAAATGACAGTGTGAGATTGATGCAGACAGATGACTAAGGAGCCATGCGTTCTGTGAGAAATATTACTTTCCTCACAAAATTGAGAGTGCCTCATTAGAAAGCTCTGTGTAATATGTGCAGAATTGTGCATGCGCACACCCATATGAGAGAGAGTGCACATTAATATTTCATCTCAGACTACTGGGTAGTGTAACAAAAATAAATGGGTAGAAGGCACGTCTGACTTGTGCAAAGTCCTCCATGGAGAAGGCATTTGTCCTCCAACAAGGATTCAATTATTCTTCATCTGGATTTCTGAAAGGGTTGCCAGCTTTTCAACTAGACCATTTGGATTTTCAGAGCAGCCTGATGTGTAGAAATTAGCAGGTGAAAATAGTACTAATCTTTATGCTGTGAAAAGCTTCACCTGCTGATTTGTGTTGGTTAAAATACTATTAAAGGAACAGAAGCCGGACAGGTTGCACTTTTCTGGACAGTTGGCAATCCTAATTTCTGTATCACCCTATTCTAAAAATTCAGGGTGCATTAAAGTTGGGATTTTGAGCACTTTTTCTGGCCAGGTTCCTGTGATATTAACAAACATAAATTCAGCAGGTGACGCTTTCCCCCACTATGCAGATACAATAAAGGAAAAGCTTCACCTCCTGAATATTTTTCAGTGTGATATCTCCAGCAGGGTTCAGTAAACATCACCCTAGATATAGGCTTAAGGTGTGGAGCAACTTGAGGTGTAAAGGAAAATATATTTATAGTAATTCCTCACTAGATAAAGGCTGTCTTGTATCCTGAAGCAGAAATGTTTTACTCTGCAAAAATGTTAAGCTTTAAAATGAGATTCCAGAAAATATTGTAGCTTGAAGGTCAACTTGATAGAGTATCAGATAGGAAACAGCTTGAACACGAACTGGTAACTACAGTAATAAACATTATATTATGAAAATAAACATTCACTCCAGAAATGTGAGACTGGCATAAAGAATAGAAGCACAGCTGTGTTATGGAGGAGGAATCACAACACTGAAACTGGAATTAAGCAGCAAAGAGAAGGGAGGCAATATGCAGAATATTTTGAGGCACAGGTGGCTTTGAGACATTGTCCCATATGTGTGGGAGCCACATCATAAAATCATGGTGTTGGTAGAAAGTACCCTCGAGTCGCAGCTGACTTATGGTGACCCAGTAGGGTTTTCAAGGCAAGGGACATTCAGAGGTGATTTGCAATTGTCTGCCTCTGCGTAACAATGCTGGACTCTCTTGTGGTCTCCCCTCCTAATACTAACCAGGACCGACCCTGCTTAGCAGCCAAGATCTGACTAGATCAGGCCAGCCTGAGCCATCCTTAGGCTCAGCTAAACCATTATGTGAAATAATGAATTAATTAAACGAGCTACAGTTAGTGTGATCACCCAATATGTATGCTGCTTCACTAACTATGGTTAGCTAGGTGAGGGGTCTGGATGGTGAGGGATCACAAAACAGCTGGAAAGATAAAATCTATAATTAAAAGCCAGGGGGAAAATATGGTCTGGTGCCTAAAAGACAGTAAAGTAGGCACCAGGCAAGCCTCAAGGAGGTGGGTATTCCAAAGGAAAACCACAGAAAAAGCCTTATCTCTAGTCACTACCCACAGCACCTCTGAAGGAAGGAGTACAAAAAGCAGTGCTTAAGAGGAAGATTGAACCTGGTAGGATGCACAATACAGGAGGAGGTAGTTCTTGAAGTACCCTGTTCCCAATGAAAAATACAAGGATTTGATACACATGTGTGCCTATTCAGCTAAAATCCAAAGAGTCTGCAGTAGCAGTTAACATCTGATAGATGGCATGCAATAGCAGTCAGGATCTGAGAGTATTTGCCACACAGCAATAACATCATCAGATCTAACAACATCTGGCAGGAAGGCACTTGTCCAGTGTCCGGGCCCCCAGCACAGGCGTCCGGGCTATTTACGCAGGCGTTAGCCACAACAGCACCACCCCAGTACACTAATGGAGCCTTCCGCCAGTGTCCCACTGGTGTAGAAGGCTGCGCAGGCGTCCCAGAAGGTGTTCCCGGGGTGGGCTGGGGGGAGGAGCTGCTGTATTGTGAACACCAGCATAGAGGAGAGAGGCTGCACCTCCTTTTTAGCATGCGCAGCCTCACTTTTCTCTATGGGGCAAAAAGGCCCCGTTTTACAAAAAAAAAAAAAAAAGCCGCTTAAAGGCTTTTTTTCTCGGCATGCGGGGAACAGCTTTAGGAGGTGGAGCAACTGTGCCTCCTCCCCGCCGTTTCCCCATGCCAAATCTCAGGAATGCACTGTAAGTCTCTGATGCTGTCATGCAGCTATTAGTATTTGATAATATCACATAGCAGGTAGAATATCAAACAGCATGTAGGATTCAGTATTTGGCAATATTTGGCAGCTGATACAGAAGATGCTGACATCTGACAAATATCAATATTTTAGTGATTTGACAGCAAGCATGCAGTAGAAATCATAAGTTGACGGTAGCAATAAAATTTAGTACATTTGGCCAATCAAAATAGGAAAATGTTGATATCACATTTGAATCCTGAAAATGAAATGTCAAATGTTGAGGTCAAATTTAAGCACCAGCAACATTTGAAAATTCATTGGAATTTGTGGCTTTGCACCATTTCAATTCAGCACTAGTAAGCAATCTGCTTCAGATTTATTGAAGATCTTTACAAGTATGTACTACAGAAGCCAGAATGTGACCCATGTGTGTTTTTAATTTTAGGATACTTTGCAGATGTACTCTCTCACATCTGTTCTGACTTGGACTTTAGGTTAACGGTGACAGGGTGGCTGGGTATCATCTTGTTCAATCTTTTGAGATACTTTTCAGTTTATTGAATTTGGGGATGTGGATAGGATCCTTGGAAGTTTGATGCCTACTGCCTGCCTGTCTGCCCTTGCCTTCCTGGTTGCTTAAATCTGCCAGGCAGGCTGGCTGACTCAGTTCAAGAGGTAGTTAACATTTCCTTAAGAGAGGGGGTGGTCGCCCCAGCCTTGAAACAGGCTGTGGTGTGTCCACTTCTAAAGAAACCTACCCTTGACCCAGGAGATCTCAATAATTATCAATCAGTCACAAATGTTCCATTTTGGGGAAAGGTGATTAAATGGGTTGTGGCTGGACCACTCCAAGCTTTTTTGGAGGAAGCGAATTGTTTAGATCCTTTCCAAACCGGTTTTAGGCCTGGGTATGGGACTGAAACATCCTTGGTCACCCTGGTGGATGACCTGCACTGGAAGAAGGACAGAAGGAATGCAATTCTGTTGATTCTTCTAGACCTCTCAGCAGCTTTCAATACCATCAATCACAGTATCCTTCTGGACTGCCTATCTAGACTGGGCTTGGGAGGCACCATTTTGTGGTGGTTCTGGTCCTAAGGCAGTAGTAGAACCCAGTCCTGCATTGGCACCCATAGGTCCCTGGCTGCCACTCAAAACCAGCCATGTGTGGCAGCATATGTCCCAATCACACAATATGTGCACAAAGATGCATGCTCCAAATTATATCCCAACAAGCCCAGTTCTCATGGCCATTACATACATACAGTCGTGTGCATGATCATGTACAAGAGCACAAAGAGAACACTTCGCTTTTTTTGTACAAATATCCAGCCATATATAAGGTTTTTATCTCATCCTACCACTTCAAAAAGCACTAAGGACCCCACAAATGCACTCATCCCTGTAGAAACTAATGGCTGTTACTGTGGGCCATAAATCTGCCATACAACAACAAGAAGAACAGAGTCACATTTGCACACTTATGTATATGGAAGTTAATTACAGGTAAGTGGAAAACAATCCATTTGCGTTCAACAAGCTGGTCTATACACAGCCATGCATAAATCCAAGCCATACATACCTATTTATACCACTCCCCATCACGCCAAATGCATCCTTATTCTTTTCTACCCATCTGCCTGGAAATCCACAGACATGGGCACATAAAAAAAACGAGACCTGCCTGTCAAGTTAAAATTATGAAGAGCAGAGATTCCTAAATGGGCCTCTTTGTATATTAAAAGCACAGCCAGTTCTCAAAACCATAATAGCAGAGAAGCCTAAAATTAACACAGTTCCTATTTATAGCCCTTTGATTAGAAGCTCGTCACCTCCAAGTTTTTATTCCCTTTATCCATTTATAAGGCCATAACACAGTTTGACTCGAACTAAATAGCCTGGTGTCCCATGGATCTCTCCAGAACTTAATGTGCCATTCAGATGCAGTTAAATTAGTAATAGACAGCAGTCTGTGCACCACAGGGCTCTTGCTGCCTCAGAAAGCACTCTTTAGTTCCTGGTTTTCTCTCTCTCTCTCTCTCTCTCTCTGTCTCTGACTTCTGCAGCAAAGAGACATCGGCAAGCTCTAGCCACCCTAACTTCCTGTGAGAAGGTACCTCGTAGCCAGTAGTAACAACATGCTTCTGAAGGAGGAACAGAAGGCCTGAGCTCTGAATTGTGCAGCTGCATTTCCCATCACCTCTGATTTGGACATTCTGCCATTACAGTGACTGCAAGCTTTGCCACAGCCAGCTCTCCACCATTAGCATAGTCAAGATTGGCTCATCTGTCTCAGAACCATCGGCACTTCCATTTACTTCTTTGCTGTGACTCCTGAGGGTGGAGGGGGATTGGTTGGCTGCCCGCAGCTCTCCAGGACAGCAGCCCACTGGGAACTTTCCTGGTAAGTCGAAGGGCCAATCTGCCACTGCCGTGGTTCTCAAAAGATGGAGATTCAGAGCACAGAGCTCTTCCAGTCCTCCTTACGTAACTGATTGTGCAGCACTGCTCCCTACAGTGGCCTCCAAAGGGAGAGGGTGGGAGGAGTGTAGCTCACACTGCTTCCTAGAGTGGTAATCCCTTCTAAGCATCCGACAGCAACAGTCAGCAAAATGCTTTCTCCTTCCTGACAAATCCTTGCTAAGTTTTGCTGAGCAAGAAATTTTAGGACGTCCAAAGTCCCCAGACAAGTTAAAGCATCTGCCTTCAGGGATAATTCCACTAAATTGGGCGAGCAGAGCAAGAGTGCCAACTTTATACTCAGTTAAAAGCTAGCAGTATTTATAAATGTCTGCTCTCTTTTGGAAATTACCCAGGTTGCTGATGGAGATAGAGAAATAAGGGAGCCTTTAAATTGTCTCTTCAGTTTGCCCATAATAAAAAAGCCAGAATGGAATGGAGGGGGGGGGAATAGAAGCTTGAGAGTATAACGCTAAGAAAAGATACCCCTTCTCATTGCTGTCTTCTGATCTGTTCCAATCCCTGTTTTCTTTACAACTAGCGTTTGACTGAAAAGTATTAAGCTTTCCTGGAAATTATAGCCCAGGCTTCCCCAGCATAGCACCTAAGGGTGCCAGGGACACCCCCCCCCAGCACTTCCCCTGGTGCCTCCTGAGCTTTTCAGAAAGTGGGTGGGTCCTTTGTAAGGCAGGGATTGTTACTGGCTGCCCTCATTCAAATGGAAGTATTTACCATGGATGTAATAGCAGCAGCAGGTACTGCAGGATCAGAAGGAGTAATAAGCATCTTAGCTCGTTTTTCCATTCCCTTCCCTTCAGGCTTCCCCTTCCTTTTATTCCCTCTTCTCTTTTCCTCACAGGGTTTCCTTGAATTCTCTTTATTCCCCTTCGGTGATTCTTTTGCAAAGTGAAGAGGGAGGCATTGCTCCATCGCTCCATTGCTCCACCTGCCGCAACAGCTGTTTTGGAGTGGCGCTCACCACCTCCTGGCAAAATTCCAAAGGTGCTCACAGGTTCAAAAAGGTTGAGGAGCCCTGTTATAGTCTATTCAGTTGGGAGAGTTTCATGTCTGTAAGCAGCTGCTAATTCTGATTATTTGGTGATGATGTAAAAGCATTCTCTTCATGCTCATACTCACCCTTCTCATTAATGTTACAACTATAAACCTTCCAGAGCTCAGCTCCACCATTGACAGTAATTCTGGAGCTGTAATCTGGGAAGTCCTAACTCAAAGTAAACTCTGCTTCCAGGAGAAGGCTAATGGGAGGAGAAAATGGACTAGAAGAGTGAATAGAAAAAGTGAAAGCAAAGCTGGAAAAGGCTAAAAAAAGTGGGTAGAAAGAAATGGAGAAAATGTTGACTAGAAAAATGTACAAGTCTGGAATAAAGATGGAAACAGGAGTTTAATCTAAAATGGATTTGCAACAGAATCCAAAAGTGAGGACAAAGTGAAGCAAGGAGATGACAAGGGGGAGAAAGGGATCGTAATGTGGAGTAAGGAAGTAGGGCTGTTGAATTAAAAAAAATTCGGTATAGTTCGGATTCGGCCGAATTCAGCCCGTTTAGATTCGGGATATGCCGAAGTCCGAACTCCCCCACTTCGGATCCGTTCAATTCGGCGGGAATTCAAAGTTCGGAAAAAAATTCGGCCAAATAAAGCCATTAAAAACACAATCGCGCCTTTCCGCGACTCTGGGGGGGCATTTTTGGGGTTAGAGGTCCCAAACTTTCAGCAGAGCTTCAAAGGACGTTTATTGAAAGACTCCCCAAGTTTTGTAAAGATTGGGTCAGGGGGGGCTGAGATATGGGCCCTGAAAGGGGTCCCCCCACCCTTAATGTGCATCTCTCAGCAGAGCTTGCCGCCCACGCACAAAGCTCCCAGCCCCGACAACAGCTGAGATGTTTGCAAAGCAACTGCAAAACAACTGCAAAACAACACAACCTTGTAAAACAACACCTTTGCAACACACAACTGAAACCTCCCCCCTCAAACCAGGGAGCGAGAGACTCGAGGGGGAACACACACCCCAGGCAGAACCGACAAAAGCCCCCTTTGGCTTCCCCCCCACCCACAGAAACTGCTCCCTCCCCACACACACACAGACTCTGCTTTCCCCACACACACACACACACACACACACATACACAGGAGAAAAATTATAGATTAAAGCCCCCAAAGGGGTCTTACTGTGGCTGTCTTCTGTTCCATCAGAAGGGGCTGAGGAGGATTTGTAATCCAAGATGATTCCAATTAGGCACGGGACGTTTTGCTCTGGAGTGGAGATGCACACAGGATCGGCTGATCCATTCATCCCAATAGGGGAAAGGAGAAAGGGGAAAGCCCATATCTCGGGACCCCCTGACCCAATGTTCACAAAACTTGGGTGGTCTCTTAAGAACACTGGTCTGAAACTCTGCTCAAAGTTTGGGATCTGCACCCCCAAAAATGCGCCCCCTGCAGCCATGGAAAGAGAAAAGGGGGGAGGCGATATTTCAGCCCCCACTGAACCCATCTTTACAAAACTTGGGTAGTATCTTAAGAATAATTGTCTGAAGCTATGCTGAATGTTTGGGGGCTATATCCCCAAAAAAGCGCCCCCTGCAGCCACATAAATGGAAAAAGGGGGGAAAGGGGGAGAACCCATATCTCGAGACCCCCTGACCCAATGTTTACAAAACTTGGGGGGGTATCTTAAGAAGCTTCATCTGAAGCTCCACTGAAAGTTTGGGGTTTGTACCCCCAAAAATGCGCCCCCTGCAGCCATGGAAAGAAAAAGGGGGGAGCCCATATCTCGGGACCCCCTGACCCAATGTTTACAAAACTTGGGGGGTATCTTAAGAAGCTTCATCTGAAGCTCCACTGAAAGTTTTGTGTCCGTACCCCAAAAAATACGCCCCCTGCAGCCACAGAAAGGAGCGAATGTGTACAAGCACCCCCCCACACACACACGAGGATTTCGCTCTCTCTCTCTCTCTCCCTGGCCGGGCCGCACATCAGCTGATTCCTCCAGTACTCAATCCTGATTGGCCAGAAGAAGACCCAGCTTGGCCACCGATTGGCCAGGGGAGGAGAATGCTGCTTACTGACGGTTATGCTGCTTACTGACGGCCCCGAATTTGCCGAATTTATTCGCGAACTCCCGAACTCGCTGAATTCAGCCCCCCCCCCGGTTGCCCGCCAGTTTTGAGTTCGGTTCCTCCCGAACTAAAAACCACCGAATCAGGGGAAATTCGGCTGATTTTCAGTTCGGGCCGAACCGAATCAACAGCCCTATAAGGAACTGAATGAGAAAGGGAACATGAACCAAGTCTGCTAATGTTATCATTCAAACCCTACTAAGCAGCCTCTGCCAAAGCTGCCAGCTCCTCCAGCTCAGCTTCAGAGCACCAAACTGGGAAAAGTGGAAAATAGATCCTCAGACGAGGTAATGGCCAAGTCTCAAAACCAGCAACACCCATGAGAAGCAGGTTGTTCCGACAACCCAAAAGACCATCCAAAGAGTTCTTTTTCCTACATGTACAGATTTATATAATTTTCTGCAAATCTGGGGTTTTCCTGCTTTGCAAAAACATATACCCTGGCTCTCTATGGACCCTCCTTGTGGACTTTTTTTTTTAGCCTGCATTGTGGAGCCACCCATGCCTACATGATGGGGAAAACAGCCATATAGGGCTCTCTTGCCACAAGATTTTTAATTGAGGCTTCGAGACGTATACAGCGCCTGCACACACATACACATACATACACTTATGCACCAATCCCCCCCTCCCTTTAAACATCAACTGTAAGCACTGGTTGGTTGCCAGCCAGCTGCTGAACAAATGATTTATACTTCAGAGAATGAATCAATACAATATACGGACAAAGACATCTTTAATCTTTCAGAAGGATTAGGCTGCAAGGGGTTGTCAGCAGCACCGCACAGCTTTTCAATTCAGTTTTCAATTTGTATAGCTAGAGAAATGGCTTCCCTCCTTCTCCTTTCCCTTCCCACTACATGTCTCCCCTTTCCCTTTCCTGTCTTTGTCCAAAATTAAGGATGGGCAAGACATCCCGTTTCATACAGTGGGTGAATTCTTCTGTAATTTGTTAGCCATTTATTCTACACTATCAAAATGCCATAAGTTTCATGAGCCACATTTTGGTCTCTGACTGTGCATTCTCACCTGGTAGAAGACCTGTCCCCCTTCACAGAGTACGCTGGCATAAGCCAGATAGCTCAGAGGGTGCTGGAAGTCAGAGCGAAGTAAGATTGGGGGGGAGGGGCAGCTCAACAAGCCAAATACAAAAGATGAAGATCTACCCGCAGGCATGCTATCACCCTGTTTTAGGTGGAGGCAATGCATCTCTGTGCCTGAAATATAGTGCAATGCATTTTCTTAATAATTTACTTAATACTTTGCTGTTTCTTGATAATGCTGAAATTCCAGAGTGCATCCATATACTAGGGCAGGCTCTGTAATGAGGTGACATGAGGCATTCACCTGAGGAAGCAGATTTTGGAAGGTGGCAACCTCCATCCTACCAACTGCCAACTCACCCAACTGTTGTCCCCACCTGAGAGCCAAAAGAGAGAATCCTCCTTACCCCCTTGCTTTCCTAGGCCTCTTTAAAAACAGCACAGCAAGTCACATGTGCCAGTTCCTGAAATCTCAAAAGATATCTTCCTGAAATGTTTTATTCACCGTATCTTCCTGGATCCTGACTTGGTGAGGAGAAAGGCAGGTTTATAAATATTTTAAATAAATAAATGCTGCTACCACTGTCTCCTCAGGAGGCCAAATATCTTGAGCTGCCACGGTCCTAGAGGATAGGAGGGTACCTTATGTTGAACACCCAGAATGACAGATGTGGAAACTGGGAATTGGATTTAATGTACAGAATCCACAAAGCAGAAGAATCTGAAGGCATAGGAGCCTGTTTACAAAAAATGGGATCAGGCTTTAATGGCGCATCATTTTCCTGCTACTGATTCAGCATGTGTGTGAATCCAGAGTTTGAAAGGAGGAGGAAGTAGGTCACTCAAAAACAAACACCTTTTTCCACAGGTTCAAAGCATAACTCCAGCAATACAGAAAATGCTGGTCACATGGCTGGTACGGTAGAACGAAGGATAGCAAGGAACCAGCCTGGGCTGAAGACACTGTGGACTGCGGTGGCTGGGCCTGTGCTTAGGGATGTCAACTGGCCTGGAGAAAAATGCCCAGACCCTTTAATAGAGGTTTGCTTGTGGAAATGGGCAGCCGAAGCATTTCATGGTGTGTGGAGGTAAATAACACAATTTGATAAATGTGTGTGTAAAGCGCTGTCAAGTCACAGATGACTTAAGGCGACCCCAGCAAGGGGCTTTCAAGGCAAGTGATTAAGCAGAGGTGGTTTACCATTGCTTTCCTCTGCAGAGTCTTCCTTGGTGGTCTCCCTTCCAAGAAAGGACCCTGCTTAGCTTCCGACTATATCATACCGCCAGCGTGGTGTAGTGGTTAAGAGCGATGGTTTGGAGCTGTGGAGTCTGATCTGGAGAACCGGGTTTGATTCCCCACTCCTCCACATGAGCAGCAGAGGCTGATCTGGTGAACTGGATTTGTTTCCCCACTCCTACACACGAAGCCAGCTGGGTGACCTTGAGCAAGTCACAGTTCTATTAAGAGCTCTCTCAGCCCCACCTACCTCACAGGGGTCTGTTGTGGGAGGAGAAGGAGATTGTAAGCCAGTTTGATTCTCCCTTAAGTGGTAGAGAAAGTCGGCATATAACAACCAACTCTTCTTCTTCTTCTTTTTGCAGCATCCCTGCTTGACCATAAATTAGCATCCCAGGCCTCTGTATTATATTTCTTGGCTAAACAGAGCACATATAGACACCAGTGACCCAGCTTGCAAGAACAGCACAGAGCCATCTACTGAATCCTGACTTGGTGAGGAGAAAGGCAGGTTTATAAATATGTTAAATAAAGAAATACTGCTACCACTGCCTCCTCATGCCACCTTCCCTCCCTTCATCTGGTAAGTAGCATCACAATATGCGTCTGTTAAAGGGACAAGACTAGGGTTGCTATCACCCTTTCCACAAGATGTTACTAGAGAACAATCTGAAACTGATTTCTAAAATGTACAATCTACTTTTAACAATATACTGTGAGCAGGAGACAATTAAACCAACTATGATCGACTGGGCTCAAAACATGGGACATGATATTGCTTTAAATAAATGGGAAAGACTATGGTCAAAAGATTTGAAAGGAATAAATGCGCAATCAATTCGAGAAAACATTTATAAAATGATGTATAGATGGCATTTAACACCTAAGAAGATTGCAAAGATATACAAAGTGACATCCCCTAAATGTTGGAAATGTAATAAGGAAATTGGTTCCTTTTACCATATGTGGTGGACTTGTGATAAAGCTAAAGATTTTTGGGATATGATCTACAATGAATTGAGACTAATAGTACAAAAAAATATACCCAAAACACCAGAAATGATGCTACTAAGTATGATACCTGACGATTTGCTAACACAAAGAACTTTTTTGATCTATGCTACAACAGCTGCGAGACTGCTTTATGCAGCAAAATGGAAAGGGGCAGAAATTCCCGGGGAAAAAGACTGGATCGGGAAAATGTTTGAATTGGTGGAAATGGCAAAACTTACAGCCATTTTAAACGAAAAAGACAATGTTCGATTTTTAGGGGAATGGGAGGATTGGATGAAATATTGTGAATATGAATTAAAACTGGGGAAAATGGAAGAATACTTATTAATCTGATCTAGAGGACACAATTAATATTAAGAGTTATAATCATTTATATTAATAGAAGATGTTTTATGAAAGTTAAATGAGTTTACGATAGTTAAGATCAGACCAATTACGATGGGATGAATACTTTATTAGGCGGACAGAGGTGATGGGGAAGTCATAAATTTTCCTTTAATTGTTTTTTTTGTTATGAATTTAAGAAACTATAACAACATTGAGTTAGAATTTTGAATTTCATATTACCTTTATTGTTGTTTATTATCATGGAAAATTTGTATTATAAAAACCAATAAAATTATTATAAAAAAAAAAGACTAGGGTTGCTATCCTAGCACTGTCACCTACAGGAACATGCAAATAGGTGTCATGCCAATGCCATGACTTCTGGCGTGTCCCTAGAACTGACATTATTGCATCAGCATGACTCATGCCGATGCAATGATATCAATTCCAGATCACGCCAAAAATTACATCATCGCATCTATGTAATTTCTATTCCCCCACCCACCCATTTCCCTCCCGCTAGTCTACCCAGAAGCAGCAACAGCAGGGAACCAAGGTTGTCCAATGGGAGGTCTCCCACCAGAGCAGGAGACCTGGCAGCCCTGGGCAGGACATTTTTTTCCTCTAGGCATTTGGCAACCCTTTCTGTGCATAATGTTGCATATCAATTCCCATTCAAAATGGTCATGTGGATAATATGGCCCAAGCCTAAAGATCAATTTTCTGATATGGATCAAAGAAAGAGAACATGCAGGAGATTTATGCACACTGTCCACTGCCATGATTCCTTTCTTTGTGGACAAGGGATTTGGTGTATTTAACACATGCATAAACAGGTATTAAACAGTAAATGTTTTTTTCCTGGCAGGATGATGCAGAGATGGGAAAATCTTTATCTGTTGATTTCTGCCTACCAGGCACAGAGTTAAAGGCTCAGAGTGCCTATACATTAGAAGGTGGCAATCTTATGCCCCCAGCTAACACACTGTTGGAATACACACTGCTGCCCCATGACATTATGCCAGCACTGCTGGAGCTATTTTACATGCTCAGCAACAAGTTTTATCCATCCCACAATGAAAATCAAACGAATTATGCAGCAAATGCTGAAGCACCATCTACTGGTTGTGGAAGTATTCACACCCATCAGGGATTCATCTCAGCATTCTTTACCATTGATACACGTAGCCTCATTTGTTTCTCAATGCTCTTTCATGACTGAGAATGGGGGGGGGAATGGCTGCCCTGAAGGCCCATTAGCAGACAAAGACTTTATCTACCAGTCAAATTCTAGAGTACCTGCTGGAAAAACAGAAGAAAATGAGCAGGGACAAAATTTCCCCTCCAAGATGGCTGCCCAGCCATGCTAATTGAGGGGCAGGTCCTTGTGCCTACAGTGCAGTACAGGATTGAACAAGGCAAGAACCTGAAATTCTTCTCCATCATCTTGTGAGGAAACTGGCTTATCCTTAGAGTCCTCCTACTAGGCCCTATATATGAGTTGTCTGAGGGGGGTTAAGATTTGCCTTCCATTGAAGTTTGAGTCCCTGGCTTTCACAGGGATAGTAAACAATCAGCAAGGAAATGCAGTCACCTACTGGGTCAACCCATGCTCCATTTGCCAGTTGTGATCAGCACAGTCAAACATCAGCCAAAGTGTTTACTTGTGTTTGATCGGGCAACCAACAACATGACTGTGTATATACAGTCACATACTGCTCTCCCACAGATTCCCCTACAGGCTTCTCTTTCTGCCACCAACACCTGTTCTGCTATTTTGCCACAGTCTTTAAGGGGACAAATTATCAACATTTTCACAGCTGGGGCTTACATTCACAAGGTGTCTCCCAGTGTCCCTTATTGCCGCCTGACTCAGTGATCATTACAGGCAAAGGCCGATGAACTGACAGGTATGGAACAATTTGCACATGCACATTCTCACACTGCCTCATGGGATTTGTATTTTTCACACAGAGAGAAACACATATTTGTCAGATTCTTCCTGTTAAAACCTGCTTGACTAACAAAAGAGGTATCTCGGGGATGTGCAGGCTGTTGCTTCACTGACATGTATCCTACTGCTCTGCTCAGCCAAGTCTGAAGCCTTCCCATAGACCAAGCTGCCATCCTCCAAAGGAAGTGCTTCTTCCACCAGCGGAGGAGCATTGTCATTGGATGAAGTCTCCAAAGTTAGCTGAGCAGCATGGTAGGGCACAAGCCACAGTGTTTTTGGACCATTGTGTTCATATAACCTAGTGTTTGGTAATAACTTCAAATAGGGGGAAATTTGCACGTGTGCATTCTCATACTGCCTCATGGGAGCAGTAGTTTTCCCTAGAACTTTTCCCTAGTAGTTGCCTAGTACTTTTCCCTAGGCAACTACATGCCCTGTGTCCATGAGGAAGAGCTGCTCAGATTGGTGTTCATGACCTTGTAGCATATGAAGCAACTCATATGTAAAACCCTGCAGAAACAGCTGTTGCACAGGTGCACAGCTGCTCAGATATGATGTGTGTGTTAAGTGCCATCAAGTCGCTTCCGACTCATGGCGACCCTATGAATGAAAGTCCTCCAAAATGTCCTATCTTTGACAGCCTTGCTCAGATCTTGCAAATTGAAGGCTGTGGCTTCCTTTATTGAGTCAATCCATCTCTTGTTGGGTCTTCCTCTTTTCCTGCTGCCCTCAACTTTTCCTATCATGACGGTCTTTTCCAGTGACTCTTGTCATCTCATGACGTGACCAAAATACGACAGCCTCAGTTTAGTCATTTTAGCTTCTAGGGTCAGTTCAGGCTTGATTTGATCTATAACCCACTGATTTGTTTTTTTGGCAGTCCACGGAATCCGTAACACTCTCCTCCAACACCACATTTCAAAGGAATCTATTTTCTTCCTATCAGCTTTCTTCACTGTCCAGCTTTCACACCCATACATAGTAATAGGGAATATGATGGCATGAATTAATCTAGTCTTGGTGGCCAGAGTCACATCCTTACACTTCAAAATCTTTTCTAGCTCCTTCATGGCTGCCCTTCCCAGTCTCAATCTCCTTCTAATTTCTTGGCTGCAGTCTCCCTTTTGGTTGATGGTGGAGCCAAGGAATAGAAAGTCTTGAACAATTTCAATTTCCTCATTGTCAACCTTAAAGTTGTGTAATTCTCCTGTAGTCATTACTTTTGTTTTCTTGATGTTCAGCTGTAGTCCTGCTTTGGCACTTTCTCTTTTAACTTTCAGCAGTAGTTGTTTCAAATCTTCACTATTTTCTGCCAATAATGTAGTGTCATCAGCATATCTCAAATTATTAATGTTCCTCCCTCCAATTTGCACTCCACCTTCATCTAAATCTAATCCAGCTTTCCTAATTATATGTTCTGCATATAGACTGAAGAGATAGGGAGATAAAATACATCCTTGTCTGACACCTTTGCCAATTGGAAACCATTCCGTTTCTCCATATTCTGTTCTAACTGAGGCCTCTTGTCCAGAGTACAGGTTGCGCATCAAAACGATCAGATGTAGTGGCACACCCATTTCCTTTAAAACCAGCCATAGCTTTTCATGATCCACACAGTCAAAAGCTTTGCTGTAATCTATGAAACACAAGCTGATTTTCTTCTGAAATTCTCTCGTACGCTCCAGTAACCAGCGTATATTTGCAATATGATCTCTAGTGCCTCTTCCTTTTCTGAAACCAGCTTGAACATCAGGCATTTCTCGTTCCATATATGGTAACAGCCTTTGCTGTAAGATTTTGAGCATCACTTTACTTGCATGAGAAATTAATGCAATGGTCCGATAGTTGTTGCAATCTTTGATGTCTCCTATCTTGGGAATTGGAATGTAAATGGATTGTTTCCAGTCTGTGGGCCATTGTTTTGTTTTCAGATATGATACTCAGTCCATAATGTGAACCAAAACTTCAAAGTATGAGGGGGCTCAGCTTGCATGTAAACCAAAAATTTGATCACAGTACATTCCATTGCCAATAATATTTATTTTCAAGTTCTCAGCATCTTTGGAAGTCAGTAGCAACAAAATTTAATATAGAAATCCTGAAATATGGTCCCAGTGAACTTGCCTACATTAAGAAACAGCTACCTGAACTTCCCCAAAAGTAGCAAAACCCAAAGGGGGTGGACTCTGATCTGGAGAACCTAGTTTGATTTCCCCCCCTCCTTCATATGAGCAGCATAGGCTAATCTGGTGAACTGGATTTGTTTCGCCACTCCTACACATGAAGCCAGCTGGGTGACTTTGGGCTAGTCACACTCTCTCAGCCTCACCTTCCTCGCAGGGTGTCTGTTGTGGGGAGGGAAGGGAAGGTGATTATAAGCTGGTTTGATTCTTCCTTAAGTGGCAGAGAAAGTCAGCATATAAAAACCAATTCTTATTATTATTATAATTGGTCCAGGGAGTAAACATGTCTTTAAAATGGGGGTGTATAGTAATTAGAGATATAATATTCCCTCTTGACCATGGACTTCATTGGTTCCCTTGTGTCCCAGTACCTGCAGTACCCCAAATGATGAAATATATGATGACATGTTTCATACTTCATGTGTGTGTAGGGGAGTGAGATATTGTCTCCTTGGTTATGTAAAGTCACACATCCACAGAGGTGACACATTGCCCCTTGACAACTGTTCATGAGTCCCTTAGGCTAGCTTGATTCATACTTTGAGAACTCTTGGTTTAATTTCTCTCAAGAGAAATACCTTCTCTCAGTGTTTGGTCTTCCTGAGGCAACCAGTACTTCTTGTGTAACTCATTTCTCCACATAGATGCTGAATGGACCAAACTGTAGCAATTTGGTCCAAACTCCACAAACAGTTGCAGTAATGAATTCAGCCTAGGACATGCAATTAAAAGGGCTTAAGCGAGATTTATAGCAGGATTATTACCAACGTCTAACATTTGGACACTGTGTGGACCTTAGAAATATGCAATTACAATAAGCTTGATGTGCTTGATAAACACATAAACATTCAGGCTCTTGCCCAAGATTGGAAAGCCTTCTGCAGCTAGTCTGACAGAGGGACAGAAGGGGCACCAACCAGACCAAAACTCTACAGGGAAAGCTATATGCCAAGGAAAGCTCTGAAGGTGCCAATCCTTGGCTTCATGGGTGAAAGTCTTTAATCTAGTAAACTCTCCATCCTCTTTCTGTAAGGATGGATCCCAGGTCCATTTGCCATAATTTTTGCTAGCCCAGTTCCCCAGCTTTTAACAGCCATCTACCACACAGAAATCCAGCAGATAAAACCTTTCTACCATGGAGATACGGTGGGGAAAGGTTCTCCTTCTAAATGTGCGCTTGTTGGGCTGATCCAAAAGGCAAAGGAGCACAACCAGTCAAAATGTGGGAACTCGATTTAAATCCAGTAGCAGAGACCAACAAGATTTTTCAGGTATAAGCTTTCGAGAGTCAAAGCTATCTTCATCAGATACACAATCAAAATGTGTTGACATTGCTAGCTTTACTGTCCTTTGAACTATTACTTTATTTACACAGATAATATTTTCCCATAAGCCCTTCATTCAAACCGTGAAAAGCAGATCTTTCACTGGGCCAGATACTACTCTGCACATACTAGGATCCTCCTTGAGTCAAGCTGTGCTTGCAAATGAAGTCGTGTCACTGCCCATTGTTGGCATCAGATAGTGTATAAAGGGTTAGTGTTTTAAAAGTAGTTCTATCTAGAATTATGGCATGGTCCACACTAGAACTGTGCTGTGAAAAAAAATGGTCACCATGTTAGGAATCTGCAAAACATATTTTTACATGTTTTCATTTCCCCCACATCCCATCTTTGCTTTTGCAGTATCAGCAAATCTACACTTACAGATTCCTCACTGGAAACAGAAAATTATGTACACCTGTAGCTTGCCTATTCTGTAGCCCTTCTATAGTAAGAACCTTTCTATGGCTACAGTTATTAGAACTTTTAAAAGCTATCATGCTCCCCTTATCCTTCACCGATGCAAGCATCTGAGGAGATCTCCTGCTGTTAGGTAGTAGCAGTCATGCATCTAGCACCCACTTGCTAGATAAGCGTTTATGTACTGATCTTCTTTACCACACTGCCTCATTACAACATTGTCCCTGCTCTTCAAGAACAGCACCAACTAACAGCAGTAACTCTCCTTCAGATGTTACTAGTTCTTTGACAACGTAGCCAACAGAGAGTCACTGTTTATCCATCTGGTACCTCCAACACAATGGATATAGGCGTATCACAGTAGGGTTCCGAAATGACCTCTTGAGGCCTTAAGTTTGACATATGACTAAAAAAAGAAATGCATCACTTTACATCAAAACTTCGATCATTCGCAAAAGTTCTGTAGTCCACATTTCATCCCACAGCAAAAAGAGGAGATATTTATTGTTCATTCCATGCAGTTGTACATACTATCTCTATCTTTGGGCTTATGCCTTTATAAGAACAAGAATTGTACTTACCGTCCTCTCTGGATTTCTGAATGAAAGCTTCCACTCCGCTCTCACCATAGCTGCCTTCAGAGGCTAAGGTTGAAACATAATTCCACTTGAATGCTTTGACAATATCCACCATTGCTTGGGCCTGGTAGGTGTCTGAGGGGACAACACGGGAAAAGAAGTCGTATCTGCTATTGTCACTCAGGTCGGGGGCAGTGGAAGCATAGCTTATCTGGGGAATCTGTAAGAGCAAAGCAAAAGATCACAATATTAAACTGGAAGAAATCCATAAACCATAGATTAGCATCTGAGCATCTAATCTCTAATGGACTGCTCCATGAAGTGGTAAATAAGCCAGCATGGTGTAGTGGTTAAGAACGGTGGTTTGGAGCGGTACAGTCTGATCTGGAGAACCGGGTTTGATTCCCCCTCCACATGAGCGGCGGAGGCTAATCTGGTGAACTGGATTTGTTTCCCCACTCCTACACACAAAGCCAGCTGGGTGACCTTGGGTGAGTCACGCTCTCTCAGCCTCCCCTGCCTCACAGGGTGTCTGTTGTGGGGAGGGGAAGGGAAGGTGATTGTAAGCCGGTTTGAGTCTCCCTTAAGTTACAGAGAAAGTTGGCATATAAAAACCAACTCTTCTTCTTCTTCTTCTAAATAGCCGCTGTTTCTCCTTACAAAGAAAGTGGGAGCAAAAGCAAACTCTCAGTGATTAGCATCTATGCCAGGTCAAGCAATCTGCTAATCCATGGGGTCCAGCTTGAATAACGTCACAACATTAGGAGGCGAGGAGCACCACAGTTCAGAAAGGAATCTGAATGATCATGGGATCTACCAAAGAACAAATTAGGACTCAGTCCTAAGTAGCCATATGTGTCCATGCAGCACATGCAGAAAGAATTGTTTTGAACATTTTTTTCATGGCAAACCAATGAATGGCAATCAGTGACTATCAAAATACCTCTAGCTGCATGCACGCTTCTCTGCTGCAGTGCTACCGTTTCCCAAGATTGTGACCACAGTGTTTTAACGGAGTTTTACATTCATACTAGTTTCTCAGGCTAGGAAATCACCATACATTTTTATTTTCCACTGAAATATATCACAGAGGGAAAATAGCAGGAATTACCAAGCAGAGGCAGAATTCCAAAGGAAATGCATTTGGACATATACTAACATATGCTCCAGCTATTATGCCAAAGGTGACAAGTCACATTATATTGAGTCTACCAGGAGGACTTCATATCAGACATGCAATGTGAGTTTTGTGCCTACAAGATGGAAATCAATCCCAGCCCTTTTTGGCTAAGGACCACAAAGTGCAGAGAGAAGCAGCTTCATTCTTTTCCTCCTGCCATTCTTGAATCCTCAGACTGCCCTGTAGAGCCGCTATTGGGTCCACTGCAAAACCACACCACTTGCATGGGCTACACATAATTTTCACAATGAAACCAATAGGGAATCCACAGGGCAGTTTGAAGACATGAAAATGGGTGCAGGGTGGAAGGCCAAAGCCATTTCACCACATGTGCCCATGGTCATGAGTGGAAAAGTGAACCCTCCAGCTTCTTGCAAGCAGCAATTGTTGCAGGGATTGTTCCATTCTGCTGCCCCTTTGGGACCTTTCATACATATACAGTGGCACCGAGAACTAGGAAGTTCTAACTAGTGCTAACCAGCATTCATAGTCTAGTTTGGGAGTATATCTGAATGAAGACAGTTCTTTTCTTTGTTCGTGTTTCAGTCTTAAGCTGAATAATATTGCAAAGAGAAGTTGAAATCAGGAATCTAAGCCAGAAAGAAGAAAATGTACTGACATTTACACAACAGATTACAATCATAAAGCATATATCAAAAAACCAAGAGTAGGGCAATACCTTTGATTAAGACCCATTAAAACATTACAAAGTACTGAGCAAGCAGATAGATGCTTCAGGCCCTCATATCTCATAATCCAAAGTCTGCTTCCATGATTTCTTCCTAAAATCCTTTGCACATAATGGGATCAAAGGCAAAGAAAGAGACTATGAAGAATGAACAATGGGTGATGTCCATCTCCAAAGGCCTTCAGATTCTCCCAAGAGCTTTTTCACTTTTTAATATGACAAGAATGAGTCACAAGATGGAGAATAGCAGCCACAGTTAAAATAATATTTGGTTTTTTCCCCTTCCTTCCTGAAAAACATATTCAGTTTGATTATTTCAGATGAGGAGCTTGGGACACATCTAACATAATGCTGTTGTAGTTCTGCATTTCTCACACAACATTTGCCACCACAACAGAGGATGATGGAAGAAAGAAACATTGGAGTCTCCCCCAAGAACAAACAAAAGCAGACAGACAAATGCCTCAACTTCTCATCTCTAAAGAATACATATGGAAAGTAAAAGAGATATTTCAGAAAGATTTGGGGCCCTGGAACAGCCACTTGAGGGAGATCTGAAGGGTTCTCAACACCCAGGTTTGAATGTACCAAAAAACAAACAAACCCGCAGCAGATAAAATGGATATCTGCTGCTTTGATTTCCCCCTTGTTGTGGTTTACATTTTGCTTAATTGGTGCAGCTGTCACCACCCACCAATCTCATCTCCGCCCAAGATTTGAGTCTAATTATGACAGACTTCAAAAGGGCAGTCAAGAACTCCAGGGATAACAGAGAAAGGTTTTTTAAAAAAATAAAATATGGCATCTGAAGCTATCAACAAGTTACTTTGGCAGAAGTGCTAGCTGTTAGAGAAAGTGAGAAAATACCAGTATACATTTTCCACCCTCGCCTTCCAAATCACTTGGACTACTTCCACTTAGGGATGCCAGTCGGCTGATGGCGTGACATCACTGCTGGAAAACCCCAGAAGCAATGGCATGGCTCTCTAGGAATTGGCCAAAACTCTGTGGGAAAGAACCCCACCCCACCCCTCAGTCTCCCACTGCTTGCTAGGCCAGGATGGGCAACCCTATTCCCCCTACTTTTCTTGAGTACCAGATTAGGCATTTAGGATGGGGGGGTCTGTTTTATGTCTCCTACTTCATTTTACCTCAGATAATTGAGACACCAGAGGCTGTATCATGCTCAACAATAAAATAACAGAATTTTATTATACTTCACAGGGAAAATATTGGAAGTAAAACTAGTATTAAGGAAAGGTACAGATTTTCTATATAAATAATGAGTTGTTCAACAAATACAGCACAGATGTTATTTTTACTTAACCCAGGTTTCCAACTCTTTTAGGTATGTTAGTACCAGAACCTGCACATAGAGATTCATGTGTATACTCTGGTGCTTAAAACTAGGAAGTATGGAGATTCTCCTTTCTTCCTTCCTTTTTCTCTCTGTGGAATTACTTCACAGCACTTAAAGTAATTCTCTCACAATACTTGGGCCAGGAATACCTCTTTTCTCAGAGACTATTCCTCTCCCCTGTGACTAGAATAGAGACCTTTTTTCCTCCCAAACTCTCTGTTTCATTACCCTTCTGGTCGTCCCCCCCCCCCCCGGTCACACTAGGCACAACCCATCACACCAGAACCCAAAGTAAAAAAAACAACCTTTTTCCCAGCAGCTCAGAGTCTTCTCTCTTAAGCTCCACCCACTCTCTGTATGTCCCTCTCACATACGGTCACTGACAAACATTAACCCTTAGTCCATCACAGCATTCATATTTCATTAAGAAAGAGGCATTCTGGGGGCTAATTCACAAATTCAAACTGCTGCAAACAAATTTATGAAAACTCAGCTTCCTGCTTGTGACTACCGAACAGAACATGAGCCAAAATAGTAGGAGTTCAAGCATCCGCACCAAAAAGTGTTCTCAGCTATGTGGCAAATTCAGTATACATTACAGCAAGAAAAATAACAAAATTATTGTCTAGTTAGAAGCTACATCCCTTTGAACCAGGGATGCCAGGTCTCGCTCCCCTCACCAGCCATTCCCACAGCTGCTCAGCTGGGTAGCAGGAGGGAAATGAGGGGAAATCTCTGGTGCTACAATGACGTCACTGCCAGCACAACCAGAAATGGCATCATTGTGTCACTGGTGATGCTCTAGCATTCAACCAAAACTAGAATTTTGGCTGAATGCTAGATTGTCACCAGCAATGTGATGACATCACTTCCGGTCATGCCAATGTTGGTACATTGCTGGTGATGAGGGGCTCATACTGGTGAGTCTCCTACTGGTTCCCAGCCTCATGCTGGCAACCCTGCTTTGAACCACAGCTTCAAAAAAGCCAATTTGCCCAGCAGAAAGATCAACTCTGCCACACCCACGCTACTCAGAAGCTTCCATTCCCCCAGAAATTAGTTCCAGACACCTGGAAATTCACAGTGAATTCTCAATATTGGCTTTAAAAGGGAAGTCAGACCAGTCTTGTTATTAGTTCCTTATTAGTTTCATACATTTGTAGTAGAGCTGAAACTAATATCTGCAAATATTTGAAATCTAATACATTTTCCATATTTCTCATCCAAAAAGATTTTCAATGCAAAATTCAATTCACACTTTCAAAACTCAGAATACAAATGATTTAGGTTCCCCATCTCTTTGCTTTTCTGATTTTGGAAGGCTTTGAACTTTAAATCTTATAACCTGTCAAATATTACATACCATGGCAAGCTATTTTTCAAATGTGGTCATATAAAAATACCATTACTTGTCAATGAACAAATATTATCTAATATTAAACACTACTGTATGCCAGCCATCCAATATGATGTACTATGGTTTTCAAATGATCTTCCTGAGAGCCCTAGGTTCTTTGGAACCTTGACAGGAGCTCCTCAATGAGAAGAGCAACTAAAAGAAACTACATAAAGTTGCTGCAAAATATTGACTATTGATCTTTGATATAATTGATACAATCAGAAGTCAAATACTGAAATCAAATGGAGATATCAGATGGCTCTGAAGAACCATTCAGCAATCACCATCAAAATCTGCAGAAAAGAATTTTGCAGTGAATTTGGTGAGGCAAATTTGTTTTATCTCTAATTCCTAGGGACTCCTAGGCACATCAATTATAGTGTATAATAAAATATGAAACCAGCATTTCTTTTCTGCCAGAGTCTAAATTATTATTTCCATTATTTAGATTTATAACTCAGCCTGAACTCTTACAATTCAGATCAGATAAAATCTTTCCTCACCCACACAGGTACATCCTTGTACTCCCCATTTCCCTGATGGAGTCCTAAAACTGATATTTAAGTAACCAGTTGAAAGTCACCCAGTAGGTCCAAGGCCAAGGTGAGTTTTGACTCCCAAATCCAAAATTCCAGTTACTGTAGCTCAATATTTTTTTAAAAAAGAAAATGTTTCAGATTTGCTCAAGGTGACAAGATCATACAATCATTTTAAAAAAATCTTCATAAAGTGACCCTATCAGAGATGGCACCATACTGGACGAGAGGAAAAGAGTGCCCTCACAAACTGCAACTTCTCAGAAAGACAACATTCATTCATTTCCAGAAAGGAGGAAAGCAAAACAAAACTGAGTCAACTTGGCACAATCCACAGATGATAGCAATCAGTCTCTTGTACTGATAGATGAAACCTTTCCATTTCAGTCGGGGTCTTTCTGAGCCTAGAGAACTCTCAGGGGAAAAAATCAGACGAAAGCATAATATAGTAACACAGAGCTGTAGGGGAGTGAACAAAGTCATAAGTCTGAGCTTTTTGTGAGAGTTTTCAAGGCTTGAAAAGACCTAATCTGAGGCCAGTCCTCCACAGCTGCCAGCCCTCTCATCTGTAAGTCTCCTTCTCCTCCTCCCCTGTGTGTGTATGTAAAGTGCCGTCAAGATGCAGGCGACTTATGGCGACCCCTTTTGGGAGTTTTCATGGCAACAGACTAACAGAGGTGGTTTGCCAGTGCCTTCCTCTGCACAGCAACCCTGGTATTCCTTGGTGGTCTCCTATCCACATACTAACCAGGGCTGACCCTGCTTAGCTTCTGAGATCTGACAAGATCAGGCTAGCCTGGGCCATCCAGGTCAGGGCCAATCAAATATATTAAGGTTGAAAAAGGAAAACAGACCTAGTCAGAACCTTGGTGCAATGTAGCTTTGGTACTCTCTACATGCAGCTGTCTGACAGATAAGGAGAGGAGACCCTGTTTCACCCCTTGCTGGTTACTGGTTCTAAATCTAACCAATGAAGCAATAAAGCAGCATTTTAAATTAATCAGTACTGTCCCACACTGAATGGTGAATTTAAAATGATTCAGTACCAAAGAATCATACATTACTGAACATTTATATAGAACTTTACATTTTCTGAATGCTCTGCAGGAATTATTAATCCCAGAGATAGAAACAACATATTAAATCATTAGTCTCTCTCTCTCTCTCTCTCTCTCTCTCACACACACACACACACACACACACACACACACACACACACAGCCATCCTGGCTCCCTTACACAAAGTGGCAATAAGTACTTTGCTTGACTATTCTTGTCTTCATTCTTATATATTTTCAGCCCATACATTCCAAAAGGCTGGGGCAATCCATTCAGCAAACATTACAACTACTGCAGGTTTGCATGCAGCCTCTTCTGGGGCAGAAAATGACTGCTCATTATCAGTGTGCAATGATTCTGTGTGGCCATTGAGTAAAAGAGCTGATGAAGAATAACAGCACCCAACTGAGAAATTTTACACTTCGTAGATCTCATTACTAGAACGTGCAAACTGGCCACGAGTTGAGGATTTCTTCCATGCAATTGAAAGTGCTATGGCTGTATTCTGAGTTAAACAACATGGCTGAGGATCTTGGCCCAACAGTGGTGGATCTAACTAGGGCTGTTGGGGGAAAAAATTCAGTAAAATTCGGATTCAGCAAAATTTGGCCTGTTTTTATTCGGGAAATGCCGAAGTCCGAACTCCCCCTATTCGGATCCATGGAATTCGGCATGAAAATCAGAGTTCGCGAATCAATTTGGCCGAATAATGCCATTTAAGCACATTCGCGGCTTTCTGCGGCTCCGGGGGGCATTTTTGGAGTTAGAGGTCCCAAACTTTCAGTGTAGTTTGAGGGGACCCTTCTTGCAAGAACCCCCAAGTTTGGTGAAGACTGGGTCAGGGGGTCCCGAGTTATGGGGTCTGGAAGGGGTTCCCCCCTCCGCCCATTGGAATGAAGAGGAGCCAGCAATCCTTAATGTGCATCAGAGAGCGGCAAATCCAAGGCAAAACCTCCCATTGTTTCTGGGGCAGCCAAAGAGAGACTCACCGACCCACAATGACCTTCAGGCGAAGGTGGAAACCAGTGAAAACAGCAACAATCACACTCGCAAAGAGGAGATCAAGCCCCCCCCCACCAGGACAGGTCACCCCCCCTTTGGCTTCCCCACACACACACACACATAGTAGAAGCCAGTCCGTGGCTTCTAAGAGCCGATGTAACTACGCCGAAAGTGCATCCAACAACGCTCAAAGCGTAAGTAAATAGCGTAACTAGCATGGGTAGCGCATCTTTTCATTTTAACACAGCCAAAGTGCATCTTATAATGCTACTAGTGTAAGTGTAAGGATATGCACTATTCCGTATCTTCAGGATTGATAGATTTCACTCGCAAAGAGGCAATCAGCCCCCCCAGGACAGGTAACACCCCCAATCACACTCCACAGAGGCAATCAAGCCCCCCCCCCAGCAGAACAACCCACCCTCAAACCAGTACGGCTCAGCTCAGCCCCAAACAAATGAACCAAGGAGGAGGAGGCATGGATGCCGAGAAGAGGGAGACTCACGCCACACCGCCGCACTGACTCAACTCCAGGCGAGGGTGGCAATGGGCAAAAAAGGAAGAAAACACACTCCCGCAGAGGCGAGCAGGCACACACACACCCGGCAGAACAGACAACCCCCCCTCAAACAGGTACGGCTCAGCTCAACCCCAAACAAATGAACCAAGGAGGAGGTGGCGCGGGTGCCGAGCGGAGGGAGACTCATGCCGTGCACCGCTGCACTGACTCCAGGCGAGGGTGGCAACGGGCAGAAAAAGGCAGAACGCATGCTCTCGCAGAGGCGAGCGGGCACACACGAATCGACAGCCCTAGATCTAACCATGCAGCAGTGCCTAATTATACTCCTTGATTTCACTGGAATGCAGAAGTGGAGAAAAGTGACACGAGGTATTTTTTTCCCTGTAAAAGAAGACTCTAGTCTGATGCAATCGAGTTCATGGCAACAGCTTCTGGGAAGCCTAAATGGTGTAATGGTGAAGAGCGGTGGTTTTGGAGTGGTGGACTCTAATCTGGAGAACTGGGTTTGATTCCCCACTCCTCCTCATGAGTGGTGGGCGCTAATCTGGAGAACTGGGTTAGTTTCCCCACTCCTACACATGAAGCCAGCTGGGTGACCTTGGGCTAGCCAGTCACAGCTCTCTTAGAGCTCTCTCAGCCCCACCCACCTCACAGGATGTCTGTTGTGGGGAGGGGAAGGGAAGGTGATTATAAGCCCATTTGATTCTTCTTTAAGTGGTAGAGAAAGTCGGCATATAAAAACTAATTCTTCTTCCTTATATCCCCATTTACCACAGTATTCTCCAAAGGTGCATGCAGCAATGCTACCATCCTCACAACTACGCGGATATATGCTGAATACAAACAAATAAGCTCTGGCTGTGCTTAGCCTAAGGGGGCTTAGCCTTGCAATCTGTATCAAGGACATAGCCATCTGAAAACAAAGGAGGAAAACATGGAAGGGAAGAAGGGTTAAATCGATGTGAGAGGATATTCAGTGTACACTACGAAATGCTATGTTAGGCCAGGATCAAAGCTACCGCTTCTCCCAACTGTGCTGTCAGTCTCAAGTTAATTATACACTCTCCTAATTATGGTGATTTACATAGAGCATTTGGCTGCTGCTTAAGATATTATTGTAACCTGCTTCAGCATAATCATACCCCATATATTCCAGCCCAAGCATTTGAAATTGAGGAACTGCTAAACTACCTTGCAAATGAGACATTTGTCACAAGGTGCAACAACTACACTCAAAAGGATGTCCTTGCTGTGTTGGTAGCACTAGGTCTTCACCCACCCACCCAACTCCTTGGCAGAGAGAAAGTTACATAGGAACCATACTTGCACAGAGCCCGACAGCATCCTGAATCGATGTGGAAGCCCACGCTGTTTCAGCAGAGAATTAAGGATATGCAAGCGTAACATTTTCTTGTACTTCAGTTGTCCTTGATAGGTGAATAGGAACTGCTTGTTGGCTGAGTCATAAGCGCTGAAAACAAAGATTCCAGGCATTTGCAGAGGCACCAGAAAGGAACGGCAGACACAAGCTTCAGACTGCTGGGAATAGCCGAACCAAAACCTGCAGTCTTTAGCCTGGCAAAACCGTTCCATTTGATTGGGCCAGTACGCTGTTTCTAGTTCAGGGGAGAAGAAGACTATCCCTGGGCCTGCCATCAGCAGACTGGGGAGAAGTACTCAGTAGGATCATTGGCCAGGGCAAAGAGTGTTGCATTAGAACATAGAAATATCAGCCGTGTTCATTAACTGACTATATCTGCAGCCCAATCTCATGGCGTTTCTGTCAAAATGAACTTTGAAAAATATTCTGCAGTGAACAGTCCTCTAGAAATGACTAAAATTTAAATTCCAATTAAGTCACATCCTTGAACCTTTTTCCAGCTGCCGGTGCACAGAGATGCACTTTTATGTGACTCCCAAGTCAGCAAAGCCCTGAGATCAAACCTCATGTTAGCATTCTGTCCCTGGGGCTTCCTGGGGAATGCAGAGCCTTGCTTTCCCCCATCTCATTTAAGTTGATTCTTTGTCTTCCCATTCTCCCATTGAACAATTTCTACATTTTCCTATTGCTGCTTAACTGCTTTCTTATTTTCCTCATTCACTCCGTCTCTCTCTCCCTCTCCCTCTCTCTATTAAATGTGATGGCAGCTTCGTAAGCACAACTGCACCTGAATGCTAAGAGAGCCTTGTGAAGTGGTATCTTCTCTTTTAACTACCTGCAGAGAAAGAGAGGGAGAAAGAGGCATGAGCAGAGAAGGGGGAGAAATGAGAGGGACAGAACCTTTATCAAGGCACAAATAGGATTATTAGATGTGACAATCTGCTTTGTGCTCTCTTCCAAGGGGCTGTGATCTGCTTATTAGGTATCTTGTGACCAAGAATATTTCAGGGTTGCTTGATTAAAATTCTGCAAGTAAAGCTCCCATGTTCTAATGAATTTTTCCAGGAAGGCACCATGTTTTCTGCCTCCCTTTCTTCCCCCTGCCATTCTTTTTTTAAGTTTTATTAATAAAAATGGACAGTCAACAGTAAATATATACATAAACTAAAAACAACCAGTCACATAATTACATAAAGTCACATAATATTCTTTAAGAGTCTGAAATATTGGAAGTTCTATAAAAGAACTGGGGAGGGACCATGGCTCAGTGGTAGAGCCTCTGCTTGTCATGCAGAAGGTCCCAGGTTCGATCCCCAGCATCTCCAGTTAAAGGAACCAGGCAAGTAGGTGATGTGGAATACCACTGACCTGAGACCCTGGAGAGCCACTGCCGGTCTGAGTAGACAATACTAACTTTGATGGACCAAGGGTCTGATTCAGTATAAAGCAGCTTCATGTGTTCATGTGAAAATACAAAAATAAACAGGCAAACAAACAAAAGGCCATGGAGGGGTTAGGGTGGATTAGAATAATAGAATCATACAATCATAGAGTTGGAAGGTACCTCCAGGGTCATCTAGTCCAGTGGTCGGCAATCTCATTAGTCAACAGAGCCAAATATCAACAGTACAATGATTGAGATTTCTTTTGAGAGCCATATTTCTTAAACTGTATAGGTAGGTACACTGTTTATATGTTCAACATTGAACACTGACCTTTTAGGGGAGGGGCCATGGCTCAGCAGTAGAGCATCTGCTTGGCATGCAGAAGGTCCCAGGTTCAATCCCCGGCATCCCCAGTTAAAGGGATTAGGCAAGTAGGTGATACGAAAGACCTCAGCCTGAGATCCTGCCAGTCTGTGATTAGACAATACTGACTTCCGATTCAGTAGAAGGCACCTTTATGTGTTCACAGATCGTTTCCGTTGCCATCCAGCAACACTTTGACAAGTTTCAGCCCCAGAATTATTCACCGAGTGCACGGGAGGTTTTGCCTTGGCTTTGCCGCTCCATAGATGCACATCTTCCCCCATGTGCGTCCTCCAAACTCAAAATTAAGCCCCCTGCAGAGTTTTGAGAATTTGGTTGGGGGGAAATGTGCATCTCTGTGTGTGTGTGTGTGTGTGTGTGTGTGTGTGTGTGTGTGTGTGTTAAGTGCCAGCCCGGCCGCGGCGAGGGAAACTCTGAAGCGGAGGGCGGGGCAGAAGGCAGCACCCCCAGCCCGCTCTTCCCTGCGTCCCCGCCCTGCCCCGCACCTACCTCGGCCGCAGCCGACTCCCCGCGCCTCCTCGCCCTCCGGCTCCAGGGGGCGTGCTTCCCCAGCCCTTCCTCCGGCCAGCCCTGCACCTCCGCCCCCTGGCGGAGGGCCTCAAGCTAGGGGGAGCAGAGGCGAGGCGACAGCTGCCCACCCGCTCGCCGGCCGCTCGCCACCTCCACCTGCAGGGAGGAGCCACAGCGCACCACCGCCTCCTCCTCCTCGAGAGCCGCACTCAACTGGCCAAAGAGCCACATGCGGCTCGCGAGCCACGTTTTGCCGACCACAGATCTAGTCCAACCTTCTGAACCATGCAGGAAATTCACAACTACCTCCCCTCCCCACACCCGTGACCCCTGCTCCATGCCTAAACGATGGCAAAAAAGCAAGGGTGTACCAGAGTGAATCCATGGGACCGAGTGGACAGGCAGGCAGCATGGTGTGAATTCATATGGGGACTGATATACAAATGAGATTTTGGGAATGTGACTGTACACTTTGGCCGTCTGACAGTGCATTCCTGACCTTCAAGGGCAAAAGCCCTTAGGAGGCCAGGAAAGGGCCGCGCCAGTGTTTGGGTCCCCCACACCAGTGCCAGGGCTACTTACGCCGGCATTAGTGGCCCCAGCACTGGCACGGAGACCCAGATGCTGGTCTCCAGATGCCGGTCTGTAGACACCGCCATGGCAGTGCCGCCCCAGAATGCCAGCAGGGCCTTCCGCTGGCATCCCACCAGCGTAAAGTCCCACGCCGGCATTCCAGGAGGCGTTCTGGTGTCCCAGGAGGTATTCCTGGGGTGTTCTGGGGGGAGGTGCTGCCATTAGGCAGCCTCCTGCACCCCTTTCAGGGTGAGGGGAACTTCTTAGGAGGTGCAGTGGCAGCGCCTTCTCCCCGCCGTCCCTGCATGCTGAAAACTCAGGAATGGGCTGTAAATGTTTATCCACAGCAGCCATTTCTATAGGCAGGAGCGCATGCTTCAGGAGTCGCAGCTGTAGCTGGGACGGAGATGGAATGACACCCACTACCCATCCAAACCTCTCAGTCCTCATACAATCAAGATTCCATACTGCCCTAGGATTCATTCTGACTCTGCCTGTTCAAATAACAGGTGACGCCAAATGCTGTACAACATTGTACCTCAAGGGCTGTACTAGAAACCCACTTTGTTCATGTTCTGCATTTGGCAAACCAGAAACAAATTCACTTTTATTTGTTTACTTCACGTACACCCCAACTTTCTCCCTGATAGGAACCCCAAGAAGCTCACATTGTTCTTCTCTCCTCCACGTTCTCTTTGCAACAACCCTGGAGGTAGGTTAGGCCGACGGGGCATGAGTGGCCTAAGATCACCCAGCAAACTTGCGTGGCAGAGTAGGGATTCGATCCTGAGTCTCTTTGAACCTATTCCAAAACTCTAACCACAACACCATACTGGCTTTTTCTGTAACTTCGTTTCAATCTGTTTCAATCCCTCCATTTCAATTTCAGTTTGATTGCAGCATATGGCAAGCAGCACTCTCAAACACTAGGAAAAAAATGCTCACTCCCCTCCTTATTTCAAAATTGGACTACAGTTGTTTATTCATTTAAAACATTTAAATTGAACCACGCAGGACTGTAACTGTGTATTGTGTGGTCAAGTTGCTTCTGACTAGCTGGGCTTGCTCCCACCCTAGATCTCAACACCAGACTCTCTTCATCACAGTGCGGCATAAACGTGGACATGATGGAAATTCTGCAAGAGTCCAAGCTCCACAGACTCAGAAACACCACTTCACAACCAGCCCTGTAGCCTTTAGTTCACACTTCCAATCTGCCAGCAGCTGCTTCCCCTATGAGAGCCTAGTGCTCATCCATCCCCAGGCATTGCCATGATTGTGCATTCAGCCTCACGCCCAAGCTGACAGTTGGGATCCTTTATCTTCACATCCAAAGCCCTGCTCAGAGAGCTGTGTGTTTCAGGTTTTTACTTTCAAGTTCAAATCCATCTACCGAACATCATGTTTCCAAAGCAGAGGATGGAAGGAAATAAAGTTCCCTAGCTGGTCCCACTCTATTAATTCTCCCTTTTGCTAAACTTATGGTTAAAAACCACAGAAAACATATCTCAGACCAATGCATCGCCTACTATATTTGAGAATGACTTCTGCAGCCTTTCCTTGGGGGCTCTCTAAATTCAGGAACCTCTGCATTTGTGGATCTGGCCAGTGCACATTACATTGGTAGGCATCCAGACTTTTCTATAGGGTCCAGTCAGAAGGTAACTCGCTCCCACTAGATATGTCTATTCCTCCCTCCCCTTTATTGTATCTTCTCAAATCTCATTTATTTCAAATAAAAATAGATTTTCCTGAATTTTATGTGATGATATTGAGTTGTATAGGGCTGTGTCAAATTGATTATTAATTAAATTGTCTTATCTAGAACACAACAGGGAGCCACTTGCAGAGATAAGGCTTTCACGTCATCTTGTTCCTTTCTAGAAGAAGTATGGACAAGCGACCCCTCTTTGTCCCTTTTCCTCTTCCCTGATAATTCCTATGTATTATTTATGGGTGTATTATTTGCACCAGCAAGGAGCAGCACCATAGCTACTGGTGATGAAGCAGACCAACCTGCCATGTGAAGTGGCTGAGTAGATGTGGCCTCTGTCACTTGAAATGACTAACCAGCACTTCTACTCTCAGTGAAGGACTCCAGCAATAAGCCACAGCCCTTTCACATGAGCACATCTGCTGGCTGGGAAGGGCCCTGGACTGAGGCTTTAAACAATAAAGTCACTTTTAATCTCCTCCAGAAGAAAGCTGCAATGTCTCTTCAGGTATCACTCAGAAGTGAGTCACTCTAGAATGAGAGATTCCTGCAACAAGAGTGCAAAGCTGAATTCTCATACCAATACTTTTTTTTTTTTTTTTGCTTTTTTCAAATATCCAAACATTTTTGGGTCTATTAAAATTTCTGAGCTCCACAAAGATTTCCCATAGAGTTTACTAAGGGAGATCTTTGTGGAGCTCTGGTCCTTTTTTTAAAGATAGTGCCATCAAATTTGCAGCATAGCTTCAGGTGACTTTCCTTAAAAGAACCCCCAAGTTTGGTAAAGATTGGGTTAGGGGTCCAATTTTACCCTCTTTGAGGGTGCCCCATCCATTCTCCATTATTTCCCATGCTGGGAAAATTTTCTCTCTGTGATTCTCAGCTCTCAATGTTATGTCTATGGGGGATCTTTGCAAGGCTCTGGGGGGATTGTTTCAAGACAGAGACACCAATTTGCAGCATAGTTGATAGTTACTATCCTTACACGAATCCCCAAGTTTGGTTAAGATTGGGTCAGGGGGTCTAATTTTATGGGCCCGCAAATGGAGGAAATTGGAACCCCTGACCCAAACTTCACCAAACTTGCGGATTAGTGTAAGGAGAGTCACCAGCAGCTATGCTGAAAATTTTGTGCCTCTATCTTGAAAAACAGCCTCCCACAGAGCCTTTCAAAAAATCCCCCATTGACATAACATTGAGCTATGTCAGAGCTGAGAATCACAGAGAGATAATTTTCCCAGCATAAGGAAATGATTGGAAATCTTTGTGGGGCTCTGGGGGGTGGTCTATTAAGGCAAAGGCACCAAATTTGCAGTGTTGTTGCTGGTGACTCTCCTTACAAGAACCCCCAAGTTTAGGGACGATTGGGTGAGAGAGCAAATTTTATTGGGCCCCATTTTTCCCCAGCATTGGAACCAATGGAAAATGGATGGGGGTACCCTCTTTGGGGGCCCATAAAATTGGATCCCATGATCCAATCTTTACCAAACTTGCATGTTCTTCTAAGCAGAGTCACCTAAAGCTACACTGTAATTGTGGAGCATCTACCTCAAAACATAGCCTCCCCAGATCCCCACAAAGATTCCCTGAGGGTTAAATTGACCTGAAAAAGTCAGAAAAAATCCAAAAGCTCTGGCTTTTTCAGATTTGCCTTTTTGGCTCCATTAAAATTGTGCCTCTTTTTCCAGCCCCCCCCCCCCAAAAAAAACAGAAATGGCTTTTTCCAGCTTTTTTCAGTTCGCCATATCCAAATGCATACCCCTAGCCATCATGGCCGCTTCCACAGAGACTGAAGGGTGTCAGGAGAGTGTGTAGAGCACTACATGGAAGACAGAAATGATACAGGCTCACATTAGAGGTCTGCACTTGACAGACCTTCGAAAAGAAGACAGTTCTAGCAAATGAGAGATGGTAGGGCACCCTAAGATCTTATAAGAATGCAGCATCTACTTGAATCATTCTAGCTTATCAAGTGAGTCTTTTTGAGAAGAAAATAATGAGAATCAATGTGTTATGTGGCTTTTAGTGTAGGCTGTCTCAGTTGTCTCAGTTCACTTTCGAAACACCTGTTGATTTGCAAGTTACAGTCTTTGTGCTCAGGAGGGGTTTTTCCTCCATTCTGTTTTGGATAGAGACTAAATACAATGCCAGTTCCCAAAATGTCAGGTTTCACAGGAAAAAATTCTTCTTCTTTTTGTCTTGTGTCTTTTTGATCTCTCACTCTGCAATAGCCTAACTTTGTACATCAGCTATTTTCTCAGATAAAAGACAAAAAGTGCTTTTAGATACATAAAAGCAAGTACAATGTGGGAATTCTTTTTTTTTTCTTTTTTTTAAGAAAGAAAGAATGAAAATATCTGCTGTGCTTTGGGCCAAAGGATCATGAGTTCAGAATAAAATCTGAATATATCCTTCCTAAAACTAGTTCTGTTTATTCCCAGTTTGCTAAGCACCGAAGCCAGGTTCACAGAACTGCATTGCACATTGTGACAACAAATGACTGCCACATAAAGGTTGCTTGTAAGCAAGCACATGGGGAGCCAGTTAACTGCAGCATCATGCCACATGTTGAGATTAAAAAAAAATTCCATTTCCAATAGAACAATACAGTCTTTAAAACAAAAAGTAACATTCAACAAAAGCACCAGAGATGAAAGACTGAGCTACATATAAAACAATAACTTGAGCTAAAGGGTGAGAAAGACAATGCCAGCAGGCAATCACGAGTCAATTACAAACAAAACAAAATGCATACATCAGTTGGGGGTATTCAGTTAATAGACAGAAACAAATGAAAATTGTGGTGGTTTTTAGCTGGAAGCTTGTTTAGTGGGATTAATTTAACCACAACCTCCTCCCCTTTCCAGCTGGTTCTATGAACATGGTAACATGTACCTCGACTAAGCCAAACATGGTATGTAGTTGTAGCCACTCAGCAACCATATGGCATGTGATTCTGAGTTAGACTATCAGTCATCTAGCTCATATCACATCCTGTAATTGGAATCAGCTGTCACACACACAAAAAAACTCTTTTCCAAACCTATTGCTGTTACTTGAGATCCTTGAACTGAGGATGCTAAGGATTGACCTTTGCTCTATCACTGAACCATAGTCCTTCTCTGACAAGCCCTGGCATCTCGGACTTGCCCAGGGCCATGTTTGCAGAGTGGGGCTGGGGAATGAGGAGGGGGAGGCCTGCAAGCTGGCCGATGCTGGTTACCTGGCAGAGTGTGGCCAGGTGCATGGCTGCGGCGGCAGTCTCCTGCAGTTGATGTCATGGGGATAGGGCAGAAGGTCACATGGCCTGGGAGCACATGGCTCTGATTCCCCCCCCCCTCAAAATAAGCAGGGTGCCACCAAACCTTCCCCCCTTTTCCTTTCCTGGTAGATAGGCATCTATAGTAATCCATAGCTATTACATGTCAACTGATGCTGCTTTTCACTTATATCTCACTTTTCCCTAAACACTTAGTTATTTTCAGTAACCACTCAGTAAAGTAATTATTACTCCCATATTATGTATTACTCCTATATTACGTGATGAGACCCCTTAAGTTGATATACAATAGCCTGGACAAGGCTATCCAGTTTGGCTGAGCTGAGTTTTCAATGAAATGGTCTTAGCCATTACACTACATTAACACATTAGGAAGACACAATCAGCTGACTTTTAGAGGATGATCACTAAGCACACTGAGAACTTTGATGCAAATCCAATTACCATGTCAACTTACCTTGTTGAAACACCATTGATTCCATGCGAGGGGGAGGGTCCTTGATCACATCGCCTCAATGTTCCCTAGAGAAGTTAATCTCCAGCATAGCACCATGCTGAACAGCTTTGCATCTGCACTGGTGCTATGAAGCCAGTTTACTGCTACTTGAGGCTGCTTTTTCCCAGTACAAAAACTAAATAACCTGAATTACTGGAGAAGACACATGTATACCCACAGGCTCATGGTCAAATCATGACATTGACTGTCTTGGGTAAAGCATATAATCACTTCCTGTTTGCCCCCTCTTTGCACATGCATCTAGGGCTGTCAAAAAAAAAATTCGGTACAGTTCGGATTCGGCCAAATTTGGCCCTTGTGGGTTCGGTACGTGCCGAAGTCCGAACTCCCCCACTTCGGATCCGTTCAATTCGGCAGGAATTCAAAGTTCGGAAAAAAAATTCGGCCGAATAAAGCCATTAAAAACACAATCGTGCCTTTCCGCGGCTCTGGGGGGGGGCATTTTTGGGCTTAGAGGTCCCAAACTTTCAGCACAGCTTCAAAGGACGTATATTGAAAGACTACCCAAGTTTTGTAAAGATTGGGTCAGGGGGGGGCTGAGATATGGGCCCTGAAAGGGGTCCCCCCCACCCTGAATCTGCATCTCTCAGCAGAGCTTGCCGCCCATGCACAAAGCTCCCAGCCCCGACAAACAGCTGATGAGAGCAAGGGCGGGGCAGGTGCTAAGAACTTTGCAAAGCAACACAACTGAAAAGCAACACCTTTGCAAACATGCAAAGGGCGGGGCAGGTGTGAAGAATTTTGCAAAACAATACAACTGCAAAGCAACACAAGCACGCAATGCAACACCTTTGCAACAGTGCAAAGCAACACCTGACACCTGGGAGTTTGCATACCATGGAAAGGGACAGAGGCAGCTAGCTATGCATAATGAGCAGGAGGGGGTGGAATTTCTCCTTTTGCATTGGACTTGGGACCAGGCAGATGCATTCTTTAAGTCACCATTTGAAAACCAGTTTTGAGCAAGCATCAAAATAACCTAACTGATCTTATAAATGAGGAAAAACCTGAAGAATAAAAATGAAGCCCCCCCCCCTCAAACCAGGGAGAGAGAGACACACCCCAGGCAGAACCGGCAAAAGCCCCCTTTGGCTTCCCCCCCCCACCCACAGAAACTGCTCCCTCCCCACACACACACACAGACTCTGCTTTCCCCACACACACACACACAGAAAAGAAAAATTATAGATTAAAGCCCCCAAAGGGGTCTTACTGTGGCTGTCTTCTGTTCCAGCAGGAGGGGCTGGGAGGCTGGGTAATCCAATATGATTCCATTTGTATCCAATATAAGATCCATATGTATGCATCTCTCGAGGGTGATCCATTCATCCCAATAGGGAAAAGGGGAAAGCCCATATCTCGGGGGGGCCCTGACCCAATGTTTACAAAACTTGGGTGGTCTCTTAAAAAGCCTTGTCTGAAGCTCCGCTGAAAGTTTGGGGTCGGCACACCCAAAAATGTGCCCCCTGCAGCCACGGAAAGAGAAAAGGGGGGAGCCGATATTTCAGCCCCCACTGAACCCATCTTTACAAAACTTGGGTGGTCTCTTAAGAGGGATGGTCTGAAGCTATGATAAAAGTTTGGGGGCTGCACTCCCAAAAAAGCGCCCCCTGCAGCCATGAAAATGGAAAAGGGGGGAGAGGAAAAAGGGGTGAAGCCCATATCTCGGGACCCCCTGACCCAATGTTTACAAAACTTGGGGGGTATCTTAAGAAGCCTTGTCTGATGCTCCGCTGAAAGTTTGGGGTCGGCACACCCAAAAATGCGCCCTCTGCAGCCATGGAAAGAAAAAGGGGGTGGAGCACATATCTCGGGACCCCCTGACCCAATGTTTACAAAACTTGGGGGGTATCTTAAGAAGCCTTGTCTGATGCTCCGCTGAAAGTTTGGGGTCGGCACACCCAAAAATGTGCCCTCTGCAGCCATGGAAAGGAGCGAATGTGCACAAGCACCCCCTCACACACACATAAGGATTTCCCTCTCTCTCTCTCTTTCCCCGGCCGGCCGCACATCAGCTGATTCCTCCAGTACTCGATCCTGACTGATTGGCCAGAAGAAGACCCAGCTTGGCCACCGATTGGCCGGGGGAGGAGAATGCTGCTTACTGAAGGTTATGCTGCTTACTGACGGCCCCGAATTGGCCGAATTTATTCGCGAACTCCCGAACTCGCTGAATTCGGCCCCCAGGTTGCCCGCCAGTTTTGAGTTCGGTTCCTCCCGAACTAAAAACCGCCGAATCAAGGGAAATTCGGCTGATTTTCAGTTCGGGCCGAACCGAATTGACAGCCCTAGATGCATCCTTTAAATGAGCAGCAACATCAATATCAGCTAGATAGTACTGCTTGTTTTTTCAGCCTGAGCAGTCATCAGCATCTATTTGAGAAGGGACTGCGAGAAATGAATGCAAGATTAACTGCTTTTACAGGGTGATACTGAAGGCACACAGAGATACAAACATAGCAAGTCTCAACTGGAAAGGCTCAAACTTGCTCTTTTTTCTTTTTACTGTGTGTATTTTAAAATTAGAGGTGGCAGCAGCTGCAAAAAAAGTCATCTAGTTATGAAAGAAAACAATTTAATTATGCAAATCAGATGCATCCAGATTTGCTTGGATGTATCTGAACAACTCACCAACAATCAGTTTCCTATTTCTGACTGGTGAAGGGGACATGAGCCACACCAGAAAGTGTTGGAGCATAACTAATAATCACCTATCATAAGAGGAAATCACAACATAATCACATTTCAACAGTTTTCTAGGACACTGCCTACTCTCAGCATATGTCATTGTATTGCAAAATCAACCATCACACTAAAAATCTCAGCATGTTACAGCTCTCATACAGAATTATCACATGGAATAAAATTGTGCTAATTGTACTTGATCCATTCTAGGGCTCTCCTCGCTTTACACTGGTCTCACTAATGCATTTTTGATATGGTTCTCTGTTTTTCTCTCTCTAAAACATAACGACCCTACAACTTTCTCTTGCTGATTAAAGAACTTAAAGGAGATGACATTTCTTTCTTTCTTTAAATTATTTCTTAGCCACTTCTTCATAGAACTGCTCCAGGTGGCTGACAACAGATTTAGAACAACATAAAACAATAAAAGCAATCAACAAACAATTTAAACTTACTAGACAATGGCATTGAATCATAAAAAAAACTTTAAACCAGCATGAGAAAAAGTGAAAGAAAGACAGAAAGACCAAACAACTACCAAAGAATTCACACACACACAAACCTCAGCACAAGTTCCATGAAATAGCAAAAAGACCAGTTCAGTAAAACTACTACAGCGAAAACGTGTGTGTGTGAAGTGCCTTCAAGTCACAGCCGACTTATGGCGACCCCTTTTGGGGTTTTCATGGCAAGAGACTAACAGAGGTGGTTTGCCAGTGCCTTCCTCTGCACAGCAACCCTGGTATTCCTTGGTGGTCTCCCATCCAAATATTAACCAGGGCTGACCCTGCTTAGCTTCTGAGATCTGATGAGATCAGGCTAGCCTGGGCAATCCAGGTCAGGGTACAGAGAAAAAAGGTAAAGGTCCCCTGTGCAAGCTCCGGGTCATTCCTGACCCATCCAGTGACGTCACATCCAGACGCTTACTAGCCAGACTTTGTTTACGGGGTGGTTTGCCAGTGCCTTCCCCATCCCCAGTCATCTTCCCTAAAAGACAGCTAAGTAGGCACAAGGAAAATTTTCAAGAGGAAAGCATTCCACTAAAAAGGTGCCACCACCAAAGAAGCCCTATCTCTGATTGCCATCTATCCCAACTCTGTAGGTAGAGGCGTATAGAATAGGACTTGAGGAGAAGACTGAAAGACATGAGGATAAACTTGTGAACATCACCAAAGAGTCCTACAGTATAAGAAAAAACTAAGCAAGATATTCCACAGACCACCACACACTTACTGGGCTGAGCTGCATCCTGATCTCCCTTCTTGTCCCATAGTAGATGCATTTCACAATATATTTTGTACTAGGTCCAGATACCCAAACAAAATTACACACATACTACAGCAAATATAAAAGGAATAGGTAGATTTCAAATATGCTTCCCCCTTCATATTATGTGAAAGCAGCGACCTGATCCTTTCCTGCTTGCCACTTCTATGCATTTCAAAAGTGAGTCATAATTGAATCACGCATGCACTCTTTAGAATTGATCCTGTAACTGCATGCAATGTGCACATGTACTATAAAAGGCACTGTTATGAAATATTTTTAAGAAACACACACCCTGTTAACATATTACAATGAACTCATATACATCCTGCCTATATGTGCAAGCATCAGTTTGTACGAAAGAGCCAATGCCCATCCACTTAATGAATCCAATCAAGCACCAGTACCTGGATAGTACACATTGAGCTGTACATGCATTGAATGTAACATGAGAATTACTCCACACATGCATACAGAAAAATCAAAACTACATGGTTTGTACATGTATTTACTGTAACTTTTGAACAGAGCTATGGAGAGGAAAGTACATGTGGAATCTATATTTGAATACTTGTACAACCTAGTCCCCCTGCTCTGACCCTAGATGAGACAGGAAACGATTAGAAAGTGAGGGCCTAATAGAGCCTTGCCAATGCTGAAGTGGTCAAAAAGAAGAAAATAGACACTGAAGCCAATGTAGCTACTGCAGCAGAACTCAATTATAGGGATGTGCATTATGAAATTCCTGAGCCAAAGATGTACACAGAAATCACTGGTTTGGGTTGTTACTGTGGTTTCCTGGAATGAGAATACAAATCCAAACGTCTTGGAAATTATGAACCCCCATTCCCCGAACAATCTGTGGGTGTTTTTTTAGTCTGGGCGCTTACCAGCAATGCACCAAGCGCTCATGTTTTTTCTTTGATTTCACTGATTTCCCAGGCAATTGCATTTCACCCTTCCAATCAGATCCTTGCAAGGGAGGAGCACAGAGCACTTCCAGCCAATCATCTTTGGGGACAAGCAGTGAAGAGTGGCTATTCTGATTTACTCCTTTTTTTGTGAGAGTGAAATCTTTTTTTCCTTTCCAAGTAGGGGGCACCTTGTCCAGGGGCCTGAATTATTGGAACCCTTGGTCCAATTTGCTCGAAACTCAGGGATTCTTTAGTGGAGAGGCAGCACTAGCTCAGCTGCAATTTTGGTGTCATTTGGTTGAAAACAGCCACTCCAGACCCCCTCTAAAATGTCCCTCCTTTCTCACTTTGTGAAAAGAAAGAAGAACAGACCATAACAAGGAAGGATGACAAATGCATGGTTTATAGTAGAAAGGTAAAACAATTTTATTGTCAGTCAGTGTAAGAGTAGTAAAAGGAAATGAATAAAGACAGGTTTTTAAAACATGCTGGTGGCTTGTACCATTTCCTCTCAATAGGAAATAGCAGAAAGAACTGTGCCTGCTCTGAGAGGAACCTACTTCAGGGAGTCTGTAAAATCGAACCCCTTGGTCCAATTCACTTGAAATTGGAGAGGGGGGTCTTTAGATTAGAGCACTGGTTCCCAACCTGGGGTCTGTGGACCCCCAGGGGTCCGCGAGAACTAAATTAAGGTCTGCGAAACAAAGTTATAAACCCATAATAAATTAATATTTTCAATTAAAAGTTCTCTATTATAAAAATATATATATTCAAATATTATTCTAAGTTTAATGTTTAACTAACAGTTATGATTAAAGTTTATTTTCAAATTCTCTGAATTTTTATTTTGAACCTTGAGGTCCCTGCACCGAACAAAAAAGTCCTAGTGGTCCCTGGTCAAAAAAAGGTTGGGAACCACTGGATTAGAGGGAAGACTAGTCCTGTGCAAATTTGATGCTGTTATCTTTTTTAAACAGCTGCCCCACAGACCCTCTAATAAATTCCTCATTGAAACTCATGGTCCTGAAGCACTGTAACCCAAAAAACCACACAGAGCAGAATCCTGAACTAGCAATGCCCATCATGAACGTAAGTAATACAGGGGGGGAAAGCCACCCCTTGAACCCCAAATAGGAAATGAATAATGAATTTTTTCTTGGTACCCGGCCCTACTCAGGTATCTGAAATCAATGTCATGTTTAACATTTCCTCACCGTGACTATAGGGGAAAAAAATACTACAAAGCATATACAACTATAGTGAGTCAAAGTCATGCAAGGGTCTATTTTGCTGCAAGTAATTAAAACAAAACAGACATGCGCATGATTTTCACACATATTCCTGGAGTTCTGTAAAAGTTTTTTTTTACATCCTTGTTAGGAAAATATAAAGTGTGAGGTAGCCTGAGAGAAGACCAGACCTGTTCCCCTGTCATAAAGCAAGTAAGTAAATAATCATGGCAGGCTATGCTTCTCCATGGAGATTTTTGTGAACTTTCATTCAGTATTGCAGCATATAATTCTTTTTAAACCATTTCTATTCATGAGTGACACCCTCTCCCACCCATTTCAGTTCAGAGGTGGACCTTGAATTATAGGCATCAACAGAGAATGTTTGGGGGGGGGGGGGAATGGCTTTTCGTAAGAGTGCTAAATTCTTCTTTTTGTCGTCATCTCTTTTTTTTAACATAAAAGAGGCATTTGTGTTGCATGGGAATTGTAGGTTTTCTCCAGAAGTGTACCAATGAACTATAAAGGTAGGATTTTCAAAACGTCCAGAGAGCTACATTTATGGGGGCAGGGGGAGGTGATTCTTCATATATTGCAGCCCTGGCTGACATGCAAAATCATTTGATTTGTTTGCTGAAATTTTAAATTTGTGGGCTGTTTATGATGAAATTGTTCTAGACATTCCCTCTCTGCAGCCGCCGAACTTGTATTTTGCATTGTGTGACACACTGGCATGTGCTGCCCTTATGGAGGAGCTGACTCTACTTGTGAGGAGCAGTCTAACATGGGATCCAGTGACACCCGTAGAGAAACTCCCTACAAAGGCTGCAGCCAGTGTGGGGCTTAATTTGTTTGTAACCCTCCTGATAAGACTACCAGTTGCCTGACTTGCTTAGCTCTTGGAATCTTGCTGACTGACCTTGGACTACTTTTGTATTGTGATACTGAGCCCCAGACTTTGATTTTGGACTGGAATCCTAAAACCCTTGCTGGCTGACCTAGTGTGGCCTGGGACATGCCTCCAACCTGGTGAGTAGTATATGGTCAAATAGGAGTCAACATATTGTTTTTACAGATTACATGCATTTCTCTGAATTCCCAAGTCACTTCCATCAATCAATAAACATGTGCCAACATAGCAGCTGCCTTTCTGAGGAATGCTTACCATGCAGGTGCAAGGATGGAGCATGCACTTATAATGCTCTCAGTTTAAAATCACAAGCAGATCAACTCCTTTAGGCCATTGAGTTCTCCCCATAATATATCCGGGCATCACAAGTTGGATACATTCATATTTAGACACCATGATTTAGCAGCATCACTAGCCATTTCCCACATGGAATGGAAGGGTTACATTTTCTGTCACAGGTCTGTTATACATCAACTCCGATTTTCCCCCTCTCCAGATTCCTACATTCTGTGAGTCTTCCTTTTCCTTCAGTTTATGAACCAATGCAGCGTTTTCATTAATAATAGTGGAAGGTACCAATTTAATCAAACCAATTTCAGATTGGAGAGAATTAGACAATGACGGCAATTTTGTGTTTTCCCACTAGTTGAGGAGCACAGGATGAAATTCTTGAACTGAAACCATCAATTTGTGTCTCAGCATGATTATCCAAAGCAACAGTATCAGAAGATTTTTTTTTTAAAGAGTTTCAGGGAGAAGCAGCAACATCCATCACAAATCAGCCTCCAGTGGGGTAATTCTGAGCATGGGTATGAAGTCAAGGAGACCTAAGGACATACATCCTCTGCACCACTTCTTTCAAATGATGAGCAATGGTCAAGTGATCCCCAGGTGCCACCTCCTTTTCTCTGGATGAGAGTTTATCTCTATTTTGGGTGACCGTGAGCCAGATCGATACAGTGTCTGGCAAATCCTGAAAATCTCAGCCAGAGAACCCCAAGGGCATCTTCCTGACTTCTTCAACAGCAGCACTTTCCAAAATATCTGCTCACTAAACTGTAGTAACATAAAGAAAACTGCTTGCAAGTGCCTAGAAGTCCCTGTCAATAAAAACAAGACACTGTTTTCAGCCACACAGACTTCAATCATAGGTCTTTTATGCATGGCGGTTTCACTCGCCATCACCCCTCCGCTGATTTCGGGTATTTGTGGGGTGATTATGCATGCTGTTTCCGATCATCAGAGATCACCTCCCTCTCCCCCTGAGTTTCCCCATGTTTTGCCTGCGTTTTCAGAGACCTGTTTTATCTCTAATTTGAAAACGAAAGGAATTTCAGGGGGAGAGGAGGAGACCTCTGACAGTCGGAAAAGGCATGCATAATCAACACAAAGACCCAAAGTTGTCGAAGGGATGACAGCAAGTGAAACAGCCATGCATAAAAGACCATAGACTCAGAAAACTGGTGTTCGGAGAAATAGATATATGTTTAACTGATAAGGAGTACAACACCAATGCTCTTTCATTTCACTGGTCCTGCAAATTTCTTCCTTCTGCAGTCTGTTTTTAGGCTAATTCAGGGATGCAAAAAGTTTTCAGTTTTCAGTGCAAAAACCATATAATTATAGCTGGGAATAAGCATCTTGAATAAAGCAACAGCCTCCAAGCAATTACCATAGATGCAAAAATAAAAGGATAAGATATCATCCAGTGTTATGATCAACAGAGCAGCATCAAGCACAATATAAAGCTGGCCACCGTTTTTATGATAACTACGATAAGCAAAAGCAAGCCAGTTAGGAGTTTGATGGATAACAATTGATAAGGAACAACCTGGTAGTGTGTACAACAGAGGAATGATATGCACACTTATTCTAGGATGTCTACTTAAGTACCATCTAAATGCATATCTAGTTTTATTAATATAATTACTGTGTTTTTTCACTGTTCTCAGTCTGTTGAGTGGTCTGAGTGTTTCACAGATATGAACAATTACTGATTTTTGTAGTTTGAGTTGGAAGCTGCCATTTTTATCTTCTTCCCAGAAGGCTAAAAGCACAACTTGATACCAGCTTGAGGATACAAAAACCAGGTGGGGCCTGGCATCCTCTTGGAATTACAACTGATAGCCAGACTGCACAGACAGTTCCCCTGGAAAAAATGGCAGCTTCAGAGGGTAGACTGGACTCTATGGTATCACATCCTTGTTGAGCTCCTTCCCTGCCTCCTACTCTACCCTCCCCAGACATTACCCCAAAATCTCCAGGAATGTCCCAAGCCAAAGTTGTCATCCTATACCAGATTCTAGGGTTGTCAGTCTCCAGCTGGGGCTTGGAGATCTCCCAGAATTACAACTGATTTCCAGACTACAGACCCTGGAGAAAATGGCTGCTTTGGAGGGTGGACCCTGATACCCCTCTAAGGTTCCTCCTCTCCACAGCCCCTGCTATCTCCACGTTCCACCCCCAAATCTCCAGTAATTTCCCAACCTAGAGGTGACAACCCTAAGCTCCACCCAGCATCACCTAACCTAGGCCTCCAAGATTCCAGGTACCAGGTCATCCTTACAACCTAAAGTTTGCTCCTGGTGCCTAAAGCTCTAGCAGCTTTCAGCCTGTAAACTCTGCTAGAGTTTAAAAGAAGGAGGAGTCAGCCCTTAAAAGGAATGCCTTGTTGCTAGGATATGAGCTCTACTGCAAAAAGAGCTCTATGGCTCCTGGCTCTCCTAGCATGCTTAGCAGCAGCACATAGAAGGATGACTTTTGCCATTGTTGGGAACTTCTGCTCTCTGCTGGTGCAGCCAAGGGAAAGCTGAAGGAAGATGGCTGTGCCTGGTGAGTCGGGCAAAGGTAAGAGATGTTTTCCCCTAAGGGTGGGACAGAGAAACCTGGCCTGGAGAGGAAGCAACAAGTCTTTCAGTCTTGAAGCCAACTTTCAGTGGTGCTGGAATCATTCAGAGCACAAATGATAGAGCAGATTGTACATGGCTTGATTTTCAGGTTTGTGTACTAATTATAACGCTGAAGTGGGGGCTCCTGTTTGAAATCTATTCATTGCCCCCACCACAGGGTTGCCAGGCCCCTCTTTGCCACCAGCGGGAGGTTTTGGGGGCAGAACCTGAGGAGGGTGGGGTTTGGGGAGGGGATGGACTTCAATGCCATAGAGTCCAATTACCAAAGCGGCCATTTTCTCCAGGTGAACTGATCCCTATTGGCTGGAGATCAGTTGTATTAGCAGAAGATCTCCAGTGTGTACCTGGAGGTTGGCAACCCTACCCCCCACCACCGAAAAACTCCATGTTTATGCTGAAAAGAGAATAATTCTTGGGTGTTTTTCTTCTTTTACTTCTGATTCTAGTTAAATAGCAGTCTAGTGATAGCAGTTAGGCCTGCCTTACAACATTAGTTTAAATGAAAAAAGGCTTGAGGTTTGCAAAAGCTCATGCTGCATTACATGTTTTTGGGTGCCACAGGTTTCTTGTTTTTGTTGACACAAATTTAACATGGCTATTCCCATTGACATGGCTATTCCCAGTTAAAATGAACCCATTAGTTTAGGCCCAGGTTCTTTCTTTTTTTTGGTTGGTTGATTTTGCATTCAGCTGAATCAAATGGTGGGTTTTTGTTACACAGAACAGTCAATGTGCATGATGCTTTACAGAGCACAAGAAGATACATTCCTGCACCAAGGAGCTTACAATCTAAAATGTGAGAAAAGAAAGATGACAAAGAGAGGGAAAAGAAGATGGAGGTGGGGGAAAACTGGGCAAGGATGTGTGTTCATTCCAATGACATGTACATGGGCTTAATTCCTGTAGGAGAGGGGAACTAAGGGATTAGTATGGAAGTTTTCAATGGTTTTTCCTGAGCTACGCCTCTTCAGGAAAACATTCTCACAAGCACCAAAACTTTTTGCTCCCCGTCTGAAAGAAGATGAAGAAGAAGCGACTCTTCATGTTACTCAGGAAGGCATTCCAGAGCCTTAAACTAGGGCCTGTTAAGGTTGCCAACCGGTGTGGAGAAAAATATCCTGTCCCTTTAATAAAGGCTTAACGTGTGGGAAAGGATTGTTGAAGCTTTTTGTAGGCATAAAGGTAAATAATATCACCTGATAAAAATAATTTTCCATTAAAAGGACAGGACATTCTTCTCCAGGCCAGTTGGCAACTCCATTAATAACTTAGAGGAAGCATTAAACTTGTTTAATACACCAGAGGGAAAAATGTATTTGATATGGATGAGTCATTCTACACAGGATGCAGACAAATGGTCTTGAGATCAGAGACTGAAACATCTTTTTTTTCTCTGCTGTGTTTATAACCTAAAAAAGAGTTCTGAAGAACTCAAAACACATACTGTTTAGAATTCTTTTTGGTCAGTCCAAATATAATATTGTGTGGGGGGGGGGGATGGGGGGTTATTTTCCATTTTTCTTTAGACCAACTTTTCACAGGATCAGAGCCATCCCACAAAGTAAGCCACTGTATAGATCCTCTTTCAGGTAGAAGCAGCAGTTGGCAACTACCAGGACATGCGTATCATATATGAAGTGGCCCTAAACTGATGTCACTTCTAGATGAGAGACCATTACCAACTAGGGTTGCCAGGTCCCTCTTCGCCACCAGCAGGAGGTTTTTGGGGCAGAGCCTGAGGAGGGCGGGGTTTGGAGAGGGGAGCGACTTCAATACTGCAGAGCCCGATTGTCAAAGCAGACATTTTCTCCAGGGGAACTGATCTCTATTGGCTCGAGATCAGTTGTAATAGCAGGAGATCTCCAGCTAGTACCTGGAGGTTGGCAACACTATCACCAACAGCTGGGTTCCAAATGTTGGAAAAATGACCCTTATGAAAGTATGAATTTACACAGTTTTATAAAGGGACTAGGGGGGATGACAGTTCACTGTAGCTGTATAGCCCTTTCTCTCATGGTAGGAACTTGTTCTGAATGTAGACCCATGAAGTTGCCTTATGCTGAGTGCAATGACTGTTCATCTAGCTCAGTGGGCCCTCTATGGGGACAGGCAGTGCCTTTCCAAGATCTCAAGCAGAGAAGGATCTTTGCTAGTATTTGCATCCTGAGATACTTTACCAGGAGATGCCAAGGGACAAAACTGAGACCTCTGGTAAGGAAAGCATCCATAGAGCCACAGCTCCTCCCTGCTTATTTCTGCTTGTGCCCCACCAGCCTATAATTATCTCTGCATTTTTTTAAGCTACGGAAAATAGGGTGAGAAGACATACACTAAAATATGGCCTTGGAAGCAGCTAATCCCCCCCCCCCAAATATTATTAATTTCATACTTTATTTTACACACACCTCAGTTCACAAAGAAGATGGGTTGATTTAATTAGAATTTCCATCGTCAAGCCATTTGGACTGGAGCTTTTAATTAGGTATTAAAAAAACTACGTAGGGGCAGCCTCCGCTAGGGGCTGCCTTTAAAAAAAAAAATTGATGCCTGCTGGCCTTTTTAATTTGTGCTGGGAGGCAAAGTATCCTTTGGCAGGATCAACTGCATAAACCCCCTCCTGAAAGATTAGTTATGGGAAGAAGGAAGCCTGGGTGGAAAAAAAGCTTGCAGTGCCCTCGCCAAATTAAAGGAAGATATCTGCTGTCTAAATGATTTCAGGAATCCTGTATTTACAAGTTTACAGTGCGGTATTCAGGTCAGCTTCCTCTCATGATCCTAAAGAAGGGCTCCTTTTCAGCATCCCAACTGGATTTGCCCAAGAAAGGCAAACAGGGAAGCTGCATGGTTTGTTGGTCTCTACTGTTTATTTTAAATATTTCTAACCAGCCTAGCATAGCATAGCTGGCTCAAAGGTAATACTAGCATAAAAATGAATATCCCACACATCAAAATCTAAAAATTACTAATGAAAGAGCATAAGTAATATCAACAACAAAACAGAAATGTCATTTCTTAAAATCACACACAAGGAAACATATTAAAGCTCAGTTAAAATACGAATGAATACTAAGAAGAAATATTTTTATGCTGTCCACAAATTGTCTGCAATTTTGGATTATGGTGGTTTTCCACTGATAGCTAATCCCTTAAAGGAGGCGCCAATGCAGAAGAAGGTACTTATCACCCTTATTCTTCTAGCATCCTTAGTACTTACTGGTAGGAGAGCAAGACTAAGAACATTGACCCCATTTTTAATTCAAATATATTAAAGTTTGGGTCTTTTTTTTAATTAGTTTTTATCCATGGCTCAAGATAATACATTGAATACATTTTTAAAAATAAATATATGAAACAAAGTGAAAAGCTATCAAATCCAAACAGAGATTAACTGCCTACCCCACTACTGGCTTCATCTCAGCTACTAAAAGTCAGTCTTAAAAAAGACCTTGGGATCTCGCCAGGAAAGCAATTCTGACCAGGCCATGCAGGACACAGTAGCAGCAATTGCTCAGTGCTCTCTAGAGGCAGACATTTTTCCATAGTTAAACATAATCCCATTTTTCTCAGTATGTGGGAAAGCAATTTTTGAGAGGGGAAAAAGATTGGAGGGGAAGGGTTAAGCAGCTCCTCCCTGTCTGCCATTCTTCTCTTCAAACTGGTTTTCATTGTGGAGGGAAATGGCAAACCAATTTCTTCCACATGGAGCTCTTGCTCTGTGTCTGTCCATCATCCCTCCCCCGCCCCGCAGCAGCAGTAGTTTTGTGTGGTCATCTACCTACTGGGTCTTCCCCAGCTTCAGCCGCCGCTGCATGTTTTCCTAAACCTTTGGTACACTTTGGTACACTTTGTGTACTTTGGTACACTCTTTCCTAAAAAAGAGGGTTGGAAGTAAGTGTGGATGAGCAGGTGAAGATTTCTTCGTCTCCCCACCCACAGCCAGTGCCATTTATCCTCCACTGCTGGCATGCTTTTAGCCAGATTATTTATCAGTAGTAGATATATCACTATAGTACTGCTGTGTTATAGCCATATAGCTACCATTTGAAAACGCAGTAAACAAAAACAGTTCATTGGCAGGGGATGGGAGCAGGATGCCACAGGGAATACTGCCATGCAGAAGTTCCATTGCCAGTATGAATAGGTTTGCCAACCTCCAGGTACTAGCTGGAGATCTCCTGCTACTACAACTGATCTCTAGCCGATAGAGATCAGTTCACCTGGAGAAAATGGCCGCTTTGGCAATTGGACTCTATGGCATTGAAGTCCCTCCCCACTCCAAAACCTCCCTCCGGTTGTGAAGAGGGACCTGGCAACTCTAACCATGAATGAGGCAACATCCCCATGTAGAATCAACTAGTCTTCACACCTCCAGTGTGCAATATCTAGGTAGTCCCAGAAAGACATCCATCTGTTGATGACTCCCTTACAAACATGACTCTTTCCATAATGTGCAACTATTTATAATCCTTTGTCTTTCAGAATATCATTCAGAAGAGATCTCAATCACTTTCTTTTCAGTCAGGATTTATCCAAGAGAACAGGGACTGTTTTTTACTATCTGTAGCATATTTTATGACTGTGAGTAATCCTGGCTCTAATTCAAAAGAAAACAACATGATATTCTGTATGTACATGATGAATGTTTGAGGGAATAGTCTTCTTGAGGGGGGATTTCACCTTTTTTTTAAAAAAAAAAAAGGAGGGGATTGATCTATACTCTAGCAGCTGAAGAGGATTGCAGTGTCATTAAAGAAGTAAATATTTCTTTAAACTATAAAATGGAGCAGGCTTTGAAAAGGAAGTAGTATTGCTTGTCACATTCATGCTATAGGCAATATTTAACCAATAGCTTTGACAACCACATTCTACACAATAATTGCCACAACAGTAATAAAACACTGTCTGGGAAAGAATCATATTTTCCATGGTACATGATACTGTACTTTGGATGCTCAGAATATGCTGTTTTCCTATGATGTGAAACATTTCCTTGAAGGAAGACGACTGGTTACTCAGCAATATATGAATGACTGCACATTTATCGACAATTTAGATACTTGTGGGGGAAAACCTTTGGGTTCTGAGACCGGAGGGAGAGGAATTTATAATTCCATGTCCCTCCCTTCAGTGGTGTTACATGGAAGATATGGCAACTTACCTTATTCAGATATTATTTGTCCATGTGTTCTGAAGAGAATGGATTCATTATCCCATATGAAGTTGGAATGCCCCCAATTTAATTCCTATTGCAATCAATGGATTACTCCTATCTTAATCAAATTACCTGCCACCGTAACAAAAGATAAAACAGTCCCCTTTTTTGCTGGCGGATAGAGACCCAAGAACAACACTGGCAGTAGCCAAGTATCTATCCACCATATTTTCCTTAAAGAAATAAAGGCTTCCCTTTTACTGCTCAAGACCTTTGAAAGCTTGAAAGAAGGAAAGCAAGTTCCCTGTCCCTTCAGAGAAGGTGTGTCTGGTCTTCGGTGGAGCCCACAGAGCTCGAGAACCAAAACACCTCCAGCTGCAAAGCCAAAATCCATTTGCTCCCACAGAGAGACTCCCAGAGCAGATGTGTACAGCAGTTCAGAGCCTCACTTTGCTAGGCTGCCAGCTTGCATCAGAAATGGGCATCATGTCAGTTCTTAGCTACCATTACTCCAAAATTACAATGTTGAAACAGATGGCTGCCTTTGGCTGCAGTCCTAAGCCTATTTACTTGGAGGTAAGTCCCAATGAAACCAATGGGACTTAATTCCAAGTAATAATGTTTAAGTTCAGGTCTTTGGCCCAAATTAAATGAAGAATTATGTTTTCTGCCAGGGAACTAATTAGTTCCCAGAATGGGCCTAATCCTGTGACTTTTTATCTAGCTGCACAGCCTTTACCCATTACAGTAATATTGTTGATTCCTTTGTGACTATGTTCGTGAACAAGGACTGCTCACATGAGCACAAATTTGAAGAATGGGGCCTCTATCCCTGGCATTATGGGCCAAATCTGTCCCAAGTGTAATTTTCACTGAATTTAATAGAGTGAATGTGGGGATATATCTGACCCTCTGTGTTTTTAGGAGCAAAGGAAGACAGACAATAAATGTGGAGGAAAAGATATAGGCAGCTGAGCCTGTGCAGCTGCTTCGGAAAGCTAACAAAGGATTGGAGAGGTTTGATGCAAGCTCACAGGAATTACCAGAGATAAGAGAAGCAGAAAGCAAGGGAGGGAGAGGAGAGAGACAGAAGGGGGAAAGAGAGAGGAAACAAGATTTTCAAATCAGCACTTGTCCTATTTCATAAGCAAAATGTAGATCAATAAATTACACTCACTTTTCAAGATTTAACATGCTGACTCCATAACCTTGTCAAGTGTGATACATCAGCCAAGGAAGCAAGATGCCAAGCCAGGAAAATGTGTAAGGGTTGAGGAGAAACATATGGGAAGAAGGGAGGAGAAAGGAAAGCCTCTTTTACAAAGATAGTAAGCTTCCCCTTGGGATAGAAAGGCTGGCAGTTTAAACACTGAACTTCAGGATTTTCTTTCTCCTGAGATCTGAGTACACCTAGTCCTTTTTTTAACCCCCCCCTCATTCTTTAAAACATTCTTCATCTCCTTTATCCAAATAAAGAGAATTTTCAGCCATTTTCTAGGGTACTAAGACTGGTTTCCTTGGCAAAATGATCAAGGGAATGTAAAAGAGGAGGCATTTGTACAAGTTTCCACTTGGGGAAATGAAGCTTGGTCCCACTCAGTTCAGGGAGATTGGACTTCTGCAGTTTAAACGGCAATAAAAAAATAAACACAACACCACCCAAAACAAGAAATCAGAGCACCTTCCAACAGCAGAAAGCAAAAGTAGAAAATCCAGTGGCCATGCCTGAATACAGGGGTTAAATGAAATCTATTGTTTTAAAAGCCAACAAAGAGGATTGAGCAAGTTATGTATGAACCATCAGGAGACATGAGCATATGCGGTGAAGAGACGCATAAAGATCCCCAGGCCAACCATTCATTTGTGGTTAATTTGCTACACATCACTCCGTGGGTCATTTGTTCATTGGCTTGGTTCTAATGCACACATGGTACATAAAAAACCAACTAGCAAAGTGGAGGTATCACATTGTGCGCACAGCTTCCATTCCATGCTGCACTGGGTATGAACCCAGACTAACCCAAAAGCATCTCAAACAGAGGAGGGGAAAGAAAGAACTTTAATATTAAGACAAGGGTTCCATTCACATGTCATGGTTCAACACAGTTTATAAATGTTGATCAAACCCCAGTTTGTTGGATTATCTGCCTTCAGTCTAGAGGTCTAAATGCAGATTGGCCAGGAAACTGAGGTATGTTGGTTGGCATCAAACTGGGATTTCAAAGTAGTAGGTAACTGCATTGCTAATAACAGTTTATGCTCATCGTAGTTTGTTGTGATATCTGAATTCACAAGCCACAGTTTGTTGAGTAGCAGTACCTATTGCAGCTGTCCAGCTACAGAGATGGCTGTACAGGGAGGATCCTGGGAACCAGGAAGGAGGTAAGAAGCAGACATAACAGATTTATACACAAGCCAGACTTATTTACTTAGTCTGGTAGACTAACCAGAGTATATTACAGAATCAGTAACTTATTGTGATGTCTGAATGCAGTCCAAGCAGAAATATACACTCAAGACCAATTTCTACAGCAAAGGTTTGCCACTAGAAATGTAATTCCCAGTATTATTATTGGGGAGCAGTTTGCCCAGGCTTAATTTGGTTCAAAGGAGGCATGAGCCTCATTGGGCAGGAAGTCGGAACAGCAGCCAATTAAGAGGCAAGGCTAAGTGGTACTTATTACTGCCATGCACCCTCAGTGGTTGCTTCAGGGCCAAGCAGGAATTTTTTGGGTTCTCCCTAAGTGGTACATTATGACTATAAGCTTGTTCATACATGAGGACATGCAGCGGGCATACATTAGAGATCAGTCATGGCTTCCTAGTTCAAAATTGGTATATATGTGACAAACATCTTTGTTGTGTTATTTGCCCTCATTCCCAGATAACAAAGAGAACTGAAGGGCATGCATTCACATGAAAATAACTAAGGAATATTTTTGCTAGCCTAGTAACAATCATTTGACATTTGGAACCAAACATTATGGAAAGGTTACCAGGGGTCATCATGCCTGCTGACTATTCAGTGATGTTGTCAAGATTATAAGAAAACTAAAAGTGTGAGGGTCTAGAAGCTAGCCTGTCGAATTTGGGGTCATTGGTCAGCCCTCCAGAGGGGGGTAAAGATTCAAAAAAGGTTCTATGTATCTTTAATAGGTTGTTACCCGTTTTTATGCCATAAATGCCATAAATAGACTGTTACACTTTTTTATGCCACAGCTGACTTATGGTGACCCCATAGGGTTTCCAAGGCAAGAGGCATCCACAGGTGGTTGATCATGACCCTGGACATCATGACCCTGGTATTCTTTGGAGGTCTTCCATCCAAATACTATCCAGGGTCAACCCTCCTTAGCTTCTGAGATCTGATGAGATCAGGCTAGCCTCTGGGCTATCCAGGTCAGGGCAAATTGTGACCTGGGCTGGTATAATTTATTTATTTATATTTTGGGCTTATATCCCACCCACTCCCTACTCAATCGGGGCTTGGGGCAGCTAGCAACAATTTTAAACAAAATATATAATATAAAATTCCAATATATAAATTAAAAGCAGTCAACAATCTACAATAGAATACAGAAATTAAACTGAAGTAAGAGTATTAGCAGAGTAGAAAAGGAACAGTAGTAGCACCAAAAACACAAATGATGCTAATAAAAACAAAAATCAAGGACAGTAAAATGTTGGCAGTACATTGGGGTGAAGAGCACCTTGGGCAAGAATGGCAAAAGTGATTCTCTGGAAGTAGAATTGGAGGTTTGCTACAGAAACAAACACCAGTCCAGCTTTGATGAGGACATAAAACCTTTGTGCTATTACAACAGAAATTAATGCTTTGGGGCATTGTATCATCTGATGTGCTTTGGATTTCTCTGGAAAAATAATGCCACACTCAACATCAGGGTCTTGCCATTCCTGAACAGGACGATAAAAATGTCTTCACTGATACTTTCCACGAAAGGATGGTTTTTAAACTATCATTCTAGGAAGAATGTGATAAAGGTAATGGGATAATTATGATCATGAGCCAGTTCGGTATGATTAAATCAGAAGGTTGTTTGAAACCAGAACTGCAACTAAGATATTTGATTCTTTTTTCAATAGCAGGTCTTGTGAGAGTTACAAATGTGACTAATGCAAGGAATCTATTCCAAATAATTTTTTAAGGATTAGATTTTGTTCCATCTGAAGCCTGCATTACCACACTACATAGGGCATGGAGGGGTTGGGAACATCTGTGTCAACAGCTGCCAGGCACTTGGAGGGGATGCTAGATGTCACAAGGGATAGCCAGGTGTGCATCGAGAGGGGATGTACTAGAATGAATGACAAGATTGAGAACAATGGGAGATGCTGGAATGCCCATTGGATATACTGGGAGCCAGGAATGCCAATCGTCTTGCGTGGGCTCCACTGAAATACATTACTGCCCATAATAGTTACAATGAGTGCAGAATGGATTTCAAATGACAGCATCAGAACACAAATTTATTGCTCTGAGACTGGAATGACAGCACCCAGACTGGAAGGGTGGTCATTCCAGTCCCAGAACTCTTCTGCTCCATTGAGGAGACTTTTGGAGGGGTCTGTTGGCAGTGCTGCATGCCCCCATATCTGATCCCACCCCAGTGGCCCCCTCTCCAGCTCTGCCACTGGCAGGGGTGGCCATGGAGTGATCCGGGGCGTCCTCATCAGCATGGCCAGTCTGCCAGGAGGAGTCCCCACAGTTGAGCGGCAGAGATCTCTGGCTGGGTACACTCTCCTTGTCATCTCCCCTTACTGGATTGCATCCTTTGCATCAAATAAGACATGGAGGTCATTGTGGTCACCACCAGTGGGAGAATGCTGGGGCCCTTGCCATCTCTGTCAGCTGCCCAGTTACGGTTTGCCAGGGCTCGGTTTCTTTAAGGGGGAGGGGGTGCTGCAAGCATGGTGTCTCAATTTGTGGCCCCACCCCTTACTGCCTATTCATGGCTATTAGTAAAAATGGATGTTAGTCATGATGCATACCTATTCTCTCCAGGTTTAGAGGAGCATGCCTGTAAGGTGCATTGGAACACAGGCAGGATAATGCTGCTGCAGTTGTCTTGTTTGTGGGCTTCCTGGAAGCACTTGGTTGGCCACTGTGTGAATAGACTGCTGGACTTGATGGACTGTGGTCTGATTCAGCATGGCCTTTCTTGTGTTCCTATGCCCCTTGCACAGGTCTGGGTCCCCAGACCTGCAGGCCCCTGATTGGCTCTGCCTTACCTGTCCGTTGCAGCCCAGCCATCCCAACACAATAGCTGGATGGGACACTACAGTGTGGTTGCTTGGATGCTGATGTGGTTGCAGCCTCAAAAACCCAGCTGCAAGCTCTCTTTCCTGCCGCCTGCCCGCTCACTAGCCAAACCCTTCATGGAGAAGAGTAGCAGTGCCACAGTTACACTGGCAGCTGGCCACTGCAGCACAGGAAGCCCTTAGAACTGCACTGTCCATGAGCTAATAATAATACACCATCAAAAAGTCATTACCAATTCAGCTGTCGTGAATTGTCATTGCATTTATTTATTTTGTAGCTTTGCATAGGAATGTTGCAAGCATTGCCCAGGAATGCCACAGTACCTCTTGCATTTCATTGCCTTTTACACCACCATTTCCAATTGCTGATCTCAACATTAATTTGTCTGTGTGTATATATATCTGCCAGCTGAAGACACAATTCACACTTCTTATGAAGCAGGCTGTAATCCACACTAACATATGCCATGATAAATCTAATAGTCTTTAAGGTGCCACAATACTCCTTTTTGATTTCCAGTGAAATAGCTAGTTCCTTTGTGTTCAATCATTAGTATCTTTTTTTCCCTTTGTTGTGGGCCGAGCCAAGCCTAGGTTTGCATGCCAAGAAGTTGACTGAAAGGATGTACGAGGAAAACTACATCCTTTCTGCACAGTTTATTGCAGATATTGATCCAGTTCTCTTAAACGTGCGCTGGAGGCCACTGATTTGTGCTGTTGTTTTTGTTCCTCTCAATGAGGATCTGAGAGGCTGAACCTCAGCTGGGACAAAGCCGACTTCCACAGAGCTACCTCATTTAACCACCTGAGGACTTGGAAGTCATTGAATTATATGGGAGCTATTAACAAAATAAAATGCCGGGCAATTATAGCTGTCACAAAATGATCTCTCCAGCTGCCAGCATACCTGCAGTGGGGCACCCAGCCATCTGCTGATGGCATCTATTGCAAAAATGCATTTCAGCTATCATCTGACACAGTGATTTTTTTAAAAAAGTCAAAGTGCAAAAGAAACTGCTGCATGAAAGAGGGGTAGTGGTGGCCAACAGGTGTTAGCACCATACAATTATTTCGCCAGTTGGGAGAGGCCAGCATATGTACTAAGTCTAGAGGGTAGGGTTGCAAACCTCCAGGTTGTGGCTGGAGATCTCCCACTATTACATCTGATCTCCAGGTGATAGAGATCCGTTCACCTGGAGAAAAAGGCCGCTTTGAAAGATGGACTCGAGGCATTATACCCCATTGAAGCCCCTCTCCAACCCCCATCCTCCTCAGGCCCCACCCTTAAAATCTCCTGGTATTTCCCAATCTGGAGTTGCCAACCCTACTAGAAGGTCAGATTTCAAGAAGGTCAGCAACCAATTAAGGACCAAAATAGATGCCAGATTTTCAAAGTGCTGAACATCAATAGTGTCATGCCTGCCTAGGTTTCCAAAACATAGCAAGAAGGTAGAGAAGCAAAGAGCTTTCTTGGAAACCTAAATCCTGATCCTTTCCTTGAGTCCTTCCCTCCACTCCTTGCCTCTTTCTTGAAACCATCAGATATTAGCTAATGATGAAATTATGGTGGAATTGACCTTTGGGACATTCATGTGACACTGCAGGGGAAAGTATAGATTTCCTTGTTCACCACTCAAAAGGCAAAAGGAAAACTAAGAAGGTGGGGAAATTATCAGAAAGCTAGGATCAGGTTTCTTAAGCCTCAATATCCCCTTTGTATTTGCTTACCCTTACTTGTTGAGAGACCAGACAGAGCCACAGGGAACAAGAAAAAAAATCAAGACTCAGAGACAGGAGAATTGATTCTCAAATTTTTTTCTTAGGAAGCCAAATGAAGTGAGACAATCGACTTACAACTCCACATGACGCATCGATCAGGAAGGGTTCAGGGAAAGAAAGACAAGGACTCTTACCTCTGCCCTTCCTCAGTCGCCTCCATGTTTTCAGTCATTTGTGGGAATCCATCAAACCTCCTGATCAGTTTGCTTTCTAAGATGCCCTGTCAATTTCCCCTTCAGCTTACCATGCACCAGTGCCTCACTGTTAGTCTGTGGGGGTTTGATTTTGATGTGGTCTGATCTATAATTAAGAGCTAAGGTAATTGGAAACTGAAGTCAGCCTATTATTCCTTTGCCAATAATTCTGAAAACACTCTGGGGTTCTTCCTTCTTTGGAAAAAGCTTGAAGTTCTCATCTGATTGCTTCTCACGTTTACCCCTCCTGTTCTTCAAAACCTTTTTCATTTACTTTCTTGATCTGAAACATCTATCGAGACACTGTGGCTGGTGAGTCTACAAAAAAGCATGGCCACCATCACAATGCAGAACACAGGATGTGTCCTCTAGGATGGAGTCCAGTAGTTTGGGAAGAGCTCCGGTGATTTCATTTTTAAAAAAAATTACAGAAACATTCCTGTTCTTGTGATGTTTGAACATCAGATGCACTATGTGTGAGCCAAATAAAGCCTTATGAAATATAGTCCCATTTAAACGAGTGAGTGATGAAAGAATAAAAAACGTTATGACATTTGCCTTGCAATGCACCAGAGCAAAAAGCGCTATGACAGAAGCCAGCCAGTTAAAAGAATTGCTCTGAGCAACGAGATACATTTCTGGTGCATCAGACCAACCCATATTTCAGAAGCATGCTAAACAAGAATTCCCATTAGAAGGGCAATGGGGCCATTAACCTCCTCAGCAGTGCCTTTTATAAGCCTTTTATTGCCCAAGCTAAAACTATATGTGAAGTTATGCATAGGAAGAGATTCAGGATATTTTCTGAGCAGTGATAGGGGTCAAGCATGAGAGGCTCAGTTGACCTCAAGGTGCATTTTGTTTCTTAGGCACAATTATGCTCCCACCCCTTCCCAGATAAATGTAGTGGCTGGTAGTATGAGGTGGACCAGGCACGCAAATATATGTGCAAGAGAAAAAAGTGTTGCATCTTGGGACTTTTTGGTGGGAGAATGGAAGCACTTGCCCGGGACCAGTAAACAATACATAATTTGTTGAAGTTATAAGATAGGGAGCCCTGACCTGGATGGCCCAGGCTAGCTGGATCTCATCAGATCTTGGAAATTAAGCAGGGTAGGTCCAGGTTAGTTTTGTGATGGGAGACCACCAAGGAATTCCATGGTCACTATGCAGAGGAAGGCAAACCACCCCTGTGGGATCACCATAAGTTAGCTGTGACTTGATAGCACTTTGTGTGTGCGCAAACACACACACACACACACACACACACACACACACAATAGGGAAATGCAATATCCAGGGCTTGGTTTTGTTTTGTTGAATGCTCTGCGGAATTAAACAAATGCATGTGACGAGGTTGCCAGCTTGGCCATGGTCCTCCAATTTCAGCAATTGTGCTTTCTCTGTGTAGATTTCATGCTAAACTGTTTCACTGACTATAAGACCTGCCCTCTGCCTATGGCTTCCAGGGATACATTCACCGTCTAAAGCCAAACTCTTCTATGGTATCTGTGGCCCAAAACAGATTATGCAATACAAACATCCACTGCCAGCAGCCTATGAAATCAAGTGCATAAACTATGTTGAGAAGATTGATGGTGTATTGAGGGGATGGCTAAACCAAACTAGTGGAATGAGAAATAAAGACAGGAATGCAGCAAACACATCCTCAAAGACAGGATTCTAAATATGATTTTAATACATTTAGGATAGAATTGATATTAGGATGTAGTATTCTGTCTCAGTATTTCCCACACCTCTGGCTGCCTCCATTGCTCTCCAGCAACAGGATACCCAGGCCACCCAGGCAGGTGTAAAGCATGTGACATGCATCCAGAGCAATGTATCCATCTGTTTTATTTTGCATCTAATCAAGCGCTTATTCTTTGTCTGATTATCCACCACGGGATCTCAAGTGGAATAGAAAGCATGGAATGCTTTTGGTAGGCAAGGGGGGAGGGGCTTTTCAAATGCACACAGCTGATTCTCTTTGTCAGAAAGAGTTTGGGAGGAAGACAGGGAAGCAAGAGTAGGCAAAAGTTGCAAGGAAGCCATTGGAGAATGTGAAAGTCTGGTCTCTGGAGTGGCTCTTGGGAGAAATGCAGCTGTAATTTGTTTTAATAATCCCAGCAAACAGCCAGGAAATTAACAAGTGAGAACAGAGTTAGAGATTAATCAAAGTTGTCCCAGCCCAATTGCCACCTTCCCATCTTAATGAAGGTTATTTATTCACTAAGTGATAAAATGTGGGATCAAATTAAGTGATTTTGTCTCTCCCACACCACTTAGTAAAACCATCTGTCTGGCTGGATTATCTCTCTCTACAATGTCTAGAGTGTGGAGACCTTGATGAGCTCTTGACATTTATGTGAGAGCCCAAAAGGATGACAAACAGTGATTCATTAAAACAAAAGTCTCTTGAGCCTGTTACTAAATATTCTAGATATGCTTGGAAGAAAACAGGCTATAACACCATTTGCAAGGATGCCATTTGGAACTCACTGGAGTTGGGGGTTTCCCATGTTTTCCACAGAATGCAAAATCCACAACGGATGTGACCACAGTAGCCTCCACAGCTCAAGTTACTAGACTCTATCAAAGTTACTAGACTCTATCAAAGGCTATGAAGACTTTATAGTGTTTTTGGGTGTTAGCCAGAAACACTATACAAGAAAGGAATAGGTGTCCATAGAGGCAAGTACTCTGTGAATTACTAGACACCTATTCAGCCCACTCAGTTCAGTATTTCAAGGAGGAAGAGTTTCGTTTCTAGCTTCCCCATTCTAATCTTTTAGAGCTATTATAAACCCTTTCCTCTGCAAAACAAATGTGGATTATGCATGGCATGGCAGAACAAAAAGACACATGTTATTCAGTCATCTGGTCTTTCCAGTAGTGGTTAGCCTAATCAAGAAGCTATATCAAACACTGTCTCTCCTCTCATAAAGCACAGTGGCAAAAGCACCCTAACTTGGAAGAACTTTGGTTATCAAAAGCTTCAGATGAAGTTGTCTTATACCTAGTCATGCCACGGGTCTGTCTAGCTCAGTTTTATCTGATCTGAATGGTACTAGTTCTCCAAGGACTCAGGCAGAGAAGGTCCCTGGTATCCATTAAATGGAGATGCCAAGAATTAAAGCTGGGATCTTCTTCATGGAAATTATATGCTCTACCACTAAACCACCGTTTCTTCTTCATGAGCTATTCTCCCTCTGTGTATCAACTCCGGTATCACAGAGGCATGATACAGAAAGTTTTTGTAACCTCAGGCTACAGGGAACTTCCAGAGCCTTGCAACAGATGCTGCTCTAGCACACAGTAGCAAACAGCTGGTTAAAATATCTCATGGCAAGTTAGGATTTGCCACAGTAGTCGTTGCACTGATTTATGAAGGGAAACTTCTCCTAGTCAATCTCCATTCCTCTCCTACGCACATATAAAGCACTGAATCGTCAAGACCTTTTCCTCAATCCATTATATTTTTATTGATTGCTTTACGATAGCAGTACAAATCAATAATTTGGGGGTCCACTGCATTTCATGGGAGCACATATTTGATAAAAAGCATAATAAATTATAGTAGGCATGTCCTTCATGCTATATGGAGTCTTATAGGAATGTAATCCTTAAGCTCCCCCTCCCAACACGCAAACTAGCATATTTCTTTCTCCTCTCCTGCACTGAGGTTTTGGAGTTGACCGTATATGTGAGGAAAGCTGACCAGAGAACCCTTGGTAAGGATCTTGACATCAGGGTTCCTTTGGACTCCCTTGTCTTATCTTGGTTCTTAAGCCAACCCTTCCCTGGGCAGGCCTGAGACAGAGGGCAGTTATCCTACCACTCTGTGTGCAGAGAGCCAGTGTGGTATAGTGGTTAGAAGCAGTGGTTTGGACTGGTGGACTCTGATCTGGAGAACCGGGTTTGATTCCCCACTCCTCCACATGAGCGGTGGAGGCTAATCTGGTGTACTGGATTTGTTTCCCCACTCCTATACATGAAGCCAGCTGGGTGACCTTGGGCTAGTCACACACTCTCGGCCCCACCTACCTCACAGGGTGTCTGTTGTAGGGAGGGGAAGGGAAGGTGATTGTAAGCTGGTTTGATTCATCCTTAAGTGGCAGAGAAAGTCGGCATATAACAAACCAACTTCTCTCTTCTTCTTCAGAAGGTCTCTTGCATTCCCCTCCATTGCAGCAGCTCTTTCTGATCCCTAGAAGGACCAGTCCTAGGAGCATGGGACTCATATAGAAGAACTGATGCAAGGGCTGGGGTGGGGGGTTGTTCCTCCTTCCTCTTCCATACATGCAGCTCCATGGAGGGGAGGGAGCAATTTTATATCCTTTTCCCTCCTCTCTCCAGCCCATTCATCCTCATGGCTGTTCCTTTGCTTAGATCCTGCAACCTTAGGAGTAATCTTTCTGGGGTTGGACAGAGCTACAATGATGGAGGGCCCGGGGATGTGGGAAAACACTGTGTGCCTTCTACACAGAGATGGCAAGAGGCTGCCTGATATATATGAAGCAGGAGTGGGGCAGTATGCATGCCCTGGAGAGAGTTCAGACATTGCTAAGGAGGTTAAAGTGATATGGCTACTATATAGCTTGTTGATATGGGTCTTCTACTGGCAGTACTGTATACCTTGGAAGTCTTTCTGAAACTATTCTGATCTAGAGGGAGAGAGAGTAAATGTGTTCCCTAACATTATATTATCTGCTACTTTTTAATGGTATAACTTTTAATGCTGTTTTAAATCATATTATTGCAAGCTGGCTTGGGCATTTTAAAGAAATAAATAAAAATAATATTGTGTCACAAGCAGCAAAAGAAAAGATCCGGTTCTCTTGAGGACCAGATCTTTAATACAGACATTCCATTCCACTCCGTTCAGTCTATTCTCTATAGCTCTGTAAAGGGGGTGGTCCTGTGAGGCCCATGGGGGGTTGGGGGAGGAAAATCAGAAGGCAGCAGAGATCCACTTCTGGCGACCAGCTGAGCCCCCTTCCAAGTGATGCAAAGGCATGGATTTTGCAGAGTGGGGAAGTGGCCAGTTCCCTCTTTCTAAGGCAATCGATAAGACGTCCTCAGCTTGGGAAAATGGGGGAATTGGGTGAGGGGGGCCCACCAGTGTCTTGGCTCAGAATGGAGGAGCGACTTCCGACTCCCCCAGTAACAAACATATGGCCAGCCCACACTGAAATGAGAAGAGCAATGGTGGGGAGGCTGATTGATAATAAATAGTTTTAACTGCGTTCAGCTCCAGCACTGGCCTTTTCGTTTGGGAGGACCTCAGCAAGGCAGAGCTCTCTCTCTCTCACTCATTGCTAGATCTGTGAAAGATTCTGTGCTGGAAACTGTCTGGAAAAGTTTTTACAGATGGGGGAAGGGGAACAGATTGCACATTCATATGGCATGATCTTTGTGCCTTTTTCAAATTCTGAAAAAAAGTAGTTGTATAAAACCTCCCAACAATATATTCTTTATGTGAGTATCTCCGTGATGAGAACTGCAGGCAAATATCTCCATTAACTAAATTATTTATTCTATACATTGTTAGCCTGCTAAAGATAGCAACCCTCAATTAAAACATCACGAGTGCCTATTTGTCTCGCATGTTTTGCTCCAGCTTCTACACCCACAACAGTGTTCCGGACATCCATGGTTCTCTGCCCTCTTCCAGCTGGGCTGACAGCCCTCCAGCTTGCATCTGTGCCTCATGGCAGCGACACCAGCAGAGCAAAAGCTATTTCAGGACCATGGCCAGCATCCCTGCTCAGCCTCAGGTTCCTGGAAGCCCTGTACACCATTCTATTTTGGAGCTACATTACATATTACTTTAACAGAAGTGGACACCAGCTAAAAAACTGGAATCAGTTTTGCCTTCTTCCTCTTTAGAGAGAGAGAGAGATCTGAATTACAATGTTCATGATACAAAAATAAACATAAGAGGGAAGTCACATATCCTCAACAGAGAGCAATAATAGCACAAAGTTGTGATTTGCAACAACCCAGCGAGAGAAACAAGATAGATATTCTGCCTGAAGTCCAAACTAGGTGTGTCATGAAGTCACAAGCAGCATTCCCCTGGTTTTATTTAAAATCAAAATCAGCAGTGGAAAGTTACTAGGGAATAAAAGAATGGCAAGAAGTTGTGGCTTCTTAACCCTTTCTCCTCCAACCAGTTCCCCAATCAAAATCACATCCCAAGCACTGTTTTGCCTCTGCAGGGACCCCTATCTTTTCTTTTGCAAGGACAAAAGGGGACAGGGTGATTTTGAGTGGGAAATGGCCATTGAGGAAGAGGTTGAGCAGACCTTTGTTATGCTATTCCACTGATCAAAAATAATCAGAGGAAGGATACAGGCCATGTTGGTCTTCTCTTTATAGGTGAAAAGTAGGCAGAGATCTATAGTCAAGATGTAGACATCATTATTCCCACAAACAGGAGAAGAGATATCACAAATTTCACCTAAATGTCTGAAGCAGAATCAGAAAATCTGCTATACAAATGCACAATCCTTGGTCGTATAAAATTTCCAGTGTAGTCCAAACACAATGAAAATAATATGGTGGGGCACAATAAAACTAGAACTGAAATTATTAACCAGTCCTCCAACAATATTAATCCCAGCACAATCACTTAGTAATTTCTTTTTTGCCATCAAGTCACAGCTGACTTATGGTGACCCCATAGGGTTTTCAAAGCAAGAGACATTCGGAGGTGGTTTGCCATTGCCTGCCTCCACATCACGACACTGGTCTTTCTTGGAGGTCTCCCATCCAAATACTTGCCAGGGTCAAGGCTGAGAGTGTGTAACTGGTCCAGTATCACCCAGCAAGTTTCCACAACAGAGTGGGATTTGAACCTGGGTTTCCCAGTTCCAAGATATTAATTATACCCCAAGCCCAAAATTCTCTCTGTGTTAATATAATTTTTTTATAGTGGGCTACTAGGTTGTTTCCTAATTCAGTTCAAGGTGATGGTTATGACCTTTAAAACCCTTTGTGACCATGTACCCATATATCTAAAGGACCATCTCCCATATATCCCCATGGTCCTCAGGCTGTCACTTACAAACATTCCCCCCCTCTCAACGTAGCATGTCTGGCCTCAGCCAGACCCCTTTCGTTTTCCATTGTTATTCCCATTCTGTGGAATGGGCTCTCTGATAAGGTGGGCACTCTCTTTTGAAATATTTAGGAGACACTGCGAGACCATTTGATTTGTCAGGGCTTTTAATGGAATATAACTGCAGGTATATCTTGAGGGAGGAGGTTATTCAGGGGTTTTAGTATGTTGATTTTAAAGTATAATGTTTTTAATTATGATTTGTGAGCTGTCAGGAAGGAAGGAAGGAAGGAAGGAAGGAAGGAAGAAAGGAAGAAAGGAAGAAAGGAAGAAAGGAAGAAAGGAAGAAAGGAAGAAAGGAAGAAAGGAAGAAAGAAAGAAAGAAAGAAAGAAAGAAAGAAAGAAAGAAAGAAAGAAAGAAAGAAAGAAAGAAAGAAAGAAAGACCTAAAAAATTTTACAGTAGTTGAGAATAGTTAAGAATCTTCAAATCTGTCAATTATTCTGGCACCTAGCCAAGAGTTCATGGAGATCAGTTGGAAGGAGAACATGTTATAGATAATGAGCTGATGGATAACGTGAGTGACTGAGGTGTTTACTAGTCATCAGAGTTACTCATATCTTTCCATCAATGCAGATTTCTCTGACAAGCCTGTCTTTCCAATGTGTTGATTCACTGATTTGTGTAGGACAGATTTGATTGTATGCAAGCAGTGACTAGTGTTTACTCACGCTAATCTTTGCTTTGGTACTGCACCTCCTAGGCACAGTTGTAAATGTTTTGTCTGCATACCCTAGCAAACAGACAGGCTGCAGCCTGAGAGGAAAAGACAAATGTTATATTTCCCCCACCACTGCCCAGATGGGCAGTGCTGACAATATGGTGGACAGGGGCAGACGTTTTGTTAGCAAGCTGCATTATCACTTGAAACCTGCATGCCCAGTACAGATATGACCCCATGTTCCTACTAAGTATGGCACTTAATGGCATTTTATATATTAATGACACATTATCTGTGCCCATTTTGCCACGCTACCTTTCCTGATTTGCCAAATATCTCCTAGTACCCACTCTGAAAATGACAACATTAATTTAACACTGAAGTACTTTCACCTATTCGCATTAAATGTGAAAGGGAGATGCCTGAAGTGAGGAATACAGTAGTTAAGAATTCAGTTTCACTTAGATGGGGAGAAAGGTTACAGGTACAACATGTTTCTCATTAAAACCAATTGACATGAAAAATGAATTGAATAATTAAACCAATTGCTTTAATGTTATTAAAATGCAGTGAAAACAACAGCTCCATCATAAGCAGGGTTGCACCCTTTTAAATTCATTGAAGTCAGACTTAGAAGGGTGTAAATCTGTTTAGGATGGCACTGCAAATCAAGTATTGTGAAAAAGAAAATGGCAACATAACCAATTGTACACATCCTTACAAATGTTTTATCATATTGTACAAAGGCACATACCGTATATACTCGCGTATAAGCCGAGTTTTTCAGCCCAAAAAAAGGGCTGAAAAAGCCGAACTCGGCTTATACGCGGGTCAATACGGTAGGGGAGGGGAGGGGGAGGAGGGAGGAAGGAGGGAGGGAGGGGGAAACTTACCGCCATCGCCGCCGCGCCCGGGAGCCTTCCTCCGGCCGGCAGGGGCCTTCCTGGGCCAGCAGGAGGCCCCTGCCGGCCGCGCCGCCGCCACCCACGCGCCTTCCTCCGGCCGGCAGGGGCCTGGAGGGGCCTCCTGCCAGCCCAGGAAGGCCGCGCCGCTGCCGCCGCCGCCGATTTGCCGCGTCTCCCGGTAAGTAGGGGGTTCAGGGGCTCTTCCCCCTCCCCCCCTTGGATGGCAATGGGGTCGGGGTGGGTTGGGGTGGGGTGGGTCGGGAGGGCCCGGGAGGTCGCCGGAAGGGCGACCTGGGGCAGGGGCCCTGCGCTCTAAAATGGCGGCCGCCATTTTAGAGCGCACCATTGCCGGTAAAGGGAATTTCTTATTGACCCTCGGCTTATACGCGGGTCAATAAGAAATTCCCTTTTCTGGCCTCAAATTTGGGGGGTCGGCTTATACTCGGGTCGGCTTATACCCGAGTATATACAGTAATAATACAAGTGTGGGCATGAGGAAACATGAGAAGAAATGCTAACATCCTGTTCAACCAGTGGAAGGAGGTTATTTTAGCTGATTCTTCCCTCCCGTTGCAGACCCAATACCACACAGTTCCCCATGATCCTCTTTCCCTCAACAACATGATTTCATAGGACTGTAGCAGGAAGAAGAAATCAGGAAAATTAAATGCATGCCCCTTCCACTAGCAGAAGTGACTTGCAATGGGGAGGGAAAGACTTTGAGTTTGATCTATGGCATCTGTGAAACAGAATTCCAGCAGCTATTGGTACAGCAGAGAAAAGTATGGTTACAATATGAGCACAAAGGGTAGGAGAAAAACAAAACAAAGACTTAAGAAGTCCAGAAGGTTTGGTGGACCTGGTGGGTCTCTCTGGCTGCCTCTGGTTGAATGGGAGGACATCGCCAGCTGTCAGAAGAAAAACCTGCCCATTGTGCCCCCTCTCCTGAGCAGAATTGGTTTCTCCTGCCATTTACTGGCTTCCCAGTTTTCTCCGGCCATTTACAGGCTTCCCAGTTATTGTTACACACCTAGAATCACCAACTATCCCAAGAGGAAAATACGGCTAAATTGTAAACAATTGCAAATGCTAGCTTGCGCAAACATTATTTAGCTGCAGTTTTCCCAATTGTAAATTAAGCATTGAAAAAAACTATGAAGCTGAGATATGACTACATTTTTAAAATTCTACAAATCACCAGGATAAAGCTCTATATGTTCCCCACTAAAATAAAGCTTCTTATATTCCCCCCATTAATTTAGTTCTTGATTCTTTGATAGAACTGGCTGGGTAGACCAGCCTCTCTGGAAGCATCCTTGTTAGCGTCAAGAGTTTACTCACACTGGCCTAGTCAATGTCAGTTTCAAGCTTCAGCCCTTGGAGGTTACCACAGTAGCTCAGGTAAGAGAAAGGGTGAAACTGACATCTTGTAATTGCATGCATTTTCTCCACATCACTCAGATCCATAGAGCAGCCTGTGCCAATTGAGGAGGCAGGCACACCAAGTGTGTAAGTGGTTAACCCAAGACTGCTCAGGGATATTTATCAGCCTGCCAGAAACCCTAAGACCAGCACTCTGCGTACCTACTCTTTGACTTTATGTGTGAAATAAGATAGCTTTGAGCATAACATTTCCCCGCCGTAGCCATTTAGTCACAGAGAAAACTAAGCTACAATTTATCATAATCAGCTGCTTTGCATACTTGGGATTAAGTGATATCCTACTTCTATAGCAATTGAATTAAGCAGTAGGCTGATAGCTGTGCATATTTGAAGTCGTGTGGGAAAATGTTGGCACACATGAGTTGCTATGTGAAAACTATTTTTTTTGGTTTTGACAATATTCAAGTAGTTATAGATCAGAAATCATATTCCAGACAGCACATACAAAAGAGAGTGCATAAAATCCAGAGAAAGATAAGAATGTCTGAGTTCACCGCTGAGCAGAATTGTTCTGGGAACTTCTGCTCATTTGCAGTTAGCAATTCTGCAACCATTGTAGCATTCCAGTATAACTACAAAATATTTGCTGGCTATCAGAGTAACTGGATTGCTTCTCTCCATACCTTCCACCTCCCACTAGTGCTCATCAGGTATACCAGTTGGAGAAATCAGTTTATTTCCATAGGAAAACAAAGCATCTTGGATTTTCAAGATACTTTGCCGAATAAGACTGCAGTCTTGTACAGTCGGAACACATTGACTGAAGAAGGGTTTAAACTACCTATCCATATGCAGGATTGCAACCTAACTTTTATAGACAATTGTTTGTGTAACATGTCCAACCAGTGAAAACAGCTTTTCAGTGCATGAATTTCTCCTCTTTGTTTTCTTCTGCTGTATTACTTTTGCCCTGGTAAAGGGTTCTGGGAAGGAAGTAAATAAAAGAGTGTTTGCAAAAGCTTGAAGGAGACTGCATGGGATACAATGAGATTAGTTGGGAGGAAAGAATGCTAGGAACTTGTAGACGCCACAGCCAGACTGCTGCAAATCCTCGAGTCCATTTTAGCCCAATGCAAACTACTGCTTGGAAAAGGTGCCCCATCTGCAAATTGATTCACTGATGTACAACTTTAATTAGTCTACGGCCTCTAATGAAGGGCACTTTATTTATAGACCAGCAAAATGAAAGAATGCAGTCGGCACAGCCGAGGTTCTCTCGTTGAATATTTAAAGAATATGTGGAATAATGGTTGGGGAGTTTGGGTGCAGTTTTGTTTCAAAATACCTTCAGTGTCCAAGCAGATCCATATGCTGGCCCATATGCATCATCTCCAGCACTCCCTCTGCCACCCTTTCAATTTTCCAAACTTATTTTGACAATGGGGATGATGATAGGGTTGCCAACCTCCTGGTAGTAACTGGAAATCTCCTGCTATTACAACTGATCTCCAGCTGATAGAGATCAGTTCACCTGGAGAAAAAGGCTGCTTTGACAATTGGACTCTGGCATTGAAGTCCCTTCCCTCCCCAAACCCACCCTCCTCAGGCTCCACCCCTAAAACCTCCCACCAGTAGCAAAGAGGGACCTGGAAACCCTAGCTGATGAGGAGAGCCCCAGGCCCTGTGGCCGTAGCAGGCCTCAAGATTTAGGTCCTAGATGAGGAAGGTGGTGAAAACAACAGGAAATACTGTTTTCACGGTTCCTCGCTTCCTTATATTCTACCAGAAATATGTAGACAGTGTTCAGGAATGTTCTTCAGAAATAATAACTGCATTTACCATAGTTCCCAACCCAGCATCTGCTGCAGCATATGTCCATGGCCTGATATCACTGATAACTAAGGGTAAAGGAGGTAAGGCAAGAGCCCTGCTAGGGATCCAATCTATTTGGGACCCACAGTGAGTCACAAGTTGTTTTGTTGAACATCTGGAGGGTGTTAGGCAAACTAATCCAAACCACATTCGTTCCAGTCTGGACCAGGGAGGTCATTCATCACTAATTCCGGGAAAGTGATATTACTTTTTAGTTTTGTCGAAAATTTTCTTCCCTTTCATTTCTCAATGTATTGGCCTTTGGTACAGGGAAAGAAAACTGCAGGCTGCAGTTTTGTTTCAGGTATTGATTGGACTCAGGTTAGATCTCAAAGGCCAAGAGTCTCTTGGAAAAAAATGCTGACTAAAACCACTCCCTCCAGCCTTGCTCAGAGGCTCCTGAATACTTAAAAAGGAAGGAGGAGAAAAAACCTGTTTTCTTTAAATTACTTTGTTGTACTTTATAATTGATTTTGTGCCTGTGTCACTTATGGGGATATGATAGACCATCTCAGAAAACCACTTAAGCAATTTAATCAAAGTACTTATAAGCCACTTAACATTTTCTGACCTTTTGCAATCTGTACAAAATACCCCACCCCAAGTGCTAGATTCAGGCAAACAGGACTGTAATCAGGAAAACCCCCTAATGAAGGAAGAGAGGATGGGGTTTGACTCTGAAGATAATACTTCATGGCAGAGATAGTAATGACTCAGAATGCTTCACTCACTGGCTTCTTGCTCATTCTCTGGCTTGTCACCTTTACTCTCAATTGTCCTCAGATCTCTTCCTACATACTTTCTGCAGCTTCTGTGCCTCCTACAGCATAGTCTTTCTACTATGCTCCAAGAGTGCAAAAGGAGACACCCTCTACATAAATGAAAATACAGCTGTTTTATGTTGTGTATCATGCTTCTCCCTTTCTTTCTCCCCATACTTCAGAGCAGTCTTCAAATCCATACAGACAACCAAACACCTTCAGAGTAATTTAGCATAATTTATACTATGTGGTCACAGAAGTATACTGAGATGCCAACAGTAATAAGTAGGGTTGAGCAAGGAGAATTAGTAATGCCCATTCCTTTGCTGTAGTAAATCTTTCTCCATCACTTTGTTAATGAGACTGCTACCAAACCCTGGAGGGAAAGAACAGTGGTTGCTCCATTCACCTGGAATATAAATAACCATACAAGACAGCCAGCAATCTGTGATGGCTGATGGTCTCAGCACTACATACTGGCACAAGATACTGTGCAGACACAGAATGGTTACACCTGCTCCAAGGAATAAGACCAGCCTTCATTGCTAAATACATCTATATGTGCATACATGCCTTACTTGGTGGAGCCTGGAGACTATAGAGATCATTACCCCTGGAAAAAATGGCAGTTTTGGAAGATGGATTTTATGGCATCACATCCCTGGTAAGCCTCAGACTCCCTCCTCTCCAGGCACTGCCCCCAAATCTTCAAGAATTTTCCAAGCCAGAGTCGGCAATCCTACTTGCTCACCTCCCAGTGCCAGCAGTCAATAGGTGTAAAGACACCCCCCATGTAATATCCCACTCCACAGCTTTTGCTGGCATAAAGGTAGAAGTTCCAGCTCCTCTGTATTATGGTTAGCATAGTAATGGAATCTACCACCCCAAACTATCATGAAACTTTCTGTTCATAAGCAGACAATGGTTAAAGGAAGAATGTAGAGGAAGATGAGAGACTATAGAAGATAAAGCATCCATGGAGATAAAGCATCCATGGTTTGAGATCCATTTCACTTTCCAAATGCTCATAATTATGCATGTGATCATGGATATACTCTTAATATGAGTCATCAGTATGGTTCAGTGAATGAATGGTAAGAGCCATTAGTACAGATAGCTTTTCTGTTCCCCAAACTGGCATAAGCCAACTTCAATTTGCCTTCCTGGGTGCATTAGGACCTTGACCCCAGCCACTCCAAGGTATAAGTTAGTGTCTCAAGTTTTTTATTGTTCAGGAAACTCCAGGCCTTTATTGTCACGGAAACTCCACAGTCATTCCAGACCTAGAGCCTTATAGGATGACCAAGAAAAATTCAAAGAGAAGTACCACACATCCTCTGAGAGTGGGAAGAACCTCTCCACCCAGAAAACCACCTCTCTTCTTCAACCTTAATTCTAAGTGCAATTATGTTAAATTAAAATATGTTTATTGAGAAAAGTACTTACAAGGGATTTGAAATGAGAAGGAATAGAATTATTTGCATGGTAAATCAAAAGAAAACACAACAGTCACTACTCTAGACCTATCTCCTCAGTATTCTCATCCATGAGTGGGGGGAGAATGATGTTCCATAGTTTGTTGCACCTACCTCATACATTGCCTTCTGAAAATCTCTACCCAAGCTTCATGTCTTTCTCCTTCCACCAACTACCAGAAGCCTTTTTCTAAGGGCTCTTTGCTTTCTCTGTTCAGAAGCTCCACCAGCTTAGCTTGTCTAACTTTCCCTCTGTGATTATCACACCCATCTAAAGCAAATTTATCTATACCTCTATATGCTGATTTCCTACACAACTTGGCTGGCCAGGAAAATGCATCAGATATGGGAGGGGAAAATTTAATTTAATCTCACAAAGCTTGTGAGGTGTTCCTGCTGTATTCATCTTTCTATAGAGACTGGGAGTCCCATGGCCTCCCTTCCTCCATACCAAGCATTACAGGCAGCTTTGAAAATATATACTCCTTGGGGAAACTCTGCAAGTAAAAGTTTCAGGGAATCTCCTATAATTTCATACTTCAGCAGTAGGATTCAGGAATCACAATTTTACATACCCATGAGAGATTTTCAGAAGAAAGTACACTAACTACAGTAGCCCCATGTATGTCAGATCAGCATATGGTTTAGAATGGCTTATGAGTATGTTTATGTGAGTGTAAGGCAACCAGGAAATATTTAAAATTATGCAGCCATAAACTAAGATAATATTGGAGAATCTGGATAACGCAGAAGTACAAGAGATACAAATGAAAACGGGATGTAAGATAACAGAAGATTCCCAGCCTACCCCTAAGCTGGCGCTGGGGAGTGATGTCAGGGCACCAGCTCTGTCCCCCTCCCCCCTCCCCGTGCCTACTTAAGGGCATGCAGCCCGCTTGCAGGCCTGTTCGGTGCGGGGTGGCGACGAAATCCAAAATTTATTTTGTTTTGCTGCATGTCCACCATGAGTGAAAATAAGTCCCATCTTTATCCTTGCATTTCCAACAACGTTTGTCAAAGGATTCATTCATTTTGTTGATGTCTAACAGAGTTGTGTACCATCTGAAGAATTGCTTATACCAGTTCTCTCTCAAATTATTACTTGATGTGAATTTGATTGACTTAGTCCATAGTGTTTCCCATTGTTGCATTGTAATCTGTTTGCGGATCCAGGCCAATAGGGGTCCCAGGGCCCGTCTGTCCCTACCTGACCAATACTTCCCCACCCACGGGAGAGGGCTGCACTGCTTCCAATCCTTCCTGGAATTAGAAATATGACGCAACACATGTATGGAATAAAACAGGCCACAACTTTTAATACATACCGTATATACTCGCGTATAAGCCGAGTTGTTCAGCCCAAAAAAAGGGCTGAAAAAGCCGGCCTCGGCTTATACGCGGGTCAATACGGTAGGGGAGGGGGGAGGGAGGGAGAGAGGAGGGAGGAGGGAGGAGGGAGGGGGGAACTTACCGCCGCCGCCATCGCCGCCTCCGCCGCCATTGTTGCTGTTCCCGCGTGGCTTCCCCCGGCCAGGAGCGCCCTGGAAGGGCCTCCAGAGGCCTCTGGAGGCCCCGGCGCCGCCCCTGCCGGGCGCAGCGAGGCTGCTGCCGGCCGGCCTGGAAGGGCCTCCAGAGGCCTCTGGAGGCCCCGGCGCCGCCCCTGCCGGGCGCAGCGAGGCTGCTGCCGGCCGGCGCCGGCCTGGAAGGGCCTCCAGAGGCCTCTGGAGGCCCCGGCGCCGCCCCTGGATCCCTGTCATAAGGGATCCCCCGCTTCTTAAAGTTCTGCATTCATTTGATCATACATGTTTTAACTTGTTCTGTTTCATACTTAAGCAGCAATTTATACAGTCTTCCCATTATGTGGTGTTTATTTGTTTATTAATGTTTCAAATTCTGTACTTTCTTTTAATTCACCTTGTTGATAACAATCTTGTCTGCATTTCGCAACCATTCTGTTGTATGTTAACCAGTCTATTTTTTTATTTTCTCTCTTAATTTCTTCCCAAGTTTTTATTTTTTTTGCTTGTTGAGCATGTCCTAATATGTTATAAAATCTATACATTTTTTCTCACCCTTCGTTAGATACGCATCTGTTGAAGACATCATAACAGGTGGTGTTAAACTGAGTCTATTCCTCTTTCTCATCCAGATCTTCATAAGGCCTTCTATAATTACATGTCTTTGTCCAAAGATCTCTGACTTCTTTGCCTTCCATAAGTAATAATGCAGTCCGCATTCCCTTGCTCCTTTCTCCATCTTCAATTATTTCTGCTCAGGATCTTTAATCCAGTCTATGATCCAAGTTAGGCCAGCCGCTTGGTAGTAAAGTTTTATATTCGGTAATGCCAATCCTCCCCTTCTTTTTTCATATTGCATGACTTTGAAGTTGATTCTTGCTTTTTCCCTGCCCCAGAGGAATTTGTTGATTTGTCTTTGCCACTCTGCAATTGTTTTTTCTTCTATATATATAGTTAGCATTTGGAACAAAAAGTTTAATCTTGGAAGTACATTCTTTTTATCACTTCTATTCTTCCCATCCATGACAATTTTAGTTTTTCCCAGTTCGACAAATCTTTTTGTATTGATGGCCATATCTTTTGGTAATTATCCTTAAATAAAGTCTGATTCTTCCCAGTAACGTTGATCCCTAAATATCTTCTATTGTTTTAAATAAAACAAATCAGTGCATAAAACTCTCCAATGAAGCATGGTCATCAAATGCTTTAGAACAGAGACATTGTTCTGATGTAAGAAGGACACTTTCAGGATCTCCCATGAGATTGATTTCCACATAATGGGTGCCTCCATAAAGAAAGCATACACACTCTATCAGTTCTTTCTCTTCAGTGTAAAACAAGTGGAGCAGAGCTAGTCTTCTTCAGGTCCCTTCTGCAAATGAGGTGGTACTAGATACACATAACAGAAGGCATTTCCCAAGAAATATAGAATCCAGGCCCCAAAACTGTGAACCTACTTAAGCTCCAGGCTGGAAGATTTCTTCATCTTAGCAAACAAGAGTTGGCATTCTATCCACACAAAAACCACCAAGGATATTACATCTGGGTACATTTCAAGCCCCCAAATCCTTTGCTTTTAGCATTTCAAACTCATTATGAAGTAGGATGGCGAAGTATAGGGATAACAGGTGGAATATAGTGAACTGGAGAGACTGAGAACACAATCCTACACTAGTCAACTCAAAATCTTGTCTACACAATGGGGCTTACTCCCAGGAAAGGGATCTTAGCATTGCACTGTGAGAAAATCATCTAAGTCTGAGAATTAGAAGATTTTCTTACTCCCAGACAGACACCCCGATCCTCAGGCTAGACTGAGAGTTGCATTTCTAGAGGATGGTACAGCATACACAGGGCCAGATGGGCTGAAAGGAGAACATGACTGCAGTACCCTCTGGCGGATTTTCATTCTGCCTTCAAAGGAGCTTGCACCATTGCCTCTAAACTAAATAAGGAAGAAGATGAAAGCCAGGACTGTGCATTAAAACGCCAATATCACCACCTCATCTCAAATGAAAATACAGCTAAGTCTGATGCAAAGTAAACAATCTCATTCAGCTTCAGGGAGAAACCTAATGGTTTGCAATAGCAACGCACACACGTAGATAGCTCTGCATTAAGTAGCTTGCTCTGTCTGAAGCCCACAGGTTGTTCTGTAAGGTTTCTATAGAGTATTTGAAAGCATGTTTTTGGGAAAGTACATCCCATCATCAGCCAGACAATAATATCAAACACTCCCATGAAAATGACTTTGGGTGAAGATGTTTTCTAACACATTTTTGGGTCCAGGATTTTAAAATTGTTTAATCCAGGTGGTTTTGGTAAAGTTCTCCCCAGATTCGACATAAACCTCTCCTGAATGGAGCTGAGATCTAAGTATCACAGCCTTGCACTCCAGATTAATAAATCCCGGATAATTACCCTACTCACAATCACTAGCACAGAAAAAAAAGCCCACTTCAGCCATAAACAAGCATGGAAAGGTAAGGAGAGCCTATTTTATTTAATCACTTGCTTAAACTGATTGTGTTGAGTTCAGCAAAATGAGCTCCTGTTTTACATGTTGGCTAGCTTGGTGACTTGACTGATGCTTGGATGCTTGGCTCCAGCATCAGGCTTCTTGAAGAGTTGTTAAAGTGCTGAGTGAATATAATCTGCATGAAATCATCTCGGGCTTGCAGCCCAAGGGGCAACGTGTCATCAGAAAGTGCTGTAAGGGAGAAACGGCACAGTATACAATCAGATTCATGTGGAGAGGTGCACACAGACTATGCAAGCCATGCTAAAACGAGATGGTATGCAATGTCGCTATGAGTCGGAAGTGACTTGACGGCACTTAACACACACACACACACACATGCAATGTCAGGGTAAGAGCCTAACTTAGCACAGCACCTTACTTTCTATAGAAGCCACGTCATTGTGCCTTGCATGTAGGGACAGATGAACACATGAAGCTGCCTTATACTGAATCAGGCCCTTGGTCCATCAAAATCAGTATTGTCTACTCAGACCGACAGCAGCTCTCCAGGGTCTCAGGCAGGGGTCTTTCACATCACCTACCTGCCTAGTCCCTTTAACTGGAGATGCCGGAGTTTGAACCTGGGACCATCTGCATGCCAAGCAGCTGCTCTACCACTGAGCCATGGCCCCTCCCATGGGAGTGACCACACATATGTCCGCCTGAGACAGCCAGCGTGGTGTAGTGGTTAAGAGCAGTGGTTTAGAGCAGTGGACTCTGATCTGGAGAACTGGGTTTGATTCCCCACTCCTCCACATGAGTGCCGGAGGCCAATCTGGTGAAACAGGTTCACATGAAGCCAGCTGGGTGACCTTGGGGTAGTCCCAGCTCTCTTAGAGCTCTCTCAGCCCACCTACCTCACAGGGTGTCTGTTGTGGGGAGGGGAAAGGAAGGTGATTGTAAACCGGTTTGAGTCTTCCTTAAGAGATAGAGAAAGTCAGCATATAAAAAGTCTTCTTCTTCTTCATGACTATTCAGTGTTGTTTTGGTTCCTCACCAATGCATCCCTAAGGGTAGCCCTGATGTGAAGTTATAAACTAATTGTCTGTACATGCAGGATATGAGAAAGATCCCTTGAACTCTCCTTTTGGAATTAAGATAATTGGATTGGACCGTTCACAATTTGTTTTCTTTCCTTCTTGCTCAAAGATAAGTTTTCATGACTAGAAACCACTGCATCAAATGTGTGCCCTAGTCCACAAAAGCTAATGCCGAGTCAAATCTCATTAAAATGCTACAAAACTTCTTGTTGATTTTGCCTGCCTATTATACTTCCTATTTGTTTAGACATTTCCTTCGTTGATCAGTAATAAAGGGGAAGTCAGAGAATTCAAAATTTTGTATAACATTACCCTTCTCTGAATTCTACTGGTTATAAGTACTAGACTAAGGTGTACAGGAAATCATATTTAAATGTTTTTTAAAAATCAACTGTTTCTGTTGGGCCATGAAGGGCATTAAGAAGAATACAAAGGTACTGAAGAAAGACTCACAGAATTCATGCTACCCTGTTCTCACCCACAGTTTACCTCCCCATAGTCTGTTTCCCCGAGGTGCTTTTAGTCTCAACCAAATTCAGTACCAATGTAACTCTGGCTGGCAGAAAAGTGCTTGTGGAAGATGAAGGACAACATGGTGATCCTGGGGAAGTCAGCACAGATTTGTCCCCAGCCAGTCCTGCCAGAAGGTCACAGCTGTTTCTTTTATTATTTTGTTTTTTGTTAAACCCCCAATGGATTTTTTTTTTTAAGGTTCTTACATTTTTCTCCAGTCTTGGGGTATTTTTCAGTTTTGTTGCAAGTTCTATATTGTCCATTTAGTGTTCCAGACTCTGGATTTAAGTATCCTCAGATAGGCCACACTTTACTATTAGGATATACAAATGGAGGGGCTGCAAGACTCGCAGGAGAGGTATCCTATCACCCCTCCATCACTAAGCCCAGTGTGGCTCCAGGTCCCACCACCCACTTTTGAGTCTTGGCCTGGCTGCAGTGGTAGTGTGTGCTGGGAACCGTCACCAGGCCCGGACCATCTCCCAGCATCCGCCACCAGGCCAGGACTGGTTCCTACCATCTGCTACAGCTGGGCCTAGACTATTCCTGGCATCTGCCACTGCTGGGCCTGGACCGGCTCCTGGCATCCACTGCTCTGAAGATTAAAGGTAAGTGCATTATGTGTGCATGCACAGATGCTTTTTAATTTGGGGGCAATCTAACTCCAAATGTATTTTTTAAGCTTTCAGGGGGGGGTTGCAAACCTGGGGGGGCAAATTTGCAGGGAAATCGGTTTAGTATTGGTGTGGCCCCAATCTGCAGATTTAGATATCCACACATAGCTATTAGAAATATAGATACAAGGGGGGGCATGAGACTCATGGGGGGAATCCCATCTCCTCTGCATTACCAAACCAGCACAGCTCCACACCCCACCTTTCACCTTGGTGTCTGGCCATGGTGGCAGCAGCATCTGGGAGCCACTCTGAGCCAAGAGCAACTCCCAGCATCTGCCACCACCGCAGCCAGACCCAGAGTACTTCCTGCTGTGGCTTGGTCCAGAGCAGTTTATGGTGTTCACTGTCACTGCAGCCAGGCCCAGACTGGCTCCTGGTGTGTGCTGCTGCCACAGTTGGGTCCAGAGCAGCTCCCACCATGACTCACAGCATCCACTGCTGCTGGACCCAGAGCAGCTCCTGGCATGGTCCCCAGCATCCACTACCACTGCAGCTGGGCCTGTTGTTGCTCCCTGCGTCCACCAGTGCCAACTCTCCTGAATCACAGCAAGTGCATTGTCTGCACATGCACAGACAATTATAGTTTATTTAGGGAGGAATTTAACCTCCCCCCCCCCAATATATTTTAATGATTTTAGATTTTTCTGCAAACCTGGGAGGTCCTCCAAATTTTTAAGAAAATCTGTTTAGCGTCAGTGTGGCTCCAATCTGCAGGTTTAGATATCCACAGATGAGGGCCAGACATGCATTTGGATAAATCCAGTCTGAACATATATCCCAAAATATCTTATTTGTATTTCCTGGATATATTCAGGTCCGTGGACGGTATCCAGGATTTTCTGGGATACCAGGAAATGGGTCCTGAAAAAACCCAGAAATGTTCAGGAGTAACTATGACTATTGGAAACCATAATTTTAAGGCTCCCAGGTCTGTCAGTGCCTTCTTTCCAGGGCTTGGTTTTGGCTTGCCAGGTTGATTTGGCTTAGATTCTATGCTTTGAAATTAGTTCTGTGGGTCTTCCAACATTGTGTTCTATGAGCAAGTTGATGTGTCAGCTTTGTGGTTGGGGGTGTATTCTATGTTTTGACATTGCCTTGGATTCCTTAGTTGTACATTGAGTTGGGCTCTCTAATTTTACATTTGTTGGGCTTGCAACAGTGTTCCTACTTGGTTAGGATTGGAGAATTCTCCATTTTGATATTGGAATGGATTCTCAGATTATACATTTGTTATGTTAGGCTTGCCACATAGTCTCATGTTTCTGCTCGGATTCCTTGGTTCTGGATTGGTTCTTTGGGCCTGTTGGTTCTGTCTGCCACAGAGAAAGCATTAAATCCCCCCATATGGGGCATTGTGTTCAGGGGCCCATAAAATTGGACTTCTTGGTCCAATTCACTTGAAACTTGGAGGTTATTTAAAGTACAGGCACCAGCAGCTCAGCTGCAACTTTAGTGCAATTTGCTTAAAAAAAACACTAGCCCTCCAGAAAGATTTTCCATAAGGAAGAATGGAGCAGAATAATATCAGAATCCCACCCCCAACCAGATCGGAATACCAAACCAGCATTTGGAACCTTGGGAATACCAATATTTTTCAGCTCCCTAATATCTGGGTCTGAAACATACCAATCTTTTCAAGGTGCACATCCCTAAAGCCAATCCACTCAAGTCATAAGACATTGATTGTCAGCACAACTCTGCCTGTGTCTCTTTTGCCTGCTTTCCTAGACTACAGAGCTTCAGTAATGACTCATTCAGGGATTACCTTCCTTGATGAAACCTAATGCTGGAGCCACACATCCAGGGATCAATGAAGTCACCAAGCTATCATACATGTAAAACAAGAGCTCATCTTGCTGAATTTAGCTCAATTCATTTAATCTCTCTTATTCCAGTTACTGTGGCGAACCAACAGAGAGATAAGTGGAGTAGCAGCAAGCAAGGGGAAAAAAACCCACAGCTCCAATGTGCCAGACCAAAGGTCCATCTGTCAGAGACCAAAATCAAATGCTGTAACACTACAAACCAATAAAAGTACTAACTCCCATCCCAGTTTCTGTTGAGAACAAAGATGAAGTGAATTCTTTCTTATGTTCACGCAAACAACTCTAACCTCTGCTGTAGTGAAATGGCAGTATAGGCATAAGATATCAACAGAGGCCACTTATGAGCTAAATAACCTTTTGAACTGATGCAGGAATAGTTGAACAGCCTGTTTTGGATTGGGTGACACTCCCCTTGAAGGGTCAGATGGGCAGTTAGGTAGTACTGGCCATGAAGAAGGTGGCAGAAGTTGACAGAGGTGTCTTTGGTTTACCAACCATGGCTGTTCCTACAGAAAGCAAACCTGGTCACTTTCACACATACCTTGGGAACAGCCAGATTGGACTATTGTAACACACTGGCCACTTTTGCATGGTAATTAGCAGCGTGTTCCAGACTGAATTGCCCTGCATATTTTTTTTAATTTTGCAAGCTGAACCGTCATTCCGGAAGTGACTGTGAAGCCTGCGCATACCTGCTTCGCATTACAAAAGAGCCCATCTAACGTGCTGCAAAGCCACAGGGAGGGTTAGCTATGCATACACTAATGGCTATGCAAGCAGGAACAAAAGAGCAGGCAAGTGGGGGGAGTGGAATTTCTCCTTTTGCATAGGGACTGTGAAAAGGCATTATTTAAGTCGCATTTTTTAAAAAAACTGACCATGCAAAAATGACCACTCTGTATGTAGGATTGCCAGGTTCCCAATCCCAAATCCCACCACCACCTGGTAGGCCAGCAGTATGAAATATTTATACCCTACCTTTCTTCAAAATTCAAGGTGGCTTAGAATTATAATTAAAAAATAATAATTCAAAAACAAAATAAAATAACAAACCCCAGATCTCTCCATCCCTCCCTTCCTTAAGAGATGCCTGCCATTCAACCCCATCTCAAAAGCCCTGGCAGAGAAGCAGGCCTTGTAAGGCCTTCTGAAGATCTTCAAGGAGAGGGGGCCCTCCACACCTCTTCAGGGAGTTTATTCCACAGAACAGGAGCCACGATGAAAAAGGTTAGGGCTTTGGTAAATGCCAGACAGGCCACCCTAAATGATACAACAGCCAACAGATGGTGACCTTAAGACTGTAGTTGGCACTCCGTGGGAGAGCAGTGTGATGAAATGGATACAGGGGTAGACTAGGATCCTGGGTGACCCAGGTTCAAATTTCCACTTCTGCCATGCAAGCGCGCCAGGTGATTCTGATGGGTAAACTGGAGCACTACAGACCAAACTCTAGGATAGTTAGGTGGATAGGGAACTGGTTGGGGAACTGCACCCAAAGAGTAGTTGTCCATAGCATTTCAACTGATTGGAGGGAGGTGTTCAATGGGATGCCAAAGGGCTAGGTTCTGAACCTGATACTTTACAATATTTTTATAAATGATCTGGATTAGGGGTTGGAGGGACTACTCATTAAAGTTGTAGAAGACACCAAATTGGAAGGAGTAGCAAACAGCCCAGAAGACAGAGATGGAATTCAACAAGATCTAAGCACACTGGAAAAGTTGGCAGATGTGAACAAGATGCAATTCAAAAATGATAAGTGCAAAGTTCTACATTTGAGTAACAAAAATTAGAAGCACGTATACTATATGGGGAATATAGATCTGTACAGCAGGGTGGATAAACAAGATCTTGGTGTACGGGCAGACTGTAAGCTAAATATGAGCAGTCAGTGTAATGCAGCAGTAAAAAAAGCTAATGAGATCTTGGGGTATATCAACAGAGGCATAACATCCAAATCACAAGATGTCATAGTCATTCTATTCACCTCATTGGTCAGGCCGCACCTGGAGTATTGTGGGCAGTTCTGGAGGTCTCCCTTCAAAAAGGATGTGGACAGAATGGAGCAGGTGAAGAGCAGAGCAACAAGGGTGATCAAGGACCTGGAAACCAAGCCCTATGAGGAAAGGCTGAGGGACTTGGGAATGTTCCATCTGGAGAAGAGGTTGAAGGGGGACATGATTGCTCTCTTTAAGTATTTGAAAAGATGTCACTTAGAGGAGGGCAGGGAGTTGTTCCTGTTGGCAGCAGAGGATAGGAGTCAAAAAATGGGTGTAAATTATAGGCAGCAGGACATTAGGGGGGAATGTTTACAATAGGAGTAGTTCAGCAGTGGAATCAGCTGCCTAGGGAGGTGGTGAGCTCCCCCTCACTGGCAATTTTCAAGCAGTGGCTGAACGAACAGTTGTCAGGGATGCTTTAGGCTGATCCTGCACTGAACAAGAGGTTGGACTAGATGGCCTGTATGCCCCCTTACAACTCTATGATTCTATATACTCACCCCAGGAGGTTAAAATGGTGCTTTCTCTCCAGGCTTTCCAGAAACTAAAAGCATTTTTATTCCAGAAGGCTTTGAATGATGTTTTAGAATAATATTTGGTTTTATATGCTGTGTTGTTGCTGCTTTAGTATGATGTTTTATGGTTTCATATGGTAAGCCACACTGGGTGTGCTTTATAAGATAGAAAATCAGTATATATTTGGCCTAAATACATATGTTAATTGCATCTTGGGCTCTCCAACATATGCCTCCATCTTACTTTAATATTGCATAACTAAACATATCAAAATAAATTGAGTCTCGGTTTTGAAAGTCAGGAGAGCTCATTCTGAGCACCTTAACTATACTTTATATCACAGATTTTCACTTTCTCATCCTGGACCAAAATATCTGGATCCCCAAGTAGGGTTTCCAGGTCCCTCTTTGCCACCATTGGGAGGTTTTGGGGGCAGAGTCTGAGGAGGGCGTGGTTTGGGTAAGGGAGGGACTTCAATGCCATAGTGTTCAATTGGCAAAATGGCCATTTTCTTCAGGGGAACTGATCTCTATCGGCCGGAGATCAGTTGTAATAGCAGGAGATCTCCAGCTGCTACCTGGAGGTTGGCAACCCTATCCCCAAGATCAGTGAAAAAAGTAATCATGTCTTAAGAAACATCACTTAGAATAGAAGATTAAATTTGGATGGGGGCTTCCAGGCCCAGCATTTAGCACTGAATTTAGCACTGGCCCAGCATTTAGCACTGAATTGTCATGTATCAAAATTTGCACAGTATATACTGTACAGTATACAATGCAAAGCATCGTACAATGCAACCCTACCCTGGAGTCACCTGCTGGACAACCAAATGTATTTGGGGATTGTTTCCACTAGCCTGGCGTGTGGAAACAATCTCCAGATAAGTTTGGTTGTCCAGCAGGTGACTCCAGGGTAGGGTTGCTAGGTCTCCCACTGGCAAACTCCACTGCCACTCTGTTGGCCAGCCAGGGGAAAAAACCTTAAGAAGTCACCATCAGCACAATGTCGTGCCTCTCTAGGAATCGCCAAAAACCTCTTACAGGACAGAGCTAACAAAAAATTGCAGAGAAGATCTGACTGCACAACATTCTACTGCAAACAAAACCACGTGCTTGTTTTTAATTAAAGCACCACAAAGGATTCTCCGTGGGACAAAAGATGGATGTTGCCTCCTTGGGATCACCCTTTCAGCTGCACAATGACTGGGCTTTTGTTTATTGGTTTTTATAGCTCAATTTGGAAGTGCATTTTCCAGGTTCTCCTTTCTGTTTTATTTTCAAGTCAATTGCTTCTGATACCAACTTCCCCATCTGCATAAATGGCCCTTTTATCATCACAAGCTGAAACAGATACAGACAGAAGCAAACAAACATTAGCCGTTTCCCAATGGGTTTCCTTCCTTTACTCCTTCACTGCCAGTTCCTTCTTTGGACAGCATCTCAGCTTGGGAAAATATGTACATTCAAGGCCACATACACCTTAGCAAAATTTTGAAGTGTGAAGGTCGGGAGGTGCAGCAACTGGCATCTAAGAATCACAATAAAAGCATTAAGAGACAATATGGCAATGTATTGCCTTTGTTGTATGCAGTCTCACTTTGTAATCCAAAATTAATGGAGCTTTTTGGTCTGTTCCCTTCCTTTTCAGTTACAGTCAGGTATGAATTCTCCAAAGCCGTGGGATGGCATGAAAACTAGTACAATCCTATCAATATATATGTATGTGCCATCAAGTCACAACAAATGTATGACAGCCCCAGCAAGGGGCTTTCAAGGTAAGTGAGAAGTAGATGTGGTTTGCCAGCAACTTCCTCTTCAGAGACTTCTTTGGTCATCCTGGTACGAACCCTGTTTAGCTGCCACGATCTGAGTGATCAAGCTATACCATATCATTCCACATCCTACACTCCTATCAATAGTAGTTACTTAAAACCAACTACCTAGTTGAAATTAGGGTATGTTTCTTCCAGAGACAATGTTAACTTGGGGTAGGAGCAGAGGATGAACCAGATGTCAGTGAAAGACGGAGCAGCTAGAAATGTGGGGGGGGAGAAGAAAGAGAATCATACTTGACTTGACCTTGAAGAGAACCCCAGTGTTGTCCATGCTGGTGGAGAAGATAGTTTTGAGGGCCATCAGAATTGGGGAGGAGGCTTATCCAGACCCTCTAGTGTACCTGATTTTACCTGAACTTCAATGGTAAAGCCTCATGATTGGTCAAACTGGGCAAGAAACTAGCTGTTGTGATTCCACTGGACCAAAGATGTAAACTTGGGGTGTCCATTGGTGGGTTCAGGGCTGCACTTTGTTTGGTGCATGTTCTGAGACTCTATTGATGTGGAGATCATGATCCAGGCTGTGAGTGGCTAACTGGGATGACCTATGAGGGAAGAAGCACTTGAATATGCATGAGATGACCACCTGGCACAGGTGTTATTTAAGCTTGGTTTTACTCAGGAGATGGACAAATGACACTTTTGAGTATACGGCTGCTCTTGAAACAGGCTTTGCAAAGTGAGATACAAAAATGGTTTGATTATTTTATCTTGCTAACCTAGGTCACTGTACAAGAGCCACAGGGTGTGAGGAAATCAGGGGGACATCAGAGGAACCTGTTCTGATGTCTTCCTGCTGCCCTTGAGGTGTCAAATAGCCTTTCTTGCCAAGAAACCTGTTTTCCACTCACACTTGGGATCTTTGTAAGGTAAAATGAAAGGATGCATTTCTCTTCCCCTTTGGCATCCATTGGCCAGAGGTCTTGCAACCTGCCTTTCTGCATTCCTGCATTTCTGCCATCTGTTTGAGCCAAAGGTTCCTGAATTGAGATGCTGGCCGAGATTCCTGGGGTGCTTTTTTCCATTGCCAAGTTTCATATAGGGCTACAGGCTATAGTAATGGCAGTGGATCATTCCCCAGTTGAGTCACTATTCAAAGCCTGAGTCACAGCCCTGGGTAAATGAAATCTCAGCCATGTGGAGCTAAAAGCCTCATTGTAAGAGAAAAGGTAGGTGGAGTGGGATGGGCAAAGACTATTAAGGGATTTTGGGAAGAAAAGGGTGTTTGTTTAGAATGCAGACGGGAAGACAAGCCAGAGGAGAGAGAATTGGTCTGTCATGGTTTGGTCTGTGGGTGGTCTGCCTTGGAACATGCTCTGATTCTGTGAAGATTAATTTATCCCATGGAAACTGGCAAATTACCTGATGAGCATCCCAGCTACTGATCAGCTGAAATGATTCCTGCAACCTCTCTCTACAGCAGGGTTCTGGGACTTCTTCCTTAACGCACATGTGTTTGTGCCCTTCTGTACATTGAGTCATTGTGAGAGCCATTACAGACCTGGTCAAGCACACACATGATCATACAGATGACAAACATCACATATGTTCAATGATCAGCAAAATCTTTGGGGACCAAACAACCACACAATAAGCTAGGAGGTGATGATCTTTCTAAGGCATTCACTCAGCGTCGTCAGAGATGCATCTTGCCATGAGAATTAAAGCAGGAACATACCCTTGGAAGGGTATATAATAAAGGAAGCTTAATTAACACAATGGAAATGAAAGTCACAAAAAAATGCCCTTAAGGCCCTGACAAAGAATTCACAGAGCTGCCACCAATAACAGAAGCCTCATGTCAAATATCCCTTCCCTCTGTTAAGTGACATTAGTTCTACTTACCCCATAACCTCACATCAATACAATGTATGTTTTCCCACTCTAATCAGCAGCAGCCAATGATATTGAGTGGAGAGATGCTCAGAGTCACCTATCAGTTTGGCTCAGAAGCCATTCGCCGGTCACAAAATGTTGTCAACAGTTCAAACCTGTTCATCAGATTACTCCTCGAGCATTCAAGCAGTACAGGGCAGTGCAGTCAGTGGTATTTCACACATGCCCATGTTCACACAGCCTAATGGCACTCCTACTTCCCCCCTCCCCCAGAGGTCTATGGTTGCTGCATGCTGGTTGACATACAATGATACAAGCAAACAGTGAACAAATCAATCAGTTAGCAAGGGATTATAAATAAATACTTTTTAAAAGTCCTACAGTCTGGTGTTATTGGCACATACACACTTCTGCACAGCCTTACGGGAGGCAGAGTCCCCCTGCACACCATTTATTGATCCATGGCCCTGGGTAGAGTCAATCACACCTACTGTACAGATGCAAAAACCTCTGTAAGGAAAAGAAATGAAACTCCACCACCACGGGTACTGAGCAGCTGAAAAGCTGTTTGAAATGGTCGGCTGACAGGTGAGTAGATCAGTCATTTGGCTCATAGGTGACCATGGCTCTCTAACAAGTTATGTTCAACTATTAAATGTGTACATGTATGAAATTTGCAGCATCAGTTGTTGTGGAGCTGAGGAAATACACATCGCAGTGATGTCAAGACCTGGGGTAAGCCAAACTAGATACTATGGAGAAAGAAGGAGAACACCAAAGCTGTGATTTTTGGATGCAGCTTCACATTCTTTACAAATTGTACATCCATCACCCAAATGTATAGCAAGAACTTACAAGCTGTCCTCCATATGGGTTGAGCAGGTAGTATTTTATTAATCTTTGGGCCTTTCCAAAAAAAGCGGATCTGGCCACTACAACAGACAAGATAAGGTTACCAACCTCCAGGTGGGACCTGGAGATGTTCCAGAATTACAACCACTCTCCAGGCTACATAAATCACTTCCCCTGGAAAAAAATGGCTGCTTTGGAGGGTGGACTCTATGGCATTAGATCCTGCTGAGACCCCCCCAACCCCAACCCCCTGCTTCCTGCTCCACCCCAAATCTCCAGGAATTTCCCAACTCAGAGTTAGCAATCCTAAAACAAGACAAGAAGGTCACTCTTATATGCAGAAAATATTAGGTTCCTCACAAAGGGCCTCCAGTCAGCTCTTACCAATGCAAGCCACCAGCCATGAAAACTGAACAGAAATAAAAATCAGCTCAATGAGATTAAAATTAAGCCCTTAAAAAGACATTTAAAAGCAAATCAGTTAACCCATCTTTTCCTCCTCTCATACTTTCATACCTTCTCTCTCCCACCACTTCCCCACCCCCCGTGAAGCAAGCATACTCAATAGTTTTTGTCTCAGCAAATGGCTTTTAAGTTCCTCTCGTTCCCTCTAATTTATATTATTTTAATTATTGAATAGCCCTCTCACTGATCGCATGGAACATTAACGCATTTTTAAAAGGACCCAGGAAAATCAAACTCCATCAGCGATCTGTTTTTCTGTCTCAGCTAACAGCCTCCAGCTCTCCCAGGAGACCAGGAGTTTTTCTGCTGCTTGCTGGGTAAAGGGAATGGGGAGCGCTGGGGGGATAATTGTAGAGAGAAAAATCTGAATTTCAAGATGCCATAGAAAGAAACAGATACCGTTTGCTCGCGCTGAAATGGTACACCTTGGGCAGAGAACATGCTTGTGCTTTGTGGATATTACGTTGCAGCTGCTTCAGCATTTGCATTATATTTACATTTTTCTATGCTCTTGACTGTATCTGTGCTGCTGCTAAGGGGTTTTTTGTTCAAACAAACTTTCTAGCCCAAGGTGGTTCCTATGTATAAATAAGTACTCAGCAAGAAAATATGGAAATTATGAAGTCCTCTGATTTCTGTGCAGCTTGTTTAGGGGCGTGGATGAAACTGGAACAAATTAGATGTGACTGTAGCATTTAAAAAAGTACAGTATGCGGGTTGAATATTGCTGTTTCGTTGCATCTGAACCCTACTGCCAAAATCATGGCAAACCCCACCATGTTCTCAATTAAATCTGTCTGGGCACCAATAGCTGCATCAGTAAGCAGTATGTATTCTCCCATTATCTACATCTTCACCATATTTATATCTGTTTGCACCAAACTGTCACATACAGTCTTCTCTTTCACACAAAACCACCTGCATTGTCGCAGTGCTATAACCCTTTTCCAACGAGCAATTTCCATTCTTGTATTGCACCCTCTGATGCAGTCAATTACAAGAAAAATAAGAATGCGAGAGCCCAGCCACTTAGCGATATGGGGTTTGAACCCAGGTCAGGCTCATTTGGAAGGTAGACTGAGCCACGCTGACTTACTTGTCCATAATTGGGAGTCCTATTAGCCCCCTTGCAAGACCTTCGGTACTGGGCCTAATTTTAGGGGTTGGTTACAACATGGTATGTTGTTTAGCAATTTAGTATCCGAATTTCTTCAGAACTCCAGGATGAATATCATGAGTTCCCGGTGACTTAATACTGTTCATTTTATCAATTTTCTCTAAAACCTGACACATCAATTTGTGGCAATCCTTTAGATTTATCACTTCAAAAGAATAACTCAGATGTGTTTCTCCCCAATGCCTTTTGCAGCATAAACCAAAGCAAAGAATTCATTTACTTTCTCCACAGTGTTCCTATCTTCTTTGAGTGCACTTTTTACTCCCTGTTGGTCACAGCTACAGCAGCTCTCTTGCAACTTTCTTGCATCTAATGTGCTTTTTAAAGAATCTATCGTTTTTGTTATATCATACAATGTGATTTGCTATATCACATTATTCCCTCCCTGTTGGAATTATAATATTACATTTTATTCACCAAAGTTTATGTTCCTTGCTGTTCTCCTAAGTGGGGCATGATGCCCTGAATTTTTAAAGATGCCTCGAAAGTCATGGCTTCTCTCATGCTATAGTTTAGCCACTTTGCCATTAGGATTTGGCCACTTGTCAATGGATCTGCTATGATTCAACAGTATTTGTCTAATTATAAACAGTCAAAAATTCCATGAAGCCAACACCATCACCGTTTAAGTGACAGCCCACTTTGTAATTGCCTGCTTCTGTAGTGTTTAGAGTGTGGAACTAGGTTCGAGGAGGCCTGGGTTCAAATCCCCACTGTGCCTTGGAAGCTTGCTAAGCAACCCTGAGCCAGTCACACACTCTCAGCCTAACCTACTCCATAGGGTTGTTGTGAAGATAAATAGAGAAGGGGAGCATGTTGTAAGCCACTTTGGGGGGGAAAGTCAGGTATAAATGAAGTGAATAATCTGGTAACAAAAGACAGAATAAGGACTCCTTGTTCTACTTGTACACATTAACATCTAGAAATAGGCATCCCTTACCCTGCACATAAATTCAAAGCCACATGTAAAGTTTTTGTATTACAGCTGGTAAATCTGTTTTATATGTTTAATTTCATTTTAATCAACATTTTCACCCATTTGGGCTATTCTTAGGTCTGCCAAATCATAGCCCAACATTCTGCGCAGTGCACTGTGACCACCATTTGGTAACATAAAAAGAAGGTCTCTGAGTACTGACTTTAATTCTCATTACCTAAATGTATGAACACATGAACACATATTGCCTACTCTGATTGGCAGTAATTTCAAGTGCTTCACCTGCTACCTGAGTTTTTCTTTTCCTTTTTTTTAATCAGAGAAGCCAAGGATTGAACTGTATTTAAAAGCATGGGCTAAACCACTAAGCTAAATCAGCAAAGGAGGTACCATCTCTCGCTCGTTATTATTAGCATCCAAAGAGGTCAAGGCTTTGGGAACTCTTCAAGTCTGTATCTTCCAAAGACAAAGGCCAAAAAATACAACAAAAAGTCAATTATTTGGAAAACATGTTGTGGCCTGGGCAACCTAACAATTAGAGGAAGGTGCATTAGAGACATCAGAGAAAATGCAATTGATATTATCTGTTCTGCCATATCTACACTGTGTTGCAACCAATCCCTTTTTGTTGGTACATTTCGTACACCATAACATAGAATACAATACTGAGGCATTAACTGGTTGGTGAGTTGTGAGGGCCCTGACCTGGATGGCCTAGGCTAGCCCAATCTCGTCAGATCTCAGATTCTAAGCAGGGTCATTCCTGGTTAGTATTTGTGTGGAAAACCATCAAGGAAACAAGGGTCATTATGTAGAGGCAGGCAATGGCAAACCACCCCTGAACATCTCTTCCCTTGAAAACCCTACAGAGTCACCATTAGTTGGGTGTCTGAATATTATTTATTTATTATTTACAGCTTTTGCCAGAATGTAGAATATAACTACAATCTAAAAAAGGATTTTAAAAGAGTAGGTCATAAGTCAGGTGTGACTTGACAACACTTTCCACCACCAAGTTGTGAGGATTAATTAATGGTCTTTTGAAAGATAAGAGGACAAGGACCATGTAAGCACCCTTCACAGACCTGAAATCACTAGTAGAGTTAACAAATCATACTTTGTTCGTATATCTCTTTGCCAAAGGGAACTGCATGGCACATGGTCATTGAATGCTGAAAGCCTTATTAGCGGCCAATGTCCAGCCAACATTCCTTAAATAAATTTCATTTTAACAATAAGAGTCTATATCATGACTGTTTACCAGGTAGCTTGCCTGAGTTCTGCTGATAAATATGTCAAGCTTTAGCAATCATTCAACCATTAAGAACTCAGTGAAGATGTGATTTTATACTGTGGGTATGTAATCCACAGCCCCATTATCCAATCATCTACAATAACTGGTGTCAGGATGATATATTTTAATATGGTTCTGTATACTCTCTATTAACTGTTGGAAAGCAGATAAGTTGAGAGCATTAGTCTGTACATGACAACCATGCCTAGGCTTCTGAGCATATCTTAACCTTATCACAGAAGTGAAAGATGGTTGAGATTTATCATCAGCCTGCATTTTTCGAAAGAGGAAGTCCTCTTTCTCCATTGGTAGCTTAAAACACTCTTTGTACTGGTGTAGCATAAATTGGATCCTCTTCTTCAGATTGGATATGGCCAACCATTAAGCTTTTCATTCTTTCTGGGCAGGCATGTTGAAGGAAGTGCTCATGTTTCTCTGTGTATCTTTAAATATAATACAGAATGCTATTCTTGTGTTGACTCCGTGGAGTGAGATGCAGAGTAGACTACACAATATCCTTAACTGAACAAACTCTAGCAAGCAACAGCATCAGCTTTACTATTTATTTATTTAAATAGTTCTACTCCACTTTTCTCCACAATAGAACCCAAAGCAAATTACAACAATAAACAAAATGTACACCGAACAAACAAACAAAGCAATAAGCTTTGTTTGGGAAGGTCCTGGATTCAGTGGGTTGACTCATCCAAAGGTGCAGGTGGCAACCCATGGTGAAGAGCTCTTTGATCTTGCCCTTTGGATGATGCTTCTGGTCCCACCCAAGCTTTACAACTAACTGTAATGGGGGGGATAAATACTCAGAAAATATGTTACAGCTAGTAGAGACGTTTCTCCTAATATTTCCCTCCCTTGACTGAGCTATTCTTCATACAGAATAAGAAACCAAAAGAGAACTTTGAGTTTATAAATAAAACAAGGGAAAAAATATCCCAACTAATTAAAAAATCTCCACCATCACCCAAATCATAATCACCATAATCACTTCCATTAAACAGGGCGAAAAGGCTCACTTGCACACAGTACTAGTGGCAATGGTACAAACAAGGGATAGACCACTGAGCTGCCATGTGTCTGCTGACTGTCAGAAACTACAAGCTATATGGTGTGAGTTGGCCCTACCTAGGGATACTGTCCATGCATATAATTAATGTCCTGTTTCCACAATCACAGCATGTTAAAGTGAGGACGCAATCATGGAAATTAGATCCATTTTTCTGTAAAGTGTAAGCCCCAACTTTAATGGTTTTGGTTCAGTTGTTAACAATAAAAAGTTAATAAGCAAGAGATCACAGATTTTTATTATTCAATATTTTATTACACTCCAAAGTTCAAGAACTCTAGGCAATCCACAGTTTACGGGCTTCATTGTTGTTATATATAATGGGTATAGCCCAGTTAAGCACTTCTAAATTCCATTGGTTTTAAGTACCTCCTCAATTCTCTCATGGAAGCCAAATGTGTTTCTGTTAAGAGATATGGTCATCTCTGAATCAATCAACCTGACAGTTTAAACATCAACATTTGGCCATGTCATAAATTTAAAGCAATAGCCTGTTTCCTGATCAGAGGCTCTGGGAGGCTGTTTTTCAAGATAGAGGCACCAAATTTGCAGCATAGCTGCTGGTGACTCTCCTTACATGAACCCCCAAATTTGGTGAAGTTTTGGTCCGGGGGTCCAATTTTATGGGCCTGCATATTTTCTGCATTTGAGGAGCCATAAAATTGCACCCACTGACCCTCAAAGAACCCCCATTGACATAACATAGAGCTATGTCAGAGCTGAGAATCACAGAGAGAACATTTTCTCGAGCATAAGGAAACTATTGGGAAAATTTTGCAGGGCTCTGGGGGTTGGTTTTTTTAAGGTAGAGGCACAGCATTTGCAGTATAGCTGCTAGTAACTCTCCTTACAATAACTCACAAGTTTGGTGAAGATTGGGTCAAGGGGTCCAATTTATGGAGCCCCATTTTTTCTCCATTGGAAACAATGGATTATGAATGGGGGCACCCTCTTTGAGGGCCCATAAAATTGGACCCATTGATCCAATCTTTACCAAACTTGAAGTTTCTTCTAAGGAGAGTCATCTAAAGCTATGCTGAATATTGGGTGGCTCTACCTTAAAAAAGCCACCCCCCAGAGCCCCACAAAATTTTCTCATGGGGTTTAACAGACCCAGAAAATTTTGGGTATTCAAAAAAGCTGAAAAAACTCGTATCGGTATGGGGATTCAGCTTTTTTGGATTTTCTAAACAAAATCTCATCTATTAAACCCAAATCTGAAAAATACCAAAAAAATTGGTGTACATCCCTAAATGCCACTAGACCCAAACAAGTTGTGTGGCAACGTATCACTTGGTAGCCATCACTGCATGTAGGATTGACAACTCTGGCCTAGGAAATTCCTGGATATTTGGGGGTGGTGCCTGTGTAGAGGGGAATTTGGGGAGGTATTTCACCTAGGATCTATAGTATAACATACACTCTGCCCTCTGTAGCTGCCATCTCTAGGGAAACTGATTTCTTTAGTCTGGAGATCCATTGTAATTCTGGGAAAACTCTGGGCCACATCTGGAGGCTGGCAACCCAGGATCATCATAGAAATTGTATGGTAGCAAGTTGCCCAGTGGTTGCTGCTGGGATTGGCCCCAATGAGTCCTCCCTCCAGGGGAGGAGAGAGGCTAGCAGGAGCAGACTAGGAGGCCAAAATTGTACTGGAAAGGATCCTCCCTCCCACCTTTTACTGACAGAAACCAAGGTTTGAAGGCTAGCAATATTGTTGTGGCTGCTTAGGAACCCTCATAATGGCCATTGAGATCTCCATTCTTATATGAACAGGCACTGCTTCTATTGTTTGGGGGGATTTTAACCCCTCAACATATTGTTTTAATTTCAATTTTTTTTGCAAACCTGGGGCTTTTTTCATGATCATAGAAAGATCTGTCTTGTCTGTTCAAAGCTCCATCCTCTGGAGTTAAGTATCCACAGATAGGGCCATGTTAAGAATTAGATACATTAATGGCTATAGAGAATAATATGGGTTACAACAATAGGACATAAATGGACAAATAATTTGCAGGTCTATCTACACTAAGGTTCTATGGCTAGAGGGCAAAGATGCATTGCACAGATATTCTAACCATTATACAATACAACCACATTGCTGCAGCTTAGTATAAAGAAGGGAAGTGTGCTTTTTTCCCCCAAGGAAGCAGCTGAAAAAGTACCACTAAGGTTTCATGCTACAATCCTGTTTTGCCACTCACAGTGATCTTCCTAGCTTTTGATCTACTATAAGATTAATGGGGACACAGTCCCTGCAATACTGGTAGCTATCCAGTATGATGCATTAGACCCGTGTTGGCGAACCTATGGCACGCGTGCCGACTCTGGCACGCGTAGCCCTCTCTGCTGGCACGCGCCCGGCCGCCTCCACTCAGCCCCCGGGGAAGCAGCCTTCCTTCCCCTTCCCTTCCCGGGCTGGAGGCGAGGGGCCGAGGCGCGGCTTTGCCTGGCCCCGCGCCACGGGCGGTCCGCAGCGACTACGGATTGGGGGCGGGGACAGCGGGCGAGCCGGCAGCAGTCGCCCTCAGGGCCCGCCCGCCCGCCCGCTGCAAAAGGCCCCTGAAGGCCGGGCCGCCACCTGCGGCGCCTCCCCCGCTTGGCCAAGAGGAGCCGCCGCCGCCGCCCCGGTTCTGCCCAGCCGAGCGGCCTGTGAAGCGGAGCCGGGGAGCGGGAGCGGCCCGTGCGGGGGGGGGGGGCGTGCTGCGGAGGCGGCCGGCGGGATTTGCGCCCAAGCAGCCCCCGGAGCCTCTGGCCCAGCCTGGGCTCCGCTGCAGCTGCCAGAGAAACGCAGCGGAGCACGGCCCTCTCTGAAGCCGCAGCGTGCAGGAACGCTGCGGCCCCTTTAAATCCCCTCTCGCCATCGGCAAGAGGAGGCGGGAGGCGGGAGGGAGGAAGACGCTTCCCCCAAGCCGGGAAGGCGAAGCGTCCCTGCACGCCGCGCGGCACAGGGGTTGAAACCTCTCTCGGCCGCCGCAGAGGGAGGGAGGGAGGGAGGGGAGGGGAGGGGGGGGAAGAAGAGGAAAAAGCCAATCGCTCCCTCCCGGGGCCGGAGCATCCGCGTGGGAGCCGATCAGGTGGAGGACTTTTGTGGACTTGGGGGGGGGGGAGAGGTGGGAAAGCTGAAGCCCGGTCGCAGGGAGCCGGCTGTGTGTGAAGGCTTTTCTCTCTTTTCTTCCTTTTTCAGTCACTCTCCTATTCTTTCTCTCCTCTTTCCCCTTCTCTTTCCCCGTCTCTTTCCCCTTCTCTTTCTCCTTCCCCTTCTCTTTCTCCTTCCCCTTCTCTTTCTCCTTCCCCTTCTCTTTCTCTTTCCCCTTCTCTTTCTCTTTCCCCTTCTCTTTCTCTTTCTTTCCCCTTCTCTTTCTTTCCCCTTCTCTTTCTCTTTCCCCTTCTCTTTCTCCTTCCCCTTCCCCTTCTCTTTCTTTCCCCTTCTCTTTCTTTCCCCTTCTCTTTCCCCTTCTCTTTCTCTTTCCCCTTCTCTTTCTCTTTCCCCTTCCCCTTCTCTTTCTCCTTCCCCTTCCCCTTCCCTTTCTCTTTCCCCTTCTCTTTCTCTTTCCCCTTCTCTTTCTCTTTCCCCTTCTCTCTCTCTCTCTCTCTCTCTCTCTTTCCCCTTCTCTCTCTCTCTCTCTCTCTCTCTTTCCCCTTCTCTCTCTCTCTCTCTTTCCCTCTCTCTCTCTCTCTTTCCCCTTCTCTCTCTCTCTTTCCCCTTCTCTCTCTCTCTTTCCCCTTCTCTCTCTCTCTTTCCCCTTCTCTCTCTCTCTCTTTCCCTCTCTTTCCCTCTCTCTCCCTCCCTCCCCCCTCTCCCTCCCTCCCCCCTCCCCCTCCCCCCTCTCTCTCCTTTCCATGCTTCCTTTCTGCCTTCTTTCTGTCCTTCATTCTTTCCTTCCTTCCTTCTTTCTGTCCTTCATTCCTTCCTTCCTTCTATCTGTCCTCCTTTCTTCCCTTCCTTCTTCCTTTCCGTCCTTCTTTCCTTCCTTCTTTCTGTCCTTCATTCCTTCCTTCCTTCTTTCCTTACTTCTTTCTGTCCTTCCTTCTTTCCTTCTTTCTGTCCTTCCTTCTTTCCTTCTTTCTTTCCTTCCTTCCTTCTTTCCTTCCTTGCAGATCGACCGCAGGCTGCAAGCTGCGCCCCCCTGGCACCTTGGTTGCCTGGGCCCACCGCTGGCTGCCTTCCCACCTGGGAGGAGGGGGAAGACCTGGGGGAGCTGAGACACCCTCCAAGCCTTCTCTGCATACCCTCCCCTAAGGTTGCCAACCTCCAGGTGGTGGCTGGAGATCTCCTGCTATTACAACTGATCTCCAGCCAATAGAGATCAGTTCCCCTGGAGAAAATGGCCACTTTGGCCATTGGGCTCTATGGCTGTGCAGTCTTCCTCCCCAAACCCCGCCCTCCTCAGGCTTCACCCCCAAAACCTCCCGCCAGTGGTGAAGAGGACCTGTCAACCCTAGCTTCCCCCCCCACACACACACACCAGGAGATCTACGCCCGGTATGGCCCCCGAACGATGTTATAAATATGCAAATGGCCCTTGGCAGAAAAAAGGTTCCCCACCCCTGTTCTAAACTAAAACCTCAGTATTCAGGTTAAATTGCCGCATTGGCACTTGGCGATAAATAAGTGGGTTTTGGGTTGCAGTTTGGGCACTCGGTCTCTAAAAGGTTCGCCATCACTGCATTAGACCTAATGCTCAAAAAGGCCTCCATTTGGACATGCCCTTGGTCTGTTGCTGTTTTCCTTTGCTGTAAGTTATGCAAAGAGGTGCTGACTTAGCCAGGCTACCATGACATTCATAGCAAGTGTAATCTATCTTGTTATGTGGAAAAGCTTGATATGTACTTGCTCTTTCTCCCACAAAGGGTCACAGACTTTACAAACTATACCCATCTGCCAAACAATTCTGAGAACAGAATGAAAAGGAATGTTTTATTCAACAGTGCCAATGACCTTCACAGAATTAATGCATTACTAAGAGTTGACTTGAACATCTCTTTCTACTGCCCATCAGAACTCTTTCAAATGCTCTAAATAACCCACTATGTGTGAATCACCTGGGCTTATCTTATTATTGCATCCTCTTCATAGTGGGAGGCTTGCATTCATCAGAATGGAACTAGTACAGCTAGGGCAGACTGAAACAGTCAAAATGCTTACAGCACAACTTACCATGGCCACCCCATTGCAGTCAACTAGCAGTGGCTTCCGCTCCAAAAAGGAGCTTTTCTGGGTGAGCGCTGCCGCTCCAGCCCCTGGTTACATGGCTGGGAGTTCCTGCCCTCCTCCTCCTCCTCTTCAGCCTATGGCTGAGCAGGGGTGAGTGTCAAAGGCAGATGGGCATTGGGGGATGATGACGCAGGCTCCCCCTTCATCTATTTAAGGAGGCACCGCCCGGCTGCCCAGCCTGTTCTTTCCTGGAGGTGGTGAATCCCTCCCACCCTCTCTCTGTTCTATGGTTGTTCTTGTTTTCTTTTTGTCACAGCTTAGGTGGTTTTTGGGATTGGGATGGATCCAATTTGGGAGAAGATGTGCCTGCGTGCCTGCCTTCTCCCATTTGGGGACCCAAATAAGGGGTCATAAGATGGAGTACATCATTAATGCCCAGCTTGGGGGCTGTTCATAGTTCCACTCCCAGGTGGCATAGGTTTCACTCAGGGATTTATGTCCTAGTGGAGCCACCTATACGCCACTCCGGTTGCTACCCCAACAGTAAGGTTGGGGTCGTTCTATCGCTCTATAGGATGACAAGGTGGTCATTAGATGCATGGATCCGTTTTCTCTCTGTGCCTCACCAAATGCTCCATCTATTGTAATCAATAAAGCTGTGGCCTTTGTTTTCCCAATAAATCGTTGTTTGTGTATTTATTTCCTTCCCTTTCCTGGTGGGGCCGCTTTGCCCATGGGACTGCAATGACTGCTACTAGTGTTTCCAGGCATGCATGCAGAAAGAGTGCTTGATCCACAAACTGTACATAAAGGCACCAAAACACTTCCATGTAGGAAGTGATATAATACCTGCAAGTAGATGATAAAATGTTAACATTTTCCACCAGTGTGCCCACAGAGCAAACAGGTAATGTAGCATAGTTAACATATGGTATGCTCTAAATGTGGGCTGTATGTTATTTCCTAAACAAGAAGTGTTTTCCACATAGGAAGAATATACAAAATGTATTACACACACCAAAGACAGTGGAACAATGGCCAATGCTGTCCTCAGATTTCTCTCTCCTAACAGCATGAAATTCTACCCTAGACACATTTTACCGGGACATTTTTTGTAGTGATGACAGCTCCCATTAATCGACTTTTCAAAGGATTTTATTGTGATGAATTGATAGTTCTGAGACACCTGGCATAATCATGGCTCACTGTATCTGGAATATTTTCAGAAGAGATTTGTTCAAAACGGCTCTTCTTCCTGTTATTCACACCAGTTCCTGTTATTCACACCAGCTACAGGTCTCAGGTATATGTACACACATACACATGCTCCAATAGGCAGCACACACCAACCTCCTTCTCAAAAATGAATTAGAGACCCAGATGGCATGTCTGCAGCCAAGCAGTATTATGGAAAGGGCAGATGAGTATAACTTTAAAAAAAATCCAAACTTCCAGACTGCTTTGGACCCATCTCCCATGTCACGGTACTACAACAAGAGGACACCTTTGACAGCAAGTCTTCTACTTTTAAACCTCTCAGCTTACAGTACCACAAATACATGCCCTCCAGAACCTCACAGCAAGATTAAGTGCAGACCTTTGAGTCCCTCACACTTAGTACATAGGCCTCCTAATGCTACAATTACAGGAAAACTCCATGGGGTCTGTGCTCCAGAACCTGGCAAGCCTGTAATGACAGCCAGTAGAAGACAGGGACCATTTGCAACTTGGAGGGGGTTTATGGCACTCTGTAGGGAACCATAAATGCGATGGGCTTTTCATCCCTCTTCCCCTGCACTGTTTCAAAGCTTTTACTTCTTGGCAGCCACTGTAAGGGCAGAAAGGCTGGATGTGAATTTTGTAAATTAATAAATAAATGTCTGGCCAGCTGACTGTGCACTGTACACTGATTACTGTTATCAGAATTAAATAGGACTATGTATTTGGTATGCATCTTAAGGTATAAATGCTTTTGCTTAAAAAGAACAGGGTGTTTGCTTACCTTGTTGATAACATTGCATTTGCTACAGAAGCACTCAAATGAAAGATAATAATCACTTTCACAAGAAATGTTCTTTAAAAACTCACTGAAAATATCCATTCATATGAACCTGCCTTATACCAAGTCAGAGTATTCATTCATCCAGCTTAGTACTAACAACTCTGACTGGCAGCAGCTTTCTAGAGCCTCAGACACAGAAAGGCCTTTTCCCAACTTAGTGACAGTTTTATTCTGAACTTTCCAAACAGCTGACCTTTTTAAAGGCTTGCCAGCCCTCAAATGGTAACCCCTCAGAGACCAGGGGCGGAAACTTGCCTAAATGGTGCATTGTCCTTTCCGCTGCGTAACTAGAAGTGATGTCAGCATGTCACAGGATGCACTAGGATTTCCCCAAAAGTCTATAGTAAAAAAGTAGAGTTTGGGGGGAATCCTAGAGCATCCCACAATGTGGTGATGCTGCCAATTCTGATTACATGGTCAGAAGTGACATCACAGCAGTGTGGGGCAATGTTCCCCACCAGACCAAGGCCAAGGGTAGGAGGGTTGCCTACCAAAGCGGATAATCTGGCCACCCTACCTTTTGACCTTACTGAATCTTGTCTCCTCTAGCAAAATCTTTGTCCCTCTCATACTGAATTTTGAAAAGGTGTCACTGGCAAAGCACTACAGCAAAAGGAAACCCCATTCTGGTCAGTCTAATTTGGGATTCTTACCGGAGTTATACTGTGGCTGAATTAGATTTATGCCCACATGAGCCATCAAGCATTTAGATTAAACTAGGGTGTTTCCTATGGCTCTTCTAGATCATTTATAAAAGCAAAAATCCAGTAGCTCCTTAAAGACTACCACCACTTATTCCAGCATGAGCTTTTTTTGACTCTGAGCTCACTTCTTCAGATGCAACATACAGATTTTCTGAGGTTCAAAAAGAACCCCAAAGATTCCCTTTTGTGGTGCCAGCGCAATACTAGAGTGACATTTCCAGGCAAGGAGGGGAAGTTGGAAAGAAAAAGGTTTTTTAATCAGCCAAACCCCCTTGTTTCTCAGCACAGGAGGACAAAGAGGGCAGCTGTGACATGTTTTTCCTTTTAAGCCAGTATTGAGTTGCCACCATGAAATGCATCTTTGGACCTGACTCTTTTTTTTTTAACATCAAAAAATCCAGTGTGTGTGTGTGTGTGTATGAGAGAGAGAGAGAGAGAGAGAGAGAGAGAGAGAGAGAGAGAGAGAGAGAGAGAGAGAGAGAGAGAGAGAGAGAGAATATCTAACTCTGGAATAAATATTGCTAGTCATTAAAGTGCCAATGGATTTCTGATTATTTTTCTTTTGCAATGGACTAACATGGCTACCCCTCAGAGCTACACCATTAAAACATTGTTAACTTCTTTAAGAGAAGATTACTGCTAACGGGTAGCCTCTAACAGGTACAAGCATTGTGTACAAATCCATCCTGGCTCCAAACCTGGATAACATTACCGCTGGCATTACTTTACCCTAGTCTGTACTTCAAAGTGCACTAAGAGGTATTAAGCTTCATCTGCTTTCCTGCACATGCTGTGTGAGCAACTAAAAGGTTGCTTAATGCTGCTCAACACAAAAGAAGCATCAGAAAAAGAAAAAAAATGGGGACAAGCACAATATTGGTAACATCCTTCCTGGGATGAGCAGGGCCACTGTCCTAGAAGTAGCCCAACACTAGATTTTCCAACATGGACTTCCCTCTTGATATGGTTTCTTTACAACTTCCAAGCAGGCTCAAGAGGCCATGCCAAAAGTAGAAAGCATGTGTGGTGGCACAGCTATTATCATTTCACATATTAATTTGTGTAAACACGAATAAGGGGAGGGGGGTTGAGGATGCACCCACTGACCATACTCCCCTTCCTCTGGTTCATCCAAATGGGGGAGGGGCTGTGGCTCAGTGGTAGAGCATCTGCTTGGCATGCAGAAGGTCCCGGTTCAATCCTTGGCATCTCCGGTTAAAGGGACCAGGCAAATAGATGATGTGAAAGACCTCTGCCTGAGACCCTGCCGGAGAGCCGCTGCCGGTCTGAGTAGACAATACTGACTTTGATAGACCAAGGGTCTGATTCAGTATAAGGCAGCTTCATGTGTTCATGTGTGTTCAAACCTACAAAACCAGTCTATGTGCAAGCAGCTTGGGCACATGTTGGCTCTCTCCATATGTGTGAATATAGAGCACACACCTACCACTCAAACATGCATTGAATCTCAGCCATTCCCCTTTTCATGTGTTTATGTCTAGATAGATGAATGTTTGACAGGGTTGCCAGCTCTGGGTTGGGAAATACCTGGAGATTTAGGGGATGGAGTCTGAGAAGAGCAGGGATTGGAAAGGGGAGGGACTTCAATGCCATAGAGTCCAATTGCCAAAGCAGCCATTTTCTCCAGGGGAACTGATCTCTGTTGCCTGGAGATCAGTTGTAATAGCGGGAGATCTCTAGCCACCACCTAGAGATTGGCAATCCTAACGCATGAACATCCTTTGCATCCTTCCAACCCATAATGCTCTCATTTTCCTCCAAGGATAAAAATGGGAAGCCGTTCATTGAATTAATGTTAATATTATCTTCCTGTCCCTCAACACTTCTTTCCAATATTTCTCTGCCAGTTTAAAGAATAAATCAGTAAACTGCTGAAAAGTGAAGCAAGCTGCCCTGCTGTCCTAGCAACTGAACCAGGGTCAGTGATTAGGCAGGCCCTGGGGTTGAGCTGCCAGAGAAAACTGCCTGCAACACAGGGAGCAAGAGCAGGTTACTTCCCAGACTACGAAAGGTTTCAGTTTGTTTTCTGTACCAAATGCCCTGGAAGCTAGCTGTGCTTTGTGCAAGGAAATGGGAAAATGAAAGAAGGATTAGGAATATCAGTTCTGTCAGAGTTAGGGTTGTCAGGTCCCTCTTCGCTGGTGGTGGGAGGTTTTTGGGGCAGAGCCTGAGGAGGGCAGGGTTTGGGGAGGGGAGAGTCTTCAATGCCATAGAGTCCAATTGCCAAAGAGGCCATTTTCTCCAGGTGAACTGATCTCTGTCACCTGGAGATCAGTTGTAATAGCAGGAGATCTCCAGCTGGTACCTGGAGGTTGGCAACCCTAGTCAGAGTCACTAGCCCCTCTTTCCCCCCCCCCAGCAGATCCTAAGGACTTACTTCCTGCAATAGCAAAGCAGGCATTTGCCTCCACAAGCTTATGCCACAAGAATGTTTTGGTCCAGAGTACGCAACAATGGGAAAACTGACAGCTTTTATATATAATAGAGCAATCTCAGAATTTCAGGGGAAATGGAATGTTTTTTTTTTTAATTATATAGCTAAAAATCTGGAACAGAATTAAACTAAATGAAAACAGACTGAGAAAAATTTAGGTAATAGATGTCTAAAAATAAGTAATGAATATGTTATTAGATATGGAAAATATATTGAGAACAAACAGTAATCTAATTCAAAAAAGTTTATAATTGAGTTGTAATTTTGAATGGTAAGCTCCACGTATATTGTTACATTGTGTTTATGCTTTAATGTTTTATGTTTATAAAACTTAAAAACCAACAGAGAAAGAGAGAGAGAATGTTTTGGTCTTCAAAGAGTCACAGGAATCTTTGCCAGGTCTGCAACTTTGACTTCTAGAGTCTACTAAGAAATCTAATAGTTTGTGTCTCACCTCCACACCAGAATTAAGGCAGTGAACAAAAATACATTTCTTAATTTCTTTTCATTCAGTTCTAAGCATACATCACTATGAATTCAACAGCATATATAAAACAGTCATATAGCAAGAGAATTGCTGTCTAACCATACAAAAACTCACTGGGATTCCCATAACCTTAAAGAATCTAGTGGAAAAGAAGAATCTTTGCCAGTTTCCTGACTGCTCCTTAGAACCACTGACTGCTCAATCATTTAACTCATCACAAAAATGCATCCCTTCTGGGGTGGAAGTGGCAGACTGCAGCACTTGCAGAGGTTAAGAGAGTCTTTGGGAGGATTGCTGAATGTACCTGAGACTACTGGCAGAAAACATTCCTACAGAGCATGAGACGGCTGGACTTGTCTCTTGCTTTATTTAGATCAAGTGTTACATAGTTCATTTGGAATGCTAGGCTGAAAGTTGAGATACCTGATAAACTATCTAGGGCAGCAGCAAGGAAATCCCATGACCTTCTATATGGGCCTTTGGAAAGTCAAACTCCCAAACAATTACAGCTGGGATTTCATCGCTTCTCCCAGAGGCTAAGATTCATTGTTCCTTCACAACAAATGAGATTCTAGTCAAACCTGAACACCGTTCAAGAGCGGCTGCTGGCATAATGGAGATGCCACAAGAAATTAAGCAGGTAGAGCAGGACCCCTCAATCTAAAAGGACCACGTAGCTGCAGAGCAGTTGCAAGTTGGGCTGTCATAATGATGTTAGAAATTTGATCAGCACACTGTTCTCCAAACCACCTAGGAAACTATGTACCACCATTCCTTTTTAAAGGGATGGGGTGAAAGATTGGCACCAATCTGAAATCATACCCAAAGCCAGACTATGTAACATAACAGATTATACTGCTCATCATTTTTAATCTAAAATTACCAAAGAGTTATGTCATACAACTGAGAGTTTAATTCTGCTTGAACTGATATTTTTAAGTGATTTCTGCACCACTATTTATACTAAAATATCCCACACCAGAAAGACTGAATCCATTTCTCTGACGCTCTAGCAACATAGTTTTTCTTTTTCTGTATCAAAATAACACACACTTCCTATTGTTCATGGAGTATTTTGAACAAAATAGTATAGAAGTTTACCACTATCTCCTGGGTATCAAAAACAACAGTCTTCCACTAATTTTGGGGGGTGGGGGGGAGTCAAGATCAGAGAATTCTCCTGATATTGTAGCTGTGGAAGGTAAATTAGGCCAGAGGCCCTTCCATCGCATGCCCCTAGAGCTCACGGCATCCTCCAGGGTTGGAAATTACCGTGCGCATTTGAAAAGGGCCTTCCCTCTCATGCTGGTTTATAAATGCTTTCATGGAGCCAGTCTCTGACTCTCCCCCACCCCCTCACCCTCCCACAGCAGCTTCTGGGACACAAGCGGCATGAACATTTCCTTCAGCTGTAAACTGAACTGTATAATTCCCCCCACCCCTCTCCACATGGAGGAACGCCCTCCCCACAATATCTAATGGCATCACAACCAATTTGCCAGCTTCCCCTCATGTAAATGGGAAATGCAGAAGAAGAAGAAAACACCTCTGCTCCAAATATCATGGTTGTAATGAAAAGGGTCAGTCTCCACCCCCTCCAAAAGAGACAGGGAGCTGTTTAAACACCCACTGAGACATACAGTTCCCCTCCTCTTTTCCCACCAGGAAGCAAGAACTGAAGTCTGTATAATTATTGGTAAAACTAGTTGCATTTTTTGCCCCAACTTAACACTCACTGGAATTTAGTTAGCATCTACAGTAAGGAAGAAGAGATTGGACTACAAATCATCCTGCACAGGTGAAGTATGAGAGGATCCGAGGTAGAAAGAGGAGACAGCCATAAAAGCCTTACCTTGAAGAGGCGCAAGATATTGGCCACCATAATGGAGACTGAGCTGCCGGAGGCTCCAATCACCCCAACCACACGTTCCGGCTTGGTGATGATAGGTGGCCCACCATTAATGCAGCGCACCTCCGTACTGTCCTTCTCAATAAGGGCCTGGACAAAGGTGAGCGACTGCTCCAAGGCATGGGTATCTCGAGAGCAGGTGTCCAAGATGCGGGCCCCCAAGGTGATATTTGGGAGCAAGTCTGGATCATTGTTGATTCTGTCCAGAGCAAAAAGCATGGCCTCTAGGCGGTGAATCCCCTTCTCTTTCTTCAGCTCCCCACAGGCCTTGCCCTCTGCGCCTCTCCCATGGACAGGGAAGAGGCCTCCTAGGGTGATGTCCCCATCGAGGCGGATGGAGTTCATGTGAGGGTGTCCTTGGCCTTTGGGTTTGGCTGAGCTGGCTGGCTGATACCACCAGCCGCAGCAGATACTCAAGAGTAGACAGAAAGAGAGTTGCTCCATGCACAAAAATCCCCTGTTCTTCCCAGTCATCGCCAAAGACACCTTGAGACTAAACCCGAGCAATCTAAAGAGCCATGGAAATCAAGGACTCTTCACCCAACTCCTTAGCCTTCCTGGCTTAGACACTGGCTCCACATTGAAACTTCACCGAGGGAAAGAAAAAACTTCACGGGCTGAGACTGAAGGCAAGAACCGATCAGTGGGCTTCTGAAAGGGAAAAACCATGGTTCTCTTTCCCTTTCAATCACTTTCCCATCAAGATTCCCAGTCCACTCCAGTATCCATTCCAAGGCAGGTAAGTAAAGGAAGGAGAGACTGCCCAAGTCTTTTACTAGGTCCTTTTTGTAGCCCTCTGGAGGATTGTAGTAGCGCAGTTAAAGAAAGGCTCCAGGCATTGCATAACTTTACATGAAGGAGAAGGGCAGAGAGGCAACAACAAAATCCCTTTTGTTCCTTTCTCCACAATCCTTGAAAGGGAAAAAGAGAAAGAGAAAGAGAATCAAATGGAAGCATTAAAAAGGACATTAGTTATTCAGATATTTTATCAAGGAACTTGACAAAATGATATAATTTAGTGCACAAAGGATTTCAGGATTCACTTGATCAGAGTTTCATCTCTGTTGTTTCATTTGTGCTTTGAGTGATACAATATTTGTACAAAAGCAACACATAAGGAGAAAGAATCACGTTTGAAGACTTTATCTCATTCATGGCTTTCAGTGAGGTTCATACCAGTGGGAATTCATTGAGCTCATAACACACCCTGATCTACAAAAATCAACCTAGCATTTTGCTTGGAGGACAAAGGATGAATGATCACATTTTTATCCTATAAATGTGTGGAAACCATATAAAAAAATTAAGGGGAAACAGAAAATGTTTGCCTACTTTGTTGATTTCAGAAAGCTGCTTGCTCCATCTGGCAACAGAAACTGAACTTCAAAATTGCCACACAGTGAAATTACCGGAAAATACACAACCTCATCGAATCAATACACATATCTATTAGATGCAGAATAAGAACAAAGAGAAAACTGGTAAATAAGTAATACTCCTTTGGGGTCTAACCAAGGACACCCAGGACAGTAGGCATTGTTTATCCTCAAAGCAGCTGGGTCCAATTGCCAATGGGTGAGAGATACAGGCAGGTAAATAAATCCAGCAGCTCATTGTGCTCTGGGGTTCAGTTTCCAAGGGCCAATTTGAAGGGAGGATGGTGAATAGCTGCTTGCAAGAATACAAGACCAGAAGACAGTGCCACTTCCATTTATTGCTTCATATGCTATTAGAACACAAAAGGTATCCTGCTGGATCAGAGCAGTGGTTCATGAAGTCCAGCATCCTGTTTCACACAGTGGCCAACCAGTTGCCCTGGAGGACCAACAAGTAGAACATAGAGGCCAAGGCCTCACCTAATGCTGCTTCATAGCATTCAGAGGCTTAGTGCCTCTGGACATGGAAATTCCCATGAGTCATCAAGCTAGTAACCACTGATAGACATGTCTCTCAGGAATCCATCTAATCCCCTGCTAAATCCATTTATGCTAGTAGCCATCAGTGTCTCCACTGGCAGTGAATTATACAATTAAGAATACAAGAAAAGCCCTGCTGGATCAGTCCAAGGTCCATCAAGTCCAGCAGTCTGTTCACACAGTGGCCAACCAGGTGCCTCTAGGAAGCCCCCAAACAAGATGACTGCAGCAGCACCATCCTGCCTGTGTTCCACAGCACCTAAGATAATAGACATGCTCCTCTGATCCTGGAGAGAATAGGCATGCATCATGACTAGTACTCACTGACTAGTCATTACTCACTTAGTCAAGATATCCTCGTTTGTCTGTGCCACTGAATTCTAGTATTATGGGAGGAGAAGAAAACACTCTCCCTATCCACTTTCTCCACCCCATGCATAATCTTGTATACCTCCCATGTCCCCCCACTCCCATGTCCCCCACCCCCTGTTCATCTTTACTCTAAACTGAAAAGCCCCACATTCTTTACCCTTTCCTTGCAGGAAAGATGCTGCAATCCCTTAATAAGATTGGTTGCCCTCTTCTGCACTTTTTCCAGCTCTGCAATGTCATTTTTGAGGAACAGAGAACAGGACTATACACAGTATTCCAGAAATAAGCTGTACCATAGTTATGTAAGTGCATTATAATATTGGCCATTTCATTTTATAATAATATCTAGTATGGAGCTTGCTGTATTCACTACTGCTGCACGTTCAGTCAACACTATCCACTGCAACTAAAATCTCTCTCCTTCTCAGTTTCAGCGAGTACAAATCCATTTAGCATATAGTCCAAATTTAGCACTTTTTTTGTTCTACTTACTTAGATTGGACTTCCAAAACACCTAAGGCTGGTGTTATCCATACAATTCCTATAATGCTTCTTGAGTGGGGATACAAAGCATTGGGAATACCCAGTGCTCACAGACTTCTCCCACTACTAACTGAAACATTGTCTATTAAGTTTACCCACCTCCAGGTGGTGGCTGAAGATCTCCCAGAATGGGAACTGATCTCCAGGCTACAGAGATCAGTCCCTCTGGAACAAAATAGCTGCTTTGGAAAGTGGACTGTATGGCATTATACCCTGCTGAGGTCCCTCCCCTCCACAAATACCTCCTTCTCCAGGCTCCACCCTAGGATTGTCATACCCCTGCCAGGAGGCAGGGATCCCCCGCTTTGGGCCCGCACCCACCAGTGCTGTTCAGCTGGCCAGCAGGGGTCTTACCAGTGGCAAACTGAAGCCTATAGCCCCCACATACTTGGCGACACGTTGAAGTCACTTCTGGTGCTCACTGGAAGTGACAGCATCACATTACCAATAATGTGGGGATGCTCTGGTATTTAGGCAAAAACTCTATGGTAAAAACGGATTCTACTGTAGAGTTTTTGCCCAAATACCAGAGTGTCTCCACTCTCCACGTCATTGGCCACATGATGACATCACATCCAGTGAGCACCAGAAGTGATATCAATGTGTCACTGATGGCATGGGGGCTAGGCCTGTTTTCTTGCCTTGTCTGCTTCTGGTTTGGGACAGGGGAAGACAGGCCAAACATACTTGCAAGATCTGAGGGACTGGTAGTCTTCTGTTCTGTGATTCTTGGGCAGGGGTTTGCAGTCAAGTTGGTTGATTGCAGAGGTTTTTTGTATTTTTTGCTCTTGTGTGGGAAGCTCTGGCTCTTAAAAAGTATTTCCTTTGGTTGTGTGTGTGTGTTTTCTCACCCCTGTTCCAGGTTTTTTTCTTAATCTCTGGGTTTCGGGGTCTGGGGGGGGACTTTGAGCTTTTTGCATTGGTTCTTCCTCCCTCCCCCCTTCTCTTCATTTTCTGGTGCCTGTGCTTCTCTGTTGTGTTGAGGTGTTTTGATGGGACAGGTCCTTGTTGCCTCTTTTTCCTTCATTTGTTTAGAGGGGTTTGGGGGGGGTCTGTTTATTGTTGCTCTGTTGTGTTATATTGTACTCTTATATTGTGGAGTTACATTGTACTCTTGGCAGGTTTTATTTGAGCCATTTTGATATAGTAGTTGAGATTTAAATGCAGGCTAGTTTTCATAAGGGTGTGTTAGAAATTGGTTTAAAAACCCTTAAATTTTAATTTAGGTGTAGGGCTTAAGTTCCTTCCTAATTAGGTTTGTGGTAGGCGTTAAGAAGAGTCGAGGATCTTGTTTGCCAAATAGTTAATTAGCACATAGTAAACCTTTTCAGTGTTAGTTGTGAGCTTTATAACAATCAAAGCTGAGTGGCCTTAGAAATTAATCCATATCAGTTCAGGCTGTAGCTTTGCAGAGGAGCCAGGACAAATTTTAGTGCAGTTACTTTTCACTTTTTAAAAAGTTTTGACATTCCATCTCCAGGATAGTCACAGGTTAACCTTAGACAGATTCTAGAATAGGTAGTCACTAGGTAATTGTTCTTCAAACACACCCCAAAAAAGGAAAACCACACTTCAAAGCAAGGTTAGGTTAGGTGAATTTTCACAAAACAAAACCTTAGTTTTCTTGGGGAAGTGTTCTTTTTTAAGCTTTCAGGGTCTGTTAGGTTGCAGTGCAGGACAGGTAGCTAGGCACTTAACTTCCCTGTGTTAAATACCCAGAGTTTGGCCCAGGGGAACAATGAGCAACAAAAAGGGAGCACAGTGGGGCCCTGGGGAAAAGGCAAAGGGGCAGACTAGAGGGGTGGAGGTGCCTCTACCTAGAAAAACAGCCCCTCCCCAGAGCCACTGTAGCAAAACATTTTCTCAGCCTCCCCCCATTGAAGTAAATGGTGGGAACTTTTTCGCATGGATGTTCGGATATGACATTGGCCCATTAAAGTCCATGGGGAAATTTTACAGTGCTCTGGGGAGCTGTTTTTCAAGGTAGAGGCACCAAATTTGCAGCATATCTGCAGATCACTATCCTTAGAGGAACTCCCAAATTTGGTGAAGGTGGTCCAATTTTATGGCCCCATCTTCCATTGGAAACAATTGAGAACTCCATTGGATAAATGGGGGCAGCCCTTTTGGGTGCCATAAAATTGGACCCTGATCCAAACTTCACCAAACCTGGGGTTTCTTCTGAGGAGAGTCCCCTGCAGCTGTGCTGCTAATTTGGTGCCTCTACCTTGAAAAACAGTCCCCCCAGAGCCCCGAAAAAATTCCCCATAGACTTTAATGGAGCCGAAAACCCTTAACCAGTATGGCCATTCAGCTTTTTTCTTTTTCTTCTCTTCTCTCTCTCTCTCTCTTTTTTTAGAATTTTTTTTTTGCTATTTTAAAATTTTCCAGGTTTAATAAACCCAAATCCAAAAAATACTGGGGGGGAAATGGTGCACACCCCTACCGGCAACCCTATGTGGCTATATAGATTTAGCATCTACTAAACACTGCTGAAAATGCAGAATTTGGCTGAACTGCTACCACAGTACAGAAACACAGGAAGGGTAGGGGGTGTATGTGGCAGAGTTTTTAAGCAGAGCTCTGAGAAAAAGGCCCTAGTTTCCAACCTTTTTGATCCTGCTATGGCATTGAAGTCCCTCCCCTCCCCAAATCCCGCCCTCCTCAGGCTTCGCCCCAAAAACCTCACAATGGTGGCAAAGAGGGACCTGGCAACCCTATTTAAGCCTCACATTTAACCAAGCACTGGTCCTCGGTTTCATTTTAAAGTGATCATGCATTGCCTCTTTTTTTGAAAAAAGATGTACATATTTACATGCATTCACTATAACCTATGAACAGGGCTACAGAATCTGTACAACTGAGTATCTGAAGCATGCAGCTCAGACTCAACTCTTTGTGCCATCCCTAACACATGTTGTCTCATTCCCTGCCCTTAAAAACCACTCCCAGCTCCTCAGCCCTGCCAGCCCTACTTACCCTTCTCTGCCCATCCTGCCTGCTATACCACAACTGTCCAGTATAACCATGGTAGTGCCACTTTTTGTGTTTACTATGCCTAGTTACATGGGTAACACCAATTAATACCTTTAGTACCCACCACTGTGCTGAAATGGGACTTTAAATGTTTTATATGGTTCCATTTAAGAACAGTGGGAGAGTACCAAAGTTAGTTTTCATAGCCCTGTCATCTTGACATTCATCTTTCTAACATGATGTCCTCCTACAAAATATGGTCCTCTCTTATTTCAAAAACTGCACTCAAAAATTCCAATAAAGGGCCAGAAAAATCAGAGGAAGACAGCCAAGATTCAGTGCTGACATGGTTCCCATCTATAGGTAATCTCCCTTGAGGGGAAGCTGTTATTAACAGTTGAGTGCAACTTTGGGGCCATAACCTTTTGGCCTTCCTCCTCAAGAAAACAAGAACCCCCTGAAGCTATTAGATTAAAATGTGCTGACACTTCTAATATACACCAACATCTCAAAAATGAGCATCAGTGGAAGTAGAAAACACAAGAAATGGCATGATGACAAAACATTTTCTTTGTCAGCCTCACTGCCTCCCAGGCCTGACAGGCTTTCACCTTTTTATTAAACAAAAAAAAATTCCTGACAGAACAGGCCTGGCAGTTTTGTTTAGGAAGGAACTTCCACAAGGAAGATGCCACAACATGGAGCATCCTCATAGTGACCAGTGGCTAGCAATTGACAAAGAGTCCAGGAGGGAGGCAGGAACATAGGGGATGCCATCAAGTGATGCTGTTATATCACTTCTGGGGGAACCAGGAAGAGACGTCACATCTCTCCAGGAACTGCTGGAAATTCTATGATAAAAGCACAGCATTTCTGGTGATTCCTAGAGATGCATGATGAGATGCATGATGTCATTTCCAGGTTTTCCCTGGCAATGATGTCATGCAGTTGCCTGACAGCAATTCTTTTCTGACCACCAGAGCCCCAGCAGGCAATGGAAGCCAAGTGGGAGATCCATCATGCCAGCAGCAAGCCGAGTGACCAGCCTTGTCTCTAATGGTGAAGATATACAAAGGAAGGACTCATCTGACACGTGGCATGGAGGTGATATGAGGGTGCTCCATGTGCTATCCTAGGTTCAGGTCATTGGGGGCTTAAGACCATAAGAAGAGCCTTGCTGTATCAGATTCTAGTCAGTAGCCTCTTTCACACAGCGTCCAACCAGTTGCCCTGGAGGTCCAACGAACAGGCCACAGCGGCAAAGGCCTTCCCCTGATGTTGCCTCCTAGACAGAGGTTTATTACCTCTGAATATAGAGATTTCCTCTATTCAGCATGGCTAGTAGCCATCGATGGACCTATACTTCATGAATCTGTCCAACCCCCTGTTAAAGTCATCTGTGCTTGTGGCTGTCACTACCTTCACTGGCTGTCACTACCTCCACATTCCAGTATTTTGCTTTGTCAGTCCAGTACTTATTGCCCATCAACCTCATTGGGTGCACCAAGTTCTAGTATTATGAGAGAGGGGGAAATGGCACCATGGCTACATTCCAGGGCCTGGCCCTAGAGGTATTGATGTCACATTGTACCCTGATCATGAGTGGCAACTGGTCGCTGTGTGCTTAGCCTCACCCCCCACCCACCCCACACACACACACACACCTCCCCAGACATTGGAGAGCAAGATGACAAGTTCCCTGACAGGGGCTGACGGCTGGCTGCACTCCATAAGGGTGCTGGAGCTTTGAGGAGGGGGCAGACAGTTGCTGGGGCAAGCCTGTGGCTCCAGCCCCCTCCCCTCCCATGGGGCAGTGGGCAACTGGCCTAACAGCAGCTGGGACCTGAGAGGTGTCCACTGTGCTTTTGCCAGCTTGTCCCTGTGCACTCCATGCCTGGCCCGCCGGGCCTGAATCACCCACGCCTCCTCCCTGCCTGGAAAGGTGTTTGTGGGTCTGCGACCCTAGACTTCTGGATGGTCCTGCAGCAACTAGGGGGCATGTAGGGCAGCCGCAGGGGGCACATAGCCTGACTCCCTGCCAAATTTGGGAACAGCTGCATTGGAATAGGGTTGCCAGGTCCCTCTTTGCCACCAGTGGGAGGTTTTTGGGGTGGAGCCTGAGGAGGGCGGGGTTTGGGGAGGGGAGGGTTGATAACTACTCCGTTGCCCTGTGATACTTACCAATTTTGGATGTCTATTGCCTTGCATCATTTTGTCCTGTTGGATTTCTGACTGAATTGCAGATGCTTTTAGTGACACCTAGACTTACCTTTGGGATATTGTAATTGTACATTTATACTTACCTTGTGACTTTGAAATTGTACTGTGATCAGTCTTTGCATGTTGCTCTGTTGAGCACGTTTTGTTGTTTGTGTTTCTATATACAGGTCATTCCTTTGAATAGACCATTTTACATTACACTTCAGTCTGTGCTTGTAGTTCCAGCCTCGCAAGTGCATAACTTTGATTGCTTATCTTCTCTGTGCACTTGTAGCCTGTTTTTGATTACATAGTACCTGGAGGTTGGCAACCCTACTTTGGGGGGGGAGGGCAGTCTGTAGGTTCCCATAGCTAAAGCATCCCAGGCAGACAGCGGCTGTGCTGAGGCTGAGAAGCCTGCACAGGAAAAGTATTGCCTGGAGCTCTTGACCCATTCCTGCTTTACATTGGTCTCCAAGGTCAAAGTCAGAGACCCTACTGGGGCTGCGCTGGAATTTGTTTTCTGGTACTGCCCAGGACAGCCCCAGGGCCCTCCCTGATATCAAAGTAGCCCCAAGTTCCAGAGGCTGCCTGGTCCCCGAGCCGCAGTTTTCGTTCTAAGCCCAGTGAGTGGCAGGAGGAAATCCTGTCCATAAGTGCTGTCTTGGGAGGTCCTCCGCCTCTTCCCTGCCTTTTTCTCCACCAGACAGTCCTCCTGAACCTGGCCTCTTCCCCCTGCACCTCAGCCACAGAGCACTCTCCTCCTCTGCTGCAAGCAGGAGTTGCAGCCACCCAGAGAGCAAGGATGCCAAGGGCATGCGGCACCATGGCATGGCTTCAACAGAAGTTCAAGCTGCTCTGTGCCAGGAGAGACAGGGCGGGTCTGGCAGGAGAGAGGAGGGAACTTGGGGGTGGACAGGTGCTATGGATGTCTTTCGGGGCCACCTATGGGGCTTTTCCTCCACCCCTTGGGCGGGGCTCTCTCTGCCCAGGCCCCAGCCAAGGTGTGCACGTGCTGCCACCACCCCCTGCAAGCCACCCGGGGGCAGCTGCCCCCACTCGCCCCCCCCCCCAGATCCAGCCCTGAAATCTGGTTTGGGAGGAGATTGCTGCCACAAATTCCTTAAGAACAGTTTGGGTATCTTTACAAGCATTATGCCCGTACAAGAGTTTGGTAGCAGTTTTTTCCTAACTTGCACTCCTTATCTGATATCACCGTACAAGACTTGGACAACTTCAGACTTTCACATAGTTTTAATGCTGAAACAAGCTACAGCTTTGGGCAAGTCATTTCTCTGGTTGCCTAAATGAGAGATAATAGTTCATTATGTACCATTCTCACAAGCACTGTTGTGAGGATTAATTGCATGCTGTTTGTAAAGAACTTTGAAAATAAAAGGCCCTGTGTCACATTAGTATTAGGAAAACAAATAACTTTTCAGTACTAACTAGTAAAATGTCAAGATCACTTAGCAAAAAGGAGATGAATGAAAGAATCTCTAATGCAAGTATTTCAGGCTGTGATTCCAATAATGAATCCAATCTGTGACTCCCACCTACATCACCATTGATCCACAAACAAACAGTGACTCACTTACATAACCACTTAGAGAGATGTCAGTTCCTTAGCTCCCTTAACTCCCTTCTGTTTTATCAAGGTCAGCCCTCGTAACATTGGTGTTTATGGCAAGCTTATTTCCAGTATGAGCTTTAAATATTCTAGTGCTGAACTGGCAATGTGACTCATACACTGGGAGTCGAACAAGCAAGTCTGCATACCAACAGCCAAGACTGGAAGCCCAGCAAAAGATTTTGCATGCCAGTGACCAACCCACTTTAGGAAGGTTTTTGATATCATTTGAAACAATGGTCTACGTTTGTGGGAGAAATGCACATGACTGGTTCACTATTTTATTATTATAGATATACATATATTACTACAATTTTTTATTATTTACTTCCATTTATACCCCACCTTTCTCCTTATTGGGCACCAAAAGTGGCTTACATCATTCTCATTTCCTCCCGTTTATCCTCCTCACAACAATTCTATTAGGCTGGCAGTGTATGATTGGCCCAATGTCACCCAGTGAGCTTCCATGCCTGAGTATGAATTTGAACCTCAGTCTCCCTGATCTAGTCTGACACTGTAACCACTCTCAACAATTCACTACTATAATTACCATCACTATACAATTCACTACTAGTTTCCTTTTCTTTCATAATGGCTCTCAAAGACAGCATACATAGGATTCCCAAGAGGTTTCCCATCTGAACACTGACCAGTCCAAGACAGATTTACCCAAGCTGCCATGCAGGATGCCTTCCAGCCATAATCTAGGACCACAAGCATAAGAATGAAGGAAAGTTACCACTACTAATATATGTGAGTGGTATATCTGCATGTGGTGACATTAATACAGTGAAAAGGGCCCCAAACTAATCCTCTTCCCTTTGCATATCAGCTGTTAATTACTAAACATAAAACAGCCTCTGGTTCTTGAACAACAGGTGGACAGGGTGTAGGGTCACAAAGAAATGTCTTCTTCCTTGCGGTCTTCATACATGAGATGCATTCTCATTGCTGAGGGTTCATTGGAGCCTTTTGCCTAAGACAATGAAAATTATAAATTCTCGCTCTGAGGGAAGGGCATCTTGGAAGCTGTGGGTGATCCTCATTGCACACTCAGGGAGGCAGGACCAAAGACTTCATTTCCTGTCTCCTGGGTGGGAGTCACCCGGCTGGCTTCAGTTTCAATCCTGCCTCTACAGGGAGAGCAACCTTACAGCGCTTCTTCGCTAGACTATTGAAGAAATACTTCTTCTAGTTCTCCATTTTTGCTTCCTACTTTTTCCTTTACATTTTTTTTTCATAAAATTTTTATTATTTTTAAAATATTTTACTGTCTGGTACTTTTCAACAACACATTCATTTCATAAATCATACAATAAAAAACTTTAACAGCGTCATCGAAAAGCATATTCATCTATTAATGAAAAGATATTCAAATAAGAGACTTCCCCCTCACCTTCCTCCATCTTGCTATAAATTTATCTATTCTTTTGCAAAGAAGTTCTAATCCAGAAAAATACATCAAGCTTGATTACTAAGTTAATTCTAAATTATTCAATTCATTTACAATTAGTACGTGTTTATTATTGATTTCATATATAGTAACAGATTTTATTTCAAAACCGTTCTTAAGATAAAAGGATTAGATCAGTAAATACAAAATTCCCTAGTCATCATTTAAATCCCTGTTTAGCCCTCTGTTTCTCTCTATCACCCATAAACTGCATGTTTTCTTTTAGTTTTGTTCTTGCTGTGAATTTTTGTTTTTCCAACACTTCTGTTATTTTTGATGTCCTGTCTTTTTTGTCCAGATGTCAAGGCCAGCTCCTTTTTCTCCTCTTCTTGTTGATGTTGTGGCTCCTGGTTAAGGCCAGCTAGATCTTTTTCATAGTTCTTCAAAAAGTTTTTTACTTCCTCCTGTGAAGTGATAGTAAATCTGACCTCTTTGTAGGTAAAAGTGAGTCCCTGTGGGAAGATCCAGCAGAATCTTATTCCATTCTTCTTCAATGTCCCAGTAAATTCTTTGTACATATTTCTCTTCATCATCAAATGTCGTGGGATATCCTTAAGAATGATAAGAGTATTTCCATTCACAGACAAAGGATTATCATAGAGGGTTTGCATAATATAATCTTTCATCCTTATATCATAAAAGGAAATCATAATATCTCTTGCCTTTGTCTTCTCCAGACTGGTGGGTAAAGGAATTCTATATACTTTGTTTATTGCATAATCCAGATCTTGTTCACTTATATGAATCAGGTCAGCCAATGATTTTATGATAGTTATTCTGGTACATCCCATTGCTTCTGGAAAATTGCGAAGACGTACGTTCGATTGTCTTAATTTTAACTCCATAGTAGCCAGTTGGTCTAAAACATTTTCTTGTTGGAAATGTATAGCTTGAATTTGATTACCTTGAAGTATCTGTTTATTTTTAATATCTTTCTGTTCTTCAATTGCCTTTTTAATTGAAGTATCCATTTTTCCCATGTCAGTTTTCATTGTAGATATTTGAGATTTCATATTTGTAATTTCGCTTGCCAAAATGTCCAATTTCTGACTAGTCTGGTTGGTAGTTTGAGTTAGACTAGTCAATATGTTGGTTAGCTGAGCCAGACGTTGAGATTGTTGCTCATATTGTTTAGTAAAGGCATCCATGTGTTTTGTTAACATTTCCTGTATTTTCTCGTCGGTCTTTCCCATGTTTATTTCTGAAAATAGTTCTAATAATTCACCAATATCAAGAAGTGCTGTTCTAAATATATTGGCAGGGTCCAAGACCTTGTAGTGGTTCTATTCATCAATTATACAGGTCCCGGGATTAAATGGCTGTAAATTCTTCTCTCCGCTGTAAAACGATTAGTGTTGTTGTAAAGGGCCATCAAGTTTTATTGACACTCTGCTCGATTGTAAAAGAAGGGGGTGAGCTGGGCATTATTTAAATCGCGGACCTTCGGCTGTCTTGTTTTCCAGTAGTAGGAATATGTTGCGTGTTGCACAATAAAGACACACTTGGAGCCCTGCGATTTTCCTGTATGATCTTTCCCTTTCAGTCTCGATGGTTTTCTTTGATGAATCGGAAAGATGTCATTTCCAGAGGAATTTAGCCCATTCGCTCCCACCCCTTTTAACACCTCGGCTTCTAATTGGTAGCTAGAGTGTCTGTCAGCCGTCCCGTTTGTTATGCCAAAGTGGAGATCGAATAGATAAGGCTCCTGCCATTCAACTATAGTCTTTTTAAACAAACAAAGTCACTTATATTCTGGACAGAGAGATGCAGATTGCATTGATGATTGTTACGATCTTCCAGAGCTTCAATTTCAAGGTAAAGACAAAAGAATTCTTGCAACTTACTCAGATGTTGGATGATAAGGTTACGGTGATGATAATTTTCTTAGATGGTGATTGAAGGGGGAGGACTGAACCTTGATTACCCATGAAATGTTCCGGCGATGACTTTCCCTTGCCCGCAGAACCGGCATCAAAACTTCCGAGGGGCTTAGAAGCCTCCCTCGGAGAGTTCTGGAGGTCAAACCTCATAAGTGGCTGCAGGGAATTCCTGCTTCCCAAGTCCACTGTTTAGGACCGGGTTGAGGTGCTAGTTAGCACCCCAATTTGAACATTTCTTGGAGAGTCCAGGAAACATGGCGCTCAGCCCAGCTGCCCCAGCAGGAAGTTCCTACTTTTTCCTTTACATTGACCTCCTGTCCTAGCCCTGGTTTTTTTCAGATTTCTTCCCTTTGCCTCTAAAATCTTAGCCCCTTATTTGCTCTTATGAGCAAATATCTGAAGAAGACTCTGAGCTGGGGCTGGTGAGGTTGATTGCCCCACAGAACCACATCTTATACAAAAGGACAAAACTGTTATCCTGTCATAGAGGGTACAGCAGAGTCTACTATGGTTGACAATAGTCCAACCTCAACAAGCGACAACCTTTTCTCCACAAGGAACCCCTTCAGGTGTTTACTGATGACTGGAGGGCTAGGGAGCCACCCTAGGGTTGAGACTGGCTCAGGGAATACGGTCAAGAAGAGAGAAACATCTGCACATAAACTTGCTGGAAATCTGGGCAAAAAGGCTTGCTCTTCTGGAGTTCCAAGATCTGCTGCACAGCCACCATGTGCTGATAAGGACCAACAACATGGCAGCTAAAGATCATTTCAACAAGCAGAGAGGAGCCAAATCTTCAGCTATGCATCAAGAGATAGAGCTGATTCTGAAATGGGCAGAGTGCAACATAGAATCCCTGAGGGCGGAACATATCAAGGGTACTCTCAATGTGGAGACCGATTGGTTGAGTCAGCAACACAAGGACGAAGGGGAATGGTCCCTGAGCGAAGAGGCATTTCAGGCCATCAGAGACAGGTATGGAACCCCACAGGTGGACCTCTTCATATCTCCTGCTAACCACAAGGTAAAGAGGGTTTTCTCCAGATACTACCACCCACAAGTGGAGAAAGTCGATGCTCTGCTGAGCCCATGGCCATCAGGGATGCTATATTCATTCCTTGCATTACCAATCCTGCCAAAGGCACTGAGGAAAATCCAGCAGGTGAGATCAAAAATTCTTCTGATCGCCCTCCTTCTGGCCCTGCAGATCCTGGTGACAATGAAACAATTGTCCATTCAGGCACCGTGGTACCCTCCAGCAGTGGGGAACCTGCTTTTCAGGGACCAATTGTATATCCAAACCCCCAATGGTTCAATTTGACCATATGGATATTGAGAGGAGAAGGTTTCTAGAACAAGGTTATAGACCAAAGTTGTAGATACCATCATAGATTCCAGAAGACCAGCTACCAGATGGATCTATAACGCTTAATGGAAAGCCTTTGTGCACTGGTGCTGCAGGAAACAGGTTGATCCTTTGACTCCAGGGACTGGGAAATTGCTGCAGTTCCTACAGAACAGCGTGAAGCAGAACATGAGGGCTTCTACCCTGTGCAGGCAGGTAGTGACCATTGCCATGGTGGTGCCCAGTTTGGACCGACACGTGCTCACTAGACATCCACACGTACAATCCTTTCTGAAGGGAGTTGCGCAGAATATACTCCCAGTTGGTTCTTGTAGGTTATCCGGGCTGTGTAACCGTGGTCTTGGAATTTTCTTTCCTGACGTTTCGCCAGCAACTGTGGCAGGCATCTTCAGAGTAGTAACACTGAAGGACAGTGTCTCTCAGTGTCAAGGGTGTAGGAAGAGTAATATATAGTCAGAAAGGGGTTGGGTTTGAGCTGAGTATTGTCCTGCAAAAGTAATGTGCTAATCATTGTCCTGTAAGTATCAAGATAATGTGCTAATGAGGGTATGGTATGTTAATATGGAACCATTGTATCCTGAAGTGATACAGGACTACAATATACTCTGCAGGAGTATATCGTATACCTTGCAGCTGTGGAGAAGTTTACATCGGGACCACAAAACACAGCATACAAACAAGGATAAAAGAACATGAAAGATACTGCAGACTTGGCCAACCTGAGAAATCAGCAGTGGCTGAACATGGACTGACACAAACAGGACACAGGGTCTTATTCCAAGACACTGAAAGACTGGACAATTCTACCAACTATTTTGTCAGATTGCACAGAGAAGCCATTGAAATTCATAAACATCAGCACAACTTTAACAGAAAAGAGGAGAGTTTAAGAATGAATAAGGCTTGGCTTCCTGTTCTGAAAACCTCCAGACTAACAAAGACAACATTCAACAATAGCCATGCAGATTAGCTTTGGATTACACACATTAACAGATCACTTCAGGATACAATGGTTCCATATTAACATACCATACCCTCATTAGCACATTATCTTGATACTTACAGGACAATGATTAGCACATTACTTTTGCAGGACAATACTCAGCTCAAACCCAACCCCTTTCTGACTATATATTACTCTTCCTACACCCTTGACACTGAGAGACACTGTCCTTCAGTGTTACTACTCTGAAGATGCCTGCCACAGTTGCTGGCGAAACGTCAGGAAAGAAAATTCCAAGACCACGGTTACACAGCCCGGATAACCTACAAGAACCAATGAACTCTGACCGTGAAAGCCTTCGACAATATACCCCCAGTTGTACATCGCTTCCCAACATGGCGTCTCCTAAGTGTGCTCATAGCCCTCACCAAACCTTTCTTTGAGCCACTATAGGAGGTTCCTATGAAATGTCTGAGGATGAAGGTTCTATTCTTGATGGTCATCATGTCTGCTAAAGTCAATTCCATTTTTCACCACAAGCAAGAACTCCAGTTGCCATCCTTTTGTCCTTAACCTAGGTGTCAAAAAAAGGAGTGGCACTCTCTGGACCTTTGCTGGGTGCTGAGAATTTACAATAGAAGGACTGAAGGGATTAGACAATCAGATTCCCTGTTCATCTCTATTACTAATAGCAACAAAAGTAAAAGGATGTCCAGGGCATCATTGAGTCAAACCATCAGACAGTGTATTGCTCACGCATACAGGTCCAGTGGCATCCCAGTTCTGGAGGGCATAACGGCATACTCAGTGCACAGCGCAGCAACTACAGCGGCATTCGACAAGCAGCTTCCATAGAAGACATCTGTCATGCTGCCACTTGATCAACAATTTCCACTTTCATTAAACATTATTGAATCAATACCTTTGACTTGGCGGACATGGCCTTTGGCTGAAGGGTGTTACAGAACATCTTGGATGACAACTAATTCCACCCAAAATAGCAGCTCTTGGAAATCCCACAACTTCCAAAATGCACTTCCCTAAGAGCAAGAACAGATCCTTGATTATTTACCATGAGGGTTCCTTCTGCTCTGAGGCAAGAGGGCATCTTGCCCACCCAAAGTTGGAAGATGGGTGGCATCATATTTGAAGGAAGATGTCAGAGGGATCCCAGGAGATCCAGTTATGCCATAGACTATCTACGCTATACCTTCTTTCAGAAGGAGGGGTCGACTCGACTCCATAGATTTTTTCCTCTGTACTTACTTTTTATCTACACTTTTCCTGATCCTATCATTGGCTCCTTCATTTAGCCATCTTTTCCTTATCTGTTTACATGTGTTAAGACAGTTGCATTTTCAATTATAACTGTTCCTCTCTGTAGTTAGCTCGGCAAGTATGAAACTGAAGCTAGCAGGGCAATTTCCACCCAGAAGAACAGTTTTTATATGCTGACTTTCTCTACCACTTCAGGAAGAGTCAAACCAGCTTACAATCACCTTCCCTTCCCCTCCCCACAACAGACACCCTGTGAGGTAGGTGGGGCCAAGAGAGTGTTACTAGCCCAAGGTTACCCAGCTGCCTTTATGTGAAGGAGTGGGGAAACAAATCCAGTTCACCAGATTAGCCTCTGCTGCTCATTTGGAGGAGTGGGGAATTAAACCTGGCTCTCCAGATCAGAGTCCACCCGTCCAAATCCTCTAATGACACTGCCCATGGTTGGTTGGCTCTGGGTGGTTGTAAGCGAAGGGGAACTCATTTGCCTGTGAGTGCTCAGCCTGCTGCTGTTCCTCCCTTCCACTGCCTGCTGCTTCAAGGTCCTCCTTGTCTGAGCAAGCTTCAGCAGGCTGCTCCATGACAATGTGCTTCTTATCTCAGAGCAGAAGGAACCCTCATGGTAAGTAATCAAGGTTCTGTTCAGTCTTTTCCTTTTTAGGATGGCCACTCTCCCTCGCTATCCCCAAACTGCACATCACTAGAGGGGAAGAAAGAGAGAAGAAGAGTTGGTTTTTATATGCCTATTTTCTCTACCTTTTAAGAAGAATCAAACCAGCTTACAATCTCCTTCCCTTCCTCTCCCCACAACAGACACCTTGTGAGGTAGGTGAGGCTGAGAGTGTTCGGAGAGAACTGTAACTAGCCCAAGGTCACCCAGCTGGCTTCATGTAGAGGAGCAGGGAATGAAACCCAGTTCTCTGAATTAGAGTCCACCTAACCACTATACCATGCTGGCCACTACAGCCAACAGGCTTTCCTATAAAGCAAGGTCTCCCCACCCACCCCGATTCCATCTGCAGAGTGCTGCTAGGTAGACTGTGACACCATGGGACAAGTCAAGGATATTATTCCAAGACAAGGATAGGCTATACAAGCCCCACAGGTCATGAGTCAGAGGTGCAGCTGTTAATTTGCAATAACAAACCCAAGTTAACAGCCTTTGAATCAACACTAGAACTCTTGAATATGCAAACAAGGCCTCAATAATGGCACCAGGAGATATCTGAAGCTTTAATTAAGGGTCAATAGGTAGGTAGGTCAGGAATTTATGATGCATAAATACTCAGGCCATTGTGTTAAAGTGAATGGGAAATGACTTGGCAAATGATATGGAGACGGCTCACTGAATTCACAATCAGATTCAAATAAGACAACTGTACTCACAGAAAGTCTGTGGGAAAGACTGCCAACTGACCAGGAAAAAATGTCCTGTCCCTTTAATGGAGGTTTAATTTGCATAAATGGGCAGTCAAAAATTTTCAGGGCAAGGAGCTAAATATCATCATCTGATAAACAGATATTAAAGGGATTTAAGAAAGATGTAGACAAGCTGGAAGGTGTCCAGAGGAGGGCAACAAAGATGGTGAGGGGTCTGGAGACCAAGTCCTATGAGGATAGGGTGAAGGAGCTGGGTACGTTTAGCCTGAAGAGGAGAAGACTGAGAGGGGATATGAGAACCATCTTCAAGTACTTGAAGGGGTGTCATGTAGAGAAGGGTGCTGAGTTGTTTTCTGTTGCTCCAGAAGGTCGTACCAGAACCAATGGGTTGAAATTAAATCAAAAGAGTTTCCGTCTAGACATTAGGAAGAATTTTCGAACAGTTAGAGTGGTTCCTCAATGAAACAGGCTTCCTCGGGAGGTGGTAAGCTCTCCTTCCCTGGAGGTTTTTAAGAAGAGGCTAGATGGCCATCTGTCAGCAATGCTGATTCTATTACCTTAGGCAGATCATGAGAGGGAGGGCACATTGGCCATCTTCTGGGCATGGGGGTGTGGGGGTAGTTGTGAATTTCCTGCATTGTGCAGCAGGTTGGACTAGATGACCCTGGTGGTCCCTTCCAACTCTATGATTCTATGATTTTATGATTCTATGGATAGCCAGTTAGACCAGTTTAAAAGTTGGCAACCCTACTTTCAACCAAACTGGAAGTGTCCTGGGTTTTGAATACCAATAATGTTCCCATTGAATTTTGTGGCATTCAAATGAGACATGAGTATAAAGCTTCAGGATGAACCCCAGAACAATCATCACTGCACACACAACCAAGGCGAGGTGTACTAACAGAAAGACTACCAGGTGAACTGGAACCTGAACATCTAGAGGCAACATTGATCAACCAGTAGCTTATTAAAGCTGCAATTGTTCATTTCCACCAAGGCTTGTCTCCAATAATGCTGCTTGCTGCTCAAAAGTGAATCAGACTAAAGGGGTTGCTTGAAACAGCTATAGCTATGCTGTCAGGGCAGAAAAAACTGCAGGCAATTAAGCAAAACATCTGCCTTGCCACAAACTCCCAAGGAGAACTGTTAAGCTTCCAAAAGGATGCTAACATCTGGAGAAAGCCCACAAGGGTGGAAACCAAGCACACTGTAGGACAAGAACCGATAGGAGAGGGAGTGATTAGAACGGGGACTGTGTAGCTCGATGACCCCACTGCACTGTATCTGCTTTCAAAAGAAAGGAGGGGCAAAACTTGTAATATTAGTATTCCAGGCACATAAAGGTTAAGGAGAAGGAGGAAAAATCTCAATTTGGAAACATGTTAGCATTAGCAGTTGGTCCCCTGAAGAGCAGCAATTAAAAAACAGTTCAGTGCTGAAAAGTGGCTCTCTAAATCTGCAACCATGGGGTTCCCTACTTATTGTCTCCTCAGCAATCCCTGATCCTTTTAATTCAGTTTAAAGGCAAGGCAATTTTTCAAAGGTTCTCATCCTGCAAACTTTTTCTAAGTGTAGTTAGGCTTTACTTGTTCCTTATTTTAGCATTATTAGAAATGCTTGTGAAAAAGAAGAGATGCATCATAACTAAAAAAAAAAACCAACTTTAATGTAATACATTGCAAGGATGGTATATTCTAAAGAGTTACTATTCATCTTCTGACATGTGTGTGTGTGTGTAAAGTGCCGTCAAGTCACAGCCGACTTATGGTGACCCCTTTTGGGGGTTTTCATGGCAAGAGACTACCAGAGGTGGTTTTGCCAGTGCCTTCCTCTGCACAGCAACCCTGGACTTCCTTGGTGGTCTCCCATCCAAATACTAACCAGGGCTGACCCTGCTTAGCTTCTGAGATCTGACGAGATCAGACTAGCCTGGGCCATCCAGGTCAGGGCATCTTCTGACATACATAATGCATAAAAATGGCAGGAGCGGCTCAGGATTTCATGGCCTCCATGACAACCGCACGGGCCTGTCTCAAGTAACAACTGATAGCTCTAGGGGATTTTCTGGTTAATATGGTTGGTGCTCTTGTCGATGCCCTGGTTGACCTCTGGAATGAGGAAATGACCCAGGCAGTTGACAGGATCGTTCCCATCCTCAGGTGTCAGAGCCCAGGTAGCCCCTTGGATTACTGAGGGGCAGCAGGCAACAAAAAGACACCGGAGACAGCTAGAACGACAGTGGAGGAAGACTCAAGCCCAATCCAACAGCTCATTTTAAAGTGCAATCCCTGGCAGTGATGGCAGCAAAGAAACAATCACCATTGCTTCTTCTCAGTGTAGGCCAGCACAGCTGTTCTGGGTGATTAGAGGCCTGTTGAGATCTGGCCTGCAGGAGGAAATAGACTGCTCAGTGCTGCTTTGGCAATTGGACTCTATGACATTGAAGTCCCTCCCCTCCCTAAACCCCATCCTTCTCAGGCTCTGCCCCAAAAACCTCCCGCCAGTGGCAAAGCGGGATCTGGCAACCCTAACAGCATCCTTGGAAGTTTCAGGCCCACCACGGGTTGTATGACACTTGCCCTTCCTCGTTCCTCAAATCTTCTAAGCGGGGACAGACAGATGGGGTTTTAGAGGTAGTTAATGCTTCCTTAGGCACTGGCAAACCACCTCTGTTAGTCTCTTGCCATGAAAACCCCAAAAGGGGTCGCCATAAATTGGCTGCGACTTGACGGCACTTTACACACACACACAATGCTTCCTTAAGAGAGGGGATGGTCACCCCAGCCTTGAAACAGGCTGTGATGCGTCCACTTCTAAAGAAACCTACCCTTGACCCAGGAGATCTCAATAATTATCAACCAGTCTCAAATGCTCCATTCTTGAGCAAGGTGATAGAATGGGTGCTGGCTGAACCACTCCAAGATTTCCCGGATGGGGCAAACTGTTTAGACCCCTTCCAGTCTGGGTTTAGGCCAGGTTATGGGATTGAAACAGTTTTAGTCACCCTGGTAGATTACTTATGTTGAGAGATGGACAGAGGGAGTGCAACTCTGTTGATCTTCCTGGATTTCTCAGAGGCTTTCAGTGCCATTGATCATGGTATCCTTCTGGATTGGGATTGGGAGGCACCATTCTGCCGTGGTTCCAGTCCTACCTGGAGGGTAGGGTTCAGAAGGTGTTGCTGAGAGACTGCTGCTCAGCCCCTTGGCCTATGAGGTCCTGCAAGGTTCCATCTTATCACCTATGCTCTTTAACATCTACATGAAATCACTGGGTGAGGTCAACTGGAGATTTGGGCTAGGTTGTCACCAAAATGCGGGTGACACTCAGCTCTATCTCACCCTTCCAGCTGATTCTCAGAGAGGTTGAAAAAACCCTGAACTAATGCCTGGAGGCAATTCTGGAGTGGATAGAGGCTAAAGTTGCCAGGTTGCCAAAGTTGTCCCCCACTTTGTTGCCCCTCCCCCCCCAATGCCATTCAACCAGCCAACGGAGGAACTGACTGGCAGTAAACCTAGGCCAAGACCTCCAGCATCAGAATGTGGGGATGTCATTTCCGGCATGTATCGGAAGTGACACCATCATGTCACTGATAACCACAGGGACACTCTGGTATTTTGGCAAAACTTTATGGTAAAAACGGCTTCTACCATAGAGTTTTGCCCAAATACCACAGCAAATGACTACTATGTAGTCATCAACAATGTGATGACAACACTTCCGGTGTGTGTGTGTGTGTGTGTGTGTGTGTGTGTGTGTGTGTGTGTGTGTGTGATTGAATCAAGGGAGGGAGCTCGGTGTAATTGCAGTGGGAAACCCTGGGCAGCTTGGAGTTTCCCAAGGCTCTTGAACTGTATGCGCCCATTGGCTACTAGGGTTTCCCCCCCAATCAAGGTAGTGGGGGAAGTGGCCACAGGCAGCCAGGCAGGCATATAAGCAGGGGTCTGGTCACTGTATTTTAGTTCTGTTCTCGTTCACCTAATAAAGCGGTTGCTGTTGGAACTCCGTCTCTGACCTCGTGTGTTCCCCCATGCGGACTTAACAGTGGTGACGAAGGCTGGTAGGTAGTCCGGTTGTCCTGCTGAAATCACTCTGGAATCCTGCTGAAATCTCTGTGGCCAGTAGGCAGCCCGGCTTGCCTTGCTGAATCACTGCGACACACAAGGGAGACGCGACATGCCACACAATGGCCACCAAGGGCTCCATGGAGGCGTTCAATCCGGCTCACCCCAGTGAGTGGGAGAGCTACGCCGACCACCTCGACTTCTTCTTGGACGCGAACGACATCACCGATGCCGGCAAGAAACACTCAGTCTTCTTCAGCGTTTGTGGCCCTCGGACTTTCCAGCTGGAACAAACCCTGCTGGCCCCCGCAAAGTTGAGCGAAACCCCGTTCGCCGACATCATGGCAGCACTGGGGAACCATTTCGCCCCTCAGCCCTCACAGCTCGCCAGGCATCTGAAATTCCACCTGAGAGACCAGGAGCCCGGGGAGACCATGTCCACTTATGTCGCAGCACTCCGTCAGGTTCTGCAACTTTCTGGACCTTGACGGCACCTTCTGAGACTGGCTCATTTTCGGTCTGCGGAACAAGAAGGTGCGTGCACTGCTGACTCATGGCAAAGAAGGAGGTCTCGCAGCGGCTGTTGAGGAAGCCACATCGGCCGAAGCGTCGGTGAAGGCAGACCTCGTTGGGGACCGGGGGACCGCACCGCTGTCGCGTGCCACTATTCCTGTCCATTATGAGGATGCCTGTGAGGGGGATGAGGATGAGGAAGCCCACAAGATGTCTGCCAGAGGCCCCAAGAATTGGGGTCCGGCGTCCAGGCTATGCGCTAGCTGCGGGGACTTGCACGACCGCCGTACGTGCCGGTTCCATGACGCTGAGTGCAGGGCTTGGGGCCGGGTGGGCCACATTGCCAGGGTTTGTCGTGCTGCGAAGAAAGGGGGCTCCCCATCGGTTCCTGGGAAGCTGGAAATGATGTCACCACTTTATGATGCCGGAGGCTTCAACCTAAGTTTACTGCCAGTGAGTTTGCCTGCCCACCCCCACTAGTTGTCAGGAGGTACCTGACAACCCTAATGCAGGCTAATAAACTGAAGCTTAATCCCAACATGATGGAACTGATTCTAGTGGATGGAAGGTCTGATGTGGGATTCAAGGTGTCACCCATCCTGGATGGGGCTCCACTTCCCTTGAAGAAATAGGTCCATAGTCTGGGGGTGCTTTTGGACCCAGGCCTACTGCTGGATAAGCAGGTGGCAGCTGTGGCCAAGAGTGCCTTTTGCCAGCTTCAGCTGGTTAGCCAGCTGCAGCCTTTCCTGGGCAGAAAATATCTGGCCACTGTGGTGCATGTCCTGGTTACATCTAGATTAGATTACTGTGATGCACTCTACATGGGGCTGCTCCTGAAAAGTGTTCAGAAACTTCAGCTGGTACAGAATATAGTCTTGGCTCATCTACCCTGGCTTCCAATTAGTTTCCAGGCACAATCAAGGTGCTGGTGCCAATCTTTAAAGCGCTATATGGATTGGGACCCATGTACTTGAAGGACTGCCCTCTCCCTATTAACCTAACCAACCCTTATGGTCATCTTCAGATACTCTGTTTTGGGTGCCCCTGCCTTCTGAGATTAGGCGAGTGGCAACCCAAGAGAGAACTTCTCAGCCATGGCACCAAGGCTCTGGAACTCTCTTCCCAGGGAAATTTTCTGAACCCTTCTGTTGCCATCTTCCACCAGCGGGTGAAAACTTTTTGTTTCATTTGGCATTCCCTCAATGATCCCTCTTTCCTAACCAATGTTTTTATGTTTTGTACGTATTTTAATTGTTAATTCTTTTTAAAATTATGTTATTGAGGTATATTTGGGAGGGAGGTCGATTTTAATGGTTTTATAATGTTTTATCATGTATGTTTTGAATTGTTGGTACTTCTTCACCTATAGTGGTTGGACTTGTAAGGGCAGAAAGGCAGGATGTAAATTTTGTAAATAAATAGGGCTGCCAGGTCCTTCTTCGCCACTGGCATGAAGATTTTGGGGTGGAGCCTGAGGAGCGCAGGGTTTGGGGATCGAACTTTAATACTGGTCAAATGACCGTAATAAATTGAATTGAATTGAACTCAGGACGTGAACAGAGCTTGGACTGCAGTACTGTAGCTAACCACTCTGCACCACAGTGCTCCTCGCACCAGCACTGACCCACCCAGAAACTAGAACAATATTGGTAAAGGGAGCATTCACACTGGCGATTCCTCACTCAAGATATTATGGTTTCTGTATTACCGCAGCAGCATGCGAAAGAGTCACACTACAAGGGTTCTCTTAGGCAAGCTGCTTTATATGATTCATCGCCCACACTGAAGAATTCACTTTGTGTAGACATTTCTTCCTTGAATGACTGAAAAGATAGGAGTGGCATCATATCTGCAGAGGACAAGCCTCCTTTGATCTGTATAGGCCATCATTTTAGGTTCTGCTTCTAGGGAGAAGATAGATTTTAAGAAAACTTCCCCTGCCCCCCCCCCCCATGTAATACTCCTTAATTGTTGTTTAAAGAGCTAGGCTAAATATTTAAAGATAAACATGTTGATAAACAAGTGGACCTGGGATCATTAAGAAGTAAAAGATCTCCTTCAAACACTGAATTTCTAATTTTACTCTCAGATTGTCAAATTGGCCTTCTGCAATAGGGTGAAAGGGACTAGGTTAATTAACCCAGAATTGTTTGCCTGCAATTTCTCTACACCTTTGCTCACAATAAATTACCGGCAAGATATGCTGTTACAATTTGCTTTCTAGAGGGAGGGAAACGTCTCAAGGTATTTGTATTAACTTCCCCAGTGTGGAGTCACGGTCTTGGTTGGAAATGGCTCTAATTGGTCTACCCCCTGCTTTAGGGTAAAGAGAGAAAGAAATATTAATCCCTGATGTATGTATACTTATGTGTGACACTTTTACCTTTGAAGGAAAGAAGCTAAAAGCAATAAAGTACAAATGGAATAATAAAACCATTCCATAATGGCCCACCTGGCAAATTCAAGTCTTCTACCATGCTATCATTAGTACAGCTGATATCCACAGCTCTAACAATCAACTAATTAAAGCTTTCCCTTCCACTTTTCTTAGCAGAGTGTTTGCCACAAGTACACATCTGTTGACTATGAAACAAATCAGCTTCACATACAGAAAACAGATTATTCCTCATTCTGCTCTTGTCTGTTCTTTCTATACTTCCTTGGCCATTCTTCATTCACACATTATGGAATACTCAGGTGGTTGGGTTCAGGGTACCCACCCTGTGTCCTATCCAATTGTTCCATGTGAGCTGCAGGTCCTTTCTACTTCCCATCACATGGTGCATGTTTGGAATTGTGACTGTGACATGCCTTTTTCCCTGCACCATTTTCCAAATCTGCAGTTGTCCTGGGGGTGTACCTTGTGTCTCAATGTACATTGGTGGGTTTGCCCAGCAGGCCAAATAGTACCCCCGCCTCCATGGACCACTTCACTAGGAGTCCCGTGGTGCAGAGGGGTAAGCTGCGGTACTGCAGTCCAAGTTCTGCTCACAACCTGAGTTCGATCCTGACGGAAGTTGGTTTCAGGTAGTCAGCTCAAGGTTGACTCAGCCTTCCATCCTTCTGAGGTCGGTAAAATGAGTACCCAGCTTGCTGGGGGCAAAGGGAAGATGGCTGGGGAAGGCACTGGCAAACCACCCTGTAAACAAAGTCTGCCTAGTAAAAGTCGGGATGTGACATCACCCCATGGGTCAGGAATGACCAGGTGCTTGCACAGGGGACCTTTACCCTTACCTTAAGGACCACTTCAGGTCAAGAATGGGTTGGGGGAGGCTGAAGTCCCTTCTCCATACACTCCATAGTCACAATCCAAATCAAAGACAGCATAGGCAGGAATAGAGAAGAATTCACAAATGACTGTTGCAGAATACAGTGATCCTGGACCCAAGCTCTGTACTTTGAAAAGTGTGAATGGGCCTGTTCTGCTCCACTCTATGTACCTGACCAGCCTGCCTTCTGGGAGTTGACCTCAATCTGCATCTCTAACCCATGATTTTGACTCTCCCTTTGGTTTAATGCCTCAGCTTACCCCTGAAGAGAGGACCCTCTCTGTTGCATGACAGCTAGATGGTGAAAATCACAGAAAAATCAGCAGGTAAGGCGGCATGAGTGTTCTCTGTGTCATTCTTGGGATTCAGGATTGTCCTCTTGGGGTCTAGCAATTATTGTCCCACAAAAAACATAAAGCAGTTCTGCTACTCCATATTCCCTCCATAAAGCTAGATCTACAACTGCAAGATAATAACCCATCAGAGAATCCTGGAGGACATCAGGTTCTCTTTCAAGTGCACTTATCTGCCCACTTTATCGATATACCTGAGAGTACATCACAATCACATATCCATTTCTTCTCATAATCACCTCTGCAGAGTAGAGTGGGGCATTATCCGCCTGTCACCAATGGGAAGTGGAGACAGACTAAAATCACAAGGAGCCACTATTAGGCTTGCCAGCTTCGCTACAGAAAAGGAGTCGTGTATCATAATACTTGTAGTAGATAAGATCGTGTTATAAGTGCATGGGAGTAGAGGGATGCCTTCGCTTGTCATAGGACTGCAGTGGTGGGAGAAGCTGCTGAAAAGGATGCTATCAGCAAAACTATTAAAGGCATCAGAGTGCTCTTCCATACTGAATCGTGCAAGTCTGAACCGAAGCCAGCTTTCCCCTGCCACAAGCCATAGCCATTAACCAATGAGACTGCATTCTGCCTCCCTGTTTCAGAAGTGAAGCTAAGGCCTGTGTGTTGTTCTCATCCTTCTTCACCCTTTCCACTGGTGCAGCATTTCTCTTAAGGTAAGTTTTGATTTCCCAAAGGGTGGGCTCACTCCTCCTTGCTGAACAATGTATACCCAGACATAGTACCAGCTTTTTACCAGGCCAAACTAGATGAGACATGAGAGAGCTATGATTAGAATCACTGCCAACTATTTAAAAAGATTATTAGCAGTGTCACAATACCTCCTTTATTTCTATGCCTCTTCCATTGTTTAAATTGCCCTTCCAACACTGTATGTAATTAGTTCCGGACTTCTGCTGTATTACCCAAAATGGTCTCTCCTTCAAGCATATGTATGCACTCAGGTTGCATCCATAGGCAATTGCTTGTCACAATCGACTAAAGTTCAGTTCCCCAATTCCTAAGTGTTTTATGTGTGAAATCATGCAGTACCCTAGGTGTCCCCAACCTTTTTGATCCTGCTCTGGCAAGAGGTGGAGCCAGCCACAAAATGGCTGCCCTGGCTTACCTTCAGTCTAAGGTTGTCAGGTCCCTCTTCGCCACCGGTGGGAGGTTTTTGGGGTGGAGCCTGAGAAGGGCAGGGTTTGGGGAAGGGAGGGGAGGGACTTCAATGCCATTGAGTCCAATTACCAAAGTGGCCATTTTCTCCAGGGGAACTGATCTCTATTGGCTGGAGATCAGTTGAAATAGCAGGAGATCTCCAGCCACCACCTGGAGGTTGGCAACCCTACTTCAGTCACACAGAAAAGATCCTTGTGTTGTGGTTGCAGCTACTGTCAAAGCAGCATTTTTTTAAAAAAATCTGCACAGCCTATTAGATCTCCAAGGGCCAATCAGAAGCCCTACCAGGCAAGAGCCCCACTAGCCCTGTACACTTTCAAAAACATTTGTGGGGATGCCAGTAAAGGAGCCAGCAAGTATCATGGCACCCATGGACGCCATATTGAGAACCCCTGCAGTAACCTTTTAAAGAGATACAATCTTTTTCATGAGGTGGCCTGTGCTGAGGTTCCTATTTTATCCATTCATCTGCTTCCTTCTTTATTACAGAACATTTTATGGTTAATACATGCCAGTGCACCCATGTATTCGTTAACTATAAGCAGAATGCTAATGTTGTCAGTTTATTCCTCTTTGCAAAAAATGCAATGGTCTGCTTCACACACATCCTTTTGCAGCATGCTGCCTGGGTGCAGTTTTGCAAATCCATCGTTAATGAGAATTTGAAGAGGAAAAAGAAAACACCACTCCAGTTCTGGGAGGGGAGAATGTGTTATGTGTAGTACCAGAAAAAGGGAAAATGAAATGGACCCCCCAAAGGAGCGCTAGTCTGGATACACCCTCACATGTACGCTGGACTTTTGGTTCCCACTCTTTCATGGTGCCGTAAAAATCACTGAAAATGAAAAATATCCTTACAGTGTAATTCTAAGCAGACTTGCACCTTTCGAAGTCCAGTGGACACAGAAGGTCATAACTGTGAATAGGACAACAGTACATAGCATCTCTTCCCTGGTTCTGTTGCCTTGCTCTCCTGAATCTCATGTATCCAAGGAATGATTATTCTAAGCCATACATATGCATCTTCCCTTTTAGTGCAGTCAATTAAAGTTTCTTTCATCCAATTGTTTTTCACAGTGATTTCAGGTACAGAGAAATCAGGTATTGGTGCTCTCAAATTTGCCATGAAAAATAAGTCAGAAATGGCATGCTGGTGTGAGGATTGGAGCATGAAATTACTTGGAAGGCTGGTCGGTCTGAGTAACACATCAGAGTTTTTATTTTTTTTCAACCGAGACACAGAACAGCAAGTTCCATTTCAACTCTCTCCTGTTACACGCTCACACCCACCTCTACAGTTTAGATTTCCCAAAGGGTGGGCTCATTCCTCCATGCTGAACTACATATATCAAAACATTGTACCAACTTCAAATCACACTCTCCTCTCCAAATCCCACGGCTATTAATCATTGCATACACATGTGGTTCCACCAGCAAGAGCCCAGATCACAGGGCTGTCAAGTCTAGAGCACTTTCTGATATTTGCACGGCTGGAACGACCACCTAGAGACAAGGAACACACTGGCAAAACCTTAAAGAATAGTTGCTGAGATTTCAGAGCAGGAGTCTACTGGCAAAGCCAGATGCTGGGCTATCATGAATTCAGAGTGTGTCTGTGAATGAAGAAGGAGGGAAATGGCTATTAGCCCCGGTGATTAAAGGGAATCTCCATTTTTAGAGGCAGTAAACCTCTCAATACCAGTGCTAGGTGCCAGCATAAGGGGAAGGCCCCTTTGCTCTGTTTGCTGGCCCTTCATGGCAACTTGTTGGTCTCTCTGCGATCCAGAATGCTGGACTAGATGGACCACTGATCTGATGCAGCAGGGTTCGTTTTATGTTGTTATGGAGAGACTGGTGTGGATTTCAACATCCTGATGCTCAGCAAGGAAGCTGAAATAGCCCTACTCAGGCCCTTCTCTACCCACACAGCAGCCATTACAGGCTAGGGATGCCAGCCTCCAAGTGGGACCAGAGGATCCCCCGGAATTACAGCCCATCTCCAGACTACAGAGATCAATTCCCCTAGAGATAATGGATCCTTTGGAGGGTAGACTCCAAGGCATTGCACCTAGGGTTGCCAACCTCCAGGTGGTGGCTGGAGATCTCCTGCTATTACAACTGATCTCCAGCTGACAGATATCAGTTTCCCTGGAGAAAATGGCCACTTTGGCAATTGGACACCATGGCATTGAAGTCCCTCCCCTCTCCAAACCCTACCCTCTTCAGGCTCTGCCCCCAAAATCTCCAGGTATTTCCCAACCTGGAGCTGGCAACCCTACCCCACTGAGTTCCCTGTCCTCTCCAGGTTCCATCCCCAAATGTCCAGGAATTTCTAAACCGGGAATTGGCAACCACCACCACCCATCACCCACCAGTGTCCAGGGGCCCCCTGACAACCCTATTACAGGCCCTTCTCTTTGCACTCACCACTTTCATAAATGCGACAATGATGCTGCAGAGTAAGCCTATCTAACCTTCTCCTACCTGAGTTATATGAAAGAAATCTATGTCTTTCAGATATAACCAAAGAAGTGGGCTTTAGTGCCGAACTGACCCCTGGTTCTTTGAATGTCCTGATTAACTCTTCTCAGCAATAGCTCTCTGACTTCACCTGGCTTTATCCAAAGCTACATTTCTATGTTACAACATTTTCGATAGCTATGAAACCATCCCTCCTGGGGAACTCCAGGCCTTCTGGCTCTAGGCTCCTATCTCAGAGGATCCCTGAGATATATAGCATGATAGATAGTCTCTGCTTCCTAAGGTAAGTTCCAGTGTATGGTCAGAAGGCCCATGATGGAGCAGCTCTGTCGAAGCTAAGTGTATATGGATCTGGTGAGTGCCTGGACTGGAGAAATGCTGCACATCCTATGTTTGCTGCCTTGCATTCCATGGAAGTGAAATGGAATATAATGTGGTGACTACATCAGTAATAGCGCATAAAAGTGCAGTGCTAACTAAGCCAGTTTTTTGGTGACCCCTTGAACCAGTCCGAGTCTTGGTCCAGCCCCCAAAACAAAGGAAGCACAGAACCACTTGTCAAAGCCCAAGCACAAGAGCAGAGCTGAGCAGAATTCGGCCTCATGCAGGCTCTAGGAGTCCCTCTTTCCTCCCTGTTCCCATTTGGACAGTGGGCAGAGCAGTTCTCACCTGCCTCTGAGAATTAGGAATGAACAACAGTGAGCATTTTTATAGAAAGGCACTGTATTATTTATGCAAGCCACAGAAAATTATTACAGAGGAGGTGGTAGAGGCAAAATGCATTCCCAGAGTGGGAGGCTATGCAGTACTTCATGCTGGAGAACAGTTTAGTTGAAGTTTAATTTGTACAGAACATGCGAGTACGATTTGGCTGGCTGGGCCAGATCCCTACCTCATCTTAGTGGTGTACCGCCACCAAAGTTAATACAAAGATGCTAGTACAACTGGCTGAGGAATTAAACTTTCTCCATTGTTTACACCACCTGAAGAGCCCTTCCCTGCTACTCCAGAGATCTCTGGTTTTGTAATGTGGGAGGGGCTCAGTCTAAACTCACCCTGATAAATTATGTACATCTGAACCTGTCAACGCTGCTTTGAAGGCCAAACTCCAAAGTGTTTCTGACAGCTGGGGCTTTTAAGCAATCAGAATTACCGAAAGCCAAGCTGTTGGCTTTGAGAGGGAAGGGGCCTCAAAGCAGAGTAGCATGAAAATCTCTTAGGCCACTTATTCCCATCCCACCTTACCTAATATATAAATCTTATACACTCCCGTCAAAAAAGCTCAAGCATTTCCAATCTGGACAGGCAGAATAATAGCTATAATTATATATAGTGGATTAAAGCCAGCAACCCATGAATGCAAGGATTATGGTATCCTGCTATGGTTGCCAACCTCCAGGTCGGACCTGGAGGATCTCCTGGAATTGAAATGGATCTCCAGACTATAGAGACCAATTTTCCTGGAGACAAGGAGAAGGGTGGACTCTATGGCATTATACCCCACTGAGGACCATCCCTTCTCCTCCCCTAGCCCCACCCTCCCTGGGATAGATAAAGTGAAACAAACCCCCAAATCTCCAGGAATTTCCTAACTCTGATTTGGCAATCCTACCTCCCGCAAGCACTCCTTTCCAACCCCAGGAAAGTTTATTTCTCAGGTTCCAGGTCAGGAGGATGCAGTCAGAAAGGGAAAGGTGGTACTATGCTGATGAAAGAGGCAGAAAGGTTTATTTTGTCCTTCCCCAGTACAGACGGATTGCTAATGCCAGGTTGGGAAATTCCTGGAGATGTGGGGGTGGAGCCTGGGGAGGACAGGGTTTACGTAGGGGAGAGAACTCATCAGAGCATGATGCCATAATTGTAAAAGAGTAGCTGATGAGATTCTGTGCTTCAGCTGGTAAATCTTCCACATAACTTTTGCAAGGCTGAAACAGATAAATATTAATGTCTCCCAAGTATGTGACTCCTTTCCTCATTCCAAATATAAGAACATAAGAAAGGCCCTGCTGGATCAGACCAAGGCCCATCAAGACCAGCAGTCTGTTCACACAGTGGCCAACCAGGTGCCTCTAGGAAGCCACAAACAAGACGACTGCAGCAGCACCATCCTGCCTGTGTTCCACCGCACCCCAAATAATAGGCATGCTCCTCTGATACTAGAGAGAATAGGTATGCAGCATGACCAGTATCAGTTCTAACTTATAGCCATGAATACCCCTCTCCTCCATGAATATGTCCACTCCCCTCTTAAAGCCCTCCAAGCTGGCAGCCATCACCACATCCTGGGGCAGGGAGTTCCACAATTTAACTATGCGTTGTGTGAAAAATATATTTCCTTTTATCTGTTTTGAATCTCTAGCTCTCTAGCTTTAGCAGATGACCCCGTGTTCTAGTATTTTGGGAGAGGGAGAAAAACCTCTCCCTGTCCACTCTCTCCAAACCATGCATAATTTTATAGACCTCTATCATGTCTCCCCTTAGCCGCCTTCTTTCCAAGCTAAACAGCCCTAAGCGTCCTAACCGCTCCCCATAGGATAGTTGCTCTAGTCCCTTAAATCGTTTTGGTTGCTCTTTTCTGCACCTTCTCAAGCTCTGTAATATCCTTTTTTAGGTGTGGTGACCAGAACGGTACACCGTATTCCAAGTGTGGTCTCACCATAAATTTGTACAAAGGCAGTATGATATCAGCAGTTTTATTCTCTATTCCTCGTCTAATTATGGCCAGCATGGAATTTGCCTTTTTTACAGCAGCTGCACACTGGGTTGACATCTTCATTGAGCTATCCACCACCACCCCAAGAACCCTTTCTTGGTCTGTCGCTGCCAGCACAGATCCCATCAGTGTATATGTGAAGTTGGGATTTTTTGCCCCAATATGCAAATATGGAAATATTCTTTGCAAATGATGGACCAGACACTCAGAGAGCCGGCATGGTGTAGTGGTTAAGAGTGGTCGTTTGGAATGGCGGACCCTGATCTGGAGAACCAGGTTTGATTCCCCACTACTCCACATGAGCGGCGGAGGCTAATCTGGTGAACTGGATTTGTTTCCTCACTCCTACACATGAAGCCAACTGGGTGACCTTGAGCAAGCTACACTCCCTCAGCCCCACCTACCTCACATGGTGTCTGTTGTGGGGAGGGGAAGGGAAGGAGATGGGAAGCTGGTTTGATTCTTTCTTAAGTGGTAGAGAAAGTCGGCATATAAAAACCAACTCTTCTTCTTCTTCTTTTTCTGTACTGGCTCCCAAATCAGACCACTCCATCTAATGTTATAGGCCCTTATTCTCTGGGAATTGTCCAAAACATATGAGGTAATTATACAGAACCAAAGGAATTTGGCATCTAAATGGACAGTTGATAGTATATGACATAAAGAAAGACAGGGTGATTCCATTTCACTGTTACAACTGAAGCTAACTTGTAATGCAATCCTAAACAGAGTTCCATTCTTCTAAATCCATTGAAGTCAATAAGTTGAAAGGGTGTAACTCTGCTTACAACCGCATTGTTAAAGTCACACAAACCCAATATCAGAAAGTAAGGAAACAGATCCAAAAGTAAGTCAACTCAACACTTGTTTTCAAATGCATCCTTCATTATATTGTCGAAGGCTTTCACGGTCAGAGTTCATTGGTTCTTGTAGGTTATCCGGGCTGTGTAACCGTGGTCTTGGTATTTTCTTTCCTGACGTTTCGCCAGCAGCTGTGGCAGGCATCTTCAGAGGAGTAACACTGAAGGACAGTGTCTCTCAGTATCAAGTGTGTAGGAAGAGTAATACAAGGATAAAAGAACATGAAAGATACTGCAGAATTGGCCAACCTGAGAAATCAGTAGTGGCTGAACATGGACTGACCCAAACAGGACACAGGGTCTTATTCCAAGACACTGAAAGACTGGACAATTCTACCAACTATTTTGTCAGATTGCACAGAGAAGCCATTGAAATTCATAAACATCAGCACAACTTTAACAGAAAAGAAGAGGGTTTAAGAATGAATAAGGCTTGGCTTCCTGTCCTGAAAACCTCCAGACTAACAAAGACTACAGTCAACAATAGCCATGCAGATTAGCTTTGGATTTCACACATTAACAGATCACTTCAGGATACAATGGTTCCGTATTAACATACCACACCCTCATTAGCACATTATCTTGATACTTACAGAACAATGGTTAGCCTTTGTTACTTTTTGCAGGACAATGATTCAGCTCAAACCCAACCCCTTTCTGACTATATATTACTCTTCCTACACACTTGACACTAAGAGACACTGTCCTTCAGTGTTACTCCTCTGAAGATGCCGGCCACAGCTGCTGGCGAAACGTCAAGAAAGAAAATACCAAGACCACGGTTACACAGCCCGGATAACCTACAAGAACCAAGCATCCTTCATTGCCCCAGCCCTTGCTCATGTTGGAAACTAGATATGTGTCTATCCAAAAGTTTGACCCCTAGTTAGGATCACAGATCAAAGAACTTTAGGTCTATATAGTAACGGAGCAGATGGATCTCTTTGCTACCCTGTGGCAAAGTCAGTTATACACAAACAGTTTGCAGTAACAGTTGTACCTATTTTCATTGGCATCCACCATAGGGATTTCACAAGCTCCCTTGGCAATTGGTCCCACTTCCCAAAGATGATTAGCCTAAAAGGAGCTTGATATTTAAACTATTGTTCCCTCTTTTGAATTATGTCAACTTTCTTGCTTTTCAACACACACACACTCTAAATTCTTTGTGGAATCTGAGATCTTAAAAAAGAATCTGGGTTCCTTAAACCTTGGTTTTCAATTCCATACTTATTTCTTTAATAAAATATGCTTTTGCTCCTCATGTTTTAGATATGTGTTTGAATACAGCCATTGCTACTAGCACTTAATGTTTTTTGAGAGTCAGTGCTATATACGGAATGTAGAACTTACACGATTCCCACCCAGGGAGGTTGCAGTTAAAGGGGGCACCAGCACAGGATTTTTCCATTATCCATCCCTGATACCTTAGTACTAAAATAAGAGCGTAGCCGAAAGTCCTTGAATAAGAATGGGAGAACCCCATTTTAGCATCATTCCTTCTGTTGTACTTATTGAATCTACACACACATACAGAACCTGCTCATTGCTCACTGTCTGCAGTGCAGATGGGCTTAACGTTGGCCTGATATAGGAAAAATGTAGAATTAGATATTCTATGAAACAGTATGGCATAGTGGTTAGAGCATTGGAATGGGGCCCAGGATGTTATGTGTGTTAAGTGCCGTCAAGTTGCTTCCTACTCATGGCGACCCTATGAATCAATGTCCTCCAAAACGTCCTATCCTTAACAGCCTTGCTCAGGTCTTGCAAATTGAGAGCTGTGGCTTCCTTTATAGAGTAAATCCATCTCTCTTTGGGTCTTCCTCTTTTCCTGCTGCCCTCAACTTTTCCTACCATGATTGTCTTTTCCAGTGATACCTGGGTTCAAATACTCACATGGCCATGAAGCTCACTGGGTGACTTTGGACCAGTCACATACTCTCTACCTACCCCATAGGGTTGCTGTAAGGATACAATGGTGAAAAAATGAATCATGTAAGCTCCAAGATCTTCCTTGGAGGAAGGATGAGATAAAAATGTACAGAAGAGCTTTGGGCAGCCTGTGCAGAAACTTGCTAAGTGTATGCAATGGAGGAGGAGGAGGAGAAGGAGAAGAAGAGCTGATTTTTATATGCCAACTTTCTCTACCTTTTAAGGAGAATCAAACTGGCTTACAATCTCCTTCCTTTCCTCTCCCCACAACAGACACCTTGTGAGGTAGGTGGGGCTGAGTTCGGAGAGAACTGTGACTGGCCCAAGGTCAACCAGCTGGCTTCATGTGTAGGAGTGGGGAAACCAGCCCGATTTACCAGATTAGAGTCCACCGTTCTTAGCCACTACACCACAAGAGGCTCAGGAGACAGTGGCAAAGCTGCCTGTACTAATAAATGGACTTCATATTTCTCCCATTGCGTATTCCTATTGCTCTCTCCCACGTCACATCCTGTCACCAAACAATTTATTCTTCCTCCAAACCCCAAACCATGTCAGACCTCAAGCATAATTTCCTGAATATACTATGAAAAAATAGCACTTTCTAATCTGCATTCAGTGTGAGTGCTCTCTTTGAAGAGAGTTTGGGTTTCCTAGGTGAAGAGACTGAACAGCCCTACTTCTAGGAGTCTAAACGTTAGGGTGAAACTGGTTATGGCTTTCACAAGCCTGCCTCTTTCCCAGAATGAACACGACTAGCCTTTTGTTACAGCATTTGTAATCACATCTTGGGCAACAACAGCACCACATTCTAGATTCATATTTGGGCTTTGCTAGTCTTCTGGTGCAAAGTCCAGTTAGGGAACAAGTGCCACAAATCCTGGTTGCAAGGTGGGGGTGGGAGAGGAATCATGGCTGCTGAAAAGCAGGATTTGTGAGGTAAAAAAAGGAGCTGCCACTTCTTGGCCAGGCAGATCCCTTGCTTAAAAGATCCTTTCAGCAATTCTTTGGCCTTAGTTCTCCTTTGGCAGAAGGAAGAAGCATTTACATTTAGTGATATTTGTGCAGACAGATTGTGCCGTGTGTGACATTCCTGACAAAACAGAACCATGCTTCTCAATCTCTGAGGTAGAAATGGAGTCTTGTAAAAAGCCTGGAGAAAAGGAGAATGAACAGTACAAACCAAAGGCTATTAACACATGGCTGTGTGTGGATTTATTTGTCCCTGTAATATTGCATGATTTTCCCCAAAAACAGCGCATGGGGAAAAACAGCGCATTGGGAAAAGGAGCGCCTGGCAGGAGCCTCCGCCACTCTGCTCTCCTCCACCTCACTGTCCCTGGGCAGAGGCAAGGGGAAGCCAGCAGGGGGTGGAAGGAGCTGCCTCTGCCAGGTGGAGGTGAGAGGAAGCCAGCATCAATTCCCAGGATTGCTCTATAAGTGTAAGGATGTGCCGGTGGCGATCAAGATAGTTCATACTATAGTATTCCCCATTACTATGTACGGGTGTGAAAGATGGACAATTAATAAGGCTGCCAGGTCCCCCCTCTTCTCCGTCGAGAGGCTATGGGGCTGAGGTCGGGATTGTGCGCTTGTGCCGCTGCGCATGCACATCACTTCCGGTTTACAGCCAGAAGTGCCGCCTCGCGAGGGGCTTTTTCATCTTAGTTTGGTAAAGCAGCCCTTGTACGCGCGCGTGCACGTTTGCCCGCCGACCCTCAGGTGGTCGGTCGGCAGAGGGGTAAATTACCGGGAGTTTGCCTTCCACCACCGGGCACCTGGCAACCCTAACAATGAAGAAAGTTGAGAGGAAGAAAGTTGCTTCCTTTGCAATGACCTTTGGGGTGTGGTGACATGTCTTGTCAGTGTTCCAGTATAGTTTCTAAAGATTCTGGGTTTCCAAAAGAATTCTTGACACAAAGGTTGAGCCAGGATATGTGAACGGGAATCTTAAATCATACTGAAGCATTCAAACTATCACATCAAAGGCTAGCAAACTGTGGTGAATTCAGCACATTAAAATGTTAACTGAATTCACCCTTACAAAGGAAAGGTGATTAAAATTTTGCCTAGTGTTTTCTCAATCCAGACACAGATGATTTCAGAAAGTGGGACAAGAAGCTCAAACTCTCTTTCAAATAGGGTTTCCAACTGCCTGGAGAAAAAATGGCCTGCCCCTTTAATAGAGATTTGATGGAATGTTATTTACCAGGTGATGTAATCATGGCACCAAAAGCTTCAGCCACACATTAAGCTTCTATTAAAGAGACAGGACATTTTTCTCTAAGCCTGTTGGCAACCCTATTTTTAAATGATTGTTAATGCCCACATCCTTCCCCAAACATTGTTGCACTAGGCCAGCCTGGCAGCTGTGAAATGAGCAGAAATCAAGTGGGAAATTTATTATGCACACATTTCAAAGAAGGACTGCCAGTCTATACCAGCATGGTGTAGTAGTTAAGAATGGTGGTTTGGAGCAGTGGAGTCTGATCTGGAGAACTGGGTTTGATTCCCCACTCCTCCACATGAGCGGCAAATGCTAACCTAGTGAACTGGATTTGTTTCCCCATTCCTACACATGAAGTCAGATGGGTGACCTTGGGCTAGTCACAGTTCTTAGAGCTCTCTCAGCCCCACCTACCTCACAGGATTTCTGCTGTGGGGAAAGGAAGGGAATGTGATTGTAAGCCAGTTTGAATCTCCCTTAAGTGGTAGAGAAAATTGGCATATAAAAGCCAACTCTTCTTCTTCTCTTGCATCATTTTTGATGCTGAGATATCACTATGGCTCATGCAAATTGCTATAATTTATTTACCAGTAAATTCCTGGAACAGTAGCAGCTGTGCCCCTGCAACAGGGAGGAGAATAATATAAGACCCTGATGGCCACTAGATTTTAGGACCACCACAACAGTAAGCTTAAAAAGTTGATCAGGGTTCTGTAACATTTTTTTAAACAACACATAAAGAAATGAAATTGTTCCTTTTGGCTGGAGTAACATGGGATTAAGACAACCTGCAAAATGCTGACACAGTATATGAAGGACAATAATAACTCCCTGAAGCCCCCTGCCATTGTAGGCACTGAGCCAGTGTGGTAGAGTGGATAGTGTATTGCCCTTGAAGCCATGGACCTGGTTTTAACAGCAAACTGGATAATCTTAGGCCAGTCACTGTATCTCAAGCTAACTTTCTGTGCAGGGGTGTTCAGAGAATAAAACAGGATAATCCTGGGCAAACTGCCCTGAGATCCTTTCAAATGCAATGAATAAGTAAGTGCCTTCTCAGGACAAGCCTCTTTATCTCATTAACACAAACAAACAGGGAAAGAACATCTTTCTGGCAAGCTGACCAAACTGAAGGTTTCATGCACTGCAGAATGGCCATGAAGCTTTCAAGACCGTATTGTCAAAAGATGGGGTAGGAATATTTTGTGTAAAGGCTTCTGCAGCAACTGTACTATTGCCTTCCCAAAACACTGCCACAGCGGGAAACCTTGCTCAGATACTGACTGCATTCATTAACGACCTGGTTTCAGCACAGCAATGGATTTGATACACAAATGCACAAAGGCACATGTAAAGGCACAAATGTACAAAGGCGCATTGTCCCCAAACTCTGGGGACAATGCTACCTCTCCTTCAAGGAATCCTGCTATCTAAAACATGTGCCTATGTGCACATGTAAGCCCACAGAATTTCCTTGCTGCACTGATAGTGCCTTTGTAGGCAGGAAACAATGCTCAATCAAGGAGAGCGAATCTGGTCTCTGCACAGTTTCCACAGTCCCAACAGGTAGTGTTTAAGACAGCTGTACCTGCTTGAGAAGCATAGTGGGAGGAGACTGCTCCCCATGTAGCGATGCAGCTAGAATTCTTGATTGCCTTAATACGGTTTCTGCTTAAGTTCATCTGCATGGCGCCTAGAAACACTTTTGTCTGATCTTTTATCAAAGGCATATACAACATCCAGCATTTTCAGCGTATCCTTTGGGGGGCTGAGTCAGTTAAATAAGGCGTCTCTAGTTTAGAGCAAAAAATGCATTAAACCCAGATGTCATTGAACATTGCCGTTTCAGGAGGGGGAATAGAATATTCCTGTTCATGTATCTGCTCCTGGGCTCTTGTGGCATTAGTTACAAGAGCCCTGGGATTTGGACACAAAAGGAAGAGTCAGCAAAGTCTGGCGTCCCTATAGCACCCCAGAGACCTGGCAAGCTATTTTTCCCCCTTTGTTAAGATAATTCCCTTTGTTCATGCCTCTCCCTCCTTTGATCACGCTGCAATCTGAGCTAACAGCAGGTAAAAATACCACAGCAAGTAACCAGAAAGTACAAATAATGATAGTGTAAAGAATTCCTGCTGATCTCTGGCTCTGAACAGCTGGACAGAGAAGGACAAATGGATGCGTTTTCCTTACCCAGGCAGGGCTGGTTCCTTTTCCACTTGCCACTCTTTTAAGAAAATGTGCCGTGTTCAGGTCTGAAAAGCCAAACTTCCTTTTGGGAGCCCAATAGAAATCATCTCCAGATCTATCACGACCAATTATTTTCTGAAGAAAAGAAAAGCCAATTCCCTCCCATTCTGAATCTCTCCTTGTTACTTTTCTGTCAGACCTCAGCAACACGTTGCATTTCTTGTAAAGGGACTCCACTCCAGACATTGCAGCGAGTTTTATTTAGAAAGTCAACGAGTTCAGCAAGTCATAGAAACTTAAGGCTAGAATACAGGCATGGGGAAAACTCGGTACATATATAGGGTAAATACAATGGGGTTGATTAGGTTTGGGATACAAAGAAACATTAAGAAGTTAACTGCCGTAACGACTTAAGACAACGCATACAGGAAATTAACATGTGCATTAACTGGCTGATCTTCCGAGCTCCCGACATTGTTCCACGGGACCTGGTATCAGATCAGCGATTACTCGGGCAGGTCTCCATTGAGGTGCAGATGTCGGGCGGGAGACCAAGTGCAAAACGGGGGGGATGGAGTGCACAAAAACTCCATTTTGTCTGCGTGGGGAACCATCTTGTTTCCCGGGGCTGACAGGGAGCCTAGCTGACATTTTCTCTCTCCCCTCGACTGCTTCTATCAAATCTTGAGATTTCCAAGACTGACATGGGAAGGAAGGAGAATGAAAAGATCAAATCCTCCCTGGCAGATGAATAATTCAACTGCTAACAGCTTTTGTGGTGCCTCCTCTCTGCCTGGGGAACCCTTCCCTGTACTAGGTTATCCTTCTACATATTCCTGGCTTACTTTCTGACAATATCTTTCATGCACTTTGTTCAGAGTCTCTTCCCAACTGACATCTACCTGTTTCCTTCGGTAGAGAGAAGCCAGTAAGGCTCCATGAAGCACTCTCTGGGATGGCATAAAGTCAGAAGGAATATACAATTTGACTATACATAGCAAAGGAAGCCCCAGTTTTTGGAGTAGGAATGGTTTTTAGCCAACATTGGACACCAAAGCAAAGAATAGAGGCAGCTTTAGATATATACAAAGCATAAAATTTCACAGGTTCTCACTGCTAAGGTTACTGTGTTGTGGTGAGTCAGAAAAAGGAGGATGCTCAAAAATGGATCGAAATAAGTTTCACCTGGAATCATTGTTTTCACTGGGAAAATCACTTGGAAGAAGCAAGCTCTAAATTAACCCTTGATAAAGCATCTGTCTTGCAGGCTGCAGGTTCTTCTGTCATGATTATCAGGTGTGGTCATATGATTCTGACCTTTTACAGATGTACCAGGAGGCCAACAGACACATGTAGATCCTCCTAATACCTGTGGTCACCATGTTGTCTGAAAAAGACAATACATAGATTTTCAGCTGCAGTACATGCAGGCCAGTGTGTGTGTGTAAAGTGCCGTCAAGTCGCAGCCGACTTATGGCAACCCCTTTTGGGATTTTCATGGCAAGAGACTAACAGAGGTGGTTTGCCAGTGCCTTCCTCTGCACAGCAACCCCAATATTCCTTGGTGGTCTCCCATCCAAATACTAACCAGGGCTGACCCTGATTAGCTTCTGAGATCTGATGAGATCAGGCTAGCCGGGGCCATCCAGGTCAGGGCCATGCAGGCCAGAGCCCTGCAAAATTAGGGGTTTGGGGCTGCAAAATCCTCACAGACAATATGGTAATTGTGTGCATTGGGAGACTCATAGGCAGCACACGCTCCCGATAAGCACAGATGGCAGGCTTCGACACATGCTATTGTAACATCTCAAAAAGGCTACCAAGTTTACCCATAAACCACAAGCCATCATCACCTTCTGACAATTTAAAATAGGATTAGCAACTATGGTCCAGTTTAAAAAATAAAGACTATGGTCCAAACTGGAGCTCCAGCAAAGCTTGAAAATACTAGGGGAACAAGGTCTTCAAAGATACCAAGAGTTAATGAGTTAATTTCAGAGATGAGTTAATTTCAGAGATGCAGGTGAAAGCATATTGCATGGAGGTACACAGAGATGTAATTTGTTTTGCCATAGTTCTGAGTTTTCTTTAGTCTTTCTTATAATTACTACACTTGTTTCTTTGTTTTATGGTCTTTACTTGCTTCAGTTGATTTCAATGGTAAACACATTTCTGGCTGCAGCTTTTTTCACATTCACATAATTTCTCAAGGACTATATTGCCTCTCAATGCGTATATCCTCCTTCCTGCCAAAGTTCAGGAAGAAAGGAGAAAGGGTCCCGAATAACAGGCAATTATCACTGGAGAGAGGGAGATGGAGGCTTGAAAATATTGTCATATGAGTTTTTCCTCCTTTCCTGGGATCTTGTAGTGAGATGGAGGGTTCTTTTTTTAAAAGAAAAAAGTAATATGCAGTTGCAAGCAGCTAAATTCTGCTACTTCCTCACTATGGTTGCCAGCTCCGGGTTGGAAAATAACTGGAGATTTTAGGGGTGGAGCATGTGGAGGGTGGGGTTTGGGGAAGGAAAGGACGACAATAGGGGTAAATTGCCATACAATCCACTGTCCAAAGCAGCCATTTTCTCCTAGTAAACTGATCTCTGTTGCATGGAGAACAGTTGTAATAGAGGGGGATCTCCAGCCACCACCTGGAGGTTGGCAGCTCTACTCCTCAAACGGTTAGTAGAGTCAATGAAATAATCCAATCCTACACATGCAAAGTTGCTTTCAATAAAATTTACTACAACAACCGGATTTGCAAAAAGCAGTAACTAACTGTAGTCCTTTCAACAGTATAAAGACCTGTAGTTAGAGAAGACTAGTAGTTCTTGCTTTCTACATCCCAGGGGCAGAGTGCAGAGCCTTGGAACCGTCACATTATGGCTCCTGTTCCCCACCAGCCTTTGCCTGGAGCTAACTTCAGATCTAACTGAAGCTGAGCACAACCAGTTCATACAGGAAAGAGAGAGGGACTTTGTGTCCAGTGGCTGTTGAATGAATTGTGAGTACAGTCATATCCTATCATAACAAATATGTGATCCTACAGTATTAACAAACTGTGCTTTTCAGCAAATTAGTTGGGAACTCTTATATCCTGCTGTAATCCATTGGGGTAAATCCAACTGTTCGGTTTTTGTATCATTCAGCAATGCCTTCCAAATTCTGTGGGGCTGTTGGGACTGTTTCCCATCTGAGGACAGCACACATTTCTGAATGAGTTCTTCGTGAACTGAATTAGCTTGTTGGTGTTTTTCTACAGCAGCCTCAGCAAAACGGCTGAGAAAAGTAGTAATAAAGTGAAGAGAGGTGCAGAGAAACAAAGAAAGAAGTGGCAAACACTACTCACTGATGAGCTAGAGAGCATTAAAATTAACAGACTTGTTAGGCTACATAGCAAAAGTTAATGAGAAAGAGAAAACTGAAGGATGCCTATCCACTACATCATGAATGTAGAAACAAATACAGCAATCAGATGAGACACCATGATGCAGCAAACACATAGATGGCAGCTCAGTTGTTTTGGATGATAATTCAGAACCAGGCAATAATTAACCCAAATAACAGTCAGCAGTGGCTCAAGAATTACTAAAAATTCCAAGGTATTTTTTACAGTTACAGATTACCTGGAAAACAACATTTCTTTAAGAGGTAAATTCCAGTGTCCACATACATTTTTAATTTACCCATTCTACCCACAAATTACCCCAGTTTACCATTCTCCACACACCCCCAAGTAGAACAAAAATAGAAAATATGGAATGAAGAATTTTGGGGTATCAGACTCCTGACAATGTGTTGCTCTGTTCTGTAGCCTACATTTCGCACAATCTATGGACCAGACCTTTTTGTGATGCTTTATTTCTCTATAAGCAGGAAGTGTGATTATATCAGTGGATGATGGCAGGCAGAGCAGGTTCTGAATGTCAGTCTTGTACAAATGCATCACAGTGGATGTCTGTTTCTTGCATTATGCATGTATGCGAATGAGTGTGAGAGGGACTGCGTGTTTATAACTTGCTCTAGCCGAGTTTACTTCCTATGTAAACTCACTCTTTTCTACTATCTGCTTGGCCTCTTTCCTTGTTCTCAGATGTTGTCTAAATTGGGATTGGCAGAGCATCTGTGTAGACTCCTCCCTACTCTGACCTCCTGGACTCCATCCCCAGCCAGGCTGACCTCAAGAGAACTTTGGGGAGAACACCTTCTGTTATAAGATGCCTCTACATCAGTTAGATTTACCTGCTGAGTTGCTGTATCCCCTCATTACTCCTCCTGTAAATGTGCAAATCAGACAGCGAGGTGCCAAACATCATTTCAAAGACTTCCAGAGATGCTGATATGATTTTATCAATGGACCTCAGTATTAAATATATTAGGAAGAGTAGGTCCCTGTGTGCTCCTGAGACCCTGAAGTTGCACTGCACCAACATACAGCTGCCCTGAATTCCTTCCCTATCCATACAGCAGAGGGCAAGATTCAACTAAGCCCTTGAGGCAGCATAAATCAAGAGGATAGGGCTGCCACATTCTGCTGCTTTTTCCTATTCCCCAATTATCCTAAACTTTGAAAAACAAATATATAGTGACCAATGTGGCAAGAACATCTGGCAGAACATTTCCACGGTGTCATCAGCACATGCTGCTATTGCTGAACTGTGTGGACCAAGCTGGAGACTGTTCGCGCCTCTCACAAAGAAGACCATACAGTCCACCCTCCCCTCCTTCCTTCACAGCTCACTGTTCCTGGCAAGCAGTGTTATCAGCCCTCTTTGACAGCCTGTCCTCTTTCTAATTGAAGGAAATTGGCACCCACCTCCTGCCAAGCTGAAAGTCTAGAGCTGGGACCTTACAAACAGAGCAATAACTACAGTGTGTTACTAGTCTTTCAGTAATAAATCCTGGACCATAGTTAATCTTGCCCTTCCTGCCTCAATCCAAAATAAACAGTTGCAAGAATTCCAGAGTAAAGATTTGTACTGCCAGCCAGGCAGTTCTTGGGGATATGACGTCTGTAGCAGGCTGCCCACTTTGTTTCCCCACCTCTGAGAAATCCAGTGCAGCCCAGCACTGGCTTCCCTGAACACCTTAATACTATCGCTCTGTTAATTACCAAGCATTCATGTCACTGTTTGCATGGAAAGGAGAGGCAAGTTGCAGCAGTGAATGGTGCCTGAGTTGGGGGAAGGGGGTCATTCCAAAAGATTTCCAAATTCTCAGAGATTTGGGGATCTCCATTCCCAAGCACAGCAGCTCCACCAATGCTAGAGACAGCATTCTTGAAACTTCTAAGGCTTACATATTCCTACACCTGCCTGACATAAACTGTCCTCATTCCCAAAGCCAGGGACTCTATGGCCATTTACCGTATATACTCGGGTATAAGCCGACCCGAGTATAAGCCGAGGTGCCTAATTTCACCCCAAAAATGGGGGGAAATTAGGCACCCACGTATAAGCCGAGGGGAAAATGCACCCCCTCCCCCCCTCGCAGGCTTACCTGACCGGGCTCCAGGCGCACAGGTGGCGGTGGTGCGCAGGAGGCCCCTTAGGCCGCTCCTGGCCCGCAGGGAAGGCGGTCGGGCAGGCAGCGGCAGCAGCCCCCTCCCTGCGCGCAGGAGGCCCCGCAGGGTCAGCTGGCAAGCGGGAGGACTGGCCCGGGGGAGGTGGGGGGTGGGGGGAGGTGCGGGGTGAAGAAACCGCCGCCATCGCGCAAATCTCGCAAAAGGCGCGATCGGGTGGGGTGGGGGGAAGAAACCGCCGCCGCACAGAAGGCGCAATCGGGTGGGGTGGGGGGTAGAAGGCGGGACAGCCCGCCCATCAGCTGGCCGGCAGGAGCGCGCTGGGAGAGGGCCCGGCAGGCGAATTACTGTATTGACCCGAGTATAAGCCAAGGTGAGATTTTAAAGCCAAAAATCATGGCTAAAAAACTCGGCTTATACTCGAGTATATACGGTATGCTTGGTAATTAGCAGCGTGTTCCAGGCTGAATTGCCCCGCATATTTTTTTTTAAATTTCCCCCTGAACTGTCATTCTGGAAGTGACTACGAAGCCGGCACATACCTGCTTCGCATTACTTAAGAGCCCCTTTAACTTGACCTTTGGTGTTTGCTCTGCCCCCACCGCGAAGAATCCCTGACGGAACCATGCAAAATAACAGCGGTGTGTTAGCTATGCACATGCTAATGGCTATGCAAACAGGAATGAAGGAGCAGGCGAGTGGGGGGTGGAATTTCTCCTTTTGTGACGGGACTGTGAATAGGCATTTTTTAAGTTGTATGTAAAAAAAGAGCTTTGAGTGAGCATAAAAATTGACCCTGCATAAATGGCCTATAGTGATGCCTTTCAGGCATTGGAGTAGGTTTGCTGTCCACCCCAGGTGCCAGCTCCCAGAAGCACTGCTCTTAGAAATGCTATGCCGTCTGCTATGCTGTTATCAAGACCAGGCACACACCACGCCTTACAAAGAATGTTAAATTATATGCATAGCAGCACCAATTCCCTGATTAAACGCATCACTCTCAAGTGGCACGACAATTGTCCATTGACAACCTGCACCACAGCAGCACTATCATAACAGAAAAGAACCACAGAGTTCCTCATCGCACTGCTTCACAAAGAGACTGCCACTACTATTGGGGAAAGTTCTAAAAACATCAAATTGCGCAGCCAGCCTTGCTGGTCCCAACTAGGCAGCTATCTCTGCAAACACCAATGGCCCAGAAAATATACTCTAAAGCCATGTTTCCCCAGCAGCATCCAACTAGACATGTAAATCCTGAGCGGGCTTGCCTCTGAAAAGACACTCTGTTGAAGCATTCTAAGAAATCAGCCTTCATGTGGCCGGTGGTCCTGATCTTATGGTGGGCTTCCCTGCCCCCTTTTGTGGCATCTACCATGCACCTAAGAAAAGCCCTACCCAGAACTACCACCCTGCACGCAAAATTAAGGTGTCCTAGCAAAGACTGCATCTACCATTGGATAATTTTCCTACTCACACAAAAGCCCCCCCAAAAGAGCAGCATACTTCTCTAGCTTGTCTAAAGGGAGCCTCAGCCTTCGCATCAATTTCTGCCCCTAAAAATGACAGACATCCAGATGGGTCTTCAGTCTTTTTAGCTGCCAAAGGAACTCCCACTTCCTCTGCCAACTCTGCAAAGCTCGCCATGAGCTGAATTCATTCCTGATTCATTTGGCCCAGCAAAAAGAAAATCATCCAAATAGTTCATCACATGCACAGAGCCCACCTTTTCTTTAATTGCCCATTCTAACCTGGTACTAAAGTCCTCAAAAGCCAAGCATTAAATGGAACATCCCACAAGCAATGCCTTATCAAAACAAAATTGCCCTTCAAATTGAAAACCTAAAACATCAAAGGCATCATGATGCACAGGGAGAAGCCGAAATGCATACTTAATGTCGCACCTCCCCAACCATGCTGCCTTCCCACATGATCATATGATGGCAACTACAGAATCAAAAGATGCAGACCAGACAGAGCATAGCTCCTCAGGTGTCCCATCATTTACTGACTCACCCCATGGAAATGACAAGTGGTGGATTATTCTAAATTCCCCAGGGGGCTTTTTTGTTACCACTCCTAAATCCTCAGAGTCTTTAAAACCAGGGTCTGGAAAGGCCCCACTATCATACCTTCCTGGTTTTCTTTCCTAAACTTATCCCTGCCTATGTGCTCTAAACCCAAAACTGACCTCTTATTGCATGCACTATAGGCCTGCTGAAGGCGTTCATAAGGAATCCTAAACAATACTGCCAACAAATAAGGAATCCTGCCAACAAATAAGTGGCATCTAACTTTTTGGGGTAATGCTCCCAACAACGACTTAAGGGCACTAAGCTGAACTGGACTGGGAGCCTTTCCCAGGGCTGCTCCCAGAACCTCCACCCTGGCCACCGGAACCATGGCCTGCTCTACTTTGCAGGCAGGAAGCACCATCACAGTTCCCACTGCACCAGTTATATGCATGTAGAAAATTACAGGTGAGACTTTTTAGCGCATTTGCCTGGGCCGGTAAGTCCCAGCACAGCAGCCAGGGCTGAACCAACTACAGTGGGGGTTGAACCAACTGCTGGCTGCCTCCTGCCTATAATGTATCACCACACACTTTAAGAATCAGATGCCCATGCTGAGCTCATACACTGTGACCAGAGCTGCTGGTTCTCCTGATCCCAAGTCAGCTCTGGATCCAATGCAGCCCACATCCTAAAGTTGTCATTGTACCTTAACTACGCTGTCCCTGAATATTCAGCATAAGCCCTATGGATAATCTAAGTCAGGGGTGGGGAACGTCAGGCCTGGGGGCCATTTAAGGCCCACAAAATCATTTGGTCTGGCCCTTCGTGGGTCCTGTCAGATCTCTAGCTCAGAAGGATCTACGACTGGTGATCCGCCCCCTCCCACGGACAGGAATAGCCTCTATTCAAGGCGGATGTGAGTTTGTTTTGCCGAGAAAAGGAACCTTTTCCCCCCTTGCAGAAGAGCTATTAGCTATGGAGCTGCTATGACCGCCCAAGAAACTGTGTTAACCCTTTCCCACCCAGGCCGTGGAGAAACGTATTCCCTCTGTACTACAAGAGGGCTGGGGGCGGAAGTGGTGACAATGGAGGGGTTAAAGGGGACAGGGCCAGAATGTGAGTTCTTAGCCAGTGTGTCCTCATTTCATCCCTGCAGGCGAAGGTAGCATGAGCCGGCTGTAGAATCCGGCCCCAACCATGCAGAGCAGGAGCAACTCCAGCATGTGGTTGGACTGCTACGCCCAGCTGGTGCAACAGACCATCCTGTGCCACCAGGTGGGCGAGTGCACCACCAGTTGGATGCCTGCCTGCTTGCCCGCATGGGGGGGGTCATCTGGGGCAGCTACCTGCTTGGGGCATGGCCAGTTAATTTTTAAGTTGATAATTTTGTATGGCCCGCAAATTATGTTATAAATATCCAAATGGCTCTTGGCAGAAAAAAGGTTCCCCACCCCTGATCTAAGTACTTAACTAATGCTAGTGCTTTTTCAAGCTGAACTTGGATGACAACTGCCATGTATATATTATAGCTGCTCAGCCAGCTGACCCATCTCCTCTCGGATGCTTCTCTCTCCTTAACCCCATCCCTACTCTCCTTAGGGTTGCCAACCTCCAGGTGGATCTCCCGCTATTACAACTGATCTCCAGGTGACAGAGATCAGTTCCCCTGGAGAAAATGGCTGCTTTGGCAATTGGACTCTGACATTGAAGTCCCTCCCCCCTCCAAACCCCACCCTCCTCAAATCTCCAAGTATTTCTCAACCCAGAGCTGCCAACCCTAACTCTCATTGTCACCTCAGGATCCTGGAAAAGTTACAAGAACATGTCTATGAATTCAATCACCTCTCCAAATCTTTAGCTTAGTGGCTGATCCCCACATGGTAACACCCGCTCTTGCATATGAGTAATGTTTGGATGGTACCTTCTGTTGACCTAACTTGGAAAGCCAACCCGTTAAAAGACCTATTACCACCACCAACTGTGAAGCACCAGACACAAGAGCCTGTACAATTGCATTCACCAGCTCTGCGCTTATGCCTCCCTGTTCAGCCATCTTAGCTTGAGAGGTATAAGACTGGGGCGGAGAGGGGTCCTTCACACACACACACCAGTGAAAAGGCTGAAGGTGAGAGGGAGCAACAGAGCAAATGGCCAGCTGCCCCCACTTGATTGGCTGCTCTGCTTTCCCCACAGCCAATACAGCCCTGTGCTTCATTTGAATCAAGTTGGGGGCCAGGCCCAGGACAAATCAACCCAATGCTTAATTTGCTGTGAATTCTGCTTTGCCATGCACTGAACTAGCAATGCAACCCACTATTCGGTATCCCTGTGTTGGTGAAGTAAAATTGTGTTAGGGGCTGGAAGCATGCTGAAGCATTTACACAACCACCTCTCTTCATAGCCAATGCTGTACCAATCCATTCAAGCCACTTTCTCAACTTGCCAATGTGATCACATAAGTCGGTCCTAAAAACAACAGTTCAGTTAATCCATGCTAATTTATGCCAAAACATTAAGGAGAAAACACTCACGTACCTTCTTAAAGTACACTACTCAAGGCATGTCAAACACTAGCTCAGAATCAAACCAATTCATCTCAGAACTGCCACGAAGAGTTACTACTAAGTACTTCTGTGGTCCCTACAGTGCCAAAGAATCTATACAGAGTACATAAATATTACAAGCCCACCCCTGTGAAAATTTATATTATAGCACACCAGTGGTGGACAAGGAAAGGGTTTTGCACAAATTAAAAAGAAGCATTTGCAGAATGACTGAAAAGAGGGTGGCATGGCAGATCTACCACCTGTTCAGAAATATGCTCCAAACAGCATGCAAAGCAGGCATTGGGGTGCTACCCTACAGCACAGGTTCTTTTACTATATACCAAGGATATTAAAAGCACCCTTGCATATTCAAAACTGTATGAACATTACAAGCTGTTGGGGGCACCAGCAGCAACCCTTCTGATTGTCGGCTATTCCAAGGGGGTCGATTCTGGGGAGGGGGTCTCCCAGTACTGCCGGGAGAAACAGGTCAGTTGAGGTCCCCTTCAAAGCAGGAGCCAAGGGAGGGAGGAAGCAGTTGGGGCTCACCCTGGTGGCCTGGGCTTTGCAGGCCCTCCCCAGCACCCAATCAGCCGGCAAAGGCCAAACCATGGACCCAGCTAGAGCAGCGGTAGTGGGGCTCTTTAAACTGCTGCCTGCCACACAGCTGGTCAGAAGGGTGGGGGCAGGAGCCATGGATGAAAGTAGGGCCCTTTCAATCCTTGCCCACTGATTAGGAGGGCAAGCGCTAAGGTTGGGAAATGCCTGGAGATTTGGGGGGGTGGAGTCTGAGGAGGGTGGGGTTTGAAGAGGGGAGGGACTTCAGTGCCATAGAGTCCAATTGCCAATTTGGCAGGTGAACTGATCTCTGTTTCTTGGAGATCAGTTGTAATAGAGGGAGATCTCCAGCCACCACCTGGAGGTTAGCAATCCTAGCAGGGGCTGCCAGGGAAGAAGGGCCCTTTATACTCCTGCCTCCCATACAGTTGATTAGCAAGCGGTAGGGTTGCCAGCTCTGGGTTGGGAAATACCTGGAGATTTTGGAGGTGGAGCCTGAGGAGGGCAGGGTTTGGGGAAGGGAGGAACGTCAATGCCATAGTGTCCAATTGCCAAAGCAGCCATTTTCTCCAGAGGAACTGATTTCTATCGCCTGGAGATCAGTTGTAATAGTGGGAGATCTCCAGCCATCACCTGTAGGTATAGCAAAAAAGCAGCAACTATGGCTAGTTGCTGCTTTTTTGCTAAATCACCTGGAGGTTGGCAACCCTAGCAAGCGGGGAGTGCAGGAGGACTGGCAGCTGGCAACTGGAGCAACCTTAGTGATGCCGAGTCAAGAAGGAGGAAAGGACAATAGTGCCTTGAGACTGGCATCTAGAAGCTCACTCCTGCCTCCTCCGTAAAGGCCCTCTCCCACCTCTTCAATAAAGGGGGCAAGAACCTCCACAAGACTTGCGTAACCTTTGAGGTTGCCTTTAAAAGCAGGAAGGGCCCAGCCAATGAGGAAACACTGGCTGCTGCATTCTCCTGATAGGGAAGAACAGAGCTGGAGAGAGAGGAGATGGACCCAGTTGTCAGTCTTCACTTCCAAGGTCAGTGGGGCCAGCCAACTGTGCCAGTGGACCAACAGGAAGGTGGGGTCCTACCCCCTCCTACACAAACACATTCATTTATTCTTATTCAGACACAATCCTAGCTGTCTAGTTCTGTGCATACACTCATGTGAATTCTCACATCCCCAACCAGATATTTTACAGTGATGTCCCACGTCTGTGAGTCTGTCTATTTGCCTTCTCTTCCTGAAGCTCTTTGCTGCAGTGGAAAAGAAAGGTATCACCAGAAGAGGAAGCAAAGAGACTGGTTAGTGAGCCTACAGGCTTTCACCTAGGAGAAATATCCCTTCCTCCTACAAACCAAATTGGATCCTGTCGCTTTCCTCTGCTTTGAGGAAAACTCTTTTCTGACTTAGGCAGTCACTGCATCAATTCAGCCTCAGTCTCATCAAACCTCTTCTCATGCTTAGCAACCAACATATTTCATACTAAGGAAAGTGGCAAACACTGTCATGCTTAGCAGGCTAGGAAATAGGGCCAACAGAAGCATTGCCAGGCTGGTATTTTGAGCATATATATTTTACTTCTTTTGTGGCTGTGCAAACTTTGCAGCCACAGAAGGAGCTCAATCACACCACCACACCAGATGATAACAACTGTCACCTACAGTGCAATCCTGGAGGGGAACTGGCCTTTATGCCGGCATATCCCCGAGTTACGCCAGCATAAGGACCAGTAACACGGGTGCAGCCTTGGAGCAACCGCCCATCAGTGAAACTGAGGCATAGGCTCCTGTGGTGGCAAGGCTGTGGGAGATTCTGGGAGCATAGTGTTAACTGTCTCCCTAAACCCCTTCAGATTGGGAACTCTGAGAGAGTTCAGAGGGAACTGTGACTAGCCCAAGGTCACCCAGCTGGCTTCATGTGTAGGAGTGGGGAATCAAACCTGGTTCTCTAGATTAGAGTCCACTGCTCTTAACCACTACACCACACTGGGTCCCCAAAACAATTACTACAAAAGTCCTTGAATAAGAATGGGAGAACCCCATTTTATCATCATTTCTTCTGTTGTACTTATTGAATCTGGCCCTGACCTGGATGGCCCAGGCTAGCCTGATCTTGTCAGATCTCAGAAGCTAAGCAGGGTCAGCCCTGGTTAGTATTTGGATGGGAGACCACCAAGGAATACCAGGGTTGCTGTGCAGAGGAAGGCACTGGCAAACCACCTCTGATAGTCTCTTGCCATGAAAACCCCAAAAGGGGTGGCCATCAGCTGCGACTTGAAGGCACTTTACACACACACACTTATTGAATCTACACACACATACAGAACCTGCTCATTGTCTGCAATGCAGATGGGCTTAATGTGGGTCTGATGCAGGAAAAATGTAGATTTAGATGTTCTATGAAACAGTATGGCATTGTGGTTAGAGTGTTGGGCTAGGGCCCAGGATACCTGGGTTCAAATGCTCACATGGCCATGAAGCTCACAGGGTGACTTTGGACCAGTCACATACTCTCTGTCCGTCCTACCTACCTCACAGGGGTATGGTAAGGACACAATGGAAAAGAATGAGCTCCAAGCTCTTCCTTGGAGGAAGGGCTTTGGGCAGCCTGTGCAAAAGCTTGTTAAGTTTATGCAATGGAGGAGGAGGAGAAGGAGGAGGAAGAGGAGGAGAAGAAGACGAAGACGATGAAGAAGAAGAGTTGGTTTTTATATGCCAACTTTCTCTACCTTTTAAGAAGAATCAAACCGTCTTACAATCTCCTTCCCTTCCTCTCCCTACAAGAGACACATTCAGCTTCTTACAGTAACCTCTCCACTATATTCTGCGGGGCACACATTCCCATTGTAAGAGGATGAAGTCCCTCACCCACCAACAGCTCTGGAAGCATCAGAAGGATCAGATGAGCATGCCTATTCCATTAGGTGCTTTGGAACACAGGCAGGATGGTGCTGCTGCAGTCGTCTTTGTGGGCTTCCTAGAGGCACCTGGTTGGCCACTGTGTGAACACACTGCTGGACTCGATGGGCCTTGGTCTGATCCAGCAGGGCCTTCCTTATGTTCTTATGTTCTAAGCATGAAGGGATGGTTGACTCAAGACCAGCCAACAGCTGTGAAGGTCAAGAGACCAGACCATACAGTGACATGAAACTAGGTTTCAGCTCCCAGTCAGTCCTGTCCTTTCTGATCTAGTAGTATTGCGAAACCCCTAGATACTCCATTTCAGCAGACTCTAAAGCCATCCTGCAGCACCTGACTAGCAGCCTGCATTATTGATAGCAACATGAAATGTTTTAGCTAATTAGGGAGCGTTGGAGCCAGATATATGGGCCCGTAAAGCCAGGCTACGTTTACACACTTATTTACGCTCCCTGGAAATAGGCGACATATTCTCCTTTCCTTCTCTTCTGGGAAACACAATCAAGAGAAAGTACCTGCCTAGACACAAAAGAGATTAATTCTGATTAAATGGGAAGCCTAGGAGAAAAATGCCCCATCTCAGAACAGTATCCTCTATGGCCTACAGTGTCACATACACCCCTTCCTTGCCCACTATAAACCCCACACACACTCACCCAATTCCCTCCTGCCAGCACAGCCTACACTTTCCCATTACAAAGCCTCCTGTAACACAGCTTTCTTATTTATTTCGTAAGCCAGCCTTGACCCCTCACATACACACTTTCCAGAAGGGTGGGCGTTTTAGTCTGTAGCAGCAAAACTAAACAGAAGTCTAGTGGCACCTTAGGCTTTATTCCAGCATAAGCTGTCACCCACTTCTCCAGATGTAATGAGTGGCTTCTCTCCAGGCAGGCCTTTTATGTAGGAGGTGTGGGGAAAACAAACAAACAGCAGGGTCAAGAGGCCCCTTGACCATGGTGTGCATTTTTTTCATACCTCCTACATAAAATGACAGCATAATGAGGATCCACTCATTGCATGTGAAGACATGAAAACTTGATTATTCTAACTTAAATTTAGTAATTGTTTTGGGGAGCCAGCATGGTGTAGTGGTTAAGAGCAGGGGATTCTAATCTGGAGGTTTGATTCCCCACTCCTCCACGTGAGCGGCAGACTCTAATCTGGTGAACTGGGTTGGTTTCCCCACTCCTACACATGAAACCAGCTGGGTGACCTCCGGCTAGTCACAGCTGTCTCTGAACTCTTTCAGTCCCACCTACCTCACAAGGTGTCTGTTGTGGGGAGAGAAAGAGAAAGAGATTGTAAACTGGTTTGATTCTCCTTAAAAGGTAGAGAAAGTTGGCATATAAAAACCAACTCTTCTTCTTATTGTATTTCTAAGGCCCCTCATAATCTAAGTCTTTAAGCTATAGCTTACTTGGTTTGCACATAAATCCATCTCTTATTCCTGTGGATGACAACAGCCCCAGAAATGTATTCTCCTAGTCCAGCCTTTATCGCAGCCCTGCCTAAAACAATCATGGAATTGCTTTAAAAAATTAAGCTAACCGCTGTTTCCCTTGCATGTACACTTAGCTACATGCAAACAGCTGCTCATCTCCCCTACCAGACATATCTGTTGGATATGCAAGCCATGTGCACAGGTCCCAGGTGCGGTTGCCAACCTACAGGTGGGGCCCAGAATTACAACTGACATCCAGATGACAGAGACCAGTTTCCCTGGAGAAAGTGGCAGCTTTGGAGGGCATCCTGTATAGCATTATACCTCACTGAAGTCCCTCTCTCCCTCCCCAAATGCCTTCCCTGATTCTCCAGGAATTTTCCAGCTCAGAGTTGGCAACCCTAGTGTGTAAGGAACAGTGTAGTCAGGACTACATAACTTGGTACACAAGACTTGTCCCATGATTCACAGACTGCAACTTGCCAGGAGACTGATACCCCTCTGCTTTTGTCACCCCAGAACGCAGAAAGAGAAAACAGTCATGCCTCTGGGCTACCAGGATGGTGCTGCTGCACTCGTCTTGTTTGTGGCTTCCTAAAGGCACCTGGTTGGCCACTGTGTGAACAGACTGCTGGACTTGATGGGCCTTGGTCTGATCCAGCAGGGCCTTTCTTATGTTCTTATGTTATGTTCAGACGAGGCTATTAAGATGCACTGTTTTTTAGGTCACAAGCTGTGCGGGCCTGACATAAATAATGAGACAAAATCTTGATCCAAAATATTTCACAAAGGCCTAGCTTTTGAGAAGACCCATGAAAGCCAAGCTTAGGATCCAGAAGTCCCCCATGGAGCTACTTTATTTTACCATGCGCTGCTTTGGACATTTGCCTTGCAAATATTACTGGCAAGTGGTTGTAAAGGAATCTGAGAGAAAAGGCAATATCAAAGGTAAATTCATTTAGAAGCTCCCTTTTCAGGCGTACACTTCAAAAGAAAGGTCATTATTGTTGTCTTTCATTCTCATCATGGAAAACAAAGGCAGACAGAAACGAAGCAGTCGGCCTGTGCAACAAATCAATAGCGGCAGGAGAAAGCCGTGTCCAGTCTCTCTGACTCCCATTCCCTTGACTTACTCCCTGGCCAGCAGTTCTTCTAGGAAGCTGTTCTCAGCCTCCCTCCATTGCCCTGCTCAAGCAGAAACGCAGGAGTTAATGCTGAACCAAACACATTTGGCTCTGCCTGTTCCTTGAGAGCGCGGTGTGTGCCAGAGACCGCACTCCAGCTACTGGGCCCAGCAGTAGGGGAATGGCATTTGGCTGCCAGGAGTAGATGACAGTACCCTCGAAGTAAGGGAGGTGGAAACGTCAGCTTATGGTTTTTTAACTTCTCTCATTAAACGCTCAGCACAACGGCCCCCTGAATGCAGTTTTGGTTCCCTCCAGTGTACAGTTCAGTGGTGTTTTCTGCAGACAGTGCAGTAAACAATTCATTGGGAAGTGCATGCAAAATGTTGACAGGTTTTAAATGAAGATCTAGAATCTGTGACTGTCTCTCTGCTCATGCAGGGAGGTAGAGAGCATATTCACATTAGCACAGCGCAATCCGTTACACGGGAAAGCTGCCGCTGCTAAGCTCACATTTGTAAGCTGCATTGTGTTGCAAAGTGGATTATCGTCCAGCATTTGCATCTTTCTGGTGAAACGACACTGGGGAGGGGTACAACGAAGGAGCTCTTGGTTGTTGTTGTTGTTTTAAATAAATGGAGGAAAGTGATGGGATCTAGGACACGGCATGAAACAATCCTGATGGCAGCTTTGCCTGTGTGTGTTGTGGAGACTTCAGGCCAGCCTTCTATTGGGCGGATTCCCCTCTCAGAAAAAGGTAGGGATAAAACCAGCCCATTTGGAAGAGGTATGGTAAGGATTAAAGGCTCAGATCTACAGGGTAACAAAGTGCTCCATTGAAGGTTCAGCCTCCATGTATTTTTTTTTCTTTCAAATATCTAACCCGCTCTCCCCAGCCCCAGCCAGCTCAGGGCGGGTAATAACACTTAAAGCCATACAGCAATAGCATCGGCATCAATAAACCCTATAACTTAAAATCATTAACATCAGAGATGGTGCACAATTTCCATTATGCTGGCTGAGACAGACAGGCGGCCGCCCCTACAAGTCCATACAAGTTTAGCATATGGGAAGGGGGAGGGGAGGGACAATGAACTGTAGGTGCTGATGCTATAGGGCAGATTCTGCACAAGTGTTGTTTAACTGAACAAAACTACTCCTTGCTTCCTTTGAAAATGATATACCGTAAGCTTTGTGAGCTCATACCAGTTGGTAAGTGATGTTCACTAAAAGAAGGATCCTGTACTGAACTGAGGCTTGAACTAATGCAGGTGGCTTATTGGAAGAACTATCTCAATAAAGAGATTCTCAAGTTGACTCCTAGAAAGGCTTTCTTGGGGGCTGCTGTTACTGCTGCATTTTTGTACAGCGAGCCAGGAGACAGAATGGCCATTACTACAAGCCCAATCTCTTTGTGAACTGTCCCTGGAGAGGAACTCAGAAAGACCCTGAAAGTAAGACTGCCAATCAGTGCCGGATTTACGTATAAGCTAAACAAGCTATAGCTTAGGGCCCCACTCTCTTGGGGGCCCCAAAATTTTTTAAAGGAAATAATAATTATTTCACTATTAATATACTTCTTCTTAATTGTATTTCAGTTCAACAATTACTTTGATAAAGTAATTCAACAATTACTTTGATAAAATACATATTTGTTATGTGCAAATGGCTTTAGATACCTATTAGGTCCATAAATTACCATATAGCATATATTCAACACAAAAAACAGCGACAATTTGTTGTTGACAAAGGACAGCTGGACATATAAAGGGCCCCATTACCTTCAATAGTTTAGGGCCTCATCAAACCTAAATCCGGCCCTGCTGCCAATGGCTAACTGGCCTAGGAATGCACCCGACCGGTGGCAGCAGTTGCTCACTGAGCCTTTCCGTTCTGAAGAGCCAAAGGAGTGTGTCGGTTCATCCCTATCAGTCCCTGGATCCAAATCACAAAAATAAAAATAAGTCTCCTGTCTTGTGGACAAAGTCTCCTCCCAGCACATTATTTAAGCTTCCATGGACTAGAGCCCACTCCTTCAAATGTAATTAGTAAATTCTCACTGCGCAACCATTTTATGTAGGAGGTATACAAAAACAACTGCAGAGCCCAGGGGGCATGAAATACATGTGAGATGCAATTATGGAAAATCCATATATCAAATCACAAAAATAGAGACCATTCAACAGTTACTCTAAACTAGTTAGCATATTAATGCATGGGGAGTACCAGGTTTTCTTAGATGGTTAACACACAGGAGCTTTCACACACACTGAATAATGCATTTTCAATGCATTTCAGATGCACTTTCAATGCACTTCGCAACTGGATTTTACTACATGAAATGGCAAGATCCACTTGCAAACCATCGCTAAAGTGCATTGAAAATGGATTGCACATGCTTTATCCAGCATGCGTGAAAGTGCCCCTACAAACACAATCCCAGGTCAAACCTGGGGAGGAAGATCTGTGCCGCAAAACTCTGATTCATTTTTGCTGCTACCCCTCTGTAAAAAAAAAAAAAAAAGCAAAGCCAAAAGTCCTAAATGATCCAAAATTAAACGTAAATGAGAACCCAGGATATCCCATAACATCATTCTCAGAGTTAATCAACCACTTTACAGAAGGATCAATAATCGGGGGAGAAAGCATGTTTTTGTTGATGGTACAGTAATTTAAACTGCAGTTTATGAGTGCCAGCAATAAGTTAAACTATTGCAGATAGCGCATATAATTATTGCACTGGGAAAAAACACCTCTCTTCATCGCAAAACTGGTAGATCTAGGAGCTGCGTCAAACTCCACACTGCTCTGGTGCAACTGGAATGCTCCTTTGTTTCTTAGTCTGACCAGACACAAATGCAACTAGACTGGGAATTTCAGCTCAGCACCCAGAATGAATGTAGAACACTCCAGTCCTGTCATCCTACATCAAGGGAGATAAGATGTCCTGCTGAGATGCTGTTAACCATGAGACCTGCCTTCTGGTAGAACCCCTGTGCAGAGAGTCACTCACCAACAACCCTCACAGTCCCATGAGGCTTCCCTTGGAGACTGGTTCACTGCAGGGAGGCATTACACTGAGACAAACTCCTTGTCTCCTCACTGCACATTATGTGCAGTGTCAGAAGGACTGGTGGGAAGGAAGTCTCAGAAGGATATATGGAAGCTTTGTGGCTGATAAATCACAGTACTACGTCAAACCTTGGATAAGTACACACTGAAGAGTCCCCCGAAAAATATGTATACACATATAGAAGAAGAGGAGTAGTTGATTTTTATATGCCGACTTTCTCTACCACTTAAAGAAGAATCAAACTGTCTTACAATCATCTAACCTTCCCCTCCCTGTGAGGTACGTGGGGCTGAGAGAGTGTGACTAGCCCAAGATCACCCAGGCCATTTATACAGGCTCAATTCTGCTCCTCGCTCATTGCTGATTTTTAAAAATCTGACCTTTAAAATGACTATTCACGGTCCCGATGCAAGAGGAGAAAGTCAAACAAATTCCACCACCTCCAACTTGCCAGCTCCTTAGTTCCTTCATTTGCATAAGCAATAGTCATTTGCATAGCTAAGCTGTGGCTGGGATTCTGCATGCTTCCTTCAGTGAATGCTTCGATGCAGGGGCGGAGCAAATACAAAAGGTCTCGTTAAAGGGGTTCTTAAGAAATGCGAAGCAAGTATGTGCTGGCTTCACAGTGATGTCTGGAATGATGGTTCAGCATGAAGAAATCAAAAAAAGATGCGAGGCACTTCAGCCTGGAACGCGCTACTAATTACCAAGCATAAACGGCCCCACAGTGATTGCAGGGGAAATGTCATATGAACATATGAAGCTGCCTTATACTGAATCAGACCCTCGGTCCATCAAAGGCAGTATTGTCTACTCAGACCGGCAGCAGCTCTCCAGGGTCTTAGGCAGGGGTCTTTCACATCACCTACTTGTCTAGTCCCTTTAACTGGAGATGCCAAAGATTGAACCTGGGACCTTCTGCATGCCAAGCAGATGCTCTACCACTGAGCCACAGCCCCTCTCCAATTTCCAAGGTATCTTCCTTTTTCCAGGACATCTGCCCAAAATCCCAGATGTGAGTTTTGCTGTACAAGTGGGATTTGGGGAAGCACATTAGACAGATTAGAGTTTGGGCAGTTGCTATAATGATGTGAGCTCACGTCACTCTAAGAAGATACTTCTCCAGGCAGAATACTAAAGAATTATCCTGACCTTCCTCCAAGGAGCTTACATGATTCTCCCCTCTTCCATTTTTTCCTCTCCTGTGAAGTGTTAATTGGCAGAAAGGAGTTAAGACATTGTAGAAACAAATACATTGTGAGATTAAGTAACCCTCATTCATGTAAGTGTAACAATAACAAAAACATCATGGTCCAGGATGAAATTCAGAGTCAGAAGCATTGGAGACTTTGCTACGGCTGCAAGAATTTAAAGTAGGATTCTGAACAGCCAGAAATGAAATATGTGAGTCAACTTATAGTCCACTTTTTGTAAATTTCAGCAGCAAGTCTAGCAAAAAGCTCTGTCATCAAATATTTAATGAACTGCAATAAAAATGGTGAACAATAAAAATGAACACTAAGAAAAGTAGAGTTTGGTTAAATATTAATTATAATATTCTACTGCTGCAGATCACAGATTGCCCTTTTGGGAAACAAGCACAAAGGAAAAGATTGTGTTCTGTTCTTGCCCTTAAATAACTGTGACAATTGACAAAATCCAACCGGCTGTTAATACTCCAACTCCATGTCATTTGGCGGATAAAGGCTTGGGGGGGGGGAGAATGCTAAGGAAATGTGAGTTCTATTGCTAGAATCTGTATAAATTCATGGAGCAGAGATACTGTCTAATTTATTAGAATTAATGAGAGTGTTGCCTTTGACTTCAGTGGGCAATATATTTCTCCCCAGATTACCATGTTCACTGAACTTTTCAGTGGCACCAGTTGACCCATAGTGGGACAGCCCATTTCTGAAGGGGGGACCAAGCTCCTTTGGAGCCGGGGTGACCCCACGCTGCCATAAGTGCCACCTTATCACGAAATAAGGTGGCACCTATGCCAGTGCCGGGGCAAACAAGCCATTGTCCAGGTGCTGCCAGTGCATCCATGCCAGCAGCTCCACCCCCGGAAGGGAAAGCCCACACCAGCATGGGGGGGGGCATTCCCAGGGATGGAGCTGCCTTTAGGCAGCCTCCACAGCCCTCTTGCCCTGGGAATGTCCCCTTGAGCGGTGTTTTCAGTGGGGCCTTTTCCCCCTTTTTCTTTATTCTTATTTTTTTAAGGATTTTTTTTGTGTCCACAGTAGCCGGGAAGCCTCTGAGGAGGCAGTGCAGCTCCGCCACTCCCAGCCACCACGGATCTACCCCCCCTTCAGGATTGTGCTCAAAGTCCAATTGCTTTTTTGAAGCATGCAGTGCTTACAACAACAGTTCTGAAGTCTCCAGTAACCTGACCCAGATGACAGGCCTGAGCTCCTAAAATCTGATACCACTGGCTCAATAAGGACAAATGGGACATGGCCTGCAATTATCTGAAACCATGTGTTTTACATAAACCATTATCCGTCCTGTTGATTTTATTGTGGTGGCTACCCTTGCAGAGATTTATCTGAAGGAAGTAATCGTTAGCCAATCTACACATTAGCCTTGATTACTATTCTTTCTGTAAGCCCAGCTGAGTGCTAGAGAAGATTGCTTGATGGTAGGGCTAGAGGAGAAAATATAAACCAGCTTGCCTGTGCAAATGTCACAGAAGGAGAATTATTTGTGTACACAAGGAATGCCCAAAACAGCTGATACAGACAGTTGTTGCCTATTTAAGAGATACAAAATAAGGTACTAATTTTGACTGGCCCCAACAAAACAAAAAGGCTATCAGGATTTACCAAGACTAACAAGATTTATCGTAGCATACAGTTTTGTAGACAAAAGACCATCAGATGCATGAAGTGAAACCTCAGTGTGAGTACAGGGGAAAATGTGAACCATGGGGGTTAAAAGGCCAATGAATGCAAGAGGTATCATCTGAGTATTCATTTCATGGATCTAGCACACAAATGCTTAAACCTATAAATACATTCTGTTAGTCTTTCAAGTTGTTGCAAGACACCTTTTTTGTTTTTTGCAAACTGAAACAACTACTCCTCTTGAATATTAGCCTCTGTCAGTAGAAGAGTAGGCAGGCAGTCACAGTCTGTGCATACTTTGTGCTTTGGCAATACCTTTTGTACACAGAGGCAGGGTTAGGTTTACAAATTGTGGTTGTGTGCTGAATGCATGGAGCTCTTGGCTCTCAGGGAACAACTATGTTCCATTGAGGCTAGGGATGCTAACCTGGAGAAGCTGAGGAAGAGTGAGAGGTATGTGGATGAGGTCTCCAGGCTCAGGAGGAGGGACATGATCCTTTAGAGGGGGGCCTTCTTCGGATGATGGATCAATTACCTCTCATACCAAGGATACCCCTCTGGGGTTGAGGGGCTGTGGGCTTTTGGCTGTGGGTGATGTGATTATTATAGAGAATATAGAGATTATTATAGGGAATATAGAAAATGAGGTCTGTGACAGTTTTGACCACATGGTGACTATCAGTGCCAGGCCTGAGGAGGCTTCGGCACCGCTGAAACCTCTACCTGGCACACACAAAAATGTGCAACCTTGCACAGGAGATACGCCCCGGGTGCTGGAACGTCTTCCAGGGTGCTGGAACGCCTCCCGGGGCGCCGCCATGGCCTGTGCCAGCGCGGCTCAGGAATGGGCTGTATCTTGCCTGGTTCAAAGTTTGTAGACATCACACACTGTCTAGGTAGGTTGATAGATAGTGCTGAGGAGGAGTCAGTGGTCATGATGTTGGGAAATATAATCAAGTGGTTCTGGAGATAAAATGTAGGTTACTAGGCAGAAAACTAAAGGCCAGGACCTTAAAGATAGCATTCTCAGAACTGCCAGACAGGCACAGATTAGGGGTCTCAACACATGGGTAAGAAACTGGTGCCAGAAGGAGGAGTTTAGATTTCTTGGGCATGGGAACTTACTGGGACAGGCCGAACCTATACAAGAAAGATGGGCTTCCCTTGAACCAAAAGGGATCCCACTGCCAACACTTAAAATCAAAAAGGTGGCAGAGCAGCTTCTTAATTAATCCCATTAGGAAAGCTGAAAGGAGCTGGGGAACCTCTGGTTTGGAACAACTCAGTCCAAGGGGATGACAGTGTAAATGCTCAGGATAATATTGGTAGGAGCACAACATGGTGGAGTGGGAAAATCAAAGGGATACAGTCATCCCTGTATATAAGCTCTAAAGGCAGAACACAGAGGGACATGTTAGGGCAAGTATTGCATTGTATATCAAAGAGGGCGTAGAATCAAATAAGTAAGAAAACATCAGGGGAATGAACTCCCCAACAGAAGAAATATGGGCAGAAATACTGGGCCTGAAGGGCTACTTGAAAGTAGTGGTGTACCATCACCCATGTGATTAAATCCTTGTGGCTGACCTCAAAAGAAAGAAAGAAATAAGGGAGGTGACTTAAGCAAATGATGTTGTGGTGTTGGGTGAATTCAACTACCCTCACATTGACAGGGAAAGCCCATGCTCGAGTCATTTTGTTGAAATGAGATTCCTAGACAACACTAATGACTGCACACTGGAACAGCTGGTCACAGAGCCAACCAGAGGGGTAGAGATCTTGGACTTGGTTCTGAGCAGGGATTCAGACCTGGTGAGAAGTGTAGAGGTTGTTGCACCAGTTGGGAACAGTGACCACAGTGCTATTAAGTTCAGCATCCTTGTCAATAGACAGTTATTCCTAAAGTCCAGAACTGTAACATTTGATTTCAAAAGAGGGATCTTTTAAAAAATGAGAGAAACAGTTAAAAGGAAACTGAAAGGGGAACACAAGGGTCAAATCCCAAAAGGATGCTTAGAAGCTATCTGAAACAACACTAATTGAAGCCCAGATAGAATGCATTCCCTAGATTAGGAAAGGAACTGCCAAGTCTAAAAGAATGCCTGCATGGTCAACAGCCCAAGTAAAGGAAGCCATAAAAAGTAAAAAGGCTTATGTTAAAAAGTGGAAGGTCTGCCCCAATGAAATGAACAGACGGGAGCACAGGGTCTGGCAAAATAAGTGTAAGATAATAATTAGGCATGTAAAAAAAGAATTTGAAGAATGGATTTCTAAAACCATGAATGCAAACAATAAGCACTTATTTAAATATATCCAGAGCAGGAACGAACCAGAGAAGCAGATGAGCGTTTGGATGACCAAAGAATAAAAGATTGCTATAGGACGATGGGGAGAGAGCAGAGAAGCTAAATGAATTCTTTGTATCTGTGTTCACTGTGGAAATGTGGGGCATGTCTCCAGGCCCACAGCCACTATTTTCAGGAAGGGAGTCTGAACCAAACTGAGGAGACGAGAGATAAAGTTCTAGATGTACTGGGAAAATTAATAACCAGTAAGTCTTAGAGAAGATTGATGATCTACCAACCTGTATATGTAACCTATCACTAAAATCAGCCGCTGTACCAGAAGACTGGAGAGTAGCAGATGTTACACCGATTTTTTAAAAGGGGTCCAGAGATGAACCAGGAAATTACAGAGCACTTAGCCTAACATCTGTCCCAGGCAAATTAGCAGAAACTGTAACCTGCAATCAAAGATAGAATTATTAGGCACAAAGAGGAGTCTTTGGTGAGGTACCTTGTCAAAAGCCATTTGGAAGTCCAAGTATATAATGTCTACTGCTATGTCTACTGAGGGAAAATCAGCATGGTTTCTGCAAAGGGAAGTGCTACCTCACCAACCTTTTGGAGTTCTTTCAGAAAGGGAACAACCATGCAGATAACAGTAGACATTATGTACTTCGACTTCCAAATGGCTTTTGACAAGGTACCTCACTAAAGACTCCTGAGTAAGCTTAGTAATCATGTGGATTAAACATTAGTAAGACAACAGGAAGCAAAGAACAGAAATAAACAGACCGTTCTATCAATGGAGGGAAGTAAGTAGCAGGATCCCACAAGGATTGGTATTGAGGCCAGTGCTATTTACTTTGTTCATAAATGAGCTGGAACTGGGGGTGAGCAGTGTAGTGGCCATATTTACAGATGACACAAAATTATTCCATTTGGTAAAAACCAAGGCAGACTGTGAAGAGCTCAGAAGGATCTCCAGAAGTGGGCAAAAATGTGGCAGATGAAGTTCAATACAGGTAAGTGTAATGTGATGCACACTGGGGGGGTGGGGAATCCCAACTTTAAGAATATGCAAATGGAACCTAAACTTGCTGAGAGGGAAAGGGACCCTTGGATTATATTGGATAATGAAAATGTCAACCTAGTGTGCCACAGCAGGCAAATTCTATGCTGGGGATTATTAGGAAAGATATTGAGAATTTAAAAAGCAACTATTATAATGTCCTTTATAGTTCTATGGTGAGGCCTCAATTGGAATATTGTGTGCAGTTTCTGGTCACCGTATCTCAAAACGGACATTGCAGAGCTGGAAAAAGATCAGAAGAGGGCAATCAAGGTGATTAAAGGGTGGCAGCACCTTTCCTATGAGGAAAGGGCAGAGAGTCGGGAATTTTCAGTTTAAGAAACAGATTACTAAAAGGTGATATGAGAGATGTCTATGAAATCATGCACAGGGTAGAGAGAATGGTCAGAGAGAACTTTTTCTCCCTGTCCCAAAATACTAGAACTTGAGGGCATCCAATGAAATTAATAAGTAGAGGCTTCAGGGTGGACAAAAGGAAATACTTTGTTACACAATGAGTGATTAAAATGTGGAGTTCATGGCCAGAGGATGCACCAGAACAAGTTACTTTAAAGGGGGATTAGATAGATTCATGGAGGATAGGTCTATCAGTGGCTACTAGCCATGGTGACTAAAGGGAGCCTCCACATTCAGAGGCAGTAAACCTCTGAATACCAGTGCCAGGAGGCAAGATCAGAGAAACACCTCAACTTCTATGCCCTGTAGTTGGCTCTCCAGAGTAACTGGCTCTCCACTGTGTGAAACAGGATGCTTTGGACTGGATGGACCACTGGTCTGATCCAGCAGGACTCTTCTTTTGTTCTTATCTTGAGTTCTTAGGTTACAAAAATTTTCTGCTTGTCAAGGGTGTTAAATTTGTTTGAAATGCTAAATGTTTGAAAATTAGGCAGTTACTTACCTGAAATGATTACAAAATGTTGGCATTAGCCCCTGTGGCTGAACCTTTCAAGTCTTAGATACTAGGTGAAAATGTCCTGAATTTCTAGATCTTTGGCAACAAGTAACAGTATATTTGATGGTTCTGCATGTGTTATGCACTTGATGATGTCTTAACTGCTGTTTTAACCTGAATTTGGAATTACTGACTTCAAGGTTATTTTCAATTTTATTATATCATGAGCCACCTTTAGAAATATGGCATGAGGCAGAGCAGAAAAGTTGTAATAAACAAAAAAGTGTGATGGAAGTTAGCTATCTCATTGTGTGTTAAAAAAGAATGTGAGTTGGTGCTCACAGGTGCCAGCATTATGGGCTCTGGCTCCAAACATAGGCAGCATTACCACTAGCTTAGTTTATCCTACCCTAGACATCTAACCTGTGCCAAGATGCCCACATGTGTCACTCAAGCAACTAAGGGCTTGGTTGATGCTGCTCAACACCAAAGCTTTCCCCTCTCCATCCCTCAGATCAATGATGGGCTATTTTGGGAATGGCCAACCATCCTTAGATGTATAAGGGTGCTCGCCAGATAGCTCTACCAACCTGTACTGGTCTTGCCATCCCTAGTTATGTTCTGACCAGTCAATGACCAGACCTAATCTCAATCCAACAATCCCTAATAAAAAGGGGGGGTGAGCCAAACAAAGGCTGTCATCCAGGCTAACTTGAAGGTAGTCTAAAAAATCCTTGCTTAACCCCATCTGCTGATCAGGTAATCCCACATTATTCAAAATAGGTGGGTGGAACAGCTTGCCTGTTCTGAAGAGGTGGAGCTGGCATAAGTACCTTCTCCAAAAGCCCCAAACTGCATGAAGATTAACAGTTCAAGCCCATGGTCCAATAGAAGCCTCACAATCAGTTCTAGAGTAGGTGTGGGCACAATGGCTACCACATATTGGAAAGAAGGAAAAGAATTTACTTGAATGAGATCCTAAGCAGGTGTATCTCAAGCTTAAATATTAAACTTGAACCTTCCCTGTTCCCTCTGCACTATTTTCCTGAAATGAAAAGATACCATCTCCACCACCACCACCACCAGAGCTGTTACTTATCCCATTTACTTCTAAAGCACCTTGAGTTGAAATTTTCCTTCAAAAATTAATGGGCTGCAGAATCTATCCAGGGGAAAATGCATTTGTCCTGCAAGGACAAGGAAAGGTATCAGAACACACTGCATTTTTATAGGATATTATTTTACCTGGCTAGAAGCCTAAAAAATACATATTTTACCTGGCTAGAAGCCTTAAAAATACATATATAGATAGATCTACTAATAAGGAAGGATATGCTTACAATGAAACTTCATTTTTGCACAGACCTGTTCCTAATGTGACTTTCTGACTAGTCAGAGCATTGACATCTCATTCTTGCATGGAACCTTGGTGAGATAGGACCCAGAAGATGCTCAGAAATATCTAGTTACACTTCTTTGACTTAGGATGCATGTCATGAGTTTGGCATTAGTAGACAATCTGAAAGATGCATGGACCAGGTGTTTGAAGGTTGTGGAAGGGTTGCCAGATTCCTCTTTGCAACCAGCGGGAGGTTTTTGGGACAGAGCCTGAGGAGGGCGGGGCTTGGGAAGGGGAGGGACTTCAATGCCATAGAGTTCAATGGCCAAAGCAGCCATTTTTTCCAGGTGAACTGATCTCTATCGGCTGGAGATCAGTTGTAACAGCAGGAGACCTCCAGCTAGTTCCTGGAGGTTGGCAACCCTAGGTTGAGACATCTTATTTTTGCCGTCCAAAGACACAGGAAAGGTACACTCCTTTAAGCGTTGAATGAATTTTGCACGGAAAGACTGAAGACTTGAGAAAGTTCACACGAAATGGAACTATACCGGATTTCCATTGTACCACGTCTTGTTTCCGTTGCCATGAGATGCAATATTTATGAACTCTATTTACAACGAATATGATATGAACTGAGCCTTGCGCTGGTATATTCTTATATTTTGTGTTTATTTTGGGATCATTTTTGACCCATTGCTACATGTTTGTTGCTCTAGAAGTGTAATTGTATCCTATTTGTTCTCAATATATTCTTCTAATAGCAAGTATTGCATTGTTATTTTCCTGTTTTGGAAATATTTGTCTTGTGCCATATTTTGAATTCCAACCTCCTGTAAGCACTTGCAAGCCGTTTATTTGATTAGTTCCTGGAGGTTGGCAACCCTAGGTTGTGGCGAAGTGGCTAAAACAGAGGTGGCTGAAATTGAATCCATCAAAGATGGAGGTCCTGTGGCTGGGTCAGGGAGATCCAAGTCAGGGACATCAGCTTCCTACTCTTGACAGTGTCCAATTAACACCAGTCTCCACTGCCAGGAGCCTGGGTGTGATTCCAGATGCCTCCCTTTCTTTGGAGGCCCAGGTCACAAATACTGCCAGAATGGTGTTTCTCTGCCTTCAACAAGCCAGGCAGCTGATACCCTACCTGTCCAACCGTGATCTAGCCACAGTGACCCATGCAACAGTCACCTCCAGATTGGACTACTGTAACTCACTCTGTACAGTGTAACTCACTCTACCCTTGAAGTTGCTCTGGAAACTTCAACTGTTTCAGAATGCGACAGTGGGGGTCCTTACAGGGACCCTATGGAGAACACATATACAACTAGTACAACCACAGCTGTACTGGCTCCAGGTTGAATACAAGATCAGGTTCAAGGTCTTGGTGTTGACCTTTAAAGCCCTAAATGGTCTTGGACCATTGTATCTATGGGACCGTCTCTCCCAATATACCCACCCCCAAAGAGCATTGTGCTCAGCTGGTAACAACTTACTGGTGGTCCCTGGTCCAAAAAGCGTCCAGCTGTCCTTCTAGGGTCTGGCCTGGTGGAATTTTCTATCAAATGAGACCTGGGCCCTGCAGGACCTGACTCAGTTGTGCAGGGCCTACAAGACTGAGATGTTCTGCCAGGCCTATGGTTGAGGGCAGCAACCATTCCACTGGAGCTGGCCTCTCTGCCTCTCCCCTTCCTCTTTCCTTTAACTGGTTTCCCCCTTTTTCCCTTTCCGTCTTCCCTTTTCCTCTTCCCACTCCTTGATTATTTCTCCCCATTATTATTACTATTATAGGGGCACAATCTGGATTTTAATGTTAGTAAGGACAGTGTATTTTATCTGAGTATTATTTTATTGATTGTTAGCTGCCCTGAGCTTCACTTCGGTCAGCGAAAGTGCAGGGTAAAAATAAAATAAATAAATAGCTTGAGATTGTGGTTATACGGGTCATGTATATCAAGTTCCCTTAACCTTAAATAAGGTCCTCAGAGCTGGAAGAGTATCTAGGCATGAGAAAGGTACTGAGGCTATAGAAGATGAAAGGTCTCAAATGGCTCTGAGTACTTGTTGAAACCAATCATCTCACTCACAACTGCTTATCTTCCTTGGTCTTGTTCAGAGTCAAATGGCTCTGAGTACTTGTTGAAACCAATCATCTCACTCACAACTGCTTATCTTCCTTGGTCTTGTTCAGAGTCACTAATTAACTGGTCTGGTGACCTCTGACTGGCTGTCAGTTCTGTTTCAGCAAGGCCCTCTCCTGTTGATAAGCAATATAGCCTTCTGGACTCAACCTGTCCATCCCACCCCATGAGTTCCATTATTATTATTTTTTTAAAGAATGGCTTTGTAATGAATGGCCTGGATCCAAAGAGCTCTCACAAACAGGAAGTGAGTTATAATACCATTTTGGAGCTATGCCACATGCCTGAATGCTCCACCATGCAAACAAATATATCTGTACATAGAAACCAAGGAGAAAGGTTACAGCTCCTCTCCTGACATCTAATTTCCTACATGGAAGAAATTTTAGTATGGAAAAGCATTTTATCATGTGGTACTTAAGTCCACCTAAAGTAATGCTTTGGATCCTGGCCAAAGTCAACCTCTAAGACGGCACCACAAGCAGAGAGGAGCTACATCAGGGGGGGAAAGGCCCTTACAGCAAGTAACTCCAGAAAAGCACTCCAAGTCAAGATGCACGCTGCAGGGCAAGGAAGGAAATTTCAGAGTGAACCATATATTCAGGGGCTCAGTCTCAGAACCTCAGCAGTACGTTTGTAACATTCAAGCCTTTTTTTGACTCTTTGGTCACTTAGCTTCACTCAGAAGCCTACTACAAAAATATAGCTAAGACACTGTGAAAAAATACTAAGAGTGCAGCCTAGTCTACCCAGCCAGTGGAGCTCTGTTGACTTGACTATAACTATTGAGTTACATAAGCATCTGTGGCTTAAAGGAAGGTGCCATAAAATGATTTGGCCTCACCTTTTGTAGCCACTCTCTACCCCTGACTCTCTTTCCATATCAGTTACTTTAGACATTATTAGCCCCTTGAACTGGTACACCCATAAATGGGCAAATAATTTGTGTTGTTGTTCTCATAGAAGAGTGTCATCAATCAAGCACTAGCCAAGTTCCACTTGCAGCATCTTTAATCCTGGTGTTTATGTACTAGCCTGAAAATTCTCTGGTGGGTTATTCAAGTGTCAGGTAGAGTTGCGGCATGACTTTGACATGTTAATGGGATGATCTGGGAGTTACAACGAGGGAAGAAATATTGTGCCACAGTGTCTAACTTGACAGTGTCACTTTTCAGACTGCAAACCGCACACCACAACCACAACTCTTCCAAAGCATCTCCTGTATTCCAGCTATAAGCACAAGACAAACAGAAGGCTGCCTTTGTAACAGCCTTCTTTAAACAAAATACTCAGCCACCATGAAGGCATTTTCATAGCTACTGTGAAGGCATAAAGACCACAGTACAAATGTGCATTCCTGCTAATCAAAATCCAAACAGAATCACCTCTGTTCTTTTGCTGATTTGGGCTGCTGTAAAGAGATCGGTCTGCTAAAAATAATGAAAATTACAGTCTTCACAAGTCTTCATTAATAGCTGCTATTCTAATGTATTCCTGTCTGATTGTCACAGTTGCACAAGGCAAGAGAAGGGGGAAGGAGAATGAGAAGAACTTCAGCAAATAATATGACGGGGCATCTCCAACCAGGAGAGTTAGCAGATTTCCCCATCACCAAAAATTGTCCTGGGGCATTTATGTGCACAGTGTTTCACTTTCCACCAGTCATTGCATTGAAGGCTCTCTTTACTCTATAACATATAAATATAAAAAAGGTCCTGTTTACTTTTGTTATTCCACTGTCTGCTCTGGAACCAGTGCTTTAATTTTTCCTGAAATCTGTGAAGGAATGCTGATTGTGAGAGGAACCATCCATACCCCTTCTGCATGTGAAATAGCATTCAACTTATAGGGGAGGCAAATATTTTGCTTGTTTGGTCCATGGAGGTTGGAGGCTATGTGACACATATACAGCAGGGGAGAGAGGCAAACATTTTGCTATTATTTTCTCTGAATGCAGATGGGCCACTGCATATTGAAAGGGGGTAGAAGAAAATTATTTCCCCTCCCATGAAAGTCAGGACCCTTCATCATGAGCAATGTGTGCTAAAGAAGGATCTTAGATTTCTCTACCTGAGAGATCACAGAAGACCAAATGTGTGAGCCTCTTGCTATCATTAATTTTGTCCAGAAGCAGCTATGTTGGGTTTGATTTGGATAAGGGCTGTAGCACTTGTGTGGGAAAATGGAGACTGTAACTTAATTCAACCAACTAGGTTGTTCCTTGTTTATGCACTAGTTAACCCATTTCTGAAATTCCTCTCTGAGGATCAGAAAAGCCTTGCAAGAAAAATGTTCTACAGGACCAGACATAGCAGCAACAACATGGAATCAGGTGAAATCATCTTTTCCTTTTCCACTGGTGTAACCCATGCACAGATGAAGGAGAAATAGGTGATTTAACTTGATTGCCCATTGTTACTGCAGCTTTCCCCCACCCCAATCCCATGGCACATTTGCTTGTGGGGCTCTCCTGACCCATGGAGAGGAGCTTCAGAACATGCAAAAGGCTGCTTGGGGGAAGCTGGGAAAAGATCAGCTCTGCCAACTCCTTCCATGAACACTTACAATGGATCCAACCCATTTGTTTGGATCAGAAGTCCTGCAAGCACAGCAAAGTGAGAAGGGATATTTTTACCTCCTCCCTCAAGCCATTCACCCCCTCAAATTCCACTCCTCAAAGTCAGTGGATTCTCATGAACAGTGGCGAGGGGGAGAGAGAGAATGAAGAGGAGATCTGCAGTGTTAGGTGGAATTAGCAAAAACTGCTAAGCCCCATGCTGCTGGCAGAAGAACACCTTTGTAACCATTTCCCTAGCTGAACATTAAGCGGAAGACAGCACATTTTTGCCTGACAGGTAAAGGGGGACTCTAGAAATGATTGGGCCATCTATTTGTTTAACCATTTATAAGTTTTGCTGAAAAAAGGCACTTGGAGCCATGAACAAGAAAAATCAAAAACATACTCATAATTCCTTAACTCATCAATAAAAATGTATTGTGTACTTTGCACTCAAATACTGTTGAAATGGTAGACAGGTGAGTGCCACACAGACACACATATGTGCCATCTAGAAACCCATTCTTTCAGCAAAAAAGGTAAAACTCATAAAAACAATGACCTCATAATGTCTTGTATTACTTAAACAGATGCCATTAAGAGTATTTTGGGTGGCCAGGGCAGACAAATGTTCAAGTACCAGCAAACTTTCCTATAGAATGCTTTGGTTTGCATATTTGAGAGTGGGGAATAGCTTTAAGGATTTCATATGGATTATGACGACTCATTTGCTGCTTCAGAAGTGCTTCTCTTTCACTGAAGTTACAGTTAACCCCAAATCAAAATTTCTTCAGCCTCCCACAATGGTAGAGTGCAATTCTCTACAAGAACAGGAGTGAAAAGATTCATCTTGCATCTTGGAAATCCATATGAAGTGGGAAGGAACACTAGTCTTTTTACAGAGTAAAGATGCTGGAATCATATTAGCAATTCACACTGGAGGTTGCATTCACACATGCAAAATCTCTCATATGCACATCAATTCAGTATAGTAAATTGTATGCACCCTACATGACCATAGTTGTGTTCTAGGAATGAACATGTGTCAGTTTCATTGTACCTGCTGCAGAAACCTGCCTCAAATGGAGCCTTCTGGCTGTGTACCTATGGCAAAATGTATATGGAGATGAAGTGACATGTACATGTAAAAAGGTTAATGGGGCCCTTGGACCATTATAGCCTCCCTCCCATCCTATCCCTCCAAGTAAAACATGGTTAGATTCCAGGTGTCTTACTTTTCTGTCTACAGCCTAAACCAAAAAGCTGCCATCTCTCTTTGCATTCCTTTTTCAACCCAAGAAACAGAACCTGCCAATAAAGTGATTAAAATCCATGAATCCTAACCTCTTGATTTCCCAGGCTGATAGCTCAAATGGGCAGAGCTACCACCTCCCTTCTGATGCTGTGGCCATTGTGAATTGTGCCAGTGTTCTCCCCCCCCCCTTTTAAATTAGCCTGTTTTCTCCACCAGCATTAATCCTTTGGAAAGCAAGGGCAATCTTATCACAGTGTAATATTCCAATTAGCTTACACTAGGTTTTTTTCCCCACTTGAGAGGTTATTACAGGGGACTTTGTAATAAAAAATCCACAATGAAAGCAAAGTCTGTTTTAAGCTCAGCGGAACAAAAGTGAAGGGGAGTTGATTTTTAAACTGTCGTGTGAAAAACAAAGCTCATGCATTCAATAGCCACATGTTTGTTTGCTTTTAAAAAAAAAACCTTTAGTCCTCTGACTATGAATGTATTTTTTAGTAGTAAGCCAACATGCCAAATATTTAGAAATAACTAAAATACCTAGCTGAATGAGTATGGTTTAGTACTATAAACTCATATATAATCATGACTCAATTAAAAGCCAGTTAACCGGTATCACCTGGATGTGGTCCAGTTAATGTCAGTTATCTCCCAATGCTCTTAATATTGCTCTCTCCTATGAAAGCTCAGGGCCACAGGAGGGTGCTTGTTACCAATCATTAGGTTGGCAATTAATAATAATTAACTTCACAGTGCAGATTTTTTTAAAAAAAGAGGAACACTTTCATCTCTCACAGCAGGGTCTGCTCAACTGGAGCTAGGTGGTTACCAAAGACTTTGGCTCAGAACTCCAGTGTCTTGGAAGGAAAGGATAATACTTCCCTAACGGTGGTGCTGATCACAGTGTCACTGTGTCTGTCTACTCTACACAACATTTCCTCCCAGCTTTCTAAAGCAAATCAAGTTTATATCACCTTGAAAATGAAAAACCATGAGAACCAAGGAATCATGATAGACAGATCACAGGATTTCACAATGAGAGTGACAAGCAGCAAGGCAAGTCAAGTATCCGATTTGTACCAGCAGAGAACATGCACTCGTAAACAAACTCATCCAATACATTTCAATTGGGAGAGGAAGGAAGAAGAAAAAGGTCAGCCTTTATTTCTGCTCTTGCCAAATGCAATGGAATCTTGAAATGAATTTTTGATAGCCTCTTGCTAACTAGGGCAACACAATACCCAAATGAAAGAGATGCCCACATTACACACAACTACCATACAGGAGCAGGTGCCCAGGTTCTTTGAACAGAGCTTTTTCTTTCCTTTCTGTATACCTATGAACCATGACATCAACATGCTGAATACCTGGCACCCTTTCTTCTCCAGCTAGCCATTGTTAGAAGCTATTAGTGCTGGGAAGTAGACAAAACGTTTTCAGTGGAGCAGATCCTGATGTCCCCAGAGTGGTTTCTTACTAGGCCATGAAGCATAATGCATGTACATGTAAAGTCATTAATTTCAGAGAGATTACTTTCATTTTGCTACAAGATAATGATAGGCAAAATGAGACTGGATGATCAAAGCAGTCATAAGCATGCTCAGGTGGCCCAAAAAAGAAATTATACAGTTGGGAATCGGGGAGGCAAGGAATAAAGATTTAGAAATAGGCATTTATTCTTCAGTATTGTTTCCCTGAAATATCTGAGTAAAGGTCTGAAAGAAGAATGCTTTAGCCACTCAGTGGGAAAGTTACAAGGCTTTGCATCTTTCTGGTGCTTAGTGACAAGGGTTTGGGGCTTCTTCCAGTGGGAAACATACCAATAATAATAAGCTTTTCCAGCTAACAATGGCTAGCTGGAAAAGAAAGGGTGCCAGGTATTCAGCATGTTGATGTTATGGTTGCTTTTTAGTTCAACACTGAACAGAAGGCAGCCAAGGAATGCTATTAAGGAAGTGTCTGTAAATATTGTCAGAGTTTGATGGGAGATTTAAAATACTGGACTTAAATATGGCACATATCATAGTGTTAATGAGTAATGGCATTACTCATGTCAAGAACTGATTCATGCCTAAAACCAATTTTAGAACAAAAGGACTAGTAAAAAGAAACGCTTTCATATGAGGCTTTCCTATACTTTCCTCACATATTGCTGGGAATGTTGATCCCTACAGAATATAAGAATATGGGGACAAGATAGGCCATAGAATGGACACAGAAGTCTTTGAATGTTAACTCTCATTCCCTGAACCCTTCAGAGATCAACAACAGTGGTGAGAAAACTTGAAGAAATTATTTGATCACCTGAATGAAAGGTACTATTGAATGTTTTGAAGGTAGGGAAAAAGAAGAATTGTGGCTTCAATTTATCTGAAAAGGTATTTGGCATTCAGAAGTCCTGAAACAGCAGGGTACAGCTAAAGCTGTAGATCCATACAACCCTACTTTCATTCAGCAGAACTCCACAACTATAGTGCAGGTGTGACCATTCTGTAATTCAGCACCATATCTTCTGGGTTGCTTCCTCCTCAAAAACATCAGGACTTGCTAAAGAAAGGAAAGCTTGAGCTTATCTGCTTTCCCTTGAAAATTGGTTGACTAGACCTGCGGTTTTATCTCTTGGGTTTAGGTGAGAAGAGATAGAATTAACAAGAAGTATGTGTAGTCAAGATATCGTAAAGCCCCTTTTATTCATGGGTGGTGCCCATAACCTATTATGACACGGAGTCTTCTTCTGTTTGCTTCAGCGCTACCGTGTAAATCCTCTTCAACCCAGAGCCAAAGGTGAGTCAACAACAGCAGTGACTCATACTTGAGTCTTATAAGTGCTGAGATAATCAAATTGATAGTGGTGGTTTTCTGAGAGGAAGTGGCTCCCCGCCAGGGCTGAAATGGGCATGACAAACTTATTACGGCAAAACAAATGAGTGTGGGAGCTTTAATTCAGAGGGGACTAGAAACTGTTGGTTTTGGTTTTATGTTCCATCAACTTTCCTTTTATGCAGAAATCCCAGATCTGTTTTTATAGAAGCCCTGTGCAAAGAACTATCCCAAAGGGAAAATACACAAGATTACGCTTGACTACGCTGTGCTGGCAAAGCTTTCGTCTGGGGTTCTGAGCAGCAGCACTTTTTTCTTAGCTTAAAATGGAAAGGATGTTGGGAAGAGGGACTGGTCTTCCTTATTACATCCCTAATCTCAAAATGCCACCAAGCTGAGAGGCTTTTTTCACTAATTCACACTCAATTTGCAACGCACAGTTAGACTGACCCACTATAGGCAGCTGTTATTTACTGCCTGCAGTGAAACCACAGACCTTTGCCCTTATGCTGCTGGTGAAGCCAGAGGCAAGAAGTTAGTCACCTCTCTCTTCCCATTGGCAAATACTATGTCCATCTCCCCCTTGGAAGGCAGAAGGGTTGCAGAAACCTCTGTTCAGAAACGCAAACTTAAAGATCACACCCAAACCATAGCTACCTCGGAAAGCTCCAAGCATTGGGTGTCAGCGCCTGTAACTATTTGCTATTAGAGATTTTAAAATTTTGTAGCCCCAGGGGTGTTCTTTCTTCTGCAGAGGATATTAAAAATGCACCCTCCCCCAAAGAGATGAATGCATTCCAGAGCTAAATTGGCAGGAGTTAAGCAAATTATTCTGTAGTTCACCCTGGGAAGCAAAAAAGGAAGGTTCACAGCCCAGGCAGCAAAACAGCAGACCCAAATTCCAGAGGTAGCATCCAGTAAAAAAGGTGCAGAGAGACAGCTGATCTAAGGGAAGATGAGCAGCGCACCAAGGGGAGGGATAGTCCACACTGCTCTCGGGTGTGCAGCTGAAAACTATAAATGCAATTAGCTGAGAAGAGAGAGGAATGGAAAGAACCCAGCGGGCATCTAAACCATCTTAAGCATGGCATAGCACTAGATCGCCCAAGCTCTGTCTGGATCTCTTCTAACCATCCCTTTCTTCCCCCGTCGTGTTTCATTCGCTCACCCAACAGCGAAGAGGAAGCATCACTTTCAGCTGCGCTGCCTTCCTTTTCAAACCTTCCGTGTTGCCTTCCCTGCTGCAGCCTGAATTGATGCGGTCTTTCGCCTCAGCAAGGCTGAACCACTCCAGTGTTTCAAACAAAAATAACACCTCAACGTTCCCATACAGGTGCTTTACGGAAAGGCATGGATAAAAAGCCTGGCTGGCCACTCATGTGGTCTAACACCTCGGCATTTTTGCTGCAGCTCTGCCTCTAACCCTCCATGATATCTGAATCCTGTTCTATTGACCACAGTGTAAAGGGACTGTTTTCCCACCTCTCCCCTCGCCGTTCATCCCTGCAATCCCAATGATTCATTACCAGCCATTAGCAGGACCCTCGCGCTCATCCTTCATCGCCCGTCCAGTCCCCCCGGCAGTGCCGATATGGCCATTAGCATATTCTCCAACATCAAAGCCCTCAGCCCACAGCAAAGTTCCTCACATGTGGCCAGTTCTTCCATCGCTGCAAGAAGTAACAAAGCCGGGACAATGGCATGCTACAGACACAGGCGAATGCAGAACTACACGCCCCTTGTTAGCTGCAATCTTGGCGGTCTGCCCTCCCTCCAAAGAAAGCATTTCCTTTCCTCTGTTACAGGACGATCACCTGCTTTTCAAGTGTGCACTTTTACTGGGGGACGTATTCGGGTGGGGGGGAAGAGAAAATCAACTCGAGGCACAGAGCGAACCCCTCCAAACCCCATTCTCCAGTGTCAAGGCAAATTGGAAAACTCACCCTCAGAGCCCAGGCGAAGTTGGGCGAAATCCTCCCATCCCAGCGGTTTAAAAAAATCCGTGTCTCCCTACTCCCCGCAAGCCTCACTTTCCTGAGAATCTCAGCGGGGAGCTATTCCCAACACTTGTGGTGCTAAACTCCGTAGGGTTTGCTCTAGGAACAACTCTCCTTTGCTTTTTGCCTAACAGCCAAGTGGATCACAGTTGGTACTAGTCTCTTCCTTCTCTTCGAAACCAGGATGGGTGTGGGTCTTGCATAGCTTAGAAGGCAGTTCGGAGCGGTGGTTCTTTTTCTTTCTTGCACCGAAGCAGAGCCAGCAGGCTTGCAGCCCCCTTCTCTTGTGTGATATCCGGCGAGCCCTTTCTGTGGCTATAGCATCTCTCCTGCTTCCCTCCTCCACCTCCTGGTAGTTAAATGAAGACTGGACGATCTAACCCGACTGTCTGGGGGGGGGGTTGAATCGCCCGTCGTTCCCGTCCCCCTGCCCCCGACTAAGACACGCGCGCGCTTGCTCCTTCCGAAGCGCCTTAGCGAAGCGAGGCTGCTCCCGAGGAGCTGTCCGCTCGGAATGGTGCTGAAAGAGTCATTCGCCCCAGAGGCAGTCGCTGGGAAGCACGAGAGGCGGGGGGGGGGGGGACGGAGAGCCTTTTGCCGTCCTCGGATCTTGCTGGAGAAAAGCCGGATTTCAGAGCCAGCGGAGCTGAAACAGGCTTCGCGGTCCACACCATCCAGCTGCCTTTTGCAGTCTCAAAGAAACCCCCAAAACCAATGCAACAGACGTCCTGCTGGGAGAGGCGGCGAATGCGTGGTGCCGGGCGAAGCCCAATTCTCCTGGTCAAGTCACTGGTGGTTTTGTTTTTTTAAGCCCCTAAAAGGTACCCTCTTGTACTTTCAGCATTTGGGAGTATCAGCAGGAGGCGGATGGTCCTTTCCCAGAAAGATATATACAGACAGCGAGTAACAGTGGGGAAATCTGCGGTCACGCTAAACTAAATCCGGTCTGATAACATCTGCTGAACAGCATGCACAGAAGCTGGAAAGGAGGGAGGCTTGGAAGTTTTGCATTAGGAGCTGCTGCGAAGCTCAAGGCTTTGGTTTCTCCCAGCCTTTTAAAGTAGTAGCACACCTTGGTATTGTGGAAGCGGGAGCCAAAACAAGATCCAGCAAATGCATGCCTTTTGGTACAGGGCTGCTCGTTCTTACAGGCATGCACTGTAATGCAAAGCAAAACGTACCCATAATCTTTAAACACTAAAATGTAGCCGCAAACACTGAAATACACACACACACACACACACACACACCAGAATGAAGAGAAACTCCTCCACATACTTTTGAAAATGGACTTTTTAATGCAAAGCTTAGAGCTAAAGTAGGAAGCAGCATGAATATTGAGATCGGGTATTACATAAGATTAGAGGAATGTATTTATAAGCACAGTATTATACATGTGAGCACTATGTTTTTTTAATATGCTGATGTGAAGATAATGAAAAAATAAAGAGTTCATTCAGTCATTATAATATCTATCACTCCTTCATTAACCTTCTGTAAGGTAAATGTTTAGAAAGGTACAACCCATATAAAGAATCCTAAAATGGGATTCCTCTTGAATTCTGTCCAGGGCTCTTCAGTACTTAAAATGAACCATACTAAAAAAAAAAAAAAAATGTTTATCCCAATCAAGCCTTTGTTTCATTATCGATAAATGGGACTAGATAATATGGCTCTTCTGTATGCAGTGAATCTTAGCAGGGTTGCAATGTACATAAAACAACCAAGAATAAAAACAACAATGTGCTTCCCCAAACTGTTCAACATAGGTTATGCTTTTTAAAAACACCTTGGGTGAATAAGCAAACTCACTGGCAAGCCCTAGTGGCTCTGAAGTAGACACCATGGTCTATCAATTCATTAATCCATAAGAGAGCCCCCTCTAGTAATCATCATTGACACAATTAACTGCTCTGTTCTATCAAGGTAATGGCTGGTACATAAATTGGTCATGAAAACCCATCTGCCATGTGTTGTACATCGGGGTTGGTAGATATAGCTGAACCTGCATCGGTCTCACTGAAACAACAGTTTACAGTTTACAGAAAAATAGCAGCAGCCACCTCTATGATCATTTGCATTCCAGGATAGTTGAATTCGTGTTGAACCTTTGACCATGCCACATCCCCTATTGTGAAATCCCATCAAGCAGAGGGATCTCATTGTCAATATACTATCTCCTATTGAATTAAATGTCAGAGCTCCCACTTTTTAGAGTTTTGTGGAACTGGGTGGTACCTACAAAAGAATACATAAGCAAAATCAGCAACTAGTGCAATGATGTTGGAGGAGGGAAAAAGAGCAGGATTCTAGCCCTTTAATGACCTCTCACACAGTCCAACTGCACAAGACTCTGTTAACTTCTACTCTTCAGAAACTAGTAATCACATTCCTCTTCCATGCAGTCCCTACCACCACAGACAGTAGATTAATGATATTGATTGTCCCCTCAGGGTTTCTCTCAACTGTTCACATTATAGCACTCCTGCAGAAACATGGTACATCATCAAGACTGTGATTGAAAGGCAAGGAATTCCCTGGGAATTGACAACTAACTGTGCACAGGGAATAGATGCAGATGGACCAGTCATCTCCAAGATATCCGCAGCATCACCAAGGTCATTACTGTACTTATCTGAGCTAGGGCCAGCTCAAGCAATTTTGCTGCCTCTGGCAAAAATGCGCACACACATACAGCATTTTGCTGTATAGGAGTGGGGGGTTGTGATTCCTCATTGAGAGTTTTACAGCTCCTTTCCCTGCTCTATACATGAAAACAGAGAGAAGGAAAGAGGCTCTCGTTCTGTTTACTTGACTGAAATAAGGGAAAGGAAGCTGCCACTGGAAAATGAGGGGGGAACAATGTTTCCTACACACATTTGACTATGTTGTCCCAAGAATCCAGAGTGGTGAATTCTGTTCCCCTTAGAATATTTTTTCCTACTTCTTGAGCCCCTGGTATTCTGCTGTCTCAGAATGCTGTGCCATGGAAGCTTGCTGGGTGACTTTGAGCCAGTCACACTCTCTCAGCCTAACCTACCTCACAGGGTTGTTGTGAGGATAAAATGGAGGAGAATGATGTGAGTCACTTTGGGTCCTCAGTGTGGAGAAAAGTGGGGCATAAATGTAAATACATAATAAAGAAATAAATATTGCTTATTAGGTTGGGTCAACCCAGACTTGAGACCAAAGCCTCTTATTCAGTATAAATGCTGATATCACAGTACCAAGTCCTTCAATGTGATGAAATACCAAAAATGTGTTTAGATGATGCACAAGGGATTGACAGTACCCTTCTGGCTCGCAATCTTCACTCCCCCCACACACACACACACACCAAAACCAAATACAGCACTCTGTCTGGAACAGGAGAGTCACACAGAGGCCAGGAAAACAGCTGCTTCTGTAAATACCAAGACCAAAGCAGCATGAAAGAAATTGCTGCTCTTCTTCCCAGCATTAGAACCTGAATCAGAGGGTGGAATATTTGCCAATTATTCCTGTCCATCTGAGATAAATGCAGGCCAAGTAAAAGTTTTCTGTGCTGCATACAGTCCATACTAATCACCCTCCAACTTCTACTCAACCATGTTTTTAAAGTACATTTTTTCCAAACTAAGTAGGCCCATTTGCAAGAAGGAGGGAGTTGGACAAAGCAACAAGAGCTTTCAATTGAACAGAAATGTTATGAGACATGACTGATCCTCTCCTTTAGTCAAATTAAATATAGAAGTGGCTGCTATAAACACCACACTGAGATGTCAATCTGACAGTTACAGAGCCTCAAGAGTAAAGTTTGCCTACAAGACACAGTGGAGGCATCCCTACGCTCTCATTTGCAGAAGCCAACTCTTGCTTGGGGAGAGGGGGGGCTCACCTTTGCCTATCTAAGCCAGTGGCAGAAAACAAGATCTAAACTGACAACATCCTTGCATGGTATCCTTAAGCTCTGGAAGCAGATAAAGAACTCGCCTAAAAGGTCAGTGAATAATTCCCTGTCCACTCCCATTCACTCACTGGCATGTCTCAAGAAAACCATTAACAAGGTACTTTGGGCAAACGCTGCTTATTTGTCATCCAGCAACCTGACAGAGGACCAGCCTAGTTAGCTCACTCGGGTCAGAAAATATCCAGTCATCACTCGTTGCCTGTGTAACTGAAGAGCAACAGGTAAAAGACTGTTTCTCTAAGCTGATCATGGTACTCATGATGAGTATTGCAAAGATCCTACTTACAGTTCTTTTCCAGGAAGGAAAAGGAAGGCCTAGGCCCACAAAGTAAGTTATTTATGCTGAAATCCTAACAACATTTTCCTGGAAGTAAACTCTACCGAATAAAGTGGAACTTATTTCTGAGTAAACCTGGTTCTGCTTGCTCTCTTAATGTGTAGAACTCATGTCATTAAAGTTCCTGATATAAAAGATTAGTGGGATCAATGGGCTTAGAAGGGTATGGTTTTGTTTAGGATTGCACTGTAAAACAGTTAAGAAACAAAATAAAACCTTTCAAGTCCTCAGTGGTTTGATCATCAACTACCAAAGTCAGAAGCTATTTGAAATGGAACCACCTTTGATTTCCTTCAGACAGTGACATTCCTCCCAAATGATCCTGTGAAAGAAGATAGGTGTAATTGGAATGTTTGGCCTCAATCCGGTTTGAATGTGCTCAGCTCCAAAGGATCCAGTTTTGCTATCACTATAAAATGGTGAAATTAGATTTTCTCCTCCATTGTAAAGCTCTGCAGGAAAAAAAAACACCTACCGTATGCATTATCCATTGGCAAATCCGTGATGACTTTCCAATCAGAAATTAGTATCCTCCTCTCTAGAAAAGTTAGATGAATAACCATTTACGACAGACACAACTTTACATATGTTCCCATGGGATCTCTTTCAAGTGGGATCCTTTTTTCGATAAAGTTTTATTATGGTCTGTAGTTTAGTTTTACGTTTTACCTGCTGACACTGCTTTTAATTGGTTTCAGTTCAACTTTTTTTCTGCTGTATTGTTTTGATTATAAAGTGTAACCTGCCTTGTGCATGTTTACACAGAAAGTGCAGGATAGAAATATTTTAAATACATAAATAAATTGTTTACTTCTTTTTCTGCCACTGATGTAGGGCTGGCATATATGTAGAGTAGTGGTATCAGTCTAGCACTGAAGAGGCCCAGGTTTAAGCCCTAACTCATCCATGAAGCTCACCAGGTGAACTTGGGCCAGTCACACCTTCTATCAGCCTTAACCTACCTCACAGGAGTATTGTGAGGAAAGGAGAAGCTCACTGGAGCAAAAATATAACCGACAGACAGAAAGTCCATGTTTATCCATCACTATTTAGGGGGATAAGAAGGAGATTGAGACTGGGAAGGGTAGCCATGAAGGAGCTAGAAAAGATTCTGAAGTGTAAGGATGTGTCACTGCCACTAGCCACCAAGAGTAAGTTAATTCAAGCCATTGTATTCCCTATTACTATGTATGGGTGAGAAAGCTGGACATTGAAGAAAGCTGATAGGAAGACAATGTAACTCCCCAATTTAACTGCTTTCCTTTTTTTTCTGTATCCCTAAAAAACTTCATAACATATTTATTTTTTTTAAAGGAGAAAGTAGATTCCTTTGAAATGTGGTGTTGGAGGAGAGTGTTACGGATACTGTGGACAGCCAAAAAAACAAATCAGTGGGTTATAGATCAAATGAAACCTGAACTGACCCTAGAAGTTAAAATGACTAAACTGAGGCTATCATATTTTGGTCACATCATGAGAAGACAAGAGTCACTGGAAAAGACAGTCATGCTAGGAAACGTTGAGGGCAGCAGGAAAAGAGGAAGACCCAACAAGAGTTGGATTGACTCAGTAAAGGAAGCCGCAGCCCTCAGTTTGCAAGATCTGAGCAAGGCTGTCAAAGATAGGACATTTTGGAGGACATTGATTCATAGGGTAGCCATGAGTCAGAAGCAACTTGACGGCACTTAACACATACATAACACATTTAGGGGTTGGATACCTGCTGCTGCAGTGTGTAAATACAACATTATGCCAATGCAGTAACTATTTAAAGACACATATGAAAAGGATCCTCGTGTATAAAAATAATCCTAGGAGATACTGCAGCTTGAACCAGTAGCTATGAAAGGCTAAAAGGAAGAGCTCAATTTTCATGATGCAATAGCTGGGCAAAATGTTTAAGAAATAGTTAACATTTTCTTCTCTCAAAGAAGCAAATACATCCCACTACCAAAAGTAGGGCACTGCTGGATCAGACCATCAAACACAAAGAAAATCCTGCAATTTATCTGCAGCTAGCTTCCTGGATAAAGGGAACAGACAATGCATGCAAGGAACCCATAGCATGAAGAAGCGTTCCTGTGGATGTAGTCCGCACAATTAGCCCCACTGAACTCAAGGAGACTTTGCACAGGATTGAGACCTACAGCTTTAGTCCCTTTTCCACCCCATCAGTCCCGTCCCTTGTGGTTTGTTCATTCTGCACAGAGGGTTACATCTGCAAGGAACCACTCCTGGCTCAAGGTGCCCCTTTGAACTTGGGTGGGCCTGATTTTCAGAGAGGAAGCTGCCACACCTTCTCTAGCTGAAGCTAGGGAATGATGCAGGTGTTAGCTTCTCAGTATCCTAGAAACAGTGCCTTTCATCATTAGAAGCCCCTTCCAGGTACGCAGCTGGATATATCAGTGCCGTTTCCTTGTTTTCTCCCAAACCCCTGGTCAGGGCAACTCCCTCTACAATAGCCGTAGCTTATCCTTCTCCACATGCACCTCTCACTGCCAGCCAGGAGCCAAATATCATCAAAACGTGTGTCAGGACCAGGAATGTCACAATACAATTAACATTTAAAAACCTGGCTCATCCCAGCCAACACTGCACGGCTGAATGACACCGTGCCTCCGCAGCAGAGACCTGTGTATGGCAGTCAAGGAGAGAACGGTGCTCAGTTTAAAGAGTGGCTGGCGGGGGTGGGGACGACGACAAGATTGGTTGTACGGCACTAACAATGGAGTGCATTTGCTTCATTAGGGCCAACTCAAGCAATTTGAGTGGCAATGGCTTAAGATCCCATTTGTCCTTCACTCTGCTCACTCTGCTTGTTTCCTCTGCCGTTTGCAGCAAACTGTAGACATTTGTCAAAGAATGCAAAAAAAATGCTTGCTGAAGAAGGCTATGGGGAATCTGATTTTTCAGACAGCCGATCATCGGGGGGAAAGGGGGGCCAAGATGAAATACGCAAAGATAATTCAGTCCTGTCAGCAAATGGCTTGCCATAAGCAGCACATAATGCAATATTTATCATTTGCTGAAACAGATACAGCTTCATCATAGACAAACAAGAGAGATTTGAACAAATCACCTCTTGCCCCTGTCTTACAAAGAAGGGGAACAGTCACTGGAAGACAAGATGGTTTTTGGTGGGGCTTTAAAAACCCTAGAAATAGCTTCCCAGCACTGCTAAATACAATATCAAAATTTATATTCAGTAACTGAGTGACACCAAGTCAGTCAAGATATGGAATTTGTTTTACTGTTTCCAGTTAATTATATTGGATTAGACCTTTTATCTGGATATCAGTCTGTACCAGTGCACAATTTTGACACCCTTATTATCATTGGGTGACACTCATATGCTGGGCTAAAACACAAGGATCCTGAGTGCCATGAGGGGAGCAATGCTTGTGAACAAGACATTTTCATCTCCCCTTTTCCCACTATAGTCCATGGATCAACACTCAGAATTTGCTCCTAGGAGTCACAGGACCCTCACAAACTGCCTGAGAGAAGAGAATGGGGCTCCAGAGGGAGGGGGAAATAAAAGAAAAACCAACCTTCTGTTCTGCCAATGGAAGTTCTGCTAGTGTAGGTGGAAGAATAGTGTATTTTGATGCAACTCAGAGTGTGGACACCATTTGGTCCACTTGTAACATTTGCAATTAGAACATGAGTCCTGAATCTTCAGATCACAGAACTGAAGTAACCCATGTAAACAGAACTATTAGCCTGATGCAGACCATCTAATATTTAAAGCATAGTTGTCCAAATTTATCTGGAACATTTTTATGGTAAAAGAGCCCAGAACACCCTCCCACCCCCCAATATATAACCTAAATCTTCCTCTTTGTAATTTAAACCTATTGAGCAAGATCTGGCAAAAGTCATGTGCTATTAAATGATTCCAGTGGGAAAGAGTTGCACGTGTACAGCCTTCCTGCTGAAATCAGAGGCATTCTCCCTCTAAGTACCCAGGTGCTGGAGACAAAGAACAGACAGTGGTCAAATCTTTCTTGCAGGTCATCCCCACCCCCAAGCAACAGGGTAACCACTGGTTGGAATCAAAATACTTGACTGGATAGTCTTTGGCTTGATACAGAAGGTGATTTTTATATTTCTATGTTCTCTAAAGGAACAAAAATGAGCCTAATGTTAGCTAGATCATTCCCATCATTTCTTGTTTGTAACTCCCAATTCTTGCCCTCTGCACTGCACGACACACCTACCCATGCAGATGTCTCAGCTCCTGCAGGCAGCTTTGCAGTTGATTGCCACTAATCACCAACCAAGAGGCCACTCAGCACAAGGATGGATGGTAAAACCCAGCTAAAGACATGTTACTAGTAATGCTATTGCCCACTTGTTTAGTGGCAGTGACACTTAGAAGAGATGGCTTAGCCCAGATTGCCTGCAAACTAACAGAGATGGAAATGAATCCAGGACTAACAGGAGAGTAGGTAAGACAAAAGAGACCAATAGTTGTCAAACAGAGGCTCACTGGAAGCTTCTCAGGGATTCGCCAATAAGAAGATCTGTCATGGCAGACAAGGTTCCCAGTATGATAACTTGTTGCCACCTCTGCAAATCACCATTCCCTAAAACATACAGCCACAGAAAAGCATCAGATGCATTCTAGGCCATGCCCTGTTCACATAGGTTGATAGCAAGTCCCAAGAGGCTGAGCCAGGACACCATTCAAACATAGTATGCACCTTAGGATTTTTCCTAGCATCCTCAGCAACAAGCAGGAATTCCATCACCAGAAGTGTAGAAGTTCTTAGGAAGTCAGTGTGGTGCAGTAATTAGGCAGGACTGGGGTCGACCGTAAGCCAGTCAGTATCACACAGCCCAACTAATTTTACAGATTAATTTATATCGCAGCAAGGGTAAAAATAGGGGGTAGGTTGAGATTTAAAACAAAATAAATACATGTCTTGGTCAAAAGTTTGATATTAAAAAATGTTCCCTGGAAACAGAACACTTGTAAATGACTGGGATATTCCAGCTCTTCCTCCAGTGCATATACCCTTCTTGATGTAAAGTGAAAGAGTTTCTATTGCTTACTTCAAATCAATACTGGCCAATGGCTCTTGCTCATAGAGCATCATTTGCCAAAACTCCCTCCAGTCAATTACTTGTCTTTGCCTTACTGTGTGCAGATTTCCTGCCAGAAACTCTTTAGTCTCTTTTTTAGAAAACAGACATACCTCTATTAGCCATATTCTTAAAAACTCCAGGTTGCTGGCCTTACTCCAGCCATGAAGGTCATTTTGTCCATTGCCAGCTGGCGAGGTCTTCATAAAGAATAAACATTCAAATTGCATCTTCTGAACTGGAATGTCTTTTTACCTTTCTCGATGAACAAAATGAGCAAACTTTCATTTGGGATTAAGGGGTACACTGCCACAAAATCCTGCACTGGTTGTCTAGGAATCTGCTTTCCTTGGCAGAATGCATTTTAACAAAGTTTGATCCAATATACGGGGGATTTGTTCTTGGTTAGAGAAAAGGTGCTGGGGATGGATGCCTTTCACACATGAAGCTGAATTAGCAATGACGTCATAATGAGCTGCAACGTCTCCAAAGCTAAAGGCATAAAGAAGTAAGGCATAAAGAAAAAACTGGGAAATGGATAAATGCACCAAAACGAAACTAAAGTATTTTTGTGGCACCCTGTTTCTCTATCAGTACCCACCCCCTAAAAAAAAAACTTTATAAGAATCACATCTTCAAGACACCAAGAAAATTATACCTAAGGAATGGGAAGAACTGGCATTGTTCTGTTCAAAGCCCATGTTGCACAACAATGAAGAAGCAGGCATCAAAGGACCTCTTCCCAAAGAGGGAAAAAACTGTAGAAGGGGGGAGGAGACTCTTCTATTCTATTCTCCATTTAATAGAGAAAATAAAAAAGAGAATAGATCTTCCGCTATTATAAACCACTAAAGCTGTAACAGCTTACACCTCCAGAAGGCATAATAAAGTCTTCCAGCAAGATCTTCAGCTGACATACATCAACGCACAGAAGTCCATCGGTGTAATATATCCCCATTGCCAAAGCATCCTATCTATTACATTCCTGTGTATTCAGTCTCCCAGTGTACAGACAGATACAGATAAAGTGCAGACAGCACAAGAGTTGTATGTGCATCAGTGTAACTTCCTCTAATATTTTTTGGAGCTGTATGGCCCAGCATTGGGGAGGAGGGGTGCAGACTTAGGTTGAGTTGAAATACATATTTATCACGGTAGAAAGTGGTGGAACGTGCCATCAAGTCACAGCTGACTTATGGTGACTCCATAGGGTTTTCAAGGCAAGAGACATTCAGAGGTGGTTTGCCCTTACCTGGCTCTGAGTTGCGACCCTGGAATTACTTGGTGGTCTCCCAACCAAATATAAATCAGGGCTGGCCCTGCTTAGCTTCCAAGATCTGATGAGATCAGGCTAGCCTGGGCCATCACAGTGGTAGCATAATCAAAAGATGGTTTGCATGGGTGAAACAGTCGTTACAGATAAAAAAAACCAGCAAATTTTCATATCATTTCACGTCACACAGAGGAATGATGGAAGAACCTGGGAAGAACCTTTTAACTGAAATACAATATTGGGTAGTTGCCAAGTTGACAGAGGAGGTACTTAACCCTTTCCCCACAGGTCAGTTTTCTAATCAAACCCTCCCCAGCCCAGCTGCTTTCTAACCTCCAGAGGAAAATACAGGAATTCTGTTCCTGAACTGGTGGCCAGGTGAGGCTTACTTTCACGGAAAAACAGATGCTCTATCAGACTTGCTGGGAAAAGCAGCTAGGGTAGATTTAACAATTAATACACTGGTCCAGTTAAATGTCCTTGATACATGCTTGTGCTTTATACTGATGGCTTAAAGAAGTTGATAGCGCATTTTAAATACATTACACTATATGGCAGAAACCCAACTTGGTGGTTCTGATACTATCAAACTTCTCTCCTGGAAAGTGTAGATTGTTAAAGGCGATCACTTGCAACATTGCATTAATTATCAATGGGGTTTCCTCTTTAAATTGATTCTGGGGTTTTCCTACTAATGAGAAAGAGTGTTTGTTCCTGGAGGGATGTTTGTTCTTGGGGGGAAATAATGTTATGAAAGAGAATGTTTGGTGGAAATGCCTTTTTTTACAGGTACTTGGAATAGTTACTTTCCACTAGAACATAATGCATTTCTCTAATTTCTTTTAGAATGTGAATTCTCCGGGTTTCTATATCTGCACTAATACTGACATTTTAGTTTAAATGCCGTTGGATAAAATGTTGTGATAAGCCCGAGCACTTCTATTTTTGTTTTTGTCTTTTACATTTTAAACTAATAAAAATAAACATCTCAGTTCCTTTGACTTCCACAGAAGCACTAGATCTTTGTTCCAAGACATGGGGCTGTTTCATCAGTATATTCACCTGCTGCAAAGTGAATCCTTCCAATTCGGCCACTTTGCACTTCCTTTGGTGAAAGGAAGGGAGCAGATGTCAGAGGAAAAGATAAGGCTGAGTCAACCAGGCTGAAGGTCTCTTATGCACATCTGAATGGTGATATAATTTGCCTGCATTACATGTCCTATACTGGGAGTACCAGTCCAGTTGCCTCAGCATATGGGGACAAATTTACCCTATCCACCACCTCAAGTAGCAGGAGATCACAGGAAAAATGGCTACAGACAACTGTGGCCAAAGCTGAGAATTAACAGAAGGAAAGGGGTTGCTCATTTTTAGGCTCCCTATCCAAAATGGCACATTTTGCAGCCAAAAATTAGCAAAAAAGAAATAAGCTTTGGCCACAGTTGTTTGTCACCACTTGTCCTGTGAAAATATTGACAAAATGGGCCACATGTGTTGTCTTGGAACAAAATTTCATCTATCTTTTATCTAACACAAAAATGCTGGGTTTTATTGTGGAGCTTGGTTTGCAACAGGAGAGTCTAATCTCAGTCATTCAGACAGGGAATATGTCTGGGGATGATTGCATCACTGAAATGTCACTTACAGGAAACCAGAAGAAGCTGGTGACTAGGGGACGTAACCCGAAATGTATGAGACCAGGGACCAATTCTTTGGCTCTGGCTAAAGCTTCCTATGCTTGATTGTTCAAACACAACTTTAAGCAAAAGGCCCAGTGAGTCTACTTGAAGTCTGAACCGTCAACTGGACACCTCGTGCAAATCCAGTGACATTTCAGTGGTGCAATCATCCCCACATACATTCTCTGCCTGAATGACTGAAATTCGACTCTCTGGTTGCAAACCAATATCTACAATAAAACCCAACATTTTGTGTTAGAGAAAGTTTTAACAGGATGTTATGTATTACTATGCTATTGTTTTTAAATCAAATGTGTACTATTGTTACTGTGAAAGTTGTGAACCACCTCAAGCCTGGCCTCAGTCGGGGAGAGGCAGGATACAAATATAGTAGTAGTAGTAGTAGTAGTAGCAGCAGCAGCAGCAGCAGAAGTCAAGGAAAATATTCCACAACAAACTTTTTTTAATGTCACAATCTTATAAATTTGCCACTTGCCTGAGTAAAGAGGCAATTGCTTTCAAATAAACCACCCTATGGCTAGAGTTGCCAGGTCCCTCTTCACCACTGACAGGAGGTTTTAGGGGCGGAGCCTGAGGAGGGCGGGGTTTGGGGAGGGGAGGGACTTCAGTGCCATAGAGTCCAATTGCTGAAGCGGCCATTTTCTCCAGGTGAACTGGTCTCTATCGGCTGGAGATCAGTTGCAGTAGCAGGAGATCTCCAGCTAGTACCTGGAGGTTGCCAACCCTACCTATGGCAAGTTTCCTGTTGCCCTTCTATGAGTATCGCATTCCCTCTGTTTACACAACACTATAATAGCTGGATGCATGGGGCCACCAGGAGCTACTAAAAGCAGCTCTTCAGTATTCCAAGAGAGGCAGCTTTCTGTTCAGCTCAGGTGGTCTCTCAACCTCCTAGCATCAAACCTGAGGGCCAAACTATGTAATACACCTAGCATGGGTCACAGGTGCATGATCAGACTTGCACTCCAATGTGAATCAGGGGAACTCTCCTTAAAAAGCACTTGTTCACTCAGCCCTGTGAAAGGGGAGAAGCCGCTTCTGGGTTCCCTCCCACCCAGCTTTCACCAGCGGAAAGGGCAGCAGGGGGCTTTTCACCCCTTTTCTCTGGCTTCATGTGCCACCCTTTCTGCTGGCAAAAGCAGGGTGGGAACGAAACTGGAAGCGCCTTCTCCCCCTTTGCAGCGACAAGCTAACGAGGCCTTTTAAAGGTGACTTCCCCCCATGTACATCTGACTTTGAGTCCGATCATGCACCCAGGACCTAAAATGTTTTGGGCATATTGGGTAGTTACAACATTAGAAACACTTTAATCCGAAGAGAGGGAGAAGCAGAGCAGAGCACTGCATTCAGCTCCCACAGGGCTTATGATCAACACAGAGATTTTAGAAATAAAACATCTCCCAGAAGCAAACAAGGAAGTGGTGGCTATGAGGTGAGGAAGGAGCAGCAGCCCAGGTGAGTGGAACAGGGTGTGGGCAACTTGCCCCCTTAAATCATTATTTGCAGGAGCTCAATATGGGGAGTTTTTACACACACACACAAACCTCCTACACGCCAGCAGCTGCTGGTTTCCAATAATAGGCATGAGATTTCAGTGAGTCAAAATGGGAAAGAGTGCTTCCCCGGAAGAAGTCAGATGCTGCTTGTCAGGCCTTTTATACTGTAAATCACACACCACCTCATTATACGTCTCCTGCCTCCTTGCCTACTACTGTGCTCTGTGAAAAGACATAGAGATGCGTAAGAAGGAATTAACAACACAGAGGGGTGACATGACAGTCTCCTATTAGGCTGAAACACCTTCTGTTCGAGCCATGCTAGTTGCAAACGGCTATGCAAGCATTCCGCCAAGCAAGCAAGAGGGGGCCAAGCAGAGAACCCCTGGGAGGTTTTATTTTCCTTGACTCTGTGGCTTATGTTACTTTGCAATATCTGAATGCTGCCAAAGCTCATTGGAGCTTGCTGTGCACAGATTTCTTTGGTAGACTGAAGCGCCGTCTAGTGCTGGAGCGCGGCCTGCATAGATGGCTGGCTCGCTCGAGTGAGCACAAAGCCCGCGGCACGGACAGTCCGAGAGGCTCTAGGCACACACGGGCGATCCGTCGCAGCTGTCCCTCCTGCAAAAGTTTCCACGCCGAGAAAAGAATCTGAAGAAACACTGATGCATAATCTATACTTCCTGAAGCCGGAACAGGGAACTAATTCATTTCTGTCACAGGAGCAACAGCAGGAAAGATGGAATAGAAAGTTATAGCTTCCTGAGGGGCATAAAAAAAATCAAAAGCCACATGGCAGTGGTGAAAATACCAAAGGGGGAAAAAAAGCACAGGCATTGCAGTGAAAGGTCCTTTGCTTATTTATTTGTTCATGTGTGCGTTATATTCAGAGACCCAGGAGCACACATGCTTCTTTTACTAGAGACACACAGGGGTATTCTTCATGGATATTTGCTGCTGTTTCGACGCTGTTTTGCATCGGAGGCAAATTTTGGTTATTCACTGCAGAGCCGTGTTTTCCCCCACTGAGCAAAATAAGCCGGTTTAAAAGAGAGGCAATCCAAACCACTTCTGAGCCGTACTTTCCAGTAAAAGAGCATTTTGTTGCTCGGATGCCCATGAAGAAATGTTTGCTTCGCTCCCCGGGACGTCTCCTTTCTCCTCCTCCAAGAACGGTGATTGGCTGGGGGAGTTGCCACTCTAACAGCATCGCACCGGCAGGAGGGAGACCCAAAGCAGACCGGCTGCCCTTCTTCAGAAGGGTGATGGGGGTTTTGGCTTGGATTTGCCGCTCTTAGGATGCCCCTCCCCAACACACTCACACATAGGATCGCACCGGCAGGAGGGAGACCCAGAGCAGACTGGCTGCCTCTCTTCAGAAGGGTGACGGGAGTTTTGGCTTTGATTTACTGCTCTCATGGTCCCCCCCCCACACACACAAACACATAGGATCACACCGGCTGGAGGGAGACCCAGGGCAGACTGGGTGCCCCTCTTCAGAAGGGTGACGGGAGTTTTGGCTTGGATTTACTGCTCTCATGGTCCCCCCACACACACACATAGGATCACACCGGCTGGAGGGAGACCCAGAGCAGACTGGCTGCCCCTCTTCAGAAGGGTGACGGGAGTTTTGGCTTGGATTTACTGCTCTCGGGATGCCCCCCCCCAAACACACACACACAGGATCATGGCAAGAGTGGGCGGGATTAGGCGGATTTGGAGCGGTAAGTCATGAGCGGCAGCAGACGTAAGCAGCGCAGAGAAGTGCGCTGTTTCTCCCGTGAAAAATTGGGATGGGGGGTGAATCTGCACTGCCATGAAAAAGCTATTTAAATCAGTTTATTATTTGCTCCGATTCGAAACTGAAGCAAAATCCACCATGAAGAATACCCCACAGTGTAGGGGGAAAATGCAGTTGTGTCAGAGATGCTCCATATGGAAATTACTGTCCTCAGAAAACCTCAACGGAAGATAGTAAAAGCAGCAACTGCAATGGAAAGAATGAATGGGGGAGTTTTCAGGACATACACAAAAATACTTCAGGGTTACAGGTAAGCCCTAGGTCACAAAAGTGCCTATGATCAAGGGAATCAGAGGAAACCAAGACAGAACAGAACTCAGGACCTCCCAGCTATCATTCTATAACACACTAGCACGGTCAGGAAGCAGAATCCTGGGTCAGGCTATGCAGAAAATGAGGCTACAAAGACTTTATTCCCAGATATTGAGGTTACCAGGAGTGGGAAGCAAATGTAGCCTCCATGAGTGTGAAAATTTTATTGCTATTTGCTTTTGAGAGCAAAGGACTGACTTTGGGGTGCTGCTACAGTTAAGTGTACAAACCTGCCCTCCGCTTCCGACACTGTATGGCCCAGCCCTCACTGACAGGGATCCTACAAGGGCAAGACTGCAACTTATCTTCGTTGACAAGAGTTGCCCTGCACTTTTCAAGGGTTTTCAGTATCTAAGAGCAACTACACGGGGCCCACACACTTCCCACCTTTCTTAAAGACAAGCATTTTCCTGAATTAGTCTCCCTCCCCCCTTTATCCCTGAGAGAGACCACGCATCTTCCATCATCTCAGCAGCAGGATTTTATTCTGACCAATTGTCAATTTACATTGTCGAAGGCTTTCAAGGTCAGAGTTCATTGGTTCTTGTAGGTTATCCGGGCTGTGTGACCGTGGTCTTGGTATTTTCTTTCCTGACGTTTCGCCAGCAGCTGTGGCAGGCATCTTCAGAGGAGTAACACTGAAGGACAGTGTCTCTCAGTGTCTCTCAGTGTCAAGTGTGTAGGAAGAGTAATATATATAGTCAGAAAGGGGTTGGGTTTGAGCTGAGTTATTGTCCTGCAAAAGTATCAAAGGTAATGTGCTGATCATTGTCCTGTAAGTATCAAGATAATGTGATAATTAGGGTGTGGTATGTTAATATGGAACCATTGTATCCTGAAGTGATCTGTTAACATGTGGAACCCAAAGCTAATCTGCATGGCTATTATGGACTGTAGACTTTGTTAGTCTGGAGTTTTCTTCCTGTCCTGAAAAACTCCAGACTAACAAAGACTACAGTCCACAATAGCCATGCAGATTAGCTTTGTGCTCCACATGTTAACAGATCACTTCAGGATAAAATGGTTCCACATTAACATACCACACCCTAATTAGCACATTACCTTGATACTTACAGGACAATGATCAGCACATTACCTTTGATACTTCTGCAGGACAACGACTCAGCTCAAACCCAACCCCCTTCTGACTATATATATTACTCTTCCAACACACTTTGACACTGAGAGACACTGTCCTTCAGTGTTACTCCTCTGAAGATGCCTGCCACAGCTGCTGGCGAAACGTCAGGAAAGAAAATACCAAGACCATGGTCACACAGCCCGGATAACCTACAAGAACCGATGTCAATTTACCATCTGCATTTGAGCTGATTTTCATGTATTGTGGTGTGAATGCCAATAGCTGCATTTATTTTAAAAGACAGAATAATCACAGAGGGTTTCCTTGCATTCTCCTATTATCTGGAAGTGCACAGCTAAAAAGAAAGCCGCAAATTGTGTCTTTTCTCCAACACCTCCCCCTAGTGTCAAAATTGCAGGTTAAAAAGAAACAAATTATCTGCAGCATTCCTCAAAGGCTCAGAAGAGGTTTGAGTCCATCCATAAAATGCAATTTCCAGGTTGATCCAGCCTTAGTTTGCTTTCAGCCATACAAAGAAAGGAGAGGGCATTTGGACCTTTAGCCTCCACTTGGTTTTGCTATTTGTCCCACTTTGTTATTAACATTTTAGAGAAATGTGTCTCTGTTAAAAACATATTTTTGCTAGACATAATCACTACTCACATGGGAACCACTTTTGTATGAGACAGTCCCATAGACTGTCACCTTGCGTTCTATGACTATCACATAGGGTTGCCAACCTCCAGGTACTAGCTGGAGATCTCCTGCTATTACAACTGATCTCCAACCGATAGAGATCAGTTCACTTGGAGAAAATGGCCACTTTGGCAACTGGACTCTATGGCATTGAAGTCCCTCCCCAAACCCCACTCTCTTCAGGCTCCACCCAAAAAACCTCCCACCAGTGGTGAAGAGGGACCTGGCAACCCAGGTGATTCATTTTCATTTGATATAATGCCATTTATGAAAGAGTTTTCCTATACATGATTGCACATGTCACCTCCCTTTCTGCTACAATGTTCTCTCCCTTTGTAACCCCTTTCCTTCATTATGGCATGCCATGGCTCAGAAAGTTTTTGTTGCCTTAGATAGGTTTTTTTTAAAATTTGCATTGTTTTCCAGTTGCGTAATCCTTGTCCTACTGTGTTGTTTATTAGAGTTCTTTGCTGTCTGGTTGAATTACTTTTCATATTTTGTAACTCATTTTTAGTCTCCATGAGAAAGGTGGGTATAAATGAATAATAAGTTAAACAATAACAACAATAATGACATTGTTAACATGGTTTAGTTACCCAAAGGTCTCATCCTTATGTGGGGTTAGCTTTGCCCGGCTGCTATCTGAAGAGAACATTGCCCGGCTGCTGTCTGAAGAGAACAAAGAGATCACTCTCTTTCTAAAAGCACAAATGGGCACTATTATGACATCAAAAGTGGCAGAAACTATTGGGAGAAGACGGCAATCCCCCAGGACTCTCTGCTGCTGACCTAAAAGTCATCATCCTTCATGGTCATCAAATAAAACAAACTTTAAAGGAGGTTCAAGTATGAAAAGTCTAGTCCAAGGAAACTTGTGCCATAGTGTATCTATTTGTCTTTAGGAGGCTTCAAGTCCCTTTGTTGTTTTTGCTGCAAACACATACAGCTGCCCCCACTGGAATTTGAAGAAGAGTTGGTTTTTATATGCTGACTTTCTCTACCACTTAAGGAAGAATCAAACCGGCTTACAATCACCTTCCCTATTCCTCCCCACAACAGACACCCTGTGAGGTAGGTGGGGCTGAGAGAGTATGACTAGCCCAAGGTCACCCAGCTGGCTTCATGTATAGCAGTGGGGAAACAAATCCAGTTCACCAGATTAGCCTCCGCCGCTCATGTGGAGGAGTGAGGAATCAAACCCAGTTCTCTAGATCAGAGTCCACTGCTCCAAACCACTGCTCTTAACCACTACACCACACTGGCTGTCACATCATCCGAAGTTCCCATCACAGTACATTACAGGAATATGCCGGCCATTGGCCATAACAAATAAACAAACAAACATTACAGGAAGCTGTAGCAAGTCACCCATGCACATCAGGATGAGTCCAAAGAATTTGTCAATAGTCATTTATTGACTTCAATGGTAACGGAGTCCTAGCAGTTGTTTGCATGTATATCACCACCACCCATGTGAAAGAATTCCTTCATTTTACATATGAGCTCAGGAAGATGGTAATGGCTTGAATCCACTCACAGAATGTAGCTTTGGAATTGGGTTTTTCTACTTCTTCTTCCTGCTACAGCCCACTGAGACCTCCAAACGTTTGGTGTGGGGAATCAGCAGAACTTCGAGAGTAGTATGGGGGGGGAAGTGAAGCTCTGTAGTGGGAGGGGGAAGTTGGTCAAAATTACTATCCCTTCTTCCAGAGGCAGAAGGACGATAAGTTTTTTAAAAACTGCACAGTTGGATGCAAGCCAAAATTTTAAGCTCATGGAGAAAATAACTAGACCAAATGCCCAGGCCAAAACCATATTATATATTTTGGTGCAAGGCCAGCCATTCTTCCCTAAATCCCCCTTCCTCTCTGTAGCTAAGATGGAATGGCTTGTCTGTGTAATGAAACCCCACGAGTACAGTTGCCAGGTCCCTCTTCACCACAGGCAGGAGGTTTTTGAGGTGGAGCCTGAGGAGGGTGGGGTTTGGGGAGGGACTTCAATGCCATAGAGTCCACTTGCCAAAGTGGCCATTTTCTCCAGGTGAACTGATCTCTATCGGCTGGAGACCAGTTGAAATAGCAGGAGATCTCCAGCTAGTACCTGGAGGTTGGCAACCCTACCCACGAGGATGCCACTGGCAGGCAGGCTTCACAAAGCATCCTAGAAAGCTTTATGAAGCAGAACATGCAGGCTGTGGGGAGACTAATACCCAGACCATTCAGCAAAATGACCTGGGTATTGGTCTCAGGTGTGGGGGTTAACCCCAACCTTCCTACTGGAATTAAAACAAAGGGACTACTGAACCTACCTGCTATCCTTGGTTCTGTTCCTAGCCATCAGTAATTGAGCAAGAAGGACTGAATTCTGAAACATGTCACTCCAGTCATAAGGTTATCTCAGGGTGGCACGGGAGCATATCTAGCTACCTAATGCGTTTTTGTTTAATTTCTCTTTTGCTTATGTGGATTTCTGCCTGAGTCCCCACTGGCTCTCAAGTTAGATCAGGACTTTTCCAAACCTGTCCACCACCACCCCTTTATCCTTCCTTCTTTTGTCTGTACATAAATAAACATAATCTGCTTTGAAATAAGTGTTCCTGTGTTTTCCTTTTGAGCTCAGCATATGTCAGAAGAATTCTCAGCCCAGCTACTACTCAAAAGGAAAGAAGGGGTTAACCCTCCATCCCGAGCTGGTTTGTCCCTCTCCCACCCCCTCCAGTAAGAGGCCCACACTGGGTATGTCTGAGTTCATAATGGAGAGAACAGGTGTCAACAGAAGTAGCTGGACTGATTAAAAGCTTGGCTGGTGGCAGCAGCATCTGCCTTTTACCCCCTTGGTTGTTGGGGGTCCCCTGTTCAGATTTCCTCCTGCACCTCAACCTGAGGGCAAACCACCTCCCCCAGACTACTACATATGTATTTATTCCCACTTTTGACCTAGCTCAGACCCTCAAGGCAGCTTCCTACACACATAAGCTGCCTTGATCCAAGAGGGAAGGTGAGGAATACATATTTTAATAAATAAAATAATTAAAAATTAACATCCCATAAAAACAAATCATGGAAATAACGAGCACAAATACAATTTGAAATGCTGCACAGTAATAATCCCCATCAAATTTATTTATTTGGTTGTTTGTTTGTTTATTCATGTAATGTTGCCTTTTAATTCTGCAAGTACGGTATGTTAAATCCTCAAGCATCACAAAGCCAAAAATATCCAGGAAATATTTTACCACGTCAAGAGCCTGTAGTGATGGGACAAGTGCTCAATTTATAATGGCAGCTTTTTCATATCAAACACAGGCTGTAAGCTCATGCACATTGTGTATGGAGGGGTGCTTACATCTTGGTTAGAACTCTTTGTCATTCACAGTGTCATCTGCTCAGCATTTATTACCCATGCAATCCATAACATGTCGGATACCACATTATTAAAGAACCAGCATAACTGCATGTAGCGATCATTTGAGGAAGATGAATAATACATTTATAAATGATGTTGTCTCCAACTGAAGTGTAACCTCAACAGCAGGAGGAGAAGGGGGGAAGAGAGACAGAAGAAAAATTCATTGTTTGGGGGGGGGACTTAGATCAAATTGTATGGAGGACATGGCAATATCGCCTAAACAAGGAGCCCCAAGTCATTCTCTTCCCCTCTCCCTCAAGCTGAACACAGATTACCCAAATTGTGGTATCATCATACTATGCCCTGTCATTGCCAGCAACCAATGATACAGAGCAAGGCAGGGAAACACATGCTATCACTTCAGAAAATGTTGCTGTAGATTTGGGGAGAAAAACTGATAGTAGGATGCAACTTACAGAAACATCCTTGCAGAGGGCTGCCAACCTCCAGGTGCTGGCTGGAGATTTCCTGGGATTACAACTGATCTCCAGGTGCAGAGATCAGTTCACCTGGAGAAAAATGGCCGCTTTGGTGGGTGGACTCTATGGCATTATACCCCACTGAAGTCCCTCCCCCAAACCCCACTCTCCTAAGACCCCCCAAAATCTCCTGATATTTCCCAACCTGGAGCTGGCAACCCTATCCTTGCATCACCTGTACCATGTAGCTCCCCCCACCCGCCACTGGCTAACATGAATCTTAAATACATGGAGAACAAGATTGCTTTCTTCTTTGACAAGAGGTCCTCACTATAAGTCATTCTGCAAGCTTGGAGCGGAGACAGAGCAATATAGAGGTTCTCACCAGGATCGTTCAGGAACTGGTTTCCCAATAACATGGGAAATGGCATGCCACTGGTAACATTTTCATTTCACAACAAGTTGGAAAATAAGATTTAGGAAGTTCCTTCTACGGAAACCAAAGAGACTCTGTGCTGCCCCAGAAAGCATGGTAGTATTTAAATGTTTGTATTCATACATGAATAGAGGACCATGGCAAATAGGGCTTTCTAGCAGAGAATGCATCCTGTATTGCACTGGCTATGTAAGAAGAAACTGGAGTTGCTTCTTTTCAAAAGAGAAAATGAAGAACTTCCTTCAAAGAACACAGAAGTGTTGTTGTTTTTCTTTCATCCATTATTCACTCTAGCAAAAACATTTTCTTGGATAAGAGAAGAAAGCATTTTATGTTGGAAATTTCCCAGTTACTCGTCACGTTTAAAGATCTTTGCCATAACAGATCCCAGTGCCATGTCTAGTCATTTGCTCCCTGAATAAGTTTCCCCATTTCTAAACAGATATTCCTTGGAAACCACCTCCATGGTGTGTTAAAAATTATTTTGAGGCCTTTCAGAGTACTGTTGATGACACTGAAATTCCTCACTAGTGAGATATATACAGTGAGGGGAAAAAGTATTTGATCCCCTGCTAAATTTGCCCGTTTGCCCTCTGACGAAGAAATGACCAGTCCATAATTTTAATGATAGGTTTGTTGTAGCTGTGAGAGACAGAATAACAACAGGAAAAACCCCAGAAACCCAGAAGACAAAAGTCAGAGATTGATGTGCATTATAATGATCCCCCATCAACCAGCCAGATCCTAACCCTAACCCTAACCATCAACCTCCCTCGGTCTGGGGCTCCATACAAGATCTCATCTCGTGGAGTTGCAATGATCATGAGAACGGTGATGAAGCAGCCCAGAACTACACGGGGGGGAACTTGTCAATGATCTCAGGGCAGCTGGGACCATAGTCACCATGAAAACAATTGGTAACACACTACGCCGTGAAGGACTGAGATCTTGCAGAGCCCGCAAGGTCCCCTTGCTCAACACAGCACATGTACAGGCCCGTCTGCAGTTTGCCAATGCACATCTGAATCACCCAGTTCTCCTCTTCATCACCGTTCTCATGATCATTGCAACTCCACGAGATTGTGAGGGTTCCCAACCTCCCTGTGTAAACTCCATAAAATCACTTGCTCAGACGGTCATGCAGAAACAAGGAACTTTATTGGAAGCTTCAGGTTAGTATAGGCCTTACAATGGCAAAGTTGCAAGTGCTAGCAATTTCACAAAGACAGAATTATAACCCCTACAGGGAAGCAGATGTCAAAAGCATGTTATGGGAATCTACGAGATAATTGTGCATGGTACAGGAACATCAAAGACCTCAGGAAGCTCGTTATTACTATCTACACACCAAGGCCATAGCTGGTGGGAGGGAGTCGGAGAGAGCAAGGGAGGAGGATGGTGGGAAGAGACATTCCAACCTGGGGCCTGCTGGACGCAGCGCCTGAACCAAGGAAAGGCAAAAGGCCTGGACTGCTTTTATGAGTCCAGGGGGGGGGGGGAGCACACAAAGCAAAAGTTTACAGACCCTTACAGAGATGAGATCTTGCATGGAGCCCCAGACCGAGGGGATCAAATACCCCCCAAATTTAGCAGGGGATCAAAAACTTTTTTCCCTCACTGTATGTTGAAGAAAAAACAGCAGTATTCCTGGCCTGATTTTGCTTTACTGTCTGAGGCTTCAGCGGCACAGGATCAGTAAAAACCAGTGATTGAAGCCACTCCCTCTGCCAGCCCTACTGCCCTTACTAAGTCTTGCAGTAAGCGAATATAATTAAAGTCTTGGTTAGACAACACATTTAATGCAAGTTGGATTGGTAAAAACCCCAACTTAACTCACATTTAGCATGTGACCCAGGACTCACCTTAAAAAATGGAGGGGGTAAATAGGGTTGCCAGGTCTCTCTTCGCCACTGGTGGGAGGTTTTTGGGGCAGAACCTGAGGAGGGTGGGGTTTGGGAAGCGGAGGGACTTCAATGCCATAGAAACCAATTCCCAAAGCAGCCATTTTCTCCAGATGAACCGATCTCTATCGGCTGAAGATCAGTTATAATAGCAGGAGATTTCCGGCTACCACCTGGAGGTTGGCAACCCTAGGGGTAAATCAGCTCCCAAGTGTGGTGTGACAGCTTCAGCAATTTCTCACTTCCACCCCACATGTTCTCACTAGAAGAAAATGGCCATGGGAGGCTGTTTGTCCCACTGCCAGTTCTGTGCATCTCCTGGACAGACATATGGGACAAACAGCAGTGGGGCAACAGCCCCAAGCCCATCCCTCGATGGCAATTTTCTTCTAGCAAAAGCATGTGGGGTGGAAGTGAGGGAATACTGAAGCCCCTCTTGCCTCTGCACTGCACTTGGGAGCAGATTTGGCCCACACACACACGATTTTTAAGGTGAGTCCCAAGTCACATGTCAAAAACAGGTTGGGTTGGAGTCACATGTTAAATGTTAGTTTGGTTGCGGGGTGGGGGATCAACTCATGTTTAACGTATCATCTAATCAGACCCATTCCAACTTTTCACATATTCTCTTGAAGCATGCCTTCATACTGAAACAATTACATTATTTAATGCTAAGTTCATTTAATGCTATGTTCATACCATTTTTTTCATACTGAAAAGATTACATTATTTAATGCTACGCTCATTTAATAACTGTAAAACTATTAAGATCGTTCACGCCTAGGTTGCACCTCTGTCGCAGCTGCAACCAGGGTAGATGCCCCTATATTCCCATCCTACTGGTCCATTCTCACATTAGCTGGGAGAGATGAGAAAAGGAGGATCAGGATGCAACTCAATACAGTTCTTTCCGGTGGGAAATATTGGAACAAGTGAAAAATGCAAGTTTGAATAGGCAACTGGGATTAGAACTACTGCATTCCTTGCTCTCCCCTCTCCCTTCTATACATCAATATTTTCCTCTCTTGTCTCTGAATAAGTACACACTATAGAACCATCAGCCTAAATCACAAAATAATATGACCTTTCATCTATGCATTGCCATTTATTTTCATCCCACTGTCTCCTTGTTTGGCAGGTAAATCAAATTGCTATGCACGCCAATGTTTTTAATAGCATATTCTACACCTCCTTAGGAATAAGTTATATTAAAAAGGTCTAGGTTGGTGCTAGCCAATCAGAATATGTGTGCAAATCCCAGTTCGTATTTTGGTCAAATGTATGTGGTCTCTTGTCTCACTCTAGTGGCTGAATCTGGTAGCAGACAGACAGCTCAAGAAATCCGTCCTTCACTCCATTTATTAAGCCATTAGTATTACACTCTGTCTGACTAGATGCCCACCCTTCCATTGTTTCAAGTCATGCTTAAATGCAAGTGTTAAACAAATCAAACTATTAACCTCTCAGAAACTCAAAGTCTGTTTCTGTTCCTTGTATCTTCTCCCTTTAAAATTCAAAGTGGGTAGCCGTGTTAGTCTGTTTGTAGTAGTCAAAAAGGGCAAGAGTCCAGTAGCACCTTAAAGACTAACAAAAATATTTTCTGGTAGGGTATGAGCTTTCGTGAGCCACAGCTCACTTCTTCAGATACCAAAAGCTCATACCCTACCAGAAAATATTTTTGTTAGTCTTTAAGGTGCTACTGGACTCTTGCCCTTTTTGACTCCCTTTAAAATTGTTTGTTTTGGCAGATCATAAAGAATGTATACCAATTTCAGTGCTTCTCCACCTGCAGCCAAATACATGGCAGATAAAGTAAAAGTCGAGGCAGGATAAGTGCCAGAGTTATATGGAATACAGAGTCAGATGTGGAGGAGGATCAATACAGAGAGAAAGGTCTGCAATGGCAAGGCATGCTCTGGAACCAAGTAAATAGTTCAGTCAGAGCAAAAGGTATGTGTAGATCCTGGGACAGGAATAGACAATCCAACACAAAAACCAGGAAGCTTGTCTAAGGAAGTGCCAAAGTACCAAAGAGCTGACAGCAAGTAAGACCAGGAAGTACCAAAGAGCTGACAGCAAGACAAGGCTATGCTAGGACGCGAGAGAGAACTACCGCTCCATTCAGCTTCCACTCTGCAGCCTTCAGTGCAACCACATGGGAGCACCGGCACAGAGACAAGGAGGCCATGGATTCAAATCCCAACTGGTCCTGGCAACCTCTACACAGCAGCAATATTTCATGTACAGGTTGAGTATCCCTTAACTGAACATCCAAAAAGCCGAAATGAGCCGAAAATCGGACTTCTGTGACAAAAACCTTGTTAATGAGGCAGATGACTCTGGAGGAAACATTTTAAAATGCCATCCGGCAGAATGCCTCCTCATCCCCAGAGGACCCACGTCCTGATCCCTCAATGGTTCTGATGTTTCTTCTCACCTAAAAAAATAAAATACAGCGTACACATCATCGCAGGTGGAGACTGAAAGCTTGCAATTGTTAGTTTGTTTGTTGCTGCTCTTGTTTAACAGCTGGTACAGGTATTCAGGCTATGTGTATGCAAATATTCCAAAATATCCCAAAATATGGAAAGATCCAAAATACGGAACCCTTCTGGTCCCAAGCATTCTGGATAAGGGATACTCAACCAGATAAGGGACACACCCACAGTGGCCACGGAACATCCACACAGCAGTTTCCCCTGGACTTTCCCTGCCCCAGCCCCCATGGCAGCCCTTCCCAGGCCCAGGACACCGGAGGGCTTTTTCAATAAATCAGCTATAACACTGTAACATTATAATGATCTATTATGAATTCCCAGCCTTCATTTTTTAAGTAAGCCTCTAGGCCCTTTCATGCAGAGATATAAGGGGAAAGGCATATCTCTGCAACTAAAGGAACTAGAGAATTGCTTTCTTTTTAAATGAAAACTGGGAATTCGGAGGACCTAATGGATCATTATAATACTACAATGACATGTCAGTGACTAATTTTTTTTAAAGGCTGAAATGGCCCTCTGGTGGCAGAGGGAAATTGCATCCTCAGGGAGGACCAAGGCAAGAGAAATGGTGCTAATGAGGGCAGGACCTGCCAAATGTGCAGCTTCCCATCCACAGGGCATATAAAGTCACTTTGACTATGATCTTTCTAAAAATATCATACCAACGCAGGTTTGGGAATGACCATAGCAAAGTGAAGAGAAATACAGAAAGTGGGCTATTAGGGGATGACATCATGTGGATGCTGGGGAGCAAAACCCACCCTGTTTCGGGCACCCAACTGGAGCAAAATCAACATGTGGAAGCAGCCCCTGACAACCAAGTAGCTCCTAAATCAAAGCCAAGCTGAGTGTTCACTACACCAGTCAAACAGGCACTTTACTTGTCCATGTCTGTTTCAGCTATGGTCTAGTTCCACCGAAATGACCAACCACTTTCCCACCAACCATTTCTAGCTGGGATCCTTTGAGACTGATCACTCAAGGCCTTAAAAGACACACATTTAGAGCAAGTACCACCTGCCACAAAGCTACACATCAATATTGTATAGACAAGCATAGATACGAACATTCCTCCTGAATCAGTGACTGATCCAGCCTTTTATGGGGTGAAAACGCATGGTCACTTTAGCCTCCTTTATTCCCTGTTTCAGCCAGGATTCAGCCAGGATCAAACGCACGTTCGGCGAAAATGCATGTGTTCGATCCTGGCTGAAACAGGGAATAAAGGAGGCTAAAGTGACCTTGCATTTTCACCCATGTTCTGATTGTGTTGATTACCAGCTGCTGGGGAAACATACCTCACCAGTTAAAAGCCTATGGATGGTTGAAGCAGGTGAGAGGCAGTATTTGACAGTGGAATCAGTTACCTAAGGAGGTGGTGAGCTCCCCCTCTCTGGCAGTCTTTAAGCAGAGGCTGGACAAGCACTTGTCAGGGATGCTCTAGGCTGATCTTGCATAAAGCATGGGGTTGGACTAGATGGCCTGTATGGCCCCTTCCAACTCTATGATTCTATGAAGATCTGAGATTTTACCTCCAGGGCAAGGTGAGCAGTAGAAAACAACTCACCACCACTGGCTATAAGAAGCTATTGCTAATGGGTAGAAAGGGCTACCTAAAATCCCAAATGAGCCTCCACAAATTGTGAATGCCCCACCAAGATGTGTGGATCACTCTGTGGGGAGGGGCATGTGACATCCTCTGAGAATCAAGGAATGCTCCCTCCTTGATTTTCAGAGGGTGTCACATGCCCCTTCCCACAGAGTGATCCACACACCTTGGTGGGGCATTCACAATTTGTGGAGGCTCACTTTTTCCAACTGCTGCCATTTAGGAGAGGAGCAAAATAAGGCTGTCCTTCAAACACCTGACATTCAGACATCATCTGCACTGATTGGAAGGCAATCATTGCCTGTCACAGCAATAGCCACAAAACGGGGTGGGGGGGCTCACGACTGGGCCTTTTACCCAATGTCTAAAAAGATACCAGGTTTTCCCTCTTGGTGGGATTCTTTATACTGCTGTTCCTAACAGCTCAGAGACATGTGTGCACTCCCTACCTATTATGTGAAAGAAGAAAGAGCAAATGAATCTTTCATGGAATCCCGCCTTGCATTTTATTGAAAAGAGAATAGTAATGATGCATTTACCCATCCGTCTCTCAACAAGCAAAAGCTGACGGGAAAGGAATGTGGGAGGGAGGGAGGTGTTTGATTGGTATGAGATTTGAGGATCCTTTTGGCCCTCACATTGGCTCTCTTTAAAAACTAATGAATCAAGGCTCAAGGATCAAAAGAGATGATGTTCATTCTTTCACTAATTAACCTTCCCAGCAACAAGGGGAGGACAGGAGAGGATGTGTTTCCCTAACACCGTGCTCAGTGGGGAAGCCTGCATTTGGCAATTAGAGCAATTTCCAACTCAGCTGCTGATTACTCTGTCATGTTCAAAGAAGAGCAGATCATGCTCTGCCCAGGGCATCATGCATATTCCATAGAAAAGGGGCCTGGTTTCCACTTACGCAGACAGGCACAGAAGTTCTGACTGCTCCCTTTACATAGCATGGGAGTTTGTAAAAAGCGAATAAAGTTATGGAAAACACAATTGGCAGGCACTAACATTACCCAATATTTCCAATACAATCAAGGATCTGAATGTTTGGGGGGTGCACACATTCTAGCTGGCAATAATTTGGAAAGTTTCAGAATTTTTCCAGAAATGCCTGTCGCTGTAGAATAGAAAACACTACAGTGACATATACAGTTGTGTACCTCTCTCCTAGTTTTCAGGTGACTGTATAAAGCCCATGAAGGAGAAGGAGTAGAGTTGGTTTTTATATGCCAACTTTCTCTTCCACTTAAAGAAGAATCAAACCAGTTTACAATCACCTTCCCTTCCCCTCCCCACAACAGACACCTTGTGAAGTAGATGGGGCTGAGAGAGCTCTAAGAAAGCTGTGACTAGCCCAAGGTCCTTCTAATCTGAAGAACTGGGTTTCTTTCCCCATTCCTACGCATGAAGCCAACTGGGTAACCTTGGGCTAGTCACAGCTCTCTTTGAGCTCTCTCGGCCCCACCTGCCTCACAAGGTGTCTGTTGTGGGGAGGGGAAAGAAAGGTGATTGTAAGCCGGTTTGATTCTTCCTTAACAGGTAGAGAAAGTCAGCATATAAAAACCAACTCTTCTTCTTCTCTAGCAGATCCCCCTCGTGACACTGAGGGATGGAAAGGCCTCCCACCAGGACTCATCCTGCTCTTCCCTTCAAGGCAAAATTGCTTCTAAGCAGTCCTGTAGTGGCAGTTAGTCTCTTTTTTTAATTAAAAATATATATTACAGTAAAGGCCACAAGTCTTAATTGTCTTGGAGGTCAGTTTTCAGACAGAAAGGTCGCAAAATCATTAAATAAAATACATGAAAAACAAACAAATCAATAAATACAACATTTTTCCCCTAAGAAGAAAGCTGTCCTTGTAAAGCTGCTCCTGGAACCTCCTAAGAAAACTGGTGCAGAAGAAGGAGGAGGAGAAGAAGAGTTGGTTTTTATACGCTGACTTTCTCTACCACTTAAGGAAGAATCAAACCTGCTTACAATCACCTTCCCTTCTCCTCCCCACAACAGATATCCCGTGAGGTAGGTGGGGCTGAGAGAGCTCTAAGAGCTGTGACTAGCCCAAGGTCACCCAGCTGGCTTCATGAGTAAGGTTGGGGAGACCAACCCGGTTCACCTGATTGGCGTCTGCCACTCATGTGGAGGAGTGGGGAATCAAACCCGGTTCTCCAGATCAGAGTCCACTGCTCCAAACCACCACTCTTAACCACTATACCATGCTGGCTACCACTAATCTCCTGCCCATCTTATTTTTGTACTGGATTTTATTGGGGGTGGGGCGGGAGAGAGGCTAGTTTCTAAACTGTCATTTTAGGATTTTTGTTGCAAATATTTTTCTGTTGTTGATATTATTGGTGGTTTCAGCTTGTAAACCACATCAGGAACAGTTGCTATAAGGTGGTCCAATCGTGTTTTAATTCAACAATTAGATGAATGAACAATTAGACTTTGGATCTACAACCAGGTAATTCACAGTTGTGTTTTGATGGTTTACATGTCATGCCAGTTTTCTTTGGCCATTTGGTCAGCTCAGCATATTCTGTCTCATCCATTGGCCTTTTTGTTCATGAAGCGGTAGCCAGAACTTTGCCAGCAGACCTTTCGAAGCCAGAGAAGAGCCCTCCCTGCATTCTGATTAAGACCATTTAAATTGCTAATTTGGATGGATATGAATTTTGCTATGAGAACTTAGTTCAGCTCCAGAAGGGAAAAAAAATCCTTGTCCTCAAAGTCTTACAAACTAGACACACAAGACAGGTCAAGGAAGAATAATCATTCCCATCTGAAAGACAGAGAAGCAACGAAACCAAGCAGCCCGGCCCAAGGTCACGCGCAGAACCAAATTTAAAACAAATTAAACACATTTGTTTGTGTCATCTTGCTGAGTTTGGAAACATTTTTTGTTCTCTGATCTCCTGGGCTCGCAGCTCTTGGAGCCATGCGGTTACAGTAATAGCGCAAGGCCAATAAGGCTTATTAAGCCCTGGAGGGATTCTCCTTGCAGTGCCCAACTCACAGAGCTGCCTAATAAGCAGTGAATGTTGGCCATGCTAATGTCATTAGTGGTGCCATTTGTTTTAGGCTAAACGTTGCACAAAGCAAAATCCGTTTTAATCCCAATTTAGAAGGGGCTTGCGGCTGCCACTGGGGGGCTTTTTCCTCAGCTTGTTTTTTTTTTTTTTAAATAATCTTTTAGGCACACTGGTTGCCAAAATTCCACTGAGAGCTCCCTTATGCTTCCAATAAAGCTTTTGCACAGTGATTGGCATGCGCTGATGGAAGGGAAGTCTGCAATGCTTACTAGTCAAAAGAACCTCAACAGTTTTCACTCCCTTGGGGACGACAATCAGAGTGGGCCAAATGAACAGCCAATTTATAGCAGGGATCAGATTTCATTTAGTGCTATTCCCAAACCAATATCTAATTATAATACCACTGAAGGACCCTGCACTTCCTTTATCTTAGGTGCAATTCTATTGTCTTCTGTGAAGCTGTACCTCATTTACCCAGCTGTCTCTGTCCTTTCTTGCTCTTGCTGTTACCTAGATAACTGTGCCCAGATGCCCATTTCTGAATCTAGAATTCTACACTATTTGCTTTATTCGTTGTTTCAGCAGGAAAAAAAGAGGAAACAACTTATGCTTAGAGCACAAACCCTGAGCCAAGAAGTCTCTAGTTTAATCTCATTTTAGGCAAGCCACAATCACTCAGCCTACCTCTGGGGAATACTAATACTGGCCTACCTTGCAAGATATTGTAAGGATGACAGATAGCATCTGTGAAGTGGGTTGAACACTTAGGGAAATGACTGCATATTTTCAAAATACTATTACTTTTCCAGATCTGAAAACTAAATCCCAGTTATCTTAGATCAGTACTACAACTTAAATTCTTGGTCAACATGAGCATATCTGAATGTGAATTTACCTCAGTTCCATTTATCCAAATGTAACCAAACTCCAAGTTCATTATACTGGCTTGCATTCAATTGGATCCTCTCACAGAGTGGTATTTGCGCAACAGGACTTTCCCACTTCAGTTCACTGATCCCCCCTGAAATTTGGCCCTTGGGGGATCAGTGGACTGTCAGGAACAGGACAACAAAAATGTGGAAGAGGGAAGGGCAGAAATCATCCCTCTCACTTGTAAAGACAGAAGTGCCCTCAACTCTTGTATCTTATGTTATCTACCTAATAGCCAACTGTACCCCAATCTGTGGATACTTAAATTTGCAGATTGGAGCCAGACATTGGGGGGGGGGGGCAGGTCTGCAGAAAAATCTGAAAACCTGTGAAAAAAATAAGTAACAGCACATAAACTATTTAGAAGGCAACAGCATGAGGATGTAGAAAGAAACAGAAAATCCTGTTGCGGGATGTGTTAACCACATACAAAACATGGACTACAGTAGTAAGACCAGTAGTAGAGATGTTCTCCTTGCAGTATCATGTTTTCTTAGGAGGTTCCAGGAGAAGCTTTACAAGGACAGCTTTCTTCTTGGGGGGGGGGGGGGAAATATTATATTTATTGATTTGTTTTTCATATATTTTATTTAAAGTATCATGTGCATTTTGAAACTACAATAGAAAAATGTAAATGAACCGAGGAAGGGTCAGAAAGGATTACAGGTATGTACGACATAGATAGTTAGAGCAGCTGGCAGTCAGCGGAGGTGCACTCACCTCATTTCATTTCAGACAGAGGTACAATCTTTTCACTGTAGATCACCCTAGAGACAAATCTGCCATTCCTATTTTCAGCTGTATTTGCACAATGGTAATTGGCTGGCCTTTGCATCAGTTACGAAACTCTCTTTCCTTCTCAAAGCGGTTTTCAAAGCATAAAATTCTAGTAGGATTTTCTCCTCTTCCAAAAAAGCACCAATGATTGAGGGGTTAAAAATTCCGGATGCTTGAAAATACAAGGAATAGGCACACCTCCTCCCCCACAGTATGAAGAAAGAACAGTCTTTATAACCCACATGCTGTGCAAAGGCAAGGAAATGTAGCACTCAACCTGCAGCAGAAAAACTTTGCCCTCTCCTGTTTGCAGGGACATCTGTAAAGCCTAACAAAATTGCAAAAAGCTCATGTAAGAAGAGAATATTGAGGAGCCAAGCATGTTTACCCTTCAAGAAGACTAAGGCCATTTATGCATGGGAGGTTTGCCTTGGATTTGCCGCTGTTTAGATGCACATTATTCCCATCCAAATTCTCAAAACTCACAATAAGCCCCCATGCAGAGTTTTGAGAATTCAAATGGGAAAATGAGCATCTATAGAGTGGCAAATCCAAGGCAAAACCTCCCATGCATAAATGGCCTGAGAAGCTAGTGTGGGCTAGGGGTAGGTTACAGATCAATTGTTTACCTTGCCCAAAAGCAAGGAAGAAACAATGGCTGTATATAGGAAGGATAATTCAGATTATATACCAGGTGAGGTTTTCCTTTCTCCATGCAGGTCACCAAAGGCAGTTACTTCAAATGCCATGTTTCTCAGTGATAAACACATCAAATAAACCCCAACCTAAGAGGTAGTTTTCATTGCAGAGAAATGGAGGCACAGCCTTTAGCGATGCCTTGAAACTATGTTATTCCAAGGATAGGCTTGTAAAAATGCTGGATTTAACGAAAGCTCCCCATGTTTTTATTTCACACAATATTGGCAAAAATCAATGAATTCCCAATTTTTAAAAAGGGAGTCCTGAGGACATTTTATCTTCCACATTATAAACTCGTTTGGAGACTCATTCTGAATTTGACTACAGTATAACATGAAGATCTGGAGTCCTTTACATCATATAAAATTCTCCTGTGTATGTGGAGCAAGGAAGTTTTCAGGCAGGAAATCCCTTTTCCTGCTTGCTTTCCACTGCAGCCCCATCTATTATTCTACATGTAGCTAGAGGGAAAGTCATGCCCTGGTTCCTTCCACCGACATACTTCATTCCGGAAATGTGATCATGTTCTCAAACATCAAATCCATAGATTTCCAGAGGGGGAGAAGAAACAGACACATTCGTAGAGTTTACATTCTGAAACGTGTTCTTTGGTTTTTAACCCACAGAATCGTTTGATAACAGCAAATTCCCTCCCTCTCTTTCACTCCTTTTTGAAAGTGCTTGCTGGCTAAATCAACTGTGACAGCTAGTGAACACATGATGTTCCCTCTGCTCCCAATATGACAATTAGAGGGAAATCTTTACAAATTAGCAAGAACAAATGCTACCAAGGGGAAGTTTAGCTATTCATATTCTAGCCCCACATTTTCCCAGTTCTTATTAAAACGAGCTTCTCTGCTTTAAAAATTTGCAAGCAGGTTACTTTTAACCTGTTACTTTACTCTCAGGGGACTGGAACCTTAAGATTCCAGCTTCTATGTCTTGGACATCCCTGGAAGTTAAACAAGTTATAGAACTTTCCAAGGGTATGGTCATATGCAACTGAGGTTCCTGATTGGTTGGCCCCATGATTATAAAGTCCTGGCCAATCTTCCATTCTATTTCTTGGAAACAGTCTTGGATATCTACTTACATTCCTTTTTGCCACAAGACCCTTTTTTACTCTTCCTTGAAAAATCCAGACGTTCCTCATTCTGATTTGCCTTTCATCCAACTTCCACACATCATCTCACCTGTTACATTACTTTATTTAGGATATTTCTATGCTGGCTCTCCAGAGACCTGCTTAAGGTGGCTTACAATTAAAACAACAGAACAATAAAAAATAAGCTATTAAAACAAGCCTCTGGATTTAAACAGCATAAAACTATCCACCAATTAAAAAGCTGGTACAAGAAACCCCTAATTAAAAGCTTAGATAAAAAGATGTGTTTGGTCTGGCACCTTGAAGAAAATAAAGTAGGTGCCAGACAAGCATCAAGGGGGAGGGGTTCCAGAAACAAGGTGCCACCACAGAAAAAGCCTTATCTAGTCATCACCTGCTTCCCTTCTGAAGGCAGAGGGGAGCACAGATAGAGGGGCTCGAGAGGCAGATAGAGGCTGGATAACATGGGAGGAGACAGTCCTTCAAGGTACCCTGGCTCCAAGTTGTTTAAGGCCTTAAAGATAATAACCAGCACTTTGAATTGTCGACAAAAACAGATGGTTAACCAGATGGGTACATGGATTTTCTTGAAAACTAGGTCCAAAAATAATAGCAAAACTCAAACATCATTCGTTATTTATATCTTTCATGACCGACTTCCAAATTGCTTGATAAAGATCTGCAATCATTTTCTGTTAAACACTATACAGTAATCAAATCAATGACGCAAACATCCTCTCTGATGAAATCCCACATTTGCAAACTTGATCTATAGTAAATTCTCATTTATGAGGGTTTTTAAACTGCAGTCTCTCTGGTACAGTTTATTGCTAGCCACAAAGGCACTCAAAAATGTGACACATAGTATACCATCCTATAACAACCTTCTGTCTCAGTTAATGGCATACAAGTGATAGTGCCTTTTAACTACCTGGAGTAGAATGAATTGCACAAAAGTTGCTAAAGCAACTGCATCATCATTATGCTGTTGCCTGGATATCTGCTACATTCACTGATTTCTTTATAATGGTCTGGACCACTAACTAATGTAATGGGGCCAAGGGATACATGTGTGAAGTCTGCCTGTTGATTTACCTTGACCTCATTTCCTCCTCTGTTGGAAACCATATTGTCAGAAAGAAGATGCAGTGGATACAGTAAACCTGTAAAAGTGTCAGTCAGTTTTTTCCTGAGGTTTGCACATCTGTAGAACTTTTCAGACCCACACAGAGTCTGAATGCTACTAATGCTGCATGCTACTTTGCCACTGCCTCTTTGCTACTCACTGAAATGCACTGAGCTTTAACTACTATAAAGTCAGTCTCCAAGCCAATAGGCCAGGAGCCTGTAGTGATAAACACACAAGCAGTTGAATTTTTCATGATGATAAAGCGATGAAATCATAGCATTCCAGTTCTTAAAGCAACAGGCCCCTATGTATTGTATTAAGTTACACAAAGTAACACAGCAAATACACCCTCCTTTAAAGGTAAAGGTAAAGGTCCCCTGTGCAAGCACCGGGTCATTCCTGACCCATGGGGTGGCGTCACATCCCGACGTTTACTAGGCAGACTTTGTTCATGGGGTGGTTTGCCAGCACCTTCCCCAGTCGTCTTCCCTTTACCCCCAGCAAGCTGGGTACTCATTTTACCGACCTCGGAAGGATGGAAGGCCAAGTCAACCTCGAGCCGGCTACCTGAAACTGACTTCCGTTGGGATCGAACTCAGGTTGTCAGCAGAGCTTTTGACTGCAGTACTGCAGCTTACCACTCTGCGCCACGGGGCTCTACACCCTCCTTTACACAATATAAAAAACCCTTTCATGCACAAAGGGAACAAATGCGCCATTGGATCATCGGTACTATCAACTGAATCATCTGTTGCTCCAGAAGGTCAGACCAGAACCAACAGGTTGAAATTAGAGTTTCTGTCTAGACATTAGGAAGAATTTTCTAACAGTCAGAGCAGTTCCTCAGTGGGACAGGCTTCCTCAGGAGCTTGTAAGCTCTCCTTCCCTGGAGGTTTTTAAGAAGAGGCTAGATGGCCATCTGTCAACAATGCTGATTCTGTGACCTTAGGCAGATCATGAGAGGGAGGGCACCATGGCCAACCTCTGGGCATGAAGTATGGGTCACTGGGGGTGTGGGGGGGAGGTAGTTCGGAATTTCCTGCATTGTGCAGGGGGTTGGACTAGATGCCTCTGGTGGTCCCTTCCAAGTCTATGATTCTATACTAACAGTTCACCTCCCCATCCTTCCTCTCTTACACCAATGCCCAAGCTAAGACTGCTATGAAGAAGGAGTTAGAGGGACAGGTTATTAATGCATGGGTCCTTTAACTCACGTTCACCCCTGGTCTGTCTCGGTTGTTCCTTGGAGTTGTGCATGAGTTTTCCATCCATTAGAGATGACCTCACTGCCCTCACAAATCCTGGGACTTCCTATCCCCCTATTAACCCGATTCTTCCCTCTCCCCTGAACTCAGCCCGCTTGAAATCCCCATGCATAAGTAGGGTTGCCAACCTCCAGGTACTAGCTGGAGATTTCCTGCTATTACAACTGATCTCCAGCCAACAGAGATCAGTTCACCTGGAGAAAATGGCCACTTTGGCCATTGGACTCTCTGGCATTAGTCCCTCCCCTCCCCAAACCCCGCCCTCCTCAGGCTCTCCCCCAAAATCCTCCCACTGGTGGCAAAGAGAGACCTGGCAACCCTGTGCATAAGGCAAAGCATAAGGACATGAAAGCATGGTTTCTCTTACAGCCAATTACAAAGCAGCATGTAAAGGGGCGGGGATTCAAATGCTTCCTGCTTCCTTGGAGCTCTTTCTGAGCAGAAGAAAGTCTTTTTAAAAACGAGGCTTGGTTTTCCCTCCACCTTTCAGATTGCTCCGTTTTTTGTTTTTTGTTCTTAAAATGCCACTTTATGCAGCAATTGGGTTTGGGGGGGTTCTCTCACAGGAAGCTCTACAAAGTAAGCCAATTACAAAGCAGCATTTAAAGGGCGGGGGACTTGATTCACGCTTGGAGACTGCTCTGGTGCACAGGTTCCCAACAGGAACGTGTGGGTCCAGCAAGCAAAGAACTTCAGGTAAAACTCCCACGCATAAACGACCACAGAGGTGCTTACTTTCACACAACTTTGCCAATGCTTGCCGTGATGGGGGCAGACTCACTGCTGACAGGACACCATTGTGCCGGCTCCCCGGCAGAACTGATGTGGCTTTTCTGTTTGAAAAAGAAACCATCACTTCAGAATCTCCCTGCCGTTGCTCGCAGCCTTGGCAGCTCCTGTGTTAGAAAAGGAAATAATATGGTGGACTATATTACCCGGAGTGCAAACAACCAGTGAAACAACTGAGAAATACCATACATGAAAAAGAAAATACTCAAATTAAAACTTTTTTTAATGGCAGGGCATAGCTGCTGTTCACCCCATTAAAAAAAAAAATCCTGGATGAATCTTCCTATGTCAGAATGGCCTGGTGGGAAGAGAAACAAAGCTGCCGGAGATTTTTTTTTTTTTTTTAATTACACACACACAACAAAAAATGAAGTCCTAGAATAGTGTGATCCTGGAAGGGGAGCTTTGCCATCACTACTGCTCTCTAGGAAGAACTGCACTGTGAACAATATTGAAATCTGAATGCCTGGCAAATACAATATCTTCTCCCATAAAAATGTAACTTTGAAGGGAAGTTTGTGGGTTACATGAAACAAATGGGAAGTTATTTGCAAATTAGCTGGTTGTGATAAAGCCCTGGGACAAGTGAGATTGAACAACTAAGGGCCAAACCACACATGATGCCAGAAAGCCATCTTTGAATTCCCAAAGGTATAACTGAGGGACAAAAAGCAGCCACAATGGAGAACTTCCGGTGGTGCTGCTGGGGAGAGCACTCCATTTCCCCAGGCTGTCCTGGGAGAAATCCAAGTTTGCATTATTTCTGGGGTACATAGATACCCCAATCCGACCCTTGCAAGTGGGTTGGAAAGCAGGAATTCCCTGCAGCCCGCAAACGCGGTTTGACCTCCTAGGTACTCTGAGGGGGCTTTTTAAGCCCCTCGGAGTCCTGGACGCCGGTCCTGCGAGGGCACTAGGGAAGGACATCGCCAAAACGCAACTTAGGCATCAAGCTCCACCCTCCACCACCTTAATACCAACATAAGGACTACATAAAGAAAAGAACCTCACCTCTTGACACCCAAGTGAGTACAAAAGAACTCTTCGTCTACTTACTGGAAACTTGAACAGACGGGGGGCTGATAAGAATATTTCTGGGACCCCCATTCCTCCTTAATCCGAACTGAAAAAGTTTGATCTGAGTTAGCCATCGGGATTAGCGACAGGAGCCTTATCAATCTGATCAGCCTAAACCATAATAAAGAGTCAGAAGGATACCTTTTGATTGACAAGAACTATCACCAATGGGTCCAAGGGAAGGGGAGGGTGATTTTTCTTCCTGATTTTCCGGCGAAGAATATCCTGCCACGTTTGCAGTAAGGGAGCGCCTGGAACGGAAGACCCTCTATAACAACCTATCTATCATCGGAACTAAAATAACAGGAAGTAGTTGTAGGACCGATTACGCGTCGCACTCGAGTTACTTGGAAATCATTCCTGAAGGAACAACCATCGAGAAGAGGCGGTAGAAGGTCCACGGCACTAGCAACTTCCTGTATACTTCCTGATCAGCCCGACCTAGAGCGACCGAAAAAAACTCACTGGTATTTCAAAACTTTAAAACGCAATTCTAGAGCCAATTTCGACTCTTTTCAACCCGAAAAAATTATAAGGCTGATGTTTGAATTATTATCTTTTAATTAGAACTTTAAAGGCCCTGTCTGTGCACATGTATTTTACCAGCTTCTTTTGGCTTAATACATAGCCCTGCTCCTATGAAATCAAAGGGAATTTTACAGAATTCAAACATGGAAAAAAAAATACAGGACATGCTTGCTAAACATTCTGAGGGGACAATTAAACAATTAAAACAGATTTCAACACAGATGGCTCAACTGATTTCAATGATGACGACTCTTGACCAATCATCACAGGTAGGCAATCAGAAGTTGGATCTGGTTATAGAAGACATAAAAGTCTTGAAAATTCAAACGATGACCACAAATACAGACATACAAGCAATGGACTCTTCTGCCCAAAAAGTCATGGAAGAATACAAGGATACAAAGAAGAAGACAGAAGTTCAAGAAAGCAACCAGCCGGCGATAAAGAGATCAGACATACAAGAAATACACTTTTCATTTAAAAAAGTCATGGAACGACGTGTGGATATAAGGAAGAAGAGAGCAGGTCAAGGAATACAGATTGAAGCCACGATGGAGATGAAGCCCAGAAAGAGTTATTTTTGGATACGTATCCTGTCTGAGGAAATGAGAGAGAACAAAGAAATCCTGTTCCCATACCTGACTGGCCTATTTCAGTTACAGAAGGAAGTATTAGACCATGGTTAAAGGATTGATTTAAACATGATTGCTGGATCCAAAGGCTTTGATAGTGTGGACGGGTGGCATGGCTATTAATGATGTAGTGGAATTAAGATTAAGACATCATTTTGGGAATAAAGGGCTAGAAATTCTTGAGAAAAAAGACTGGATTGTTAAAATGTTTGAAGTGGCAGAAATGGCAAAACTCACAGCTATTCTAAATGAAGAAAATGACGTTCGGTTTCTGGGGGAATGGGAGGCGTGGATGCATTATTGTGAATATGAGTTAAAATTGGGAAGAATGGAAGAATATTTTCTAATCTGATCCAGAGGATTATTTTTGGTTTTTTTTATAATGAATAAGCATAATTATATTTACTAACAGATTATGGTTTTTTTTATACAGGATATTGATAGTTTATTAAGATTAGATTAACTACGACGAGATGAACTTTTTATTAAGAGGAAGATAGAGGTGAAGGGGAAGTCCAAATTTTCCATTTCTTTTTTTTTCTTTTTTTTCTTTATTATATGTTATGGAACTATAACAACTTTAGGTTAGAATTGAAATTTTATATTGTCATAGATGTTGTATAATGCAATGGAAAATTTTTAGTATAAAATCCAATAAAATCTATTTAAAAAAAAAAAAAGCAGCCACAATGGAAGAGGTAATATGCACTGGGACCATAGTACTGGGAAAGGTGAGTTAGCTCTTCCTGCCATGCCATTTTTCTCATCAGAAATGGTTCCACTCAGCTAAATTAAGTTCCGTGGGCAAAAGACAAGCACAATATAGATACCACTGGGGTTTTCTTTACTCCTTGGGCTTAAAGCAGCTAGGAGGTGGAGATATTTCCAGTTGGAGAAATGGTGTTGGGGGAACAATTAACTCCCTCCCCCTTCTCCAGTGGAACAGCCCCAATCTTTGTTCTCCGCTCCTGCAGATGTGTTTTACAGCTCAGTTACACATCTGGAGATCCAAACATGAACCCCTCAGTGCTATGTGTGGTTTGTCCCAAGGCCTATGGCAGCACATGGAGCAGAAGCTAACCACTCCAAGTTAGGCCCTCGATACCAGACTGCTTCTGCCCCAATGTGGCCCACAACTCTCCAGGAACCTCCTTGCAGAGCAACTCTGTCCCGCCAGGTGTCACTCTTTCCCTTAAGGAGCAATAACGGATCACGTTTCTTTCAGAACTTTTCCATAATTCATACAGTGGCCTCCTCTCAGGCATCAAATGTTTACGCCCCAATATTTCATAACAAAACATCGGCTTCTTTAGAGTGCAATTGAGAATTCAAGACTAGCATGAATTTTCATGTGCTTAACAAAGTTAAGAATGTGTATCTTTATATGTTTTATTTGTGTTTAGCATAGGGTTGCCAAAAGCTTCTTCGCAACCGGAGGGAGGTTTGTGGGGCGGAGCCTGAGGAGGGTGGGATTGGGGGAGAGGAGGGACTTCAATGCCATAGAGTCCAATTGCCAAAGCGGCCATTTTCTCCAGGTGAACTGATCTCTATTGGCTGAAGATCAGTTGTAATAGCAGGAGATCTCCAGCTAGTACCTGGAGGTTCTATCAGAACAATAACCTATGCTGAAAATTATGGCTATAACAAGAAACAACAGCACGTAGGGCTCTTTAAGAAATAGCAATTTACTGTGTAAAATATTTATACGGAACAAACATATGTATAAGAAAAAATATCTATGAGAAAAATATCCAAGACTTTGTATTTACATCATACAATTTGACATCCAAAAGTTTGTATTCACTTCATACAGGAAACTTTAGACAGGTAAGACCATATATCAATAAACATAAATAGGTTAATTCACCATGTGCTTCCAAATAAATGAATAAATATGACAATTATACAGATGATTTTTCCACAGCAGCACCACAACAACACAAGACGACACCTCCAGATTGGTGATTGTTTCGCTTGATAACAGCTTCTTCAGTTGTATATCAGTGATTCAATATTAATATCAATTTCTTCCATAATGTATCTAAGGACACATGTGCCTCTGTAAATAATGTATAATATTCATTTAATATCAGTTACTTATAACATGTATTACGTTAAATAAATAGTGAAATAAGCAGCCTTACCATGGTCATGATTCAAAAGGCACACTCTATCAGTTCAATAAATATTTCCAATGGGCAAATGCCTCTACAATACAAAATTATTATATGCATAAATAAACAAAAGCATGTAATGTAAGTAAAGAAGAAGTCAGGAGCTGAAAATATCTTACCCAATGTGAACAAAATAGCGACCCTCCAGGTTCTCCTGGGCTACAATGAGCATAGAATTTTCTCAAGCAGCGATCTGTGACTTATGTTTGAGTGTAAAACATTCCCAGCTGAGGGGCATTTACAATGGAATTGCAGTGAAGGTTAGTAGAAGAAAAAAACTTAGAGAGCTAGAAGCGAACTTAAAGAAAACATCCCAAGTCGAATTCATTGTTGAGGCTACCAGGGGCCAGGGTTTTAAAAAGGAATATCATCTTCATCTCCTGTTTATGCAAAATGGTGAGGACATCTTCTTTATGGTAAGGCTTGGGGCTGTATTTCCACAGTACAAAGAAAGATAGATCATTCTCCGTGTGACCCTTTTCTAAATAGTGCGCCGTGAGTGGGGCTTCAAGTACGCGTGCGCGAATGCGCGTTCTATGCTCAGCAATCCTAACTTTGAGCTGTCTAGATATGGAACCGATGTACAGGAGAGAGCACGGGCACGAGACCGCATAGATAACATTTTCAGACAAACAATTACTGAATTGTTTGATTTGATATCTGAATTTAAAGGCGGAAGAACTGATCTCTTTAACTGGTAGACTAAACCTGCACATTGCGCATGTGCCACATTTGAAATGGCCATTGGGTTTGGTCTGTTGCTTGACAGGGAGATGGTCCGTTTTCACCAAGCTATTGCGTAAAGATGATGTTTTTCGTAGCCCTAATAGCGGGGTCAATTGACAACCTGGCACATTATTTAAAATATGCCAATGACGGAAAATAATTTTCTTGATTTCACTCGACAGGTGAGTAAACTGAAGTGAAGCGTACACTCTAGAAGCACATTGATCTTGAGAAGGTTTAGATGCCAATAATTCCATTCTGGTTTTCTTTGCTGCTTTAACTCTTGCTTCAGAGATGACAGAATCGCTGTATCCCCTAGATTTTAACTTGATAAATAATTGTTCTGAAGACAAAGAAAAATCATGCTCAAATGTAGAATTCCTCTTGAGCCTTAATAGATGGCTAAATGGAAGATTACGTCTGAGATGTAAAGGGTGATGTGACGCAAAATGAAGACCTGCCCCCAGGTCGGTAGGTTTACAAAAAGGTTTGACGGCTGCCAGATTTTGTGCGGTCCTAAAGACCGTCACATCTAGATATGATAAGGACTGGCAATTACAATCGCCGGAAAACTTCAAATGTGGATCCAGAGAATTTATCCAAATAAGTAAGGAGCTATAGCTGGAAGCCGAATCAAGAATGAAAAATAAATCATCAATATACCTATAAAAACTTAAGACATGATCCTGAAAAAACTCACTACCATAAAGAAATTTTTCTTCAAAGGCTATCATATATAGGTTAGCTATGGAGGGAGCAAAAGCAGCCCCCATGGCAACCCCTTGAGTTTGAACAAAAAATTGATCTCCATATCTGAAAAAATTATGATCAAAAATAATGTCAAGTAAAGACATTAAAAAATGAGTTGGAGGATTAGAATCAGATCGGGAATCCAGCCTATCTTGAACAATGTTGCGTGCCTCTTCCAATGGGATATTCGTGTAAAGGGCAGAGACATCTAAAGATACAAAGGCTGCCTGTGGTGGTAAAGAAAAATTTTCAACATGATTAATGAAATCCCGTGTGTCCTTGATATATGACGGGGTGGATTTGCTAAAAGATTGTAGAAAAGAATCCAAAAATTTAGAAAGAGGTTCCAGCAAGCTTCCTACAGCAGAGATGATCGGACGACCTGGAGGGTTATTGAGAGTTTTATGGACTTTGGGCAGACTGTAAAAGATAGGAACCCTAGGGCATCGCGCCAAAAGAAAATTTTCATGTGCTTAACAAAGTTAAGAATGTGTATCTTTATATGTTTTATTTGTGTTTAGCATAGGGTTGCCAAAAGCTTCTTCGCAACCGGAGGGAGGTTTGTGGGGCGGAGCCTGAGGAGGGTGGGATTGGGGGAGAGGAGGGACTTCAATGCCATAGAGTCCAATTGCCAAAGCGGCCATTTTCTCCAGGTGAACTGATCTCTATTGGCTGAAGATCAGTTGTAATAGCAGGAGATCTCCAGCTAGTACCTGGAGGTTGGCAACCCTAGCTTAGCTTGTGCTCTTATGTTGATGTTGGCTGATCTTGGATCGTAATAAATTAAATGAATGAGTGGATTTTCCTTTGTTAGAGTAATGATGTTGAGTATCATTTCAACTTGCCAGGTGAATTGAAATGGACTTCTAGAGAGAAAACAGCACAGATACTTTCCCAATGTCCCCAAAATTCTCAGGAGCAAAGCAGCTGCACACCCTGAGTTCACATTCTGCTTCCCCCTTGACCAACTCCTAACCCACATCCAATAGCACAATCCTCTCTCCCTGCAAGAGCAGATGTTCTCTGAAGACTACCACAGATACTATTGTTCTACCCCCCTCTCTAGTGACCAGAGTGCACAGCAGCTATGGCTACATTTAGAGGTCAGTATCGCAAACAGGAGAGGGCAAGAAAGGCCACACAAGGAAGCCATACCAATTAACACCCCTTGGAGCTATTCTTGGTTTGTCCTTTTTTAAGGATTTTGTCACCCATGGTGATCCTGCTCTTCCCTAACCGTGTCATATTATCTAGCAGCAATCAACACAATCCCTATGTGGTTTTGCAGGTGTGAGGCATATTGAATACATGTACTCCAAAAAAATCCTGACTTGAAAGAACCTAAAAGAGACTACAGTTTCAGCCACGTATGGGAAGAACAGAACCAAGACTTTCTAACATTTTCTGATCCAAAGGTTTTAGTTTTCATCCCAACTACCCCCACATAGCAACACTGTGGCATAGCATGTCAGGTAGGGTTGCCAACCTCCAGGTACTATCTGGAGAACATCCAATCCCAGACCAAGCCAGAGGACTGCTCTCATCTACCATCACCAATCCAGTGACACATACAAGGGAAAACAAATCATTCATACCAAGAATAATTAAAGCATGACCCATAAAACCCTAGTTTGCATACTGTCCATTATTTAGAGGCCTCTGCCATTTTAAGAGTTAAACTTGTTTCCAATTGATCTTTAATTAAATCTTCTTTTTTAAAGTAAAATGCAACATTTGTTTGCAGGAAGATCCTCTAACCCATTGTGGAATACGACTTTGGTGTAAGGACTGGTTCACACATTAGCAAATTTTTACACAGAAGGAAATTCCATGGAGAAGTAAAAGCAAAACACACACACACAAACACAGAGAGAAGTATTATTTATCCACCACATTTGAATCCCACAGTTTCTCCAAAAGGTTGACAGCAATGTAGACACAACACAACACCCTGTGAGGTAGGTTAGGCAGAGAACATGACTCCCCCCAAGACACAAAAATGTCCTGAGTACATCCCTAGCCACAACAATATATTAGTTCTCCACTGTAGGCCATAGAAATAAATCAGTTGTACATACTGGGCACTTCTTCCCACAGCACATTTATGGGATGAACAGGAAGACCCCCCCAAAAAAACCTCACATCCAGAAATTTCTCTTTAGTTCCTACATAGAAATGCCAGACTTGAGAACCAAATTCACACAACCCTTTTATGATGTTACAATGGGGGTTACTTGCTCAATCTGCTTATTAACTAGATGGGGAAGACATACCGGCTATAGCAGCCCACACCATGGCATGGCAAAGTTGTACAAGTTGAAGTTTGCTTTCAAACCCACATTTTGATCCTGTAATGGAATGCCTACCCTGAAACACAGAGCTTTAAACACATAATCTTGGAGACCGCTGCTAAATCACAGTCCAAGATGACCAGTCGTTTACAGTGTGCTTCATGCTCCCACATTTCCCCCACCTAGCTCCAAGGGTACCACTTCTGCTGCTAGCCTGGCACATGGGAAAGCAGACATCCGGTCCAGAGGCACGTTAGAATGAGCAAAATCGCCTATTGGATCAGTGAAGGAGATTGCTCAACAGCTAAAGCCTGATTAAAAGGGTGGAAAGAAAATCCTCTTAAGGAGGGAGGACTGCATGAACAGTATTACACCCTTCTGAGCCCACTGACTTCTATAGATTTCAAAAAGAGAGAATGATGCTGAAGTAGTCAGCTAGGAACTGAAAAACATGAGGACACAGCCTTAATCCCAATGGAAAAGGTGGGGCTAGAACAAGCAGACCTCTTCCTACAGACACAGTAAGCAGTTTAGGGTTAAATGCAGCTTAGTTTGCCCCGCTTACTATACTAGGAAGTGCTAGAATTAAGCCTCTTAACAAGAGGAGTTTCACTTTCCAGTTCCATTTGGCACTTGCTAGCACCCAGTTCAATTCAAAGTTTCCTATGGATGTACCTTCATGGTTACAATAAAATTACCCATTTGTAGGAGGTGGGTCGAGATCTCCCACTATTACAACTGATCTCCAGGCAACAGAGATCAGTTCCCCTGGAGAAAATGGCCGCTTTGCCAATTGGACTCTATGGCATTGAAGTCCCACCTCTCTCCATACCCTGCCCTCCTCAGGCTCTACCCCCAAAATCTCCAGGTATTTATCAGCCCGAAGCTGGCAACCATACCCATTTGCTTTGTAACTTCTGTGTAGCCCCCTTTTCATGACACATAACACCTGTTACAGTGACCAACACTACGTAGCAGCCACAGACAGGCAAATGTGTAAACCTGCTCCTAAAACCAAAAGAAATCATAATCCTCTCCCTCAGGCAGCTCCATGGCGTGCTATATAGACCACTGTACATACTGCCCACGCACCCACCCCTCACCTGCTAGGCAGCATCAGCAGGCTCATCATGTGAGGGATTCTGGACTGGATTAACTATTAGGTTAATAGAGCTACAGCCTTAGGACCTCAGTTTCCCAGCTCTGCCACAAAACTCACTGGGCGATTTTGGTCCAGTCACTCTCTCTCAGCCTAACCTACTTCGCAGGATCGTGGAGAGGAATGTAGGGAAGGGAAATCCAGGTATGCCACCCAAAGCCCCCTAAGAGGAATGCAATAAATAAAACCATTTTTAAAAGATGGGTATTTTAAGGCACAATGTGTGGAAATGCCTTTTAGTAATGTGGTTTTCAAGGCCTAGTCCTCAAAACAGGATGAGTGTCATACAGTATGAAGTAAAAAAAAGCAAGAGACCAGTAGCACCTTGAAGACTAACATGAGCTTTTGTGAGCCACGGCTCACTTCTTCAATCTTTAAGGTGCTACTGGACTCTTTTCTACTGCTATTGACAGACTAACATGGCTACCCATTGTGACACAGTATGAAGGATAGTCATACTCAAGCATACTTAGGTTCATTTATTTAGGACTCAAAATAAAACGGCATCTTTTTCACATGCTCTCTAGGAACCAAAAAGATCCTACCCACAGCCAGAGGAAATCTCCCCTGCCCGCGGTCTGCATGACTGGGTTTTAAAGGGACACAATATACTAAAGTGAGGTAGTAAGTGTATTTCAGCGGACTGTTCTTCTCCAGATAGGGTTGCCAGCTGGCCAAGAAAAACGATGAACTGTCCCACAGAGGTTTAAGGTGCAGAATTGGGAAGCTGAAGCATTTCATAGCATTAAGCACAATAACATCACCTGACAGTTGCTATAGATCAAACCGATATTACACGTGACTTTAAATTATTTCTTATGCTTTCTTTCCTCAACTACGTTTTAAGAAAAGAACCATTTCCTTACCAATTATACCAGAAACTTCCTTTTTGTTTCCCCTGATTCTTTCCTTCCTTCTCTCATATCCACATGCATTAAGATATGGAACCATTTCAATAGCTATAGACCAGAAATTCTCCTTTTGTTTGCTAAATGCTTTTAATTGTGACATTCCTTCTCTATTATGAATCTCCAGCACTGATTGCTCCCTTTTGTCTAGCTCTTTCCTTGACTTGGGGGGGAACCAGTTTGAGTCCAATTGCAAGCTTGGATTTTCTCTTGTAGAGTTTTTATTTTCAAATAAAATATGTCACATAACCGTACTGAATAATCCCACAAAGTACCTACCAACTACCACTACAGAATGGTGGCAGGATACCAAATTAATAATAAGGGAGATATATTTTTATCCTGTGTCTGAAAGAATTCTGCCTGTCTTCCTCCAATACTAGGTGTGACACATTAGCACTATCTACTGGCTATCAGAAGAACCAATCCCACTTGACCACAAGTCCATGTACAACGGAGAGAATGACACTGTAAGGTTGGTCAGTATTGTTATTATAGGTTCATATCGTAGAGAAGAGGGCTGAAAGACAGTTCCTTGCTTCAGGCTGGCCACTGAATTCATGGCTGAGGCAAATTTTTGAACCAGGAACTTCCCTGCTCATACATCTAGGCCTAGTTCTCTAGGAGGCAAGTCTAGGGTTGAGCCGTACTACTTCAAACTGCACATGGGAACTCATATGACTGAATGTTCCTCCATACAAAAAAAAAATCCTTACATATATAAAAGCAGCTTGTCAAGGAGAAGACTAGGCTAGAACCCTTCTCCCCAACATTGAAATCAATGGGCCTAGACTGGAGTGACTGCATACGATTGCATTTAGTCACCACACTATACCAGGTCTCACGCTATTCAGATAGAAGAAGAGTTGGCTTTAATATACCAGCTTCCTCTACCTTTTTTAACAAGAATCAAACCAGCTTACAATCACCTTCGCTTCCTCTCCCCACAACAGACACCTTGTGAGGTAGGTGGGGCTGAGAGAGTTCAGAGAAAACTGTGACTAGCCCAAGGTCACCCAGCAGGCTTCATGTGGAAGAGTGGAAAAACAAACCTGGTTCACCAGATTAGAGTCCACCACTCATGTGGAAGAGTGAGGAATCAAACACAGTTCTCCAGTTTAGAGTCGGCTGTTCTTAACCACTACACCACGTTGACTTTCAGTCTTAAAGTAGAACTTGAAGAGGACATTCTTGAAGAAGAAAGTGACTGTAGAAAGGCTGCTAAGTTAAATAACAAGGGGAGGTGCATAGATATTAAGCATTTGCTGTGCAGTCTTACACACACCCTAACTAAAAATTAGAGGACTAACAGTGCAATCCTAAAGAGAGTTACTCCAGTCTAAGCCAATTGAAATGAATGGGCTTAGACTGGAGTAATTCACATATCTTGTATGCTTACTGCTATTGTAGGGGCACCAGTTTGCTGCTGCACTTACTAAAAAAGTGTGTACTTTTCTTCTGTCATAGTATCAACGATGATTGTTTTCCAGAAGAATGTCTGCTGGGGCAGAAGCTGCACTCGCTTTTCTGGAACCCATGCTGCCTAATTCCAGATGTGTGAGAACCTGCTGTTCAGTGGTGAGGGAAAGCACTCTGCACATACTCAGATGCACTCATTGTTATTTCCAGCATAAACCGTGACATTCTGCGGCATTCAAAGCTAATCCTAGGGTTCAGTGTTGAACAGTCCTAGCTCAGATTATGCCCCCAAAATGTGATCGCCACCTTCTACAGTAGTGAGAAATTAAATCTTCACCTTCAGAAGTGCCTTCCAAAGTACATACTCCTTGCAGCCTTAGCAAAAAGAACAAAAATATTATACTAGCAGGGGATAAGTCTTCTTGGCAGCTGCCGAGCGACTCTTCGCACTGGATATACCCAGCTTAATAGCAAATTCTTCTCGAACAAAAGTCCCAATGAAGGCTAAAATTGTCATTTGTTTTAGCATATAGACAGTTGCGCCATCCAGGTTGTAGCAAAGAATAGAAGCATGTGCCAAATAAAGAGACTTGACTTCACTCTGAGAAGCCTGGGCCACATCTATAATGCTTAAAAATAAACCCTACTTTGAACAGAGCTGAGTAAAAATGACAGCATGAGTTTAATTACTCCCATCTTGTTCAGACAGATAGGAACTATAATAAAACATGGCCCAGATTTCACACATAAACCAATTAAAAGTGCCTCTGACATGAGGCCTGCCACAATTAATCAAGAACTGCCTTGCATACCAAGGACGTACATAAACAGAGGCCAGCAACAAGGTCTGCTACCTCTCAACTAGGGTTGCCAGCTCCAGGTTGGGAAATACCTGGAGATTTTGGGGGTGGAGCCTGAGGAGGGCAGAGTTTGGAGTGGGGAGGGACTTCAATGCCATAGAGTCCAATTGCCAAAGCAGCCATTTTGTCCAGGGGAACTGATCTCTTGAAAGAAAGGCTGCCTGTGTTGGGCTCATTTCCAGCGAGAGGTTATCAACCTACCAGACCACTGATGCAAGAAGGTGGCAGGAAATATCCATCATCTTGTGAAAGGAAGGGGCTCTTTCTGAGACTCAATGAATGAGAAATAAGAGAAGGACAGGTCTGTCTATGGTGATGCAAAAAGGATGAGGAAGCATGAAATTGGCCAGTGCCGCAGGCAATAAGTAAAAGCAGTTTGATGGATTAGTTTTTCCTCTGGAACCATGAAAAATGATCTGGAGAAACTGATACACTGTGTGATTTAAAATTAAAAACCATGTCTTGACAAGGGCCTGACATTCTTCCAGGTGCCTCCCACCCTGTCTTGCCTTGGTCCTGAGTTTTAGGGGGACTCTCCGGAAGTAAAGAAGATGCCAAAGGCAGACCCAAGGTACAATGTGCAGCTCCTAGGGATTCAGAAAGGGCTGATGGAAAACAGTTTGCAACAGCCAGTTACAGCAATAAAAAGAAGCCAGGTAAGGGTACGACCCACAGACCCATCAGCGAGGATATCTTTCCCAAATTAAGTGCACTTTGTCTACTGGCACATCCTGCTGAGGGTATGATTGTTGATGTCCCACTCTTGGCATCACAAGAACAAGGAAGGCAAGCAAACAAGACCAGACAGCTGCCTGTCAAGGAGATGTAACCAAGGGCTGGGATAAGTCCACAAGCTGCAGACTGAAACAGCAGAGGCATGATCCAGTGTAACCAGGGCTGAAGAATTAGATGCTTATATGTGGTTAACTGAAGGATTATATTGTAATACTGGTAGCTCCGTCCTTCTTGGAACATCATTGGAGGCCCTGGTCCTGGAAGTGCTTGAGTCAAAACCTCATCTTCTGGAACTGAGCTGAGAGAAGGGAGGTTTGTCGTGCCACTAAGTGAGTGCTTCATTATATGACAATGCTGCTGCTGTCTACATTCATTGACTGAGGTTCAAAGGAAGATCATGAGGGGACAAGTAGCAGGGGAAGGGCCAAACATGGCTTAACTGGGCCATCTTGGAGTCGCTGTATTTGACAGGATCCAAGGGTATGGTTTGAGTCCCTGCTAGGCATTGTCCTTCTGACAGTCAGCATGATGCATTGGTTAATGTGTTGGCTTAGGATGTGTAGGCCCAAATTCAAAATCCCCATGAAACCAGGAAGTTCATTGACTGACCTTGGGCCAGTCATTCTCTCTCAGCCTACCCTATCTCACCAGGGTGTTGTGGGGAAGGGGAAGAACCATGTATGCCACTCTAAGCTCTTTGCAGAATGGATTAAAAATGTAAGAAATAGATGTATTATGAGCTGTATCTCCTCTTCCAAGGAGGTTCCCTCAGGCCAGGGGAGTTGGCAGGTCCCAACAGATGCAACCATTGGACAGGACAGATGACGTAGATTTTTTCCTATGATCCTAGCATCCTAAGCCACTAACAAGACCCATAAAAACTTTATTTTCATGGTTCACACACAGCCCCCAGACACCTGGGATTATATCACAGAGAAGCAATTCCTGTAGAGCTGGGTGTGAAAGGCATCTCAGTTGAGAACTTGGTGAAGAACTGTCGAAGGCTTTCACGGTCAGAGTTCATTGGTTCTTGTAGGTTATCCGGGCTGTGTAACCGTGGTCTTGGAATTTTCTTTCCTGACGTTTCGCCAGCAACTGTGGCAGGCATCTTCAGAGTAGTAACACTGAAGGACAGTGTCTCTCAGTGTCAAGGGTGTAGGAAGAGTAATATATAGTCAGAAAGGGGTTGGGTTTGAGCTGAGTATTGTCCTGCAAAAGTATTGTCCTGTAAGTATCAAGATAATGTGCTAATGAGGGTATGGTATGTTAATATGGAACCATTGTATCCTGAAGTGATCTGTTAATGTGTGTAATCCAAAACTAATCTGTATGGCTATTGTTGAATGTTGTCTTTGTCTGGAGGTTTTTCAGGGCAGGAAGCCAAGCCTTATTCATTCTTAAACTCTCCTCTTTTCTGTTAAAGTTGTGCTGATGTTTATGAATTTCAATGGCTTCTCTGTGCAATCTGACAAAATAGTTGGTAGAATTGTCCAGTCTTTCAGTGTCTTGGAATAAGACCCTGTGTCCTGTTTGTGTCAGTCCATGTTCAGCCACTGCTGATTTCTCAGGTTGGCCAAGTCTGCAGTATCTTTCATGTTCTTTTATCCTTGTTTGTATGCTGCGTTTTGTGGTCCCGATGTAAACTTCTCCACAGCTGCAAGGTATACGATATACTCCTGCAGAGGTGAGGGGGTCTCTTTTGTCTTTTGCTGATCGTAGCATTTGTTGTATTTTCTTGGTGGGTTTAAACACTGTTTGTAGGTTATGTTTTTTCAAAAGTTTCTCCATCCTATCAGTGACTCCTTTAATAAATGGCAAGAATACCTTTCCTATGGGAGACTGTTTTTCTTGAGTTTTCTGATTTTTGTTTGGTTCAATGGCCCTTCTGATTTCATTCTTGGAGTAGCCGTTTGCTAGCAGTGCGTGATTTAGATGGTTAGTTTCTTCCTTGAGAAACTGTGGACCCTGCCACATACAAAAAACTAAAACGAGATCCAACTTGCAAAATTACCAGGAAAACTAGCATTCTGATCAAGAATTCCACTCTTCATCCCGACACACACAGAAAACTATGCAAGACTGAAGCACAACCACCACGATTATATGGACTACCTAAAATTCATACGGATTCCGTTCCACTCCGACCCATCGTGAGTGCCATTGGTTCCCCAACATATGAATTAGCTAAATATTTGACCACCCTCCTACAGGACCACATTGGAAAAACCACTTCTTACATCAATGATTCAACTCACTTCATCAACAAAATCAGTCCGTTAAGACTCAATCCAAAGGATATATTAATCAGTTTTGATGTTGTATCCCTCTTTACCAAGGTTCCAGTAAAAGACACAATCTCATTGATTAACCAGATTTTTCCAGAAGATATAACAGCCTTATTTCACCATTGTTTGACAACAAGTTATTTCCTATGGGATCAAGAATTTTATGAACAGATTGATGGAGTAGCTATGGGAAGTCCACTCAGTCCAGTAATAGCAAACTTTTACATGGAATATTTTGAAAAGACAGCATTAGAATCAGCACCTTACAAACCTACAGTCTGGTTCAGGTTCGTAGATGATACATTTACCATTTGGAGCCATGGTGAAGAAAAATTAATGGACTTTCTAAACCATCTTAATAATATCCATCCAAACATTCAGTTTACCATGGAAAAGGAAATTGAGGGTAAACTCCCATTTCTTGATACCCTTGTCATCCGTAAATCAAACCTTCAGTTAGGTCACAAGGTCTACCGGAAACCAACTCACACAGATCGCTACTTACACAAAAACTCCAACCACCACCCCCGACAGAAAAGAGGAATAATCAAAACATTAATGGACCGTGCAAGACGGATCTGTGAACCACAGTTTCTCAAGGAAGAAACTAACCATCTAAATCACGCACTGCTAGCAAACGGCTACTCCAAGAATGAAATCAGAAGGGCCATTGAACCAAACAAAAATCAGAAAACTCAAGAAAAACAGTCTCCCATAGGAAAGGTTTTCTTGCCATTTATTAAAGGAGTCACTGATAGGATGGAGAAACTTTTGAAAAAACATAACCTACAAACAGTGTTTAAACCCACCAAGAAAATACAACAAATGCTACGATCAGCAAAAGACAAAAGAGACCCCCTCACCTCTGCAGGAGTATATCGTATACCTTGCAGCTGTGGAGAAGTTTACATCGGGACCACAAAACGCAGCATACAAACAAGGATAAAAGAACATGAAAGATACTGCAGACTTGGCCAACCTGAGAAATCAGCAGTGGCTGAACATGGACTGACACAAACAGGACACAGGGTCTTATTCCAAGACACTGAAAGACTGGACAATTCTACCAACTATTTTGTCAGATTGCACAGAGAAGCCATTGAAATTCATAAACATCAGCACAACTTTAACAGAAAAGAGGAGAGTTTAAGAATGAATAAGGCTTGGCTTCCTGCCCTGAAAAACCTCCAGACAAAGACAACATTCAACAATAGCCATACAGATTAGCTTTGGATTACACACATTAACAGATCACTTCAGGATACAATGGTTCCATATTAACATACCATACCCTCATTAGCACATTATCTTGATACTTACAGGACAATACTTTTGCAGGACAATACTCAGCTCAAACCCAACCCCTTTCTGACTATATATTACTCTTCCTACACCCTTGACACTGAGAGACACTGTCCTTCAGTGTTACTACTCTGAAGATGCCTGCCACAGTTGCTGGCGAAACGTCAGGAAAGAAAATTCCAAGACCACGGTTACACAGCCCGGATAACCTACAAGAACCAATTGGTGAAGAACTGTTCACAACTTGAACCCTCAGGACAGACTAGACACTGTCATTCTTTTTGCTTCAATGAATACAAAAACTATTGTTCTACAGGATAATCCCATTCCCTGGCCTAGCTAACTCAGTAGTCTGATTTATTTGTTCATGCTCTTTACTTGATCTCTGATCACTTGATGTCTGATATATGAGCTGATCCTATTCTAAGGTCACATGAGTACACCTGAAAGATCTAGCTGGGGCACTTGATCAATGATTAGACAATCATACACGCCCAGCACTATTTGTTGCTGAAATTTTCAGTTAAACACTAACCCATCAATGGTTATGCAAGGCAGAATTTTGAATTTAACATACTCGGAAAGGGCTTGTCCATGCTCTTCTGGCTCCATTGACTCATTAGCTCATGTGCTCTTGGAATGCCGTTTCTGTGAGGACCTTACAGCACGATATATATCTCCTCTTTTAATACATAAATTAAATGCCTCTGTGCCTGATATAATGCCTTTTTTATTAAGTGATAGGGATCCCAAGGCTACATTGGCAGTGGCAAAATGTATCTCAGTCCTTATATCCCTCAAACATTAGATTCAAAACTATGCTGCTCAAGATCAAGGAGCTTCTAAGGAATAAAGGAAAGGAAATCTTCAGATGATTAGAATGTATATATAAACCAACCCTTCACCCCCCTCTCAGAGGCAGCCCCAGAATTCAAGGCACATCCAGACTGTTCAGAGGCAGAATATATTCTTCCAAGCAATGTAATCTGCATGGAGAGCTTTGCAGGGTGAGTGCAGGAGGGAAAAGACCCATTGCTGAAGTTCTTTCCATGTGCCAAGGAGATTCAAATACTGCCCACAAATGCCCAGTATTTGGGAAAGCTGAAGATGTAAAGCTCTCATTCCCTATTTATACAATGGCTTTGAGTGGGGTTTTCATTCTTAAATTTCCATCCTGTTCTACTGAGTGGTTTGCAGTACAAAATTAAACAATAAAAGCATATTTAAACCCTTCAGACCAGCCTTGTAAACCCTATAAGGCATAATTAAAAACAACAATTCTTCAGCTTAAAAATGATGGCATGGTGAGGCAAAAGCTTTCTTAAATAAAATGATCTTAACCTGCCTTAAGAACATAAGAACATAAGAAAGGCCCTGCTGGATCAGACCAAGGCCCATCAAGTCCAGCAGTCTGTTCACACAGTGGCCAACCAGGTGCCTCTAGGAAGCCACAAACAAAGACGACTGCAGCAGCACCATCCTGCCTGTGTTCCACCGCACCCAAAATAATAGGCATGTTCCTCTGATACAAGAGAGAATAGGTATGCAGCATGACTAGTAGCCATGAATACCCCTCTCCTCTATGAATATGTCCACTCCCCTCTTAAAGCCCTCCAAGCTGGCAGCCATCACCACATCCTGGGGCAGGGAGTTCCACAATTTAACTATGCGTTGTGTGAAAAAATACTTCCTTTTATCTGTTTTGAATCTCTCACCCTGCAGCTTCAGCAGATGACCCAGCGTTCTAGTATTATGGGAGAGGGAGAAAAACTTCTCCCTGTCCACTCTCTCCAAACCATGCATAATTTTATAGACCTCTATCATGTCTCCCCTCAGCTGCCTTCTTTCCAAGCTAAACAGCCCTAAGCATCCTAATCGCTCCCCATAGGACAGTTGCTCTAGTCCCCTAATCATTTTGGTTGCTCTTTTCTGCACCTTCTCAAGCTCTGTAATATCCTTTTTTAGGTGTGGTAACCAGAACTGTACACAGTATTTCAAGTGTGGTCTCACCATAGATTCCTTCTCAAAAGCTAATAAAGAAAACTCTCCAGCTATAAACAAATGGCACAGGAAAACCTGGGATATTGCACATGTGGAACAGCTGACCCATCGAGTGAGCAGAGCAGTTGGAAAGCATATTAGCCTCCCTGGTAAACACGAAGGGAAAATGTAGCTAAAGGATCCAAAACTCAATGACATAACACTTTAAACTTATATTACAATGTCACACACTCCTGATAGTCTCACCGAACATACTCTGGAAAAATCATACTTACTTTCTTCATAGTACTGATTGATGATGGTGTTTTCCTATCAGATTTTCCTATTGTACCTAAGAAAAGATACAGTTTTGTTTAGTTATGTTTCTATGTAGTATTTCTAAAACTTCCAGAAAAAAATGAAGATTAGGGAGGGGGGGAATAAGTCACAGAGTAGGATGAAGTTTCCCTGACCAAGGAGTTTCACAACTCTAGAATTTACAGCAATGGGTATGGCTCTTTGGAAGGAAAGTAAGGATTAATTTTGCCATCATCTTCCTCATCTACATTTCAGGTGGAAGAGCTAAGTTTCAGTCGCCTTCAAGGCTGAAAATGCCAAAATGAAGTGCCAAAAGGGAGCCAGCGTGGTGTAGTGGTTAAGAGCGGTGGTTTGGAGTGGTGGAGTCTGATCTGGAGAACTGGGTTTGATTCCCCGCTCCTCCACATGAGAGGTGGAGGCTAATCTGGTGAACTGGATTTGTTTCCCCACTCCTACACATGAAGCCAACTGGGTCACCTTGGGCTAGTCACAGCTCTCTCAGCCCCACCTACCTCACAGGGTGTCTGTTGTGGGGAGGGGAAGGGAAGGTGATTGTAAGCCGGTTTGAGTCTCCCTTAAGTGGTAGAGAAAGTCGGCATATAAAAACCAACTTTTCTTCTTCAAAATGCAGTGCCATAGTACCCTTGGCCACTTCCAATGTTTTGCGGTATATCAAAATCTGAATTTCAGATTTGAATGTAAAGATACAGCTGAGTCTGAGCTGAAATCCGTAAATCATTTCTACTGCTCTGGCAAGCAGAAAAAGAAATACTTCAAGGGTGATTCTATCGGCCAAGTCAGTCACCATTAGCAGACAATACCACCCATCTGGAGGACTGGAGACAACCTGAAGCCCTGCCATCAGTGACAGGAGATACTCATGATTTTGCTTGGATACCTAAGACCAAGATAGACAGGAGTCAGACGGGATTACCTAAAACCAAGCTATTCATTTGTAAAGAGGGAGCTGGGGTGGCTCTTTAACAAAAATGCAGGAAGTGGGTGAGGAGTGCTAAACCCTGTCCCTTCCCCCACCTCATTTTAATTCACTCCATTGCTTTTCGTGCATTTCTTCCAGATCAGTTCACCAGTGTCAGAGCAATGCTGGAAGAAAACTACCAAAAAAAACACCAGCACACACTGAGGGAAGGGGGCAAAGGTAAACTCCTCATACAGATAATTTTTGTTTAAAAAATAGACACCCATCCGCCTCTTGCTCTAGACATGAATGGGTAGACCATTATATACATGGATCCCCCTAGCCACATCTAGTATTGCCCCTAGCAAAACCATCTTTCTGGTCAGGCCACAAGCATTACACAAGGGCAATGTAGCCAACACAACATCAGGACATTATATTAGCTCTCTTTCTTTTCCTTTGTGAAGATTCCTCCATACACCTTTCCCAAGCGATACACATATCAGCAAAGTGCAGAAAACATGGGGCAGAAGGCAGGTGAGCCTGCCAAATTCTTCAACATGCCAGCAAGACATCCTGCTAATTCCGTCAAGGCCATGGCTTGGATCCACCAGAGTGTTTCCACAGATGGAAGGATTTCCACCTGCAGAACATGAATTTCCTCACCAACCCCTCCTGCTGCAACTCAAAATATCCTCAAATTTAGTAAAGACAAAAGATAGGGTTGCCAACCTCCAGGTACTAGCTGGAGATCTCCTGCTATTACAACTGATCTCCAGCCCCAAAGGAGATTTAGTACTGGGGACGTTCTATCGGCCCCCTGACCAAATGGCTCAGGGTGATCTTGAGATGGAGAATGAAATTAGGGAAGCATGTAAAGGTAACGAAGTAGTAATAATGGGAGACTTCAACTTCCCTCTTATTGATTGGATAAATGTATGCTCCAGTCAAGCCAAAGAGATAAAAAAATTTAGACATCCTAAATGACTGCCTTCGAACAGTTGGTCATAGACCCAACCAGAGGGGAGGCGATCCTGGATTTAATACTCTGTGGTGCTGCCAGTGACTTAGTGAGGGGTGTGGATGTAGTTGAGCCAGTTGGCAATAGTGATCACAATGGCATCAAATTTAATTTATATGTAAGTGGGAAAGTGACTGGGAAATCTCACACAATTACCTTTGACTTTAAAAGAGGGAACTTCTCTAAAATGAGAAAACTGGTAAAGAGGAAGTTGAAAGGAACAGTTAAGAGGGTTAAATCTCTTGAAAGGACTTGGGGGTTACTCAAGTCCACATTACTAGAGGCTCAGCTAGCTTGTATACCGCAGGTCAGGAAAGGTAGTAATAAGTCTAAGATGTCACCACCATGGCTAACGGGGTCATCTGCTAAAGCTGGAGGGCAAGAGATTCAAAAAGATAAAAGGAAGTTTTTTTTTCACACAACGAATAGCTAAATTGTGGAACTCCCTGCCCCAGGATGTGGTGATGGCTGCCAGCTTGGAGGGCTTTAAGAGGGGAGTGGACATATTCATGGAGGAGATGGGTATCCATGGCTATTAGTTAGAATGGATACTAGTCATGCTGCATACCTATTCTCTCTAGTATCAGAGGAGTATGCCTATTATTTTGGGTGTGGTGGAACACAGGCAGGATGGTGCTGCTGCAGTTGTCTTTGTGGCTTCCTAGCGGCACCTGGTTGGCCACTGTGTGAACAGACTGCTGGACTTGATGGGCCTTGGTCTGATCCAGCAGGGCCTTTCTTATGTTCTCATGTTCTTATGTTCACTTGGAGACAATGGCCACTTTGGCAATTGGACTCTACGGCATTGAAGTCCCTCCCCTCCTCAAACCCCACCCTCCTCAGGCTCTGCCCAAAAAACCTCCCACCGGTGGTGAAGAGGGACCTGGTAATCCTAACATAAGAGGATCTGCTGAAGCCCAAAACACTCCCATGCTCCTGTAGATTCAACCCTATGATTCAAGGCTTTTGGGTCTCCCATACATGACAAAAGAGATATTCTAGATCTCTGGGGCCAGTTTTGCTTACCATCTGCCAGCCTTCCTTCCATTCCCAAAGCCCTTTTAAACAAAGTTTAGTACCTGGATATTTGAGAATTCCTGCTGGGAGTCAGAGGAGGAGAAAGCTGTGCAATTGCTTACATAGTTGCTGGGTGTGAATGAAGTTTATCTTCCACTTTTAAACTTCACAACCCCTTGAGGTTTTGAATTTCCTTGTGGGAATTCAGGAGGTCAGGGGAAGAGGAAAAGGAGATGTATGTAATTTGAGAGGAATATTATTTTCTTACTTTAAAATAGTATTCACTCGAAACCCCACAAGGACATTCTATTAGTTGAGGAGTGCTCCATTTATCTCATAAAGGCAAAATCGATCCAGCATAAAATATCAATTTTGTATCCCTCTAAAAAAACAGTTTGCTCTCTTGAGAAGTCAGAGCCTCACAATTTTGTTCGTCTTACCAAGCACCAGCAGAATATTTTTAGGAAAAGGGTGGGGCCAGGTAGGGCTTTTGGCCAGCAAAGCCTCTGATTGATTACTGGAGATTCAATTGGATGTGCTGATTTTTTTTAATGTTGCTTTGGCAGCAGTTGCCACCACAGCACAAAGATCTGCCTATGTTACTGAAGTTAAGCTGTGGCCATCATTTTGTGGCTGGCTCTGCCTCATGCAGCATCAATTTTGTGGCAGTAGGGATGCCAACCTCTAGGTGAGCCCTGGGGACCCTCTGGAATTACAGCTTATCTCCAGGCTACAGAGATCAGTTCCCCTGAAGAAAATGGATGCTTTGGGGGTGGACTCTATGGTATTGTTCCACACTGAGGTCCCTGTCTTCCCAAGGCTCTGTCCCCAAATCTCCAGGAGTTTCCCAGTCTGGATCTGGCAACCCTATCCACCCATCCCCACCAGTGGCCAAGGGGAACCTGACAACCATATGTGGAAGCCACTTTGTTGCTGTGCCCACCGTGCCATGTCAGAATTCCAAACATGCCCACAGGCTCAGAAAGGTTGGGGAGCCCTGATTTAGGTTATCATCTCCAATGTCTGATAAGTAATCTCTGGGGTTTTTAAGATGATTACCCTTGAAATGTTGAAGTCTCCAGAGTAATTGCCCAGAAATTAAAGTAGCAAAGGAAACTTTCAAATAGGATCTAAAAAGCATTTCAAGCAGGGAATTTTGCTTCACATAGCAATCTGCAACCATTTCTTAAAGAAAGCTCAATAAATAATCATTCTCTAACCCCGGATTCCTCTAGTGCTAAGATCAATTTTTATCCTACCACCTAAAACAGATTGTTCTAATATTATTTCAGACAAGTAGTCCATCAATGGCTTGCTCAGCTCCTTTTCCCAATACAAATATCGCAAAGAGTAGACTTCTTGGGCAGATCAACCAGCAGCTTCTTCTAGAATTTTCCTTCCATGTGAAGGCAGAAACTTAGAACCCCCAGCAGAAGAAATGCAAATATTCAGCCCCTGGAAACTACTGAACCGGGAAAGCAGAGTTTCGCTGTATGGTGATTTAACAAGAACCTGCCAAAAGTAAGAAAAAGGGTTGATCTGAGGCTGATATAACATGGAGGTTCATTGTCTTTTTAAAAATAATGTCATTTATCTTGTTTAAATAAGAGGGCATCACCTGATCCCAAATGGATTCACATAGCAGAATCTTCCACCGCTCATGTGGAAGAGAGGGGAATCACACCCGGTTCTCCAGATTAGAGTCCACCACTCCTAACCACTATACCCCACTGGTTCTCAGTGTTAGTGTGGGGAAATGTTCTCTGTACCTGCTTATGGGCACTTTTGTCTATTTCTACCTTCATATAGTCCATGGTTGAACTGTGGAACTGAAAATTAATGCCAGTACTGAGCCCTGATGAATTCTGGCATAAATTGTGCCCTACGCTCAGCACATACTTTCATTTTCCTTCTTTGTTGGACTTCAATGCCACTCTGAAGAGCAGATGATCCTTAACAGGAAAGCAGACATCAATCTTTTAAAGCATGCAACATCTGGAGAACTGTCGTGTTAAGAAGTAAAATTAAATGTTGTAGGAGAAGGGTTCAGCTGAAACAGATGTCACATTTTGTAGCAGCTCTGTTGCTGAATCAGCAGCTCTACTTGCCATCCCAATTCTTAGTGACCAGTTCCATTGGGAAAACCGCACACTGTCATCCACAAACTCAACCCATTTTATATTGTTTTATTGGTTTCTATGTATTTATTGCCATTAGCCACCCGGAGCCTAGCCTTGGCCAGGGACTGAGGGCAGGTTAAAAATCTGAATAAATGAATAAATGCATCTGATACCATATCTGGACCATCTCTGCACTGGCCTTTCAGGGATTAGGTGAGCGCCCAGCTTGTAGACCTGACCTCATCACCTGACCTAGTGATCCCCATCATGGTGCCTGTGGGCACAACGACGCTCACCAATGTGTTTTCTGGTGCCCACTTTCTTCTAGCCCAAAGCAGTGAGCTAGTCTTGGCCTTTCGCAAAATTGGAGCAAAAGATGCTTCTGAAGAGCCCAGGAACCGTCACCTTTTGTCTGCTGCAGGGATCCCTCACATAATCTCAATCAGCATTTTTTCTTGAAATTTCATTGTGTTCACAAGTGCCTCCATTGGGAGCTTAATTCCTCTTCCTTTGAACTTTTGGGACTGTTCTATTAAAACCTTAGAAGGGTGCAGCTATTGGCTTTTCTGTGGCACATGCATGACTCTTGACTTTGCTTAGGTAAGGCATAGGTGGAATAAGTCCTAGTCAATACACAGCTACTTCCTCCAGGCAGAATGCCTGGTTTATTCTGCAGGATGAGCTTGAACATTTGTACCAAGAAATAACCCTGCTGAATTAGTTCAATTAACACATATTTGCTTAGCAGGTGAGCAGTCATAGAGGTAACAGACCTCTAGCCATTTCCTTTTATCCCACTCCCAAACCACCTTAATTACACCAGGAACTGCATTATGCTCAAAATATATTTCCTTTTTAGTCTGTGACAAGACAGAAGAACCATTTTGAACCTTTCTACCTCAGCTTCATCCATTTTGTCTCTCTTATATGCAGCATTCAGTAACTTTCCATTCATACACGGACTGAGTCTCTCATAACACCGGGTGCAGCTTGTACTAGCTTATCAAGGTCACTCCCTCCCACCACTCTTAATTAACTCAGTGAATATATCTGTGTGAGATGGGGGAGTGAGGTCGCTCCTTTCCCCTGAGAACCTTATTCTAGTTTAATCCAGTTGAAGCACCAGACAGTTCTCCCCAAAAGTTATCCTGACTGGGAGCTTAGAGTCACCTGTTCATAGTTCACTTTCACATAGGTTTGAGTGTGCCGAAGTGCCGCCATTCCTTCTTCATTCCCGCTTGTCAGCAATGTCACTTTGTCGCTCTGAATAACGCTTAGCTGAACAAGACCTATAGCTTTAACATCCAGCATATGATGTATTACCCTAGTAAGTATGTAGATTGCTAGACTTCTTTGTTTTAGCTTGCAGTTGCTTCTGACTATGTAACTTGTTATTTTATAGCCTTTTTGAATACTTTTCTATCAATAAAGATTTTTAAGCTACAATTGTGAGTTTTCTGGCCCAACCCAGGACCACTCAGTTACGTTACCAGCACGAAGGCAGGGTCTCTGTCTGCTGAGGAACCCTTGCGCATTGCCCATGGAACCTATGGCTATTGCAGAGGATTCCCTGGGTGGGGGTTGTCTTAGGATGCACTCAGTTCACCCATAGTGTTGTCTGGGCCTTTTGGGCCACTCTGTCCCTTAATGTGATTTGGAACTGCATTCTGCAATATACACACTATCCTGTGGCTGCGCATTCTAGGGGAGATCAGTCATGGTTAGCAAGCAGTGGGCCACCATGACTGATCTTCTCATTGAGGAAACCACATAAGCTATCCAAGCCATAGGTCTGAAAACCACCACAATAAACAGCAGCGTATACCAACTATTATGCAATGCATACATAATACCAACCATTATTACTGAAGAGGAATATGCTTAACGCACTGGACTAATGTTCAGAGGTTGGGGGTTCAAATGTTCCCTCTGATAGGACCACAGCTATGGAATGCTCATGTGAGCAATACACCTAAGTCTGCAAACTTTTTTCTCTTCCCAAATCCATGCATGTTATTGGCTTTAACATACTTACAAAAGCTGCCTGCCCTCTTTTGAGCTAACTGCGAATGGATTTTTACGTGCCATCACTTAAAAGGCAGCAATTTATTATTACTTTATTTTATTCCCATTATTTCTAGTCCACTTTTCTCACTGGGGCTCAAGGCAGATTATACCTATTAAATCAGTACAACAGAGTGGGACATCCAAGAGGCAATGTGATAGGTTTGACTTGTAGAGATCTGGAAACCCATCACAGGTGAAAAACAGCTTAAGCATTAACATGACATGTTAGACGAAAGCCCAAATTACATAGTAGAGTAATGCCCCTGTCTTCTCCTCAGCTGAGATTCCCCTAGTTTTGATTCCCAGTCTTCTCTGAGTTGTTTCTGAGGGCACCTTTGAAAACATAAAAGGGTTATAGGGATTTCTTGGCATAAGTTTCAGAAAGTGCATCTGACTTGCCATGTCCAGAGCATATTCCAGCACGAAGGCAGGATGAGGCATTTACATACTCCGCTCAGCTCCACAGCATGCATAATACGATCATATGCCCTGCTTCAAGGAATGTTTTCATCAGAATTGGCCATTTCTGGTTTATTGGGATTGGGAAAGCATCACCTCCACTCCAGCTGGTGTTCAATCAGATCCACCCAGGATGGGCCATCAAGAGGATAATTTATCCTCGGATTCTTTGTCAATATGCTAAAGATGCCATCAATGACCTCACCCTGGAATGTCAGATGTCATTTCCATTCTTCCCATTGAATTTTGGGGGCAGTTACCTTCTAACTGCCCAATCAAATTCAAACTTTTTTTTTTACCAATCCTGAGCTTGGGAAAGTCAGATCCCACGCCAAACTATGGCATTTTCCCCCATAAAAGGAGTAGCCCAAATCCATGAAAAAGTGTGCCGGGTTTCTCCCACTACTTGGACACTCCCACAAACTGCTTTGTAGGCTCCTCTCTATTAGACTTGTGCTTTATGGACTCCCTGCAATTCTCAGTTCCTCGCCCACCTTGGATCAGGTAGTATTATCCACTTTCCCTCACCTATCTTTGCCTCTTTGCCTCATTTCTTTCCTCATGCTCTGTTGTGTATGCATGTGTGAATGGTTTAGGGGATCAACTTTCAGGTGCTTAGTATAGGTTCTACACATATATATTTATTTTTCGTTTTATACAATCACTTTCTCTGTCTTTCTTAAAAAAATTATTTTGGGGTACCCGTACTGAGATCTACCCTGGTATATACAGTCTACAAAGTACATAAGAACATAAGAAAGGCCCTGCTGGATCAGACCAAGGCCCATCAAGTCCAGCAGTCTGTTCACACAGTGGCCAACTAGGTGCCTCTAGGAAGCCCACAAACAAGACGACTGCAGCAGCATTATCCTGCCTGTGTTCCACAGCACCCAATATAATAGGCATGCTCCTGTGATACTAGAGAGAATAGGTATGCAGCATGACTAGTATCCATTCTAACTAATAGCCATGAATACCCCTCCATTCTAACTAATAGCTATGAATACCCCTTTCCTCCATGAATATGTCTACTCCCCTCTTAAAGCCTTCCAAGTTGGCAGCCATCACCACATCCTGGGGCAGGGAGTTCCACAATTTAACTATGTGTTGTGTGAAAAAATACTTCCTTTTATCTGCTTTGAATCTCTCACCCTCCAGCTTCAACAGATGACCTCGCGTTCTAGTATTATGGGAGAGGGAGAAAAACGTCTCCCTGTCCACTCTCTCCAAACCATGCATAATTTTACAGACCTCTATCATATCACCCCTTAGCCACCTTCTAAGGTATTGCATTATTCCTTTCTAGAACCCTTTTAGCTATTTTCCCCTGCTCTGGGTCCAGTTGGGGTAACAGTAGGAGCCTACCTACAGCCTACTTATAGCATGACCTATACACAATGGTATAGTCTCCAGTCCCTTTATGCCAACTTCTTTCTGAACCACATTGTTACAGTGCAGCACTATTTCCCATGCAAAAAACCCTCCTAAACAATTCAGCTTTGCATAGCTTGCGGAAAACCAGGAGGGTAGGGGCCTTCCTGACCTTATCAAGCAGACCATTCCATAAGGTAGGGGCCACAACAGAGAATGCATGTGTATGGGCAGTTGTGGATTTTGCCCATTTGCAGGGAGGTACCCAGAAAAGGCCATGTTCAGATGAGCGAAGCAATGGCATATGAAAAGCCCTGACCTGGATGGCCCAGGTTAGCCTGATCTCATCAGATCTCAAAAGATAAGCAGGGTCAGCCATGGTTAGTACTTGGATGGGAGATCACCAAGAAAGTCCTGGGTTGCTATGCAGAGGCAGGCAATGGTTCATCTCTTGCCTTGAAAACCCTACAGGGTCACCATAAGTCAGCTGTGACTCAATGGCACTTTCCATATGAAAAGCCAGTCCAGGCTCAACTCAGCTGATGGCCAGCTCAGCCCATGATAAAATGGTTAGAAGTTAGCCAGAAACTGCAGTGGCTACAAATATTAACAGTACTGTGAACAAGCCCTGCTCATGGTGATAGAAGATCAAGGCAGAAGGAGGCTGGGTTTTACTTTCAGGGAAAGATTTGAAACATAAATCATGTAAATAGCTGGCCTATGCAGGATTTGCATCTCCATTTAAATGAACAGAAAGCGGCCAGCTACAAGTTAACAACTACGAACAAGCTTCGGGGTCTATTGCTGGGGGCGGGGAGTCAGAAAAACAGCAATTAGATCTAGGAAGAGAAGACCTGGGTGGGGGGCCTATTGCCGCCAGAACGCCTGGTGGTGGAAGCAGAGAAAAGGGTGGCAGGTGCCAGGCAGACTGACAGCAAGCAGCTCGAAAAGACAGAGAAGCCAGAACCCCCTGGGATGAGTAGCAGCACTATTCTTCACACTGCAGAGGCGCCAAAGTGTCACTGATTCTTGTTCCGTCGACATGTTTTCTAGTTTGGTTGATGACTCAGGAAGTCACAGCCCAGCTTTGTTGCCGTCTCATCTCCCACACATTAGTATGTCAGCATAAGCAGCTGCAGGGGGACTGACTGAAGAAATTATTGCTGCAAGATCCCCTGCTTTTGGTGCCTTCAGTACACTGGTCAGTTTAAACTACTGCAAGATTCCAGCACAGTGGCAAATTGGTTAACGTGAAAGGTATGGAAACTTACTTTCTCCAATACCTCATGCCAAGGAAGGGGGCCAAGGCCAATGAGAGGAGGAAGGCAGGAGGTCCATTTGGCCTGGGCCTCAAGCTCAAAGGGGGCCTCAAATTTGATAAGTTTTGCAACTTAGAAGAAGCGTTTTTTATATGCCGACTTTCTCTACCACTTAAGGAAGAATCAAACTGGCTTACAATAACCTCCCCTTCCCCTCCCCACAACAGACACCCTGTCAGGTAGGTGGGGCTGAGAGAGTGTGACTAGCCCAAGGTATTTCCTAACCCAGAGCTGGCAACTCTAGCTTGGCCTCAAGCAAGGACACCTGTCCTTGTGAGAAGCCCAAACCACTCACAGGTGCCTAAGCTGTGGCCAGTTCCTTCCCCTTTGGCTCTGCCCTCTCCCAAACTGGAGAGCATTTATCCCTCCCTCTGCTTGCCATGCTGTAGCCTTAAAGTGACTGTCTAGCTGAGCAGGAGGGATGCAAGGCTCCTCCCACTTGCTGCTGAGCGAGATGATGGTTTTGGCCCCAAGGCAGGCCTGAGCTGACAGGTCAAAGACTGGCAGAGGCCTTTTGAGGCTCAGGACTAGAAATGGGAATATGGCAGAGTTTAAGCCAGTGCTCTAGACTATAGGTGTGCAACAACAACAAAAATCTGTAAAATTTGGATTCGGATCTAATGTACCTGAAATTTTTTGGGAAACCCGGATATTCTAAAAAAAAACCCAAAAAAACCATATTGAGAAATTCCAGATTCCCCAAAAATTCAGGTCCTTTAGACCTGAATCCAAATGTTATCCCCCATCTTCCCCTCCCCATCTCGCCCTCCCCTCATTTACCTTGAGTCCAGCAGTGGCGGTGGTCACCTCCAAGCCCCATGTGGAGCCCAGAGGCAGCAACAATGGAGTTCTGCCCCGGCCTTGTCAGCTATTCGGGAGGGGAGGGGAGAAAGGAGTCCCCCAGTCTTTTTCGCTTTTAAATGACAGCGAGGGCAAAGTGGCCCAATTCATGCCGAAAAAAATCAGATGATCCAAGATTCGATTTTTGGCTCCCTTTAAAGTGCTGACATATTTTTCGGGAGGGAAAACCCCAAAAAAATACCGATAAGGAGAATACCGCGAAGTAGGAGCCATCACGGTCACATCACAACCGCAGCCAGGCTGGCAGAGGTGCTGCTGCAGGAAGGAGGGATGGCCTTTGATGGGCTGGCCCGGGGAGCAAGAGTAGGGGAGGATGGGATCCCCCCCGCAAGTCTTGCATAATAACTAAATCTTGAATAAGAGTCTCATTATTTTTAGCCTCCATCTCAGTTTTTAACCTTTTTGCTTTTTTTGTGGCTTTTCCACTTTATTTTCAATTTGATCAATTACAAAACAAATAATAATACAAAGACAAACATTCAAAGGCAAAAATCCAGTCAGAGCACTGAAAAGAACTGTGCAGCCCAAAGCTATGCATCTTAATTCAGAAGTAATTCCCACTGAGTCAATGGAACTTAATTCCAGAGTTCATAGGATCACAGCCTGGTTGTGTTTGCTTGAGCTTCTACAAATTGAGTCCTACTGAATGAAGTTTACCCATTTTAATTAAAAAATATTAATTCTGATCAATGCCATTTACAATTCTTAAAAGGTAAATACATCTAAAGCAGAGCATTTTTAAGGGAGATTACTTATACCTTTTTAAAAGTCTGCTTTAAACTGTGAGTCTGAAATTTTTGGCTTTGACAACCAATCTGCAAACACCATGAACAAAACTTTAAAGTTGATCCCCTTATCTTATATTTCATTCTTTACCATTCATCTTTCTAATAACACCCACATTTTCTTACTAATCTTTCAGTAGAGAAGATCACATTTCCTGGCTGTAATTTGGAAAGAACAGCAGCTCCTTCTAGAGGAAATGTTCATCTTTACAGCAACACAAATTGCCTTCTCGGGATAATTTTAATTATATATATTTTTCTTTTACAACATTTATATCCTGACTTTCTGCCCACATAAGGGCCAACAAGGTAGGTAACAAATTAAAACAGACATAATAAAATCACTTTTTAAAACCATTTAAACAAAAAATCATTAAAACAATTGAAACCAGAGCTAAAATACATACAAAAACCATTAAAAAACAACAATAATAATAATTTGACCCTTTAAGGCATAGTACAGGGTCAAACATATGGCCCGCAGGCGGGATCCAGCCCCTTGAGAGTTCTTATCCGGCCCACGAGCTAGCTACCCCCCTTGTCCACTCTCGATATGGGCTGGCGAAGCATGGCCTGGCCAAGTGACATTTATGTCATATCTGGCCCTCGTAACAAATGAGTTCAACACCCCTGGCATAGTATATATGGCTGCCTAGATAGAGAAGGTTATTTGCCCCAGGTTTGATACTTTTAGGAAGTGGGGGCTTTTTCCTGCTTTCCCACAGCATCATGGTGTATTTGTGCACCTCCTGGGGTTTCCCCGGCTATGTGCTTTGCACATAGTTTAGACGAGATCATGGCAGAGCCTGGCTGGCTGTCATGCGGGTGGAAAAATTGGGATTTTCCCTGTCGATTTCTTCATTCCACCACTAGAGGGCCTTTTTGATAATCGGCAATCGAATATCATTCTAACAATATAACAATCTTGAGTTTCAGGTACTCTGAAATGCCAGGTTTCGTTTTTTTAAAAACCTCTAGCCTCTTTCATTGCAGAGGTGTAAAGAGAAAGGCATATCTCCACAATGAAAGGAGCTAGAGACTTACTTATTTAAAAATGAAAGCTTGGAATTCAGAGAATCTTATACGCAGATTGTTATATTGTTAGAATGCCATAATGATATTCAATTGCCAGTGTTTAAAAAATGGAAAAGGGATGGTGGCAAATGACAATAGCCAGGGGACCAGGGCAGGGAAACTATAGGGAAACACCAGAGAGAAGAAAGGAGGCAAGATATTAAAAAACTATAATAATCCAGACTACAAAATCCCATGATAACCTTTACTTCTGTGCTGATGAAACAGATAAAACATAAAATTTTACTTTAGTCATCCATGAGGAAGATAACCCTGAACATAAGACTACCCTTTCCCAAAAAATGGTTACACAAAAATTTAATACTGTACTTATATACAAATGTGTATGCTGCTTGTACATACTTGTAACTTGTATGCAAATGTACAACCGCTCTCTTTTTCTTGACTGCACACCTGGGGGGAAAACTAGTCTTCCTTTTCAGTAAATTAGCTTCAAAGCTCTCCTTGTTCATGCTCCATCTTTCTGCCCTTACTTCCTCTTATACCTCCAGTCCACAATTTCCACTCCGTGCATTATTATTCTCTCAGCGACCCACAAAACTAATCCCTTAAATGACTGCTCCTTCTCCCTTGCTGCCCCTTGTGTCTGGCATTCCCTTCCAGAGGATCCATGTGGTATGACTTTGTTCTCTCTTCCTTTAAATTCTTCCCAAAAGAAAGGGTTTAACCCCTTTATTCATGCCCCTAACTGAAGCAAAGACAAAGTACATGTTTGGTCATATTCATTTCATTTTACTCTTGCTTCTATCCTTCCTCTCTTCTCTCCCCTCCCTCTGTTTCATCTTTCACACTCTCAGATTTAATTGTAAACTCCTTGGCAGGAGCCCATCATTTTAGTTTACATTACTCTGTAGACAACCACATACATTGATGGAGCCATATGCATTCATAATATGGTTACTATCAACAATGAGTCACTTTGGACTTTTCTCTTTAACCATTAGAGTCAAAGTTGGAACTACTTACTGCACTGCACCACTCCTAGAAAAATAATTTTACAGCAGCCTGATCTGTGAAACCACAGAAGCGGTAGCAACCCAAGGTATAGTCCCTTGAAAATGGCCCCTTGGCATCTGCCCTGTCTGATAGGGAAAACTCCTTGGAAAATTCACCTGAATGCTTGTGGTTGGTAAGATCATTAGGATAGCATGAAGGGGCCTACTTCTGCTCTAGCATCACTAAAGATGCTTTGGGGGAAAGGGACACTGAAGTATGAAGTATTACACAAAGTAGCTTGGAATCTGAGCACTAATTGAGACTATGTTGCAGGGTTCTGGACTGCCAAGCTATTTTATACTATTTCCAGATGACAATTTACTGGTTTGGACATGCCATACCATGCACATAAGTGTTGTCATGCCGATTTGAGGCTTCAACTAGATGTGACTTCTATTAAGTCGGGTCAGAGGAAAAATCAGTGTATAAGCAGCCCCCAATGAGACAAATAGCACTCCCTAGGGCTATTTCAGGGGAGAAAAATGGCATGGGAGGGAAGGCTGTAGTACCTCTCCCCCCCCCCCCGCCCGTGCTATGGTCCCGATCCAAATTGAGCCCCTAAAGTGCTTGGGAAATTAGTTCCCCAAAGTTGGCTCCTGACTGTGGGGAATGATTAAAAGACATCTAGTCTAGTTAGAGCCTCAGAGATAGGTCTATTGAGTGAACACCAGTAACAGTTCTGGTATTGCACTGAGAGATCCTTGAGGCAAATCCTATGCATTGCAGTACAGACACAGCTGCTCATTGTACTGAGCCATCAATTTCCCCATTTCTTTTTTGTAACGTGCAAGTGACAATAGTCTATGCATCTTTATAAGAGATTATGACAACTCTTCTGCATAAGAATCAACTATCACTGCCTTCCTGCTATATGTATTTTAAGCATTATATGCCATATGGGCTCTTTGCTGCTGCAGCAACCTTTTTCTTCAATTCTTCTCTTTCCAGACGTATTCTTTTCCAGTTTATAAATCCACCAGACATTTTAAGAACAGTTGCTATACTATCAATGTATCTTAGTCAAGGTAATCCTGGAGGCCTTGTATCTTCTCATGATGCATTTAAAATTTGTTACAGTTTTCTTTCAGCAGGCATTCCTAAAATGTGGCCAATCCATCTTAATCTCCCCGGTTTAATTTTTCCCCCTGTTATTTGGTTCTTTAGGCAGGCTGCAAAGTTCTTCATTCTTTCTGGTCCATAAATTTTTCTTACAATTTTCCATTAATTTGTTTTTCTTCCCTTTTTGTCATTGTCGAGTGCTTTAGAGACTTACAGGTTGAGGACTGTAATAAATGAAGTTTAGTACCCTTGAAAGATTTCTTGCTGTTGAAGATCTGGAGGCTCTTTCCTAAAGCACCTAGACGTGGCTGTAATCATACTACAATGGCTGCAAGTACCTTCTTTCTTCTAACCATTCTGGCTCAACCCCTCATGTACGAAACCTAGGATATTAATCTGTATGTCTTAACATGACGATCCGGCTGCTTTGTCAAACAAACAATGGTATCCCAAAAGTTAAATGGAACCAGTGGTGGATCTACTATGAAACTAATGAAGCTTAAACTTCAGGGACCCTAATCTCGAGGATTTTTTTTAATGAGTGAATTTTCCAACAAAATCGATGGAGTTTTTTAAAGTGTTATTAAAATAAGGCTATTTTAGTGATAGAATCATAAGCCAATATTGGCCTTAGAATATGCTCTAATACCCATTTCATATGGCTTTAAAATGTCCCTGTAAATGGTCAAATTTAAAAAATTTCTTGGGGGCTTGCAGTGCCTGAACCCCCAGCTGTATGGGCTCACTGAGCTCACCAGAATCAATTCATAGCCTACATTTGGCAGCTGGATCCTCAAATCCTTCATTGGTGTTTCGCTTAATAGTTCTATAGCTCAGCCCTTCGGCTAAAGCCAATTGGAACCATTAAAAGACACCTGAATTCTCAATTCATGTTGCACTTGTTTCACTTGTGCATTTTAACACCAAAAATCAGATTTTCACCTCTTTATCCTAATGAGCCCCCTCTGATGACCTTCTACCTCTCTATTAGGGAATGAACTAATACATCTGCCATAGAACAACCCCATTGAAGAAGATCAGTGGTTACTCAGACCTCGTAGCTGGTTGCAAAGGGGCCCCCATTTCAGGTCAAGCTTCAGGGTCCCAAAAATGTAGGTCCGCAACTGAATGGAATTCTATGCCTAAGTCTAGATATACCTCTGAAAATCTATGCATTCAGCTCATAGTTGTTCATCGGTGTAGTTGTTTTAGAATTCCTATGTACTCAACTTCTGCAGGGATTTCCAAGCTGATAGTTTTGTGTATGGAAATAAGAGGTTGGCTTGGCACATCTAGCTTCTTCTTTAATCCATCCTCCCCAATCAATTAGCACAAAGGGAAAGACTAATCCTGCCCCCCACCCTGGTAATAATTTTAGTTCAGGAATTTAATGCAATGCAATAATGTGATCTCAATACCCCTTTCACAATCTTCAAATGAGGAAGATGATGACCAGAATGTGTTGCAACAAGGGATGCTCGAGCATCCGCCAGTTCAGCTCATGTTCTGATTGCCAGTCACAATCAGGGAGCCAATGTATCAATAGGCTGCTTGTGCCTGTTCACAGCAAGAACAAGAAACTTCTTGCTGCATCCCAGATTTGCAGGGAGAAGTTTGGCAAGGATCAAAGCTGCCTTTCAGCTGATTGGGGAATAATCTGAGAGTCAGCTTCAAAAGTTAGCAACAGGACAGCCATGAGCCTGTTTTGCAGCTCAAATTGTGCAGTACTTAGGCAAAGAGCTCTGGGGCTCTCTATATACCTGTCTGCAACAATCGACAATGGTATGTTTGGAAAGTGAACACCATCACCTTGAAGTTCTCAGCATCCCTAACTGTTTTTTTCTTTAAATCACAGAAGGTCAGCTCTTATCCCTCTAATTGCATTCTTTTCCCCAAGCCCTGAAACAAATTATAGCTAGCTATGATCCTTTCCACGTCTTTTAACATTTTTACATTATGATCTTTTAACATTTTTTTTGCATTTATTTAACATAGTTCTATATTGCTTCTTCTTTAAAAAAAAAACAGTTTACATAAAACAAATTCCAGTATACAATCAAGCTAAATCTTTCTGAATACTAAAATGGATGGTGTGGCCCCCACTACCTTGGGCAGCTCATTCCATAATGAGGAAGCTGCCACAGAGAATATTCACATCCAGACTTCCCTCTTTCAAAGAGGGAATAGAGAGCAAGTCCTAACAAGGGCCATCTGGGCTCATGTGGGGAGAGATTATGCATCAGATATGTGGGTCCCGAGCCATAACAGTCAAAACCAGCACATTGAACTGAATCCAGAAACAAAAGGGCAGCTAATGCAAATGATCCAGTATAGCTGTATTGTGGCTGATCTGGTTAAGTCAAGATCCTGCATTTTGCACCAGCTGCAGTTTCTCAGCATTCTAGGGCAGCCCTACATAAACAGCGTAGCAGTAATCTAGCCTTGTGGCTACACAAGGCTGGATCAATGTGGCCAGGGCTTCAGTATCCAAAAAGTGTCATAGCTTTCAGCCTCGATGTGATTTTAAAGGGCACTCCTAGCAATACCACTGACTTCCTAATCCATCCAGGAATACCCCCAGGCTCTTAACTGAATCCACAGATGCCCTGTTTTTCAACTATCATCAAGAAGCCGAAGTGACACAGGAAGCGGCCTTATACTGAGTCGAAACGTTGGCCTATCAAAGTCAGTACTGTCTACTTTGATTGGTGATGGCTCTTCAGGGTCTCATGTAGAGGTATTTTCATATCACCTGCTTTTTGATGTAATTCGAGATACTGGGGACTGAAACTGGAACCTTCTGCATGCAAAGCAGAAGTTATCCCAATGAGCCATGATCCTCCACATTATAACTGTGGTTCCATATGTCACTTCACAATTATATATTCTCATTCCAATCCTGAAATGCTCATCATTTCAGCAAAGGCAAAAGATGGGGAGGCAAACGGGGCAGTGACCCACCGACCCAGGCTGCCCCTAGCCCCCTCCTGACTGTCTGCTTACAAGACAATGAAGGCCTACCACAAATCTAACAAGGATAAGTCTGACCTTACTAATTTTGTTCATACTCTTTCAGAAATCTCTACAATTAAGAATATGGAACACCTACCATGCAGATTCACTGTGTAATCCTAAGAAGAGTTTCTAAGGCTGCAGTCCTACTTTCCTGATGCCCCATTGTATAACTTACTTAAATTAAACTGCTCATTCAACCCAATGACTTTGATCAGTTATCACACTAATAAAGTTAAAAAAAAACAATCCTAATAGCCCAACTCCAGATTTGGACTCATTTATTTATTCATTCATATTATTATATCTTGCTATAACTTGGGGGGAAACTTTGCAACAGCCAAAGTGGCCTTGTGTTCAATGCCTGGTAGGAGCACTGTCCGTTTCTCTTCTACAGGTACATTTGCTCTTCCTTGAAGAAGAATCCATAATTCTCCATAATTCCATAATTCCCTTATATCTGAGTGAAACATACATTCCAAAAGACAATGCATCGATTCGCCTCAATTGGCACAAACATAATCTATTTGAGTAAGGGAGCTTCTTATAGCAATTATCCATTACCTGGGAAGGTACCTTGTTTAGTCTGGCTAACATAAATGTTCGTCTATACCATAGAACAGTTGCATTTACTAAATATTCAGGAGAGTCCCTTGGATATCACAAGCTTAAAGAAAGGGGGGAGCAAACTCTACACGCTCTATCATAAGAACTCAGGAAATCCAGCTCATACAAATGGCTCAAAATCAACATTTGAGCAGCTTCCATCCCCAATGTCCTCAGGTCCTCGATCTGAATTCCCAAGGACAGCTTAGATTCAACCAGTTGTATCCAAGGACTTACATAACAGTCCTCCCTCAGCAAGGAAAGATAACAAATCTTATCAAAGACAAAGACTACCTTCAACCCCATGCAAAATGCAGCAGCCTAGGCTCATGCTTCCAAGGAGTGAACTCCCAGTTGTAACCACAGCATAGTTCGTGCTACACAACTTCGAATCCCAGCAATATTATGTATAAATATATAATGTAGTGATTCCTGGCAGGCTTCTATCAGTACTGGAGTTCAGTATAGCATCTGAAATACTATTTCAGAGTTGAATACAGTGCTGCGGGAAGATATTGCCCACCTTACTAAAAAAGAATAGAATGACAGCCTTAGTTAGATAAACAAGGCCACTGAATAATTTGGGACTCACTTCTGAGCTGACCTGCTTAGGCCCGCTCCCTTAGTCCACTGAAGTTAATGGGTTTAGATAACTGTAACTTTGTTGAGGGTGCTGCTGCTTTTATCTTTGTAGTCAGTCCTGAAAGCAGTGTCTGTTTCTCACCACAAGATGGCTGCAAATTTAAGTCTCTACACACTATGAAGTCTTTGTGTTTCTTGGGAAACAACACAAGGACTTTGTATCACTCGTGCCACGGGAGTTTTTTGCCTCCCTGATGCACAGCAGCTTTTTTCTGCTTGCAACAGAATGCAAACAGAAGCAGCTTTAGCTTCCCCGCACCACCCCTGCTGTTTTTCCATCTTCAAACTGCTCCATGGAACCACTGTTGGAGCATGATTTTTACAATGGAGCTGACCAAGAAGGCCCTTGGATGGGTCTTCATCAAATGTGCCTCAATCTGTGGATTCCCAGAGTGTGTGGAAACTAAGTGGTCCATCTAGTCTAGCATCCTGTCCTACAGTTCCTCTGGAGGGCCAACAACAGGACGTAAAGGCCATGACCTTCCCCTGATGTTGTCGCCTGGCACTGGTATGCAGAGGTTTACTGCCTCTGAATGTGGCGATTCCCTTTAGTCACCATGGCGAGTAGCCACTGATAGACCTATCCTCCATGAACCTGTCTAATCCCCTTTTAAAGGTGTCTATGCCTGTGGCAATCACTACATCCTCTGGCAGCAAATTCCACATTTTAATCACTCTCTAAATAAGTATTTCCTTTTGCCCATCCTGAATCTACTGCCCATAAGCTTCATTGGATGCCCTCAAACTCCAGTATTTTGGAAGGGAGGGAGCAAGCGGCCATCCCTATCTGGCTGGCCATTCCATACCACTTTTATTATATGCGGATGATGTGGTTTTGTTTGCGACATCCGAAGTGGGATTGAGGTCTACTGTTAATCTCTTCTTGGAATATTGTGACCAAGAAGAACTTACTGTGAACTATGCCAAGTCAAAGGTTCTTCGCTTTTCTGCCACCAGGAGAAGAGGTTCTCAGTTTTTCAAGGTTAAAAATGGACAGCTCGAATGGGTTTCCACCTTCTGCTACTTGGGCATTGTCTTCAGTTATAATCTATCTTGGTCTGCCCACCTGGATCATGTGAAGAAGACATCAAGATCCACTACTGCAATAATGGAGAAGTTTTTTCGAACTAAGGGGGCCAAGCACATTCCATCCGCCATTGAAGTGTTTAATGTGAAGGTGGTCTCCCAAATTCTGTACGGAGCAGACATTTGGATTTCCGGTGTTGATGAGAAATCAGACTCCCACTTGAACAACTTTCTCAGGAGAATTACTGGAACTCCCAGGTGTGTTGCTGGGACAGCCCTCCGCATGGAATTGGCCCAACCCTCGCTTGAGATACGTGCGTGGAGGAGAGCAATTAAGCTTAGGTTCAAGTTGTCTGATGCTAACCTTCCGTCCCAGGCAGGGTTTTTCCATCTTATTCTCAAGGATCCGGCCCCCAACCCTTGGCTGACTCTTCTAGAGCAAAAATTAAAAGTATTGGGACTTCCAATTTCTACTTCCTCAGATAATCTTGTGCCATCTCAATTAGCGGCAATTTTGAAGAGGCTGAAGGAGTTAGATTGGGCCAGCATGGTTGCGAGGGCCAGACGTACTTGTTCCGGTTTGGTGTTGGGGCTCCCTCCACCAGAGAAGCTTCCAGATTTCCTTACTATGGTTCCAATTTCTTCACATCGTCGGGCTTTTCTTTTAGCTCGTCTAAATGCCTTTCCATCTATGGTCATGTTGGGCAGATTTAGTGGGATACCTTACCCAGATCATCTCTGCTTATGCAATACGGGCGAAATTGAAACTTTGTACCACTTGATGCTCCGTTGTCCTCGCTGGTCTCAGGACAGAGAGGTTTTTATTGCTCCAATTCTTACTAACTTGAACCTCCCTTCACACACCTGGGTGTTGCCATTTTTGCTTGGCGATTTAAACAATGGTTTGGTAACATCGAATGTGGCTCGTTTTTTGGCCAGAGTGGTTGCACTTAAGAAGAAAGAACTTTCAATGACTACTTCTGGCAACTTTTAGTCAGTTTGCTCTGCCCTTAGTTTATTTTAGCTAGGAATTTTATCTATCGGGCTGACGCCTGGTTTTTAGCACTGTTAATATTGTCTTATGTTTACTATGTTTTATGTTTCCTATCCTTCTTTTGTGTTCCCCTCCCTCCCTCTTTCCTTGGTCCAAGACTGCGGTCATAGACCTAATAAATTATTATTATTATTATTATTATTATTATTATTATTATTATTATTATTATTATTATTATTATTATTATTATTTTGGAAGGGGGGATAGGGTTGTCATTGCCAACTCCCTCCACCCAGTGCATTATTTTATAAACTTCTATCATGTCCCCCTTAGTTGCCTCTTTTCCAAACTGAAAAGTCTAAGACTCTTCAGCCTTTCCTCATAGGAAAGGTGCTCCAACCCCTAATCATTCTAGTTACCTTCTTCTGTACTTTTTCCAGCTCTGCGATGTCCTTTTTGAGATAGGGTGACCAGACCTGCACACAGTATTCCAAATGAGGCAGCCCCATAGATCTATACAGGGGCATTATAATATTTATTTATTTATTAGATTTAGATTCCGCCTTTTTCCAGGAAGGGCTCAGGTGGGTAAAAACATGTAATACATACATATGTTAATCCATACACAATTAAAACCATAAAATACGATCTAAAAACAATTGAATCAATATGTATCAATATGTTAATGGCACCACTGGATCAACTTTTATTCCCTACCACATCTAAGGGAAAATTTCCCACATGGAGGCAGCCAGGATGAATAATAAACAGCCCCTTGCTGGCCTGATCACACAAACTTGAGTGGAGGGAGAAAGAAAATTAAGGAAGGAAGAGGAGGAAGAACAAAGGAAAAGGGGAGGGTTGGGGGAAAGGAGGAAAGAAAGGAAAAAACAAGTGAAAGAGATGAAAGGAGGGGATAGAGGTGAAAGAAGAGGGGAAGGGAAGGAAAAGAAAGGGAGGGAAGGCCATTTTATTTTCAGTCTCTTTCCTAATAATCTCCTGAGATTGTCTTAGAGTGCAGGCAGGTATATACAGTTGGGGGCAGCCCTTCAAGGACTTTGAGCATAAATTATTTAGGGCTTTGAATGTCAAAACCTCCACTTTGTACTAGGGCAGAAACAAACTGGGAACCAATGTAGCTGGTACAAGATAGGTGTTACGTGCACATTGTAGCATTCCACTATTCATTATAGCATTCAACTGTTCTGAACCAGTTGAGTTTCCAGATCATATTTAAAGGCAGTCTTCATGTAACAGTAGTTCTACTGCCATTCCTTTTGTCCACTGAAAAGCATTCCTTATGGTCAGGGGTCCGCCTGAACTGTGTGGGATACAATGAGGTGAGTGGAGTAATCCATGGAAAAATATGGGCCTCCTGGGCACAAATGGAAGTGCCTTCAACTATTGCTGAGTGGGGATTTGATCCACTCCATAATTCTACTACCATATTTGTGCTTTGTATAATCTTGTTTTTAAAGATATACCCTGATGAAAAGCAGCTCAGATCAAAATGACCAGGGTTATATCTGTTAGTTAAAGAATGATACCCATTCACTAAACTTTTCTTGTCTTCTTAACAGTAAGAGATCACCCTTGGAGGTCTCATCTTGAAAACAAATTAAGCTTGTGTTTGAGAAGTTCCCTCTGCAATTTGTCCTTAGTGCTTTTCAAAAACAATTACCTATGCAGACTCATCCCCAGGAATGTTAATCCCTTCCTAGGTCAGGCTTCCTTAGTCCAGCCCCATTGTTACGCTCTTGTTCCAGATAAGACCATTTGTTTTTTGCAAATCCTCCTGTCTGGCTTCACCAGTTAACATCATAAATACAAATGATCAACTGCTGAGCAAGCAATTCATCAGATTTTAGGAATGACAGTTTTGGATTCCTGCTCAAGATAATTATTCATCTAGATCTAATAACAATTGGCTTAATCATATTTGGCAGATTGCATTGTTGACAAAATTGACATATTATCAGAGAGCCATAAGAAGTAATTGGCAGAATTTTGATAAATTCAACGAATAGTTGATATTATTTGTTATGTTTTGGAACAATAAGGTATGGAATAAATTTTGACTTTTATGTTTTATGAATGATTGTAAAACATTAATGGTGTTGTTTTTCTTTATAACTATTATTAATTTTGAAATAAAAGATGATTGTTCAAAAAAGGAAGAGTGGTGAGCACATTAAATTTTAATTTGTAGGCAATATAATGAAGAGAACAGGCTTCATCACACCATAGCCTTACAGTATAATCCTAAACAGAATTACATTGTTGAAGTCAGTGGAAATAAAAGGGTATACCTCTGCTTAGGCCTGCACTGTTTGACTTTTCCAGTCTACTAATGAAGAAGGCTAGTATGCTTTGGAAAGGGCTAGTGTGGTGTAGTGGTTACAGGGTTAGACTACATCTGGGGAGACCCAGCTTTAAATCCCCTTTATGTCCTAAAGCTCACTTGGGCTCTCTATAGGGTACCTTATTGTGAGAGAGTATGTCAGTGTGGTTCTGGCCAAACAGACACTCTTCAGCACTCCTTGTTTAGCTGCGACCTGCTCAGTGAAGCTAGAGACAGATGGATAAAGTCTTTTATGTGGGAATCTGTCGGTGAATTGGATAATTTGAGGGTTCATTTAGCAGGGGTGGGTTTTAGTACTACATTGGCAATTGCCAAGTTTTTCCCCCAGTCAATAAAAAAAATACTAATTTTTGTATGGGTTATCTAGATAGTTCTTTTTTTTTTCATTTTTGATCTCAGTGTGACATTCTTCAGGGCCAAATTGGCCATATGAACAGTAGCATTAAAGTAAGTAAGTACTCGGGCTCTCTTTTGCACTTTCTCTCTCCAGCTAAGCTACCTCTCAGGGTTATTGTGAGTATAAAAGTGGAAGAGGGGGAAGCCATGTGTACTGCCATGAGCTCCTTGGAGGAACAGTGGGATTAAAATGTAATATTTAGAGAAATAGGAAGTCTGGTGGCCCCCAAATGTGAATACATGAACTCACACACTTGACGGAGACAATTGTTAAGGTTTTCATCTGAATATAAAAATGTTGGTTAAATCCCTTGCGGGTAGATATGGTCAGTTGTTGAACGCATGTGATGCCCTAGATTGTTCCATCAGTTTATGCCATATACAGTCATGTACACTACTGAAAATGCATCAACAGGCAACTGTTTTTATTTTTGTTTGTTTGTTTTTTGCTTATTTGTTCCACATTTAACTTACCAGAAAACATGCATCCTAAAACAATACTTTTCAAAGTATATAAAGGCAGCAGAAGTGTGTTCTGGGCTAGAGAGTTTGGTTTTGGGTTTGTAAATTTAAAAGTAGGCTGCAATTTCTTTTTTAATGGATTTGCAAAATTCCTCCATTCTTCAGCTTTGACTCTGAAATGACTGCCACTGAGCAGAGCAACAAAAGATTCCCCCCTCCAAGTAAAAAGAGCACAGTATAGAATGAACACACTCAAATCAATCATCCTTCAACTCTGTTTGTACTCTGCCCCATCACACAGACAACCCACGCATGTAATCATCTCCTGCAGGCTGTGATTCATCTGTACGATAGATGGCAGCAAACCCCCACAATAGAGGTAGCAAGACTTCGGTAACATGTCTTGGGCTCTAAAGCCAGAAGGAGACATGAGAGTCTGTGCCTACACTTCTGAGGGCCAGCCCAAATTCTGAAAAGAGGAAGAAGAAGAAACTGGTTGCCCACGGACACTTTGTAAGTCTGCTACAAAATAGAATTTAGTCACTGCGGTCTGTCACTGCATGATGCTGCTTTACATATTTTTGCTGTTTGAAGTTCTTTGAAGATACATCAGTCTTTGTAATCAGCCATAGACTATCACAATAAGTGAGTAGGGAAAATGGTCAATTTAATATAGTGCATAAGAACCTACAAAGTAAATAAACTGAATGCATAAATAAGAATGATCATAAAGGCACAAAAATCACATCGATCTTGTTATTCTCTTCTTCCAAGTCTCTTCCTTCAACAAAGAAAGTCTTTTCTCCATCAGAAAAATTCATTCTTCACTGAAGAAAATCTTTCTCCCTTGAGGGAAAACTTAACTGGAGAGAGTCATAGGATCCAATTTATTAGAAGAGATTCTTAGGATCCAACCACGTAATTTATAAATATTTCAAACCAGAGTTCCAATTCACCATGAGAAGATACTTTAAGAAGGCATGTTGTACGGCGGCTAAAGAGTCAGAGCAGTTCTGGGGAGCCCTCGGTTCAAATCCCTTTGCAGCCACATAGCCAACTGGGTGGCATTAACTGGACTAGTCACTCTTTCCCATAAGAAGAAAGGAACCATAGATGCGACCTTGGAAGAAGGATAAAAATTGACATGTTACAGCAGACACTGTTAGTTTCAGATGTCGCTTGCTACAGTCCCCAAAGGTTACTCTAACAATCACAAAATCAACGTCGTCTGATTCATACAGCAAACTATTTAATCCCGTCAGATTTCTGGGGAGCCACAAACAGCAGCGCAAGGCACAAATCTGCCTTCCACAAAGAGGACTACAAGCGAGTCCCATTGTCCCAGCCTCCAGCCTCTCCATGTACCACAGTTTCCTCTGAGTTGCTCATTTATACCCCACCCTTCCTCCAAGGAGCTCAGGGCAGCATACTGGCTTCTCTCCTCCATTTTATTCTCACAATAACCTGTGAGATAGGTTAGACTGAGAAAGAATGATTGGCCTCAGGTCACCTTGTGAGTTTCATGGCCAGTGTGGATTTGCACCTGGGTCTCCCAGGCCCTAGTACAACACTATAACCACTATGCCATACTGACTTAGGTAATGTTCAGAACATGATTGCCACACCATCCATACCCAGACAGGGCACACAGGACCTTTCCCACACAGGACCTTTCCTCCTGGAGCTAAAGTTCTCAGTCAGCCTATAACTGTTGTCAGGCTGTAGCAGCTTGGGGTGAGACAATTGTGAAAAGCTCAACAAAATTCAACCCAAACTGGCTTTTGGCACAGAAGCACAAGCCACATTAAGTTGCAAAAAGTTGATTTCATGATGAATCTTGCTTATTCAAAGATCTTCTCCTGAATGCATCACCACGGGCTGGTGTGGAGGAAAGTCGACATAGGATGAAATCTTTGCAGCATTTAAACAGTAATTATAACTTACCCTTTGCCATGATGTGATCCTTGGAACACAATTTACATTGTACATGTATATATATATCTGAAAGTTAAATGAAGATTCACATTTTGCTCATTCTCCCTGAGCTTCAAGCAGAGTGTCTGCCTTTTTAAAATTAATGCGACTCGTGTATGTTTATGCATCAACATGTTCATCCTTCATAATATTTTCAAACCCTGATAACATTTTCAAAACAATTGCAGACCTGGTTTAGAAACTATGGAGAGGGTTGTGTGTGGATGATGGTAGAAGCATAGCCATTCAGTGCTATGCACAATCAAATTTTCCCCATTCAGATTCAACTACTTCAAAAAGCTCCAGAACGAGATTCTTCATAGATTGCCTTCCACTGGAAAAAGGACTGAACACAGCAAGTGCAGTTTCAAACCATGGCCTCTGATCTGAAAATATTACATCTGTCTTCAATCTAAGTAAGAGGGACATAGGACACAGGCTATCAGGAAAGGAAAGGCCCTCATAAAGCACAAGGATTGGTTTTGTTCAAAAGGGATTAACAGCTAGCACAGAACACATAAAAGCTGTCGCATCCAGGAAAGGCTTTGCTTGGAAGTCAAGGCAAAAAGAAAATGGCTGTGGCAGGACCAAGGCTGAGCAGCAATGATTGGTGGAAGCAAGGTAGGGACCATGGCTCAGTGGTAGAGCATTTCCTTTGCATGCAGAAGGGTTGTAGACTTAATCCTTGGTATCTCCAGTTAAAAGGACACGAAGAAGATGAATACTTGGTTTTTATATGCTGACTTTCTCTACCTTTTAAAGAGAATCAAACTGGTTTACAATCTCCTTCCCTTCCTCTCCCCACAACAGACACCTTGTGAGGTAAGTGAGACTGAGAGAGTTCAGAGAAAACTGTGACTAGCCCAAGGTCACCAACCCAGTTCACCAGATTAGAGTCCACTGCTCATGTGGAGGAATGGGGAATCAAACCCAGTTCTCCAGATTAGAGTCCACCACTCTTAGCCATTATACTACATTGGCTCAAGGAAATAGGTGATCTGAAAGTCTTCTGCCTGAGACCCAGGAGAGCCATTGCCGGTAACAGAAGACAATGGTGACCTTTATGAACCAATGGACTGACTCAGTATAAGGTAACTTCATGTGTTTATGTGCTTCCAGAGCTCACTGCCATCTTCTCCATCACAACCCACAAGTGCATTTAAAAGGGACCTCAAAAACTTAAAAACAACAACAACAATATAAGCAGCACAGTATTTTGCTCTGGTATCTGTCACTCTCTAACACTGTCCATGCTAATCTAGTCAGCATATTCAGGAAGTATTAATGATGACTTGGTTAGATTATGCTATCTTTCTGTGTTTCAGTTCACATATTACTCAATAACTGACTACTCCATCTTCCTCCAGCCATTGCAGGCTAGCATTAATGCCCAGCTTTTTCTTTAATATTAAGACAGCACATCTTCCAAATGTTGTGAAGATCAAGCACTACATATGATTGCAGTTAGTTGAGCCAAGGCTGAAGAAAACTTACATCATGGAGGTTTATAAATACATGTGGGCTGAATCTTGACTACATTTTCTCTATCATCAGTACTGAATGTTCTGACTTTCCCCTTTCCCACTGCAGCCCACTGATCTCTACAAACTGCTGCTCCTGGAAAGCAGGGGACCCTCAGGAATGACATGTATGCAGCAGAAAGAGAAAATAGATGGATATTGCCAGTTTAGACTGGATACAACCCTATGTTTTGTTCATAAACTAACTTCTCTTTAGGACTGGTGGCAGTAACACCCCTGCAATATGCCAGTATTTGATGAAGAAACTTGGTTTCAATATCACTGCATTGTATGCAGAAGTCAAAGCCAACGTGGTGAGCACTGCAATAACAAAATGCCTTTTTGTCCCATTCTCTCATTTGTTCCTAGACACCCTGATGCTGATTTTAAGTCACTGTTCTCTAGCAAGAGAACGCCAAAGGAAATTCTGGTGTAAAACTGCTGGATTAAAATTTATCAAGAAGATTAACAGCATCTCCCAAGAATTTAACAAGGACCTGAGATTCCTCAACCATAGTCTATGTATTTTACTTTATTACACTTGATTTTACGCAAATATGTCTTACCCTGTACTCCCTGCATTTTATAGCCTTTTGATCCTGCTGTTTACAACTTTTCTTCCTTAATCTCACATATAAATGTGTGCCTAGTGAGGACCAGGTCTATGCATGTGATGAAGGAGGCTCTAGTCTATGAAATCTCATGGTGGTATAAAAACTTGTTAGGCTTTAAGGTGCCACAAGATTCCTGTTTGTTTTTGATGCAGCAGACCAATACAGCTACCCTTCTGGCATTTCTGCTGCTGGGTGCTCTATGGTCTTCATACCTCACTGGCAGGTGCCCAGGTGCCCAGGTGCCCAGGTGTCGAGAGAGAGAGAGAGAGAGAGAGAGAGAGAGAGAGAGAGAGAGAGAGAGAGAGAGAGAGAGCGAGAGAGCGAGAGCGAGAGAGAGAGAGAGAGAGAGCGAGAGAGAGCGCTTTGCCCCATAGACACTTTTTCCTCGTACCCTGCCCCACCTTCCAACAGCCAAGATGAATTTGCTGACAATGGGGAGCAGGGAGAGGCAACTAACCTGGCTTCCCTCACAGAGTTGTCTTCCCCACCGTGACATCTGCAACTTGAATGTGTTGTGAAAGGAGTGGATGCATGCAAAAGAATTTTGTAGGGTTTGTGAGACTCAGCATGGTATATAAAGAGATATGTGTGTGTTTGTGCAACAGGAATTTCATGGGTTATATATAGGGAATAGAGGGAAAGGCTACAGAGAAATTATTTCTTTTTTTAAAAAATCAGACCACAAAATTTCATGGGTTTCCTCTAAACCAGCCATATTCTCATTTTTCAAACCAGCAAAGCTCCATTTCTGTCAATGGCCAAGACCTCCGGTCACTGTAAAATCAATACAGCTGCCTTGAAACTAATGAGATAGACTTTAGCTGGTATAAATGACTGTGATTCTATTTATTTTCCCCCATGCAGACCCTATGCATCATCTGAGGAACTTAAAGGAAACTCTTTGTTCAAGCTTTCTTCCCTTCAGCAACAAAACATGTTTTCTTTCTGAATGGTGAAAAAATATAAAAGATGGTCTCAAGGACCATTTGGCCCCATGTGAATATGCCCTGCCCATAATTACAAAAATCATCAGAAGTCCTTCTCTGGGTGCTCCACTTTCTGAAATCCAGCAGGTGGCTACCAAAAAGCAGAACGTATCTGTGGTAGTTCCTAGTTATGGAACTCCTGGCCTACTCGGAGTTGGCTGCCATCTACACTGAAAACTTTTGTGCCAAGTGAATTCTGTCCTGTTTTTCTACTTTCTGAGATATACATAAGGGCTATGTGTGCAGATTAGTCAGTCATGACTCACTACAGATTGGAGCAGGAGTTTGGGGGGGGGTCTCTCAGCCAGCCAATCCCTAGGACCCTTTCTTACCTGCTGCACATTGTTGTGGCTGGGTGTGTGGGTGAGCATTTAAATAGGCCTGATCCCGGGGACTGGTTAGACCATTGCTAGGGTTGGCAGGAGGAGGGAAGGCAGCGTGGTATAGCCCAGTCTTGTCAGATCTCAGAAGCTAAAAGGGATGATACTTGGATGGGAGATCACCAATGAAGACCCTGCAGAGGAAAGCAAATCACCTCTGCTTCTCACTTTCTTTGAAAGCCCCTTGCTGGGGTCACCGCAAGTCAGTTGCAACGTGACGGCACCAACGTACATGGGGTTGGCAGGATTAGTGCAGGTTAGTGTTTGCAATTTAAAGTAGATCAGTGAGCATCCTGAGGCCTCTGAAGGTGAGGAGAGAAATGGCATAATGCAGACTACAGTGATTCACAGTGAGTACATTGTAGGGTTGCCAACTCCACGCTGGGAAATACCTGGAGATTTGGGGGCAGTGCCTGGAAAGAAAGCTTAGCAAGGATGTGATGCGGTAGACATGACCATCCACTGCTGGCATTTCCTCCACTGCAACTGATCTCTATAGTCTGGAGATCAGTTATAATTCCAGGCTCCACTTTGAGCTTGGTAGACCTATGCTGATGCAGAGCTATCCCTGTCAATAGGGTTGCCAGGTCCGGGGTGGGAAATACCTGGAGATTTTGGGGGTGGAGCCTGAGGGGGGGTTGAAGAGGGAGGGACTTCAGTGTCATAGTCCAATTGCCAAAGCGGTCATTTTCTCCAGGGGAACTGATTTCTGTCGCCTGGAGATCAGTTGTAATAGTGGGAGATCTCCAGCCACCACCTGGAGGTTGACAACCCTGTCAACCAGATCAAGCACTCACTTGGGGAGGCTGGACACCATATTGAGAAGAATGGCCAGTGTTGGTAGGTAACCATGAGCTATTTTCTGTTTAGAACCAGCAACACTTATAACTAGGGTTGCCAACCTCCAGGTACTAGCTGCAGATCTCCTGCTATTACAACTGATCTCCAGCCAACAGGGATCAGTTCACCTGGAGAAAATGGCCACTTTGGCAGTTGAATTCTATGGCATTGAAGTCCCTCCCCTCCCCAACCCCTGCCCTCCTCAGGCTCCGCCCCAAAAACCTCCCACCGGTGACAAAGAGGTACCTAGCAACCCTACTGATAGCTGAGAGACAATGCTGACAGTGGATTGGGAGGTGGGTGGTACCAAGATGGGAACTGAGATTGACCTAGCCTTGAATCCAGAGTACTAAAATACCTCTAGCCACTCTGAGGGAATGCATCAGGAGTTCTGTGAAAACAATGAAGGACAAATGCAGTATTACAGAGAAGCACTGGGAAAGTGTACACTCTGTTACAGGCTTCTTGCTCTGTGACCCTTTCTTTTCCTTGCTCCCGATGCTCCCCCTGTGCCGTTTGCCCTTGATTTCGCCTTCCCTTCCCCGTGGTCTCCCTGCTATGATTCCGTGAGAGCATCTGGCTTGATGTCAAGATTGCTGAATCACTGCTGCTTATGACCAGCTGGTGAGTCACAAGAGGGAAGTCCCTTCCTCTGGGTACTTTTCCAACCGGAGCTGAGTAAAAGGGAAAGTTGTCAAGGAATTTGGCACAGAAGAATGTTTCCTTGGAGCAGGGACAAGCTTTCTGCTATCCTCGAGTTATTTCCCTTTGCCACAGTGAACTTCTGCCACTGATGATATCCAAATCCTCAAGAAAAACAGCCTGCCTAAGACTGAACAGCTGGAGAATTGTAGCTGAGGAAGCTTTCAGTATCTTTATGGACAATTAATAGGACCAGAATTAGTTTACAAATACTTTGATTGTAGGGATTTTTTCTGCCTTAGTCTTTATATGGTTATTGAAACTAAGGCTGCTTGAGGAGGAGGAGGAGGAGGAGGAGAGTTGGATTTTATATGCTGACTTTCTCTACCACTTAAGGAAGAATCAAACCGGCTTACAATCACCTTCCCTTCCCCTCCCCACAACAGACACCCTGTGAGGTAGGTGGGGCTGAGAGAACTCTAAGAGAGCTGTGACTAGCCCTAGGTCACCCAGCTGGCTTCATGTGGAGGAGTGGGGAAACCAACCCTGTTCACCAGATTAGCATCTGCTACTCATGTGGATGAGTGGGGAATCAAACCCGGTTCTCCAGATTAGAGTCCACCGCTCCAAACCACCGCTCTTAATCACTACACCACACTGGCTCTCTACACCATGCTGGTCTAACATGGGTCACTGTAATATCTAGGGCTGAGGGGCAGGCAACCAGTGGCCTTGGGGACCAATCCAGCTCCCAGAGGTTTCCTTTCTGGTATCGAGTGTAGACCCTGATTTTAAGAATATCCCTCTTGGTGGGATTTAGTGGGGGCCCAGAATACAGGCAAAGTTTTTTGTCTAAAATATTTATATCCTTCCTCTTGGCAACAGGCTTCTTTTGGCCCATAAACAGCAGCAGACCTCTCCCTCTTTTATGTACCTCAGCAACCCACCCCCAAACATGAAGCAAACCAGCTTTTTAGCACACTTATGCATACATATGTAGACAGCAGCACATGATCTGCAAGAGTTTTCTCCTATGCACCCTGGCTGCTGATTTCCATGTGCAATAAAAACATGGGCAATTCAAAATAGGGCCCTTATTGCAAATCAGTAGCTGACCCAGAAACAAGATTTTGACACAGCTTGATAGAAAACAAGATGTTTTTCTAGAGCAAAACCTTTCAGAATGTAGTACCTACAAGCTCAACAACTCTACTACCTCTAAAGTATACTGAAAATGCATATGGTTAAGGGGGAGGGACAACATGTTTAACCTCTTGCTACAGACAATGAGGTTAGCTATATGTGATGTACAAATACACATTAAACTACTGTGGTGCTGGGGTTTTTTTAAGCTGCTTTGGGAGGAGGGGATTCGACAAAAAGAAGCAACTTTCAGGGAAGGATGCTTAACCCTTTCCCATTTGCATCTTTTTCATCCCCAATCATTCCCAAGCTACTTTTCTCCCTGGAAGGATTCCAGATGTCTGCGCTGGCTCTACCTGTCATTCTGCCATCTGTCAGTATAACTTGCAAATCACATGTGCTATGCCGGATCAAAGAGCTGCCTTGTTTTCAAACCTCTGGGCCTCTGTGTAGTTTCTTAAGAGAAGGCTACCACCAATGAGAAATAGGGTTGAGGTGTGGAGAAGGATTCAGTTACAGTGTGGAAATGAGCATCAGAAATACCAAAGTAGTACACACCTATCTGTGCCTGCTGGTAAGGCTGGCCTGGATCCCAGAAGCAAAAAAAAGTGGCATGGTATGACGGTGGAACATGATGGGTGATGCACCCTGTAAACTTGGTAATACACTGCCATTCACTGTTGATTTTCGTATGACACGTCATGACAATGGTATTCCTTGGAGGCTGCCCATCCAAATACAAACCAGGTCTCACCCTGCTTGGCTTCTGAGATCTGACAAGATCAAACTAGCCTGGGTTATCCATGTCAGGGCTTTTTTTTTCTGCACTAGGTACTTTTATTTTTCTGTAGGTATTTGGGAGGGTGTTATTTTATTATGATTGTAAACTGTGTCATGCTTTAGTAATGAGAGTAGTGGGTTCAAAACCCTCAACCCACAATTTATCGGCAAGCTTCTTTATCTATTTGGGGAGGATCCAATGACAGCTGTCTTAGGTGGTCACAGTGCTCTGCTATCAGCCATTTGCTACTACTGCATTGTACTGGATAGGCAAACTGTATCCTCCACTAAAGAGCTAGGCAGGCAGACTCCCTGCAGTCTGAGTGCCTAGTAATGGCCCTTCACATCTCTCATTGAGAACCATTACTCTGGTTGATCAGTAACAACACTTTATCTTTATAGGCTGGTTTCCAGCTTTTTGTGTGGCCCCTCTTGATCATCCTAATAAAGCTCAGCAGTCCACTAACGTCATATGGCATGTACAGATTGAGCCCCTGTCATGCCCACACTCACATGTTCCTCAAGGGGCTTGGTTTTCTTATGTATGAGGCTTGGAAAGAACCTACCAAGGAGTCATAGCAAGTAAGATGAGGTTAAAACAGGGCATTCTAGTGAAGGATTATACTTCAACAGCGATTGGGTATGATATGCATGGACCCCCATTCCGAGCTTGCATGGTACCAGGGTAGGGGTGTTAAGGTAGGCTAATAGCCCTAGTCTACCCTGGTACACCCAGCAAGGTGTTCAGGACTGAAGCTAGAGTGCAAGGATGGAACAATGCTGTATAGCCAAACAGGGATCTCCTGGCATCCATCTTGTTTGTGCCAATTCCACAGAAGCCAACTGGGCAATGTTCAGAATTGTTTGACCATGCTTTCCCTGAAAGGACCATTGATGGTGCATGAAAGACAAAGAGACAAAGGACTGACTTTAGCATCTCATCAACTCCATTCTGATGGATACAGTCATCTCCTCAAGTAGCCAGCCAAGCCTTCTGACTCACCCTGCCAGAATATTTCCAGCCTCACCTTCATTTCCAGTTTTATAGCCCTATGCTCCAGTACTCAGCCACAAGTACCCAGCCATTTGTTTCTGATCTGCCTTACCTCCTGGTTCTGTTCTTCTGCACCCTCCTAATCCAATCTAGTGCAATCAAGCCCTTGTCACTGACAGTGACCAGCCATTCCCAGACATTGCCAGGCACAGTGAAACATAGCCTCCAGCTACATTTAGGGGTATAAATGTATCCCCATTGGCCACAGCAAACTGCTAGCACTTTTCCTGGGTCCAAAGTGTAAGCCACGATACTTGTATGTATCGCTTTTTCTTTCCTTGCAGGTAGCTCAGGTTGTTACTCGTCTCCACACAGCTGCCTCCATCTGGACCTCTCTCTTTGGACCTCTTTCCCCTGGGTACATTCAATCCTTGTGTCTAACCCCTCAAACCTTTACTTTCTGAGTTCTGTATGTATTGGGAAGTTTGTGTGTATGTGCAAACTAATTTGACTATTTTCATAAAAACCTTAAAATTCACAAAACGCTTCTTTGTTTTTCCACTGATATGCTCATCTGGCATAGAAATTGGTTTAAAGATCCCTGTGCCAATCTCTTGCAAGGTTTTACCAGTCTCCAGCTAATTTCCTTCCAATAAAAGGAGACCCCTCTGCTTGGTATAACAGGGGGAGCCAGGAGGAAATGGAAACACTGCTGTGCTATCATGGTAGTTATTAAACTCCTAGGCATAGGTAGATCCTGCATCAATTATACATATTGTATCAAGTGGGACAATTTTGCCCCTTCCCCCCCCCTTTTTTTTTTTTTTACAAAACTTTGAAAAGGACAATGGCATTATGAAAGAACACCACTACAAAAGTCAAGATGGTAGTGTAAGGATAAGGTTTAAAAAAAAAAAAGTAATTCTCCCAGACCAACAATATATTGTGAGCAGCAAGGTTCCAATATTTACGGAGCTCTTTTGCCATCAAACATCCACTTGTCAGCCTTCCTCTCTCCTTCTCCATCCTGATGACTGAAACCAGCCCTTCTCTGTCAGTCATAAGAGACCCAGAAAATGAGTTTGGGGCCATCAGTAAAAAGGCTGAGAGCCAACAGAGCTGGGGAAAGAGTAATGATAATTCCACATAATTTCATCACACGTACTAGAAACAAAGGCAGCCTTATTAAGAAACAAACCTCTCTGTTTCCCAGCTCTGGACCATTAATGAGGGCCTCACAGTAACTGATCAAGATACTTTTAGACACAATGAATCCTGCTGCGTCGACATTCGTGCTGGAAAAGACCTAGATTCACACGAACATTCTCAACTAAAAAGTTCTGACCCAATATATGCCAGCAGGAATTTCCCCCAGAAATCCTATCATAACCTCAAACTTCCCTTTAGTGCCTCTTCCTCCCTCCCTCTTTCTCCTATTAAATTTACATTTTGGATTAATGGTTGTCCAGATGTTTGGAACCATTTCTTGAGGGTTTGGGTCTCTACCTGTAACTTGTACAGATAGGTAACTATATGCCCCTGCTGGACCCTTTGTTTTACCTGTTGCAGTCTCTTACCCTACTTGAATGATACACTTTACATTGGGCATTTGCAACAGATGTATTTTATCAAGGGCATTCTAATGTTGAGTATTATTACAGTATAAGTAAGGACATAAGAAGAGCCCTGATTAATCAAATTAGTGGTCCACCTAGTCCAGCATCCTGTTTCACACAGCTGCCAGCCGGTTATCCTGGAGGTCAAACAAACAGGGCTTAGGGATGCATGCCAAAGCTGGCAACCTGGTGGGAGAAATTGGGGGCATGGATGATCTCAATTTTGCACTGATGCTCAATGGGACTTCTGACACAAAACCAGAAGTGACATCACCATGACAGAGTGATACCATAGGATTTGCCCAAAACTGTGTAGTTAAACCATAGAGTTTTAGGTGACTCCTAGAATATCACTCCAATGCAACAACAATGCTTCCGTTTTTGTGCCAGAAGTGAGCAATGCCAAGGAGATTGTCCCATTTTTCATTTCAAGTGGCAGTGGGGAATAGTGGGTGAGGTTAGGAGGTCTCCCACTATGGCCTTTTATGCATGGCTGTTTTCTTCACGGTCACCCCTCCAACAACTTCAGGACTTTGATTTTATTATGCACGCCGTTTCCAGCTATCAGAGGTTGCCTCACTCTCCCCCTGCGTTTCCCCACATTTTGCCTGCATTTTCAAATTCGAGATAAAATAGGCCTCTGAAAATGCTGTCAGTCACTGATTAGGTATTCCAACAGGTTACAACATGGAATAAGGGAAGAATGGCAACATCTGATCTACCTGAGCTCAGCCCTGCCCTTCCCAGTACCACCTTCAGAAAATTTACTTTCCTCTTTCCCAAGGGAAATTCCTATTAAGGAGTGCACAGGTGTTAAGTAGCAAAGCAGAGCTCCTGGTAAACAAGCTTCTGTGCCAGCAGCAGATCTCAGCAGGATCAGCACCTGAAACAAAGGATTTACCTAGCATGTTTGTGCATGAGAGGGAGGATAAGGGAGACAAGGAAGGCAAACAGGCAGATGTTTTGAGGCGTGGCAAACAGGCTCTGCCTCTACAAATTCCCTATTTGCCCAGCAAAGAAAAAAGGTCCCTATTTGTCATCAGCTCATGTTTCTTAGCCTTCCCACACACTCCACGCCCCATTGAGGGAAATTATTGCCTACTAACCTCATGGGAATCTCTGCTTAGTCGGTGCTCAGCTGTGTTGCACAGTTAGTCCTCAGAGTCCTGCTGAACGTAAGGTGTTACATGACGGAAGTTGTGTTTGTGTGCAACATATAAGACAAACCAGCAAGCTAGGAGGAGTTATATGATCCATGGCCATAAAGGCAACTGCTTCTTTGCAAACATTAGCCTAGACATAGAGATGGTCCTGCTGAAGAATTTGTCTGAGTGCTTTGTCATGGGAATGAAATTGTTAGTTTAGGTGGAAAATAAAGGAGGAATATGCTCAGGAGCATGAATATTTCTGTACATTGCCAGGCCTACATCGAAATAAAGTAAACTTTGGGCCAAAGCATTCATGGTGGGAAAGATGGAACATCTTCACATGACCTTGAACAAATTCTTGCAATTGGCAACTCAAGATCATGCAGGTTCTGTAGACCTGCACAAGGCTGGACTGGGCTACAAGACTATTGCTAAGCAGCTTGGTGAGAAGGTGACAACCCTAACCCTAACTGTCAACCTCCCTCGGTCTGGGGCTCCATGCAAGATCTCATCTCGTGGAGTTGCAATGATCATGAGAATGGTGATGAAGCAGCCCAGAACTACACGGGGGGAACTTGTCAATTATCTCAGGGCAGCTGGGACTATAGTCACCATGAAAACAGTTGGTAACACACTACGCCGTGAAGGACTGAGATCTTGCAGAGTCCGCAAGGTCCCCTTGCTCAAGACAGCACATGTACAAGCCCGTCTGCAGTTTGCCAATGCACATCTGAATGACCCAGAGGATAACTGGGTGAAAGTGTAGTGCTCAGATGAGACCAAAATCGAGCTCTTTGGTATCAACTCAACTCGCCGTGTTTGGAGGAGGAGAAATGCTGCCTACGACCCCAAGAACACCATCCCCACAGTCAAACATGGAGCGGGACATATTATGCTTTGGGGGTGTTTTTCTGCTAAGGGGACAGGACACCTTCACTGCATCGAAGGGACAATGAACAGGACCATGTATCGTCAAATCTTGGGTGAGCACCTCCTTCCCTCAGCCAGGGCATTGAAAATGGGTAGAGGATGGGTATTCCAGCATGACAATGACCCAAAACACACGGCTAAGACAACAAAGGAGTGGCTCAAGAAGAAGCACATTAAGGTCCTGGAGTGGCCTAGCCAGTCTCCAGACCTTAATCCCATCAAAAATCTTTGGAGGGAGCTGAAGGTTCGAGTAGCTACACATCAGCCTCGAAATCTTACTGACTTGGAGAGGATCTGCAAAGAGGAGTGAGACAAAATACCTCCTGAGATGTGTGCAAACCTGGTGGCCACCTACAAGAAACGTCTGATTTCTGTAATTGCCAACAAGGGTTTTGCCACCAAGTACTAAGTCATCTTTTGCAAGGGATCCAATACTTATTTCACTCATTATAATGCACATCAATCTCTGACTTTTGTCTTCTGGGTTTCTGGGGGTTTACCGTTGTTATTCTGTCTCTCACAGCTACAATAAACCTACCATTAAAATTATGGACTGGTCATTTCTTCGACAGAGGGCAAACGGGCAAATTCAGCAGGGGATCAAATACTTTTTCCCCTCACTGTACCACCCTCTCTTTATATTTAAAATTCCTCACAACTCCCAGCCAAAAGCGAGTTTTTATGCTCGCCAGACTGAATGTCCTTCCAACAGCTGAATTGAGCAGTTGGTTTGATAAAACCCCATTTTCAGACAAGCTATGTGTCTGTGCATCAGGAGCAATTGAGACAATAGATCACCTTCTGTTATTCTGTGATCTATGGGCTACATCAGGGGTGGGGAACCTTTTTTCCGCCAAGGGCCATTTGGATATTTATAACATCATTCGCGGGCCATATAAAATTATCAACTTAAAAATTAGCCAACAAAGCCCCAAGCAGGCAGCTGCCCCAGATGACCCCCCCCCCGACATGGGCAAACAGGCAGGCATCCAACCAGTGGCGCACTCGCCCACCTGGTAGCACAGGATGGTCTGTTGCACCAGCCAGGCGTAGCTGTCAAGCCGCACGCCGGAGTTGCTCCTGCTCCACATGGTCGGGGCTGGATTCTGCAGCCAGCTCCTGCTACCTCCGCCTGCAGGGATGAAATGAGGACACACTGGCTAAGAACTGTCCCCCTTCCCGTGCATTCTGGCCCTGCCTCCCTTAGCCCCTCCATTGTCGCCACCTCCGCCCCCAGCCCTCTTGTAGTACAGAGGGAATACTGTTCTCCATGGCCCAGGTGGGAAAGGGTTAACACAGTTTCTTGGGCGGTCCTAGCAGCTCCATAGCTAATGGCTCTTCTGCAAGGGGGGGGAAGGTTCCTTTTCTCAGCAAAACAAACTCACATCCGCTAATCCTGTCCGCAGAAGGGGGCGGATCACCAGTCTTAGATCCTTCTGAGCTAGAGATCTGCCAGGACCAACAAAGGGCCAGACCAAATGATTTCGCAGGCCTTAAACGGCCCCTGGGCCTGACGTTCCCCACCCCTGGGCTACATACACCCAGGGCCACCTGGATTGCACCCATTTTATCAAGACATCATCTTCCTGCTGACTCTTGGGTGGTCCCATTTCTGTTGGGTGATGTTGACCCAGAAATAACCAAACGTGTCATGAAATATCTAGTAACAGTAGTTTCCTTAAAGGCACGACAGGGTTGGTCTGTTGTTAACTAGTCATATTATTATTGTTGTGGTTGCTGTTGCTTGTAAATTGGCTCAATTTTTAGTTATTGTGATTTTGATTTTAATGTCTTTCAAGCATTTTAAGAATTTGTTGTACATTTTAATAATCTATAATGTTGAAAGTATTTTATCCAATGCACGTTGTGCTCCAGACCTTTGGTCAGATGAGCCCGAAATAAACGGAAAGGATCATGCAGGTTGCTACTTCATTTGTTGACAGAAGCTCTGAGCTTTTAACAGTTTTATATAGGCAAACCTTTAGCAAGTGAAGCTTTTCCCAGCAGGGAGATAAAGTGACAGGAAAACTGTCATCAAAGGCACAGGAAAAGTTGGCAACTCCACATTTCCCATATAATTGGATCAGAGGGAACATTCAGAATAACCAAATGGTCAAGGGACCCAAAATATGTGTCCTACCATTCGGTGCTGAGAAGGCCTCTGGGCTTCCAAAACAGGGGTGAAGCAGGAGATGGGGTTGGCCCTTCCCTTTTTTCGGTGGACCTTTTGTTGTTTTTACCATTGGCCCAGCGGAAATAAAAATAGTATTGCCTATTTTGCAAAAGAGATGGGAGGTTTCACTTCTTCTTTTCACTTTGACTACCTCTTGACTCACTACTAAGGTTCTGTTGAATTGGAAGCTGCTATTTATTTGTATCTCCCAAGGCCAACATTCTGCTCCAATGCCAGTGAAATCAAAACTTCTAGTTATCAGACTGGCCGGTGCCTTCTCCTGGTTTACCTTCTTATTTCTCCCTCCCACCTGATATGTTCCATCTCACAGAGATACATTGAGAGCCCTTTGGCATAGCATCTGTGGCTTTTTTTCCACAGTTTCCTTTTTAGCTGGCGCACAAGGGCTATGATAACAAGGTGCTACTTTATTATTAGCAATAGATGGTAGTAAGTTATTCTTTCTCACACCTGTTAACATCTGGACGGCATTTTGAATAAGCACAACAATCTTGCATCATTCCCAAGAACTGGTCGTCAATACAACTGGGAATATTACTATGGGGTGGCATATCAGTCTAAATCTAATGGGACTTTTTAACCTCCATATCAAATTACCGCCTCAGTATAGTCAGCCTCATTTGCAGTGAAAGCATAAAGATTAATAGCTGGCAGCTGCTTTCACAGCAAACAATCAAGTGCACAGTTGTAACAACTGGCAAGAGTTTAGTCTCATGCGAGTAAGCTTGGGGGGAGATCTACAGAGCAAAATTAATGGGGTGTTCAGCCTTCTGAACAGTGATGTAGTGATACAGTATATCAAAATTCATGCTGTGGGAAAGAAAAGAATGAATTTGAACTGACAGCTGAGCCCTGGACTGAGTTTCATCTCAGGACAGAATGTTCATATATGGCTTAACATAAGAACACAAGAAAGGCCCTGCTGGATCAGACCAAGGTCCATCAAGTCCAGCAGTCTGCTCACACAGTAGCCAACCAGGTGCCTTTAGGAAGCCACAAACAAGACGACTGCAGCAGCACCATCTTGCCTGTGATCCACCGCACCCAAAATAATAGGCATGCTCCTCTGATACTAGAGAGAATAAGTATGCAGCATGACCAGTATCCATTCTAACTAATAGCCATGAATACCCCTCTCCTCCATGAATATGTCCACTCCCCTCTTAAAGCCCTCCAAGCTGGCAGCCATCACCACATCCTGGGGCAGGGAGTTCCACAATTTAACTATGCGTTGTGTGAAAAAATATTTCCTTTTATCTGTTTTGAATCTCTCGCTCTCCATCTTTAGCAGATGACCCCGTGTTCTAGTATTATGGGAGAGGGAGAACAACTTCTCCCTGTCCACTCTCTCCAAACCATGCATAATTTTATAGACCTCTATCATGTCTCCCCTTAGCCGCCTTCTTTCCAAGCTAAACAGCCCTAAGCGTCCTAACCGCTCCCCATAGGACAGTTGCTCTAGTCCCTTAATCATTTTGGTTGCTCTTTTCTGCACCTTCTCAGCTCTGTAATATCCTTTTTTTGTGTGGTGACCAAAACTGTACACAGTATTTCAAGTGTGGTCTCACCATAGATTTGTACAAGGGCAGTATGATAGCAGTTTTATTCTCTATTCCTCGTCTAATTATGGCCAGCATGGAATTTGCCTTTTTTACAGCAGCCGCACACTGGGTTGACATCTTCATTGAGCTATCCACTACCCCCCCCCCCCCAGATCCCTTTCTTGGTCTGTCGCTGCCAGCACAGATCCCATCAGTGTATATGTGAAGTTGGGATTTTTTGCCCCGATATGCATCACTTTACACTTGCTCACATTAAATCTCATTTGCCATTTTAATGCCCATTCTTCCAGTATGCAGAGATCCTTCTGGAGCTCTTCACAGTCCGATTTTGTTTTAACCACCCTAAATAATTTGGTGTCATCTGCAAACTTGGCTACTTCACTGTTTAACCCCAACTCCAGGTCATTGATGAACAGGTTGAAAAGCACCAGTCCCAACACAGATCCTTTGACCATATAGAAACTCCGAGAAAAGAACTGAACTTCCTTTGTCTATCCAATGTTTATAGATGGCTTTGACCATATAGAAACTCTCTGAGAAAAGAACTGAACTTCCTTTGTCTATCTAATGTTTATCCTACTGTTCTTTCAAAGAGCTAAAGGCAGCATATGTGACTCTTATCTCTTCCACAAATTATGATGTAGGTTAGACTGAGGCCCAAACTAATTAAATGTTAGTCCACAAGCTGGGTCAGGGTTCTGTAGCCAGTGTGGTGTAGTGGTTAAGAGCAGTGGTTTGGAGCGGTGGACTCTGGAGAACCAGGTTTGATTCCCCACTCCCCCACATGAGCGGCGGACACTAATGTGGTGAACTGGATTTGTTTCCCCACTCCTACACATGAAGCCAGCTGGGTGACCTTGGGCTAGTCACAGCTCTCTCAGCCTCACCCACCTCACAGGGTGTCTGTTGTGGGGAGGGGAGGGGAAGGTGATTGTAAGCCGGTTTGATTCTTCCTTAAGTGGTAGAGAAAGTCAGCATATAAAAACCAACTCTTCTTCTCCCAATCTGACTCACCAGACAGCAGCTTTGGGCAACTTATTTCCCTAACTGTCACAGTGCCCACAGTGCAGCAGGAGGAGGGTCCTCTGCTCTCCCACCCCCATGTAGTGTTCCCAGTTGAAACAACCCCAGGGAGTTATTTGCCCCCCTTGGGGCTGAAAGAGTTCTGAGAGAACTGTGACTAGCCCAAGATCACCCAGCAGGCTTCATTTGCAGGAGTGGGGAAACAAACCCAGTTCTCCAGATTAGAGTCCACCATTCTTAACCTCTACGCCATGCTTGAGAGACAAGCTACACAGTTTTGCCTTCACATTGTATCCCAATAGGATAGGAACATCTTTTGGAAAACATTAACAATGGGCAGATGAGGGAGGAGGATAGTTATAAGCAGTGGCAGATCTACTATCTAACTAATGAAGCTTAAGCTTCAGGGCCCCTAATCCTGGAGGGGCCCTGAAGAAACTTTTTTTTATAATGAGTGAATTTTTCAACAAAGTCGATGGAGTTTTTTTAAAAGTGTTTGTTATTAAAATAAGGCTATTTTAGTGATAGAATCATAACCCAATGGGTTGAAGTACTTAATATTGATCTTGGACTATGCTCTAATACCCATTTCATATGGCCTCAAAATGTCCCTGTAATTGGTCACATTTCAAAATTTTCTTGGGGGTCTCGCAGCACCCAAACCCCCAGCTGTATGGGCTTGCTGAGCTCGCCAGAATCTATTCATAGCCTACATTTTGGCAACTGGATCCTCGACTCCTTCGTTAGTGCACATTTTAATAGTTCTATAGCTCAGGTTAGAGCCAATTGGAACCATAAAAAGTCATCTGAATTCTCAATTCAGGCTGCAGGTGTCTCATTTGTGCATTTTAACACCAAAAATTTGCAGATTTTCACCTCTTTATTCTAATGAGCCCCCTCTGATGATCTTCTACCTCTCTATTAGAGAATGAACCAGTACATCTGCCATAGAACAACCCCACTGAAGAAGATAACAGCAGTTACCTGGGCCTCGTTGCTGGTGGGAAGGGGCTCAATGTATGGCCCATTTTCGAGGACTCCACCCCACCACCCATACAGAAACTGTATGGAATGTTTTGCTGAAAAAAATTCTGTGCACATGAACAAATTTCAACAAGACATGCCTTTAGTTTCAGATACCAGCCTGTGAGATGGAAGAAATTGGCTTCTACAGGAAGGAAACAACAATGGTAAGCACGCATCTAAAAAAAATAATTGGGAACTGATCGGGTTGCCAGCTCTGGGTTGGGAAATACCTGGAGAGTTTGGGGAGGGGAGGAACCTCAATGGGGTATAATGCATAGAGTCCACCTTCCGAAGTGGCCATTTTCTCAAGGTGAACTGATCGCTGTCACCTGGAGATCAGTCGTAATAGCGGGAGATCTCCAGCCACAACCTGGAGGCTAAACAAACAATCACCTATGCTGAAATAGTTAATGCTAAGAATAATCAGCAGCACGGAGGCTCTAAGTTTAAAATACCGAGAATTGAGAAGAAATGTAGTCGATATAATAATAACCAAATCTGTTTGTCCAAGGTAAGTATATTATAGGCATACACCAGGTAGGACCCAAACTCATAAACATATGCTAAATATTAACACGTTCACAAATAATAATACAGGTTACTTCACCTCAGAGACTGATACAACAGTGGTCTCTGAAAATAATACAGGTTGCTTCACCACAAATGAATCACAACAGAAAGATGCTAAATATGAACACGTTCACAAATAATAATACAGGTTGCTTCACCCAACAAGAAAACAGTATATTTTATAAATCAGTCAAATTTCCATATTTCCATATTTTTTAAAGCAACAACAAAAATTTCTATGGCAGCACCCGAGATGATCCTCTCAAGATGGTAGCCCATAGATTCATTCACAGTATCAAGAACAATCAAGAACAAGACGACACCTCCGGATTGGTGAACGTTTCGCTTAAGAACAGCTTCTTCAGTTATGTTCAGGGCAATGCTTCTGTGAACAATATTTAAATTGTATACAATTGTGTAAAAGCTGTATGATTGCATGAAAAATTATCATTACCAAATATAAATAAAGGATGAGTCTTACCGATGTAATGTTTAACTTCTATCCTATATGAATGTAACAAAAATCCTGTAGATGGGCATAAAAGCCTCTATAATAGAAAATATATAATGAATAAGAAATCTAAACATAGATTAATCGTGAATAGCTAGCAGTATTAAGACAGCAAAGAAACAGAGACACAGGGGAACAGCTTACCCGAGTAAAAAGAAAGGCGACCCAACGGGTTCTCCTAGTTTCAATTGAATACTGAATCTGCTGAAAGCCTAGTGGTAATTTAAGGAGCAAAGATACAGAATCCCAGCTGTATGACATAATTAAAAGCCTCATCTCAGTGTGATAAGGGAGCAGAGTGGCAAAGACTTAGAGAAAGCAGCCCAGGTTGAATTCGTTGTTGAGACCGGCTGGGGCCAGGGTTTTAAATAAGAATATCATTTTCATCTCCTGCCTATGTAATACCGTGGAGATGTCTTCCTTCTGGTATGATTGGGGAGAATACTTCCATAGAACGAAAAAAGATAGATCGTCCTCTGTGTGGCCTTTCTTCAAAAAATGCTCCGTTAATGGAGCGTCCAGTACGCGTGCGCGTATTCGCGTTCTATGTTCAGCAATGCGTACTTTTAATTGTCTGGACGTGGAACCTATATATAAAAGAGAACAGGGACATTTGACCGCGTAAATTACGTTTTGTCTGGACGTGGAACCTATATATAAAAGAGAACAGGGACATTTGACCGCGTAAATTACGTTTTGAGATAAACAATTATATATAGGTTCCACGTGGGGCTAAATCAGAGCTATCATAAGTTAAGTTCAGGCTTTTATTTCAGTATTAAAGTTTGATTCTACAGTATGGGTAGTAGCTTCACAGTTTAGTCTAGGGCTGTCGATTTGGCTGTCCTGAACCGAAAAACAGCCGAATTTTCCCCGATTCGGCGGTTTCTAGTTCAGATGGAACCAAATTTTTAAAAGGCAGGAAAATGACGAGCCGAATTCGGTGAGTTTGGGCGGACACCGAATAAATTGGGCCCCCCGAAGCAGCATTCTCCCACGGCCAATCGGTGGCCAAGCTGGGTCTTCTTCTGGCCAATCAGTCACGGTTGAGTTTGTGAGCCCAGCTGATGTGCGGCCCAGGAAGAGACGGAGTCTCTGTTTGTGTGTGAGAGAGATCCCCGTGGGGGGGTGCATGTGCACATTTGCGCCTTTCCGCGGCTCTGGGGGGCATTTTTGGAGGTAGAAGTCCCAAAATTACAGTGTAGCTTGAGGGGACCCTTCTTGCAAGAACCCCCAAGCTTTGTGAAGATTGGGTCAGGGGGTCCCGACTTATGGGTCCCCCCCATCTGCCCATTGGAATAAAACGATTAAGAACACATTTGTGGCTTTCCACAGCTCCAGGGGGGCATTTTTGGAGGTAGAGGTCCCAAAATTTCAGTATAGCTTGAGGGGACCCTTCTTGCAAGAACCCCCAAGTTTTGCGAAGATTGGGTCAGGGGGCCCTGAGTTATGCGGTCCCCCCCCCATCCACCCACTGGAATGATTGGGAGCAGGAGATCCTGTGCATCTAGAGAGCGGCAAATCCAAGGCAAAACCTCCCGTGCATAAATGGAATCGTATTGGATTACTCCTGAGTCCTGACTCCCAGTCCCTGCTCCTGATGGAAGAGAAGACATCCACAGTAAGACCCATTTTGGGGCTTTTCTCTATAATTTTTTTCCTGCGTGTGTGTATGTGGGGGGGATTCTGTGTGTGTGTGTGTGTGAAAGAGAGGGGGGAAGCCAAAGGGGGGTGGGTTTACCTGTTCTGCTGGGAGGTGGGCTTGATTGCCTCTGTAGAGTGTGATTTTGGGGGGGTTACCTGTCCTGGGGGGGCTTGAATTCTTTGCGAGTGTGATTGTTGCTGTGGAAGATTTGAATCCAGCAGCATTTAAATCTATCAATACTGAAGTTACGCATTTGGCGCAAGTCGCACTTACGCTAGTAGCCTTATGAGATGCACTTTGGCTGTGTTGTAATGAAAAGATACGTTACCCATGCTAGTTATGCTGTTTACTTACGCTTTGAGGGTTGTTGGATGCACCTTCGGCGTAGTTACATCGGATGGGGGGGCATAAGTCGGGACCCCCTGACCCAATCTTCACAAAACATGGGGGTTCTTGCAAGAAGGGTCCCCTCAAGCTACACTGAAATTTTGGGACCTCTACCTCCAAAAATGCCCCCCCCGAGCCACGGAAAGCCGCAACTGTGCTGTAAATTGAATAAAGACGCACATTAAGGATGGGGGGACCCCTTCTGGGCCCCATAACTTCGGACCCCCTGACCCAATCTTAACAAAACTTGGGGGTTCTTGCAAGAAAGGTCCCCTCAAGCTACACTAAAATTTTGGGACCTCTACCTCCAAAAATGCCCCCCCCCGGAGCCGTGGAAAGCCGCGAATGTGTTCTTAATCGCTTTATTCCAATGGGCAGACTGGGGGGACCCCTTCTGGGCCCCATAAATCAGGACCCCCTGACCCAATCTTCACAAAGCTTGGGGGTTCTTGCAAGAAGGGTCCCCTCAAGCTACACTGAAATTTTGGGACTTCTACCTCCAAAAATGTCCCCCAGAGCCGCGGAAAGGCGTGAATGTGTTTTTAATGGCTTTTAACGGCCGAATTTTCCCCCAAACTCCCAACTTAGTGCCGAATTCCACGGATCCGAATCGGGGGAGTTCAGACTTTGGCATTTCCCGAATAAACACAGGCTGAATTTTGCTCAATCAGAATTTTACCGAATTTTTTTTTCAACAGCCCTAGTTTAGTCTTAACATTATTGAAAACAGTCCCTGTGTTAGAGCAGGCATATGAAAAGGAACTTCTACAGAGAGTCACACAAAAAGTCCTTGATAAATGTGCCCCTGAAGTTCTCAGGCAAGCAAGCTTCTTCTTCACAAAAGCAACTTTAATTGAGAGTCCCTGCCTTGATATACAAAATGGATGGATTCATCCACGCTTCTAGCTTCATAAGGCCAGAAGATATTGGGGTGGGAAAAGACATGGATCTCGAGGAGGGGGGACAACGCTAATCAGAGTTACGCACTTCTAAGGTCATTGCCTTCAATGGATTTAAAAGGGTATAACTCTACTTCGGACTACACTCTTAGATATGGAAGTCTTGTACAGGGATCTATTATGTCAACAAAAGAATGGGGTGGGTGGGGGTGCAGTGATTCAACAGTACCAGTAAGAAACTTAAATTACTTTCACTCCTGGAGGAGAGACCACTGGACGCTTAAGCCACTTTTGTACTATTTGTTTTATTTACAAATATACAGGTAGAGCATAGGCAGCGGAGAGGCACAGAGGACAGCGAGTCTGGTACCTCACATCAGATTCCAGGGGTGGGGGAGAGACTCTACATCACTAAAGTGCTTCATCCAAACCACAGTATTGTCCATCATCTGTCTTTTTCTCTTCCAGAATCTAAACTGCTGTTTCTTCACACACAGAGACACACATTGCCCCCCTCTCTTCAGCACAGAGGAGTCATCTCCCCCAAGTTCTGGTGCTTCATCAAAACCAGCAATGGACCATCCAACTAACACATATTCCTTAGTGAAGAAGCATCTACAGTAGTTAAGGCATTCATTTGTTGTAGGACCTGAATCCAGTCACCTTAGGTCAAACCCATTACAATGCTCTAGGATTTACCAAAAGCTCTATGATTTAACTGTAGAATTTTGGTTAATCCTAAAGTGTTGTCCATGATACCATGTCACTTCCACTTTTTCACCAGAAGTGACATTGTATGCCAGCATGATGCCAGAGCTACTTGGGCTCCCTTGTTCTGAAACCAGTTGATTCTATTGCTGTGTCTTCTTGTTAATAAATGGATGTTGTTTTGAACACAGCGATCTCTGATGTGTGAACCTAAGACCAGGAACTTGAGGGAGTATCCTCTTCCTGAGTTGCAAGTCAAAGGGAACATTGTTTGGTGTTAGAAGTGGTCCTGTTCCTTCTTTGAGTCTCAAGCACCATAAAAGAAGATACTTGATTATATCTTTTATTCAGTAATGGAGCATTTTAAGCCTCCATTGGATTTATCCTTTGTGGGGAATTTAGAGGAGGACTAGAGATGATAGGAACAGAAATTAAAACTGTATCCACCAGTCACAAAGGCAGATGACAAAGACTATAAAATTGCAGTCTTGCTTCATTGCATAGAAGAAAAAGCCCTTGAGAAAAATCTGATAAGCAATATGCAAGGACTGTTTGCAGACCCTGACCATAACACTTTAGCAGAGGTTTAAACAACTTTCAAATGATTCTGTGAAGCCAGGAAAAATCCTGTGTTGGAGAGATACCAGTTCTAGTAATTACAATATAATGAGGCTGCTGGAATAGATGATTTTGTCACTAAGCGAAGCAAAACTGCCAAGCATTGCAAGTTTGGCCCACCTCAGGACCTTATGATAAGGGACAAGACTGAGTTCAGGATAGCTGACTGAAATTGTAAGAATAAACTTTTAGAAAAACCTGCGCTCAGGCTATGGATATTTCCGGAACAAAAGCCCTTGTGAGTGCCCATGCTAGGGCTATGGCTGCAGAAGCTACATTATGTGCAGTTCAGTTCCCTGAGACCCTGGAGAGCTGCTGCCAGTCTAAGTAGACAATACTGACTTTGATGGACCAAAGGTCTGATTCAGTATAAGGCAGCTTCATTTGTTCATGTGAAAACAATGCACAGCTAGAAAAGGGCATGAACATGCTATTTATGGGTTCTGTGTCCTATCAACAGCTTTTAAGGCGCACTGATCATTCTAATGTAGGGGACAGTAGAGTTGCAGTAGCAGGCATACCAGTCTCTTTTACATTTGACTGTGAAACAAAAGGAAACACCAAGCCAAACCATGAAGGGACAAGTGTACCGTATTCAGATATAAGGTCACTGGTTGCTTTTGGAGGTGCACTCATCTAACCAAAAGAGCAATTCTGGCACTTTGCAAAGTAGGCACTACAGCTGAATTGTCCTTCTGTATAACTGAAAATAATGATCCACCATTACTCAGAAGAGATACATTCGTTGCTTTAGATATACTTGGGCGAGTTCATATGGTGCCTCACATAGAACCTGCACTGAGAGATGCAGTTTTCAAAGACTAGTCAGATGTTTTGAAGGATTGGGTCAATTTCCTGGTCCTCACTATATTTATTTGAACACAGCAATACCTCCAGTTGTCCATGGGTGCAGAAAGATCCCTTACTGTACTGGAAAAAATTAAAGAAAAATTGATTATTATGAATTTGCCTTTATCAATGTAATTTTAATAAAGCCATGATGAGGCATCGTTTCTCTATCCCCACTATTGAGGTTGTCAGGAAGTGTTTGGCAGGGAAGAAGTTGTTTACCATCAATTAAAAATAGACATAAATGAAAAAACTGTCTATTGGCAGGTAAAACTGGATAAAGGATCAGCAGAAATGTGCACCTTTAACATCCCATGAGGCAGACATCATTTTAACAGACTTCCTTTTGGTATCCTTTATGGTTCTGATTGGCTCTAGCCTAAGGGCTGAGCTATAGAATTATTAAGCTGTGCACCAATGAAGGATTTGAAGATCCAGCTGCCAAAATGTAGGCTATGAAAAGATTCTGGTGAGCTCAGTGAGCCCTTACAGTTGGGGGTTCGAGCACTGCAAGCCCCCAAGAAAATTTTGAAATTTGACCAATTACAGGGACATTTTGAGGCCATGTGAAATGGGTATTATTAGAGCATGTTCTAAAGTCAATATTAAGTACTTCAACCCGTTGGCTTATGATTCTATCAATAAAAAACTCCATAGATTTTGTAAAGAAATTCACTCATTTAAAAAAATTGCTTCGGGGGCCCCTCCAGGATTGGGGGCCCTGAAGCTTAAGCTTCATTAGTTTCACAGTAGATCCACCTCTGCCTGTTAAAAAAAATGATAGTGTTTGGCATTGGGAACATGACCAGCAGAAAGCTTTGGACAACCTCAGACAGGCCATCACAAGTGCTCCTGTACGCTGATATTTTGATCCAAGAGAACAGCTGGAAGTACGTGCAGATGCACCCAAAGATGGCTGAGGAGCATACTTGTTTCAGCAGAAACAACCTACCTCCTATGCTGCTAGAGCACTGACACAGGCCGAGCAAAACTATGCACAGATTTAAAAAGGAATTTCTGGCAATTTTGTTTGCTATGACTAAATTCCACCAATATGTGTTTGGCACCCCAGTGTTACTCCAGCCAGATCACAAGCCCTTCAGATCATAAATCCCTAGAGGCAACCTTTTCCAAGCAATCTTTTCCTCTGTGCCTACCAAGGATGCTCCTACAACTTCAAAAATATGACATCCAGGTCGTTTATGCTAAAGGCAAGCATGTGATCCCTCTGAACCAGATCCTATCCATGAGGAGAAAGTAATCATGCCACACAGCACATTAAAAGAGGTTTGACTGCTTGGCATTTTCACACTTCATGAAAGCTCCTACCTGAAGCCCACTTGCCTGGAAGTAATAAATGGGGCTTTAAACACACATGTGTAGGTTCAAAATAGAAACATTACAGTTTAGTCTTAATCATATTTACTCAGAAGCAATCTATCTCACTAAATTACTTGAGTAACGGTTGCTTCCACATAGCAACAGCACTCACAATGGTTAGGCATCTGCAGTGGCAATGGAGCGTCTACATGGTGGTTTTACTCACCCTTTCCTTGCTTCAGCCTCCCCACCCCCAGAACATCACCCTCCCACCATATAAAATAGTCTATTCCTCATCATATCTGCTTGGAATTAATTCCCACTGCGCTTAATAGCATTTACATGGGATGGGTGGCAAATTTGTTTGCGATGGGTTGCAGCCCTGGAATTGGAAAGGGCCAATGTGTAAATAAACATACAGCCCTTCTCCAAGGCAAAACATTCTATATGCACAGTATCTCCAAAGTGTATCTGCCCAGTTTTGCCAGGATAACTTTCAAAGAACAGGGCTGCCAGCTTCCAAGTGGTGGCGGGCAGTCTCCCACTATTACAACTATCTCCAGGCAACAGAGATCAGTTCACAGGGAGAAAACGGCCACTTCGGCAATTGAACTGTATAGCATTGAAGTCCCTCCCCTCTCCAAACCCCACCCTCCTCAGGCTCCACCCCAAAAAATTCCAGGTATTTCCCATACTGGAGCGGGCAACCATATCAAAGAAGGATATTTCACACAAGCCCCCATATTATGTTTATTCTATAGCTACATCATCTATAACAGTGGTTCTCAACCTGGGGGTCGGGACCCCCAAGGGGGTCGCGAAGTGTTTTCTGGGGGGTCGCCGCCACTGTCCTGGGACAGCCCCCATCCCGGGCTGTCCAAGACTAACCCAGACGCCCTGTAACCCTGATCCGTCCACAAGGGCAGGGAAGACCCCAAGCAGAGAGGTGAGGAACTGGCCGACCGACAGCCAGAAGGAGCCGGGCTGCAGAGACGCGGCGGCATGCCGCCGCACACCAGCTGTAGCCCCGCTGCCCAGCTGAGAGGCGGTCAGGCCAGCCCTGGGCGCGGTCGCACTTGCACCGGGCGGATGATGCGGCAGGATGTGTGGGAGGCCGAGGAAGCTCCCCTGGCTCGGCTAGTTCAGGTCTCGGAGGAGAAGAGAGCGGTCCCCCTTGAGGCCGCTACAGCCACATTGTTTTTACTTTTAGTCACGCTTGGGTGGGGCCCAAAGTTTAATGTTTGCACACAGGGACAGTTATACTGAGTCAAGCATCTTAAAGGGGCACTATCCACCTGAAGTAAAACTGCTGATGTCCAGCAGAGAGAGTGCAATCCTAAACAGGTCTACTCAATGAGGCTTACTCCTGGGATCCTTAGGATTGCACTGTAATTCCCCTGTCAAAACATATTATAAATGCTGTTGGCTTTTTGTTCTTGGTTATGCCTCAAAATATGAAGAAATGCAGGGAAACCAAGTAGCCATCCTACAGCCCATAACTATATTGGGTTCATGCACTGTAAAAACCCTTTCTTACTTACATGACAACAGTGCAGACTGGTTGATTCAATTGAGGGGCACCCCTAGCAGCAAGAATGCCTGGCAGTCAGTAAACTTCATAGCACCAAGTGCAATCACCAGAATGAAGAGAGCCTGGAGATAAAACATTGCTCAGTCGCAATTTAATCTCTTGGATGATTGACTATGGGGTAAAACTTCAAGATCATGCCCTTTCAAAGCCCAGGCTTTCCCAAACCACAGAACACTAAACTACTTTCCTATAAAAAAAAAAAAACACCAAAAAAACCGGGGTGCTTTCCTTGACATATAAAGTTTTGAGAGGTGGGAGCTGCTGTTGCTTCTGATAAAGGGTCTTGCCCTTCTGTTCTTGCCGATTTCCCACCGCTTTCCCGTGCCTGCTGTAAATTGAAGCAGTCCTTTTAAATCCCCCTTGCTGGCTTCTTTGCATTTCCTCCACCCACAGGTGATGATGCAGTTTCCACATGGCTCCGCCCCTCTCCCCTTTACCCTCTCGCTCGCTCTCTCTTCCATTGGAAGAGGCTTAGCTCCCCTTAGTCAGCCTGCCCTTATTTAATTTGGAGTGTGATTTTGCTATTTTTAGCCTCTGGATCCTTTCCAGTAAGACTTGGAGGAGGGGTTTTTTCCCCCCCCTTCTTATTTTTTTTTTAATTCTGTAAATGATTTTGACCTAGCTTCCTTCCTCTCGGAGCATTTTTTTTAAAATTTATATAAATAAAAGAGGGCCTGTCTGCTCGTGCGCTCTCTCTTTTTTTTTCTCCCCCCAGTGCGAACCTCTCTCTGCCTTCTTATTACAGATCTGCATTTGCAACCATCAGCAGCCAGAAGGGGGGTTTATTTTAATTTCATCCCAACACACAAGGAAAAAACACACACATACAGAGTCGCGAGTAAGAGCAATTGTAAGTTTCGGATTTCTTTTCTTTTTTAAGTTTGGCGTTTATTTGATTAGAATTTTGCAACGTGTAGAAATAACGTTTTGCAAAGTCATTTTTTAATTGCGGGGGGGGGGAAGAGAGGCTTCTCTGGGTTTGGCATTTGGAAGCGAGCAAGGCATGCGGAATAATGCACCCTCTTGGCTTTTATTCTCATCGGGCATTGGAAGGGGAGGAGGTGCGCGTGTGCTTAAAAGCCACCGGGGTGGGTGGGGGAGTTGTTCGAGGGGGGTGGGTGGGAAGTGGCCTTGCAATCGGAAAGGTCAATCGGAAAGGTGGTTCCTGTCGGGCACTTTTCCTTTTGACGTTAAATTCCAAGGCACTTGATCCCATTTCCTTCGAGGAGGTGGTGGCGCGGCAGGCGCAATTCTGCAGCCGGTCTGGGGTTTGATGGCCTGGGGTTCCTCCCCCCCCAGCTGAACACTGAAAGGGAGGAAGAAGAGGAGCCAGGCTGTGGTAAGGGATGGGATCGCTGTGCCTGAAAGGTTGGGCTCAGCTAAGGCTCGCCTCTTGCAAATCGCCCCTGGTCTTTAAGGCTCCGGTCTTGCTAGGGCTGGTGTTTCAGGTTGCCCTGCCCCCCACCCAGCTGCCTTCCCCAGGTCTCCGCGAATCGACGCACGCCGGGTCTGTTTCCATTTCAAATCGCGCGACGGGGCTTTTCCTCCGCTTGTTAATTTTTTTTCCCCCCTTGCAATAGATGTCTTCCAATAGACATGCAGATCTGGAATTTTCTTTCTTTTTTTGCAAATCGCAGGTAGGGTATTGGGCTTGCTAGAAACACCCCCTTCCGCTCTTTTAAAGGGGAAGATCTCGCAGCGTGGGTTTCCCTTTAAAGACCATCGGTGCGTACCAAGGCTACGACTGTAGGGATGCGGAGAGATCGGTAGGCTTCAAAGAGACCCGTTCGGCTTCATGAGCTCGCTTTTCCGAGGGATGCGAAAAACCAATATAGTTTCGGGCTTGGTGCATGTTGGATTATGAAAATGCCTGTGTGAATTCAGCTCAGTGGGAGGCTTTTTTAATTGCGAGCGCCTGTTAAGTCTTGTTGGATGTGTGTGGGCTGGTGGATGGGTTGTTAACTTTGGAAATATTGTGTGTGTGTAACGTGCCATCAAGTCGCAGCCGACTTATGGCGACCCCTTTTTGGGGGTTTCATGGCAAGAGGCTAACAGAGGTGGTTTGCCAGTGCCTTCCTCTGCGCAGCAACCCTGGTCTTCCTTGGTGGTCTCCCATCCAAATACTAACCAGGGCTGATCCTGCTTAGCTTCTGAGATCTGACGAGATCAGGCTAGCCTGGGCCATCCAGGTCAGTTGGAAATATTAGGGAGCTGAAATTTAAAACGAAGGCTGGTGCTTCGCTTGTAGCTAAGATGGGGTTGAGTGGGGGAGGGACCCCTTATGTTGAATTTAGTGAGGAGGGAGTTTTGTGGGTGAATTTCCCCCAAGTGTGTTTCTTTTATTTTTAGTATGCTTGGTTTTAGTCGTTGGCAAGTCAATCTGGGAAGAAAGACGCCTCCTTGCTCTACGCCACTGGTTCCCAACCAGGGGTCCGTGGACCCCCAGGGGTCCCCGAGAGCTAAATTAAGGTCCATGAAACAAAGTTATAAACCCATAATAAATTAATATTTTCAATTAAAAGTTCTCTATTATAAAAATATATATTCAAATATTATTCTAAGTTTAATGTTTAACTGTTATGATTAAAGTTTATTTTCAAATTCTCGGAATTTTTATTTGGAACCTTGGGGTCCCTGCACCGAACAAAAAAGTCCTAGTGGTCCCTGGTCAAAAAAAGGTTGGGAACCACTGCTCTACGCAGACACCCTGCCAAAAGCTGTGTGCACACTTTAAAGGAATTCTTTACGGGCTGCTTCCCCTTGAGGAGGGGACTACGCTTTGCCCATGAAATCAAGGCCTGGGGGGGGGGGGGTTTGAATTTATATCCCCTGCAGGACAGAGTGCTTCAAAGGTCTTGGATTATTGTCCTTCCTGTGTGGCTCCCCCCACCACCACCAACGCTCCTTTTATCGCTTCCTTTTATTATCCTGGCTTTAAGGGGGTTTCTGTTTTAATAGCACATCTTATGGGGCCTCTCCTTGGAATGCACCCATTAATGGATCTGCCACAGCTGGTCTTGTTCTCCTCAATCAAACAGGCTCTTCAAGTTTCTGATTTTGTTTTGTGTGTGTTCCCCTTCCCCCCTCCCCCAACATGTTGTAAGAAGTTGATCCAAGGAGGTACCCTTGGGACACCACACGGTTTGGGAAAAGGCCAGCCGTCTTAGGTTTAAGGAGAGCTAGGCTTAACCCTGTGTCTTCAAAACTTTTGTTATTAATCAGATAGAGGAACAGAAGTTACGGCACAAGAAAGAGGTTAGGACATCCAAAGGGCGTGAGAACCTGGGAGAGGAACTGGCAAGTTCTCATGTTGAAATGAAGAACACAAGACTGCTGTTTTTCAGGGTGACAGGTTGTGGTTTCTGGCAGTTAACTTCTTTTTGAGCGCTGAGATGGCTCTCTCAGTTCTTGGGATGCTGAGATCTGTGCACAAGAGGATGATATGACCTGGCAGTAGGATTTGGTACTTCGAAAGAAGCAACACAACTGATCAACCAGGTGGCAAATACACACTGAAGAAGCATCACATCACTAACCATGGATTCCAAATATTGGAGTACTGTGCATAACAGTCTGTGTTGGGGATAGATCAGTCCATGTGGCTTGAAAGTGAAGTCCAGGTGATCCAAAATGAAATTACCTTAGTGGGGTGTTCTTAGTAAAATGTTTGAAAATTGCTTTTGCATGGCACAGTCATATGAGCTAATATCGATTAGGTGGGCTTGTATACGTGTGCATAGGCAAGTATGATTCCAGCAGTTGGTCTTACACACCTAATGAGTTCCATAATGTCCTCAGTGCTGTAATAAGAAGAGGTATTCCCTATCTCCCAGAGATAGTTAATAGTTCTACATCATATATGATTATCAAACTACCTTTTTGAAAGTTCTGCTTCTTGACTTAAAGAAATGCTTGGTTTCTTAACTGTTAGAGGAGGGTCAGATGTTACCTAGGACACCATGAGCACACTTTACAACTTGGCTGGATAACTAAGATCTGAGCTGGTTACTCTGGAAACTTGAATCCCAATCCTTACTGCCCCTTAAACAAATAGATTGCTGTATAATTTTCTGTGGGTTAGAGGCCACTTCTTTGCTAGAACACATGAAAGCTAATGCTGGAATGAAAATCTGTTGGCTGTTAAGGTGCTACAGGACACTTGGAGTCCTTACTGCGGGATTCTTTACCAGCTTAGTTGTAATTGGTAGCATCGCTGAATAATGGCATTGTGTGTACGTGCATGCGCCCACACATGGATTCTATGAAAACTGAAGCTATCTGCCGTCTTGGTGCTGTTAGCATCTGTAGTTCACATCGCTTGACCATTTTACTGCGGACAAAGGTATACTCGAGGCTTGCAAAACACTAATGAGGTCTTCCTGCTGTACGTAGCCAGTAATAAAACAGGCATGGTGTTCGTGTGTGCTTTCATTGCTAGTAAGCTCTTTAGCCCATAAACTCTGTGGATTCTCTACAAAGACAGATACAAGACACTACAACAGTGAAGGTGTCCAAAGACACAGCTCTATTGTATCTGCATCCTTCTATGTTCCCAAAATACATGTTAATCTAAGTATCCCATTTTCCTTTAATTCCAGAGGTGTAGTCTGTTACAGTAAAAAAATAAATAGGAGTCTAGTGGCTCTTTAAAGGGTAACAGCATTTTATTCCAGCAGAAACTTCTGTTGACTAGAGGCCACTTCATGTGGAATGACTATCTCCTCGTTAGGCAGATCTTTTATGTACAGGGGTGTTGAACTCATTTCTTAAGAGGGCTGGCTATGACATAAATGTCATTTCATTGGGCTGGGCCATGTTTACCATAAAATTTAATGCCAGGTACCAGAGATACAAACTTTATAGAAGACACAGGCAAAGTCAATTAATTGTTATTTTTTTACTTAAAGTACAAGCACAAGACGACTCTTAAAGTATTTTCTTTTAGTTAACAGTCTTTGCTCATTGACAGCGGGCTCACCAGATTGGGAGTGATGGGGGGGGGTGGCTCACGGGCTGGATAACAGCAGGAAGTAGGGTGAAAGTAGTAAAATTATCATCTAATTTATTTTACTTCATTTGTACCATACCATTCTTCCCAATGAGGACCTAAAATGGCTTATGTTATTCTCGTCTCCATGTGAGGTAGGCTAGGCTTAGTGTGTGTGACTGGCCCAAGGTCACACAGCAAACTTCCATGGTAGAGTGGGCATTCAAATTTGATTTAGAAAAATGTTGACATTGAAGTTGGCATCAATATCCTGAAAGACTGAAATGTTCTCACTGGTTTCTAACTATTGCAGTTCTTAGTGTACAGTTATTCTTGTCCATAGAGATTGAATTGTGTATCTTATGTAGAGAGCAGAAGGGCCTTGTTGACACCTGATGGCATACATCACACTGAAGGATGGGAGATCAGCTAAATTCCAGAGGGTATGGCTGGTTTTGTTAGGTCCTGTGATAATATTGCCTGAGTATAAGTAGGAACCAAGTTGGCATCTTGGTTTGTTGCAGGGTTTGGTTCTTGGATTTGAATCTGTCAGGTGGCTCCCATTCTCACTTGTAGTAAGCTGTTTTAGGTTAGGGAGCTGTCCGTAAGCAAAAAAGGGTCTACCATCCAAGAAATGTATGAGATCAGCTGGCCGAACTAATGTTGGACTAAAACCTGGATAACCTGGGCTCAGCTTTCCATTCTGTGCTAAAGCTTGCTGGGTGAACTTTGACAGTCACATTCTCTCAACTTACCTGCCTCACAGGGTTGTTGTGTGAGGCTAAAATGGAGGGAGAATGTTGTATTCTGCCTTGAAAGAAGGGTGGGGGAAAATATGAAATTTTCATGCTGGGCTATAAATCACTGATGATGGTCTATGCTAGTTTGAGCTGAGAGCTGTAGGTTACAACCAATAGTCTTCTATTATGTCATTGGGGTCCATCTTGTAATGGGCTGTTTCTGGATACAATGCTGGTTTTGTTGATCTATTTCTTCATTTCACTGTCTTGCTACTGTAATTCCAAGAACGCCACTAGTAAATCAGTTTGGTGAGTCCCCGTCCAAGGAACTGGAGCAGATGCAGTTGTAACATAGTGCTTGGCTTATGTCCATCAAGTCGTTGTATGTGGTTGTCCAACAGATATATATGTTTGGATTGAGTATACTATGTGATCTGTTTTGTTCAACTTGTATGTTGGTATTTTTGGTGAGAAAGACAAGCTGAAAATGCCTAGTCAGGCTCAGGTTGATAGTGAGGTGAAAGCTCTTGAAGTCCTGGTAGACTCTCTCAACCTTCTTCCTAAATGATGAAGATGTCAGCCATAACTTTCAGATTTGTTATGGGTAAAAGCTGAAGAACCATTGCTGTAAGTAGCCACGAAGATGCTAAAATGATCTAAAACCATGTGAGTATTAGTATTATAATCTACCTTGAGTTGAAGTGAGAAAGGCAGGCTGTAAATAAAGGTTCACTCTGTTTCTAAATCTGAAGTCGTTATTGGTGAGAATTAGAGAGGTAAAATTTCTGGACATTCTGAAACCACTGGTAGGTGGGGGGAACCTGAGCGGGGGGTTCTTTTTTGGAAAGAAACAAATACTGAAAAAAATTGAAATATATGCAATACTTATCAAACCTAAACTACTTTTTGAACAACATAAAATGTATCATTTATAACTTCGTTAGCATATAAAATTGTACTATTTGTGTATTTATGAAATTTAAAAAGTATAAATATTCGTTTTGAAAAGAGCTGCAAGCTGCGTCTACCTGTCAAATTATTGCCATCTGAGAGGTAGGAAAAATAAAAGTTGATGGTAGAAAATTCTGTAGAGGACAAAGAGTATAATTTGTACAGAAGTTCTCTCATAGTCAAATAGAGAGGACTGCCAACATGTTTGAATATTAGCCTAAACTTTGTAACACTAAAAATATCAAACTCTTTAGTGTATTATCATTAAACACACTATAGTATATTAACTGATGCCAAAAAAATCTTGATAAATACTGTATGTCTACAGCATGCTTTTTAAAAATGTTTTTCCAGTTTTCCCATTGGAAAAGACTTTTCATGATATACATGTTCATTGTGGAAAACCTTGCCTCAAGAAGCATTTTACTCTTCAATAAAAGCTCCTTGGAATTTTTTTAAAGTGCTCCTCCCATTTTTCCATTGGAATAATTTTAAAAAAAGTCCTTGGGGGGGGAAGTTTCCCCCCTGTGACTTTGCATCTCTAGTGAGGACAGAGTAGGGTTGCCAGGTGCCTCTTCACCACTAGTGGGAGGTTTTTGGGGTGGAGCCTGAGCAGGGTGGGGTTTGTGGAGGGGAGGGACTTCAATGCCATAGAGTCCAATTGCCAAAGCGGCCATTTTTTTCTGGTGAAATATCTCTATTGGCTGGATATCAGTTGTAACAGCAGGAGATCTCCAGCTAGTACCTGGAGGTTAGCAAATTGGCCACCAGTGTAATGTAATTCAGGGGTCAAAACTCTTAACCTCAGGGGTTCCCATCGGGGTGCCCGCTGTCACCTTTACTGGCGCCCGACAAGTGCTTTGAGAAAGTGTGTGGGGCTAGGTCATGATTGGCTGTGCAGATTAAAAGGCATCCTGTTAAACAGTGTCGGCCTGAAATGTTGAAGAGGTGCTGTTAGTGTTATATAAATCTTCAATAATACACTCAATGACCAGCAAATACACATACAGAGCATAGTAACCTGTACCTATTTTCATATTACAGGTCTAAAAGACAAGGATAAAAATGCAAGACATCATAGGCTTAACGATGACCCTTTTATATAGTACATTGAACCGCTTATTCTTAGCAGGGTATGCCGGATTTTAATAGCTGTGGTACAGAATTTAGTGTTCTGTTTAGCCTTGCTCCCTGACATTGGTGGTTGGCTCCATCTCCTGTGACAACCATTTCGTGATTGTTCCCACTGCCCTGTGTCAGACACAGAAGGTGCTGATACCCAGGCTCAAAAAGGGCTAGCTGTTGCATTCCATACAACTTGTAGCTTTCGTGTCCTACCACGGAGGTGGCTGCTTCTGGAGGCTTATTCTAGGTGATGTTCAGCTGGTATCATCAGAATTTTGATGACAGCCTATTCCAAAGTTTTGGATGATCTGAGTCAATGGTTTAACATAAACGCTACATAAAATTGGTTACAATACTGAGCCCTATTGAGCTCCACATGAGAGCTCCCATGCTGCAGAAGTGACATCAATAAACACTTTCTGCATGCCATCAAATAAAAGAGACCAAAACATTTTAATGGCACATTTCTAATACCAACAACATGTTCCATATGCCATTCTTCTGAGACGCCTGGACTACAGTACTAGAAGCAGCTGATCAATCCAGCAGGTCTAACAAAGAAGCATTGACCCTGTCTACTTGAAGACTCAGATGATCCACCAGAACAACTAAAGAAATCTCTGTGCCATAGCCTGGCCTTAAAACAGATTAAAAAGGGTCAAGGGCAAATAGTCATCCAGAAAACCCTGTAATTGCTTTGCTATTGTATGTTCAGTTACTTTCTACACAAAAGGCAGATTAGAAACCAACCTATAATTGGCCAGAATCAGTTGTAATAGCGGGAGATCTCCAGCCACCACCTGGAGGCTGGCGACTTTATCTGTCACCTAAGATAGTGGCAATTGTGTTTTCTACTCTGGTAATGAAAGCTGCTTGATTTATCAGACAAATCACTGCCTCTTTCAAAGATCTGGGTAAGTCTCCTGTTATTAAAGAGGTATTAATGATCTTATCTAGTAGACTCTCTACTTTAAAAAATGAAATTAAACATTTATACCTGATCCAAAAGTGGCTTTGTTAATCTTGCCATATATCAGTTTATAAAAAATTATTTTTAGCAGCGCCATACGTATGGAAGTAAGCACCTATATTATGGTATCTCCAGCATTGTGAAGATTTTTATAGATATGCTTAAGTTTTACTGGTATAAAGTGCCATCTATAAAATAGCTTCAAAGAATTTTCTCTAGAACTAGCTAAAATTGATTCGACTTCTGTTTCTGATCCCAGGCCCCTTTTTCAAGCATGACATAATACACTTAGCACCATATGTTGTTTTAATTAAATATTCATAAATATTTGAAGCACCTCTTTTGTATGAACTAAATTAGACTGAATTAAAATGTCAAAATACTAAAAGGATGTCTAAATTGCTGATATATAGGTAGGGTAATAACATGCATAATTTGATGTATTTGAATCCAGATTATCTTTTATAGCTGTCTTGAATTTGGGTGCCTAAAAGAGGTTGTTTTTTTCTTCTGCTCTGTACAATCCACAGGATTCCCAGTTTTGATATTGCTGATATTTTTCTTTGGAAAACATCCCCTACATCTGACCTCCTCCAGCCCCAACCCTCTACTATTGAACAAGGATGAGATTTTGTTATAGGTGTAATCCTGTTTAGCAAATGTAGTGCAGGAAAACAGCAGTATGAAAGCATCAGTGTTCGGCATTTTCCAAAGTTCACCCTGGTGTATCTCCTTGGCTTTCGGGAGTTCTGTGTAGCCCCATAAGATATGCTGTGGCTTCCACAACAGTTGTCTCTGGTGGTTTTTTAATTGTAGATGAACATGTTCATCTGCATTGCAATCAATACCTCTGAAACCATGTTTTCATATGACAACTCCCAAAAGAAAATATTTAAAGGGCCTTAAAGCTGTGAGTAATATTTAAAGTGTGTTTATAGGAGTCTGTGGTTTCTTTTTTTTTAAATCTTGAGGGTGTTTTTTAAACTTGTGAGTCACTTCCACAACTGAACATGAGTCAATTTACATATTTGTGAAAGACTAGGCGGCCTTTGGGGTCAAAGTCGGTATTTCCTAGAGATGTTGGGAGTCCTGCAGGCTACCAGTCTTAAGCCATAAAATTCCACTTTGGAATAAGTGTTGATTTATGAAAACAACCAACTCCTTACAAGGCCTGTCGCTAGAGTTGCCAGCTCCGGGTTGGGAAATTCCTGGAGATTTGGGGGGGGGGTGAGCCTGATGAGGGCGGGGTTTAGAGAGGGGAGGGACTTCAAAGCCATAGAATCCCCTCCTGGTGCACTCCTGTCCTGCTTCAGCATCAGACGCCCACAGCCTGTGATCATAATCATGATTTGATTTCCTGTTCAACACCAAAGATCCACTGTCGGCTTTTCTGGGATGATGTTTATGAGACTGGCCTTCTAACATTGCTCAGGTTCATTCCCAGTGGCAAGAAGGAAAAGCGTCCCTGTGTCTGTATCTAGGGAGTGCTCAGAAACGCGTATTCATGCTGAAGACTACTTCTGCTCCATCACCCATGGGGGAAATCTGTGTTGATCACCTTGTATAGATACGACACTTCTGTTGCCCGTAAACCACCTGTGGTTTATAAGATTGTGTGGCCGACCATATACTAGATGCAGGGTCAGTGGTGTCTGTCTCCTAGAGTTGGATGCAAGGCCGTGCCCATTGACCGGCGTGCCAAATGTAGGCAGTGCTAAGTAATGTGTAGGAGTTGCTGTGCAAATAAGTTGTCCTAGTCCTGAGGTCACCATGGCAACAGCTCTGCAGGTAGCCACCCTTTCTGAGGCCTTTTTCCGGTTTCCTTTTTGAGCCTGACTGTTAGCAAGATAGCAGCTATGAAGAGGTTGTGAAAGGGCTACTGCTGTAGCGAGGTAGGGTGAGAGCTTTAATCTCTGGAGAAAGCCCTCTACTTCTTCTCTGCCCTTTCCAGGAGCTCAAAGGGGCTTCTCTGTACTCAGGTCCTAGGGCTGTTGTCATGGCTCAGAGGAGGAAGGGCTCTGGCCTTCAAGAGGCAAAGACCAGAAGGCTAACGCAAGTTCAACCTTGAAAAGTAGGGTGCTCCCTGCTTTTCCCTCCCCGCTGCTGGGTTTAATAATTACTATGGACTTAACTTTGAGCTTTCTTGCTGGTGATTCTACATTTTCAGAAATAATTATTTTGGATTGAAAGGCAACTTGGCATATGTCCCTTGGTGTTCAGATTCCTTTTGGCGCAACCAACTTAGTGTGTTAACCACAAATGCACGAAAACTTTATTTTTGTTCAGATTGCTCCTCAGAGCAAGGGACAGTAATCCCATACGGGCACCCTTGGACCTGTTGTATAGTAAAATCCTCTTTGCCGCTGGGCAAGATGAAGCAATGAACAGTCCATTGCCAGGGTATTTTTGTTGGCTGTGTGGGCTCAACATATGGTCTGGATGTTGTAGGGACATTGATCCCTAGTCAGTACCGGGACATTCAAATATCAGTGTTTTACTGAAGCAGCAAATAGGTGATTGGCAGGTGGCAGTGCAGTTCTAAACAGTTACACCCTTCTAAGCCCACAGTCTTCATGTGAGTTGGAAATATGTAACTCTGCTTAGGATGGAGCTTGTGTGTGCATTCCTCTAAACCAGTGGTTCCCAAACTTTTTGGCTCATCGCCCCCTTGGTTCCACAAACTCAACCCCAGCGCCCCCTACCCTATCTAATAACACGGTTGAAGGGGGCCACCTCTAGCATCCCCCTGCTGCCCCCTCGCCTCTTAGTGCCCCCTAGGTAATCCCACCGCCCCCCAGGGGGTGGTACTGCCCACTTTGGGAACCACTGCTCTAAACTGTGTCTCGCAAGAACAAGGTTAATCATTCTTTTAACACTTGCAATGGGCGCTATAGGCAAGGAGAAGTTGAGATGTTAATTTATGTCTTCTGTAACCTGTCTCTGGAAATACCATTGTTTAAAAACTCAAGGATGGACTGTTTAGCTGATAGATGAAAATCCTTGGACCACTTTTAAAAAGTGCTGGCAACTGGGCTGCAGACTTAAAATCAAAATTATACACTGCATGTTCTTACTAAAAAAAAAAAGTAGCGTCAGGTGTTTCCTTGCAGGCATTTCCCATTCTCACTTGCAGAGTTGGTGCCTGCATAACCCAAAACATATATTTTTCAGAAATATTTTCTTATGCATTAGAGTGCACTGCAAATCTGCAAAGCTACACCCAAATCCATTGAAGTCAGTGGGATTAGAATGTTGTAACTCTGTTTAGGATTGCACTGTTAACTTTAAAGGAATATAACCTGAATGGCATGCACTGTGACGATGCAGATTGTTGTTGGTTCACACAAGGGAAATCCAAATGGGTCAAATTTCTTCTGAGTGGTGGTGGTATTGTCATAGTTTGAATGGAATAAAGCATGTAGCTTTAATATAAATTGGAAATTATTGCCGTCCTGGGTTCTGAAAAAGTGGCATCCATGATATATGCACTACTATGCATGTTGTTCTTCAGTGAACTATGCATTCTCTGTATTATGTATAAAATGCAAATGTAGAGCAGAAGAGTTAAGGCAGGGTTGCTAAAGCAGATGGTGAGATGTTCAGACCAATTTCAAATGAATTATATATTCTGTGTAATTCAACTGAATGTATTGATGCTGTTATCTCAGTGTTATGAATATCCCAATAGTTGTTCTGCTTCATATCCTGTAAGATTCAGCTTTGTTTATTTCTTTGGAGTATTTATACTCCCACTTTTCTAATAACATTGGTACTCAAGGCAGCTTACCATGCTATTTTTAAAAGTCTAAAACAAAATAATTGCAGGTAAAAAAGAATTCTTAATCTTTGAGCGTTGCTAAATGATCTGTCAGGATCAAATCTGGCAAGTCTTTACTTCAGATGGTCCTGCTGCTGCAGGAATGCTCACTACATGTAGCCTTGCCTGGTGTGGGGGGCTGGTCTATAGCCCATGGCAAAGAAATAAGATGCCACAGCAAACACTGTGAATATATTAAGAATGATTATTGCAATATTTACAGAAGAATATGCAATAAACTTCCACTGTAATTGTTCAACTGTATTGCTTCTTATTGTATATTGTTCTGCAAGTATTGCAATTCACAATATTTGCTGTGGCTCCTTGTTTTTTCTGTTTATCACCACTGTGGTCCCTGTTTGTGGTTCCTCATCTGTTTTTCCATAGCCCACACACACCTCCAGCCGGTACCCATAATCTCTCCCACTCGAGGGTTGAGCCGTGGCACTGCAGTCTGTGCTCCAATTGCAGCATTACAGCCAGCTACAGAAAAGGCTTTGATGGCTCTTGGGAGAATCTTTCCTCTTGCAAGATGCTTGGCCTTCCACGGACACCGGACACCGTAGTTTAGCAGAGACCTGTGCCTCAGCTGAGAGGCAGTGATTATTCTCAAGGAGAATTCAGTCCCTCTCGGCTGAGTTGAGGCACCATACTCACCACTGCAGTTCTTGTCCTGCTACTGGGGTAGGCCTGGGTGAGTCTCAGGAGAAGCCCTTCCACTGTAGCCAGACAGGATTCCTGTTGATGTCATGGGGTGGGGCCTGGAATGGTGGTATAGCCCAATTAATGGCCCCAGTGCAGATCATTATGGTCCAGGTACATTTTTTAGTTGAGCACCCCTGCTTTAGAAGCTGCCATGTGTGTCTGGGTATATCCTCCCCCAAAATAGTTGCAGAGCAACCTCAGCCATGGATGTCAACAGTCACCAGAAGGAGAAGGTCTACTTTCCAGGCTATATAGTGTATAAAGCAACTTCAACTCCTGTTGCAGCACCAGAAGGTAGGGGCGGGGTAGCTAGCAAAAGTCCTCACTCCAGCCCTGACTGTTCCCTCTATGACATATAAGGAACGCAAAAGAGATGTCATACAGTGTACAGGTTGAGAATCCCTTATCCAGACTGCTTGGGACCAGAAGTGGTCCGTATTTTGGATCTTTCCATATATTGGAATATTTTGGAATTTTTGCATATACATAATAAGATATCTTGGGGATGGGACCCAAATTCATTTATGCTTTATATACACTTTGTACACATAGCCTGAATGAAATTTTAAACAATATTTTTAATAATTTTGTTTACATTGAACCATCAGAAAGCAAAGGTGTAACTATGTCACCAGAATACTTGTATCAGCACTTAAACAAGATCAACAACAAACAAATAAAGGTAGGCTTTCAGTTGCCACCTACGATGCAGTGTGCACTTTATTTAATTTTTTTAAATGAGAGGAAACATTGAAAGCAGGCAGCATGGATCTGCCTGCATGCTGGCTCGAAGGGTCCAGTTTTCGGATCAGCCCAGATATGGGATACTCTACCTGTACTAGGTGGTACTTTATGCCAACTTTTGTACCTGGTGCATTTGCAGTCTAAATTACCAGAATAATTAAAGGAAATATACCTTTAATACAGACCCAGATACTGAGTGCCTAGGAGAATATAACCATTCCAAGGAAAAGGTATTTGGTATAAGGTAAGGTAAAGGTCCCCTGTGCAAGCACCGGGTATTTATTGTAGTGATCTAGACTGATGAAAAGGGTGCAAAGGTTGATTTAAAGTACCACCTAGTATATTGTATGACATTTCTTTTGCATTCCTGATGTGTCACTGTCACATGCTCACATTGAGAGGTAAGGAAATGGATACTCCTTTGAATTTTTTTCAAGCAGCATTAGAAAAACATTATCCATAGTACAGAAATAACTGGCCCAGATAACTGATTCTGTGACCATATAGACAAAGTCTCCCTGGGTTCTCAGATTAAGATCATATTTTGCTAATGCATAGTTGTTCAGAGGATATTTGAAGCAAAACTCAAGGGGTAGTAGCTGATAGACAGAAGAGAGAGGAAGGATAACTCTAAGATCATATTTTGCTAATGCATAGTTGTTCAGAGGATATTTGAAGCAAAACTCAAGGGGTAGTAGCTGATAGACAGAAGAGAGAGGAAGGATAACTCAAATTCTTCCCTTACTTCAGGCCCCCCCAACCCACATGAATCTTTGTAAGAATCTCTCACCTCCTAACACTGCCTCTTCTGTGTTCAGAAGAGGTGAGAGAAGGGAAAATCAGGCAAGATCAGCTTCTGCCAGCGGAGTGATTGTGGGAGATAACCCATAGACAATTGACCCAGGCCACATAGGATAGTGCTGCAATATCAATCAATCAATCAAAAACCTTTAATGGCATATAATTAGTGCTGCAATAATTGCAATGTTGTATGAAGATCCATGTGGGTCTTCTATGATATTTTCTATATCTGCACCTGTGTTTTGGATATTGTGGATAAGTGTTCCAGGACAAGACAGACCATGTTTAACCAGCTACATGGGGTGAGGAAATTCTGTTAGTTGAAAATGATTTGAGGTTTCTACCATGCAGTCAGTGCCTTCATCAGATGCTGTTGATAACTGTATAATACTTTACTTTTTATGCCCAAAATGAAATAGAGCAACATAGCCTTAAACTTCAGAGCTTTTCCAAGGACTACCATGTGTGATGGGTCTCTTTGGTAAAATACCAAACAAACCTTTGTTGGCTACAGAATTTGATTGGATTAAGAATTTGCAGTAGAAATTGACAAGACTTCTCATCCTCTTCTCTGATTATCTTGGGACTGGAACTCAGTGTGACATGGTGATTATCATGTAATGAAGGATGCAAGTATATAAAATCCACTTTCACTTGAGGATGCTTTGTTGCAGAATAAAGCAAGATATTAGGACAATGAAGATGGTGAAAAACCATACTGGCTGCTGCATGTATAAGTTATCCCTTTTTTTTTAAAGTCAGAATTATGTTTCCTTAGAGCAGAGGTTCCCAAACTGGGCTCCAAGGAGCACTTGGTACTCCGCAAAATATCTCCTAATGCTCCAAGAATAGATTGGAAAAAAAAATACTACTGTCATTCAGTTTAGTATATAGGTGCTAGGTGAAAATTAGTGCTCCGTGACTAATTTCTCTCCTGAAAAGTGCTCCATGACTCAGAAAGTTTGGGAAACTCTGCCTTAGAGCAATAATCTTTCAAGAACTTGTGCATGAAGTAATTCTGCTGTCTTAACTGCCATAACAGCATTTTTGTAAACCTTAATGTTTCCTTTGACTCAGGGGTCTTGACTGTATGTAGTGGGCTTTATTCTGTTTCTGCTGGAGGGGTCATTATACAACAGTGACTTCATATCCTGACAGAACTTTTAAGAGGGTAGGCACAAGAGCACAATCAGTGTTCCAAAAAGTATTGTGAGTCCCCATTTCAGTGTCTTGTTCCTTAACATGTATTGACATATAGTTCATGGAAGGGTATCTGCAGATAACAGTAATAGCTTGTATCCCCAGATAGATAGCCAGTGTTCCCCTGAGAAGGAGGAGAACATAAGAAAGGCCATGCTGGATCAGACCAAGGTCCATCAAGTCCAGCAGTCTGTTCACACATTGGCCAACCAGGTGCCTCCAGGAAGCCCTCAAACAAGACAACTTCAGAAGCATTGTCCTGCTTGTGTTCCAAAGCACCTAATATAATAGGCATGCCTATCCCATCCTAGAGAGAATAGGAATACATCATGACTAGTATCCATTTTTACTAGCAGCCCTGAATACCCCTCTTCTCCATGAACATATCCACTCCCCTCTTAAAGCCTTCCAAGTTGGCAGTCATCACCACATCCTGGGGCAGGGAGTTCCACAATTTAACTATGCGTTGTGTGAAGTAATGGGATGATTCTCTTCAGCCAGAGTTTTATATGGCTGGATGGAGATTTGGACTCTAGCGCCTCCATTCTGTTCTGACTCTTTGACCGCTGTATGACACAGGAGCATGCATGCAAATGTTCCAGACCTATAAATCCCTTACTGTTAGAAGGCATCTATTTTATTATGGAGGCTGACTACCTTGAGGTGGTCCGTTCATAGCAAAATTCAGGGAATATTGGTCTTCAAGCATGTACTTTGGCCTGTACATCATCTGAGCCAAACACAATGAATTTTGGTTTTTGTTTTTAGACAAGGAAAGATGAGTGAATCCAGTACAAAATCAGGTCAACCTCTGGCTGCCAAACAGGACAAGGATGTCTCTGAGAAGAGAGGACGAGGGCGACCCAGGAAACAGCCTCAGGTTTGTGGACAACTCATGTTTCTGGGGAAACCTTTGCGACCATAATAATCTCCTAGGCTGTTGAATAGCTAGTGTCCTTGACATGACAGTGAGAGAACAGGGAAAGGCAGTACTCTGCTACACAGCGAAGTTTTTGTCAGTTTAGAATGAAACCCAAAGATGAGAAGGGCAGAGTACTACACTCCTGTGGGAAGGCTGCATATAACCGGTAGCGTCGTCTTCTTCGTTGCTCTTGACTTTCCCTTTGCTAGGGTCATCTGACGGGTGTGGCTGATAAAATTTTCAGCACTGCTGTTACAGATCCATATAACCTTTTTTTAGTGGTGATCACAGCTGCTTTTCTTCTTGCATTCCAAACAATGGCTCAATACCTGTATGAGCATCATCCTCTCTGCCCCCAAAGGTGGTAGTTACCAGTACATGCAGTAAGGAAAGGGGATGAGGTTGGGTACTGCCACTGACCTCATCCCTGTAGTATTGTGACCAAAGCTGTCTTCCCATTGGTTGCTAATTGCATGGATTTGGAATTTGGTTTCATTAGGATTTCTTCTATCTCACTGCATGATTTTCCTTAAAGTATGTAGGTGGGATCTGGCCACAGTTGGCTTACGATGTGGAAACATTTTTATCTCCTCTACTGGTTACCTGCCAATGAGTACAAAACATAGATTTGACTTTGTCTGGCAGAATCGTCACACTGAATGTGCTGCTTCTGGATCCACATGGGCTCGAGCTTTTCTCATATTCTGCTTAAAATCAAAGTGACACTATCTTCTGAGGTGTCACTCATTTTCTTTGGAACTAGTAGCTGACTTCTAATAGTGGGTTTACTCCAATTTTTCTATGGAAAAAAAAGGAAAATTCAGGATCTGGGCACCTCTTACAGCTGACCTAAGACTGAAACTATCACTGCCTTTCATCTCCCTGGGATGAAAAATTGAAGCACCTGCTTTGGAGGAGGTGGAGACAGATCTGATGGCGTTAAATTGTTGATTGGCTAATAACTGAAGCTATAAATGGAATATGACAAGGAAGCAGAAACTGACTGACACTAAACAATAATATAATTCAGCTTTTAAAAAAATATCCTAGGAATCTTTTCAGTGATAGTTTCTTGAGTGGATCATTTCAAGCATCCCCCTCCAAGCTTCTTTTTGGATATCATTTTAACAGCATTGTTCCAGTGAGCTATGCCTTGTATAGTGCATCTTCATACACTGTGCTGTAGCTTAATGACTGGGCAGAAAAGTCTTTAGCTTTTTTAGTTCTTGATATTAGCAGTTGGAAACAAGTGTATAGTACCACAGATTATTCTTAATAATGTCCCCGTGGATGCCATAACTATAAATGGTGTTCCTCTACAGCATATTGATTGGATATCTTCTCTCACTGTGATTTCTGGGTGGGAAACAGAAGGAGCTTAGATTGAGTCAGGGCAGGGAAAGAGGAAGCAACAGGCATGCTTGGTCTTCATACCCTTATTGCTGACTGTAGCATGCTTTCTTTGTAGCAGGAACCCAGTGAGGCACCAGTCCCTAAGAGACCACGTGGCAGGCCAAAGGGGAGCAAAAACAAGGCTGCTTCAAAGGGAAGGGTAAGTATCGGTGGGAGAGGGCTTAATCTCCAGTCACTTGCACTGCATATCTGTTCTCACCAACTGGAAATAACTCGAAGGCTGCATCAAGATTGATGTCTAAACAAAAGACCCTTCCCATGAAAGAAGGAACCATCCACATGAAGAGGGGAAGGCATTCTCCCAGCAATAATTGAATTTGGATGGTGTCTAGATAATTATTTTCCTATTTTTGACTGACTAAAAATCACACATTTGTGAGCTTTGGTCTTAATGGTGTTCCACAACATTCTTGTATGGATTTCTTTTCCTAATGGGCCAAAATGGCTGGCTGCTTTGGGGGATTTTGGGGGAGGGGACATTTTCTGATCAGCTGTGTGGATTGAACTGGAACAGTATTTTTGAGGGTCTGACTAGGGCATAAAGAGAAACTTAGTTACTAAATTTATACCCTGCCTCTACCCTGTGGAAAACATAGGCCTCTCGGGAAGTCTCCCATACAGACGCTGACAGAACGTGGGCCTGCTGAGCTTTGGCAAGGTTAACACATCCTATGTCTTGAGAGCTGGGTAACGTGGGCTTCCTGCTCCTTGGGGTTGTCTCTAATGCTAATGCATTTGAAGAAGGGAATATGGAGCAGGGTATCTACACTTTCTTTGCCTGCTGGACCCCATGACACTGTTCCCCCCCCTCCATCATCCGAGCTTTGGCCTCTGAAAAAGAGCCTGGATGGGGGTGCAGAATTGCCTGAGGAGGAGAGCATGAGAAAGAGGAGTTACACTCCCACCCATGTCCCAGATCTTTGTCCTGAATGTACCCTCCATTTCACATGAACACATGAAGCTGCCTTCTACTGAACTAGGCCTTTGGTCCATCAAAGTCAGTACTGTCTCCTCAGACTGGCAGCGGCTCTCCAGGGTGTCAGGGAGAGAGGTCTTTCACATCACCTATTTTCCTAGTCCCTTTAATTGGAGATGCCGGGGATTGAACCTGGGACCTTCCGCATGCCAAGCAGATGCTCTACCACCGAGCCACAGCTCCTCCCCTTTCCATCTTCTCTGTTAAGCAAACATGGCTGCAGACCAGGCATCTATCACAATGGTGTCTAGTTTGGCTCTGCTTCCAAGGGGGGGAAAATCACATTTCAAAAGAGAATTGGGTATGGATTTTGTCTACATACTGAGCTTGAGGGGAAAGAAGCCTCACGGACGTTGAGACCTGACTTTTTTGTGTGTGGAAGGTATTTGAATTAGCCGGACAGCTGGTGACATTTGCTTCTTCTTGTGCGTGTGTGTCCTGGCAGCTGGCCTACGCATGACTTTAAGGGGAGGAAATGCATGTTCCACTCATTTGTGTGCAAGGAAGATAAGACATTCATGTAGGGGGCTGGAGTGGCATAAACCCCTCCCTGACTCCAGGGCTCTTGAATTCCTGGCCCCCTTGTCCCCCAGTCCGTATAGCAGCTGCCGACCCGTATCATTCTCTGGGCTGGTGTTGAGTGAAGCCCTGATGCCATCTGGTGCCATGCAGTCCAAAGGAGGTGGGGATTGGAGAGGCGGCGAGTGAGTAAATAAATGACCCCCACAGTTGGTGACTTGGCAGCTGTTATGGCTTTCTTGTTTTTTTGTTGTTGTTTTTTAATGCAAAACAGGGGGAAAATTCATGCAGAGCATATTGGGTGTGCTCTTTACCACCCCCTCCCCCATTATGTAGACAAGGGTCTTTAAGAGTCCAGCTGCTTTTAGAGCAACAGATGCCGCCTCTTGAATTGGCAGCCCGGCTGCAGGGGTTATTTCAGTGGACACCTTGGCTTAGCCCGAGCTTTTGACCATCTGTTCAGACTTCAGAAATGTGAAGGGAAGAGAGCGCCCAACAAGTGGCGGAGGGTAGTTGCTTCTGCCTGTTTTGCACCTGGCTCCTTACAGCTGCTCTGTTCTCTTCCTCCTCTGATATAAAAGCCAAGAACGGGAGACTCTGTCATAGTGAGCTGACTTGCTGAAAGTATTCATGTAAGAGACCTAAAGCTGTGTTCTCTGCTCTGGGAAAAGAACCTTTGGAGAAAGTATTGGGTACACTCGCGTAGTGACTTAGGCAGCTACACAAAGTGTTCCCTGTGATATCTACTTGGATTTCTGCCTTCCTGCCTGTGCTCCATATCCAGCGTAGCAGCAGTTGTTAACTGTGGCTTTAGTAGCTTCCTACTGGTGAACGCATGAAGCTGCCTTGTATTGAATCAGACGCTCGGTCCATCAAAGTCAGTATTGTCTCCTCAGACCAGCAGCAGCTCTCCAGGGTCTCAGGCAGAGGTCTTTCACATCACCTACTTGCCTGGTTGCTTTAACTGGAGATGCCGGGGGTTGAACCTGGGTCCTTCTGCATGCCAAGCAAAGGCTCTGCCGTTGAGCCACAGCCCCTCTTCTACTAATAAGGCTACTTGAACAGCTCTGTTTTGGACAAGAAGGGAGCCGGGTCAGCCTGTCATCCATACCCCTTAGTTAGCATTACTTGGGCACTGTAGATCCAAAAGAACAGCAGTCAGGCTTCCCCCGCCCCCAGGCATTCTGTACATTAAGGCTACAGGCTGTCTTTATTGCTTGGCCAGACAGTTTTCCTTACATATTCATTTTTCATTAACCAGAATGGGAAGGGAGATGCCATGAAAACGGTGTACACACAATATCTGGGAAACCTCTTTTGCAGTTTAAATTAGCTGAGATTAGATTCTCTCCCCCCCCCCCATCAGATCTGCAGGTATTGGGCATGCTGATCTGTAATGCTTGACACTGCACATTTTATTGTGACGCACCCAGTCTCTGTGGTTTCAGCCCCAGTTATAAGCCCCAGTTATAAGGAATGGCTTATAATGGCTGTAGTAGAAATCTGGGCCCAGGTAGAGCACCTACTGCCTTGGGGGCCTAGAGAGAGTTCTAGATGAGGGCTGAAATCTGAGCTCTTTTCTTTAAAGGTCCGTCCTCGAAGACACAAGTGTAAACAACTTGGGAAGAAGTTCGAGGGGAGGCACACAAGGCTCTGAAGATGAGGCGTGTTTGTTTCAAACCTGTTTCGAAAACACGCGACTCATATCCTGCATTTCTGAGTCATGGGGTAGGGATCCCAGATGGCTCCAGTTGGAAAAAGGCTATGATGGGGAGGGATGACAAGGGAAGGTCTTGTGGCATTGATCTCCCCCCCCCCCAAGAAGGCCAAATGAAAGAGGCACTGTTGCCAACCCCAAGTGTTTAAAGGACACATTAGTCACATCCTCTGATCTGTAAGATTGGCTTGGAGTTCATGAGATTTTACTACATTTTTCTCCTTTTGAGTACATTTGAGAAGCTAAAGTATTTTTTTCTTGGCAAATGAGATTATTTGGGTTTTTTCCTTTCGTGAACATTGTCTAAAGGTTCACAATCACATACTCCAGAGAGAGCATCACTTAAGGTTGGATCAACAGCAGAGCGTTTAATTGCATTTAATTTTTCCTTTTTTAAAATTTTCACTTCTTATCCTGTTTTTGGTTACTATGCAACTGTAGACCTCAATGAACGGTATGACGCATATTGAAATCAACACGTGAGGGGAGAGGAGGCTAGCCTTACCCTCAACCTATGCACAGGTGTTCACACGCTGGTAATTTTGTGTAGGTGATGTTCCTGTGATTAGGAAAATTTGAGAAAGCAGTATTCCCAGTAATGCAAACTAAGCCTATATGTGTAACCTTCCTATGCGTGTAGAATCCATGCTGACAAGTTGGCAGTTGCACGTAGACAGGGCCAGTGAGTTCATGCTCTGTCCCACTGCATGTGTTTATGTCAACACATGTAATGTCACTTGTAGAGGGCCTGTGTGTGCTTGCATTGGCAGCACACATATACAGGGCCTGTGTGAAACAAGGCTGCCTTCTCTGAAGAGTACTTACAGAGATCCTACAGGCCATTCCAGCATCAAACTTTCAAAGGATGCGACTGACGTCTGTTCAAATAAAACTGAACAATGACTTTCATAATGGAACACTGATTTTCCTGGGGGAAAACTCAGGAATGGGTGCCTAAGTAGTATGTCTGATTAAAGCAGAACCAGGCTGCTTTAGCTTTCCTAATAAGCTATGGGACAAACAGTCCACCACTAATTATCATGAAACTGTGACCGTTCTAGTAAGGGAGAGTGTGACAGGTTGGACAACTCTTGAAAAAGTATAATAAAAAAGAAATTGAATATATCGAAACTGGGAAAGGTCTGAAATATTTCTGGTTTTACTATGGTTGATAGTTTTTCCTTTCTCCTCTTTCCGTCCAGAAAACCTCTGCAACACCTGGGAGGAAACCTCGAGGCCGACCCAAAAAATCAGTACGTATTGTTCCTTTTATTTTTTTTTAAAGCCACACATGAAGCTGCCTTATACTGAATCAGACCCTTGGCCCATCAAAGTCAGTACTGTCTCCTCAGACCGGCAGCGACTCCCCAGGGTCTCAGGCAGAGGTCTTTCACATCACCTGCTTGCCTAGTCCCTTTAACTGGAGATGCCAGGGATTGAACCTAGGACCTTCTGCATGTCAAGCAGATGCTGTACCACTGAGCCACAATGAAAAAAGCACAACAACTGATACAAGAGGTCATGAATATATTGAACCTCATTCAAATCCATCGTAGTCAGGATCATATTCATTCTTGGTGGTTGTTTATGAATCTGATACTTTGTGCAGAAATTGGCACCTTAGAGCTATAATGCTACAATCTCAGTCATTGTAGTTGACAGCCTTGCATGCTGGACTGCCCCCCTCCCAGGACACGGTGATGGGTGTCTGCTTCAGATTCAGGAGAAGCATATACAAGTGATGGTGCAACTCCCTTGGGGAACCTTCATGCAGTGAACCAGGTGCATAGCAGGCTCTGAAACTGGACGACACCCATTGTATTAGCATTGCTGGTATAATCTGCTGTTTGAAATAAATAAGGGTGTGAACCAAACTTGATGTTGCATTGTTGAAATAAAAGAGCTCTCTTCTTCCCTTCCCATCCAAGTGGTAACTGCACAAGATAATTTCCATCTAAGCATGGAATGGTCATGTCCTAATGAGGGCAGGGAGAGATTATACTGTAGTGAACTAATTGGTGACATGCTCACAGGCCAATTTTAAGATGTCCCGGCTCTCAGATGTCAACACATAGGCTTGAATCCTATACCTTCTTTCTGCTTGTGTGCTGCTTTGTCCGTTGCAGCATTTCTCCTCCATTGCAGAGCACTCATTCTTTAGGTGCTAGGAATTTCTGTACACTCATGACTAATGTCTTTCAAGGAGGTGAAAAGTGCTTAGTGTGAGAAGAACATCAGAGTTGAGGACCACCTCCATAATGGACAAAGAGAAGCCCAGGCAGAAAGAAAAGGTATAGGATCCAAGCTAAAGCCTCTTGTTCCTGCCTAGTAACTTCTCAATTTAATCAGATACCTGAATTTTGGTGCAGATGGCTCACTTCCTTCCCATTATCCTTAGGTGTGCATACGTTAAGTATTTCTTAACCTCAGTTTGCTAAAATAGTGATTAAAATGCATTGATGCATGAAAGCGTGGGCCCCAGTGTATTACATCTTTAAAGGTCCCTGCTGAGGCCAGGAGACTGTGTTGTAACTAAATGGGGTAAGAAGCAACCAGTGCTGTAAATTACATGGCAAATGCTAGCATTTCCTGGAGGGTGTTATAGAGCACACAGGAGGTTGTTGAGTCCATTCTTGGAAGTCCGAAGTGCTGTCACAGGTCTTTGGTGATTTCCTTTCTGGCATAGTTGATTTAAACCAGTCGGTCATTTAGATTCCCTCCCCACACTATTGTGTGTTAGTTAAGATGATTTGTCTCTCACTTGCCTAGAAGTGAGTAACAGGAAGTGGCTTGTTCTCTGAAGTTAGCTGGCACAGACTTGGTGTTACCAGTGTGGCATCTGAGCATTCCTGCAGAGTGAGTCTCTGGCAGTTTCATCTAGCCTCAATCTTTCAGAGCAACCCCTTCATTTCACGCCATTAAAGGTGCCCTTCCTGGCTGTACTGGCTGTTCTAATAGGAAAACCTCATTCTGTAGGGATGCAGATTCTTCCGTTCACACCCGGACGGATCTTGCATTGGGTCAGTACAGGTCTTGCTACAACATCAGAAGACTTCTTTCTTACAATAGCTTTTTATTATGATAGCTGTGCTTTTTGCCCTTCCCGTGAGCCTCTGCCTGTAATGGAATGAGAACATAAGAAAAGCCATACCAAAACGTGGGATATGCTATAAGGGGACTTCCACTGGCCTTATCTTCTTCCCTCTTCAATACAGTTCACTTTTTTTTTTTTTTTTTTTTTTTTTGAAGCCTGGTACTAGCTCTATAGTTCATATTCTGATAGGGCTAATGGGATGTTTTTGTGTAAGGTCAGGACCATAGGCCTAGGAATATTTTATCTAGCAAATCCTGCTTTGCTATAGGAGGCACAACCATTCCTGGAACAAACCTACAGGGCCCAGTGTATCGCTGAGGGCAAAATACGCCACCCCTCCATTCTATACGGACCCAAAGTGGCTGATGGCGCCACAGTACAAATCAGTCCCCAGCCACCAAAGTCTGGCCTGAATGTGGTGCAGCCCTGCCAGAAGCAGCTGGCTGGAAGAATGCGTAGTCGGCAGAGGCAGCCTTTCTGCTTAAGGCTTTGGTTGTTGGTTGTTTTCCTCCTTGCAACCCTGACACAGAAGAACACACCCCAAACAACGCATTTGGCCTTTAATTTCTCAGAAATTGAGATTTTTTGCTGGCAAGAGGAACAAGAGCCTCCGCTGCTCCTGCTGTCTGCAGTGATGGCAGCTATCGCTGAACTATCAGGCTTGCAACGTTTTCCTGTTTCTGCCCGAATACGACTGTTGGCGGGAGATGGCTGAGAGTATATGTACATTCTGTAATGCCACTGCCTCCTTTCTTCTCCCTGCCCCAAACCTTGCTTGAAGGAATTGAGGTTAATGGGAATTGGCTGAGGGAGGGGGCTTCAGCGAAGGTGCTGAGGAGACCCTGTTTGACAGGGCAAAAAAATCCTGCTAGTTCAGTGGTTCTCAATCTTCTTTGCTCCATTCCCCCCTTTCACCATTGTTCAAAATATAATTCCCCCCTTTCCAAGAGTCTCACTCAAAAAACAAAAACAAAAAACAATTTTACAGATTGTTTATAATCTACAGGACAACACACTTTGCTGAATAGTGGTCCCAATTCCCCCACTGGAACCCTAAAATCCCCCCCCTGGGGGGAAATTCCCCCCTTATTCAGAACCCCTGTGCTAGCTTGTAGCAAGATGTCTGGGCAGAACTACATGATGATAAAAGTAGCCTGTATTTGCCATAACGTGTTCATGGTAGTTTGTGGGCATAGCTGGAAGTAACCCAGTGCTATCGTCTTTGAAGTGCTTGTGAGTTCTTCTATAGCACCAGCTAGAGAGATTTCATTTCCCACAGCGCTGCTGTGAATGGACTGCCATTTAAATTGCCAGTGCAGAAACAGCTGCATGCAGCCATTCTGGCTGTCTGCAGATGAAACCTTTCCGTATTTTGTTAGCAAGTTGGCTGACTTGCTGTCTGTCCCCTCTCCTAAAAACGGAGAAAGGTTAAGTGAGTAGCATCAGTCACTTCCTTCCTCCGCCAAATGAGATCTGTGTCCCTGGAACTCGCTGTACGGACTCGGCTGGCACATTCCACAGTGGCTTAAATGTATATTTTTATGAATGAAGCGCAAGGGAAGTGGAGGCTGCTGACTCACACGCACACTCAGCCGTGACTCATCTCATTCTGACAGCATTTGTATTTCTTTGGAGAGAGTGGGCGGGAGAGACCTCTTCAAGAAATATGTTCCCCCTCATGCATGCATCGATCGCTTCTCGAGTATGGAAGGGTTTGGCTAGTGGGAGCGCCACTTATTAACTGTTTGAAAACAGACGCTGGTTGTGCAGGGAAAGAAAAAAAGGTTTGGCTTTGAGATTAAATTCAGGAGAGAGGTTTTTAACCCTGGAGTCCCTCTTGTGGCGCTATGAGTGTACGACAGCCAGAACAGATGCAGCTTTTTGGGGCCAGCTGTTGTGCTCAACTTCTGTGCAGTTTTTATGCTGCAGTGTCCATTTCCCTGCCTCCAGTTGATTAGATGGAATGATGTAGATTCTGCCTTATAACTACAGGATATACTCCTCCTTTACTACGGGATTTCTGCTGCCTTAAATCCCGATCCTTAGCATGGTGGGGGGTGGGCGGTACAGGCAGCTCACATGTACTCATTTTCACAGTAGACTATATAGCTCCAATGCTCGCAGGATGGTTCTCTGTCATTTTCCTGGGGACTGACTTTTATTGCTGGAGATGCAAGAGTAAATTGTAGTATTGGAAAGTGCGCAGTGCTCATATGTCTCTTTTGAAGCAAGGGGGGCCAGAACCAGAATGAATTGGTTGAATATTGTGTCATCTGTGATTAAAGGACTTAGGAAGCAAATGGAAAAGGGACTATTTCAACATAGGTTTCCCCTGTGAGTATGGCCTTGGTGCTTCATGTCCATCAGCCTCAGTTTTCAATACCATTGATGTTTCAGGTCATAAGCATGTGATTTAGTTTCCGTAAGAAAGGCCATTTATGCATGGGAAGTTTTGCCTTGGATTTGCCGCTCTCTAGATGTACATTTTTCCCATCTGAATTCTCAAAACTCTGCATCGGAGCTTATTATTGGGTTTTGAGAATTCGGATGGGGAAAATGTGCATCTAGAGAGTGGCAAATCCAAGGCAAAACCTCCCGTGCATAAATGGCCTGAGAATGTACCTGATCCATTCTCACACATCTGAACCAGATGGCGGGAGTCCACATCAGAGGAATTGCCTGTACCTTTTTCACTTTTTAGTAACTGAGCCCTTGGTGGGTTTTGTTGATGTTGCTAGAGTGGGGGTAGTCAAGCTAAGCAAAACATGACACTCACCCCAAGTTTCTCAACCCTTTTCTCTTCCTGTGTAGGAGAAGGAAGAAGAGGAGGTCAACATTTCCCATGAGTCGTCAGAAGAGGAGCAGTGAAGATAGTCAACTGATTCTACCTCACAATTCAGTTTTCCTATTTCTTGTCAAGTTTTGGGACAGAGGAAGGAACAAAGAATCCTCATTCCTTCCTTGCACCCCCCCCCCCCCATCACCACCACATCCCCAATGTTCTCACAGTTAAAATAACAGCAACACTGGAATACGGTGTAAAACAAATCAGCCATCACGTTTGTTGATGTGTAATGTTTAAAGGGAGAACAGTGTACTATGTTTTCCCCTCTCACGTGACAGGGTTAAAACTTTAGCCTACCAGTTTATGTAGTTCTATATTGTTATCATCATCCATTTTTGGCCTGTCTTTTCAATGCACTCCTTGAAGAGAAAGGGGTATATAAAACGTTGTTAACCACTTATTCATGTTGAAAAGAGTGGCCAGCCTAGTGTTCCCTTATCAGCCCTGATCTCCCCTTTAGAGAGAATATACCACCCTCCCGGAGGATGATATTTGACACTGGCAAGAAAGTTACATCATAGAGAAGGGGGTATTTCCCCCCCCTAGAAACCAAGTTTAGTAGAAAGAGCCAAAGCAACAGAAAGGGGGAAAACTCATGAGTTTTCCTACTGAATACTACTTGCCTGGGTACTGGTACTGATTTTAGAGGTTACCTTGCCACATTCCCTCCACTTCCTATGGTTCAAGGGTAATATGGTTCTTTGCAGTAAGCCTGTTTGTTCTGGTCAACCAGCATGCTGTCTAGCCTCACCCCGCTTTCTCAGAGTCGAAGCATGTAGTGTTACTATGGGCAAGATAGACTTTGCAATGCATTTTCATTGCTGCTCAGTGGGGTTGTTTGGCGAAGTTCTCCCAGTGGCAGATGAGTGTCAGTGATCGTGTAACAGTCCTGCCCCACTCACCCACCATGGTCTTGGCTGCCCGTTCCCAGGGCACGGAGATCTGAAAGCTTTCCCCTTGGCTCCTGCTTGTTCTGCACAGAAAGGACTGAAGGATCTTCTTTGCATCCAAAGAAGACATTGCCATGACCAAGGAAAGCAGGATGACAGAATCCCCGCCTCCTGATGTCTCATCTGGTTCAGTGATTTTTTTCCCATCAGGAATAGCACAGTTAGTGTTTTTTAGCTGCAGTTGTCTTTCCAAAACAGGTCTCTTTTCAGGTTTTCTTTTTCCTCCATTCACAACTACCTCTGGATAATTTAAATTTCATTCTCTTAAACATGGAGTTGCTGCTGTTGTTGCTGCTGCTGTACTGGTTACAAAGTTTTATTATTCCAACAGGTTCTGTCTGGGTTTTTTTTTCCTCTGGAACTGACAAATTGTACACTATAATTTAGTTTGAGTTGACTTTTAAAACTATTGTGCTATTAAAAAGGGATAAAAGCTTCCAGTTGTCGGACTGAGTGATCGGGGAGGTGTTTTATTCATAACCATCATGGTTCCAAGAGTCAACAATCAACACATTCAGAATGTTGGGGTTCTTTCCATGGTGCCCACAATGATGCATTACTTCTGGAAGCACAGGTGTGAGCTCCTGTAGGCCCTGTGCTCAAGAAAGACACCCAAATCTGATAGATTTTTCATGATCGCTTGCATTTACGAGCACTCCTGGGTAGAACGGTAGCTACGCTTGACAATCTCAAGCCACACAAAGGCTTGTGTCAGGCTCTGTGCTGATCACTCCCAGTTCAATTTACACTAAACACGAGGCTCAGGAGTAAACACCCCCCCCATCCCAATGCTTAGTAACTTTTAGCTTGGGTATACTTGAGATGCATTCACTGTTTCCAAACCAGTTCCTTCAAAAGGCTGATATTCATTTGCATCCCAGTCCTCAACATCATCATAGTTGGGGGCCAGGGGGGTGGGCTTTCCATCCAATCCTAACTTCTAATAACCAAAACTAGCTTAATATTAAGAGAACCTTTCCTTTAAATTGCTATATAACTCCGAATAATTACTGAACAAAGTGGCCCTCCATCTGCCAAGAGCAATGGCTCTTCTAGTACTTTTGTCAAAGTACCCTAGAAATGTGCAGCAGAGATCCTCTTATTGAAGTTGGTTTGAGCTCTTTCTAATCCGGAATAGCGAAACTTGTAGAGTGCCTGAACAAATCCCTTCAGTTTTGAGGCTGAGAGTGAATATGTTGGTATGAAAACCAACTTGTTTGCCATTAACTAGCTGTTGGTTTGACTCAGGTGTTACAGTTGATGCATATTGGTGAGGAGGATTGCTCTTATTTCTGCCTCTTAAACTTGATATTTTCAGCTACCTAAGGGCTATGGGTTCCAGGGAAGGCTGAAATCATGGAACTGAAAGTAGTTTGTCAGCAGTATGACCAGGGGAAGGCAACTGTGTGAGAACAAGCAAGAGTGGGGAAAGGGTGGGGGTGTCCAGTGCTTTGTAGGCTATTGTGTGAATCTCTGGTCCATGCTAAAGCCTTCACTTCCTATTTGCAGTTTACTTGAATAAAATACTTAATTGATATTTCAAGTCTTCCCTTTGAGTTTGTTTAAGGAGCATTTGGGAATGTTATTTCCCTGCTACGTTCAGAGAGACTGCAGCTTATAGGTTAGTGCTTTGACACAAATGAGTGAGCAGAGACCTAAAGGAATGAGGCAGAATGTCTAACCTTATTAACCTTAAAAAAAACCTTTTTTCATACCCAACAGCTGTGCTTGCAAATGCATATTCTTGTGGTATGGTGTATATTTCTATTGTTCTTCATAGGATCCAAGTGAGAGAGTACCATCCCTGCATCAGAATCTGGAATCATAAGGAAATGGGTGAGGGTGAATGCCAAGACAGAGTTGAAGACAGAAGATGTGTATGTGGATCAGGGAAATGCTTTTTGGTTCTTGTAGGTTATCCGGGCTTGGGTGTTTATCCCGGCTGTGTGACCGTGGTCTTGGTATTTTCTTTCCTGACATTTCGCCAGCAGCTGTGGCAGGCATCTTCAGAGGAGTAACGCTGAAGGACAGTGTCTCTCAGTGTCAAGTGTGTAGGAAGAGTAATATATAGTCAGAAAGGGGTTGGGTTTGAGCTGAATCGTTGTCCTGCAAAAAGTATAATTGTCCTGTAAGTATCAAGATAATGTGCTAATGAGGGTGTGGTATGTTAATATGGAACCATAGTATCCTGAAGTGATCTGTTAACATGTGAAATCCAAAGCTAATCTGCATGGTTATTGTGGACTGTAGTCTTTGTTAGTCTGGAGGTTTTCAGGACAGGAAGCCAAGCCTTATTCATTCTTAAACTCTTTCTGTTAAAGTTGTGCTGATGTTTATGAATTTCAATGGCTTCTCTGTGCAATCTGACAAAATAGTTGATAAATGCTTGTTGCTGAAGGGTCACAGTCTCCCTGAAGGGTTTATAGTTTGGACATGCTACTTGACTCCAGCCTTGCTCATGGATTTTCCGATAGGTGCTCTGGGTCACAGAGTCTTCTTCCTGCCCCAACGGATTCTCTCCACATTCTAGCAGCAGGCATAGGGGGTTAGTCTGTTGGATGGCCTTGGTGACTTCGAGTAGTGGAGGGGGAAGGGCTGTCCTTGAAAATGGCCCAGAATACTACTGCCTGATTGATAGGTATAAATTAAAATCCTCATATGTGCTCCAAAGCAACTAAACTAGGTACCAGTATATTGAGTCCAAAACCAGCACTTGTTAAAAGATTAGTTATCCTGCCCTATTAGACAGAAACTCACAGGTTAAAGGGAGAAATACTATTTTTCTGCTCCCCCTTCCACCTTTGGTCAATTCTGCTTCTCTCTCTCTCCCCCCCCCCCACCGTTCCCTCATCCTGTTCACCATCAGGGCAAGGGGAGGAACAATCTGGTTACTCTTTTGTGCCTGTTTCTGCTTGTAGTCACCCCCACACTTTTACATGGCATCTTGAATTACTACAGCAATCCATTGGCTATTGGAACTTTTGCTATACCTTTATGGGTAAAGAGGGCGTGGCCACTATTTTGGGATTCCCCCTTTTAAAAAAAAACTTTGCAAACCATGGTTTTCCTCTGGGTGGTCCTCTGTTTTGGTGTGCAGAGGTGACAGGTACAGGGCAGCTGTCCCAATGATAGGCTGCTGAAGGCCGGGACAGCCAATTCAGTAGCGTTTATTCCTGCCTGAAGTGCCAGACTGTGTAGCACAAAAGTCGAAGTAGGGCAGCTTAGAGAAAAGTCATTGTATTCTAGACAACCAGTCGAATGATGTGAGTAGCTTGCCCAACAGAATGAGATCACTATGTCCCAGTGCAACGACCTCAGCCCAGCTGGACTCAGCCTAGATATCTGCTACACTGGTTTGAATGTATTAGCCTTCTGTGTTCTCCAGCAAGGCAACGCGGCAACTGCTGCAGCCTGTCTTATGACGATGTCCTCAGTAATCTACTTAAGATGTGCAAGTCAAAGTCATCATATTTCCACACTCAGTCTTTGTTTCCTGGCAGTCAACCACTATCTAGAACAATGAATCAGGTATTGTAGGCCACAGAATGACAAGGCTGTTCTCTACGAAAAGCTCTTTCATAGTAGGAAGAAAAAGTAGGTGAGCCAAAGGCAAGCCGAACACCAAATCACCAGTCCAGCAGCTCCTGCCCCTAGATAAGGAGCCATTATTCTTCAGAAAGGCCCAGATGGCTCCATGTTTCCTCAGTTTGTCACAACTGGGTTAAGTGTAACCAGCTGGACTCACAAAAGGCAGGCATGGGAAAGAGCTAGAGCTTTCACTAGAACTGCTCCTATTCATGGCGTATTTTATTTACAAAACGTACAGGTAAGTTCCCATCAAATACAAAAGTCATCATAGAAAGAAGCACCTTGCTGAAGGAAACTCCTCCTGACAAATACATTTAAGGCCCCTTCTGGCAGCTGGGCATGTGTTCAATGCTCACTGCTGCAGGTACTTCTCGGCCCTCCCCAACACTACTGATCTGCATCAACTGGGTCTGAAACTGAACAGGGAAAAGGAAATTAGATTTCTTCACTCAAGTGTTTGAGCTGGGAAACTTCTGCATTTGTATTTGCTTTCCCTGGATCCACAAAAGGGCACATCATGGGAACCCAGCAGCTAGTGACGACGCCCATTATGAGCATAGGTAAGTAGACAGCAAGATGGGGAATGGGGGCAACTAGCAAATGCATTCTGATGTCTTTGCAGCTGGATGCTGCTTTTGCGTGAAGGGGAGGTCAATGGGAGGGGAGCTGAGCCTTTGCGGACTTCTAGCCCTCACTATTAGAGCCATTCAGAGGTATTCTCCCTGAAATGGCAGTGGCTCCCCTGCATCCCTCCCAAATGCAAACCAAGAGGAGGTGTAATCATGCCTCCTAAAACTGTTCCGGTCCCAAGCATGCAAGACTCCAGCTTCCTAGGCGGCTCTCTCTGCGCACCAAGGGCTCAGAGACACCTGTGTTGAGACCCAGCAGGGCAGGCGCTCACTTGCGTTCTTTCACCAGGAGCCAAGGCAAAGGGGTACAGTATTGAAGTGGGAAACAAACGCAGCAGGTTCAAAGTCGATGGCATTTGGGAGCACTTCAAGTCGACATGCGGACCAGATCAGCGAGATCATCCGCCCCAAGCCCTGTTGTCAATCTGTTTTAAGTTGCATTAAGCCTTCACATCCGTAAGCGAAGCATGGTAGGGCTGGTATCCTCCCCAACCTCGCATCACCTGTAGCATGCAACAAACATTATTATTATTACTACTACTACTTCTATCCCGCCCTTCCTGACTAAAGCCGGGCTCAGGGCGGCTAAAGGTATAAAACTATTACAATAAAAACCATAAATACATATATATAATTAAAACATTAACATTGAACAAGAAAAGCAAGTCTACTGCAGCAACACCCCTTTTCCATTTTCCTTACCCTCCCACCTGAACTCTCATTACTAAGAAAAAACCAAAGATTGCCTGTGCAAGAATAACCAACTCTTCTTGGTTGAAACATGAAAGGAAACAGGGAATTTTACATCAGCTGATCTGAGTCCTTACAGCAGGAGGGGGGTGGGAAACCAAGCCCTTACAATCAGAAGCTTGTGGTACTTGTTATCTGAGATTTTTCCGACTGTGGTAGATTAGCACAGTTTAAAAAAAACTTCTATCGCAAAGGCTAAAGCATGTTCATGGTTTTTTTAAACAAGTCACTATCTATTACATAATCCTTAAAAGGGGCAGCAAGGCCCACTCATTTCAGAGTTTAAAGGCCCAGCAGGAGACATCTGAATCAGCCTCACTGTTAATGCATGCAGCACACGTTGATCACACCCGTAACAGCTATGCATATTTCTTTGCTAATGCAATCCCCAACTTCATCAGCAAAACTTAGGGACACTCCCAGGCCTTTGTGAGGGACACCACACCTGGCAAACAAAAGCCACACAGGAGCTATGCTAATCTACATCACCAGTAAAAAAAAAAAGAAGAAGAAATTCACCTTTTGCTTTCCAGTGCTGCTATACTTCCTCAAACAGCTCTAACTTACTGAGGAGTGAATGGATTAAAGCCCTTCTTATAGGGCAGGAAGGGGAAAGACTATAACATTCCAATGGTGGAGGGAAAATATTTAGATCAGGCAAAACATTCCATGTGGAAGCAACCTTGGATCAGCTATTATTAAACTCAGTCCCTATAGAGCAGTGGTTCCCAAACGTTTGGGGCCACCGCCCCCTTGGTTCCACAAACTCACCCCCTACCCTATCCAACAACACAGTTGAAGGGGCCCACCTCTGGCTCCCCCTTACCTTAGTGCCCACCTAGGCAATCCCACCACTCCCCAGAGGGTGGTAACTGCCCACTTTGGGAACCACTGCTATAGAGTATTGTGGAAACAGGAACAACATGCACAGACAGTGATTAGTCTGTGGGCAGCATGTTCTAGTTTTCTGGTCGTCTTCTGTAAGGATAATGGAAGTACCTTGGCTTCCTCTTCCACAGATCAATTGTCCTGAGCTTTGAGAACGCACATAAGAGTTGTCAGGAGTAGAGGGAAGAGACTAGCAAACACTCAGTAAAACTGGTCAGAGGAAGACAAAGACTACAATCCCATGCAGCTTTTCCACCAATGAAGAATTTCTGTCAGCCAAGCATGATCCTCTACCCAGCCCTTCTTCTACAGCCCTGAATTCTCCCCAAAATACTGCTCCTGGGAGAAAGGGGACCCCCAGGAACAGCGTTTGGGGGGCATAACAACCAGCAGGGGTGAGGAGGCAAGAAAGTAATGCTTCACTAAAATCCTGTGAGCACAAAGACACTGCAGGATCCAGCTCAAAAGCATCTCAACTCTTGAATCGGCCTCTCTTGTTCTCTGGAGCTAACATGGCTGAGTATAATCCAACACAAGCAGCTTGGAGAGAGAAGGTCCCTTGTGGACCAAGGGAATCAGCCACACTTTGTCATAAGAACATAACATAAGAAAGGCCCTGCTGGATCAGACAAAGGCCCATCAAGTCCAGAAATCTGTTCACACAGTGGCCAAACCAGGTGCCTCTAGGAAGCCATAAACAAGATGACTGCAGCAGCACCATCCTGCCTGTGTTCCACAGCACCTAATATAATAGGCATGCTCCTCTGATACTAGAGAGAATAGGTATGCAGCATGACTAGTATCCATTTTAACTAATAGCCATGAATATGTCCACTCCCCTCTTAAAACCTTCCAAGTTGGCAGCCATCACCACATCCTGGGGCAGGGTGTTCCACAATTTAACTATGTGTTGTGTGAAAAAATACTTCCTTTTATCTGTTTTGAATCTCTCACCCTGCAGCTTCAACAGATGACCTCGCATTCTAGTATTATGAGAGAGGGGAAAAAACTTCTCCCTGTCCACTTTCTCCAAACCATGCATAATTTTATAGACCTCTATCATGTCTCCCCTTAGCCGCCTTCTTTCCAAGCTAAACAGCCCTAAGCGTCTTAACCGCTCCCCATAGGACAGTTGCTCTAGTCCCCTAATCATTTTGGTTGCTCTTTTCTGCACCTTCTCAAGCTCTGTAATAGCCCTTTTTAGGTGTGGTGATCAGAACTGTACACAGTATTCCAAATGTGGACTCACCATAGATTTGTACAAGGGCAGTAAGATATCAGCAGTTTTATTCTCTATTCCTCATCTGATTATGGCCAGCATGGAATTTGCCTTTTTTACAGCAGCCGCACACTGGGTTGACATCTTCATTGAGCTATCCACTACCACCCCAAGATCCCTTTCTTGGTTTGTCGCTGCCAACACAGATCCCATCAGTGTATATGTGAAGTTGGGATTTTTTGCCCCAATATACATCACTTTACACTTACTCACATTGAATCTCATTTGCCATTTTAATGCCCATTCTTCCAGTCTAAGTGGCCTTTTGCTTAAGGTTTGCAGTCTTGTACCCAGCAAATGTGGCATAAAGCTAGGACTTATGCTAACTGTCACTCCCTGTTTTCTCAAAAGAAATGGAAGTATTAAGATGTACTGCAAACCTAATGGGTTGGGGGGAATAATTTCTAGTTGACGTATTTCATGCTTAACATAGCTGAACACAAAGAATTGTCAAGGTGAGCAAACCGAACAGATTGTTTAAAGGCTATGGCCCATATTTGTCCTTTTCCTTGGACCTTTCACACTTGAGATACAATGACACCTCCCCTTACAGCCTAATTCCAGGCTTTGATTTGTAGAATGGGGACCAGGTCCCAAGAAAGATCACCTTTGTGTCCTCTGGCTCCACTAGGAGCTCCTGTTCTGCTTCATGCAGTTCCTCCGCAGGATCGTAGCTATACATTGGCAACAAGTGATGACGTAGCCGGTCATACCTGAGAGACAGAATGGCAGATATGACATCCTTCATGCACACAGCCCTTGTCAGTTTACAAACTGAGTATGCCTTCTTGTAAACAGAAGCCACTTCTCAAAGACAAACTCATATCTCTCAACCTGAAGTTGACCTGAACTAAGAAGTAATTTGTGATTGTTATTATTTAGCAGATATTTTTCCAATAGTGCAAAAGTTTCAAAACCCATCTGCCTTAACAATGTGGTACAAAGCGTCCACTACAAAGCATAAATATGTTGTAGATTCTCTCAGGATATTAGAGAGCTCTTGGGATGGACTCACACAACCATGTTTTGCACATAATTACACCCATCTTCAGACAGTTTATTTAGAGTCAATTGCACAGTCAGCTACCAGGCTAGAGAACTAGATTCAGCAGTGAAGTGAATTTTCAAGGTTCCACCAACTGCTGTAAAGCAAAGATCTTTCAGCTGCCTCACCAGGTATAGCAAGTCCCTCTTCATTCTCCAGTCTTAATCCTATAACCCCCCTGAACTTTTTGTTTTCTACTCAAGACATCCCTTAGACTCTATTACATGTACTGTATATAAGTGACATATAGAGACAACTAGAATCTCAATTTATCCACAATAGACTCATGCCAGGGCTTTGATCTTCTAGCTATCATGAACTAACCACAAAATGTTGACTCTTAGTTCTACTCCAGCGGCTCAGATAGCAGAGTTTATCTCCCAGTTATCACAAATGTCCACACAAACTGGCTTGGTTCAGATATAACAGCAAACCATGATTTGCTGATGTGTGCATGAGCCTTGCATAAGCTTTCTGCTTCGCCCTTTCCCCTACCTGGCAAGATAGTTTGTTACTTTTAGTTTCATGGCAAACCCTAGTTTGTCATTACATCCCAATTAGTTTACACTTACCCTGAAAATCAGAATTCCAAACTAGGAGCATTGTGTGGAGCTCTGGTTTACACGGCAAATGGGAGGAAGCTATCTTAAATGTGTACACAAGTAATTATGTACACTAATGACAAGTCTTTTGCATATAACTATCTTAGGTGGATTGTCTTACTTCAAGGCTATCTTCCTTTCATGTCAATATGGGGTTACTATCTAGCCTGTCTGCTCATACATACCCATGTAAACAATTTGCAGCCTAAAAAAATGTCTCTGCACTTCCTCTGTTTGTTCTAAAGAGTCTTTTGCTCACCTGACAACTAGATGACTGGCTATTTACAAATCTCACTCTGCAGATCTTCTCAAATTCATTTGAGAGTTTGCTCTTAAACCTTTTGGTACGAAAAATAAATCCTGATATCAAGTTGAAGATTTTTTTTTTATATAAAGAAGGGAGACACAGGCTAGTAGGCATGGAAAGTGTTTTCCAACCCAATGAAAGCTACCCACATTCCCAGAAGCAATTTTCCAGCACAACTTAATGGCCAAAGGAAGTTGCTGGATGCTCATTAGAACTGTCCTGTTCCCCCCTCTCCTGGCCCCATCCCTAATGATAATTCCTATTATTCAGCCTAAGATTACTTAATGGACGGCACAAAGCGTAAACACAGATGTAACAGCCTAAATTGCAGCTGATAGCAAAGTACAAAAGCTCCTGTGTTCTTATGATGACTCAAAAGCTATTCTCTACCAATGACGTTGGTTCTGAAGAGCCATGTGACCTATTTCCAACCACATGTGACTCTTCTCCCAGCACAGTCTCTTACCTCCTCTTCTTCTGAATATACATCATCTGCAGTATGAAAAGAAGAAAATATCTGTGAGCAACTAAAAAGATAATGTTCATGGGTTTTTATTTATTTATAGTCTGACTTTCTCATGCAGATGCAAGGCAGATTGCACAGTGTAAATCAACACAATCAATAGGATAGGTCATAGGATTAGGACTACAGAAATCTGAAACCAAGTCAAAATCTGACACAAAGCTGAAACAACGCGTAAGTTTTAACATAACATGTTAAATGCAGAAATTACGTAGTAGGATAATACATTCAGCAAAAGATAGTAACTATGTATAACAGTGGTATAGGTACACCCAGGCAACTGACAGGGGTAGGGGGAGCTTACTGGAGGCAAACAGAGGCCTCGGCCAGTGTTGCTTGCAATCTCACTTCCGGCGTGCACTGGAAGTGATGGCATCATGTTGCTGGTGATGCAAAGACACTCTCATATATGGGCAAAAATTCTACGGTAGAAGCTATTTTTACCATAGAGTTTTTCACCAAATACTTATGCATCCCTATATTGCTATGCCATCGCTTCTGATGCACAGCGGAAGTGATATTGACACATTATCAGCAACACTGGCCTAGGCCTTCTTTTGCTGCGGTTAAGTCCCGCCATGGGCCAGCTGATCAGCATCAGGAGGGAGGGGCCCCGGGGTGCAGAAGCCGCTGCCCGCAGCAGGGGTCTGGGAATGCTACTTTCCCTTATTTGAAGCATCTTTCTAAAGCATTCCATTGCAGTTCAGCCCGATTACCTGTGTAAGAATGCCCTCCTAAATAATTCAGTTCGCAGAATGCCAGTAGAGTGGGAGCCTTCCTGACCTCCTCAGGCAGGCCATTCCACAAGATGGGGGCCGCAGCAGAGAATGCACATGTACAGGCAGTTGTTAATTTTGCCCATCTGCAGGGTGGCATCTGGAGAAGACCCTGCTAAAATGAGCAAAGCTGTCATTGAGGAGAATAGGGGGAAAGCAGTCCTGCAGATCTGCCAAGTGTAGGCAGAGGCCAGCTTCAGGGCTAAACTGAGTTTGAAGATGGCATTCTGTGCAGCTGCATTAACTTGCTTCTCCAGCAGTAAGGCTGGTTCCAGCATAACCCTAAGGCTCAGCTGAACTCTGTCAAAGGTGGGAAGCATGAAGTCCTTGAAGATCTCCACCTTCCTAACCAGCATTACCTCTGTCTTGTGAGGATTTAGGTTCAGTTTGTTCACTCGTAGCCATTTAACCACAGTGATTCAGGACCTTTACCACATCTCTAGGAGATTAGGCGATTAGGAGATACAGAGCTGAGTGTTGTCAACTTATTGCTGACAGACAACCTCAAAACTGCAAATGATTTGTGCTAAGGGCTGGATGCAGAGGTTGAACAGGGTGGGGAATAGGACTGTGCCCTGTGGGATCCAACATGATACTCCTTACAAGAAATGCAGCATGGAACAATAAGTGGGAACAACAGAGCCAGGCGCATCAGCAACCGAAAAAGTAGTTCCTACATTATTCCATCCAAAGGTGCAACCCTGGCAGTGGAGTTTTCTCTAGATGCTTGCTTTCCCACATATATGGGGAGCACTTAGAAACTCTGTCCCTCATGCCAGAATAACAGCAACGACCTTGAGAGAAGCTGCAGGCAGCATTCCCTTGGTCTTCCCATTGGAACCAATGTCCCATTTTAGCATCCCTGTTGTGGGCTAGGCACCAGTCCAAAGGGAAATGTGCTCATTTTAGATGCACAGCTTCTGGGAGTAATGACAGTCACAAGGGACAGATTTAATGCAGCAAAAGGGCAAATTTTCTGTGGCTAACTAACCCACAGCAGAAACATATTTCAAATTCCCTCTGTGAAGAAAAAACGCCAGAAACACTTCTCACAAGTATTTAGGTAATCTGCTACAGAAACCTAAATACAAAATGCATGTGTAACATGTATATTGTGGGCACTGCACTCAAATAGAGCTGTTGTCTTTGAAGTACACAGGGAAAAGGGCCCAATGCTTACCCACTTGCTACATCCACATATGTTAAAGGAAAACCACAATTAAAGTATATTCAACCTATCTATACATTTTTGCGCCATCCTTCCTCTCAAGGAGCTCACGGTAGTGTACAAGGATCTCTCTTCCTTTCATTTTATCTTCATATTGCAGAGCAGCAATAAAAATTTTACTTTGGTGCCAAACCCACCACAAAAATCTGTGCGCTCCATTTTGATCTATGGCATACATAGTTCTCCTTTCACTTTTCGCCTTCACAACCCTGTAATACAGACTAGGTTGACAGCAACTAACCCAAGATCGCCCAGCAAGCTTCATGGCAGAGGGAATTTGAACCCAGGCCCTCCAGATCCTAGACTGACACTAACCACGACATCAGTCTGTTTCATTACAAAATCTCATTAGAAGCAACCCTTAGACATCAGCATCAGATTCAAACAAAAAGGTACATGATGTCTTCTCAGAGCCAGCTTAATATTCAACACAACCCTCTCACAGATCCTAGTACCAACCAAGTTTTCATAAGCTATTGTCATGCGTCTCTTGCTAATGCCATCAAATGCAGCTCTATCCACCTAAGCTCCCCTTCTGCGAAAATAGGAATTATTTGCAGTGCAGGGAGGGGGAGGGATGGAGGAAGAGATGCTCATCTAGGCCTCTCTTGCATAACAGAAGAGAAATTATTTGAGAAGCAAGTGCTCCCAGAAGGAAGGGAACACAGAAGGTAGTCAAGACAAGCCTCAGCAGACCCCAGGAAACAACCAAGGATATCTCCCTAAATAACCATTTACCATACTCCCATCTCTCTTCATGGAACTCCTACAGTCCCTGAACTGCTCCTCTAGCCACAAAACAGGCAGCAACAAGTCAAGCAATTCAGAAACCTTAATTGACGGCGTCCTGATGCTCCAGATGGGGCTTGCTCTTGTCTGCAGCAAAGCTACAGCGGCAACCAAGCATTAACTACTATGACAGCAGGAATCTGTGCAACATCTTAACCAAAATCAGCAAGCTCTAACTGAACAGACCACCAAGGATGCCTATGGAAATCTCTGTTCCTTCCAAGAAAATGTTAATGCCACATATTCTCTTATTGTACTAAGGCGCAGAGGTTAAGCTCCGGCCTAAAAGTGAGCCACTCACCACAGCCAGGATGATCCCAACCACAGTGATAAGGAAAAACGGCACCAGAACATAGCCCACCAAAGAGTCGCTGGTTGCCTCAGGGGAGGTGGGCAGGGTAGTATTACTCATGGCATAGGAAACCGTCGCTCACACAGGACCAGAGAAGGAGCTTCTGTCTTCATCAGGAAGTCTGCCTCACAACTACAAACACAAAAGAGTTTGTGATTAAAACGCATGTTCTTTGTTTCAACCAGCTCCCATAATCCACTCCCTGGTTGCGCCCTTCCCCCCACTAACAGCAGCTGTGCATGACAGGGCAATAGAAATCACAGGCACATGAAGTATAAGCCAGCCACACTGGATTCAGTGCTACAATTCCAGGGAACAAAACTCATTTCAATGGTATTTATTTCGCCACGAGGCCAGACCTGCAGATGACCAGAGCAAGATAAGGCTTAGTAAGTGAGAAAAAAAAGATTCTTTACTATTCCCCCCAACAAACAGTTTAATTCTGAAGAAGCAGTTCCAACACAAAGTAGCAAGACAAGCGAGGAGCAAGGAGTAAAGACAGCAGTCCTGGCATTCTGTTCCAGTTAACTGCTGTCAAGTTGCAACCAACTCAAGGGGTTTTCAAGGCAAACGATGTGCCGAGGTTGTTTGCCGCTGCCTTCCTCTGCAGAGCATCCCTATCTTCCTTGGTGGCCTCCCATCCAAGTACTGACCATGGCTGACCCTATTTAGTTTCCGCTAGTCTCCGCTATTCATGCTGTTCCTAATTACGTCATTCCTAAAGAAGCTCTAGGTGCTTTCCTAAGGGGTCAACACAGCAACCCCAGCCATCTATCTTGATTTCCCCCCAAAGCTTGGTTTTTTGGAACCTTATTACCCCAATACAATGTTCCTCCCACTAAACTAAACTGGAAGGCTTATGTCAGGTCAAAAGAAGAGCACAACGTTTTTAGACCAGGCTGAGAAAACTGGGACTTCTAATTTATATTTGAAAAGAGTACAATAGTTTGACAGACTACCAGCACTTTAAAAAAAAGGTATTCCCCTTCCCATGTGATTTTTATCTAGAGATGTGGCAGTAATGTCTTAGAGAGGAATGAGAAAATGGGGAGCTCTTCAAACAGGTGAGGGTAAGATTTCCCAAAGTGACCAACTCCTTAAGACATCGCCTTCCTAAATGTAACTGAACCATGGGACATTATTTCATCTAATGTGCAGCTGCATAAGCAATGAGGAAGTCTGGGCCACAAGCCCCACAAACCCCCTCTCAGGCAACACTTTTCTTTCAGCTTTTTCAACCGTTCTAAAATTTGAGAGTGAAGTCGGAAGGTAGGCAAATTCTTTCTGTATGACTTCATGAGAAAGTTGTTCAAAACTGCTACTGAAGACCAGTCCTCCTCTCTCACATCAGGCAAGGACAGAAGAATTGGCAAAATCTTATGACTGTAAAAACTTTTGATCTGCCCATACTGTACGCAGCTGTGCATCACAAGACTGGCTTGGGCAGGATGTCTGACAAGTTATTCCCCATCCAGAAGGAAGGCCAGGCACCCTGAACAATTAGACAAGTAGCTAACTGCAGGGCTTTATTCACGACTACATCAACACCTCTGCATCTCATGGTACACCTGCAAAAGAGGCAACTTGATGGGGCCAGTATACATGAAAAAAGTAACACCAAGCAGTTCCTCACTACTAGTTTGTTCCTCACTACTAGTTTGTTTCTCCTGACAAAAGTGGCTGCAGAGATCAGAGGACCATGCCCATGGTTGAGAAAAATAACACACTTATGCAGATTGCCTTCACTTGTGCACCTATTGAAGAGATAAAGGGAGAAAAACAGCAGCAGGACTGCAGAACTAATGCAGGGGGGGAAATCTTACATTTTGACTGCAGATGATCAGGGGAAAGCCAGAATTTTAGAGACAGCTACTGATTGAAACATATTAAATAAACAGGGCCTAGAAGCCAATAGACTGACCTGGATGGCCCAGACTAGCCTGATCTCATCAGATCTCAGAAGCTAAGCAGGGTTGGCCCTGGTTAGTATTTGGATGGGAGACCACTGAGGAATACCAGGGTTGCTGTGCAGAGGAAGGCATTGGCAAACCACCTCTGGTAGTCTCTTGCCATGAAAACCCCAAAAAGGGGTCGCCATAAGTCGCTTTGATGGCACTTTACACACACTTGTAAAGTGTGATTTGACGGCACTTTACACACACAGAGAGAGAGAGGCCGATAGGAGTCCTTTAAGGAGTTCAGGATGCCACATGAAGGTTACCCTGTTTTTACCCTCACAACAACCCTGCAAGTTGCTGGCTGAGCAGAGCTTTGAATTAAGGTCTCCTCAGCCCCATACTTACTCGCTTACCACAGTAATTTTCCACCACTCTGCCCCCAATCCCTCTGGACTGATTTTTTAAAAAAGGTCATATGAAGTACTGGGAATGACAATATGTGCTTCTCAAACACAAATCGGTATTTGTTTAGCAGTTTGGCAACTGTACAGGCTTCTCTTACGTCAGTTTTCACTGGGATCCCAATAGAGCAACTCACCCCAGAATGTCTGTTACAGAAGGAACCCAACCCCAGGTTGGTGGCTCAACTGGACAGTGGACAGCCACGGAAGAGCAATACGACATCTACACCACAGAATCACTGAACACCGAAACAACCACCAGCACAAGCAGGAGGAACTGGAGAAGAAAACCCATCTTCCTATGTTGCTGTGCTAGAGAAACAGGGACCTTTCCCATCTCCCATAAAGAACCACCCCAGCTGTTCCTACAAAAGGGCACCCCTATCCATCAAAGCAGCCCCAACTAGGGCAGGAGCCGGTTAGAAAGCTGCATCGAATCCACCCATCATTGGCTGAACCCCTGCAAAGCACAGTTCAGACATGTTAACCCCCCAAAAAACTGGTAGCCAGCCTTCTTTTCAGGCCTACTATTGCCTTGGGCAGAGTGATCCTTTACACTGAAGTAATGCCCACTAAACCAAACCGGGCTTACTTCTGAATCAACATGCAACAGAACCAGGCTTCGGTTCGATGCACGCCGACCTGTGCCGAGCAGGCTGCCTTCCCAGTAGGTATGCCCACGATTGGGCTTCGTGTGTGTGCAGCCGACTTATGGCCACCCCTTTCTTGGGGTTTTCCTGGCAAGAGACTTAACAGAGGTGGTTTGCCAGGGCCTTCCTCCGCACAGCAACCCTGGACTTCCTCGGTGGTCTCCCATCCAAATACTAACCAGGGCCGACCCGGCTTAGCTTCTGAGACCCGACGAGATCAGGCCAGCCTGGGCCACCCAGGTCAGGGCACGACCGGGCTACGCATCTGCAAAAACCGCGCTCAGCCGGCGAAGCGAAGCGAGGCTCGCCCATCCAGCCCGGTCGGGACCCGAAAGCTGCCCTGCCGCTGCAAACGCCAGCCTCGCTCACCCTCCGGCGCTCGGCAGGGCTGCCGCAGCCGCTCCCCGTCGCCTCAGTCCCCAGATGGAGCCATCCTCCTCCCGCCAGGCCCTGGGGAAGCAGCAGCAGCAGCAGGCGGGAGAAGCCAGGATGCGCCCCGCCTCGCCCGCCTCCCCGTTGCGTTGCCGCAGCCCCCGCCCTGCAGCCCCGACCCGCCGCGGAGCGCGCGGCCCCCGCCTCACCTGCGCCCCCAGCGGCTCGCGCCCCTCCCCGGGAAGAGCGAAGAGGCGCGTGACCGACCGCGGCACAGCGGCGGGGCGGAAGCGCCGACCAATCCGCGAGCGGCGGGGCGGAGCCAGCTGGGGGCAAGGGGATTAACGCGCCGCGTGGCGAGCGGGAGGCGCTAGGGGGCGCCCTCTTGCCGTCCGTGGACACCCAAAGGGGAGGCCGGCGCTGGCGCTGGCGCTGATGGCCTCCCCCTGGGTTCATCCCCAGTCTCTTTCGGAGCTGCCCCTTCCGTCCAGGCGGCCTGAGAAGAAGTCCGCCGGTTTTCATAGGACGCCTTGATGGCGTTGTGTTAGTTTTGTTAGCCGCCCAATCCAAGTGCATACAGCAGAGTCCAGCACGGTTTAAAACAGTGCTGTTTATTATACGGTGAATCAAAGGGCTTCGCCGGTATCTTTCTCCGTCCACCCCACACCTTTGTACAGGTATCGCACGGTTATATACAATACTGACCCAGTCTATCAGCCACTCCACTGATGGCTGCCCAGCTCCCAGGTAAAAGCTGTTCTGTCCAGCTTTCCTGCAGAGTCATGATGGGCTGGCATTAGTCATCCCTTTGTCATGTGATCTCAGCTGTCAACTAGCTGTCTCCTAGATCGCCACAATCGGCTTACTTTCTAGTCTAACATGCCAACACGTATTTCCCAGAAATGTCCTTAAGGCCATTTATGCACGGGAGGGTTTGCCTTGGATTTGCCGCTCTCTAGATGCTCATTTTCCCCGTCCGAATTCTTGAAACTCAAAAGCAAGCCCCCATGCAGAGTTTCGAGAATTTGGATGGGGAAAATGTGCATCTAGAGCAGGTCACTAAGCCTCCCTTTGAACCACTGAGAGAGGTACCTCTCTCAACCAAGGCTTGCCTGTCAAATGCTGCTGACATGGCCGTGCTCCTCATGGAATGTGCAGTGATGCCTGGTAGAACTGGGACGTTGCTCAAAAGATAACACCTGCTCAATACATTGTCTGATGGTGTAGCAGATTGTAGCTCTTGACATGTTTCCCCCCCGCTGTTTGGAGTATTCAGTGATATGAAGAGTGTGTCAGATTTCCAAAGGGGTGTAATACACCAGATGTAAATCCTCAGAGCTCTGTGTAAGTCCAGCATGTGCCACTCTTTCTCCTTAGGATGTTTTGGCTGGGGACAAAAGCATGGAAGATAGGATCTGGACGTAAGATGACTTTATCTTTGTGAAAGGTGCAAAGCACCTTCCTGACTGAGAGGGCTCCTAGCTCCAAAACTCTATGGACTGACATCACCGCTGTCAGAAATAACACCATTTGAGAGGTACCTCTCTCAGTGGTTCAAAGGGAGGCTTAGTGAGCGCTGATAGGACCACATGGAGCCTCCAGGCAGGGAACCTATGAACCAGAAGAGGGTTAATCTGAGCTACTTCTCTTAAAAACAATTTAATATGTGGACACTTTGTTAATAGAAAACCAACCAGGATAGGAACTACTATGGATATGACTGCCACCTGTCTGTGCAAGCTTTCAAATTCTGTCTCACGCCAGCTTGTAAGAAGGCTAGCACTTGCCCCATATTTGGTTCCATTGGATCAAAACCCTTGTGCTGGCACCAACAGACGAATGCCTTCCAATTCTCTTGGTAGACATCCTTCTGGAGGCTTAGATCGTATCAGCAACCTCTGGATCATAACCAAGGGCTGGAAGCTGGTTCCTTTCAATGTCCAGGAGGTCAGTCACAACCAGCCCAGATCTGAATGCCAAACTGGGCCTTGCTGCAGCATATCCTGCAATATTGGGAGACGCCATGGCTCCTGTGTTGCCCACTCCAGGGCAATGAAGATAACTGATAGCCTGATTGGATTATCTGTAAAACCCAAGAGTCTGGTTGTGACTGGGCCCATTGGTTTAGGAAGTGTTGTAACCTTCCCCCTACCTCCTGTGGCCTGGTGTCACTGCTTCCCTGACCCAAAGGGTTTCTCGTTCCTATCTGAGTGGGGCTGCTGGAACTGGGATGGTCTGGAAAATCTCCCTCCTCTGCAAAATGAGCCTCTGTGGTTGTTGAACCATTGATGCTTCCTCTGGTTCAAAAATCTAAGTTGCTGCAAAGCGCTGGCTTCTCTGTTGCTCTCCCTAGCGAGGCAGGAAGTAAACTGAAGAGAGAGGGAGATTCCCACTTGGGAGACAGGAAATTGAAATTAGTCCTGCCTCTCTAAGCAACAAGTGGGAATCACCCAAGCTCCAAGGTGCCCTCCTCCTCAGAGCGAGAACAATACCCTCATCAAAGAAAGCACAGCAAAATGTGATCAGAAAAGAAAGGCAGATGTGAATCTGCAGAATTTGAAAAAAGCAGAGAAATACCCTAAATACCTGCTTCTTCATGCACCCACTTCACAAAGGATTCTGGGTAACACTTTTGCTTTAGTTGCTTTACCACAAGCAAGTCTAGCAATGTCATATTTCCCACCCACCCCAAAAAATATAAAAACAAAAATACCAGTCTGTATCTACAGCAAAAAATACCAATCCACAGTTGCAAGGCACTACTCCACAACCTCTTTACCATAGCTGCAGACTCCAGCACCAGCTACAGCATTCAACGCAGCAAGTACATTCACCTTGGATAGCTCCAGAGCACTTCTTGGCCAGCTGCCAACCTGGCTAGTACAATTAATGTCTCCTCCTCTCCCACCCACCCCAGACTAAATGAATTTACTGCTTTGCCTAAGCTGAAGGCTAGGTAGGGATCAAGTGAACTCACCGGACCAGTGGAGTATTGCAGAAGCAGATGGCTTCTGCTGCAGGGGAACGTCCAGCTACAGAATCTTAATAAAGATCAGCATTTGAAATGCAATTTGTTCTTGATCAAAAGAAACACATGAAAATACAACCTCTCCGGCTGAACTCAAACAATAAAACTTTCATTTCTGTCATTCAGGACTATGGGCTGACCAACTTGTGATTCCCCACCCCCAAATCAGGCTGCTTATAATTAACCTCTAAATCCATTAATGGATGTCATGTCTTCTGTAGTCAAAACAAGTTGCAGGCACCAAAAACGTCCACAGGATCAGGCCACTACTACAGTTCTCCCACTATGCCTATTCAAGGCAAAGAAGTTGTCTTGTTTGATTTTCTTATTAATATTCCAAACTAACTGTCTTGTACTTGCCCAATAAAAGAAACTTAATGAGGTCACTCATTCTGGATTTAGCAAACATGGATTTGAGCTGGCTTTAGTGATTTTCAACAACTAGCATTCATAGGAATTGAAGGCAGGTCTAATCTTTTCAGTGACCTCAGTTGCTTTGGGAGAATCAGATTCCATTGGCAGCAGCTGAATGCAGAAGTCTGTTCCTTGAGCATGTGAGTAATGCATTCAGCACAGTTCTAACACTTTCTTATACATCCAAGAGTTATCCATACATACATCTGCCAAGAAATCCACAGGAAAAAATATATTTCAGAGATGCGGGGAGCAGAAGGCAGATGGCTGAACAAGACTCACCAAACAAGCTTTCTCGTTTGGGGCTGGCTTGTAGAGGCCAGAGAGTAGGCATGGGGTACTTTTCATTTGGCTTCCATTGGCTGTTTTATCTTGCTGCTTTTATTGCATTGGTTTTTTCCAATTGTTTCTACCTTTCCTAATTTTCTAGATACTGAGGTGGATGACCTAGAAGTCAAAACAGATAAACAAGTAACCTAGAAAATGCCAGTTGTTTATGAAGCACAGAGAGTTCCTAATGTGACAGCTTCATCAAGTCTGTGAACTCTTTCTGTCCCCTTGTGGCAGGTAAACAAAGATAGGTGTAGGCCATGGTACCTGGGAAAAGCATCTCTCCCAAGGGCAGTGAGAAGCACCCTGGAATCCCAAACAGGAATCTGCCTGTGTCATAGAAAATCTCTTCCTAAGGGCAGAATGTCCCATATATTAGGGCAGCCCTTTCTGGAGAAGGAAAAAATACCTAGCTGTGAGATACCTCCAGAACACAGTCCCAGAAGCCTCCCAAATATTTGTTCTTCTATATGTGGGGGGGGGGGGAGGCAGAGACAGAGAGAAAACCCAAAAGATGCATTTGAACATTGAGAATGATGTGGAGCCTCCAAACTGGTACAAGGCTAACCGTGTTATCATATGCAGGCTTGCTTTAATCTAAAACCACTTTTTTCCTTGGGCTAACAGCGCCATCCTAAGCAGAGCTACACCATTTTAAACCCATTGATTGCACTAGTACAGCTGAAATCCTATGGACGTTTGCCTCTGTGTAAACCCCTTTGTATAAGATTGGTCTTATCGGAGTAAACATGAATTAGATTACCTACTGAAACCTGAAGTAGAGTCAAATCTGGGTAGGCAAGGGTATGGACTCAGAGGTCCTTGTCGCATAATTATGCAGATTTTTCTTTCCTACCAGTCAGAATCTGCACTGGAAAATGGGGTTTCTACAACAGTTCGTGCATTTCGCAAATACTCTGATTTTCTTCCTAAAGCAATTTGCAACTCTTTGTGAATGAATGAATTTTATTCATGGGTGATTGGAAAGATGAAATTGAGTATTTTTCAAAAAAATTCTGCATTACATTTGTTTGCGCAGGCAGACATCACATGCATATGATTTATTGAACAGACCGGCATGGCCATATCCTTTCCTACATTTTCAAATATGCCAAGCATTAAAGGCATTAAAAGGATGCTAGGACAACACCATATCCAGATTCCACAGCTGAGAAAATAGAACAGACATCTGTTTATCCTAAAATCTGTGCTTGAGGCACAAATCTTAAATGTAAAATCTTTGCTTCATTGCCAAGGGCTGCAGAAAAATGAAGTAATATTGGCAATAAATGCTGTAGAATTAAAAGGAAGGTCCATTCAAGAGGTCTGTTTCTTCTTAACTAGAAAACATCCTTTCTCATAATTCATCACGAGTCTTGCAACAGATGCATTTACGGAAAGTTACAGAGATCCATCACAGTTTTTGAAAAAGCCTGACCCAACAGTGATGATATTTCACGGGGATTATAATCTCATGGGGCAATTGTGTTTCCATGTGGCAAATCTTCCATGTTTGTAGTTATGCTTCTACATTTTAAAGGAAGCAAAGTGCTGTATCCAGCCAGCTTTTTAGCTCAGTCTGTCCCAATTTTCCTCTTTTCCACAGCCCCTGTTCCACATGGCTTTTGTCAAGGCAGATTTGATGATTGCCAGCACAGCACTGTTGATAAAAGGGGATTCCCACGAACCTTCTTCACCAGCCAAAGAGCTGGTTGGATCCAGCACCATATATTCCTCCAAATTTTGTAATATACACCACTTTCTGCGACAGATGATGCTCCATCACTGTACCATCCAAGCATTCCAGGTGATTCATCTTCACTTCCTTCTGCTTTCGTTTCTAGAGGAAGTCTACGCAAGGTTAATACATATCTCAGGCCTATGAGAAAAGTAAAGCAGCGCAAGACTGCAGCGTCCCACATCACACTTTTAAGACCAACATTGCTTTTGAAGCATGTAAACAGAGCATGCAAACTGGGCATGCTAATGTGAGAATATTCCTTTCAGGATCAAAAATGTCTAATGCTATCACCAGTCCCCTCAAAGAAGAAAATAAAAGTCAAGTCAAGTTTATTAATACGGTTGACTGACCAATCACATGCCAACACATCAAAATTCCCAGACACAATAGTTCTGCACCGCAGAATCACAGACTGCCCGTACATATAAAGGTGTAAGGTCAATAAAAACAACCCCTGGTTAAAATTATCCCATTAAAATTGATAAAATTGTAAAATATTCTAACGATCATTCTCTAATAAAGCTCTGTGTATTTTAATAGCAACAGCACAGAACTTGACAGTTTGGCGTGTAAGCTGAGGGTCTTCTCCTAATAGGAGCTTCTTTGCCAAAAGCTCAACTGTCTCATCAGGGAATTTACCAAGTAGGGGGGGAATAAGCATTGATCTAACTTCGTGGTAGAATGCGCAACATATCAGTGCATGTTCGATGGTTTCAATGTCCGCTGTTCCACATGGACATAACCTCTCTGATCTAGGGATCTTCTTATATTTCCCTTCCAAAACAGCCAATGGTAGGGCCTGGCATCTGGCAAGGGCAAAGGCCTTCCTATAATTAATAGACTCAAGTTGATAAAAATAAGCTGCAGGTGAGACCAAGTATCTAGATTTATCAGGTATTAGGAAAAGTGGTGATTTTCCAAGGTCTGTCTGGCGTTCAATGTCTTCCACCCTTTGCTTCAAGAAACTTGATGCTTGATCTGCGCCCATGGTTAACAGGGTAGGTGGAGAAAGGCCCAGGAAGGCCATTTAATTAAGGACCATCTTTAAAGAAATTTAAACTGATATGCAAGATAAAAATGGAAAAGTCTGATTTTGATGAAATTCTGTACCACTTCCCCTTCACTCTGTGTCTTTATTTGCTATTTTGCTAAACTGGCAGAGTCTCCTGGGCAACTTAATAAGGGACAAACTAGGTATTAGCTAAATCAGGACTGCTGTTAGACATGATAACCACATGCATAGCTCCTCCTCACCTTCTGTAATGCATGTTAGAATGTGTCATGATGTCATTATGACTTGCATTCTATGAGACAATATGGAGGTTGACAGGGAGCAAAACAAGCATTTGCCATTTTTGGCAGCGGCTGTTATTTTATGTAACAATTACTGTCCTTAGAGAGAGCTCTCAGTTCACATCTAGGAATCAAGGGAGGATAGTTGCATGCTTCAGAGTAGCACTGCCACCAGTTCCTTTACTATCCAGCCAGCCAGAGACCAAGGGACAAGCCTCTAACCTTCCTGGGACCAAGATCAAGACAATAACTCTTCCAAGGTGGGATGCTTACAAGGTGAGTCTCAGAAAATCATTAATCTGAAAGCTGTAGCCAGTGAGAGCCAAAGTACCGGATTCAGTTTGAAGCCTCCTGAATTCAAAGACACTTCAAAGTATAATTAAAGTGATTTATTAGAATTGTGCAAGAATAATCAATAAAAGAGCAGTGAACAGTGAGGATAAAATAATAAAACTGAAAGTCCAACTAAGCACTTTTACAAGCATTGGTTCAATATCCAGATGTTACTGAGTCCATCCAAGTTTCAAAGACCAGAGTCCAACCACTGGGGCACTTTCACACATGCCAAATAATCCATTGTCAATGCACTTTGCAGCTGGATTTTACTGTGTGAAATGGCAAAATCCACTTGCAAATTATCGTTAAAGTGCATTGAAAGTGCATTATTAAGGATGTGTAAAAGCGCCCCAAGACAGGGTTTGGGGTCAGTATGACCTGCTAAGATCGAGACAAGTCCCACAGTCAATTGAAGCAAGGAGCCAAGGCATGAAGCAAAACTAGAATGAAAGATTTTAGCTATAAACTCAAAAACCTGCATTGGCCTGATTCTAGTTAACCAGTCAAATGTATGGCCGAATATGTCACTTGACCAATGAAACATGTTGTTAGCCAGGTGACAAAACCAATCAGAGGAGTTTGCCAATTAAACCAAGCATGCTGCAGCTACACCAGATCCAACTTAACAAACACCTTCTCCCACCCATGAACTCAGATGTTAATGAGAGGGAATGTACCCTCCTCCCAACTTCTGTGTCCTTGAAGCTGTTATGCTCAGTGGTGTGAAATGCGCCTGAGTTTTCCTCCCATCTCCCTTTGAAGCCACAAGCAGCTTGACTTGAGTTTTCAGTAAAAGATACTTCCATCTTTCCTAGGCCTCAGCCTGAACCAGTTTGAACAAGAAACTGCTTAAGGGAACCAGTTTCTTGACAGTTACAGCTGGCAGCAATGTTTCTCCCAGACTGCCCTCCTTCTGCTTTAGTATTTCAGTTTGTCCACTGATACAATCTTTCCAGCTACGAGACTGTGGGCTTCTTCTCCAGTGACAACTGGTTGAGATCCCACCTATTGCCTACATCTTCCAACGCTCCTCGGATCTAAACATGTGCTCCAGATTGCACTGATAGTGCAATCATCTGTTTGTTTGCTTGAAATAAATCTCACCAAGTTTATTTGGACTTATTCTGTAGGAAGTGTGTTTAAGATTGCATCCTTACAGTACTATCCTAAGCAGTTACACCACTGGTTCCCAACCGGGGGACCGTGGACCCCCAGGGGTCCACGAGAACTAAATTAAGGTCCGCGAAACAAAGTTATAAACCCATAATAAATTAATATTTTCAATTAAAATTTCTCTATTATAAAAATATATATTCAAATATTATTCTAAGTTTAATGTTTAACTAACAGTTATGATTAAAGTTTATTTTCAAATTCTCTGAATTTTTATTTTGAACCTTGGGGTCCCTGCTCCGAACAAAAAAGTCCTAGTGGTCCCTGGTCAAAAAAAGGTTGGGAACCACTGAGTTACACCCATCTATTGTCTTTAGTAGAAGGCTGCAACTATGCGTGCCCTCTCCTGGCTGGTCTGATCTCATCAGATCTTGAAAGCTAAGCAGGGTCAGCAGGGTATTTGGATGGGAGACCATCATGGAAGTCCAAGATTGCTACGGAGAAGCAGGCAATGGCAAACCACCTCTATTTGTATCTTACATTCCCTACGAGGTTGCCATAAGTCAGATACAACTTGATGGCACCTTCTACCACCAACTCTGTATAGGCTTGTGCAATTATTCTTTGTTGGCTGCTCACACCAATTTCAAAAACTGGATAGATAAGCATGTAGCTTTACAGTCTGTTCATCCCACCATTTTTATCCTCTGCTGTTCAGTTTTCTGCTGGCCTTCTGCCCTGAACTTCCGGACAATAGATGTTATACACAAATCATGTTTTAGGTTGCCAACTCTCCTGGACAGATCTACCCTAAAGAGATGCTGCTGGTTGCAAATGAAAGATATATTTATGAAAGATATATTCTGAGCCTTACATATGGTGGAGGCCACAACAACCCTTTTCTTGCTGAAGCTTACTAAAAAAGCTTATAACATCCTAGTATCATGCATGAAACAGTTGTCTCTCAGGAAATAATTATTATTTCTTGTACGTTTAATTGCCTTTTGAGACTACGGTTTATAGTTTTTCCAAGAAACATTTCATGTATTGATAAAGTAGCTGCAGTTCCTGAAAGCTTATGTCACCATCAGTTTTAGTTTTAAGGGGGCTCTGTCCCTCCCCCTGCCCTTTACTCACTAAAACTCCAAGCCTGGAATGCTGTGGTTTCCTAGCAGCAGCCACTGAGGGAATCTATTTGTTAAAGCTACAGGCACTCCTTTTATCATCTTGGGGTTTTAAAACCCAATGTATTTTTTTTTTTTTTTAGATTTCATATTTTTCTACAAATATGGGAGATTTTTCAGGTTTGTAGAAAGATCTGACTTGCCTGTTCACAGCTCCAATCACTGGATTTAAGTATCCTCAAATTTGCCTGACTTTGCTGTTAGAATATAAGATGGCTGCTTGCCTCCAACTGAATTCTGGAGACCAAAAGCATGTTTGGCTTTTAACAACAAATGCAGAAGCTACTAGCTGGTCTTTGGCCTGAATTGCTGGGACATTTAAAGCCCCTTCACAGTTTGGGGCAGCATGCCTTTGAGACCCCCTCTGCCTGTATGAGCGCCCATAGTGGTTGTGGTCTTCAGGATGGACTTCCTTGAAGTGTTTTTTGTTTGGCAAGTTTTTCAGTTGAAAAGAGCAGTGGTGTTGTGTGTGTGTGTGTTTGCAATCGCCCAAGTATTTGTAACACTCCTCAATCCTCTGAAGAGGTTGTTTCAGAAGACTTATGGCTGTTGCCCCCACTGTTGTGCTTACCGCTTTTTAAATAAATAGTGAGATTATTGGTTCTTGTAGAGTGTCCAGGCTGTGTAACCGTGGTCTTGGAATTTTATTTCCTGACGTTTCGCCAGCAACTGTGGCAGGCATCTTCAGAGATTATTCAGTGAGATTATTGCTTCGTGGCAGATTTGAAGGATCAGTAAGTATGGCAGATGTTGTCTTGGATCCAACAGACAGTTTCTGGATACTTTAAGGATTTGTGCCCAGTGCCCATGAAGCAGGAAAACTGCATTTGGGGGGTATTTTTGGACTGCCAGGGGACAGGAGAGGTGAGAAACTCACACTCTGCTGGCAGCAATCCTTCCATACATATAAATGGCTCAGTGGAATCAAGCACTTACCTGGAGAGTAGAGAAAGATGCCAAGTGAGCTGGCAGCAACTGACCTGTTTCACCTTAGCCTGCACAGACTGGCAGTGCCAGGTATGCACATTTAGCCTTTGTAAAAAGTAGAAAGCACCAGCAAATCTACTCCCAGCAACCCCTTTTCACCTTTATTTTACTCTAGAAGCAGTGCTGCATTTCTCCTGCAGAAGTGATACTTGTCTCTTCCCTTCATGCTGCTGTTCCCTGCTTCATTCGTCCACCAGGTGGAGGAGTGAGGATCAACTGCAGAAGAGCAGAGCACAACACAATGTGCTGCCCCCCCCCCCTCATTCCTGCATACATACCTGTGCCTAGTGTGGCTTGTCAGTGTCCATGCTGGATTCCTGAAAAGCCGCTATGGAAGTGACCTTGGGGCACGTAATCCTCAATGGCATGCAAGAGACTTGGCATGAAAGCTGCAGCGCTTTCTCTGCAAAGACATTCATGCCATCATATTCCCCTTTTCTGAGCCCACGAGACCAGCATTCAGATGCATTGGATTGCTGTGGTGATCTAGCACTTTAGCGCTATAGCACTAATCTTAGAATGATCCCCCAAAAAGAAGTGCCACAGGAAAAGGAGGGGGGAAGTTTGGTCCTTTCGGAAGTGCTCCAGACATTTTAAATAGCACACTGCAGCAATTCAGAGGTGCAAGGAAGAAATGAAAAAGGGACAAAGCAGTTTTCATATAATATGGCTGAGCCCTAGGATGCCAACGGGACACAAGCGGCTTTGTCTGAAACGGTTTTTAAAAAATCAATTAGCTGGGACTGAGCCCAAATGGTTGTGTCTGAAATGATACCAAAAAATCTGTTAGCAACCGGCTGCTCAAACAGATTATAAGGGCAGTTTGAAAGGGGTCTATGTCTATAGACAACACTACAAAAATCATGCATCCATTTCTTCATGGCACCGCCATGGCGCAGAAATGTAGTTCCAAACCACAGATCCTCATGGATCCTGATTTTTGCATTGGGTCACCCAAAACTGACCATCAAATCACATTTCAAGTCCCTAGTCACAGTGCACCGCAAAGGTCACTGATGCATTGCTTCATAGCACTGCCACAGCGCAAAAGTGTAGTTCTGAAGCACTAATCCTCATGTATCTTCAAGATTTTTGCATTGCAAATTCATTATCCAACACATATGATGCCCATGGCTACAGTTTGCACCAAAGAAATCATGCATCCACTGTTATGTGTCACCACCAAGGTGCAAAAACATAGTTCCAAAGCATGGATCCTCATGTTTTGGCATTGAGTTACCCCAAACTCACTTATCAAGACCACAGAAACCACGGATCCACCACTCCATGGTGCTGTAATGGTGCAAAAACATGGATCCAAAGCATGGAGCCTCAGAATTTTTATGTGGGGTCACCAACAAATCACAAATAACATCCATGGTGACAGATTGCACCACAAAGAGCTTTGGTCCACCTCCAGATAAACTCCATGGCACAAAAATATTTATCCAAAGCACTGGATCCTTGTGGATCCTCGTTTCTTCTACTTGGACTCACCCAGAACTCATTAGGAAATCACACATCCATGCCCACAGAGTGAACCACCAAAACACAGATCCTAGTCTTTGTGGCACTGCCATGGAAGAAACACTGCACTGAATACTTGGATCTTTGTGGATCCTTATAATTGGTAAATGAGCTTCGCCAAAATACATTGTAAGATCACACATCTCATCAATGTCCATGGAGTGACCCACAAAAACAACAGATCTAGCATTTCATTAATCCATAATAGTATGAAAACTGCATTAAATTTCATGGATCCTCATGATTTTTACATAAATTCCCATTAAACTCTCAGAACTCTCTCAGCCCCACCTACCTCACAAGGTGCCTGTTGTATGTGGGGGGGAGGGAAGGCAATTATAAGTCGCTTTGAGATTCCTTACAGTAGAGAAAAAGCAGGATATAAACACCAACTCTTCTTCATATAAAGAGCTGATTACTGGGGGTTGCACTGTGTCTATAGCTACTCTCTTTGGCATGGCGACAAAGAACAACTATATGGCTATGTAGGGCAGTGGCATGTACATATCCATAGCAACAGTAAGATATCCTGTTTGAGACAACAATAGAATTTTGTTGATGCATGTAGGCTCCGTTGTCACTTAGAGTACTGTCATGTTATATATGCAATTCACATTGAGCTATTGATTTACAGGTAACATTGAAAAGAACTGCCCGTGTTATGTTTTTCCTGTTTCTTAAGTATATATAAGGGAGGGGCTGTGGCTCAGTGGTAGAGCATTTGCTTGGCATTTGATATCTATCCATTTTACATTGGTAGTTACGGGGAATTTTATAATGGTTGAAGCAAACTTGACTCCCACAATTCATGAGCATTTAAATTCCAAGGCTCCTGCTCGCCAGAGGCGCGAGCCTTTGGCGTGAGCCGAAGGGCTAGAGCACAAGGGATCTTGCTCTGTTGCTCTTAGCCTGTGGATCGTGACTGGGGATCTGTAGGGTGAGTATAAAATCTTGTTATCTTGGCAGAGTAACTCTCTCCATCCAGATGGAGTACCGAGCAACTTGAATATCTATGTGAATTAGCAGCAGGGCAAGGAACTTCGGCACTCAGTTCTTATTTGGTACAGGAAGAGTGCAAGAGAGTAAAGGGCAGGGTTACACCAAATAATAATATAATAATTAATAAATAAAATACCAGTTATGAAGGTAGAAAGCCAGCAGGGGTCGGGGGGCTATCCAGTGTGCTGCATGGAGTGTCACATGTATAATTATCTGCCTGCTGGACAGAAGTCGTGGGTGTGTGCTTGGTGCAGGGAGCTGCTGGCTCTCAGGAAGCGAGTTCACTTCCTTGAGGCCAAGGTAGCTCAACTGGATGAGCTGAGGCAGGCAGAGAGAGATGTGACTAAGGACTCCGGGGATGAAATAGTCACATCCCAGTCCCAAGGTGACGGCAACCTGCCAGTCACGGATGATGGAGCCCTTGGGGAAGGAGGCCATCTTACTGAGGTAGGGGGATGTGGTACCTTAGAAGGGACCTCTTCCTTGGTGGATGAACAGATATCCTCTCATACCGAGGATATGCCTCAGAGGGGAGGGGGGCTTCTTGTAGTGGGGGATTCAATCCTTAGGAATGTAGATAGCTGGGTTTCTGACGGGTGCATGGACCATATGGTGCCTGCCTGGTGCGAAGGTTGCAGACATTACCCGTCATATAGGTAGTCTGGTAAATAGTGCTGAGAGGAGCCAGTGGTTGTGGTGCATGTTGGCACCAACGACATGGAAAAATGTAGTCCGGAGGTCTTGGAATCCAAATTTAGGTTGCTAGGCAGGAGACTAAAAGCCAGGACCTCCAAGGTAGCTTTCTCAGAAATGCTACCTGTTCCACATGCAGGACCAGCTAGGCAGGCACAGTTAGTGAGTCTCAATGCGTGGATGAGACGGTGTTGCAGGGAAGAGGGCTTTAGATTTGTAAAGAACTGGGCAACATTTTGGGACAAGCCGGGCCTATACAAAAGGGATGGGCTCCACTTGAACCAGGATGGAACCAGACTGCTGGCGCATAATATAAAAAAGGTGGCAGAGCAGCTTTTAAACTGAACCTGGGGAAAAAGCCGACAGGAGCTGAGAAGCATCCAGATCGGGCAAACTCATTGCATATGGACAAAGGGAAAATTGCTTCAGATTGCCCACATAGGAATTACTTAGACATGAAAGGGAATGAGAAAAAATGATGGATAGCCACTTAAAGATGCCCAAAGGCACATGCCAGGCAAGTCGAAAGAGAGAAACAGCGTGGAGGTGTTTCTATGCTAATGCTAGAAGCCTACAAACAAAAATGGGGGAATTAGAGTGCATGGTTTTAAGAGAAAATATAGATATAGTGAGCATTACAGAAACCTGGTGGAGGGGAGAGAACCAGTGGGATACAGTCATCCCTGGTTACAAACTGTATAGAAATGACAGGGAAGGGCATATTGGAGGGGGTGTTGCTATGTATATCAAGGAAGGCATAGTGTCTAATAAGCTAGAGACCATAAAAAGGGCAGACTCATCCACAGAATCCTTATGGGTGACAATTCCGGGCCCCAAAGGAGATTTAGTACTGGGGACGTTCTATCGGCCCCCTGACCAAATGGCTTGAGATGGAGAATGAAATTAGGGAAGCATGTAAAGGTAATGAAGTAGTAATAATGGGAGACTTCAACTTCCCTCATATTGATTGGATAAATGGATTGGATAAATGTATGCTCCAGTCAAGCCAAAGTTAAAAAATTTAGACATCCTAAACGACTGGGCCCTCGAACAGTTGGGGAGGCAACCAGAGGGGAGGCAATCCTGGATTTAATACTCTGTGGTACTGCCAGTGACTTAGTGCGGGATGTGGATGTAGTTGAGCCAGTTGGCAATAGTGATCACAATGGCATCAAATTTAATTTATATGCAAGTGGGAAAGTGACTGGGAAATCTCACACAATTACCTTTGACTTTAAAGAGGAAACTTCTCTAAAATGAGAAAACTGGTAAAGAGGAAGTTGAAAGGAACAGTTAGGAGGGTTAAATCTCTTGAAAAGGCTTGGGGGTTACTCAAGTCCACATTACTAGAGGCTCAGCTAGCTTGTATACCGCAGGTCAGGAAAGGTAGTAATAAGTCCAAGAGGTCACCACCATGGCTAACTGGTAAGGTGAAGGAAGCAATCAGAGAAAAAAAGTCTTCCTTCAGAGACTGGAAGGTTTATCCAAATGAGGCGAACAGAAGCAAACACAAACTTGCACAAAGGAAATGCAAGCAGATAATTAGAGATGCAAAAAAAGATTTTGAGGGGCATATTGCTAAACACATTAAAACAAACAATAAGAAATTCTTTAAGTATATTAGGAGTAGGAAACCAGCTAGGGAAGCGGTTGGACCATTGGATGACAATGGGAGTAAAGGAACTCTAAGGGAGGATAAAGCGATTGCTGAAAAACTAAATTAATTCTTCTCATCTGTCTTCACTGTTGAAGATACAGGGCAGATTCCTTCTCCTGAACAGAGATTTTGGAGAAGGGAAAATGAGGAACTGAGGCAAATAGTGGTAACAAGGCAGGAAGTCCTAGAACGTCTAGACAAACTGCAAACTAACAAGTCACAGGGACCAGACGGTATTCATCCTAGAGTTCTTCATGAACTCAAATGGGAAATTGCTGAACTTCTAACAAATATATGGAATATGTCCCTTCGATCAGCCTCTGTACCAGAGGACTGGAGAATGGCCAATGTAACACCCATTTATAAAAAAAGGTTCCGGGGGGACCCAGGAAATTACAGGCCAGTTAGCTTAACGTCTGTTCTGGGTAAATTGGTGGAAAGCATTATTAAAGATAGAATTGTCAAGCATATAGAAGGGCAAGGTCTACTGGGCAAAACCCAACATGGCTTCTGTAAGGGTAGGTCCTGTCTCACTAACCTATTAGAGTTTTTTGAAAGCGTCAATAAGCATGTGGACAGGAATGAGCCTGTGGATATTGTGTATTTGGATTTCCAAAAAGCTTTTGACAAAGTCCCCCACCAAAGACTGCTAAGCAAACTTCATAAGACAAGTCCTCTTATGGATTAAGAGCTGGCTGAAAAATAGGAAGCAGAGAGTAGGAATCAATGGTCAGTTCTCACAATGGCGGGATGTGAGCAGTGGGGTGCCTCAGGGATCTGTGTTGGGACCGGTGCTTTTCAACCTGTTCATCAATGACCTAGAGTTGGGGTTAAACAGTGAAGTAGCCAAGTTTGCAGATGACACCAGATTATTTAGGGTGGTTAAAACAAAATTGGACCGTGAAGACCTCCAGAAGGATCTCTGCATACTGGAAGAATGGGCATTAAAATGGCAAATGAGATTCAATGTGAGTATGTGTAAAGTGATGCATATTGGGGCAAAAAATCCCAACTTCACATATACACTGATGGGATCTGTGCTGGCAGCGACAGACCAAGAAAAGGATCTTGGGGTGGTAGTGGATAGCTCAATGAAGATGTCAACCCAGTGTGCGGCTGCTGTAAAAAAGGCAGATTCCATGCTGGCCATAATTAGACGAGGAATAGAGAATAAAACTGCTGCTATCATACTGCCCTTGTACAAATCTATGGTGAGACCACACTTGGAATACTGTGTACAGTTCTGGTCATCGCACCTAAAAAAGGATATTACAGAGCTTGAGAAGGTGCAGAAAAGAGCAACCAAAATGATTAGGAGACTACAGCAACTGTCCTATGGGGAGCGGTTAAGACGCTTAGGACTGTTTAGCTTGGAAAGAAGGCAGCTGAGGGGAGACATGATAGAGGTCTATAAAATTATGCATGGTTTGGAGAGAGTGGACAGGGAGAAGTTTTTCTCCCTCTCCCATAATACTAGAACACGGGGTCATCTGCTAAAACTGGAGGGTGAGAGAGTGAAAACAGATAAAAGTATTTTTTCACACAACGCAGTTAAATTGTGGAACTCCCTGCCCCAGGATGTGGTGATGGCTGCCAGCTTGGAGGGCTTTAAGAGGGGAGTGGGCATATTCATGGAGGAGAGGGGTATTCATGGCTATTAGTTAGAATGAATACTAGTCATGCTGCATACCTATTCTCTCTAGTATCAGAGGAGCATGCCTATTATTTTGGGTGTGGTGGAACACAGGCAGGATGGTGCTGCTGCAGTCTTCTTTGTGGCTTCCTAGAGGCGCTTGGTTGGCCACTGTGTGAGCAGACTGCTGGACTTGATGGGCCTTGGTCTGATCCAGCAGGGCCTTTATGTTCTTATATATACATAATATTAATATACATGTCCCCAGAAACTTGCAAGATGTGATACAGCCATAGCAGGACAGAAATAATGTCTACTTTATAAACTGCTAAAAACAATGAGAGCCCACGTGGGATAGTTGTTAAGGTGTTGGATTAGGACCTGGGAAACCCAGGTTCAAATCCCCACTCGGGCTATGGAAGCTTGCTGGTTGACCTTGGGCCAGTCACACACTCTCTCAGCCCCATCCCTGGCTAGTATTTGGATGGGGGACCTCCAAGGAATACTAGGGCCATGACCTGGAGGAAGGCAATAGCAAACCACCTCCAAATGCCTCTTGCCTTGAAATCCCTACAGGGTCGCCTTAAGTCAGCTGTGACTTGATGGCAAAAAACAACAACAAAATGTGCTTTTGCTATAGCAGACTGCGCTACACATGCACCTTAGAAAATGCAAGCAAATGACACAGTAACATCAGTCTCCACTGAGAAAGGGTTGAAGTTTATTGTCTAGCAGGAATGGATAAATCTGGACTGTTAGGGTTTTGTTTTTTTAGCTAAAATCAATAATGAGGCTCAGAAAGGAAATTAAAGGTGAACTAGGCAATAAGGTGCCTTCCTTCCATTCAACCAGCACACCAGTGGAGGGAAGGAGTAGGAACAGATTCCTTAAGTACAAACTTTTAAGTACAAGCCAAGGGCTCCTTCCTCCATGCACTTCTGCTAAATTGCAAGCACAGCATGTGTGTAATCCCGAGGGGACCTGGCTGTGAAGCACCTAAAGTCTGAAATGATAGTGGACACAGTTTTTTTATTGCTACTGTACAAATATGGGTGAATTTTTCCTCCCTCCCTTTTAGCCCAGTCAACACAGTAGCAAAAAATATTTTTTAAAAATGAAAGGCAATCAATTTCTAGGAAAGCTCCTTTGAATGCATACAATATGCTAGATATCTGCCCTCTGGTGGTGCTGAAAGTTCTTGCACTTGCCTAAAAGGAAATCAGTTTTGTGCAGTTCCTCCCAATACGTCTTATTAATGCCACCCAAAACACTTTGATTTGAAGTATCTCTCTTGATTCGGAAACATACACTTCGGTATAACCAAAGGGAGAGTGTGCCAAGATGTGGGAACGAACCCACGGAAAATAAACCTATCCATTACTATTAGCCATAATTGCTAAAAATGGAATTGCTAGGGGCCCTGTGAAGCTTGACTAGCTCCAGCATTTTCGGTGCTGCAGTATCATCTAACATGTTACTACTCTAGGATGCCAGACGCTCTTGTTTCCATTACTGAATCCCAGACATGAAAATTCAGCCATTGATACTGCTGTACCATTATGTACTCCACAGTAAAGGCAGTATAGTGACCATATGAAAGCGTTTCATTAATTCTATATTCCCCAGTAAAGGCAATAAATAGTGGCAATATAAAGCAATGCATCCCAGGCAAAGTAATAGTGTTTGCCAGGAAAGGGCACATGCACACACACAAAATTATTTTTATCCTGCCACGCAGTACTGAAATTAATTGCAGAAGGGAATGTTCTTTTTATGGTTTTGTGTAACAAGAAGCTAAACCCCCATATCTCCCAGCAGTGAAGATCACGGTTGTGCAATTGCTCCCCACCACCCAGATTGCCTTGGCATTCAGCCTTCACCCGTTCGCCAATCATCAGTTATTCTGGGTGATCACTTTTTCCAGTACACAAGTTAATAAACTGGGCAAGGGCCACTTCACAAAATTACACAGCACAAACTGTCATGCTCAAAGCAGCACTGTACATGTTTTTCACCAGGTACACATCCTTGTTGCATTAGGACGATGTGGCCAATCATGGCTTCATTATTGCACATACAGTGAAACAGATGTGGCTAATTCAAACATGTCTGCATGCATGGCCCAGTCCTGTGCACATTTACTTGAAAAGCAAGACCTTCTTAGACTAATACCGAACAAAATGTGCACAGAATTCCAGTCCCAACTTCTCAATTGTGGCCTTAAAATAGTGCCAAGCAAAATTAATGCTAGAACTGAACACAGTCAAGGTGCAAATATCTGGTAGCAGTTAGAAGGGCAAATGCCATGACTTTCATACCATGGCATTAGTTTAAGAGGCCATGACTTTCATACAGATCATCCCACAGAGGGTATACGGTCTAGATCACTAGAGGCCTTCAATCTTTTCAAACCTTAGACCCCCCCCCTTTTATCCTAGCTGGCAAACACGGAAGCCACTTGGTTTTGTTGTTGTTACTGCACGCATTTTTCACCCTGCCTCACAGCTCCTCTTAAAGAAAAACTGTGTGTGTTGAAAAAACAATATTTCACCACAACAGAAGTTCTAGCTGGAGGAAAGAAGCTTGAAACAGATGCAAATCACACTTTAAAATCTCTGTTCCTTTTCCCTATGGATCTTTTTCTACCCTTCATATATTTGGGGAAGGGCTTTAGAAAGAATAGAAAGCATAGTTAAGTGCTATTCGGTTGCTTCCTACTTATGGTGACCATATGAATTAATATCCTACAAAATCGTGAGGGCCATGGCTTCCTTTATAGAGTCAATCCATCTCATGTTGCCATATACTTCACTTTGAAAAGTCCCAGGTATTCTGTTCAGTATACATCGTAAAATTGTCATGTTCCAAGTATACAAAGTCAACTAGTGATAAAATGGGATTCTTGACAATTTTTAAAAATTCACAGAAATGGGTACTCCAATTCAGATCATAGGGAAAGCAGTACATCTACCTTGGTATTGTGTGTTTCTCTGTCAGTTCTGATTACTAAAAAGTTGACTACACGAGATTAGTATTGAAAGCCAAAACCAAATAAGGTGGCTTGCACAAAGCCAAACCTGTCAGAAGCATAAGCATTTAGGTATGAACAGATTTGTGCTGACTGCAATATTATATTCATGGGAACCAAGTTTTGCAAGTTCTGAGATTACAAAACTGAGATAATTATTGCATCAAAGAAAAGATAGTTCTTGCTTAAAATGTCAGAATATGGGAGGGCACTAGTAATAAGAATTATATGGAAGTCTATTAACGTTGTTTATTCAACCCGCTTTCATATGAAAGTTCCTGTAAGAGGACAGACAACAGCTAGCTATTTGACAGTTGCATGGAAGATGAATTATGTGAGAAAGAACTGCTGCAGACTTTCTTTTCTAGTCTAAAAAAAGTCAAATGGAAGAAAAGTTTCCATATCGGATTTCCTTAATAGTTTCAGATCATTTACCCTTTTTCTGTGCAGTCAATTTTTTTGTGCAGTAAGAATGCTGCTCTCAGCTCCCATGCTTTTCCTCAAGGTCGCACTTTTGTCTGCACCAATAAAACAGGCAAAAGCCCTAGGGTAAACGGATCCCAAAAGATATCTCTGTACCCAATACATTTCCCCACATAATTATCTTACAGAAATATCTTCTCTGATCGCCAGTTTAAACAGAAGTACATTTCCCCACATAATTATCTTACAGAAATATCTTCTCTGATCGCCAGTTTAAACAGAAGTACATGAGAAGGGAAGAGAAACATGTAAGAAACTGCATCTGAGTGTCCACATGATATTGCAAAATATAGTATTAACCCATATTCTTTCAAGAGTTAAGTAAATGTTTTTGTATTAAAAAGCTCGAAACCATAGCACACGCACATACACAAACACACACATTAAACACATCTAACTTCATTTTTATATCGATATGAACAAACTTCACAGATGGCTGATAAAATTCCACACATAAAACATAGCTGACCTATGGAAGTTAAATGAACCAGCTAGTATTCACAGTGAGTTTAGAGCTGGGACTAGATCCTTCTCCCAAATGTTTCTATCTTATTCTAGGCAGTAATAGTTGTTTGGCAGCATGAAAACAAGCAGAGGAATTATCATTTTTTCCCCCTTTCACACAAAGGGAACTGCTCGACTTTCTTTTTATTAGCACATCATCATATAGTCCAGAGAGCTTAACGGTTTCATTTCTGACTGGCTTCTTGAGCACAGCCGTATTAAGGATGGGGAAGGAGTTCAGTTTCTACAATTGCCATTTGACATACTATTGAACTTCCATGTCTCTAAATAGTGCCACCCTGACCCTACTCGTGACCATCCCCATTTTGACAGTTCTGTTTCTCAGAGGGAACACTATAATATTTGGAAATAAACAAAGTGCTTGGTGGAATTCACCTGCAACCTATAGAATTCAGTCCCTTCTTATTCAGAAAACCATTTTTGTACTACCTACATATTTTAACAGAAAGAGATAAACCAGCAAGTACAAGCACTGAAATACATGGAAAACATTTTCAAGCCGCGCAAACGTGGTCAATATTCACTCGGTTTCACACAGTTCAAACAAAGGATTTTTTTTTAACATGTAAAAGAACCTAAAAGATATCTCTTTCCCTGTGAAAGAGCACACAATTTGGCAGAGTGGTCCTCAAATACTTTATTCACCACATCCTCCATCATAGAAAGGTCATACAAAACAATAGATAAGACTGATATGCAAAGATTCAGGTCAGCTTTTCCGCACCAGTTCCATAAAGCGGCTTCAAAGATTTGATAAGAGACCTTGGGCTTTTCCACACATTCAACTTATTCCTGATTTGCTTGGAGTTGATCCACTAGCACTGAAATCAGTTTGGGCACATTCTTCTGCATGTCTGCCCTCCCTCTGCTTTTTCACATATATGGAGTCATGTTCTTCCATTCCTTTGATAATAAGGATTTTCAAGGGAGGGTGCTGGTATCAGTGGTGTTGCAGTGCCCCCCCTTTTTTTAAGGCACTAAAATGTCAGTATATCACTAGAATGTTGTAACAATAGGCTTAGCAGGTTCTCTGCATTCTTAAGTTTTTTTTTTTTTAAAGAAGTCTCTATAGCCCCTTCCCTCACAGAGATATGCTTTCCCCCTTATATCTCTTCAAGGGAAGGGGTTAGATGAAAGCTGGGAATTTAGAGAAACGGTTAAGCCTATTGTTACACTCTAGTAATATATTGATATTTTAGTACTGTTTTAAAAAAATAAATGACACCATTCATCTTCAGGGCGGGAGAGGAAGAGGTTTGACCACGACTGTCCCATCATTGAAAAGTAGGCTGGAGGTGGGTGGGAATGAGTGGAACAAAGAAAACCACAGAAACATTATGCATGAGGGAAAATATCAGCTTCCAGGAAAAGACCAGGATAAAAGTGGTCTCAACAAGAATCAGTAAACCCCGGGGTAGGGGTAAAAGTGAAAACTAAAGGCACAAAAGTGCATGTGGAAATCAGGGGATAAACGGAAGCAGAATGAGGCCAGAACTGACAGGGAAAAGCCCATGTGAAAAAGCTCTTTGTGAATTATTTTACAGCTTCCTCTTATGGGAGTCAATTAAAAGTGACTGGTTACTACAGCTGATCATGTCAAGTTAATAAGCCTTCAGCAGTTTCAGTAGACTCATTTCAGTCACTGAAATCCTTCCAGAATTTGGCTGTGGTTGGCGTCTTAATGTTGTGAAAAGTTGTGAAATTACATCAAGATTTCTTGAATGTCTATTTGCATTATTACAAAATTATATATGCAAGACTAAATGCCAAGGTTTCCTATAAAGTAAAACAAAAATTTGAGAAGGTTCTCATACTTTCAAAAAAAAAAACTATACAGCAGGTTTTTGATTATGGATTTTGGTAATAGAAGCCATGAGCTAAGAAAATACAGCCTGCTCACCTGGAACTGTCAACCTGCACCTTCTCCTTGTTCCTGAAATGAGTCATTAACTAGTAGCTCTTAGTCTGTGCTTATACTCCATCCCCATCCCCTTCTTAACAAGCACGGCTCCCTGGGCCACAGGGACTAAAAATATTACAGGTTATGTCAAATTGTTATTTCTGGTCCTGCCATGTTTGAGGAATGACGGATTACTCAAATGCAAAACTAGTTTTTGTTTCTAGGTATGCCAGAAGGGGGTTGTCTTACATTCACATACTAAATACAATTATGTCCAGTAATAATTGTGTGTGTGTGTAACTGAGGGTGGGGGGTCATCTTACATTCAGGGTCATCTTCCTTTCAAGTAAATATAGTATAAGGATGGTGAGAACTAGCACAGACACCTTAGAAAGCATGGTTATAGGCAAACAAGCAGGCAAACTGTATTTCTTCAAATGCCCAGTTGATTGAGAAACAGCTTGTAGTCTCTAAAGGGGAAATGGTGAACTTGCAGTTTGAGTTGGATTAGGGAATAGGATGGTAGCCAGCTGGTCCATTAAGAAAAACACTGATCTGAAAGTATACAAACCATTTTAAAAGGCTGTGTGCCTTTTAAATTTAAAGGCAGCTTTTGACCCAGCAATACAAATACACATTCTGGAGATCAAGAGGCTAGACTGACTGCTGTAGATTTTCATTATAGCAGTTTCTTTGGCAGCCAACACCCACTAAGATTACAACCAATCAATATACACCCAAGTGCTGTAATACTGGTAGTTAGGAAATAAACAGCACACAAACTCAATATTATTCACAATGCTCCTATGTTTATAGGTTCAACAAACTTATCACACAGTATACTCTCTATATTCTACTATCAATTAATATACACACATACAAAAATATCTCTCAACTGTGGCAATGTCCATGAGACAAAAGAGACCGCGAGTGTCAGTTCCAATGAAAGTTGGTATTTGTAAGTTCAAAAAGGACGCTGAAGACAAATGCGATCGCGTCAATGAAGATCCCGGCAGCGTCCTGCAAGTCCCTCAAGGCTACTGGTACTCTTCACCTCCCGCAGGAGGAGGAGTTCAGAATTCGTTGTGAAGCCTGCCATAGAAACCTAGGTATAGGTCTGCAGAAAATAATATTGATGAAAGCTGGGCTGATGAAGCCGATTGGCAAAAGCGTTTCCAGATAGAAAGTTCCCTGTTTGTTTCGGAGCGCGGCTTACATCTGCCGCGCCGGGACCTCCCGGTCTCCCGACTCCTCCTCCTGCGGGAGGTGAAGAGTACCAGTAGCCTTGAGGCACTTGCAGGACGCTGCCGGGATCTTCATTGACGCGATCGCATTTGTCTTCAGCATCCTTTTTGAACTTACAAATACCAACTTTCATTGGAACTGACATTCGCGGTCTCTTTTGTCTCACGGACATTGCCACAGTTGAGAGATATTTTTGTATGTGTGTATATTTAATTGATAGAATATAGAGAGTATTTATACTGTGTGATAAGTTTGTTGAACCTATAAAAGTAGGAGCATTGTGAATAATATTGAGTTAGTGGGTGTTAGGAAATAAACAGCACACAAAGAGGCAGGACAGCTTGTTGACCTTAACTAAACTCACTATAGTTGACAAGGGCTATCTCTGAGAGAATAATTCAAATTATACTTTCTTCAACAGCTTGTTATATCTTGTTTATCAGTGTGCCTGTTGATTTTTCCCACTGCACAAGCTTTGCATGCATAAATGAGATGAAGAGTTGAAAGAAAACGCTTATAAATGAAAAACAGTGGTCAAAATCTAATAATTCACATATTCTAAACAAAAAGACTACAGAGTTACACAGGTCAGTGCTTTTCCCATGTTTTGATACATTTTTAGAACCCAAACTAAAACATTATTGGAAAGAACTGAACAGGTGATGTCATGTTTCCTGTCCATTTCATAAAGTTACAGCATCAGCAAGAATGTTCTTCAAATGCTGATACACCTGCTTGGTAAATAAATACTACAAGTGCAAATTCCCAGTGGCACAAGCTAACAGAATCGTTGAAGAAAAGCTTCCCTGATATTTATTTCCTACATACACCATGGGTTTATATTTAAATTATTTTGCAGAGAAGTTGGTCTTTTTTCTTTGCAGCTCCTGTAGCCGTTTACTGGATTACTGACCAAAATAGCCCAATAGTTCTTATTCTGTGCTGCCCCTGTGGATATCACATGACCATTCTATGGGCTAGTAAATGGCCATGTGACAGGTCTCTCGCAAGTGTTGCCTAATATTGTTAAACTGTTTGTATGAAATTTTAATGAAAGCAACAACTGAAGAAAAACAAACCTTCTCCAAATAGGAAATGCAATAAAATGTAATGAAGGGTCTACATAATATATTCTAATGGGGTACAGCTATATGATATGATATCCGGTAGTCAGATTTTCCTTAGATTTGTCTTTATAATCGTTACATATGTAGAATGGTAGTCTTTTCAGTTCCCCAGAAAGGCAAACTCACCATAAATACGTCAAGGTAAAAATGCATGCTAATTTCATTAAGTCAGCTTTGCTAAGAAAACCAAAAAGCATTAACTAAATAAGTGGTAAGCCAGAACTGAAATTTCAAGGGGTCTACATTCACAAGACTAACGACACTTTTATCATAGTGAAAGAATAACAATCACCACATCCCTACAGTTTATTCATGTTTCTATACTTGTTAAAACTGGAAGAGTGAAGTGAACATTTCAAGAAGAAAATGACTCTTGCTTCTCTTTTGTATAGCTAGATTTGAGTCCAGTAGCACCTCAGAGACCCACAAGGTTTTTGAGAGTCAAAGCACCTTTTGTTAGATACCACTGCAGGTCAACCCAGCTACCCTCTGAAATGATCTTCTTTTTTGTAATTTCTCTGATGACCAGCTCTGAAGGAGAAACCACACAGTACAGGAACATTTCAGCATTCATACAAACAAATATACTGAAAAAAACTAACAGCTCTTATAAAATCGATGTCATAAGATGTACCAAACTGTACTCAAAGCAGCTTCTTTATTACAGGAATTAGAGCATACATACATACCCTTCCAGTGTAAAGTAGACACATAACACTTCTCTCTCACACACACTCTCTCTCTCATTTTCTCCCAAGCATAGCACCCAGTGCCTGGGTACAGATATTGTTAACAGATGAACAAAACTTGGCAAAGCATTAGAAAATATGCACAATCATTGATTAAAACAGATAGCCCCCTTCAGGAAAAGTCACACTTTTAACAGTAGAAAAATCAGTTTCAGAGACACCACTACACAAATGTTCCTGAAATTTTCACTAGTACATATTCCATTTCCCATACTGTAAGCATATTTAATTTTCAGGAAGCTAATTTCAGAATCAGTTATCTATCTAGCAGAAATTAAATCTAAGCAACTTTCTCACTTCCACTAAAATATCACAGCAGACATCTCTACACTTTCCCACTTATACGTTCTGATATAACCACTACTAAGATAGTGTGGCACTTCATTTTCTTATTGGCTGATTTTAAAAACTAAGAAATAAAGAAGGGCCTTTTGGAAGAGCAAAGGTAGATAGAGGGAACAGATTACACACGTATGGCTAACAACGAATAGAATGTTTTGGAAGATAAGCAGCTATGCTACATCTAAAAACATGACTAAACTTCAGGGTAAGCTCTTCATACAAAGATGATTTCCCCCCTTTGTTAGAAAATCTAACATGAGCTAAATCAAGGCTAAGCCCAAAAAGATTAACAGCTACATCAAAAGACTCCAGCATATGCTATTACTTTTATACCACAGACTTTCTAATCTATGACACTGAAACACAGAAGTGATATCATTAAAAATCACTATTGCATTGTATACAACAAGGTGACAGATATTACTGCTGAAAGCCTGAAGTGGGCTTCATCCTTCCTCTCCATACTGAACAAATGTAGCACAGGTTGTGGGCTCACTCACAGCACTACTGTTTCAGATTCACTAAGGTTATCCAGCAGCTATGTGAAGACTCACTGCCAAATAGTTTTAAGCAGCACTGTCAACTCTGATTTAAGTAGACATGATGTGCACAATGCAAATACCCACTTAGACCCTGTCTAAATGAGGTCAGTAATGTAGTAAGCATTGGCACCAAATCTGTTCTTGTAAGAAATTATTTGTAAATACATACCAACAAATTTGTAACACTGCTCATGCTATTCTAGCATTTGTCTAAAATTGGAAGTGCATAAGGTGAGCAATTTTTATTATTCAACCTCCTCTCTGCCACTGCAGAGGATTAGACATGTACCTATAAAAATGAAAGCTAGGGTTCTCAGAGTCCATGGGGTGTACCAGAGAGGCCTGGGGTCATATGTAGTCTTCAGAATGTAAGGCTTATTGTAGATAAAGAATTTTTCAAGCACATTTTTTCTTGTTTGCTCTGATGACAATACATAAGTCTAGGCATGTTTTACATGTATGGTCTGAAAGTGGCTTCATTTTACCACAAAATTCAGCATGAAGTCTAAATTAACAGAAAATATAAAATACCTTAACATGTCAAAATGAGGATCAGTTTAGATACTTAATGCTGGATTGTATTCAAATTAAAATACCCAGTTGTTTGTACTGTATTAGATGCATGGTCCGTCAATCTAGGAAGTTCTAGTGTAGCTAAATATATTTTGAAAAGATGAGTTGGTGTGGTGACTTTTCATTCATATTTGCTAAGGAGTTCCATGACTCATTAGAGAATACCCTGAGATACTGGGAAAACTGTGGACTCTCTCTACAGTGCAGTAAAAGCAAATGAAAAGGTGAGATTTAGTAAACAACAGGAATGAGGACTAGGTTAGAATACACAGTTGATGAAGATTCCAGCTTGTTTTCACCCAAGGAACTACATCTTCTGTTTCCAGTTAAGAAAGCAAACAGCCAGTCAATGCAGCTGCATAAACAGCATCAATTCATCCCACATTACACTACTTTCTTGGCACATTTTTCCTGACCCAACAAAAAGCTGTTAGCAAGTCATTAACAATATTCTATCCTAAATTGTCAGTTTAACAGCCCTATAAAACATTTTAGAGTTTAAAAAAATCTGTGCATGCTGTTGATATTAAAACTGCAGTCACCCTTTCTGGAGTCTTTCAAACAATCTTTCATATCCTAATCTATTCAGTGAGACACAAAACTCTCGTAGCTGAAGGCAACAGTTTGCTATATTGGAAAGTGCCACATATAGGTTAAGAGATATCATACTGTACACTTGAAGACACCAGTCAAGCCCTTTGAGTTAACTGTTTATTGTTTAATTTTTAAGGTGAAGGGCACTGAAGTGGCATAGCATAATTTAGGATTCCATTCTAGATGTTCAGGTTTAAGCCACTTCTTAAATAACACCTCTCAGCCTTTTCCTGTGCAGCGTTTCTAGCGATAATGATCACTTTGGTCTTTGTGATCCCATACTATGGAATGCGATTCCGTTCTCTGAAAACATGGAATTGAAATAATAATAAAATTAGATCTGAAATTACAAGCTCCTTTCCAAAGTAGAAAGTACACTAAGTTACATGCATGACCATTTCAGATTTGTGTGCGTGCCTGCATGCACGCTGTTAAGTATTTAATGGGAAGAGAATGATTAGTTAAATAAGAGTACTGCAGATTTAATTTCACATCTTGGCTATACTCTGACAAAGAAGAAGTCACCAAATATAGCAACTAGGTCCTGTCCCAAGCCAGGGATTAACTAATGCCCCACCCCCAACTTTCCCCAACCCGCCCACCCAACTCCCTCCCCCCAACCTTTTTCAAAGTCTCCCAACTAGACAACACTGTTGGCAAATCAAGACAGCATGAAACATACATCAATAGAAACAAAAATGTGACATGTGCCAATGCATCAGGTTAACTATCCTATTAAATGACAGTTCTTCACACTAGCATTTCTGCTCGGGAGCCAGTTGTACCTTTGCCACTGTGGGGTAAACTTTTTACCATTCTTAGCATGCTCCATGGTGCAATAACAAGTGCTTCAATGCTACAGACAAAGGAGTCTGAACACCTGGAGTTTCCCCTTGGAACTTCTTTTCAGAACACTCTGTGACCACCTCATCAAAGTCCACGCAGTGACACTCAGAAAGTACAATCCAACGCTTTAGCACAAATTACAATATCCAGTTCAGTATAGTGTAAGGCATGTGGACAAGAAGAGACATCAGCAGTATGCAGCAGGAAGGGAAAGAATTCCAGACCAGCAGAAAGCATTGATGCTTGATGCTCCAGTTCACTAGTTTTAAAACTCATTTTGAATCCCTGATTCCTATTTACTGAGGCTGGAATTCATTTAGTTTCTGAGGCCATAAGCTTTCGATAGAGTAGTGACCAATTCCTTGTGTCCGGTGTTAACGATGACATATTGGCTGAAACTGTAGAAAGAACAGAGCACCAGGGATGTCTTGCAAGTGATTATAGGTTGGCCTTCTCCTCTAAGTGTCAATGTACTAAATTTGGGTCAGGGAGTAGGTGCAGGGAGTCAAACTGGCTCAGCCACTAGCACTGTCACAAAAAAAGTTTCTTTAAAAAACAAGGCAAACAAGATTATGAAACCCTTCTTTATAGAAGAAGCTCGTGTTTAAAAAAATTCTGCAAAAATCAAAAGTGTTAGGTTTCTCCATCTGAAAAAAAGTTTACACACATGCACTGAGAAAGTGGCCAAATGGATCTCAACAGCACCTTACTGTACAAAGTCTAAGACTTAAAGAACCCACCTCACATTTGTACCCTTCTTTAACTGAAAAGATAAAAGGTCTGGTTATGGCTGGGACAACACACAGAGAACATTTCAGAAGACAAGGCGGAGGTGAAGCAAACAGCCTTGCCCTTCAGGTTGTTAAAATTTGGTTAATAGGGAAGGGGCACTTCATGCACAAGATGTGTTTTACAAAATACATATCCAAGGAAAAGCAAGAAAACCCCACTTTCCACTAGAATGCAACACTCAAACATTTGCTCTGCCAAAGGCTGCTGCACATGTCTTGTTTGACAGAGGGAGCATGTGAAAGAGGCAAGAAGAGGGAAAGAGGAAGGGAAATCCAAGTTTTCAGTCTACTTTTCAAAATCTGTTTTTCTTATACAGACATCCTCAGTCATCTGATATCAGACATAGTGCTCTCTTTTGAGAATGATGCGGTCACAACAGGGGTGCCGTTGTTTGCCAAACAGCCTTGCCTCAAGGTTTCAAAGTACGAGGCCTGCACAGGTTTGTGATACTGCAGAACTTTTATGGCATCATCTATCTTAAACCATTCCCTTTTCCTTCCTGCAGGTGAAAAAGAAGGGGGAAGAGTTAGTAATACAGCAAAACAACTGAATATTTTACAATTCCTTCCATATAGAATTTCCACAGACAAATCATATGTCTGTGTCAATAACAACTGTACTGCAGTAGTTGGCTTGTAACTTAGTACCAGTTGGTATGAAATATTTGACTGATTCAAGAGGTTCATCTCTTCAAAATGCAAAAAAAAGGTTCAACTTTCCACAATACAGGTATATATTTACAAAAGCAAATTTCCATTTCTAACATTTTAAAAATAAAAAATCTTATTTGTAACATTTACAAGAACATAAATTGTGAGAAAGAACGCATTTTGTAAGGACGAATGGAACATAGTCAGCCAGTTTTCTCCCTTGAACTTTCAGATGGAATACAGAACAATTGCCAGTTCCTGGAAAAACAGCTGCTCGCCCAATGGAGCTGCTTTTCTGTTTGTGGAGAAGAGGAGAGTTATTTTTGCCCATTCTCCCCACTCCTGCTGCGGACTCACAGCTTACTTCCTACTCTGTCTCTTTGGGTTTGCTGGTCCAAAGGAGCATGATTTCAGGGGGCAAGAAGGATGCAGTGGGGGGGGGGGAGACAGGGAATTTGCCTTCTTCTAGCATGACTCTGTTCGAGCTGCTTAGGCTCCAAGCCAATGCCTCTTTTACAGTACACATGCTTCTGAGTCACAGTTGCTTATCTATTTTGACAAACATCCAGTAAAATCTAGTATTCAGTATTCCTACATCAGACATCAAAAATTTAAATAAAGATCTTCAAATTATAGTGCTGTGAAAGCAGTTCTATATCCAGGCATGAGGCATTCACTGCTTACACTACAAACATTCTATGCCTTATGAAATTGAGTTGTTTTATCAATATAAAATTTGTTATGGAGGATCGGCTGGGGAGGGCTACATGTTGTCAAAAGGAGACTTTTCTGTAGATCACAGAAAAATCATTTATCTGTCCAGAGGCATCAATGTTGTCAAAAATTCAGGTTGGTATCAAGTTGGTATCAAGTTTAGTTTTTGACAACCCCGTGTGTCAAAGTTATGATGTTAAGCCTGCTCCACAGCAGACAGGTCATATCTAGGGTCTAGTTCTCACTGAGGTAGTAAAACTGAGGGATGCCATTTCAAACTGCTGGCGGGAGGTCTTTTAACTGAGTGTTCCTCCATGAAAAACAATCCATACAGAAAACTAGTCATCAAAGACTTTTCTGTGTGCAGGGCATTTTGTACAGAATACCTAGACACAGATTTACCATCTCAAGCCTAAATGCTTCTGTTCCTGTGTATGTTGCACATTACATATTGGCTACTGCCATCCTAAGGAACTCAAAACATAGCAAGCAGCAAGCAAATACCCTGAGATGCCAAGAAAGGATGCAACCTGTTAGCCTGTGGCACTAGTATAGTAGTAAATACATGGCAATGAGGTACCTCCCACTAGTTACTAGAAAAACTGAGGTGACAGTTTCCACACTGTTTGCCTACAGAAGCAATAGTGGAAAGTTTGAACCTTCAGATGTCTCACATTTAAGGGAGCCTCTTGCAGTTCCCATATTTGTGACATGCTTGATTTTTATTTCAGTGCTGTTCCCTCTCCCATGCTTCACCTCAGTTGCCCTGTTTGATTTAGCCATTTTTATGTAGTGCTGCATGGCATGGTTATGTGGTCGAATATTCATTTAGCAACTGTGTTAAGATTTTTGTTCCACTTTAATAACTGCTCCAAGACACTTTAATAACTGCTCCAAGACATACTGGAAGTGGCTTTGTTACTGACATAACTGTGTGTACGTGTGTGTGAGAAATGGGTAGTCTTAGTGATACTGGGGCCCCACTCTTAGGTTTGCCCAGGGGCCCAGAATCACTAAGTCTTCCCCTTCCTGGGGGTGGGTAGGGCATGTTGCCACCTTCGCACTCACAGCTGCTTGTACTGAAGTAGATGCATGGTCTACCAATGTAGGAAGTTCCAGTGTAACCAGGTATGCTTTGAAAATATGAGTGGATGTGGTGACTTTTCATTCATATTACTTAGTTCCATGACTCATTTATTAAAGAATACCCTGAGATGCTGGGGAAACCATGGACTCTCTCTGTGCTACAGTGCAGGAAAAGCAAGTGAAAAGGTCAGATTTAGTAAACAACAGAGCCAGGACTAGATTATAATACACAGTTGATGAAGATTCCAGATTGTGTGTTGAGTGTGCTTTCATAAGCAGGATCCCTACTGAAATCATGGCCATCTGTACGTACTAACAGTACACCAGAACCTTGTTTTAGCAGTTTGTCTGAGCCTCAGATCTCCATCTCAGTAGCACCCACTGCCCCCTCAAAGAGCTATACGGTCACAGCTATCAACACTCCCTGCTGTAACCCACCAGCTCATATGTTTCTTTGGTTATATGTGTATAATGTGTATTATATATCCTAGTATATGTGTATATAATTTTGGTATGATTTACTGTAAAAGCAAATGTGTTATATCTAACCAACCCACTAGCTACTATTAGGCCAATTCTCAACATTGGTGCATAAGATACAACCCTAGGATAGTGAGCAAGCACAATAAGCAAGATAGTACTGTTTATATCCTGTAATCCTTGTTGAGTCTCAGTGAGAAAGGCAGACTATAAAAAAATCTTTACTGTTTACAAGGTACAGTTATTGCAAAAAGCTTGTTACAATTTCCATGCTTTCTGAAACATGAGCCTCAACTCTTATCTTAAACCAAAGATTTAGGGGTTTTTTAATCCAAGAATAAGAGATTAACAATGCAATCCTACACAGAACTACGCCAGTCTAAATCCATTGATTTCAATGGGCTTTGACTGGAGTGACCTGGCACAGGATTGCACTGTAAGAAGCTTAGGTACGAATAAAACACTAAGAACTGGAAGACAAGATGAATTTATATTTCATGAACTCTGTTGTACTGATTGAAACGTTCAGGACAGCAGTTGGCCACTGGTTCAGCAAAGAGGGCCAATAAAAATTATATCACAATTCAGAAAAGCCACAATCTGCTGATTTTCAAATATATGAAATAAATTTGCGTATATTTTTGGACACTGAAAAAACCACTGAAATTAAAAAGGTAAGCAAGTTGATTCACACTGGAAAGCAAGACTGCCTTAGAACTGAACAACCACCAGCAGTATGATATACACTTTCAGCTGAAAAAAATAATACAATAGTGCTGGGCTGTTAGCACTGCTTTGGTTGTTCAGAATTTACCACTATTCAACTACAATTATGAAAATGAGATTTTAAAAAATACAAGCTAGAATTCTCAAGAATCTGCTAAGAGCTTCCTAGTTATTCAAAAGCGCTTCAGGAGTTGTGTTCAGTCTATACACTGGAACCACACACACCCCTGCCCACTATAAAGAAAAAGCCATGAAAATAACTTCAAAGTCCAGTATATTTTGACTTCCAAGAAACAAACAAGAGAATAAAACTCAAATAAAGAGATCAGGATTTAGCTACTAGTCTCACACTAGAGCATCTACAATAGTAAAAGTCTTACCAATATTCACAGAGTCCTCCCAGTCTTCCAACACTTCTGTGACAATAAGTACGTAAACATATGTTCTGTGCTTCCTGTCCTGATTCTGAAAAGAGCAAGGCCAATACTAAAAGGTGAGATGCAAGGTACATAATGCCCACAGAAACTACTACAGGTTATTTTTTTTTGTAAGACAGTATAGGCAGTTATAGAACTGCCTTTAAAAAAGCAAGAACACTATACTAGTGATAGTGAGACCATTCCCTCTACAAAGCTATACTGACAGTAATACTGCACCAAGGTCACTTAAGGATATTAAGAAGGTGCTTAGAACACGAGACAACATGTGAAAATATTTCCAGAATAAATCTTCGTAGTTTTGCCCCTGCCTCTTGGCAAATACTATTTTCTATGTCCTCTGACACCTGAAGGGCTATAAATGAGAGGAAAATTAATGAATGACCTTGATGTAAAGCTTTCAGTGAGATGGACAAGTTTTCATATCATAATCACATGACATACATGATTTCACAGACAGGTAGTTTATTAATCTCAATAATTATTTTGACACTTACCTCAAAAATTCCTACTAATCTTCCTAATGTCCCCTTCACGCCAGCCTAGAAAAATTTCAAAAGAAAAGGAAGAAATGTTTCATTTTCCTAACCTACAGAATGACTGCATTCCTTCTTTCAGTTTGACTACCCAGTTTATAAACAAAAAGGAGAAAAACAGCACAAGCACCAATGTATGTGGAATGCATACAAATAACAAAACTGAAATAATCAACATTTTGCTTCATTAGTGCATACATTAAGAATCGGTTAAATTATAGTTCACAAATCTGCATCTGACCACTGTCCCCATCAAATAAAAAGTAAAACAACCTTAAAGGAAACAAGTCAGTAGAAATACTATATTCAAGTTAACATCCTTTGATAAATGAGATCCTAGACCTATTTTAGTACCTGTCAGAAAAGCCAAACGTAACCCCACTCCTGCCCCCATATAAGTAGTAACTTTTTTCCTACTCCACACCTTGCCCCATAACAGAGCTGCCTCTAACTGCACTATGTACTACAAAAATATTGAATAATGTTTTAGCTGCTTATTTAACAGCTTAATCCTAAAGCCCAGACACATCGCTAATGTGTACCCTTTGCTCTGTCAAAAGATTTTTTTTAAAAAAAAACACTCCAGCTGAAAGAATAGAAACTGTACTGGAGTCCATAGAAATACCAACTAATCATGGAGCAGCATTTCAGCAATGCCCCTGTCTCTACCATATATAGAAGCAGCCAACCAACACGGTGATGTCAGTTCATCCTCATCCCGTGACAGAAGGAAGGAAAGAGCAAGGGAAGGAACAAACACTGTAGGAAAGGAACAAGCACTCTGCTGTAGGGAGGATTACGGCATGCCCTGTAGGAGTTCTAGAAGTAGCATGTTCCTGGAAGCACTGCAGCAAATGCATACCCTTTTGATAGGAGTCAAACAGGGAAGAAAGGACAGGCAGTCATGTCATATTATACAGACATCTCAACACCACCCTTGGCATAGAAAGTCCCCACAAAAAGTCAAGGGCCTTTCCCATGCAAGGGAGGGTTATGTAATATCTTAGGCAAAGCTATTTACGAGACAGGATGAACACTAGAACAAACAACAAAAGAACACACAACTACACATTCACAGAAGGTGTTCCCAGTCATCCCCCCAATAATTCACTGGAGAAAAACAGAGGAAAACATGAATTAGGGGTTCAAATGTCATCAAGGGGAAAACTGGGAACAAGGAAAAGCCCATCTTTTGGCCAGCAACAAGAAAACATGCAGCAAAATAGAAGGAGGCAGGACCAGAACACACACCTCACATGCTGAAAACCATTTTTTGTACCCTACCATCTCCCACACACACACAACTGTGCACACAGGAGAAAGGTACATCATGGGACACGTTAAACCCTCTATGTGCCCTGGTGTCAAAGCAGCATATATCAGAGCAGGAAAGATGACCGAGAAAAGCCTAATGCTGTGGAATAACAAAGTATTAACATATATGACTGTCCCTGGGTCAAACCCTAAATGGGGCTAACTAAAACACAGCCCTGGAAGGACCCCAGTGCACAGTTAAGGTCTTATAGCATCAGGTCCCATTGCTGGAGATAGATCATTCATGCAGATTAGCTGCCCTGGATTTCAATCATCTTGCTTAGCACTTCCTCACCATGCTGGATACATAATGCTCATTACTGCTGTCTGCTTCTATTCATCCAAGAAGCTATTTCCCCTCCCCATCATGTAGGCAGCAGTGTTTTCCCCCTTGCTGGCTTGCCTACTTGGCATGTGCATATCGATCAACCCGAACCGAAAATAAACCTGAAATTAGCCATTTCAGTAAATTTCTAGTTCAGGTTTACCGAATGCACAAACCTGGGGAGAAAGCTGAAGCTGAATAGGCAATTCCGGAAAAAGCCGAATAACTATTGGGCTTTTTTTGGGTCCTGGGGTGTGTGTGTCATTTTTCGAGGTAGAGCCCCCAAATTCACAGCGTAGCTTGAAGGGACTGTTCTTGAACAAACCCCAAAATTTGGTGAAGATTGGGTCAGGGCAGGGATCCGATTTTGTGGGGTTTGGAAGGGGTCACTCCCTTTCTCCATTGACAACCATTGCAAAGTTATGTATCCCTTGTATGGAATCAATATGTACCCCTTGTATGCACTCGAACTCTGATTACCATTTCTAATGGAGTGGATAAACTGAGCTCTGATCCAGGAAGTCCAAAAGGGCCATGAAAGTTCAGCCAGCAGTAGAAATAGTTGGATTGGCTGGTAGTGACCCCAAATTGTGTTTTACTCCCAGTTTCTCCCACTTGCCTACAGGTGTTGACAACATACTGATGTTCTGCTAGCATCTTACCAAGGGGTAGCCTTCTTTCTCTACTAAGCAAGAATAATTTGTGCCCTCTATGTGAGAGTCATGACTAGAAACTACTGAGGAAAGTAAGAAGGGTTATTGAGCCAATACACAGCAAGTTCATGTGGGGGACATTTGCATCAAAGAAGCTTGAGGCAGAAGGTCTTCCTCCCTTGCTTACTTGCATGAGGTGAAATTGAAGTGCAGGATCCAGTTGTGTGGGTGTGTGTCCTGAGATGGAGTACCATTAACGATTCTGAGCAGAGCAATGTTGGCAATATGTTGGCCGTCTTTCTTGGCTGTTTGTGCAAAGTGCTCCCTTTTGCACAATGTGCCCTTTGTCATCAGCAAAGTATTTGCATATTTGTTCTAAGTGTGCATAGCAGTAAGCCAGAGCAATGTAGCCTTATCATGATACATCTCTCTGTCTTATATGGAATATTTACACTCTTGCAATGGGTACAGCTCTGCCAGAATCTTCTTTGTGTCCCCAAGCTGCTCATTTCCATTTGCTTGTGCAGAGGATTGAGCAGAATTATGTGAGAAATCCACCCAATCCTCTCAAAAGGTCAATTAATTGTTATATACAAGCAATCACAAGCAATCCTGTCAATAAATTTGGTTATGGCTAGTACAAAATAGACATTGAATGGTAATACTAAAGGCATATTTTCACAGGCAAGGCTCAGGAGGTTCTCCCATAGAGTTCTTAACCTAACACAGAAGGAGAGGAAAGGGATTTAAGAAGGGAAATCTTTGCCAGCTGTGTAACATATTTCCTGAGAACTGCTTTTTCTCCTCCTGCCTCATGTACTTCATAAAACTTGGGCATGGTCAGGGGCTCTTTTGTGGAGAGGGAAAGAAAGGGTAAGAAGAACATCTTTACTGAGGATTGTTTTCCCCGTTCCTGCCTCAAGTACCTTTATAAACCTTGTGCATGGCCAGAAGTCCAAGCTGAGGGGCAGGAGCCAAAGGGATCTTAGCCCTACAGTTCACCACCCATAACTTTAATGAAGCTAGGACTCCCCTGAGATATACACATTTTGGAGGTTTTTGGTCAGTTTGTTTGTTTGTTTGACTGATGTGCACTGGTTTATTTATATATTTTCTTGTAAGCTGCTTTGGGTCCTCTTGGGGGGAAAGCAGGATGTATATAAAGAAGCTTTCTCTCTTTATGTTTCAGCCATAGGCCTTTGTTTACACCATCTTGGGTCATAATGCTTCTGTAGGCAACTGATACCTGGTTCTTATGACTTTTTGTACTCGGGTACAGATAATATCTAGTCAATTGAAAGAGGTATACACATTCAAAATCACTACTTTTCTCAGCTATATGAATGGATTCATTCCCAATCAGTCCATCTGTCTATTTGGCAAATAAAAGTGGAAATTAAAATCTACATTCACTTTTCACAGAGGATGCAAGCCACATATGTTTTTTACTCTAGAATCTGTACAAAAAGTACTGCAAGAAACAGCCTTTAATGTTTCCCAAAGACCATGCCTAATACTGTTTCCATAAACAAGTAAACCAAAATGACCACGCAAATTTATGGAACTCATCTGCTGCTTTAAGAAGGGGAATTTCTCTGAGAATCTCTGCTCCAAGTCACAGCCACTATTAGAGATACCAGGCTAAAGACAAAATGTGTGTGTGTGTGTGTGTGTAAAGTGCTGTCAAGTTGCAGCCAACGTAATACAGCGAGCCCATAGGGTTTTAAAGAAGTGATTAAGCAGAGGTGGTTTGCAATTCTGTCCCTCTGCAAAGTCTTCCTTGGTGGTCTCCCATCCAAGTACTGACTTCGCATAGCTTCCAAGATCTAATGAGATTGGGCTATACTATACCATGGCACATCAAAGACAAAATACTACTGCAGTTCCCACCTTATTTAAGAGCTACACATTATCTCATAAACTACTGAATACACAATACAATTAATTACAATTACTTTTTTTTACCTCTGTTAATTTTTTGAGAAGAAATCAGTAAACAGTACCAACAGCTGTACTCCAAGCAGGTCTCTAATCTGTGACTCACCTCTTCACAAACTTCCCGCACAGCAGCCACGCTGGGCTCCTCTTCAGGCTCCATGCCACCTCCAGGAACAATCCATCTATCTGGATGACGACTACTGCTTACTAACAACACCTACCAATGAAAACATAAAACATATTACTTATATATGACTCCATAAATGAGGAATATTACTTGCTGTATAAGAAAGGTGTAACTAGAGAAATAGCTGAACTAGTTCTGATTCTTTGTCCCTGATCCTCTCTCTACTTACATAGCGGACTGACTGACGTTAACAACAGAAAGCTCAAGCAATATTTAGTTTTAGCTTGAACTATCCATTGTTATTACTTTTTATATTTTATAAAAAGAATACTGCACATAAGGTCTTATGTCAAATTTATTATTCTACTAAATAAAGAAATTTACAGAAAGATTACCACAACCACGTCTTCAAATGACTGTATAAAACAATTTTTTCAAAGGTGAAAAATTGTGTTTTAAATAAAACTGTACAGAAATTTTAGAAGCAATTAGCAAACACAATATTTTAAATTTTATTTTCTATTTCATCTAACACAGTAAAACATACAATGATTCAGCTGGTATATGCATGATTGGAATATTAAGATTGAGGGGTACAACTTGTTTAAAAGGGATAGACAGATAAGGGGGGAGGAGTAGCACTGTATGTCAAAGATGTGTACACTTGTGAAGAAGTACATGAATCTGAGCATGGTAGTGCAGTTGAGACTCTATGGGTAAACATAAAAGGAATAAGAAATAATCGTGATATTTTCGTGGGGGTCTACTATCGACCGTCAAACCAGGCAGAGGACTTGGATGGGACGTTCCTAGACCAGATCACAAAGTTCTCAAAGAGAAGGGACATGGTGGTCATGGGAGATTTTAATTACCCGGATATCTGTTGGAAGTCCAACGCTGCTAAAAATGCAAGATCCAATAAATTCCTGACTTGTCTTGCTGACAACTTCCAATTCCAGAAGGTGGACAGGGAAACAAGGGGGTCTGCTATCTTAGACTTGATTCTCACCAACAGGGAAGAACTGGTCGATGAGGTTAAAGTAGTAGGCACCCTGGGTAGTAGTGTAGTGACCATGTACTCTTGGAATTTACAATCTTGGGAAAAGGAAAACCTGTACATAGTCAGACATATAGGTTGGACTCTAAAAGAGCAAATTTTAACAAACTTAACCTTATGCTAGGTAGAATCCCATGGTCGGAAGTACTTAACGAGAAGGGAGTTCAAGAAGGGTGGGCGTTTCTTAAAAGTGAAATACTGGAGGCGCAATCCCAAATCATTCCTATGAGAAAGAAAAATGGGAGGAGCCTAAAGAGGCCAGGGTGGCTCCATAAACAGCTTTTTAAAGAGTTGAGAAATAAAAAAAGTCTCATTTAGGAAGTGGAAGGAGGGCCTTATAACCAAAGAGGAATATAAATCAATAACTAGTGCTTGTAGGGAGAGTGTTAGGAAAGCTAAAGCTCAGTATGAACTTAGGCTAGCGAGAGATGCTAAACACAATAAAAAAGGGTTCTTTTCCTATGTACAGAGTAGTAGTAAGAACAAGGACAAGATAAGCCCATTGCATGGACCGGAAAGTGAAATTGTAACAGGAAACGAAGAGAGGGCAGAACTCCTCAATTCCTACTTTTCCTCGGTTTTTTCTCGTGAGGGAAGTGGTGCTCAACATGGCATAAACAGAACATGTGATGAGGGAAGGGATTTGCAGCCTAGAATTGGCATTGGGGTAGTGCACAAACACCTGGTTTCTCTAAATGAAACAAAATCCTCTGGGCCAGATGAATTGCACCCAAGGGTACTCAAAGAACTTGCAGATGTAATTTCTGAACCTCTGTCCATTATTTTTGAAGTCTTGGCAAACAGGTGAGGTGCCAGAAGATTGGAGGCGGACAAATGTTGTCCCCATCTTCAAGAAGGGGAAAAAGGAGGATCCAGGTAACTACCAACCCATCAGCTTGACATCTATACCAGGAAAAGTGTTCGAACAAATCATCAAACAGTCAGTCCTTCAGCATTTAGAAAGGATGGATCTGATCACTAAGAGCCAGCACGGGTTTCTCAAGAATAAGTCATGTCAGACTAATCTTTTCTCCTTTTTTGAGAAAGTTACTACCTTGCTGGATCAGGGGAATGCTGTAGACATAGTTTATCTAGATTTCAGTAAGGCTTTTGATAAGGTTCTACATAGTATTCTAGTTGACAAATTGGGAAAATGTGGTTTAGATCCTATTATTGTTAGGTGGATCTGCAACTGGTTGACAGATCGTACCCAAAGAGTGCTAGTTAATGGTTCCTCATCCATTTGGAGAGAAGTGACCAGTGGAGTTCCTCAGGGACCTGTGCTGTGCCCTGTGTTGTTCAACAACTTTATAAATGATTTGGATGAAAAAATAAAGGGGATGCTTATTAAATTTGCAGATGATACTAAATTGGGAAGGGTACCAAATACGATAGAAGACAGAGCCAAGATGCAGGATGATCTTGACAGGCTGGAGAAGTGGGATAGAATAAAATGCACTTCAACAAAGACAAATGTAAAGTTCTGCATTTAGGTAGGAAAAATCAAATGCACAATTATAGGATGGGGGAGACTTTTCTGAGCAGTAGTGTATGTGAAAAGGATCTTGGGGTCTTAGTAGATCAAACACTGAACATGAGTCAGCAGTGTGATGCGGTAGCTAAAAAGGAAAATGCAGACTTGGGCTGCATCAACAGAAGTATAGTGTCCAGATCACGCGAAGTGATGGTATCGCTTTACTCCGCTCTGGTTAGACCTCAACTAGAGTACTAGTTCAGTTTTGGGCACCACAATTTAAGAAAGATGTAGACAAGCTGGAACGTGTCCAGAGGAGGGCAACAAAGATGGTGAGGGGTCTGGAGACCAAGTCCTATGAGGAAAGGTTGAAGGAGCTGGGTATGTTTAGCCTGAAGAGGAGAAGACTGAGAGGGGATATGATAACCATGTTCAAGTACTTGAGGGGCTGTCATATTGAGGATGGTGCTGAGTTGTTTTCTGTTGCCCAAGAAGGTCGGACCAGAACCAACGGGTTGAAATTAAATCAAAAGAGTTTGACATTAGGAAGAATTTTTTAACAGTTACAGCGGTTCCTCAGTGGAACAGGCTTCCTCGGGAGGTGGTAAGCTCTCCTTCCCAGGAGGTTTTTAAGAAGAGGTTAGATGGCCATCTGTCAGCAGTGCTGATTCTGTGACCTTAGGCAGATGATGAAAGGGAGGGCATCTTGGTTTGGGGGGGGGAGGTAGTTATGAATTTCCTGCATTGTGCAGGGGGTTGGACTTGATGACCCTGGTGGTCCCTTCCAACTCTATGATTCTATACCAGCAGTAGTCATTTGTTCTATATTCTACAACACCATCTTTTTTTTAGTAGTTGTCATTGTATAAATAATAAATTTGTTTTACCGTTCAAGAATTACAATACCATTGGTTTGTATTTTTTTAAAAGTTTTCTTTCAACTGAGCTGACTAAAAAGTCCAGACAGATTAACTTTTGCTTGGATTCTGAAATAGTTATACCAATTCCTTTACCAACGTGTCTGAAAATAAATGATCACCTTGTCATGATCTAACATAGATTTATAGAAGCTAACCCTTTCCTATTTATTAACAAGGTTAGTTAGGCCTCTTAATGGTCTCTGCAAATTTTAAAAAGTGACTTAACTGTTAATATCACATCCTATTTGAAAATATTTATACAAAGCTGGTTTAACTAGTCTTTTGATTAAGAGCTGATTTTATGACATTATTCCATCAAAAATCAATGCACTAATTTTTGCTGCTTTACTGGTGTCCCAATAAAATGCCTCATCTCATAATGCAACTTCAATTATCTGTTAAAACCTCAAAAGTTTATAAGAATGAATTTCTGACTCCAGTTACACTTTTGCTGGCAGAAGGCACAAAGAATGGCTGATAAAAGAAAAAAGGGAACAAACTCATCCCAAAATCAACTTAAAAGCCTAAGGAGTTTCCAAAAATGGAAAATAAAAGTAATATATTTATTTAGTGTGCATCAATTGATAATTAAAACAATAGAACTGAAAATAGACTTAATTTAAATAACTGCAGACCAAAGTCTTGCTGAGATAAAAATTATATCATTCAAAGATGATGAAACATGAATTTCATGATAAACCACAAAACACCAGATGCATTTCGGCCACATGGGCTTTCTTCAGTGATCACCAATGTAGAAGCTTAAAACCCATATCCCAATAGTATATATTATAACATATTTTAGGAGGCCTGACAAGGTGGTTGTTCACTTCCTATTGTGTATGGCTTAATATGGATTTCAAAAAGAAACCTTATATTTCAATATTGACACTCAAATAGTGTAGTGTTTTGTAAAGCCTGGTACAGTAGGTATTCTCCTCTGAGGCTCGGGCATCTTGGAACTGTGGGTTATTGTCCACGCCCTATCTGAGGAGGCAGGACCAAAAGAAAAAACTTCCTGCTGCCCTCTATCGGGACAGTAACCCTCTGTACCCCAGTCTTTTGTCCTGCCTAGTGAGGAGAGCAGTGATTTTCACAGCTCTGTTAGTTAGGCTTAGGTTTAGAGGCTTGTTTGTGTTTTTTCCCCTTAAACTTTCCTCAACCTTCTTTCCATACCTCCCCACCCAACCCATCCTACCCGGTGTCTTTTTTCCCGATTTCCCTGGTGTCCTGTGCATTGAATCGGGAAGAAGAAAGGGGGGGGGGGGAAATGGCGGACGCCATTTTAAACAGAGAAGACGACCTTCTCTCGGAGAAGGATTACGCTGTGGGGCTGGTCCAATTCGCCCCGACCAACAGCGCGCCGTCCAAAGGCACTGAGGACGGATCCACTTTGGCGGCGGAGGAAAGCAGAGGGCTGCAGGAGGTTCGAGGAGCCGCCGTTCAGCCCAAACAGAAAAAGGCGCGAAAAGCGGCGCCGACCCTTGCCGGCGCTAAACGCAGGAAGCGCGGCAGTGGGAAGTTCACCGGCGCAGCGAGAGCCAGCGGGAAAGCCCCGGTTGTCTACTCGCGGATCCAGCCTTCCTCTTCAGCAGCTTCGCCCGCGTCCTCAGACCCGGTGGCGATAGATGGTCTCCCGTCGGGAGGTGGTAACGTACCTCCCCCCCTTTCGGAGCAAACAGATAGGCAGCCAGCTGTATCTATTCCCGCCTTTTCCTTGGGCCCTATAGGGGGCCACTTTATGCCTTTGCAGCAGGCACCAATCCAGCAACCATGTTTTAACCCCTTTCCCTCCTCAGGGGTGGCAACAGGGAGGTTTTTAACTGCAGATCAAGCTAATGACATGGTTAATGTAGCTTTGCAGAGGCAGTGGCAAGCCTTCCAGGCCTTTCAAATGCGCCTGCCTCAGTTCTCTGGCGGGGTTTCAGGTCCCCCTCCTACCTTGGTTCCCCAGTCTCAGGGGGAAGAGGGCAGTTCATCCACCTCGGGGGGGCCATCCAGAGGGGAGACATCTGCTTCTTGGCCCACTAAGGCTGCCAGAAAGGCACAATCACAGCCGATTTCTCAATCTGGCTCTGAATCCCCTAGCCTGCAGGATACCCTTACCTCCGACCAGGAATCAGAAGGGGAAGAGCGCGAGGAGGGGGAGTTCGACTCCGAGGACGAGACCCCCCGTCCTGATGACCAACAGCCCAGGCTGTTCTCAGGAGAGGACTTCCAGGGTTTGTTGGCAAAGGCTATGATCGCTTTGGATCTAAATGAGGAACAGCAGTCCTCTGAGGAACCCAAATCAAAATTCAAAGAAGGAGTTAGGGAGTGCTTCCCCAGAAGGAGAACTCAAAGCAACCTAGTTCCTTTCCCAGAGTTTTTTATTAGGGCCCTCACGGATGAGTGGGATAACCCCTCCTCTAATAAACAGGTCCCGGCCTACATTAAAAAACATTATAGTCTGGCTCCTCACGCCATGCAGATGTTGAAGGTTCATGTAGTCGACGCTCCAGTGGCTGACCTTCAGACCCCTGGGTTGATCCCTGAGGATGGGGTAGGTTCCATCCGTGACCAGCTGGACAGGAAGACTGATCATTTGGCAAAAAAGGCTCATGAGGCTTCGGCCCTAGCCATCCAGGCTAGCGCCACTACCTCCATTTTTGCGAGGGCCTCCTATTTATGGGTCAAAAAACTCCTACAATTGGTTCCGCCTGACAACCGCAGGGTTGTCGGGGGCTTGGAGAGAGTGCTTAGCGCCATCACTCTTATGGCAGATGCCTCCCTGGACACAATGTCCTTTACGGCTAGGGCCATGGCTTCTACCACATCCATTAGAAGGGCTCTGTGGCTAAGGGCCTGGCCGGCCGACTTCAGATCTAAAACCATTCTCATGTCCTACCCCATTAAAGGGGGCCGGCTTTTCGGGGAAAAAATGGACGGGATTTTGATTGAAACTAGGGATAAGAAACACGTCCTCCCTAGGCAACTTCGGAAGGAGAACAGATCCTCTTCCTACCCGTCCTTTCGCTCTTCCAAGGTCCCTCTTAGATACCGGGCAGATTACAGAAAGGGCTCCTGGAACCAGAGTAGCTCATGGAACCAGAGTAGATCCTTTCGGAAAGGGGGGAAGTTCCAGAGACAAGGCTAGACTAGGCCTGACAAAGGGGATAAGTTCCCCAAAAACAATTCACAATGACGCCTCACTGTTGGCAGTGGGGGGGAGACTTCAGGTTTTCAGTCACATTTGGGCCAGATCCAACCCGGATTCGTGGGTATCCCAAATAATTTCTCAGGGATATCTCCTGGAGTTCTCTTCCCTGCCCCGGGATCGTTTCCTTTCTTCCCCCTTACCCCTAAAGAAAGAGAAGAGGGCCAGAACCGCCACAGCAATTCAACACCTTTTGCACATCGGAGCCGTGGAGAGGGTCCCCAACCAGGAGAGGGGGTTGGGGATCTATTCCATCTTCTTCACGGTTCCGAAGAAAAATGGGGACTGGAGGGCTATCCTCAATTTAAAGTACGTGAACCGGAGAATGAGGCGCAAACGTTTCCGGATGGAAACATTAAAATCCATCATAGAGTCCCTTCAGCCTCAGACTTTCATGACGGCGGTGGATTTAAAGGAGGCGTACCTCCATATCCTTATCCATCCAGCCCACAGGAGGTTTCTTCGGTTCACCCATGGCAGCAATCATTATCAATTCAGGGCCCTCCCCTTTGGATTAGCCTCTGCCCCCCGGGTTTTCACGAAGACCCTGGTGTCTGTTATAGCCACCCTCAGACAGGAGTCCATCCAGGTACATCCGTACCTGGACGACATCCTAATCTGTGCACAATCCAGGGAACAATCCCGGACCCATACCAACAGAGTAGTCCAGGTTCTTCAAGACCATGGATATTTAGTAAACTTCGAGAAAAGTTCCCTCAGCCCAGCACAATCTCTAGTACACCTGGGAGTGCGGATAGACTCTCGGAAAAACACTGTAACCTTGTCCCGAGAGAGAGTGGAAAAAATTGTCAGTCGAGCAGCTTCGGCCGCCAGTTCCAAAACAGCCAGGCTAATGGCCCTAGCGAAACTTTTAGGGCACATGATTTCGTGCATAGCAGTGGTGCCTTGGGCCAGATTCCACTCCAGACAACTACAGTGGCTCCTTCGACCATATCAAGGGGACATTGGGGTGAAGAGGGACAGAATCATTCCCTTACCACTCAGTGTCCGCAAGAGCCTGCGGTGGTGGGCTTCCAGGGAGAATTTAACCAAACCCACACAGTACCTGCACGAGGATCCTCTCCAGCTCTTTACGGATGCCAGTCTGGATGGGTGGGGAGCCACCCTCAATGGGAAAATGGCCCAGGGACGTTGGTCTGCTCAGGAGTCGACCCTTCACATCAACGTGCTGGAGCTAAGAGCCGTGAGACTGGCTCTTCTATTCTTCTCAGCGGACATTTGCAACCATCACGTCCTAGTCAGGACGGACAATACGACTACCAAGGCCCACCTGAACAAACAGGGGGGCACAAGGTCATCGATGTTACTTCAGGAAGCAGTCAAATTGTTCCGCTGGGCCCAGTTCAAGGTTCTATCAATACAAGCGGAACACATAAAGGGCACTCTCAACGTGGAAGCCGACTGGCTGAGCAGGCAGCAAGTAAACGAAGGAGAGTGGTCCTTAGACCAGGACTCCTTTCGTCTCATCACTCAAAAATTTGGTCTTCCAGAGGTAGATTTGTTCGCCTCTTCAGACAATTCCAAACTTCCAAGATTCTTCTCGAGATTCTTCCACCCAGACGCAGAGAGAATCGACGCTCTTCTCAGTCCTTGGCCAAGGACCCTGTTGTACGCCTTCCCGCCTCTGCCAATTATTCCGAAGGTCCTTCGAAAGATCCAGATGGAAAAAGCCAATGTGCTCCTAGTGGCCCCATTTTGGCCTCGCCGTCCATGGTTCGTCACTCTACAAAGACTAGCAGTTCAAGAACCATGGAGAATTCCAACTCAGTGGGGGACTCTACGTCAAGGTCCTCTAGTCCATCCAGATCCCCACTGGTTCTGCTTGACCGTTTGGCACTTGAGAGGATGAGCCTGGTCAAACTGGGTTACCCAACAGAGGTCGTTAACACCATTCTTGAGGCGCGCAGACCTGCAACCCGTCGCATATATTCCGCATCATGGAAAGCGTTTGTCAGATGGGCACGTAGAAAGAAGTTTGACCCTCTTCAACCAGGAGTTAACAACATCCTGGGGTTCTTACAGGAGGGAGTGAGATTAAACCTGGCAGTTTCTACTCTTCGCAGACAGGTTGCGGCCATAGCAACAGTTGTTCCAATGGTGGATGGAATGACGTTATCCAAGCATCGGCATATCGTCTCTTTTCTGAAAGGGGTTTCCCAGACTCGACCTCCTACTGTTCACCGGTTCCCTACCTGGAATCTTAACATCGTTCTTAAGGCCCTAACGAAGGAACCCTTCGAGCCCCTTCGGACTGCTCCTCTTAGGCTGCTTAGGATGAAAGTTCTATTCCTCGTAGCCATCACATCGGCTCGTCGAGTGTCAGAATTGCGAGCCCTGTCTATTCGTCAGGGTCTATGCATCTTCCATAGGGATAAGGTGGTATTAAGACCAGACCCTACCTTCATCCCCAAGGTTAACTCTCCTTTTCATCGCGGTCAGGACATTTCCTTACCATCGTTCTGTCCTAAACCATCTTGTCCAAAGGAACGATCTTGGCACTCTCTCGACCTACGTAGAGCTTTGCGCATCTTCATTGATAGAACATCAGACCTGAGACGGACAGACTATTTGTTTATCAACATTTCCAACCCTAACAAGGGTCTCAGAATGTCTGCGGCATCCATTAGTTATGCCTTAAAGTCAACAATAGCTGAGGCATACAAAACCGCGGGGGTTCCTCTTCCACCGGGAATTACGGCTCATTCGCTTCGCAGCGCCTCTACAACGGCGGCGTTTGACAAGCAATCTCCTGTCGACGAAATTTGCGGCGCAGCCACGTGGTCAAGCGTGTCAACATTCGTCAAGCACTACAAGATTAGTACATGGTCATCTGCACAGGCGGCCTTTGGCCGCAGGGTCTTACAGCACGTAGTGGAGGAGAACGCATGACCCACCCTGATGGGAGCTCTTATAGGTCCCACAGTTCCAAGATGCCCGAGCCTCAGAGGAGAATGGAGCCTTGACTACTTACCGTGAGGGCTCCTTCTCTTCTGAGGCGGAGGGCATCTTGCCCACCCGGGCGAAGAGTCAAGACAACGTGCTATCAACCATACCTTCAGAAGACAGCCATTTTCAGACCTAATTCCGGTCCCACTGCCTGTCTGTTTGTAATGTTATAAGGTTACGTTTTCGTTCCGTTATACCTCGTTTTGTTCCTGTCTAAGAGCTAGGCAAGCCTGTGACTGAGGTACAGAGGGTTACTGTCCCGATAGAGGGCAGCAGGAAGTTTTTTCTTTTGGTCCTGCCTCCTCAGATAGGGCGTGGACAATAACCCACAGTTCCAAGATGCCCTCCGCCTCAGAAGAGAAGGAGCCCTCACGGTAAGTAGTCAAGGCTCCATTCTCTTTAAGACCAAGAGTTAGTTTGATACCAATGAAGGACAGCAACCCTCCCTTCCCCAAGAAATTCTGGAAGGAAACATGAAAAATCCTGAACTCAAGAGGGGGAAGAGGGAAAGTGTCTCCTATGTATTCTTGTGAGGGTTCTGTCCCCATTTTAGTGACAATGGTTTTGGCAGGGGACACAATCTGATCATTATGTAACTAGCCAACCAGCACCACCTCTCAGTCAATGTTACATTCCATCATGGGCACTATCTTCAAAACAGTCTATTTAACCACACTGGACATGGGCCTTGGTGTCCTTTTACCACAGAAGAGGCTCTTCCCACACTCTCTCTACTACGCCCAGAAGCTTTGCTACAGGCACTCTTACATCCATCTTCATTCTTACTCAGTTGTTCTAATATTCTCAAGCAGGATGGTCTCAAGGATACTTCCCCCTTGTACCAGGCTGTGACCAAACCACTACATAGGCCCACTCCTCTCTTGAATCATCCTATTTGGCTAAACTTCAGCACTCTGCAGCTTCCACATCTCAGGGCATTCTTTGTGTTGTACAGTGGGCGGGGTGGGGGAGGAGCTCCACTATGATACAGTTTTGAAAGAGATCCTGAATTTCCTAGACAACAGTTGGGAATAGGCTTACCAGGTCCTCCTTCTCCTTCGGCAGGAGGTTTTTGGAGTGGGGGGGAGGGGTTGCGCGCGCGCCCAGAAGCACTGCATCACTTTTGCTTTACACCTGGAAGTGCTGCATCGCAAGAAGCCTTTACCACTCAAACTGGAAGTTTGAGTGGTAAAAGGCCCATTGTGGTGCAGCACTTCTGGGTGTAAATGCATCGCAAGGAGGCTTTTACCACTCAAACTGGGAGTTTGAATGGTAAAAGGCCCATTGCAATGCGGCATTTCCTGGTGTAAAATGCATCACAAAGGGCCGTCTACCACTTAAACTCCCAGTTTGAGTGGTAAAAGCCCCCTTGCGATGCATTTACACCCGGAAGTGCCGCATCACAATGGGCCTTTCACCACTCAAACTGGGAGTCTGAGTGGTAACCGGCCCCTTGCAATGCAACACTTCCAGGTGTAAACCGGAAGTGACGTGTCGCTGTGGGCAGGCGCACATGCATATGTTGCCCGCCGACCCTCAGCTGGTTGGGGGCAGCCAGGTATATTGGCGAGGGTTTGCCCGCCACCTCTTGGTGGGTAGTTCCTAAAAGAGAGAGAAACCCCCTCCAAGGGTCACATGACCCAGGACAGCAGGGCTAGGCAGGGATCCATGATGGTCATTGGGTGCCCAGACACTTCAGGGGGCTGAATAGAGCAGAGATCACAGGTCAACAGGGCCATTCCTCCACAGTGCATCTTTTAAAGGGCTTGCAACTGAGATGGGTTTAAAGGCCAGTCAAGTCACCATGCCTGACTAATGATGAGGGTAGAACAAGTGGTTTGTTCCCTTTCTCAAGCTCTTTGAGGGGATCTAGATCCCACAAGTTCCCTAGAGAAGTTGACGAAGGACAGGGAAGTGGAGGAAGAAACACATGCGAAGAATATGAATTTATTCCAGTCTCATGTACTTACTGTCCAGTTGGGGAGAACAACTAAGAGATCCAGCAAAAAGAGTTGACACAGCAGTTCTTTCCCCCTTCCCCAAGCAGCCTACCTTTGTTCAAAATTCCTCTCTAAGAGTCAGGAGACCCTCACAAGCAAAATGTGCCACAAGATGGGAAAGTGCTACAACATGGAGGAATCCAGTAAAAATCACATTCTCCCAATTCCACTCATGGCTTGATTCAATGGAGGAGGCAAATGGAAGCAATTTTACCAGATTGCCTCTCACTGTTTCATTTTGTATTTTTGGTTGCAAAGCTCTCTCAACCCTCAAAGAAGAGTCATGGGACAAACAGCAGGCTGTTTGGGAGAGGAAGGAAAAGATCCACTCTGCCAACTTTTTTGTGAACTTTTCCACTGGATCTAACCCATGGGGGGTTTTCTCCAACACTTTACAATGTAGAACAACAAAAAGCAAGCCATAAAACCACTGTGAAGATTCTGCCTCCACACCCAGCTTACTCAAAAGATAAAAAGAAACACGTTCTTAAAAGGTTATTGCAAACAAGCTGTTACAACAGAGACTAATTTGAAGTAAAATTCTGAAATATACATGAGCAGGAAAAGCACGTACATTATGAGCTCAAAAAGGGTTGTAAAATAATTCAAATTCCTCAGCATCAGTTCATACCTAACTTGATACAGACATGGAAGAATCTGAATTACTTTCCCACCATGAACTCAAGAATGAAGAAAAAGAAACAGATGTCATAACAAATTATATTATTGTTACAGGGTTTAATAATTCCATATGTACAGACCAATCCAATTCATTTTACTCAGAAGTAAGTCACACCACGTTTAATAGGGCTTCATCCCCAGTAAATGTACACAAAATCACTAGCTTAAATTAATGCCATAAAATAGCCAATTGACTCATCCATGGATACACAGGTAGATATTTACTCATCAAGATCCAAATCAAACTATGTCAGTTCACAAATATAGGAAATGCTCCAAATCTAAACATAATAGTCAGGAGTAATCAGAAAACTTCCAATCTGATAGGTTATCCTACCTCATTGTCTGGTTTCAGTTTTCATGCAGTGAGAAGTGCAATAAGGGGAGAGCGCAACTCAGTAGGATGTCATCCGACCTGAATTGTTAGCTTATCTTCCCAACAAAGAAGATTGTCCCAACTGGAATTTCTGTGCACAATGCTTCCCTTGCCTGCCAACCACCACCTCACTGATTCTGGGAGGATTTCTGATTTTATACAGGCATGGATTGTGTGTTCTGGAACTGTGTACACTAGACTGGAACAAAGTTATGTTTACATCCACTGGCAGGCACACAAAGCAGACTGACAGAGGCATCTGAGGCTAGATAGGTGGTAACTAGAGAAAGAATCTTCTTGGTAATGACACCAAAATTATGGAATTCCCTCTCCAGGAAGAGTAATCTATGCCCTTAAATCACTGTCTTTCACTAGTGAGTGAAGATGTTTCTATGTCATCTGGAATAGCGTTAATTACCGCCTTCTTTTTGTTTTTAATTGCTGGCTTTAAGTATGTATGTTTTTTAAAGTACCGTATATACTCGCGTATAAGCCGAGTTTTTCAGCCCAAAAAAAGGGCTGAAAAAAGCCAACTCGGCTTATACGCGGGTCAATACGGTAGGGTAGGGGAGGGGGGAGGAGAGAGGAGGGAGGAGGAAAACTTACCATTGCCGCCATCCTTCGCTGCCGGCCCGCTCGCCTTCCCGCGGCCTGGGAGCGGCCAGCGGGGCCTGCCTGGGAGCAGGCAGGCCTCGCGGCCGCCCCACACACACACCCCGCCGCCTCGCCACCACCGGCCCGCTCGCCTGGGAGCGGCCAGCGGGGCCTGCCTGGGAGCAGGCAGGCCTCGCCGCCGCCCCCGCCGCCCCCCCCCCGCCGCCGGCCCGCTCGCCTGGGAGCGGCCAGCGGGGCCTGCCTGCTCCCAGGCAGGCCTCGCCACTGCCCCCCCCGCCGCCCCCGCCACCGGGCCCGCGAGGGTTCCTCCGGCCGGCAGGGGCCTCCTGCAGGGCCGGCAAGGCCGCGCCGCCGCCGCCCCCGCCGGGCCCGCGAGGGTTCTTCCGGCCGGCAGCGGCCTCCTGCAGGGCCGGGAAGGCTGCGCCGCTACTGCCGCCGCCGACTCTCCTGGTGAGTAGGGGGTTCAGGGGCTCTTCCCCCTCCCCCCCTTGAATGGCACTGGGGTCGGGGTGGGTTGGGGTGGGTTGGGAGGTCCCGGGAGGCCGGTGGGAGGGCGACCTGGGGCAGGGGCAAGATCTTTCCTGCGCTCTAAAATGGCGGCCGCCATTTTAGAGCGCAGCTTTACCAGAAAAGGGAATTTCTTATTGACCCTCGGCTTATACGCGGGTCAATAAGAAATTCCCTTTTCTGGCCTCAAGTTTGGGGGGGTCGGCTTATACTCGGGTCGGCTTATACCCGAGTATATACGGTAGGTTTTTCATGTCTTTTTAATTGTTCGCCAACTTGATGGCCCTAACTGGGCAGAAAGGTGACACAGAAATGTTTTACATAAATAAATGTAAATAAATAGAGGCAGAGATTGGCCACAAAAGGCCTACTTGCTGTGCAGGAGACAAATGTTTTCTTTGCACATGCTGGACAATAAGCAGGACTGTAGAGACTGGTGGTGGGGGAGAGGGAAACAGGCAAAGACACAGTCTTTGTTCTCCTAACAACTAGTAGTCCACTTTTCCTACTGGGGAGGTGACAGATGCAGAAGCTTCTCCCCTTGATATTAAAGAACAAGTACTAACATTTAGGAGACCTAAGTTGATGATAAAGTAAAGAATCAGTGTGTGACATAACCACTAATTCAAGATCTGAGCTCTCTCAGGTATAAAAATATTGCAAGGAGGGCTCAACATGCATGAGTCTGCTTGTTCATCAATAAAGCAAAGTAATTATTTTAAAATAAATTTTGAAGTCATGGGCAAAGGAAGCTAACTCTGTCCCCCATCCCATCTTACCTTACTTTGGCTCCATTGTTTGAAGCAAAATTGGCCAAGCTCCAATAGGGGAAGTCAGCCAGGCTGGGAGAAAAACGCTGAAAGAAATGGAGGCAGCGAGTTAGCGGGAAGAGCAGAGTTCAGCTCCCCTCACCCGCATGCTCCATTTCTATAAACAAAAAAACTACAGATACCCCAATCCCTGCTAGAAGATAACAGGAAAGGGAACAAAAGTTGACCTGCATGCCAATTCAGGTAATCCTACTCTGCAGGCAAGAATTTTGATTGCCTATAGAATGGTAACACTTTCTCATGTCTGCCTCAAATTTGGAAGGTAGGAATCCTTGCATGAGGATTTCATCCTTCCAGAGAGTAGGGATGAAGTTACAGCAAGAAATTTATTTTCCATTACAACCAAAGGAAGTAGTGATTGCTTTTCCAACGTGACTAGCTGTAATTCAGGTATTAAAATACCCAACTCTAGTTCTTAGACCAAAGAAAGAGCTGAATACATTTTTGGACACCCCTACACTTTTATTTTCTCATCACCCAGACAACCCTGGAAAGAAAGCCTTGAAAGCATAGATGACTTTGTATTCACAATAAAATGCAGCCATAATTAACAGAGAACCCTTCATCATTTCTTATTCTGCAACTAACCATAGCAAATCAAGAACATGAACTATCAAATGAGTAGTATTTTAAAAATATTTATATCCTGCATTTCTTTGCAGCTCAAGGCAGCTTACAAATTTAGATTTTAAAAAAGCTCAGTTTAAAACATATCAAATAACCCCTCTCCTCTCTATAAATATCTTGTCTATGGACCATTGAAAGAACCCTTCACACATTATTATTATTAGAAAAAGAACATTTTACAAAGTAAATGCTGGATGTGTAATAGTTGGTCTGTCCTGTTCCTGGATAAAATTTCTGCATACAAACAAGTGGAAGAAGAAATTAGTCTCAAGGAATTTTCTGTTGATACTGGAACTGTGCTGAACCTATGAAATTAGTTAAGTGAGTTACGTTCAGTTTAAACTATTTATTTGGCATAGTAAGTGTGATGTAAATTTACTCTATGGGATTATATAACAGTAATAGTAAACTATTACTTTATCTGATGCTTGATGGGGTTTTGTATACAGATTTTTAATTTTTTGATAGAGACAATGGTAAATTCCTGGCACCAAAGTTCTCCTGAAACTTTAGTGTATTCCACACTGGTAGTTAAATTTCCTTTTGTGTGAACACTACAAATAATCTGTGTCAACTCTTACAATTTCATGACAAATCCAAAATTAATTTATCATTATAAATATGCTATAATCACAACCCATTCCTGAGCTTTTGCAACAGTGCCTGGGCTACTTGTGCCACCGCGAGAGGCAGGGATGCCGGCATTGGGCTGCTCATGCTGGCTTCCCTGCGCTGCTGTGGTACCGCAGCCCAGGGACACCAGCTTGGCCTCCCACTGGCGTCCCACTGGCTCAAAGCCTCCCATCAGCATCCCGGGGGGGGGGGGGTTCCCGGAGAGTGCCAGGGGACAGAGCTGCCAGTAGGCAGCTTCCCGACTCCTTTCGTCCCGAGTATGCTGTCTACAAAAACAGCATTGCTGTTTCAGCTATTTGCTGGAGCAGCCTCACTGTTTCCTTTAAATATATATATAGATATAGATATATATATTGTTTTTTCATACAATCCATATAATCAATTAACATTGCCTTTCAATCTTTTCTAATTCTCAGTTAAATCTAACATATATATAACAATCATCTTCCCCTACTTTGACTTCCCCTCTTCCATCTCTAACTTATCTTCGTAATCCTCTTAGCAATTATTTTCTAATTCTTTATAAAAAAAATTATAAAACCTTCTAGTTATTAAAAAAGGAAAGAAAGAAAAAACAAAATTAACTTGACTTATAACAAGTTGAATTAGTCTAAGTTATAACCTTTAACATTTTGCACATTAAGTTCATTTTTACAATAAACAATCCACGCCTCCCACTCCTTAACAAATTCATCATTATCTTTTTGATTTACTAACTCAGTCAATTTTGCCATTTCTGCTAGTTCAAACATTTTATGAATCCAATCAGTTTTGTCCGGTATTTCAGTCATTTTCCATTTAACTGCATAGACCATTCTCGCAGCTGTGGTGGCATAGAGTAAAAATGTTCGTTGTGTTATAATATAGTCTGGTATAATGCTTAACAACATCATCTCTGAGGTTTTGGGGATATTTTGTTGTAGAATTAACCTTAGCTCGTTGTATATCCCAAACGTTTTTAGCTTTATCACAAAGCCACCAAACATGGTGAAAAGAGCCAACTTTATCCTGATATTTCCAACAATTTGGCGACATTGTACTGTACATTGCAGACAATTTTTTCGGTGTCAAGTACCATCTGTAAATCATTTTATAGATATTTTCCCTTATCGATTGGTCAAGAGACATGAAAAAGATTATTTCCCAAAGTCTTTCCCAACTTTTCAAGGAAATAGAATGACCAATTGTTTGTGCCCAGGTAATCATAGTTGGCTTAATTCTTTCTCGTTCTGTATATAGCAACAATAAAAGCTTGTACATCCTAGAGATTAGATGATCAGTATTATCCAAAAGTGTCTGTTGTAGAATTGATTTTTCTTTAAGAAATCCCTTTTTCATATCTTGGATGTATACAGATTGTACTTGGTAATATTGAAGCCATGTTAAGTGGTCTTTAACCTCATCAAAATCCTTCAGGGCACAAATTGTGATGGTCTTAATGGTCGCAAAGTTAACATTTCTTGAGAGGATATCCATAGTGGTGTCTTTGTCTCCAATAGATGTTTATCTCAACCAGGTTTTTATCAATGATGATCTAATAATATGGTGTTGAAAAGCCACATGCATTTTAGTTTTATCATCAGCCTCACTGTTTCCAATGGGGCAAAATGCCCCATTTTAAAACAAAAAACATTTAAAAGGCTTTTTATAGCCTTTTGGCGGCCGGGAACAGCTTTGGAGGCACCACGGTGGCACTTCGGCTACACCATCCCCGGCCACCGAAGGCTCAGGAATGGGCTGTCAATGTTCTACCTTGAAAAGCCAGAGTGAAGCAAAAAGGTAGGACTATGAAAACCTCTCCTTCCAAAGAATTTCAGATGGAGAGACTCGCAGCTGACCTCATCAAGAAATTCTTGCTGCATGGATGAAATGCACTGCCCAGCACTGGAGAACAGTAGTAAATTTAAAATAGGTGTAGACCAGCAACAGGGCTTTTTCAGTAGTGGCACTTTCACTTTACAGTGAAACCTACTACATTGTCCTTTGGGTTTCGGCCAAAACCTCTCTCTTTATCCAGGCTTTTAACTGAAAGGTTCAATCTTTTTGGCTTATTTTTTGCCTCGCTTCTTTCCCATTTTAATATTGATCATTTTCGTTATATTGTTGTTCTGACTTTATTGAATTATTCTTTACTTTGTGAGTCACCTCAAGCAGTTATCTGGAGAGGTGGCATATACATTTTCTAAATAAACAAATAGTAGACAAGCCTGTATTCAGGAGCATCATTGCTACATCCTGTTTTGAAAGGATCTAAACCCTTTTTCAGGGAGGGTCTCCCTGAAAATTACCATAGTAATTTTAAGCCAGCTTTACACATAAGTACAAGGTATATACTAGCCCACAGAAAGTTTACTAGCCTCCTCTTATCAGGTGTGGGAAGCATTAAAAATTAAGTTTGATGAATATGGCAGAAGTAAGCCTCTTGCCAGCCAATGGGTATCCATCACACCATTGTTTGTTATTTCAATAATGTTGCTTATTCCAAAACGTGGCAGATCCAAAGGAAACACACATCCTATTTGGGTGAGGAACCCAACTTCCCAGATTTCAATTTTAGCTGTACATATTTTACCATTTACATTACCGGTACTTGTAGCCCACCACTACTTTTAAGTTATTAGTTTAATAGATAATTCTCTCTCACTCCTTCTTCCAAAGAAAGAAAGGCTTTCAAAAAGGAAGTATCAGGTAGCTGCTGGCTAACTTCCAAGGAGCGCCTTCAATACCTCCTCCCAGGGCTATTAGATAGCCTTCACACATAACTTCCATGCATGTGTCCAGCCTCTCTGGTCTCCAACTGAAATTAAACTGACAGAAGGAAAGAATAAAATCTAGCAGCAATCTAAACTTTGCAGCTGTTTACAAAAGCACACGACAATGTGAACACAAAGGGAGAATTTCAAGGAAGTTTGTTTTGCCCAGTAAGTGAAGTGTAATTAAAGGAAAGGAACATGATCTATAGAAAGGAAAGATGAATAAGACTTCAGTTAGGCAAAACAGTGAAACTGTGCATAACCCAGATGAGAATGATTATGTATTTAATGCTTGTACTCAGTAGAAAAACCAAGCAGATTTGAAAGCTGAAAACCCTCATTTTAGCCGCCTTTTATACTGTTATAATGGAACAACTTTCCTCTCCTACACATCACACACCCTTTCTTAACTGCTCAGTTTGCTTAATGTAAGTTATCACTAAATAAAAGGTGCCAGCATTTACTATTCCCCTCTGTCCCCCATCCCCCTCTCTCACACATTCTACTTTTGGCATGAATACTAATCTAGTTTAATCCAACACAAGCAATAAACCACAACAAGCTCTTCTTTCTTCTGCATGCTGAAAGCCTGGTCAGCTCCCTCAACAGGCAAAAGTTCTGTAAAGACCTCTAGGGCTCCGATGATCTACTTTTGTGCATGTATGGTTCACTCAGAGTTATGTTGTGCCAGGGGTACTGGAAAATAGAGTACCCATGCACATGAAGACATCTAACAGAACAAAGACGACCACCTAGAATTCATGGGAAGATATTTCAACCCCCAGTCCATAACAGAATTACTGCCAACCTACTTCAAATTCCAATGTATATAGAATTCAACTGCAAGGCTACATAAAAGCAGAGAAATTGCCTCAACTACAGTAAAATCGTCAATCTGCTTAGTCTCCAAGTTATTTCTCTTGCTAGGCAAGGCTGAATACCAGCTCTTACAAGATAAGCTTAAGATAAACTTGATCACTGTGGGCAAGATTGTCCTTCAGTTACAGAGACAGTAATTGTTTCCTCTAGAACAGATTTTTTATCAGGCTTTTACTCACTTAAGGACAACTCATCTCCATAATTTTAATCATTTATCTTCAAGATTGATCTGAGAAAACTTAAAATTATGTACCATCTATCTTTCTACTAGGCATCCTGTTGGCAGGTTCACTAACAGTAGGAGACATCCACTGACAACAGGGATAGCCACAAAGTAAGGGTTTATGCATAGATGATTCCCAGGTATTTAAAAAATACCATCACCACCACTGAAAGGCCCAACAAGCATTGAACAATGCTCATTGCACTTCAGCAGTCATGGAATATGAGTGCTTGAACATTAGAAGACAGGAGAGGAAAGGAAAAGGTTGACCTGTTCAAGCCCCTAATATATTAAAGTTAAAAGAGATTAGGTTTGGGAGATACACCCCAATCCAGAATACTATATGCTTTTACAAACTCAGACCATTTTTATTGTATCTGTGAATATACGGTTAAGGATTTTCAATAAGGAAAGTAGTACTTCTAATCCTAATTGCACACACACACTCAGGACTCAGCCCCAACATTCTAGAATGGTGGTAGGAGACTAGAGAGTTACATTCTATGCTAATATCTCCCCCGCCCCCAAAAAATACCCTTCCAACTCTCCCATCAGGAACCAGAGGTAAAAATACTCTCTTCCTGCACTGTACCAATCAGGTCAAGAGCTAGATAAGCAGTTTCCTTCATTTACCCAATGCAATGACACTTAATTCAGAGCTAGGTAAGCAGGAATCTACACTCCTAGCCCTAGAACTCAATACTGTGGGGGCCAAAGGACTTTCTCAAATGAGAAAGTGTTAAACATTTAACAAGCAGATCCTCTCCAAGTCAGTAAGATTTCGAGGCTGATGTGTAGCTACTCGAACCTTCAGCTCCCTCCACAGATTTTCGATGGGATTAAGGTCTGGAGACTGGCTAGCCCACTCCAGGACCTTAATGTGCTTCTTCTTGAGCCACTCCTTTGTTGCCTTGGCCATGTGTTTTGGGTCATTGTCATGCTGGAATATCCATCCTCGACCCATTTTCAATGCCCTGGCTGAGGGAAGGAGGTGCTCACCCAAGATTTGACGATACATGGTCCCGTCCATCGTCCCTTCGATGCAGTGAAGGTGTCCTGTCCCCTTAGCAGAAAAACACCCCCAAAGCAGAATATGTCCCCCTCCATGTTGGATGGTGGGGATGGTGTTCTTGGGGTCGTAGGCAGCATTCCTCCTCCTCCAAACACGACGAGTTGAGTTGATGCCAAAGAGCTCGATTTTGGTCTCATCTGACCACAACACTTTCACCCAGTTCTCCTCTGGGTCATTCAGATGTGCATTGGCAAACTGCAGACGGGCCTGTACATGTGCTATCTTGAGCAAGGGGACCTTGCGGGCTCTGCAAGATCTCAGTCCTTCACGGTGTAGTGTGTTACCAACTGTATTCATGGTGACTATGGTCCCAACTGCCCTGAGATCATTGACAAGTTTCCCCCGTGTAGTTCTGGGCTGCTTCATCACCGTTCTCATGATCATTGCAACTCCACGAGATGAGATCTTGCATGGAGCCCCAGACCAAGGGAGGTTGACGGTTAGGGTTGTCACCTTCTCACCAAGCTGCTTGGCAATAGTCTTGTAGCCCAGTCCAGCCTTGTGCAGGACTACAATCTTGTCCCTGACATCCTTGGACAGCTCTTTGGTCTTGGTCATGGTGGCTAGTTTGGAATCTGATGGATTGATTGCTTCTGTCGACAGCAGAACCCTAACCTGGCTGGTTGATAGGGGATCAAATACTTATTTCACTCACTATAATGCACATCAATCTCTGACTTTTGTCTTCTGGGTTTCTGGGGTTTTTCCTGTTGTTATTCTGTCTCTCACAGCTACAATAAACCTACCATTAAAATTATGGACTGGTCAATTCTTCGTCAAAGGGCAAACGGGCAAATTCAGCAGGGGATCAAATACTTTTTCCCCTCACTGTAAACTGAAGTAATCTATCATCAAGAGGAAAGCTGATAGGGAAGATCCAGTTGACTCTGTATATTTGAATTTTCAAATATCTTCACCAAAGTTCCCCAAATAAATGTAAGAGTCATAGAGGAAAGAGTCTCCTATTACCACTGTTTCAATTCAATCAGAGCCAGAATGAACAATTTTCACAATGCAGGAAGTAAATAGTATAACCCTCCCCAAAACCTGTACTAGAATAAACACTATTAACATTCACAACTGACTAGATCACTAGAAGGTACCAATGAATAATGAATCAGCCAAGTTTGCAGGAGTTACCAAATGATTTAAGACAAGCGGGAGACCTGTAAGGATTTACAGGGGGGATCTCCTTTCCCCTCCTTCATTATTTCCTCTTTTTCGTCCCTGAAAGCCCCCATAGCCTCTCCCATTTTCCTGCTTCCTTCTCTGCTTTCCATCCACTAGCCAGCCTACCTTCATCTCTGTCTTCAGCTTTCCTTCCTTCCCTCCCCCTAGCACCGTCTTCCACGGAAAACTCTAGCTAAGTTGTGCTGGGCCTGCTGCTGGTTTGGGCCCTGCCTAGTTGTATAGTAAGGAACTTACAAGGACTGTGGGGATATACACCCTGAATTTCACCATACTAAGGACCCAAAGCAGCTTTGTAAAAATATCTGGCTTGTCTGTTCATGATTCCAGCCTCTGGATTTACATCTCAACAGATGGGGCCATGATGAGAATTAGATATATTGATGGTAAAAACCCAGACTCTCATCATAACTGCAAAGTGGTACACAATGAGATAAAAACACATAATGGCATAACATAGGTATGATATCACTTGTTCTAACCACTAAGGAAATAATTCTTGGAATTATCATAGAAATCCTAATGAAAGTGTGCTGCAGCTGTGAAAAAACACCATCACATTATTAGAAAAAGAAAAGAAGGTAACTAGTATCATAATACCATTGTATAAATCTGTGGTATGGTGACAATTTGGGGAGGAAAACAGGATATAAATAAAGTTACTAAATACATAAAAATCTGGTACAGACTGTTCAGACTTTCAGATTGTGCCACTTCTGAATTTAAGATTACCCATGTCAAAGACACTATTATTAACTACTTAATCAGTAGAATCAGAACACTACAGAAGCAGTGTATGCAGGTCCTAAATAAAATAAGCGGAAACAACATCCTCCTGATAACAGGTAAACTGGTCCACAATTACCTGGAGTCAGAAAAAGAGAGCGAGCTCATCAATTCAGCAATGGGAAAACAAGAGTTGGTTAACTGTAAGTCGTTTGAAATTTGTATGTTATTTATAAACATCATAAATAAGCAAAGATTAAGCACTAGGGGGAAACTTAATCATCCTGTTGATCTGAAATGATTGTAAGTGATACAAAGTTTTGATTATATTAGGGGTATTTTAGGAAACTACTTCTTAAATGCTGTATAGCTGGCATTACTACCTAATGGAAATATCTTTCGTGTAATTTTAATGCTTTAAGGTCAGGAGATCTGCCATCAGTGTCCTAACCTACTCTCATGGGTAGAAAGGGCAACCTCATAAATGAACCCAGAATCAGAATGACAGAACAAGCACCCAATGTATATACTACAATTGTTTTGCCAAGCCAATTTTCACATTTCCCAATAAGTTTCAAACATATATGTTCTTTCTTAGGGGAAACTAAAATGAAATTATAAAAACAATACTCTCATCAGCTAGCTATTCAGTAAATGCAAGATGCATAATCCAATTGAGTTATACATTTGAAGGCTGATGATTTCAATGACAGTTAAGCATGTGCTCAATATTTCTATTTATGTTTTCAGATGCAATTAACATTACTTAAATTGTGTTGATTTTTCTTTAAAAAACAACAGAAATAAAGATAGCACTTCTCCAAACTTTCTGAAAGAGAGAGAAGCTCCCTGTGGTCTATACACAACAGGAATTGGATCTTAATACTCCCCTCCCATGACCTTTCAGCAAAGTTATCAAATAGCAGAGTCAGAATGAAGAAGGAAAGAGACTGCCTGGCAAAGCTGAATAGCAAACTGCTTAAGTACAGTAGGGATAAAATTACTCACTGCTCCTAGTCACATTTCTACTTACTTTAGCAGCAAAGAAAGAAGACCACATCACTAAGAAAGAAGCAAGGATAATTTGCTAGGATAATCCCTATTCACACCACACGTTTATCTAATTTAGTGGAAAAGAGATCACAAGTTTCATTTATGCAGGAGTTTCTTTGTTAAACATTTTACAGAGATGACCAATTTCCTCATTTTTTCTACCTCTCCTTTTCTTACAACACACTGAGGACTCGGGTATGAGGTGCTATGAAAAGTGATGAGGAACTGCCAAAGACACTGAAGGGGGTACTATACAGAGTGTCATCCTAAACAGGTTTGCATACAATATTACAGAGAGAGAATGATAAAGAAGAACAGAGAAGTTATCTTAATAAAAAGAGTAGTCAAGTTGTGTTACAGAGTTCTGTTCTCTTGAGTGACACAGTCTACCACTGATAATGCACATAGTGCTCTGGAAAATCCCAAGGCCCTTAATATATGATGAAAAATGCTGTAGATGTTTACAACTTCTGGGACATTTCCCAAGACTACAGAGAGCTGGCAACCATAATAGTGACAACTATATTTTAAAAACATCAAACAACTAGGTATTGTATTAAAAAGATTCTGAAAATATGTTATAGGAGAAATAATACATTTTTACAAATTCTAAAAACAAAACCCAAATAAATATCTGGCACATGTTTGTGTATGAAGTACAAGGGAGAAAGAATTGTTGTGAATTGCTGCTATTTCTGTAGGTAAGAATAACTTCAGGAGACAAGAGACAGTTTTGGAAGAAAATGGTTCTCTTTTTGCCCTGTCAGGTCATTAAGCTGCACATATGACTAAAAGGTAATTTCTTAAAAGTTTGAAGCAAGAAAAAAGGGAAATTTGGAAAGCAATTGAAATATTGTGGTTTCCACACAGGGACAAGCTTGTGCGGTTTTCTCTTCACTGCTGGTACAGCACAGGAGCACCAGGTTGCCACATAGCAGGTTTCCCCGCATTTTCTCTGCCCCATCCCCCTGGGACCAACCATCCCTCAACCCCTAGGCCAATGGGCTTTTTCAGAATTTTAAATTTGGCAATTGAATACCATTATATTGATATGATGTTATAACAATATGTGTTAACAGGTTCCTTGAATTCCCAGCCTTCATTTTAAAAAAAAATAGTAAGTCTTTCTTTCCCCTTATAGGTCTACAATAAAAGGGGCTACAGAATTTTTTTAAATGAAGGCTGGGAATTCAGACAATATTTTATATAGATTGCTATAATATGTCAATATAATGATATTCAATTGCTGATTAAAAAACAAAAAAATAGCCCACCAGTGGCCAGGGGAGGAAATGATTGTCATGGGGACAGGGAAAATGGCTGCCATGTGGGTGGGAAAATCCAGGCTTTCTTGCCCACATGGTAGTCATCCAGGCTTTACTACAGTCTTCCCTAAAACTTCACCATAAAGCAGATTTGAGAATGACCAGAGAAAAGCCAAGGAAAACCCAGGGGGTGCACGAATACCCTATGATGCTGTGGGAAAGTGGTAAACAAACCTGTTTTCTAAGAACATTGAACCTGAAGCAAATAACCCATATAACCTATATAAAATACTGGCTATACAATACTAATCCCTAAAGTGAAGGGGCTAAGGAAAAGAACTAAGCAATATGCCAATGCATCCAAGAATTATGTCAGTGTTTCTACAGATACACCAGCTTCACACTGTGCCAGCACGGCCACTACACTAGCATAGATCTCCGCAGCATCAGAGTCATGACACAGGCAGACTGGGACTTAGTTGTCTTCCTAAACCTATCAGCGTAACTTTATACTGGCAAAAACCCTGGAGTTAGGGTTGCCAACTTCCAGATGGTGGCTGGAGATCTCCCGTTATTACAACTGATCTCCAGGTGAAAGAGATCAGTCCACCTGGAGAAAATGGCTGCTTAGAAAGGTGGTCTCTATGGCATTATACCCCATTGAAGTCGCTCCCCTCTCCAAACCCTGCCCTCCTCAGGCTCCACCCCCAAATTTTCCAGGTATTTCCCAGCCTGGAGCTGGCAACCCTTCCTGGAGGAGGAGGAGAGAGACCCACACAGTGGGAAAAAACAAAGTCAACCCCCCACACACAAACCTCCTAGTCTGCCCTCAAATATCAGGCTGGCTCAGGATGCCAATGAAGTCTGCAGCCAATCACATCCCTCCCCAGCAGCTTTGTAGTATACAAAAATTATGGAGTAACCTGGTTGTTATCACAACAAAAAACTAACCTCTATCCCTCATCTAAATAAGCTTTGCAATTCTACTGAAATTCACCAAGAGGCACTTACAACATATGACTGACGAAAATACCAGGTGCCACAATGAAACTTCTAGGCATCCTGGCATCTGGGATTTGTTGAACCCTGTTTAAGATTACGGAACCGTGCACGATGGTGGTGAGAAATGCACCTAACAGACACTCATCACCACAGAGGGGGCAGTCAGGACAAGCAGCCAAGGGACATTACAAGCACTTTTGTTGCAATGGCCCAACACTGCACTGCTCAGAACTCTTACAGGTACTCAATGTCCAGGATGCAGACACCAAAGAGGAGACTCCATTCCCACAACTGGAAATGAAAGGCCTCTGTGCACCCACCCCCCAACAGGTCACCAAAGTGGAGGGATCCTCTAGCTTATACTGAGACTGCTGCAATTGTTTATCCATGCCCTCCATGCGTATCCACTGCCTTACCAACCCTGGCTCCGAAAACACTTTCTAGCAGTAATGTGTATACAGTACTGAAGGGGGCGGGGTCATGCTTTCACTTCAGCGCCATGCCTTGCTATTGTGCCCTCCCCCTGAAGGCAGGGAATACAGTGGGTACATGTGCTATCTTGGGAGACTGACATTTACTTCACTGTGATGTGAGTTACTGTTGCCTTGCAGGAGGATCACAGCCCCATGGAGCAGCTCCAGCAGAATGTTCAGACAGAGTTCCAAAGCAGCTTAACACAAGGGATGGATGAGTGCTGCTTCAAAGCTTCACCATATCACCCAAGAGAAATATTCTACCATATGAGAACCCCAAAGGGGTAGGAGAAAGAGGGAAGTGCAAGAGAACCACATGCAGAGTTTGGTAGCCCACTTGCTGTTTGCTGGTATGGCTGAATATCATTACTACTCCACAAGTCTCTTTTGGCAGGCAGCCATCCTACAGGGGAAGAGCAAAAGCCAGGATAAACTCCACTTGAAATACAATGAGAACCACCTGCCAGGTTTACAACACAACTAGCACCTGAAGTGACCAGTACAGATTTTGCTGTTTTCCATTAGGGTGGGGCTTGTAAATTCTCTACCAAACCTTATATTCAGCTTTAATATAAACTGCATAATTGGTAACTCAGTTATCAAACTTATTAAATTTAAAGTAAAACTCCCTTTTTTTTCTTCAAGCAAAATTGTGAATATACGCAAACTAGAGAAAGAAATCTGCAAACCTGTGCACTCTATGGTACCTTAGCACATCTATCTTTGTTTTTGCCATCTGTATTACATTTTGTAGTTAATAAAAGGAAGTCTCTTACGTGGAGAAACAGTCTCATGCAATCATAACAGGACAAGCAGAATCTTTGTATAATTTCCATGGATACTATATTCAGCCTATTTTCAAGGATAGGATTATTGCTTAGTGTGCTTACATTGTACGTTTGAAAGAAAACATTAAAATATGACGCTGCAATCTGCAAGGGTGACAATTCCCCATCTCATAAAAGAAAAGTGAGAAGGTCCTGTTTGGGTGGAGCCCTGTATCTGTACTGGATCTTTTAGACCAGGGGTCCTCAAACTACGGCCCGAGGGCCGGATCCGGCCCCCGGAGGGCTTTTGTCCGGCCCGGGGACCGAGAAAGCCAGTCCCCCCTTGCCCCCCTCCCCAGAGCTTTTCTGGGCTTCCTGGCCGCATGCGTCCAGCCGGAAGCCTCCCTCCCGCCCCAGTCGCCCCCTTCCCTGCTCCCTCTCCAGCCCAAAACCCCCTTTCCTGGTGGGAGGAAGAGGGCGAAGGGGGCGACTGGGCGGCGCGAGGCGGCAAGACGCCTTGTGCGCCGCCCAGTCGCCCCCTTCGCCCTCTTCCTCCCACCCTCCCCGGCCCAAAACCCCCTTTCCTGGGCGCATAAGGCATCTTGCTGCCTCGCGTGCTGCCGGGTCACCCCCTTCCCCCTCTCCCTCCCAGCCTCCCCGGCCCAAAACCTGCTTTCCTGGGCGCATGAGGCATCTTGCTGCCTCGCGCGCCGCCCAGTCGCCCCCTTCCCCCTCTCCCTCCCAGCCTCTCCAACCCAAACCCCCCTTTCCTGGGCGCATGAGGCATCTTGCTGCCTCGCGCGCCGCTGGGTCACCCCCTTCCCCCTCTCCCTCCCAGCCTCCCCGGCCCAAAACTTGCTTTCCTGGGCACACGAGGCGTCTTGCTGCCTCGCGCGCCGCCCGGTCGCCCCCTTCCCCCTCTCACCCTCCCCGGCCCAAAACCCCCTTTCCTGGGCCCAGTCACCCCCTTCTCTTCCGCAGCATGCCCCACTGGGAGACTTCTCTTATTGCCTAGCTTTGTGGCCTGGCTGGGCCTGGCCTCCTCGAGCTCCATGCAGAGGCGCCTGGTCCTTCGGGGCCCTCCACGATGCAGCCCAACGTGGCCCTGGCGTTCCTGTTTTGGCCGCAGTCGGGCAGCGTTCTCACGGCTCGGGGCTCTCTCTCCTCCCGGGGGTATCCTTGTGGCCTGGAGGTAATTGTAGGGGCCCCTTGGGGGGGGGGGGCATATCTCCAGGGAGAAGAAGAAAAAGACTTGTGGCCATTTATGCACAGGAGGTTTTGCCTTGGATTTGCCGCTCTCCATCCGAATTTTCCCCATCCGAATTCTCAGAACTCAAAAGTAAGCTCCCCCCACCCCCGGGCAGAGTTTGGAGAATTCGGATGGGGAAAATGTTCATCTGGAGAGCGGCAAATCCAAGGCAAAACCTCCAGTGCGTAAATGGCCTTGGTTTTTACATGCCAACTTTCTGTACCACTAAAGGGAGACTCAAATTGCCTTACAATCCCCTTCCCATACTTTCCCACAACAGACGCCCTGTGAGGCAGGTGGGGCTGAGAGAGCTCTAACAGAGCTGTAACTTGCCCAAGGTCAGCCAGCTGGCTTCATGTGTAGAGGTGGGGAAACCAACCAGGTTCACCAGATTAGCCTCCGCTTCTCACGTGGAGGAGTGGGGAATCAAACCCAGTTCTCCAGATCAGAGTCCCCGCTCCAAAACGCCACTCTTAACCACTACAGGGGGAAGGTCCTGGCTTGCGAGGAGGATGCTTTTCCGGAGAGCCCCCTCGGCCGCCACCTCCTCCCCCGCACACGTGGGGAATTTGTTCATATTTTTTTCAAACTATAGTCTGGCCCCCAACAGTGTTTGAGGGACAGTGAACCGGCCCCCTGTTTAAAAAGTTTGAGGACCCCTGTTTTAGACTGTGGTGACTTCCACACAGGTTATCTGCCCCTACTTCAATGCTTTTTGGAAGTGTTCCCCCTCCCCATTTCCCCAAAGCATCATGGTACATTCATATACCTCTGGGGGTTTCCCTGGCTTTTCACTGATCTTTAACTGCTTCGCTCCAGAGTTTGGGGGAAATTGCAGTAAAGCCTAGATGGTTGCTTTGTGGGTGGCAAACTCTGGATTTTGTGGTCCATGTGGCAAACATTTTCCCTGACCCTGTTCCCAGGGTAGCCATTTCTTCCCCTGCCCCACTAGGGACATTTAATTTAACAAACTGGCAGCGGAATGTCATTATGATATACCATTGTACCAAAAAGTGTAGCAGTTTCCCTAGGGTTGCCAGGTCCCTCTTCTCCACCAGCAGGAGGTTTTTGGTGTGGAGTCTGAGGAGGGCAGGGTTTGGAAGGGGAGGGACTTCAATGCCATATTAACAAATAAATCATAAATAACCCACCTCAGGAGTCCCCCAAGCTTTTGAATAAGAACACATAAAAAAAACAGAAGAATCATAATAGAAGCAGAGGGAAAGAGATCACCAATAGTAATTTTTTTGTTGCTATTTTAGTGATAATGGAAAAGCAAACTCTATGATCTTTAGAAAGCTTTTCAACAACCACTTGAATAACTGCTAGTTTTAAACATTCCCTTACAGTGACTAAAAAACACAAAAGGCTAAAGGTACTTGATGCAAAGATGATTATTAGAGAATTGTACTGACAGTCACCAATTCACATTAATAGGTTAGGTGAAAGAGCAAGCTTGAGCTCACCCAACGACTTTCATAGCTCAGCACAAATTGATCTGGTTTCCCATGTCCAAATCTAGTATGTGAGCCACTGAAGCACACTGGCTAAACCTGCAATGGACAACAAGAAATCAACTAGCCATTTTCTATTTTGCCTTATGCTCAAATCAATGCTAGAGCTGTAGATTCGTGTAGGTTCGTTGCATTCCGGCTCAGCAACACACTGTTCCTCAAGTGTGTATCATAATATTTTAATTAAAAAATTACATTGCAGAGAGACCCAGATTTCTCAGGTAACAGTAGTTATAAATGCACACCATCACAACCTGACAATGTGCACTGGACAGAGGAAGACTGAATACAAAGAAAACTTAATCTAACCACGTATAAGACTTTTGCAAGTAGTGAGAGATAATAAGCATTAGGAATCTGCTTCAGGTCTGAATTTAATATTCTACTTCCACAGAATATGCATATCACAGATGCTCTCTAAAATCAGCCAAGCTCCTCTAAAATATGCTTAACTGGATCCTGACACTGGGCTCATTTAAAAAGTGTGGAAAGATATTGCATTTAAGTACAGAATATTACTGTGTACTTTAAATAGGTTAAATGATAGCTGCTGTCTCCATTAAGTTTTTAACATGGCAAATCAACGTCTCATTCTGCTGGCATTTTTGTACCGTTCTTATGCTTCTTGATAGCCCAACAAAATTACTGCTGGAGTTCTTCTAATATACAGGCACATTCTAATTTGTTATGCTGTGCATTTAACTAAGTAGAACTTTAGATCTGTAAACAAGCATTTATTGCAAAGCTTTGTTAATATCAGGTAAGATTCAATTCATTGGTTATAATCTCTAAAATATCTTAAGATCTCACACTTTAAAGTCACATATTTTGGGAAACCAGATTATGCATGCTTATTTTTGATTCTCCATAAGATTCTGCATTGGAAAAACCTGCACTTATTCCCCTATCCTACACACACATCTAGTCCAATTAAACCAAAGTAACAGGTATATCAGAGCTTTCCAGTGATTTGTAGTCAGCCCAACTGTGGCAACAGCAGAACAATTCTACATGTAAGCATCCATGAAAGTTAACACAAGATTATCTCTTCCCCTATTATGACAACACAGACTTGGAAACCACCACAATACAGTGCCAAAATCTCATATACAATAATCCATTTCAGACATGAAAGCTTAATAGAACAGCCCAACCATATGTATATTTTCAACCGGAACCGGAACTCTATGTATATTTTCTAAGACACAATTACCACTGAGTTAAGTGGGATTTAGTAAGTGTGCTTAGGATGGCAGCCTAAAAATTCTTTGACCCATCGATATCCAGCTGTGCTGGAGCATACTTGTAGAGAATAATAGTAAAGTTTGTTACAAAAATGCTGATAGATATGAATAAAATATTTTCTTGGAGAAATGCAGCTTCCTTATATACATAACCAACACCATAAAATCATTACAACATGCTAGATTTTGTAGCATTATGCCTTTTTAACAGCAGAACACTTTTATTATATAAGAGGTTATTTATTTGGTGAAATAGAATCACAACTGATATGACTTCTAATATGCATTCGTTTTAGAAAATGAAGTAGATTGTGTCCACTGAAAAGTACCCTTCCATCAGCTGACAGGTGAGGATTTTGCCAACACTAACACCTAATGTAGATCCCCACTTTGGCCACCGTCCTGGTTGCAAGGATCTTCTAATCCTCAGAAGCAAATTTCAGGGGGCTCAGTAGCAGATGGGAGACAGAAATGTTGCATTCCGCACATTTTCAGCCAGTCACTGTTCACTACCAAGAAGGAACTGTACTCAGTATTTTTAAAAATGTTTATGTTGTCTCTACTTTGGATAATGAAGAAAACTCACTAATCAATGTTTTAATAACCATCACGATTCAAAATATAAACTAACTGACATTAATGGCAACATGGTTATTTCTTCTTATCATAAAAAAAAGTTGTATCCCAGTTCCCTTTTCTGAAGTAAATTATTCCTTTCCCATTTTATTAGAGATGTATATCTTTGTTACATCTAGGAAACAGTAAACTAAATGAAACTAAATGGACACAACAATGGCACCCTGTAAGATGTCAGAGGTCAGAAATAGGGACTTCAGCAAAAGAACCAAGGAACCTTATTTCTTGTACTACAGCTCTACTGCACCATCCTGCAGATGGCCGCCAACGCATGTACTGCAATTTGCAGCCTAGCATCAGTGGACCTGAGAAGCTAATGAAGTCCCATCTTGAATAAGCTGTTTCTAACTGCTTGGAGGCCTTGCCTGTGCCTACTGAAATACTCACCACCACTCCATTTGTTCCACACCCTAATCTTTTACCAAGGAATATTAAGTAAAGGATGCAGAGTAGTAGCTAAGAACATTACTCAGAAAATCTTCAACTCCAGATCAGTATGTAGCTGTGGGTAAGATGCCTCAGCCCCACATCTGCAATATAGGTATAGTAATACCTGAACTACTTCAAAAAGTTTTATAAGGATCAATGAGATTAACAGCCCATTCTTGACCTCCAAAAGTCCTTTGGAGGCCAAAAAGGGGCTGCCCATCCAGGTGGACTTGGACGCCAGCAGGGGGACCTTACAACCAGTCTCCTAGTGCTGCCGTGGCAGCACCACCCAGGGACGCCGACTGGGCCTTCCACCAGCGTCCCACTGGTGCAAAGCCCCGTTTCAGCATCCCAGGGGGCATCCCTGATGCGTGCTGAGGGGCGGAGCTGCCAGTAAGCAGCTTCCTGTCCCCTTTTGGCCTGGCACGCCAACGGGGAGAACAGCATTGCTGCACCTGCTTTTTTGCTGGCGCAGCCTTGCTGTTCTCAATGGGGCAAAATGCCCCATAAAAAAAATTAAAAGTTGATGAAAGGCTTTTTAAAGCCTTCCAGCGGCTGGGAAATGGCTTTAGAGGCGCTGCAGCAGTGCCACGGCCACACTGTCCCTGGCCACTGAAAGCTCAGGAATGGGATGAGAGAGTAGTCAGGGTTTCCCAGTCTATATAAATATAGATTTCAATCAAACTTATTCTAAATAAAAATATAAAGGCACTTTAAAGACAATATTCCTTTGTGGTTTTGCTACAAAAGACTAGAGAGGCTACCCCCTTGAAATTTATGCTTGGTAAATGGCTTAGGAGCACATTCTTAATAAAGAATCTCTTTTGATTTGTTTCATAACATGGCACTCCAAATATTGCAATTAATGCTATACTAAAAGGAACTACCATATTTATATTCACAAGTTCACTCCTTCCAGTGAGCACTTAGAAAAGTGTGCTCAGGGTGAACTAATCAAACTCCATCCTAATTCTTCTGATGGCAATTTCTGGCAAGGAATCAGTCCCTTTTATCCCAGTTTCTTTTTATACATCCAGAATCATATTTCTTTCTGCTAGTTTATATGATGTATTCAACTGAGCATGGCAGCAGTAGATCTCTGCCAAATCCCATGCCATGCCATACCAGTTCATGTCACCCTTCATTGTTGCAAATCTTTCATTCCATGTACTTTCCTGATGGGGAGGGGTTGCTTTTCCAGGACTATACGGAAGTCTCTCGTTTACTCAATTATACTTAGGAAAAGCTATTCCTATAGTGAGTTCAGTTATTTTGCAGCCAAATCTTGTACACATCTCAGAAGTCCCACTGAACCCAATGAAGCTTACTCTCAAGTGTACTCTTAAGGGCTACCAAAAAATGAGAGAAACACAAAAGGGAATTGGTTCTTGTGGGTTATCCGGGCTGTGTAACCGTGGTCTTGGTATTTTCTTTCCTGACGTTTCGCCAGCAGCTGTGGTAGGCATCTTCAGAGGATTAACACTGAAGGACAGTGTCCTTCAAAAGGGAATGCTTTTAGGTTCTAAAAATGTGACACCTACTATGATCCAAAGTATACTCTGCTTGCTCCTGCCTCTGATTAAGATTGGAGACAGGGAGCTGGCTTATACTGTTAGACATTATGTATTCCACGCTATCCGCACACTCCCTAACAAAATTCTATAATAAAAAGGACAGGTTTCTTCTTCTGTCCCGCTCTCACACAATTTGGCATCTGCATAGGCAATTGATTACCTCTGACTCATTAAACACTGGTATCTGAAGAAGTGAGCTGTGGCTCACAAAAACTCATACCCTACCAGAAAATATTTTTGTTAATCATTAAGCACTGATTAACACATCCATTTTCCCTTCCCTGCCATTAAATAATTTCGCCACCAACCCATATTTCTCTTCAGAAATTAATTTCTGACACTTATGAAGACTCAACAGCAGACCTAACCGGTAAGCATTTAGCTCTTTCCGTTAAGCCCACGTTCACACGGTCATTTACTTCAGAAGAAGCAACCAACGACCCCGTGCATGCTTCCGTGGGAGCAACCCCCCGGAACAAAGCGGGCCATGCCTCTGAGTAAACCACGCTTAGAAGCAGTTCGGCCATCGCCTTCACCCGCCCTCCCGAGAAAGCATGGGCACTCTTTTGGGAAACGGGCTGTAACCCCGCCGCCGCCCTGAATGATTTACACGCAAGAAACAGGTGCACACGAGAGGCGTGGGGCCGGTTCTCGCCCAGCCGCCGCAGATCGCCATGACTAAGCTTTCTGCAGAATGGCTGCAAGAGAAGAGAGTGCATGGCTCGCCAGCGCCCATTCTGAAAGCCGCTCCCCCTTCGCCCTGCTAATCCTCCAGGAATCCCCACCCTCCCAAGCTCCGCCCCTCGCCTCCCTCTCTCGGTCGCTCCACACCACGCAGCCGCCTCTCCCCACCCCACCCCACCCCCCCTTCATTCCCAACATCCGAGCCCGCGGTTTGCCACGCCTCCTCCTCCCTCGCATGTCGAGTATCCCCTTACTGTCTTCCCCTTCGACGCTCCTCTTCGCCCGTTAAACCTCCACCGTCCTCCTCCTCTCCCCTCCCCCCCCCGCTTCTTCACCCACCTCTTCCTCGCTCTCGTTGCGGAAGCAGAGGCAAGCCGCCCGCTTCTTGTACCCGTCCCCGTCGTAGGTGCGAGTCTGGTTGGACTTGAGCTTCATCATCCTCTGCTGTGGGGAGGCCGGGGGAGGGGGAGACCCGCCCGGGAGGCAGCTGCGGAATGAGCCCGGCCGAGGGCGTCGTCGGCTCCGCGGCCGGGAGGGGAGCGGTCGGGGTCTCCCTGTCTGAGGGGGGCTGTCCCGGGGAGCCTCTCGTCTCGCGCGCCGGGAAGGAGGGGAGGCCCCCTCTCTGCGGTCGCTACTGGCTGCTAACGCTGCCGCCCGCCGCCCGCCGCCTCATTCCCCCTCTCGGTTCTTCCCGCGTCGGCGCCGCCGCCGCTACCAGCGCTCCGGCCACCGCCGCCAACGACGACGACCGCGACGCCATCTTGGGGCATGCTACGCCAACGGCGTAGAGGCGGCGGGAGGAGAAAGGCGCGGGCCGGGCCGGCTCCCTAGCCGCCGCTGCGCAAGCTGCGTAAACGAGAGCCGGGAATCGCTCGCCCCTTTCCACACTGGACACCCGTTACGGAGCGTCTCCCAGCGCGAGGTTACGCTCAGTAAAACGGTCTCGCGAATGAGGAGGAGGCGGGGCGCCTGACGCGCTCCGCTGCCGTCGCACCCTCACGCCACCTCCGTACGCGAATGCCGCACGGAGCCAGATCTCGCGCCGCGTTTGCGCATGGCTGCCGGCTTGACAGCGGCTTGGCGTAAAACGCCGCCTTCGAGAGAAACAATGCCCGCCGTTGCGAGGAGCAGCGGCACGCCAAAAACGTAGCGCAGCAGGAGTCCAAGCATGAAATTAGGAGGCGGGGCAAGGGCGGTTTCCGACAGGCAGAAGAAAGGGAGCCTTCTCTTCATGTCGCCTTATGAGAAACAAGGCAGTCACGCCAGAGAATTTACTCTTTCAGTCCCCTTGCCGAGGGACTGAAGCTGATGGACCTCTCCCCTGCCTTTTGGGAGGAAATCCTCTACCTGCCACAGAAGCGGCAACATTTTATCACGGAGAAAAGGAGGTGTGTCCCCAACCGTGTCTTCCAGACAGCCATGTGTTAGGAGGCCGGATGTTCTGTGGAAGGTGACTACAATTGTCACGGGCCGAGCCTCATGCAGCTAGACCTTAAAGCTGGGTTTTAAAGTCTGTGCTGCTATCCGCCTTCACAACTCGGATGCTGGATAGAACATAAGAACATAAGAAAGGCCCTGCTGGGTCAGTCCAAGGCCCGTCAAGTCCAGCAGTGTGTTCACACAGTGGCCAACCAGGTGCCTCTAGGAAGCCCCCAAACAAGACGACTGCAGCAGCACCATCCTGCCTCTGTTCCACAGCACCTGATATATTCGGCATGCTCCTATGATCCTGGAGAGAATAGATATGGTCATGACTAGTAGCCATTTTTACTAGTAGCCATGGATAGCCCTATCATCCACAAACATGTCAACTCCCCTCTTCCACCACACCCAATATATATGCACACTTACTTGGGAATGTGTCCAGGTGACTTCTACATAACTCCGGCTGCAAAAGTCTAACTAAAAGATCCTATTGCTGCAGCAGCATAGCAAATTGCCTTATACCACCTATGTGGCTAATCCGCTAAGGAGCAGCTCTCCGGAGTCTTTGGCTTTCCATATGGGAGAGCCTTTACGCATAAAATAGCAGGGATTGTAGTCTACCATGAGGGTCAGGGCCCCAGAGCTTGGTGCTGTTAAGAATCTGACGTTATGAATGTATGGAGTTGCCTTACACAGAAGCAGATCATTGATCCATCTAGCCGGGTACTCTGCTTTGACCTCTCCAGTCTCTTTCTCTTTTTCAGGAGACAGGTTGGGGTTTGAAAGTGGGTCCTTCTGCAAGCAAATTCCAGAGTAGTAGTCAGCCAAATAACGAAGGAGTCTTGCAGCACCTTAAATGTTAATTTATTGTGGTATAAGCTTTTGTGACAAAGAGGGCTCTGGCTCATAAAAGCTTGTGCTGCATAAGTTTGTCAATCTTTTGAAGTGCTGCAAAACCTTCAGTGCAGCCTATACAGAAATCAGCGGGCTCAGATTAGAATTGTGCTGTTAGCTATTTGTCTAAAAGTATATGCTACAGCACTGAGCTATTACTTCACTTAACAGCCCACCTTTCTCATTAAGACTCAAGATGGATTACAAAATCTAGTGAGAGCCGGTGTGATGTAATGGTTAGAGCAGGGGTGTCAAACATAAGGCCCATGGGCCAGATCCAGCCCATTGGAAACTCTTATCCAGCCTGCGAGCCAGCTGAGGAAGCCACCACCACCCACTCTCGATCTGGGCTGGCAAGGCATGGCCTGGCTCAACCAAGTTACATTTATGTCCCATCCGGTCCTCATAACAATTGAGTTTGACACCCCTGGGTTAGAGTGTTGGACTACAACCTAAGACACCCAGGTTGAAATCCCCACTCTGCTATGGAAGCTTGCTGGGTGACCTTGGGCCAGTCAAACATTCTCAGCCTAGCCTACCTCACAGGGACAAAATGAGACCAGTGAAAGATGCTTTAGCTCCCGCGTTGGAGGAAAAGGCCGGGTACATGAAGAATATCTCCAAATAAATGAACAGAATGGCTTTCCCTAACTGATGAATAACTTCAACCTTTCTGTGCATTTGGAACTGGAAGTTCAGGCCCTTTTTATACTTCAGCCACTACAGATGGACTATCCCTTGTTTTGAATGACTTTAAAAAAAACTAGCAGCCTTACACAATGTGACAAATTGACGTACCTCCTTCTTTGGTAGCCCTCAAGATAACAGGCAAACAGCAATGAGTAAACATTAAGGGAAAACCTACATGAACTTTGAGAAGCATAGTTAGAAGTGCAATTCACTTCTTTATTCCCCTGCTGAGCCACTGTAGCTAACAAAGTATCTTTGGAAGCAGTGTTGCCTGTCAAGATATTCTGTAGCCAGAAAATCCCCATTACATGCCATCCAATGCAAGATAGTATTTCCCCTCTAAGCTATATGAACAAGAAAAACTATAGGAGTACTTACATATGACAGCAAGGTTATTTCTCAGTCCATAGTAAATTGTGTGTGATAAGTGCCATCAAGTCGCTTCCGACTCATGGCAACCCTATGAATCAATGTTCTCCAAAATGTTCTATTATTAACAGTCTTGCTCAGGTCTTGCAAACTATAAAGCTTCCTTTATAATCACTCATGTTTAGTCTTCCTTTTTTCCTGCTGCCTTCAATTTTTCCTAGCATTGTCTTTTCCAGTGAGTCTTCTCTTCTCATAATGTAAATTAAGAGGACTTTAATAATACTGATGGTTGTTATATTAAGACAATTTTAGATCAAAATCCTTTTAAGTTGTGCAACCATACATTCATGTATTTACCACTAAATCTACAAATGGATTGGCCATGGAATCATTACTGAATAAAAGTTATTCATTGTATAAGAATGTTGCTCAAAAGTTTTATTGAACACAATTGTATTACTTGGCCAACGGGGAAACTGAACAGAGATATGAGAGGCATGCATAAACTCCCCTTTGCAATTGTGGACTGATGCTGAATGTTTATGCATGACAGGGTGGAGACAGAGTTTGTTATACCTTGAGGATCTATCCACATGGTGAGCAATGGACTCCATCATCACAATGAATGCACTTCCAGAAAATCAAGGGCATTTTAAAATGTTTTCTCCAATTTGTTACTGGTCTTCACTCTTTTACACTTCACATGATCAGAGATCACTGCTCACTTCCACTGTGCTCAGTACATGCAAACTTTACAAAGACAACTTTACAGAGTAGAGTATACTAAAATGACTCACTTCTAGTTGCCCCCCTTGTTCTGTAACGTGGTCTACTGTTCCAAGTCTGTTCCATTGCAATAGCTAGGAAACTGGTCTATGCACCCTCCCCTTGGACTGCCCGCTGCCTATTTAAATCAAAGCACAAAGTTCCCACTTCCTCCTTTTTTTGTATTGCTTTTGTGCTGTTGCACCAACGCACCAGTTCAGTGGCTCTGCACTTGCATGAATATACCGCTTCAGAAATCCATCAGTGCTTCATTAGGTATCATGACAGCAATATCACAAGATTTATTTAGATTTAGAAATATATGTAGAGGTGGAAAAATCAGTCTGGAAAGGGCTGCATGCAACAGCCACTTTGTGTTGAAAACAGATGAAACATCTATTGCATGACAAACTGAAACAAATGTAAACACACAGTTTCAGTTTAATGCTATTGCTTGTTGCTCTTGGAAATGATAATTTGGGATTACATCAAAACACTGCATTGATGACATCATCAATATGTACATTTATTTGCAATGATGAAAGCAATTTATAGAGAATTATTCCATTGATGGATAAGGATGCCCCTGGTTTCTCCTCTAACTAGGTTCCAGATAACTAGTTGCCACTTTGCAGCTGGGGTGGAATGGAAATCTGGCACACACACCCCAATGACACAGTGTGGCCCCTGCACCTCCATTCTGGGGAGCTCTCCTACAGGAAGTAGGAGGTATCTCCTTACCCTCCCTGCCTCTAAGAATGCTAGGCATGGGTAGACATTACCCTTATACCAAGAATAACATCCATTAGATTTCCAGAACAGTTGTGTTTGTTGTTTTACCTGAGCAAAGGTCTGTAGCATCTTAAAAGTTAACATTCTAGCATACACTTTTGTGACAGAGCCCAATTCTTCAGATCCATAAAGAATTACCCTCACATGGAAGACTATAAACACATGCACACACACATACAAAGTGAGGCCAGGGCCCAGCAACCGAAGATAGGTATGCTCGATTACTAAAGTGAGCACAACTGATACAAGGCAAGCTAAAAATAACTGAATAAACCAATCCTAAACCCCGTGGCGCAGAGTGTTAAGCTGCAGTACTGCAGTCAAAAGCTCTGCTCACGACCTGAGTTCGATCCCAATGGAAGTTGGTTTCAGGTAGCCGGCTCAAGGTTGACTCAGCCTTCCATCCTTCCGAGGTTGGTGAAATGAGTACCCAGCTTGCTGGGGGTAAAGGGAAGATGACTGGGGAAGGCACTGGCAAACCACCCCGTAAACAAAGTCTGCCCAGGCAGTCGGGATGTGACGTCAACCCATGGGTCAGGAATGACCCGGTGCTTGCACAGGGGACCTTTACCTTTAAACATTACCATCTCTGAATATGGAGGAAAAATAGATGAAAACAGGGACCTCTGAGCCCTGTGTCTGTATCGTAACTTTGTCAAGAACAGTACCCACATCTACATTACTTTGCTATTTTTCACAAAATTTTCGGCATTTCTTGAGTGGCATCAAGTTTCTTGGGGGCAACTGCAGATTCTCTGTGTACCCCGTTGCCTAAATGGGTACAAGCCACAAGAACATTTCATTCTTGCCATGAGCAAGACTGTTAATGATAAGGCATTTTGGAGGCCATTAATTCATAGGATCACCATAAATTGTAAGCAACTTGTTGACACAACATACATACACGAGTGAATGTTCTAGCCAGCTCAAAGGAAAATAGTACCCAAAATCTTAATTTTGAGGTAAACTGGGAATGCAACGGCATATTCTTAATAATTGTTAGCACTCACATTTTGGTAACAAATTTGCTTGATATGTAACACCCTTTTATGAGTGTTGTCTGTAGCATACGTATATTCTGGTAGCACTCTGTATGTCAATAGTATAGGATATGGGTCATCACTTAGTAACCGATGTTCCTTTGGTTGCTCTTGGGGTATATTTTTAGAACTCCTTGACAAATCCTAGCAGGTGTTGAACATCAGGGTGGAGAATACACCTTCTGCTGAGGCTATTCATTTTAACATGACTTTTTTGTTCTTGATGACATGAAACCAAAAAATAATGGTAGTTCTTAGATATCCACAAAAAATCATTGAGAGGTACATTTTTCATTTCAACAGATTATTTTGCTGGGAAGGGAGCATAATGCAACGGAAGCCTAAATACAGTTAGACTGATACTGAGTATGCCAATAATATATAAACAACCCCCCCCCGACCAATCCATTAAAAAAAAAAAATACCTGTAACAATTTTATAATTAATATAGGAGAAAATATTACTTCTTTGGTTAGGTTTTAGCAACACAACAGCCATTTATGGTTCTATCATTATGATGGGATTCCTATAGGACCCACCTACTGATATAACATCACGGATTTTAGGAGATGCCATACTGTAAACCAGAATCTCCAGTGACCTTGGATGATGTAATACTGCACTTTGTTCAGTTCTCCTAAGTTTATCTAAATAGCATAGAAGCATACTTTTGTCTCACAGAGAAACACTATTCTAACTACAAAACCATTGATTCTGGAAAATTGTAAGTAGCTACAGCCACAAATATTTCTGACAACCCATTCCTGAACTTTCGTTTCACAGCTACTGAAAGATTTTTTAAAAGCCTTTTAGAGACTTTTTTTGTAAATATGGGGCTTTTTGCCCCATAGGGAACAGCCCCATAGAGAACAATGCCATTCTCATTGCCAGCGTTCTGGGCTGAACGAGGACAGGAAGCTGACTATAGGCAGCTCCGCCGGTGCAGGCCTTTACGCCGGCGGAAGGTCCAGCTGGTGTTCAGGGCCGGCACTGCCATGGCAGCACCGGGATACTGGCGCTCAGGCCTCCCTGCCGGTGTTGGGACCACTCCCTAAGGCATAAGTACCCTTGGTGACAGCACAGGGGCCCCCCAACACTGGCGCAGCCCCTTCCTGGGCTCCTGAGGACTTTTGTCCTCAGAAGTCAGGAATGGGCTGTAAATCTCTATACTCCCAGTGTTTGTGTATTCCAAGTCCCACTGAATATGATGGGATTGACTTACTACTATTGCTCTGTTTTTAGGCATAGGGTTTCATCCACGTAAGTGATCTTATATGTGCAACCATAATTAATTTCACAATTCTCTCTGCCAACCCTTGCAAATATAATTTATCAGTGAAGAAGACATAGAGTCTTTTTGTGTACGCTGGTCATTGACCGTAAAAAATGATGATATTATACAGAGTCCATGACCAAATACATGGTACTTTGTATTCAATATTATTTCAAAAGGTTCAGGCAAATTAAGAACATTACCAATAAAGAATCTGCAGCACGTTCGGTCTATCCTATAGGATTAGAAAATATGTACAGATTGAAATCTTATTCACTAAAATCATTGGATAGTTAACTGATGAATTAACGACCTGATGATTTTAGTGAATAAGAATCAATCTGATTAGAAATTTCACACTGTTAAGAGAATATATTATTTTGAATTTGTATACGATTAGGCTTTACTATGTATTTAGAAAATATGTACAAAACATCTTAAAACAAGAATAGTCTGTAAATTGCCCTTGCGGTTCTCCTTGTTGTAGGGGATAGCTGATGACAGCAGAGACCATGTTAAGACACATCTCCCTGCAGATCCAGTGTTCTTCTACCAGCCCATTTTTCTGTTCCTGGTTTTCTTTGTGACCTCTCATATTTTGTAAATCCCTCTTGCTTTCTGGAACAAGGGCCCTTCCATGGCCTTTCCTTCCCCAGGACCTCCTAGCCCTCAGCTGTGTAAAATACACCAGTCTTCAAGTAGATGTAAAACCTAGCTTAAGTTAGACCATCCTTCGATTCAGGTACAGGAATAGCTGCACAACTTGAGAGTCAGCAAGGTGGTCTGCTCTTTTAAAGAGGCAATAACAGGCAGTTTCTCAGCTGTGCTCTGAATCCCAGTTGCACAGTAGAAAACAAAAGCATCACAGCTAGCAGAAAAGATGCTACTTTTGCAGTTACAGTTCATCAGATCTTTACCAGAAGGCTATTTCAGTTGCAAATGCTCAGTTGGTTGTCTCTCACCACCATACTTCAAGGTCAGCCATTGCTAGCGTATTGCATTTTGTTAATATTGGTTCAGCAAACACATTCCATGAGGAGGGGGGACTTGAACTGTGGAGTCTTTGGGATTTTTAATACCTTAAAAGCACACAACTAGCCACTGAGACAGCAGGAGGAGCAACAACAAAAATAAATGCCCTCCAGATATCCATCTCATTAGCTAGTGCAGAAAACATGCCAGCTTGCTCAAACTAAGCAAGGAACATATTTTAAGAACTGGCAACTTATCCAAGTCAGAAAGGATCATCACAGCTCAATATTCTTCTGTACAAGGTCAGCTGTGTAAGCAAGACTTGCATTTATTATGATCCCAACACATTAAGCTTTTTGGATTTTTTATATTAAAAACATGTCTGAAAAGACTCAAAGGGCACAGAGCTGTTTCCTATTTGCCACCACAAGAGTTAACTCAATGTAATGCTCTGTGCAAATGACAGAAAATAGAATCAACCCTAGTCCAAATTAAGAAAGTGAAATACTGTCATAAAGCTAAACCATAGCAACCTAACCACATCCTTACAGTGTAGTGTAGAGAGGCAGGCAGCTTATAGCCCTTGCCTCTTAGTCTGCGGTTCACAGCCGTGGTCCTGTGAGAGCCTCACTGGAACCATTACCAGGACGGATCACTGTGGGGCTCGTCACCTGCTTCAAGGAGATACTGGGGCCTACTGAGTTGTAGATTTATGTGGTGTGAGTTTACTCCATTTTGTAAGCTGCCTTGAGCCTCTAGGGCAGGGGTGGGGAACATCAGGCCCGGGGGCCGTATAAGGCCTGCAGAATCATTTGGTCTGGCCCTTCATGGGTCCTGGCAGATCTCTAGCTCAGAAGGATGCTGCCCTGCCTGAATCTCTTGGGCCCAGCTGGGAACAGCAGAGCTCAAAAGCGAGTCACTCTGTGTGACAGACACTCTGAGCCATCTCCAGTCGTGCCTCTTGGCTAAATGTTTGACCAAATATAGCAGGCTAATTTTTAAGTTGATAATTTTGTATGGCCCGTGAATGCTGTTATAAATATGCAGATGGCCCTTGGCAGAAAAAAGGTCCCCCACCCCTGCTCTAGGGTGAGCTAAAAGGAGGGTAAAATTCAAATAAAAAGCTAAATACTGTATTTCATATACGATATAAAATGTACTTGATTTCTGGTAGTCTTGGGGAAGACCAAGGAGCTATGCAGAACACTGAAGTCATATCCTCTGGAAATGAGACTTTTGAGAGCATATAGCAGATGCTAGATGAACTCAAGCCTAACTTGGTAGTCCGAAGAGCTAGCAACTTGTTTTGTGTGTGTGCTAAGTGCCATCAAGTCGCTTCCGACTCATGGCGACCCTATGAATGAAAGTCCTCCAAAATGTCCTATCTTTGACAGCCTTGCTCAGATCTTGCAAATTGAGGGATGTGGCTTCCTTTATTGAGTCAGTCCATCTCTTGTTGGGTCTTCCTCTTTTCCTGCTGCCCTCAACTTTTCCTAGCATGACTGTGTTTTCCAGTGACTCTTGTCGTCTCATGATGTGACCAAAATACGACAGCCTCAGTTTAGTCATTTTAGCTTGTTTTAACAAAGGGGAAAATAGAAACATCTATATTCAGAATTCTGCAACCAGTTCTGTTTGTGCAAATATGCTAAGCTATCACATTTAACTCAATTGTTCACCACCACCACCCCATCTTCACAACCTTAAGGGCTAACATGGTCTTCAATAATCTAATCCAGCTTTGTCATCTGTTCACAGATATGAGTTTAGCCACAGCAGAGGTAACACGGGGAAATCCCAGGAATGCCTCCATTAGGTCTTCCAGACTTGGTGCATATAGCAGCACTTACTGCAGAATACCGCACATTGCAAAAGCAGGGCTTGCCCCCAACCATGGTATTCTTTCCACCTGCTAGATCTGGAAGGTTCAGAACAAGGGGACATCAAACCATACCACTGAGAACAGAATTCTTCATCAAGAGAAACAGCCTCCCAGCAAAATGTATGTAAAAGCATACATGTACGAGTCCTTTGCTAATGATTCTGGCTCCCTTCCTTGGAGTTTAAATTTCCCCCTTACAACACACTTGACCTCCTAGGACCGTGTTGGCGAACCTATGGCACGGGTGCCACTTCCGGCACGCGTAGCCCTTTCTGCCGGCACGCACGGTTCCTCCAAGCCGCTGGCCTTTCCGGCTCTGCCCCACCCCGGATGGGGGAGGCTGTAGCCCAGGGGTGGGGAACCTCCGACATCATTGGCGGTGGCCCCCGGACTCTCCCACAGAAGCTGCCGCCATTGCTGCCGCTGGAGCGTGCGCGGCCAGCCAGGCGGGTGGGAGAGCGGGGAACAGAAGCCGAGCGCCCACACTCGGCATGGCTGGCGGCTTCTCCGGCGCCCTCTGGGCCTGTGCGGGCGGAGGGGCATGGCTGGTCGGTGGGTGCGAAGGAGGCACCCTCTGCCCCACCCTGCTCGCCTCTCACAAGCCTGCCGCCGCGCCCCACCGAGTGGCAAATCCAAGGCAAAACCTCCCATGCATAAATGGCCTCTCTTTTTCTGTCTCCCTCTGTCCTTTTCTTTCTCTCCCTTGCTCCATTTCTTTCTCCCTTTCTCTCTCTTTTTCTTTCTTTCTTTCTCTCCCTCCCTTCCTTCCCTTTCCCCCTCCCTTCCCTTCTTTCCTTCCTTCCTTCTTTCCCTCCAGCGGCTTCTCCAGCACCCTCTGGGTCTGTGCGGGCGGAGGGGCATGCAGTCCTATTCCACCTTTGAAGTGCCCACAAGCTATCCTCCAAACACCTTTCCATTTGTCTTGATATGTAGAGAGAAAACACTAAGGAACTAGTTGCCAATCTCCAGGTACTAGCTGGAGATCTGCTATTACAGGTGATCTCCAACCAATAGAGATCAGTTCCCCTGGAAAAAATTGCCACTTTGGCAATTGGACTCTATGGCACTGAAGTCCTTCCCCAAACCCTGCCCTCCTTAGGTGCCACCCCAAAAACCTCCCACTCATGGCGAAGAGGAACTTGGCAACCCTAGCCTCTCCCTCTGGGCCCCCTCTGGGGGTGGTATTCAGGTTAAATTGCCGCATTGGCACTCGGCAATAAATAAGTGGGTTTTTGGTTGCAGTTTGGGCACTCGGTCTCTAAAAGGTTCGCCATCACTGTCCTAGGACCATTAGCAAAGGACTTGTATCCTACTTTTATACTGGTGTGCCATCTACTGGCAAAACTGTGCACTACATACCATATAGTTTTCAAGTTCATTTTAACACTATGTTTTAGTATTCCATTATGGAATCAGCAAACAGACAAGACATCCTGCAGTGAGCATGTTTTGTACCCAGCTTTTTTCATTTGCCGAGTTCCCTTCCAAACGTTTAACCAAAAATAGCCACTAAAGGCACTGGATAACTGGCTTTGTGCCAGTCATTACCTCAGTTCTAGTTTTCCATCAATAAAATGACTTTGTGACCTTTGTAACATAGTTCTCACAAACACTAATGCCGTACCTGAGACAAGCTCTAAAACAAACCATCACAAGTATTAATACCATATTGACTTTAAAACTAGACATTTTAACTCCAAAACCCAGTGTGTGTGTGTCATCCTCAATTTAAATATATGACAGATGCTGCTGTGGGTTGGGGGCCTATCATACCCAGGTGACTGGGAGGGACTTCCCCCACCTATTGGGTCGTTGACTCAGCTTGTGGGGCCAGCCTACATCTCCCTGCTGCAGTGTTTGTGTGGGTGGGGAGGGCCTCCCTTGCCAGCCAGGGTCTCAAGGGCTGGACAGCTTCTGAGAACCAGCAGGCAACACAGAGCTCGCTGGTTCTGCACCTGCTGGCTCACCCAGAATATGCGCAGGCAGCATAAGCGCCTCCATTGCCCATGGAGCAGTTCCCAGACTGGAAGGATGGTGGTTCACCTTAAATTCAGGGTCATGTTTTTGGATTTAACCTTGTATGGGGGGGGGGTCACATTCAGGTAAATCCCACAAATGGTAAGGCTGTGGCAAAATTCTCTCTGCCCTGTTGAGTAGCTTACAGAATTAACTGGCTACCTTATTAATTGAAATTGATTTCCTCCGGTGTTTGGTTTGATCAGGCAAGAAGCAATGAGCTCTGTAGTAATATCATTTAGTGATGTTGCGCAACACGCTGTTCCTTCCAAGACCCAGGTCTTCAAGCTACATTTTTCAGCAAGAACAAGGGCAAGACAGGGCATGGAGGGCACGGCCAGCAGAATGAGGAAAGAACAGCCCCAAGGACAGAGAAGTGTGCCAACAACCACTGCGAGGTTCATCTGTCCCCTAGACAAATGAAAGCCATTGCAATCCACTGCCAATCACAGCCTTATTTGCATTCAGTATGCAATACTTGCACAGCTGCAGTCTGCGATGTCACCTTACTCCTCGTTATATTTCGATGCCCGTCTCTTATATTACAAAAGTAACACTGGAGTTTAGCAGCCGAACCAATACTTCACTATGAGGCTTCACATAGTTGAATGACTGAAGGATACAATCAGTGAAACTGACAATTATTTATTATACACAAGACACACCAACAGCAGCAGATTTCTACTGAGGCGGCTGACCACGTCCACGCCCAAATCCACCTCTCTGCAAAGTGAAAAAGAAATAGATACAAGTTATAAGCACATCCATAACTACTAATCAAACTCTGTTGACATGCCTCCTTGGTGCCTGTATAGCCCTTGACTCAGAAGACAATAGTAAAGGTGCCTACACTGTAAAATGGGTAGAATGAGGGATTTAACGTTGCAAATACTGGAATTTACAGAAACACAAAGGGACTACTACAGAACTGCTTTAGCAAGCAAGGTTTGAGAACGCAGGAGAAAAGCAGCATGGTACAGCTCCAGCATCTGAAAGTTCAGCCTCTAACCAAGGTACAACTTCCAGTGAGCAAGGGTCTTTAAGCACGGGACTGCTCAAACTGGAACTGTAGAGGAATGTATTTCAAAGAATTAAATGCATCCCATGTAAAAGCGTTTTCAGCATTGAACTTGCAGGAGAAGACATTCTGTATAGGGATTGATTTGTCCTCAAACAACAAAAATCTAAGGTCAGGAAATAACCTTAACAAGGTACATTGCGACAATGCAGAGAAAACAGCACAATGCGCAAACAGCAATGGAAATTATTTATACACATATACATAAGTTCAGTATGCGTATTCTGCCTTTCTTGCTTCAAAAATGGATAAATAGTACAGGAATCCAGTACTGTCACTTTACCCAGCACAAAAACCTAGCACATCAATTGTCCTCTGTGCTCAGTGTTAAGGTGTATTTGTGAGAACATTTCCATCTGTGCTGGTGATTCTCATCCAAGCTTTAAAACTGGCTGGATGCATCCTTTCATGGGCACCTGGGACCACCAATGGTTCTATGTGCCCAGTCACCCACAAGTACACTCTCACTGTAGTCTGCACTGCCCAGTCATGGTTGACTTCTACTTTTATTCTGAGTGCATACTAAATTGGGTAAGATAATTACTTTAGGAGCCCCATGGCGCAGAGCGGTAAGCTGCAGTACTGCAGTCCCAAGCTCTGCTCACAACCTGAGTTCGATCCCAACGGAAGTTGGTTTCAGGTAGCCGGCTCAAGGTTGACTCAGCCTTCCATCCTTCCGAGGTCGGTAAAATGAGTACCCAGCTTGCTAGGGGTAAAGGGAAGATGACTGGGGAAGGCACTGGCAAACCACCCCTTAAACAAAAGTCTGCCTCGTAAACATCGGGGTGTGACATCACCCCACGGGTCAGGAATGACCAGGTGCTTGCACAGGGGACCTTTACCTTTTTTAATCCACACAGTATCAACAGAATTGTGGAATACACACACACTTGCCCTTATACTAGTTGGGCCAGATGGAAAACGTCAGGAATAGACAAAAGAGCACAATCTTTTTTACAAGACTAAATATTCCACACGACAGTACTTACAAACTGGAATTCAGTAGCTGCCCCAGCACCAGCTTCAGCTTTCTTGTCAGCACCAACTGGAAAGAGAAAATATTATTTAGAATGAGCTTGTCCGTATCACACTGTGCTCAAAGAGCTGAAAGCTTTTCATCATTTTATCTGATTACAAAAGGCCAGTCGAGACTCATGGACCCATTTTTCCACCCTCTGTCATCTGAAAACATAAAGCCCGATGGTAACAATACAGGGAAGACACTGAGAATGGTCATTCTATTATTTTGGCCATGATTTCAGCACTTACGAGGAGCAGCACTGCGTCTGTATGTGTCCCGGTCAGCTTCGCCACGGGTAAGGCGAGCAGGACGTTCACCCTCCAATCCTGAAATAAGAAAGGCAGTTAAAATATCTTATAAGGGATCTGCAACAGTACAGTAAAATACACAATTAATCCGGGAGCTCCTGCTAAAAATGACTATAACACTAAATTATTATTCAAAGTTTCCTAAAGTATTTACAACACACACAGTACTTTTTAAAGTTGGACAACTGAACCGTGCCAGAATGAAATTGCTTCACAATGTCATGGCTTAGTTAAATGATTAAGGGACTAGAGCAACTGCCCTATGAGAAGTGGTTAAAACACTTAGGGTTGTTTAGCTTGGAAAGAAGGCGGTTGAGGGGAGACATGATAGAGGTCTATAAAATTATGCATGGTTTGGAGAGAGTGGACAGGGAGAAGTTTTTCTCCCTCTCCCATAATACTAGAATGCGGGGTCATCTGCTGAAGCTTCAGGGTGAGATTCAAAACCGATAAAAGGAAGTATTTTTTCACACAACGCATAGTTAAATTGTGGAACTCCCTGCCCCAGGATGTGGTGATGGCTGCCAACTTGGAAGGATTTAAGAGGGAGTGGACACATTCATGGAGGAAAGGGGTATTCATGGCTACTAGTTAAAATGGATACTGGTCATGATGCATACCTATTCTCTCCAGGATCACATGCCTATTATCTTGGGTGCTGTGGAACACAGGCAGGAGGGTGCTGCTGCAGTCGTCTTGTTTGGGGGCTTCCTAGAGGCACCTGATTGGCTACTGTGTGAGCAGACTGCTGGACCTGATGGGCCTTGGTCTGATCCAGCAGGGCTTTTCTTATGTTCTTATTTGCTTAAATCAGCATAGGAAGCCAAAAAACAATCCACAAAGTGTCCTGTACAAACAGTACTTAAAATAATTTCTTTAAGTTGCAGGCTAAACACACTGCTGTGCAATGAAATAGACATATGAATTCTCTATTTCATAGCGCCGCAGTGTGTTTAGCCTGCAACTTAAAGAAATTGTTTGAAGTACTATTTGTACAGGACACTTTGTGGATTGTTTTTTTTTTTTTTTTTTGCTTCCTATGTTGATTTAAGCAAATTGTATTTTTTGAGCATAGAGGTGTTTTTTCTTTTTTGAATGGCTTAGTTAAAGCAACTGTAAACCACTACACTGTCAGATATAAGCCCTTTGATCTGTAGCGTCCACAACTGCCCTTCTTCACAGCTAGCAGAATACACATGCTTGCCACACAATGTACAGTATGTTGCCTGTACACTAGCCTTGTTCTTAAACAGCACTTGTCCACAATGTATCTCCATGTTGCCTACTCTGTTCACTACACTACCTTGTGAACTACCCTTTCCCACTTGAACCCAGCCCTTTAAACGCCAGGACAGGCCCATGCTACTTGAGAAATGCAGGGCATGATGGTGCTGCATACATACATGCTCCTGTCATGGAGAACCAGTGCGCTGTAGTGATTAGAGCACTGAGGAACTGAATCTGGGTCTTCCCAAGCTTAGTCCATGTACCATGAAATTCACAGGGTGACTCTGCAACAATCAGCAGAGTTGTAAGAATAAAACGGGCAGGGGGAGATAAGAACCAAATATACCACCCTGAGCTCCTTGGAGGAGAGAGGTTAAGACAGTTAAATAACTATGACTGTACAGAACTGTGGGCATATTGGCTACCCATTACTTAAATGGAAGACTAAACAGGAGAATATTGTATTCTGTAATTAACCATAAGAATTAAATTAATGGTACAATGAACCAATGATGCAACATTTACTCTTTTAAAAAGCCATATCAGAATGGCCAAAATCCACTATCAGGCAGACACAAAAACCTCTATGAAAGCCATGTTACATGGTGGTGAATTCAAGAAATGTTACAAGGTGACTCTAAACAAAACATGCCTCTCCTTTAAAAACCACTACTAACCTTTTAGACAGATTCATGGAGGATAGGTGGCTACTATCCATTTTCAGTGGCAGTAAACATCTAAATACCAGTGTTAAAAGGCAACATCAGGGAAAGGCCTTGGCCTCTATGTACAGCTTGTTGGCCCTTCAACACAACTGGTGAAACAAGATGTTGGACTAGATGGACAACCCTGCTGAATCACAACTATACCCCCAAGACAAATATTGTGGATACAATGAATAGTACTGGAAGCCAAGCTTACCACCTGGAAACGGGGAGAGTAAAGTTCTCCTTGATAAAACAGAGAAATACTACAAGCATCACATCACCCTAATTGATCTGAGCATTATATGGGATCTGAGGAACAATCACTATCCTTACTCTGTGGTCCCAAATCCGTGCCAGCATCATACCCTGCAATGGGGTCCAATTTGCATGACAAGTTGGCACATACAAAAGACAGCTACGTGGAATGTCACCACCAAAGAAGAAGCTTCCATGTGCCAATTGCCACCAAAACCTGCTTCCTCTAAAGCAGGGGTGTCAAACATAAGGCCCAGGGGCCGGATTCAGCCCCTTGAGAACTCTTATGAGGTCTGCAAACCAGATGAGGCAGCCAAGGAAGCCAACCCCCCCAGTCCCGAGGTATCAATGTTCAAAGGCTGTTAAATAAAAGAAACTACTGTAAGAGCGTTATTGTGTTAAGCAAGTTTTTAAAGTAAAACAATATCATTAATTGGCTTTGCTTGTGTCTTCTATAAGGTTTGTATCTCTGGTACCTGGAATTAAATGTTATGGTACACATGGCCCAGCCCGATGACTTGACATTTATATCATATCTGGCCCTCATAACAAATTAGTTCGACATCCTTGCTCTAAAGGCTGAATATGAGCATCAAGTAGCAACTTATGTTCAAAAGGTTTTACCATGACTAGGGATACAGATGAAAACCATCCTGTCCCAAACTCACGTTGTTAGAATTCTCTATCTAATAACACAAAAACATCTAACAGTAAGACTTCACTGGGTTAGATCCAAAGGATCTGCTCTGCTAGTAACAGAGCCTTCCAGGCTGATCGAACACACTTTTGCCATCAAAGCAACACTCCACTGACAAATAAGAACCATCTTTGGATCCAACCCATTGTACTTAGAAGCAGTATTCATGAACTACTCTAAGTTTGTAAGCTCAAACCTTCATTTGATCCAAAGAGAATGGCATGAAAACACTAAGCATGTCTGAACATCATTAGGAATTCATTTAGTCAGGAGGAAATGCTATCAGTTTGACTTGCATATGGTCCCAATACTGGTGCAAATAATTTCCCCTCAAAAGCAGGTGGTAATCTGACCGTGAAGCAGTTTATTGCAATGCGAGGGGAGATTTTAGGAGTAATGCATTTACACACTGGCATATCACCTCCCATTTTCTCACTTCCTTATTACCAGAAAATGATGTTATCACCAGAAAGCTTGATGCAAACCCCAAAATGTATTTTGTCAAGTTAAGCTCCTTCACAACACTATCCTCCTAACTTTGCTTCAATGAAATAGTTGCCCTGGACATGAACTAGTGCCAAGGTTGCTTCCAACCCAGGAGGGATTGGAATCAGTCTCATTTTCTTTGAACTCTGAAAAATATACTTCGGAGAATTGGATATTGGGAGGTCTTCCGCAAGCACCGCCAGCAGTTGCTTAGAAAATCTGAACGGAATCACAGCACAGACTTGTTTCTGAAGCCAACAGCCTAATTAGTGGACAGACTGCATCCTGTACAAACGTAGCTTTACCCTAATGAAGGCCATCAATGAAGGACGGCTTCACCTGACTGACAGTTGGTTACATTGCTCAGATGAGTATGCACACTACTGGCACTCCTTGCAGCACACTCTGGTCCTTCCCACTGGGGTGCACACCTTTGCAGCTTGCTCATGTGTTTTCTCCACTGCCAGTCTACCTTGTGGTTGGTGAAGGACCCCTTCACTGGTGGCCTTCAGGAGGACCTGCTCTTTCGCACAACTACTTGCTGACTTAGGGTTATAGCTGGTGGAAAGTGGTTTCAGGTCTCCCCACTGAATGTTTCTTGTTTACTGGTGTTTTATTTTTTACACTACACTGTATGTTCTCTGGATGTAGTAGTGTATTTTGTTACAATATTAGTGCAATATACTGTTAATTGACCAATTTTAAGGTGCTTGGAGATTGCCTTGCACTTTAGGAAAAGGCAGGATGTACACATTTTTAAATACAATTTTCAAATAACTATTAATAAGCATAAGTTGTACAGCATATTTTACAATATGACCCTAAATATATCCCCAAATGTTACTAATTATATTAACATTTACAAGTACACACTACCTACAATTCTTCCTTTGACAATAAAAAGCAGCCCAGAGACTATGTCAGTAGCACATCTAGACACGCAATGTTGATTTTGCCAACAACTCAAAACCATGTAAGTCGCTCAATGGTTCAGAAGCTATATGTTGCAGTTTTATATGCCACCTGTGGCATTTCTGAGCACACACCCCAGTTTAGCATCTGTCCTGTGTTTCAGGAAAGCAGGCAAGGTCCTTGCCTGGTGGGGCCTGTTGCTAGCAAGTGGTTCCCACCTTGAAACAGCTGCCACTGTAACAAATAAGTTACAAGCCTTCCTGAGGTGCGGGCCTTACACTGAGGATGGATGAAAATGTGGCTCTTTTGGCTGATGGTAACTGCAAATGTGGTCCTCCACAAGCCAGAGAGTGAGTACCGCTAGGGTAAGCAGCCAGCACTTACCTTTGGGCCGTGGTCTGCCAGTTTCAGGACGGCTGCGACGTAAGGTGGCAGGCACAATTTCAGGCGGCAGGTGGAGATAATCCCGCAGGTACTGGATGCCTTCATTGGTCAGATACCAGTAGAAATGTCTCCATGCAAACTGCTCCTTGACATAGCCACGAGATTTCAGCGACTAGAGAACAGACTGTAGGTTACTCCATTTGCAGATAACAGCTGAAGCTAGCGTTTATTAACAGCAAGTCTCAGAAGTTGCACTAAACAACAACACAAGAGAAGCTTCAATACTGAGTACCCCTCTACACGTTAATGGCAAATGTTTAAAAATGATTATACTGGCACAGAGAAAGAATATGTGGAAAAGAAGGAACAGGGCCGCTTTGAAAAGCGGATACCATGTTGCAGTACACTGCATCATAAAGTCACACATGTTTAGACAAAGTCTTTTCAATGGCAAGAAACTAATACTGGCCTACAGGCTCCTCTACCTGCATTGCTTTCATGACGTGAAGGTTGGGCACATTCTTGTCTGCCAGCTCTGGGTGCTTTGGCATGTGAACATCTTTCTTGGCTACCATCACTCCCTCCTTAAAAAGGAGCTCGTAAATGGCAATGCGGTTCTTCTTAGGCATCAACATCTGCAGAAAATACAAATTAAGATGTCAACAGCGGCTTCCGCAGTCCCAAGTAACAAACCCCCAAGTTGTATCAAGAAAGGCTGTGTCGTTTAATCCAACACATTTGCTTAATGCTCTGCCAAAACACTGAGCAGCATGAAGGCAAAGCTCACAGAAAAATGCTGTGCATCTCTTCAAAAAAATAGTAAAAGAACGTCACATGCACAAAATTCCTTGTTACCAACTGTCAAGGCAGCCCCTGCTAGTAAATAAGAGAACAGTTTAATGTTGATGGCAGACTTTTATTATAAGGCTGTATAAGAACGCTCATTATGTCCACAGAACTTAAATCCAAAGAAATATGCATTGTCTGAAAATGCTAGTTTACAGTGTTGATGTACTGGTTAGAATAGATTAGGATCTGACCCTAGATTCAAATCCCCACTCTATGATGGAAACACAATAAGTGACCTTGTGCCAGTAACTCTGTCTGAGGCTAACCTACCTCACAAAGTTGTTGTTAGGAGAATAAGAAGTGGAGCAAATGATTTCTGTAACCCCCGTTGGGGAGAAAAAGCAAGATGCAAACAATTAGTATCAGTCAATCACACGACGCAAGCAGCCGGATACTGCTTCCACACAGAAGCTTGAAATTACTACTTTCCCTCCCTTTTCTTTCGCTCTTGGAGAAACACTCCCGGGGCGCACAAAGGAAGGGATAGCGTCAAGAACGAAGTCTGGCCACCAACCATCTATTTGCATTTTCGCTCTACAAACCAAGGCCTGCCTTGGCTTTCCGCCTCCCCACAAGCTGCCCAGTCCCCCACCCGTTTTCCGTTCTCCACCTCTTCTCCGACCAAAACGAGCACAGCAGAGAAGAGGAGCAGAAGGCCTGGATGTAGCCAGAAACGGAGCCCGACCGACTAGAAGCAGGATGGGGACGATAAAGGGAGGATTTAACTGCTAGAGGAAGGCCCTACCGTGGCGGTAGCAGCGGGCTCCAATGTTGAAAAGGAAGGAGCATGCGCAATGCGAGCACTTCCTGCCTCAGAAGGACCTCTACGCTTAGAGGCGACTACGTGAGCGCCTAAAATCTGCAATACCGGCGAGGCGCGCAGCTGCCAAAGAAAAGCGGCTGGCTGGTGGTCCTTTGTACAAACGTCTCCATTGAAGTGTTATTACGAATAGATTTCTTCTGAAGGCTAAATTTAAGGTCATATTGATTTGTTTTTAAATGAGAAAACGACACTCCGCGTTAAGTGCTATCATGCTTTTTGTGAGGCTTTCTCACTTCGCTATACCCACACCAGTCACTCAGGCCCATTGTGCCCCTTCTCCCTGTACCTGTACTTTAACCCAGTGGAGCAAATAACAGCTCTCCAGGCCATAGCAGGTAGAGAAAATATATGGGGGGAGGGGACGGGGACACTTAAGCCCCATTTGTCATGTGCTATGATCCTAAGGATGCCAACCTCCAGGTACTAGCTGGAGACCTGCTATTACAACTGATCTCCATCCGACAGATCAATTCACCTGGAGAAAATGGCCACTTTGGCAATTGGACTCTATGGCATTGAATTGGACTCTATCTCCTCCCCAAACCCCACCCTCCTCAGGCTCCACCCCCAAAAAAACCTCCAGCCGGTGGCAAAGAGGGACCTGGCAACCCTATATGATCCCGATCCAAATTGGCAGGCACGTGTATATGTGTGTAAGTGCTGTCAAGTCACTTCCGACTTAGAATAATAGAATCATAGAGTTGGAAGGGACCACCAGGGTCATCTACTTATGGCAACGCTTTGAATTAATGACCTCCAAAACGTCCTATCGTTAACAGCCTTGCTCAGGTCTTGAAAACTTGCCATGGCTTCCTTGAATGAGTCAATCCATCTCATGTATGGACTTCCTCTTTTCCTACTGCATTCAGTTTTTTCCTAGCATTACTGTCTTTTCCAGTGAACTTTGTTTTCTCATGATGTGACCGAAGTACAAAAGCATCAGTTTAGTCATTTTAGCTTCTAGGGAGAATTCAGACTTGATTTAATCTAGAACCCATTTGACTTTTTGGTCCACAGTGTCCATAAAACTGTCCTCCAACACAACATTTTAAATGAATCAACTTTCTTCCCATTGGTTTTCTTCATAGTCCAACTTTACACCTATACATAGTAATGGGGTTTACTATGGTATGAATTATCTTGATCTTGCTTACCAGCAACACATCCTTACACTTAAGGATCTTTTCTAGCTCCTTCATGGCTGCCCTTTTCAGTCTCAGTTTTTCTTTCTTTCTTTCTTTCTTTCTTTCTTTCTTTCTTTCTTTCTTTCTTTCTTTCTTTCTTTCTTTCTTTCTTTCTTTCTTTCTTTCTTTCCCTCCCTGCCCTCACTCCCTGGCTGAAGCTGGGCTTAGAGCAGCTCACAGCATACATTCCAACAATAAAATCAATTAAGCCAGGGCTGAAAAAACCCTGGCTCCGGTTGTGGACAGCCGGACACTCTTTGGGCCAGGGACCACCAGGAGATTATTTGCTGAACACAAAGCTCTCCGAGGGGCATACCAGGAGAGGCAGTCCCGCAGATATGAAGGTCCCAGACCATTCTTGACTGCAGTCTCTGTTTTGGTTGATGATTGAGCCAAGGTATAGAAAATCTTTTAACAATTTCAATTTCGTCGTCATCAACCTTAAAGTTGTGTAATTCCCCAATAGTCAATACATTTGTCTCTTGATGTTCAGCTGTAAGGCAGGCACATATCAGGGAATTAAGTTCTGTCCATTCCAGGCACACAGCTGTCAAGGAGCCGCAAGAGACACATACGTGAACTGGCCAAGTATATGGTATAATGCCATACAGTCCACCTCCAAAGCAGCCGTTTTCTCCAGGGGAACTGATTTCTATAATCTGGAAATCAGTGGTAATTTTGGGAGATTTCTAGGCCCCACTTGGAGGTTAGCAACCTTACTTGAGATGGTGCAGAAACACTGAGGGATTGGAATGTTTTTTTCTTCATTTTTTCAGTTATTCTAATGAAAAACTTAAGATTTTAGAAAAGTTTGAAAAACAGTCCTGTAGTGTTTTGCCATGTAAATACTGTGTGTGTGTTTTATTTCTATGTTGTAGTATGGAGTTTTAAATCCATGTTGCTGTGATCTAAAATGTAAGCCTGTAGAGTAAGAAAGAGGGGGGCTGGATGAGTGAATGAAGTGAGTTATGATGGTAGCTGTATCTTAGGAGGTGGAGTGTTTTGTTCAGAGAAAAGCCTGATGTGAGAGTGCTGAGCTGAGCAGTGTGCGTGGAGGAAGGAGCATGAGTGAGGTGCTGTAGAATGTGAGAGAAATTTGTTTTCTGTGTGGAAGTTATTAGCCTGGGTGGCAAGTTGGGAAGTTAAGCTTTCTGAAAGTTATTGGCCTGAATGGCAAGTGAGAAAATAAGCTTGCGTCATGAGGTCTTTTAAAGGAACCATTATGCTTATGTACCTATCTAAAACCATTAAACTGATTAGCCATACAGAAACCATTATGCTGTTAGATTTATAAATAAACTTTACTTATGTTTAAGAAAAATAACTGTTTATTTAGAGTAACGGATCCCCTTTTAGCTCAGAGCCACTCCATGGGCTGACCGTTTGTTCTGTCATTCTATCAGTTATAACTAAGCCATCCTGTTCTTGGGTCTAACTAAGAATTCTAAGGCGAGAGCCTTTGGTGGCAGCGGAAATAAGGAAGGCAAAGAGGCAGCATAACACAATCTCAGAACACTACAGAGAGGTGCCATAACAGCGGTTACACATAAAGGGGTCTCGGAGAAAGATTTACAAGTACTATGAAATATTTTGGCCTAGTTTCTAAAAGAGGTGCAAGACAAGCCACAAGCAAGGTGTCACTTAGGGTTGCCAACCTCCAGGTTAAAGCTGGAGATCTCCTGCTATTACAACTGATCTCCAGCTGATAGAGATCAGATCACCTGGATAAAATGGCTGCTTTGGCAATTGGACTCTATGGCATTAAAGTCCCTCCCCTCCCCAAACCTGACCTCCTTAGGCTCCTCCCCAAAAACCTCCAGCCGGTGGTGAAGAGGGACCTGGCAACCCTAAGGTCACTACTGAAAAAAATGTTTGTCCTATGAGACTTTCTGTTCAAATAATTTGCATTATTTTGTTTATTACAGAAGTCATTTCTATTTTCAACATAGTTTTTGCCATCTGAGAGGCAGAAAAAATCCAATATACATGTACTCAGATAGCATAGGATGTAGCAGTTTGTAGCTCTCTTCAATATTGCATATATTCAGATTTTTGCTGGTAGAAAAGAAACAGTGCAGTCCCTAAAAAGTTACACCCTTCTAAGTCCACTGACTTCAGCGGACTTCGAAGGATGGAACACAAAGCTTAGAACTGCACTGTAAGGCATTCTAAGGCTACAGTCCTAAACCTAAGCATGGAGTTTGTCTGATTGAACTGTGTGATTTCCTTCCAAGTACACATGCTTAGGATTGCACTGTAAGTTCCATAAATATGCCAATTGTACAGTTTTATGTGCTGAATCATGAATTATACATTTTATGATGTTAAAATAGTAAAATATGTATGATAAGAAAGCACTGAGTATATTTAAATGTTTCCCAAGATTTACAGTTTTTCAAGAAGGGATGCCAAAAATGTTTTGTTTTCAAAATTTCTGGAAATGTCACACCTCTAAGAGTTACTGAAATAAAATTAAAGACAAATGAATCTCAGTTCTGTTTATCCTCTTGCAAGTACCTGTAAGGTTCTATCAGAGATCTTAGCACCAGATGTTATCAGACTGCCACAGATTAACCGAGCTAGTAAGTATAAGATTATTTGAATAGATGTTTCCTTGTTAAGCTTATGTGAAAATGTGTTCCTATATGCAATCAACAAATGTTTTGTTCTTGTCTGGTAGCTTTCACAAGCTATGTTCTTGAACAGAGAAGACTACACGAGGATAGATCCAAAATCCAAAGTCATGTAATAGCTTTTATTGGGACCAGTCAGAATATCACAACAGTGAGCAGTGTTCTCCAGAACTTTGCATCAGACTATATGCAATACAGAAAAGGGGAGTAATAGGGAAAACAGGTCTTTCAGAGGGCATGGTGGAAATACCCCAAATCTACCAGTTGTAAATTCTTAAAATGGGACACATGATGCGCTCAATGCTTTTTGAAGAACAGGTTTTCAAGTTGTGGGGGGAAGGAGCAGGGAGAAAAATGGAGTCCTCCTTTTGTGAATATCAAAGCCGCAAATATAATCAACCCACCCTAGCACTGATAGAATCATAGAGATGGAAGGGGCCATACAGGTCATCTAGTCCAACCCCCTGCTCAATGCAGGATCAGCATAGAGTGCCCCTGACAAGTGTTTGTCCAGCCACTGCTTGAAGACACATATTCCCTTGTAGGGAGCAAAATTAAGTTGTGGTAGTGCTTATATCAGCCCTGACATAGATAGCCCAGACTAACCTGATCTTGTCAGATCTCAGAAGCTAAAAATGGTGAAGTCTAGTTAGCACTTGGATGAGAGACCACCAAGGAAGATGAAGTTGCTTTGTAGAAACAATGGATAACAACTTTTGAGCATCTCTTGCCTTGAAAACCTATGGGGTGGCCAGAGGTCAGCTGTGACTTGATGACAAAAAACCTTCATATTAACAAAGCTATCTACAATCATTTTCCACAATTCTCTTCTCTTCCATTTGCGAAATTTATTTATCTACAATCATTTTCCACTAGGATACAGTGTAGTGATTTTTGCTAAGGAAAAGAGGTAATGCCAAAGTGAAATGCCCTCTAGGCCACCTCTTCTAGTTGTCCACATCCATCCTCTATCTTTTGCTTCACTGAGCAGCAGAAACAGTTTACAGTATTAAGGTCAGTCAGGTAACACTTTGTTTTCTCATTGGTGTCAAGAAGTGCAAAGGATGGATTTAAGTAGGAATTACTAGAGTCTGATTTAAACCGGATTCAGCTGAACTGCGGGGGTGGTAACTCATCTCACAGCACTGTATTTTCACAGTCTGCCAACTGTAAGACATGACAACGTAAAAATAGATGACCAATGTGCATCCTTGTCCCACATTCCAACTCTTTTGCACTCTTTCTAGTGCTCTGCCTGGTGCTTTTCTTTCTTCTTCTTCTTCTTTTTTGCTTGGTCAACTAATTGTTAAAGGCATAGAAATTGTTAAGTTGTTATATGCCTGCAGGATCAGCCTAGGGCATTCCTGACAAGTGTTTGTCCAGCCACGTTGTTACATACTATCACTTACATCTTTACGGCCAGGGTATTATCAGATGCTGCAGCCCACAACCATTCCAGGAAATAATGGAATTTTATTACTGACAGACTCCAGGCTCATGAAGCTAGAGAGATGCACAACGCTTTTGTTCCCCTTTTCCCAATTAAGTTTATTTTTAAAATACTAGGTTAGATTTAATTAAATCAACCTTGAAGGCAATTAGTTTTAGGTATTCAATCCATTTTTCATCCCCATTAAAATTATTCATTTCCATTCAATGAGAAAAACATTTTAGTTGGGGGACATTCACAAGAATGGTACCCTTTGCTCAATGGATCATCGCTGCCAAATTTCAGACAGGAGGAAGTATCCCCATTTTATAAACAGCTTTAAAAGGGGCTCAGGCAGATTCATGGAGGATAGGTCTACCAGTGGCTACTAGCCATGGTGACAAAAGGGAACCTCCACATTCAAAGGCAGTAAACCTCTGGATACTAGTACCAGGAGGCAACATCAGGGGAAGGCCTCAGCCTCTGTATTCAGAGGTGAATGGCTTGTCGTCACCCAGATCCATGGTTGTGCTCTCCATGTCCCCCACTTGTGGGAGAGGGGGTGTTAACACTAGCATGACATCTCACTGACAGCATAGTGCTATGCCGCTGGCATATCTGCAAAGAGTGCCTGTTCTTCACTGCATATACTTATTGCTAGCAACCATTGAGGAGGTGGGTTGCCATAGCAATATGCCCCATGTGCCTCTGTGTAAGGAATCAATTGGATCAATCACACAACTTGAGACATTGCGACAGACCTTTGGTTTGGATACTATGGAGCCACCACCAGCCAGAGCAGATGATATGGAGAGACAGAATAATGATCTCTGGAATCAAAATCAGCTGGGTCACTGAAACATGCAGGCCATCAGGAAAGCAGCTCAATTCTGGCTATAGGTGCTGAGTGGAAATTACCCAGTCCTGCACAATTTGGGCCTAAATTTTTGATGAAGTTTCATCACAAGGTTTACCTACTTGGCTCTCCCCTGCCCATCTACTTCTTTTAAAAAAAAAAGGTAAAGGTAAAGGTCCCCTGTGCAAGCACGGGTCATTCCTGACCCATGGGGTGTTATCACATCCCGACATTTACTGGGCAGACTTTGTTTATGGGGTGGTTTGCCAGTGCCTTCCCCAGTCATCTTCCCTTTACCCCCAACATGCTGGGTACTCATTTTACTGACCTCGGAAGGATGGAAGGCTGAGTCAACCTTGAGCCGGCTACCTGAAACCAACTTCCGTCGGGATCGAACTCAGGTCGTGAGCAGAGCTTGGACTGCGGTACTGCAACTTACCACGCTGCACCACGGGACTCTTAGTCTTCTTCAAAACCAGAGTGGGTAAATAAAACTCAACAAATTACAACTTGAGTCACCTCCCCCCTCATTTGTATGTGGGGTGCATCATCTGTGCATTTTTACTTGGAGGAATTAAATTTGTGCTTTTAATAAATTAATTCCCCCAGTGGCCATTGCTAGGCAACCACAGCATTTGGCTTGGTTTTTGTGAGGACAGGAGGAGGGGGCATAGTCAGGGCTGTTTTGGCCTTTGATGGAAGATTCATCAGAGCCACACCTGAGAGCAATCACTAGGTGACTTGATACCACCTGACTTGCGAGACTCAACTAGGCCTGGCTGCTTGCTACTGTTCAGCAGCCACCCTATGAAAGCCACTGTGGTTAGCAGTTACAGCTTCAGAGTATGGTCTGGGAGAGCCAGGTTTGAATCCCCATCTTGCTGTCGAAGCTCACGGAGTGATTTGGGACCAGTCACATACTTTCAGCCTAACCTACCTCACAGGGTAGTTGTTGTTAGGAGAAAAAAGGAGGAGAGGAGAATAATGTCCCCACTGTGGAGAAAGATGGGATATAAATGAAGTAAATAAATAATAAATACAGCTGAAGATTGGAGGCAGATAAACAGTAGGTTGGTGAATGGCTGAGAAGGTGAGAACAAGGCAGGGAAAGGGGAGAGGATATGGAGGCTGACAGGAGGAGGGAAACAGGAAATAGTGTGGGGAGGGGGATACAGGGGAAAGCGAGGTGATTCCCCACAAGTCCTTGAAGGTTCCTTACCATGCACGGTGTCCTGGCCCACTGACCAACACCACACAATTGGGCCATAGAATCATAGAGTTGGAAGGGGCCATCTAGTCCAACCCCCTGCTCAATGCAGGATCAGTCTAAAGCATCCCTGTCAGGTGTTTGTCCAGCCTCTGCTTAAAGTCTGCCAGTGAGGGGGAGCTCACCCCCTTCCTAGGTAGCTGATTCCACTGAACAACTCATACTGTAAAAAAACCTTTTCCTAATATCCAGCCGGTACCTCTCCGCCTGCAAAGTAAACCCATTATTACAAATCCAATCCTCTGCTGCCAACAAGAGCTCCCTGCCCTCCTCTAAGAGACCACCTTTCAAATATTAAAGAAAGCAATCATGTCCCCCTCAACCTCTTCTCCAGACTAAACATTCCCAACTCCCTCAGCCTCTCCTCATAGGGCTTGGTCTCCAGGCCCCTGATCATCCTCGTCGCTCTTCTCTGCACTCGCTCCATTCTGTCCACATCCTTTTTTAACTGAGGCCTCCAGAACTGAACACAATACTCCAGGTGTGGCCTGACCAATGCTGTGTACAGCTGAACTATGACATCGTGCAATTTGGATGTTATGCCTCTGTTGATGAATCCCAAGATTACATTAGCTTTTTTTGTCACTGTGTCACACTGGCTTCTCATATTTAACTTACGGTCCACCCATACCCCAAGATCTTGTTCACACACACTGTTACCCAGAAGTGTATCCCCCATCCAGTATGCATGTCCCTCATTTTTGTTACCCAGATGTAGAACTTGGCACTTATCCTTGTTGAATTGCATCTTGTTCTCATCTGCCCGCTCTTCCAGTGTCACAAGCATTCTCTATGGTGGCTCCCACATTATGAAACAGTCTGTCTGAGTCTATTAGGAAGGCCCTGTGCTTTTATTGTTTTGCCAAATGTAAAAAAAAGAATTGTTCAGGAGGGCATTCTTGTAGAGAGGTTGAGCTGTGATGTAATGGATTACCTAGGGAGGTGACCTCTCTTAGGGATGATGTGTTTTTACTTCTACTCCCTCTTATGTTGTTTTCTAGGAATCTTTGCCATTAGGCACAAATGTTACCATATTTTGTAATCTACTTGCTGATTGACTGAATAGTTCTATTGTACTTGTAATCTACCTTGATTCTCAGTGAGAAAGGCAGACTATACTTGCAAATAAATGAATAAAATTCCCAGTTCAGGATCATTCTGGATTGACTATGTCAAGAAAACAAAGTAGGCTGCCATAATGACCATTAGAAGCAATGCAGACAGGAACCAGTATTATAACATCTTAAGAACATACGAAAAGCCCTGCTGGATCAGACGAAGGCCCATCAAGTCCAGCAGTCTGTTCACACAGTGGCCAAACAGGTGCCTCTAGGAAGCCCCCAAACAAGACGACTGCAGCAGCACCATCTTTATTAAGCCAATTACAACAGAACTGCTTTGGACTTTAAATAGGTTATAAAAGAAGGCACTTTGATGTTATTTCTTTTTGAATTGTTTCAACAATTCAGGCATTTTCGGTAGTGAGTATAACAAAACTGCCACAAGAGGGCATATTGGTGGCCTGAATCTCTCACAGCAGGTTTTCATCAATGAGAATCAGTTTCTTTTGTGCTTTCTGTAACTGCTTACTGTGGTATCCATCTTGGCATGTATGCCCATCACCCAGATTGTACACCCAGGCCAGGTAACTAGAGGATAATTTCCTATTGTTCTCCATTCCTAACGTAAAATCCATCTGCTGAACAGCAGCAGTATTCTTTGCCTGTTTACGGTATTCTCATCCTTGCAACATTTTCATGAAGAACAGCAATGATGTCTCATACAGGGTGGGCAGAGAACAAAACAGCAAGGTGACTTGCCCAGGTTTATGCTAGATGCCTGTGACACACATCGAACTAATCTATAATTCCCAAATCTTTATCTGCTTTCTTGGAGAAGCTTGCCTTGGGATTTTTTTTTTAAGTCAGCAGATAACAGAGCATCACATGATCTCTGCCATGATCATCTGATGGCAGGATAAATATACTGATGAAGTAGTGAGGAAGATAGAATGAAGAAGGTGAGAAGAAAGTAAAGCAAATAAAGGGGAGGGAGAAATGAAGATATGAGAGAGGCAAAGGGGGACAAAGCCAGAATGCAAAAGAATAGAAAAAAATGACACTTTGGCATAAACAAGTAAAGGGGGGGGGGTCCCAGGAAATGCAGAACATAAACAGCCCCAAGCTTATTCTTCTGCTTTCTCAACAGTAATGTTTTCACCTTGTGCTGTCAGCGAGTCATTACTCAGAGCGTGGCCAACGATTGGTTGGCTAAAAATGCCTCTCTAATCTCTGGGCTGATCTTTTACCCCCACCCCCATCTGCTGTGACCTTTCTTCCAATATGCACAGGCTGAGGCTGAGAAAGAAAAAAGGAGAAACCAGTATAGGTCCTTGCTGGGCACCCTAAATTATAAGTGAGCCAGGCAGGCCACTCTGCCATCCAGCTGACAAGCGCTGGGACCTTGCCTTGCCAACAGCATCTGATGGTCTCTACAACTCCTGAAAGGTACGCAGTAGGCCGTTCTTTGACTCTTTAAGAGTATCATCTTTTGTCACCTGGGGCTTACATTCACATTAAGCCAGTCTGCTCAATCAGCTCAGTGGTCCAGGGCGTCTCACTACGTGTCTTGGGACAGAACGGGCTTTGGCAGGAGTTGTGGTGTGTAGCTTTAGCATGCTGTCAGTCAATCTGTTCAGTTGTGTTGATCTGAAGGTATGGGTGCTAGCCCTGTCATTTTCCCATGAGACAGCCTAGCATCAGGTGACTGCTGAGAACCATAACACAGCATAAGGTTCTGTTTCTTACTGCCCTGCTGCCATCATTTCATTCACGCTCTTGGAATGCACAGACATTCATGGGGCATTCTTACAAGTACAGCCCCATTTAATGAAAAGAACAGCCTTTGGTTTCCATTGCACATTTTGTTTTGTTTCAGTAGGCTGACACCTTCAGCAGCTCAGGTTACCAGGATGGTTCTTATTTCACCACTTTACTTTCAACACCTGCTTCCAGCTTCAGCAAGGTGCAAGGGATTAATTATATGCTACCCAGATAGACAGAGAAGCTCCATTTAATAAACGCTTTCAGGCTAAGGTTGATGGATGTGTTGTGTCTGTGACCTGATGGGTAGTCTTCAGCTGAGATGAGATATACAGTTGTTTCAAATATAACATGTAATACATTTCTTGTGTCAGTTGCAACATGGATAGCAATGCATCAATGGTATTGCATAAATAGTGTTCAGCACATGTTATGGAAGTACTCAATAATCATGGATTAAAAGCATCATCGTAATACCCAAGACCTTCACAATCTTTAGCGTTCTATCTTGGGTGCAACTGTGTTTTGCTCTCTCTAGCTGGACAAAAAAACAGAAGGCTAGCAGCATCCTAAGATCAGCTATTTGGAAGCTGAAAAGCTTTCTAGAATCTGTTTGGGTCTTCTTGGTTTAAGCTTTATACCTTTGTACAGTGTCAGATGTTTCTAAGACAGCAAAATAGATTATGGCAAACAGATAAGAGAGAAATGGAAAGCCTGATAGGGTGTTTCCCCCAATCTCCACTAGCACTGTCTTCTAAAGCAGACTGTGCAGTTATAATTGTATACCCAATGTATATTTTCAGTCACTGATCTAAAGTAATGAAAAACCTTTACTCCTGGACTTCACTGGTTGAAAAGGAATAGAGAAGCTCACTTATAATGTACTTGTATGGTGCAATATGTAAGGATAAAATCAAAACAGAACTGTTTTAGAAAGTAACCGGTCTATAAGATGTAGTTCTACATTTATCAACAGCCCATTTCTTCAGAAGCTTGAGTGAATCCTGTTTTTGCATTTATTTTGAAACCATTGGAAAAAGAGTTTCCGCTCCCCAAAAACCTCCTAAATAAAATGAATGCAAAGTGAGGATTCTCTCATCGCATCTGATGTGGGCTCTACTCCACAAAAGTTTATGATGGAATAAAATTATTTTAGTCTTTTAGGTGCCACAGGACTCCTGTTTACCAAGTTGTTTTTTTCAGTCAAGCCCGCTTCGTATAGTACAGTGTTAACTGATACATATTACTGGCCTATATTTTATATGTACTATAACAGTAACATCTCAAGGGCCCACACATTGGAAAAAAAACTTTCTGTACACTATACAAAAATGGATCAGTAAGCCAGAGACAGATGTGGGCTCTTGTTATGTTTCCAGATTATCAACAACCATGCTGACTTTTGTGAATGATTTTATGAATATTGAACTTTTTTGTGAAATGCTGCAGCATTGTGCAGCGGTTATTTCCATCTTTGGAGTGGGAAAAATCTTTCTGCTGTTGCGTGTTGGACGTGTCTCCTAATCTACTGTCATTCTTTGCATGTCAAAAGGTGTCCACTCACCCACTGGGGGAAAGATGCTTTTCCAGACATAGCAAATGTTTTAATCAATGCCTCTTTGGATTCCTTTCCTATCATCTTGCTCCTGGTAAGAAATCCATCAGAATGTTAATCTTCTTAATGGCCAGCAGATCTCACGAGGTCACTATGACTTGAAGGACCTCGATTATTCTCCAACTAGCCATGTGATTGATCCTACCAGAGACTTTCCTGGAATTCTGAAGAAACACGCTCTGGTTTGTGGGGGATTTTGTTTTCTGTCCTTCTGATACGGACAGTGGGCTAGGAAACTGGTAATTTAATTTTTTCACCTTGTTCTCACAGCCTAACAGTTTTAGAAAGGGCAGAAACATATTACTATGTAATTTTATCTCCACTTCCAAGTAGTCTAATTTTTTCTGTTCACCTGGTTCTGTTTGAATAAATGTGAGTTTTTAATTCAGAAAAACATGTTTTTCTCTGTGGCAGTTTAAAGTGTATTTGGGCCTAAAACTCCACAATGCCTAGCTGTCTTTCTATGAGGCATAGCACTGTGAGTCTATGGGAATCGAACATGTTGTGTACTAAGAAACTGGACTTCTTGCACACAGTCAGACCCTAATTTGTGGTAATTAGAACATGTGGTAGTAATTTGAACAAAAATATGTGGTAGTGGCCTTTGTGGTTTGATGTGCCAATATAAAATTGGTGAACCTTGGTCATTTTTGTTCTGTCTTAGGTCACACTTATGCTCTTTCTACTCTGCAACAGCCTAGAGCTACTTCACTTTGGGAAACTGATTCTGTGACACTTCCTTGTTATCAAATCAAGAGTAGTTTGGTAAAGCAGAGGATAACAGTGATGGTGAGGTTAGAACTCTGGGCTCAGAATCAGACAATCATGTCTTGTCTGGCCTCATAAAACATAAAGCAATTAGCAATTAAGTTGTCTTAGAGAAAAATTAAATCATTCCTGCCTCTTTTCTAACCTGGAGGGTCCAAAAATTATCAACAAACCTTATACTGTCACCCCTAGAGGTGGTGGCAATAAAAGGCATGTTCAGTTTGGGTTCCCATAAGGTTACAGAACAAACGATATCCCTAACTGGAGTTCAGGATGATATCAGTACTTTCTATTCTCTCAAACTCACAAGCATCTGTTGTCTAGATGTTGCTGCTTCATTACACCTCCTGAACACCCCTATTTGGTCGGCTCTGCCTGTAACCTTAATTTGGTACACCATTGTATATTAATGTTCAGCTTGAGGCAGCAACCTTCATCTGAACTCCACCCGGCAGGCATTATTTCCTAGTATTTAATATCTCCAGGCTGTCTCTGGGCCTGTCACCTGCTATTGTATCACAAATTGATAACATATTCCCAGGATCTAGTTTCAGCTTTTATTAGCATCCATCCACAGTGTGCTGAGAGAAAGCTGTCGAGAAACTATTAGCGCCTATGCCTGGAGGGCAGTAACCCTTTTTCACACCAGCAGTGCTGAAGCATTTTACCTGATCCAGTTGTGTGCAGCAGGAGCTTGAGGGAAGTTGCAAGGTGTCTTTGTGTACCACCAAAAGGCATGGATGTGAAATCTGGTCTCTGTGCCACATCCAAAAGTTTTACTTTCGTTTTGTCAAGATAAGGAGCTGATCACACAAGGCAATTCCTATGAGTTAGCCTGATTTAGTACTCCCAATGATACCTAAGTGGGTACAATAATCTAAAATGCATATGTCTCAGGAGAGTGGTTCTACGATGATGCGGAATAAACTGCAAAGGAACCCCAGGGGCAACCAAATCTAGCGAGAAATTGAAAATTAGTATTTTAGCTTTGTTATCCAGACTTTGTTGCCTTGATGTGCCCTCTGGAGGTAGCTAAGGCTCTGCTTGTAACTTTAATCAGACATTCCATTCTACATTAATATTTCATTTCAGGCAGCATCCTTCTGCACACATCCAGCCTGCAAGCATTGCCTCCTAGTCCTTAATAACAATTTTTGATATCGGTTAAAAACAGCGATAGTCCAAACATGAAGAAATTTCCAAAAACCCACTAGAAATGTAGTGCTGTGGATTTAGGATTTTCCTGCAACGTCACAAATGAATGAGTAAGCTCCAAGTGGGTCAATATGAGCATGAGATTTGCAAGATCCCCCCTTGTACATTGGGCTTTGAACTAGATTCCCTGCCTGGGATTTTGGCATCCTCCTGCTTCATATACCTATCAGATCTTTTCATAAGGGGAGACTGGGAGGGGACATGGAGGGCTGATGACATGGAGGGCTGGGGGTTTCCTTTCAGCTCCTGTGGGAGAAGAACTTTCCTTTTCCCTTTTACTACCATTGGTTTGGCTCTGCAGTAGCAGCAGGAGAAATATGGAAAAGCAGACATGTTGTCGTCTCTCAGAAGAGGGCTGGGGAGGGCAGTAGGTGCTTTTATTTAAAAAACATTACGTCAGTTTGGGGTGTTGTGATCTTACTGAAATTAACAGCCTAGACAAATGAGTTTGTTCCTTGAAAACTTTTGCCCTTCCAAAGCAGGAAACCGTAGTACCTTTCCATGGGGAATTCTCCTAATGTCTGGATTTATGAAGAATTATTATTATTTTGGGAGGAGGCTGGATTAACTGACTTATACAAGCCCTATCAGTTGAAGTTTCAAAATAGTTTTGCTGTAATATACATTATTTATGTTATTGCTATTGTTATAGCAATTTTCTCTCTTGATTTTCGATATCTTCTGCAGAGAAACACCCAGGCTGGTTACATACCAGCCATACAAAAATGGCTGGACTTCCCCATGCCATCGCCTAACATTAGGTGCCTTCTGCCCCAGCCAGCAGCCACAGATGAATTCTTTTGCTCAGTATCTACTGCTCTCGCAAACTGTAGCTGCAAGTGCTTTGGTAACTGGATTAAAGGGAGCCTTGTCTGTTCACACTGTAACTCCTCTTGGCTGCATTTGAGTCCTCTGTGGAAATGCTAATTCAAACATTTCCACAGCAGCTCTCCCAAAGACTCTGACAGCAGATGGATGCCCAGGTATTCTTGTCCCTCTACACCCCCCCCCCATATTACTTACTTATTAGGAGAACAATAAACACTATAATACACTGTAATACACCAGCAATACATTCTTGTGCTCACAGAAACAGGATTTGCACTGAGTGAGTACTGGGACTTTTAAAAGCATGTCACAATTTCAAGGAAGAATGACTGACCCATTAGGTTCTGGCAAACGGGACTCTGCCCACTAATCTCAGCTGCCTTTTCCTTACTGCCACTTCAGGTGGTGACAGTCTGTCAGCCTCATTCTTAGTTTCAGTATAGGCAAGTCCTACCCTTAGGGTTGCCAGGTCCCTCTTCACCACCGGTGGGAAGTTTTTGGGGTGGAGCCTGAGGAGGGCAGGGTTTGGGGAGGGGAGGGGCTTCAATGCCATAGAGTCCAATTGCCAAAGTGGCCATTTTCTCCAGGTGATCTGATCTCTATCGGCTGGAGATCAGTTGTAATAGCAGGAGATCTCCAGCTATTACCTGGATGTTTGGAAATCAAAGATGACGCAGATCAAAGATGAGATGATGCAGATTCGCCATCCGCTAGCACTGATCGGCTACATGCCGTCCATTCGGAACATATGTTCTGTGGAATTATAACCGACCATCGCAGGACTGCCAGAATCGAAAAAGCTGATGCGAAATAGGACTCTATACCGGAAACCTATCTTTTTTTGGTATTCTTGGACTGTAACGACCAGAGGTTGTTTTGACACTTACCTTGTAGTACCTCGGGAGTGTTTCCATGTACTTTGTTGTTGTTCTTGTTTACAATACAATGATTTTCACTGCTAAGGATTAGCAGTTTCATGCTTTTCGTCATAAGTGCCCTCTGCTTGTTATTACCTGGATGTTGGCAACCCTACCTGCCCTACAAAGATGTCTCACATGCACTGTTTCTCCCTTAAAGGTACAGAGGATGGGATCTTCATGGGCAAAGGTAATTTGCTTCCAAACAGCATCAAACCCAGAGCAAATAAGCTATACGGAAATGACCCTACCATGGATACAACAAATGTAGATTTCACCCCCAGTGGAACAGAGACTGGCTCTTGAATTTCTTCTGGTCATTCCTCACAGCAATCCAGTTCCACAAGTCATTATCCCTTATCTCTACACAACTTCATAGTAAACCTGAGGGTTACCAGAGTTTTAGGCGCCACAAGCAAACTTCAGGTCACGATGGTGACCTAGTGACTGGAATTGTCGAAGCCTGTCCCAGTCACCATCAAAAGTAGTGGGGAAGGAGTTTTAGACCTAGGATGAGAGGATGAATGTACTACTCGTTTTATTTCCCTTTGCTCAAGACCTTTTTTTGTCAGTGGTTGTCCAGTTATATGCCTTTTCTCTTTATAACCAATGACTATTGATAAAAGTTACATTTTTCTTTTTCTGAAATTGGTGTTATGTGGTTGGTCTCTGCATTCACTTATAAAAGCCTAACTTGGCTCGTGTTTATCAAGATACAAAGGAAGATGCCTACCTGGGTTTGAATAACTCTTAACAAGTGATATTTCCAAGGTTTTATCCTACATCCATGATGGTTCGGAGCAGGAGATAATACTTGATTTGAAGAAAAGTCTCTTAGGGTTCAACTATATCTGACACAAGTCGGGTTGGGGGGGCAATCAGCGAACGATGAAGCAGTTTTTAAAGTGAGTCCCCCAATGACCATGTGATTGTGAGTCAGACTTGTGTTCTGACTTGTGTCATTTATAGCTTTGCCCTTAGCAACACAAAACAGAGACTCTGGATTGAAGGTAACCAGACAAGAGTACCAGCCTCTTGGTCGCAGCAAAAAAACTAAAACAAAACAAAGAAATAAAGAACCTGTACGTACTGGGGATGGAATAAATCTGGAGAGATGAACTTTTTATTGAGATCTAGCAGCTTGACACCTGTGCCAGCTGAGTAAATTCCACATTGCCCGTGGTAGATCAAGGTGCTTTCAGTATCTGTTTGACAAATAAAAAGCATCTAATGAAGAGAACTCTGACTCACAAATGTTTGTGCTGGAAAAATATTGTTAGTCTTTGAAGTGCCATTAGACTCCTCCTGTTTTATTAAACAACCCCAAAGGCCAGTAAGAATTAGAAGCACAAACATTATGAATCAGAACAGATAATGTTTTTGATGTGTTGGCATATGATTGGTCAGTTGACCGTATTAATAAATTTGATTTGATTTATGAATCAGAACAGATAATGTATGAACATCATAGTGAGTGGTTACTGGAGTTAATCATGATTATTTTAATTATAAATGTATAAGATGTGAACAATATTTTCTTCATCGGCTCATCAGCGAAAACAGATCCTCTGATGAAACATTTTTTAAAATCCACCAGTTTAAAAAACATGGAGCTTTCTGATTAACTGTCAACTAATCATTGTCTGTATTTTGTGCTGTCTCTTTCATAATGTCAAGTAGCTATAAAATTTAACTATGGTGACACAAATAACTGTACATACCACAGGTCACCAGAACTAGACCCCATCTGAATTAACAACAGGACTGGGATCTTGGGAAAGTAGTAAGTCTCTTTTCCCGCCCTCAAAAACAGCAGCTTCCACAAAGCATCATGCAGCTTGCCAGAAAAATTGAGCCCTTTATGTCTGAGACCATGCCTCTTCCCTGGAAAGAGTTCCGGAGGATGCCTGAAGGGCTGGAAATTAGCAAACAAAGGACAGATTGTTTTGGTGGAACGATGCTGCATTTCTGGTGGCACCTGCACAATGCCACAGCCTTTCACAATGATTTGCTTTCTGAGCAAGCAACTGCAGAAGGCCCAATTATTTCATACTTCTAATTAAAGACACAAATAGCCTAGCGTCTACATTCTCCCAGGAAGTGGGAAAGGGTTGCTGGGATTGTAAGCTTGCTGAGCACATTCTTAGCCAAAAGGTGGGAAGAACTACGAGAAGAACAGAGCCAAGAGCTTCCAGTTGCTTCTGCATGGCAGGAAGCAGAGACACAGATTCCCTGGTACTTGGAAACATGAAAGGCGTGGTATGATCCTAGTATGAAGGATCTGAGAGAGATTTTGATCTGCATGAGATCCTAGAGAACAGCTGCCAGTCAGAGTAGGTCATACTGAGACAATGGAGCTGCTGGATGACTTTGGACAATTCCCACTTTCTCAGCCTTCCTCACAAAATTGTTATGAGGATAAAATGGAGGAGAGGAGAACATTGTAAGGGGCTTTGGGTCCCCATTGAGGAGAAAGTCAGGGTACAAATGAATTAAACAAATAAATGGTCTGACTGCATATGGCAGCTTCATATGTTCAATACAAAACCTCCATATGAAAAAAATTAAAAAACTGTAGATCCAAATTATATGTACCCTCAACATTATTTTACAAAACAAAGTCTCAGGAGGCTGCAAGTTTGAGCAAAACAATGGGAGGATTACCTTCCCCCAGGCAAAATAGCCTGTCCCTTATTTTTCCCCATGTGAGGAACAGCAGTTAAAGTATGATTCTCAACAGAAAACAGTTAAGGAAGAAAAGGTGAAACAGCTCCTCCCCCTGCTGTTCCTCCATTCAAACTTGTCGCTTCATGCGGATGCTTTGGTATGAGGGGGGGGGGAATCAGAGGGAAAGGTGCATACATGTGCAAGCCATGTACAGTGTGGTCTAGAAAGTCCATTTCTCTCTCCCTTTCACTTTTAGCCAAAAACCAAGGCCTACTATTCAACAGCAGAAGAACCTTTCATGCCAAGATCGACTGAATTATAGAGTCTTATAGAGTGATGGAAGATGAATAGCTATCAAATATAACACCGCTATTTTTAAATCCTGTTTCACACACAACATTTGGACTTGGACTGAAAGTGCCAAGCATGAATGAACATGTAGCCACATGCTGTTAGATTTGCAGAGTTGTTTTTCAATAACGGTTCTTAACAGTGCAATGCAAAGACTGCTTTCATTATCATATCTATACAGCACCTGAACAATGGTGCTCTTATCTAAGTCTGCCAATGCTACATTGGCCCAGATGTAATGTCAGATCACCCTACCCATCTAGAGATTGTTTGCCCTGAACGTGCTGGTTTTAAATATGTAAAAATCACCTTGATCGGAAACTCAGACCAGCACGCTTAAGTAAAAAGCTTGTCTAGTAAAAAGCAGGTAGCAAAACCAATTTATAAAATTCCTCATTATTTATCACCTTTGAGTACAGCAAAGTACAGCTCTCTCTTATTCTAGGTTATTCACCTGTAACTTACACTGGCACAAGGGAATCAAATGGGTAGCCGAGTTAATCTGTTTTAGCAAAATAAAACAAATGTCTAGTGGTACCTAAAAGACTCACAGTTATTTCGGTATGAGTTTTCACTTCTTCTGATAGATATGTGAAGGAAAATCATGCCAAGCCTCTCAGTCTCTCCCCACCCTCAGTAATCTTCCCCATAAAAAGAATTACCAGTATGACTTTCCTTCACATGCTGTTAAAGCGCCATTAGACCTTTGTTTTATATCACAAGAGAATCAACCTAGTGTGTGCACACTGCAGTTATACCAGTGCCTTTATTGCTCAAATCTTCCATAGAACCAAGGGAAGGGTTTTTTTTTTGTCACCCTTCCATACCAGCGGAAAGTTATCTAATTTTTCCTTCATGCAATCTCTTCTTCTTTCAAGTAAAATTTCATGATACATATGGCTGGCCTATCTCAAATCCACTGAGAGAACCTCTCTTTGTAAGATCTTCAGCCATGTCTAACAGGAGGGTTGCTGAAAGAAGGAAGGAAATGAATGCCACAGAAATGAAGGGAAAGAAAGAAGCATCAGGAAAGAGAATTTAGCAAGGAACAGAAGAAAAGGGAGGTTAGAGTCAGGGACAACCTGGGTAAAGCTGCTGTTATTTCTCTGTCTTATTCCCAGGCTGTGAATGAATTATTGTCTGTCTGTGTCTACACTTCCACTCCTGCTGTAACAAGGGAATATGGGAAACAAGAAGCCAGCTGAAGGGCGAGGAAGACAGAGTGCCCCAGTGTGCTTCATTAGGAAGTCAAGCGTGCTCTTTAGAAGAAAGATGAGACTGTCCCTAAGACAGGGAGAGAGCCACCAGGGATCTGGTTTACATTCTCAGAGCAACTTGATCTTAACCATCCTGAGCAGCAGAACAACCTTCCGTAGATAAACCACGTCATGCAACTGCTTGTGAAGGCAGAACCTTTTGCTCAAGCCTCTTTGGTAGCTTCCACACGGGGATGGGATTTTGTGGTTTCCCCATTGCTGGTGCAGCGGCAGATAAAGCGTAGCAGCGGCAGGGCTTCCACATGACAGGTTTCCCCAGATGTGGCCAGCCCCCTCCACAGCCCACCAGGGCTTCGGCAACTTTCTTAAAAAATCAGCACTAGAACACTCCCAGTTTTCTTTTTTTTTAAATAACTGTTAAGCTCCTTCCCTTGGGAAGATATGTCTTTTTCCTTATATCTCTTCAAGGGAAGAGGCTAGAGACTTACTACATTTATTGTTACAATGATATTTCAATATAATTATAGTCTAGTCAGTGCTACTGTTTTAAAAAAATAAAAAGCCCTGGTGGCAGGGGGAGGAAATGGTTGCCACTGGGACAGGGTCAGGGATAATGGTTGCCATGTAGGCCAGAGATTCTGAATTTCCCCACCCTCACAGCAGCCATCCAGGCTTTACTGCAATCTTTCCCAAAACTTCAGAGCAAAGCAAGTTTGAGGAAGATCAGAGAAAAGCTGGGAAAGCACAAACGCATCACAATGCTGTGGGGAAGCAGGGAAAAGCACACCTGCTTCTGAAAAGCATTGAACTCAGGGCAGATAACCCATGCAGAAATGGCTTTAGGTTTCCTCTCATCAATGATTATTTATATACCACTTTCCCTTGTTGCTTAAAGCAGTTTATAATAATAAAATCAAACACTTTAAAAGCCAACTAGAACCTGGCATATTAAAACAACAACTAAAACATCTAACAGAACAAATAAAACATGGGCAGAAAAATAGCCCACCTGAACAACACAGCCTTACAGAATAAGAAAGAGGCATCCCTTACTTCAACTGACAGCCCTTAGGGACGGGAGCACCGCGGCAAACATTCTTGCCCTGGCAGTCGCAGATCTCATCTCCTGATTAGATAACTGTATAGAAGCATCGTAGAGTTTGTTAAAGCATCCTCAAAGCAGAGATGGCATTGCCCTAGTTCTGATCTCAAGAAAACCAGTATCTAGATTTGCTCTTCCACCACAATGGGGACAGGATGGTCCAGTATTTATTTGGCTCTTGGCCCAGGATTCTAAATAAATTGTTGCAAATTGCTCTTAACCTTAAATAAATCACACGGGATCAAGTCCTACGACTATTCTGATGTGGTTCCTTAGGAGAACATATCAAGATATGTCATTTGTTTGGATGATACTGCAAATTCATGTCTTCATTTGTGTTAAAACTGTGGCTCACTGCTTCCTTCTGGCACAAGACATATACTGGGTTTTTTTCCCCAGATGACAGTGGGGAGCAATCTAAAGACATATTAATATTCACAAGAATGATCACCATGTCCAAACTTCAAACCATGTCTTCCATATCAAAATGGTTATAAGACTAGCTCTTAGGGTTTCTCTTCACCATAGTTACACATTTGGGAAATTATACGAACAAAACTTGCATAATGTTGCATGGGCAAATTTGGGCTTGTGATTAGCTCTGATGATATCCTATGGTAACTGAGGTTTTTTTTAAAGGTATTCAAGACTTGAAGATCCCCTGCTCTATTATTCTTTTTTTGCTATGTTGGCTCCTCTATGGAAGAGGGGAATGCTTCAACAGTGGAAATCTATCGACTATATATCTTATTGGGCCTGGCTGTGGGAAACCCAGGTTCACATCTCCATTTGGTCATGATGCTTTGGCAAGTCATCCTGTCACAGCTGCCTACTCACTTCACAGGTTTGCTGGAAAGAGCACATACTGAGCTCTTGTTCTTAGGGAACAAATACAGTGGGCAGGAACTGAAAACAAACCAACAAAACAGTACAGGGTTCCAGAAAAAATATTGCATCTTTGTTCATCAAATAGCTTATATTTCCTGTCTAACAAGAGACTGAGGAAGAAGAAGAGTTGGTTTCTATACCCCACTTTTATCTACTGTAAGGAGTCTCAAAGCGGCTTACAATTGCCTTCCCTCCCCCACTCACAACAAGCACCTTGTGAGGTAGGTGGGGCTTAGAGAGTTCTGAGAGAACTGTGACTGGCCCAAGGTCACCCAGCAGGCTTCATGTGGAGAAGTGGGGACTCAAACTCAGTTCTCCAGATTAGAGTCCACCACTCTTAACCACTACAGACTACACCATGCTGTGTGCAGGGTATGTGTGATTCATTTTTGTCACTGAACAGATTGATTGAATAGAGCTTTTCCAGCCAGTGAAAGCACCCGCAAGCCACATTTTAGCCTCATATGATAGACCCACACGTCCTCTTAGTACTATATCCCACTGCCACAGAATGGAAGTAGGGTGTGTTTGGAGGGGGGGAGACTTAACTGTAGTGTAGGGCATAGCTGTATCCATGTTGGTATCTCATTTTCATCAACTGGGCAGGGCTGTGCTATTGGAATTGCCTCCCACTATAACGCACAGCCATGCAAATTTCTAGAACAGGTGGGCCTTTAATAATCATGCCTGTATTCATCGAGAAAAATGCCTTTTCATACCTGTAGCAAAGCCATAATAAAATGGAAGGCAAAAAGTGGTAGGTAGGCTTACCTATAGTTACCACTTTTTTAAAAAAAGGCTGGATTGAGCAGTCCTCCACTAGACTTTACAACTTAATGGTGCACAGCCTCTAAATCTGTTTTAACAGTCACCGGTTGCCACAGGGATGTAGAGGACAGATGTATGTCTCATCCCTAGCAATGGCCCAGGCACTATCTAGCTGGGGCCTCATGCATCTGCATTCCACACCGCACTCATAACAGCAGTAGATGCTCTAGCTAGGAGAAGAATCCCATTTTTTCAGACAAAGAAAACAATTGCCATGAGAGTACTGAGATGTAAAATCCTAGCAACAGAAACATTTGGATTCCATAAGAAATTGTGTACATCTATATGTACAGAAAATTGTAAGAAGTCCAACAGAGGGAAGAAAAGTGTCTCCACGCAGCAGCTTGATTCTTTGCAGGAAAGAATTCTCATTGTTCAGAAAAATTAACAAGAATCAATTTTCAAAATCTCAGGAAAGCTCACCCCACATATTTTCCACAAAGATCACATGGCTGTGCCATCCACCATCTGTTTACCAGCTGTCAAAACGTACAATATAGAGATGAAATTATCTCCAGCCTATATCCATCCATCAATCCCACGGCCCCTTTCAGCGACGGGGGACTGAACCTACCGCAACATCCTCTCACAAATGTGAGACTTTTTCCCCCACAAGAGGGGAATGCTGTTTCTTGAATTTGTTAGCATAAATGAATGTCAATGGTCTAACATTACTGCTGTGATGAGGCTGCAGTGGATCCACCTGGCAGATTGCTTCATCTTGTCTTGCTCTGGGGAGCACTTTCAGAGGTACCTTGTTGAGTGTCCCCTCCTACCGCAAGCACAGGGCCATCCCTGGGCCCCAGCTCCCAACCCCACGGTTGTTTATGCCACAGTCCCTCTGGCCTGGAAGGACCCATTCAAATGGAAAATGGATTCCTGGAGGAAAATTCTACCAAGAGCAGCTGATAGCCTTAATGTCCGCCTCTATCTAAGGACAGTAAGAAAAGCATCACAGGAACAGGCTCCATGGGATAGACGGTGTTTTTGCAGTGTGCACCAAGACTGGTACTTTATTGTAGCACCAATGGGAATGCCCCATCTTCCAGAACCTGCTGAGTATGGAATAGGCATATGTGGGACAAAGCACTCTTCAATTTTGGATTCATCTCACTTTCTAAGATGGAGAAACAGAGAGATGGACCAACCGACAGACTATTTACTGGCTGCCTCTACATGAATGCTCAAGGTGACTCACAGCATTAGAAAGCAAAATTCAAAGCCAAAAAATTCAAAGCCAAAACCAAGAAGCAAGGAGAAAAGCAGCAAAATAACAGTAGCAAAAACAAAGCATAAAAGGAACACTATAGGAGCAGTAAAAAAAAAAACACACACACAAGACCGTAAAAGCCAATCCAAAAATACAAGATACACATATGCCTCATGCATGAGAACAAGAACAGGTTTTCAACTCCATTTCGAATGTAACAAACCGTCATTCCACAATCGGGGGGCCACCGCGGAGAAAGCCTCGTCGAGAGAGACTCACCAGTTTCATTGCAACTGCTCTCTTTAGACGGCTGTGTGTTGGTCGAGAGCCCACTGATCAGTTTACTACAAAGTATCCGTTTGCACAAAACAAACCCACGAAACCAGATCTAGTTAGGGTCGCCCAGTGGGCACCTCTTAAGGCAGGGGTGGGGAACCTTTTTTCTGCCAAGGGCCATTTGGATATTTATAACATCATTTGTGGGCCATACAAAATTATCAACTTAAAAATTAGACTGCTATTTTTGGCCAAACATTTAGCCAAGAGGCATGACCAGAGATGGCTCCGAGTGTCTGCCATCCCCAACTGGGCCCAAGAGATTCAGGCAGGGCAGCAAACATGTTTCTCCATGGCCCAGGTGGGAAAGGGTTAACACAGTTTCTTGGGCGGTCCTAGCAGCTCCATAGCTAGTTCCTTTTCTTGGCAAAACAAACTCACATCCACCTTGAATAGAGGCTATTCCCATCCACAGTAGGGGGCGGATCGCCAGTCTTAGATCCTTCTGAGCTAGAGATCTACCAGGACCCACAAAGGGCCAGACCAAATGATTTCATGGCCTTATACGACCCCCGGGCCTGGCGTTTCCCACCTGTCTTAAGGCGTCGAGGAGGAAACGCCTCCCGAAAGTTCAGCCCCGGCATCCCATGCGGTGTTGCACCTCTCAGGTTGACCAGGACCGGGTGGGGGGGGCAACACGTGTTGGCCAGCTCAACCCTGACTGTCACAGCATCATAGAGTTGGAAGGGGTCACCTAGTCCAACCCCCTGCACAATGGAGGAAACTCACAACTACCTCCACCACCACCCCAGTGACCCCTACTCCATGCCCAGAAGATGTCTCGAGACTGGCCCGGGCTTATCCGAAGTGCCGGGCATGACGTTTGCGCGTGTGTACGACTCATCCTTACTTCCAATAAGTCATAACCAATGACCCTATCCCTCTGAATGGTAGCAGAGGAATAAGCCAGTTCCAGAACCTCAATTCTAACCCGAAGCAGGCCCGTCGTGTCCTTACATGTCACCCGGAGGAGCCTCGCACGTGTCAGCGGCTTGCCTGGAGTCACGCGCGCACGCGCGTGTCGGGAGAAGCGGGGGGGGCGGGCTGGCCGCTCTCTGCCCCCCCTCCCGCGCACGCGCGGGAACGCTCCCTCTGGGCAGGCGCCCCGGGTGCCTGGAGGGGTTCGTGCGAGTGTGCGCGCGCAACACACACACACACACACACACACGAGGAGGAGAGGAGAGGAGAGGAGGGGAGGGGGTGCAAGCCGGAGGGGACGCCAGGATGCGTTGAGCATTACCCGGTTGCCATAGAAACCAGCAGAAGGCGGTGGGCGGGAGGCGCGGGGGGGGGTGGGGGAAGCGATTTGCCCGCAGTCCTTGCGAAGCTGCTGGTTTATTCCTTGCTTCGCCAGAGGAAGCGGGCGGCGGGAGCTTGCTTGGCGCGGTTCGGGCAGGGGGGTGGGTGGGGAGGAAGCGCCCTCCCGTCTGGCTCCGCGGCCTCTCCGGAGGGGTCTCGCCGCCTGCAGGGACGCGGGGCTGCAGTGCCCCCTGCTCTCAGCAACGCAGGTAAGAACCCCCCACCCACGCACCCCCCACCCCCCCGCCGGTCCAAAATGAAAAATTGCTCGGGACGCCTCTTCTGCATTCTCCTCCTCCCCCCCCCGGGAAAAGGGATAATGGCATTTGAAGGTATTTTTGGATGCGGCTTCTCGGGCGGGGGGGGTGCGGAGGCAATGCAGGATAATCGTCCCGTAGCTTCGTGCTCCCCCTTTGGGGAGGGTGCCTCGACGGGACCCCCTGGGTCTTCTCCTGTCCTTCGTGATCGCCCCCCCCCGCCACAGAGTGCCTGCACCGCTCTCCTCTTTAGCAGGGGATGGCTGGGTTTGTTCATCTTCTTAGGGACAAGATTGCATTACCCACTTGCCCGATTCCCGCTGGTATCGCGCCTCATATTGCACGCAGGAAGGGGGGGGGGGATAGTGTGCACTGCCGTGGCAGCCACCTGGCTGGATTTGGGGCGAACCGCCGGCAGCTCTGTAGGCACCTGGTGAACAGGTCATTTAATATTGCTGGGGGCTTGAATGAAAGGACGCTTGGCTGAGCGGACGTGAGGTTGCCCCCTTACAGGATAAGCCTATTTGGGGGGCAAGGGGGTGAAGGAGACAGTGGGGTCCTTCCCTGCTCTGTTGGATGATGCTGATGCACGCACTCTGCAGTGATGCTGACCTTTGGAGCCTAGACTGCCTGCACCACTCTCCTCTTTAGCAGGGGATTGCTGGGTTTGTTCATCTTCTTAGTGACAAGATTGCATTACCCACTCGCGGTGCCAAAAGGTTCTCAGAATGGAGGACGGTACTCTCTTTGCCCTCTTTTTCTCTTTGAAGAAGGAACACTGGATCCATTTTGGGGAAGGAAAGAGCCATCCCCCGTCTCCTTCCCTTCCCCCCTTCAGATCTCCAGTCAAAGGCTCTTTGGAATTTGTCATTTCTAGAAGAGTGAGTAGACAGTGGCAGTGGGGTAGGCCAGAGCCCTGTATTGGGTCCATTGTTGTGCTTCTGGCTGCCCGCAATACTTCTAGAGTATTCCTTATTAACCCAGAAAGGGAGAAGCTGGATCAGGAAAGAATAACAAACTAGGGCCTGTCACTTGTTAAGTTCTTCCTTTCTGCAACATTCATTCTCCCACACCAAGGTGGTTTTCACACAAGGACAGGTTTGTATGGTTTCCCCTGTTGGTGCTGTGCAGCAAGGTTTCCACTTACTAGGTTTACCCACAGTTTCCCTGCCTCAGTCCCACAGCAGCAGCCATCCCCTCTCCTCCAGGTCGCTAGGCTTTTTCGTTTCTATTTTTTAATCAGCTGTTAAATATTGTTGTATCAATATAATGTTATAACACTCTGTATATCAGGTTCACCGAATCCCCAGTTTTTCATTTTTAAAAATGAAGCCTCTAGTCCCTTTTGTTACGATATGCCTTTCCCCTTATATCTCCGTAAAAAAAGGAACTAGAGGCTTACATTTGAAAGATGAAAGCTGGGAACTCAGAAATTCTGGTCACAGATAGTTATAACGTTATACTGATGTAATGATGTTTAAGTGCTGATTTTTAAAAGCCCACTCTAGTGGTTGCGGAGGAAATTGCTATAATGGGGACAGAGTCAGGGGAAATGACTTAAGAGTAGGTGGGAAAATCCAAACTTTCCCACCAGCATGGCAGCCATCCATGCTTTATGGTGATCTTTCACCAAACATTACAGCACAACTGGTTTGAGAAAGATCAGAGAAAAGCCAAAGAAACTCTGGGAGATGCCCAAATGCACCACAGTGTTGTGGAGAAGCGGGAGGGGATGTGCTTCCCAACAGCATTGAACCCAGGACAGATAACCTGTGTGGAAATGGCCCAAGCCACATACCCTGTCCTAGTCATCCATAGGTTAATTAATTGTTCTGCTTTTGTGGAAGGAGAGGAAGAACTGTATGATCAAAATGGACAGGTAAGCAGGTATCTCACTCCTGTAGGTCTTCTGCTGGTTTGGAGAGAGACCAGGAGAAAAGCCCAAAGTGATGCAGATGGAGTAGGACACAGCGAAATGGGATAGGACCAAACACATTCTGTCTATGTTAGTGTTTTCTTACAGGAACAATTCACACAACCATCGGGTGGAGTGGCTGCTCAAAATTGTTTGGGGCATTACCTCTCTGAAGGCTTAGCCACACACAGTATCAGGCTTTTACTTTTCTACATAAACCTCAACGTTGGGTTAGAGGATAGCATGTTCAGAGCGTGAGTTTCAATGTGATTGTGTCTGTGTATGACCTGCTCTCCATGGGTAGTTGGCAGCAATATCCAGTTTCCTTCATATATCCAGGTACCTTAGTTGTCTTCAGCCTGTTTCAGTTGTAGCATCTTCCTGTATTCTTCATCTGTTTTTACTTCCATCAGAGCAGTCAAAGAAGCAGGGATGCCATCGGGGCTGGACTGTGGGGTGGAAGTCCAAAGCCTTCCCTCACAAACTCAGCAGGTTGTAGATTTGCATTTGAAGGGGAACAACCATGAGGCCATTAAATCCAGTGTTTAAAATTACCTGACTGCATACCATTGCAATCCTAACTCTTTACAAAAACCCATGGTTGTCTCTACTACTCCATTGGCAGAGTTGTTATTGGGATTGAGCATACCCAGGTAGATGCACATTCGAAGAGCATGCTGCCACGTGGAACCCCCTGAAACCTCTCTCCGCTACCATCACCATTTATGTGCTACACAGTGCTGGTGGCAATGGCAGCGGTTGCTCCTCCTCTTACCACTCCCACCAGTTCCCTTTCTTACGTACCTGCGGGCTGTCTGGATGAGCAAACAGATTTCAAAGGCAAGAATGAGCAGGAGAAGCACCGCAAAAGGAGGGGTTCACTGAATCATCTTGCCCAAGCCCCCACCCCAAAACCTGGGGTCAATGATGCTCATTGTCTTCCATAATGTATATCACATACCCTTATTTTGTGCACCTTGTGGCTGTGTTCTACCAGATACCCAGTTCCTCTATGGTATTCTCCCCCCCCCCATGTCAAATCCAAATTCTTTGCTCCTTTCCTGATTATCTTAAATACCCTTTATATTACTGTGAATTTTCTCCAACATCCTCCTGTTTTGACAGCCTTCCCCTGCCCTGCCTTCTTCCTGACCAAGTCCACAAGCTCTTATAAAACAGACAAGGCTTTAAGTGACACAGGTGCAAATCCGAACAGAAGGACTTTATTGGTGAAAATGACAGTCGTGGGACCACTTGTCATTGTGAAGACTCCAGTTCCCCTCTTAGTCCTATATTTAAATAAAGGTGGCATAGCTCTGTGTCATCGTTTCATCTCTATCTCCTTTCATCTCTATCCAGATGTTGTAGTCATCTCATCTCCAGCACAATTGCAAGCTACCCTAGGCAGCGACCTGATAGATCTCATTTATATGTAGACCACCATATACATTTCCCTGATGTAGATGACCCAGGCTAGCCCAAACTCATCAGATCTCAGAAGCTAAGCAGGGTCGGCCCTGGTTAGTGCTTGGATGAAAGATGGACCAAGGAAGTCCAGAGTTGCTATGCCGAGGCAGGCAATGGCAAACACCTCCTCTGAAAGTCTCTTGCCTTGAAATCCCTATGGGTTATCATAAAGTTGGCTGTGACTTGATGGTACTTCCCACCACCACCATATACATTTGGAGAACTCTGTGGAATATGAGGATTGTAAATGTTTGAAGATTGTTCTAGATTTCCTGCTCATTAGCTAACAGTATGGCCATCTTTTCCCATCCCGCTCCCCAGTCTCCCAAACCAGGGAGAATAATTGGATGCATACAGACTGCCTTTATAATGAGGAATTTGCAAGCCTGCTTTCAGTTGCATTTGCTGAGTTCTGCTGCTGGCATCCTTCCAAGTGCTGCAGCAAGTGTGTGTACAAGTACAGACTCCAATGAGATCAGCAGTGCTCCCACCTGCATCTAGAGCATTTTGATTTTAAAGGAGATTCAAAAAAACAAGTGTTTTAGAGGAAGAATCAGCCTGAGGTCTTGTATGTACCAAACAAGACCTGACATCACAGAAGCAGTCACCTGGAACATAGATGTTATGACTGCATTTGCTTTGAAGCCCTGATAGCCCTTGCCTGAATAACATGGTTCACTTGCTGATATGCCATATGTGGATGGCACTGTTGGACTGCATAACCGGCTTCCTAGAATGACACGTATTCCTTAGGCGATCAGACAGCGCAAACCTAAACACCAGGCGCCAGCACCGCTTGTTGGTATCCTGTGCTCACTCAGCAGAGAGAAAAATATGTACAAACAAGACTGAGCTCCAAAGTTTAGGTTGCATAACAACTGCACCCGACTCCATAGTGACCCCACTGCAGCCTACCAGTTATAGAAGGGGCATACTGGCAACATCCCCTTGACAAGTACAGATAGCAGCAACCAGCAAACCCGCTCTGATGCCAAAACATCTCTCCCAATATCATGATGTCACAACTCACGGCAGAAAATAACAAGGGAGAGAACTAAAGAACAAATACAGCACAACACATGGACCATGGAGGAGGCTTGGAATGAACACACCTCAGGGAGCTCTGCAGGCATGGGTTTAGTCCTGCATCCATGTTGCTTTTTGCCTGGTGAACGCACAGAGAAAGAACCATGGCCGTTCGGAACATAGCACCCACACGTCTCTATAGTTCACTTGGCAGAGGCAACCCCAGTGCGTGAGACCTCTTCCTCACAAAGGCTCAGGTTGTGAGATGGGGCACAGTCAAGGAGTACCAGCCTTTTTCCAGACAAGGTGGATGCAGACACCAGGGCAGCAAACGGACATTCACAGAAGGCATTCCTCTTATCTCCCAAATAGCTCCCTGGGGGGACGCACTCATGGCAAACAGGAGGCATGGGTTCAGATCCCAACAAGGGAGATGCTGACAAGAATGCAAAGCTCACCTTTTGGCCAACAACAAGCTGATCAGTAGCAAAGCAGAAGGAAGGGGCTGGACTAGAACCCAGAAATCACATGTTCTGGAACAGTCTCCTGATACCAAACTTGGCACACAGCTGACAGACACAGCACAGGGCATTAGAAATCCCTCCGGTACTCTGACACTGACACCAGCCATAGATATATAATCAGGCAGGAAAAGGCATAACACAGTGGAAATGGATGGGTATAGTATACACAAGACCCCCAGTTTAAGCTCTGCATGTATTGTGCATACTTGCACTGTGCCACTTGTATAGGACACACAGCTAGCAATACCGAGGGAAGGTTTATTGAGCCAATATAGAGTTGGCACATGTTGTTTGTATGTGTGTGTGTGGGGGGGGGGGAGAATATTTGCAGCAGTCAGAGTTTGAGGCAGGGGATTTCCCTTTGTTTTTTACCTATTTGGGGCACGTTGTTTTTGCCTCCCCAGTTGGAGGAGTGGAGGTTTCCATTTGGTGTTTGTGTCATGAGGTGGAACACCTGTAAGAGTTCTATGTCAAGCAATGTTAGGAATATCCTACATTTGTTTCCTTGCTTGGTTGCTTGTGCAAAGCTCTGACTTTTTTGTACAAACAGTCCTTTCTCTGAGATTCCTATTATCAACCCCCATGTGTGTTCTGTGTGAGCACAGCATGAGGCCAGACTCTCATGCTGCGCACCCTGTAATCAGAGACAGAGGTGTCTTTGCTCGGTTTTATATAGTGCTTGGGAGAGCTGTGATTTCTGCAGGCTTACTTGATATCCTAAATCAAATGTTGCACCATGACTTGGATGTAGGGTTGCCAACCTCTAGGTGGTGGCTAGAGATCTCCTGCTATTACAACTGATCTACAGCTGATAGAGATAGTTCACCTGGAGAAAATGGCCACTTTGGCAATTGGACTCTATGGTGTTGAAGTCCCTCCCCTCCCGAAACCCCACTCTCCTCAGGCTCCACCCAAAAAACTTCCCACCAGTGGTGAAGAGGGACCTGACAACCCTACTTGGATGTGTGGGGGTGTCTGGGGGTGTGGGTTATATTTTCACTCTGCATAAGTTCTGTGGGAATCTTTAGAGTTGCACCAGGGTTGTTGCTGGTGTGATATTACACTGAAGGCATGGAGCAGGCTTGGGAGGCTTAGGATACCAACGAAGCCCCAGTCTTCTCCCCTGGCACTTCCTTAATAGCACCTATTTCCATGCCAACGCAGGGATTGTATTGGCATGGCACCACCATGTACAGAAACGTGAGTTAATCTCCTTATGTTAGTATATTTTGGGAATTACACTAGCAGAAGGCCTCTGTAAGACCTTCCGAGACAGGACTTTGGACTGCACAGTTTCTAAATAAGGAAAATAAAAATATATCGAATTCTGTGCTTAGAATTATACAAACCATATATATTTGCATAAGCCTTCAATTTTTACAGAATTCGGTTCATTCCCTGCCGTAGAGGGGAGGGGAGGCATATGGATGGGGGGAGCAGGGGTTATGCTGTAGTTGCATAGAATTCACTCAGTATCACAAAAGACTAATACAATTATGAGTCTTAAAAAAATCATGTTTTCTCAACAATGAAGAGGTTTTTTTTAATTTACCTGCTGCATATTTAGAAAAATATGTTTTATTTGCTATGAATTTTTTTTAAAAACCTTTAAAATGCAGCCTTAAAGAGAGTATTTCTCAAAGAGAGTATTTGTCAAATTTGACCCACTCTGAGCCTGGCTTGCTGGGAATGAGGGCAGGCTATAAATATAAGGAATAAATAAATAAAAATAAATATAAAGAGACACTGCCAAATACCAACACTGAGACAGAACTGGGCATCTGGCTTTTGTTGGCCAAGGACTTCCATATATCCTAGTGAAGCAGAAACACATTGTTTTCTAGAGGTCAGGTTTGCAAACAAGTGCTAAGCTTCTAACCCTCCAGATTTAGCCCAAGTGCTTGATTAGTTTAATGAAATGGGGAATATATCTGATGTAACCTCTTTGACAATGAGGCAAATATAAATGAAACAAAAGCAGAAGAGCCAAGACTTTTAATATTTTAAAATGCCTATATAAATGCTAGGGCAGAATTTGGTGTTAGGTGCATCTTCCCACATCTAGGGATTCTGTTTCTCTTTCTGAACAAACAAATATAACCTTTATGGTGGAATAGATTAAAAAAAGAAGCAAGTAGGTGTGCAGGCAATGCTTGGTGTGGGGGGCGAGCTGACATAATTTGTCCTGTATGGTTTTTTCATCCTTTCCATGGCCTCTGGAAAAAGAATTTGAGTATGGATATGTAAATTTGTATGTTTTTTCTTAACATGGGTTTTGAGTTAGAAGAAGAAGAGTTGGTTTTTATATGCCGACTTTCTCTACCACTTAAGGGAGAATCAAACCGGTTTACAATCACCTTCCCGTCCCCTCCCCACATCAGACACCCTGTGAGGTAGGTGAGGCTGAGAGAGCTGTAACTAGCCCAAGGTCACCCAGCTGGCTTCATGTGCAGGGGTGGGGAAACCAACCTGGTTCACCAGATTAGTGTCCGCTGCTCATGTGGAGGAATGGGGAATCTAACCTGGTTCTCCAGATTACAGTCCACTGCTCCAAACCACTGCTCTTAACCACTCTGTGTTACCGAAACTGCTCTTGGATTGGGGGAAGTTAGCATGAGCAGCGGCACTAATTTATTTATATAGCGGAATCATCCAATGTATACCAAGGTCGTTTTCAGTGAACCTCAGAATAACGACAGACCAAGGATTTCCAGATTAAAAGTGTTTATATATTCTTTCATTCAGTGTTGCAATACATACATACAAGAAACTAAGAATAAAAAGGTGGTAGGACTAGAGACGTTTCTCAAGTGAGAGGAGGTCGTTGGTTGAGTAATACATTTCCAATCTAGAAGTGGAGATGTCCAAGATCCGTGGCTTGTAGGTACAACAAAAAGATACAACGGGGGATGGAAGGGGGATGTACCAGAGCCTTGAGCCAGCCAAGTCACCGGAGAAAAAGGGGGGGTGGGGCTCCGCAAAACTCAACACACACGGTAGGAGAGGATAGAAAAAGCTCGAAGACGGAACAAAGCCCTGTGGACAGGAAAAAGCCGGTGTGCCTTGTCGGGGAGGGCAAAATATACCCTTCTCTGGGGGCGGGGGGAGGTTGAGATTCCCCAGATGGCTCCTATCTAAAACAATAGGAATCAAAGACTTCGGCTGCAGAGATTGGGCAGAGTGATAATTTGTAAACTAAGCTGACACCAATGATTTGCACATCCTCAGGATGGCTCGACTCGATCTTCTCATGTACGACAATACCTCAGGAAGGTGTGAATCTCTACACTCCAGGGATGCGGCAGAGGAGTCCTTTCTAGTTGTTAATGCAGATCGCGGCGGAAGTTTTTCTCACAGGATACTGGTGGGGAGGAACTGCAGGAGAAGGCGACGTGATGCTCTCGCTTCGGTGTTATGGTTTCCCTTTGGATCAGGAGACAATCAGGATCATGGCTCCCCTATGGCTGGTTCTGCAGGGGTGACCCGATCTCCTGTCCTTGACAGCCTGGTAATGCAGCGGAGCGCTTGCCCAGAGCAGAGGGCTGTTAACTCTTAAACAGTACAGTGTGTCTCTGAGGTAGTTGCCAAGACCGGGGCGGGAGGTCAGGCAGCGCATATGGCAACAATTCCCCCCTTTGCTGGCTCCGCAAAGAGGCCAGCACAAAACTGGCTCACAGGAACTTGGGATCGCTGGAACTTGCTTGTAGTGGAAGGAACTTGCTTCTTTGGAAGAGAGGAATTAGTTTATCCTGCATGAATGTCGAAACTCATAGAGCTTCTTCTGAATTGGCGTGCCTTGGTGATGGTTGCATGGCCACATCACTCGCCAACGATGTTTGATCCCTCCCTCTAATTTTTGCTCCTGGGGTTTGCCAAAGCCAATAGGCATCCCTACCTTGGAAAGTCAAAAATAGAAAATAATAAAAACTTAAGAGCAAGCCTAGGGGTTGCACAGCTCTCCTCACTGTTTCTTGTAGGAAAGCTGTGCCGCCTGGTAGACGACTGTCAATTTGCTGATCTGTTTTCGTACCCAGCACCCGAGTGCAATCATCATAAGGGTCATGAAAACTTGGGCGGCACAGATTACTACTATGGGGTGCAGGGCAAGGTTCAAAATACCAGTGGCTGAGGGGCTTCAGCCTAAAAGGGTTTCCCACCATGAATGCTCTCCTGCTTTTTTCACTGCAGTAGAGATATCCAAGATTTCCTTGTTGTTGTGGGAGACAACAAGGAGCTATTGTCTCCAGATTGTTTAATCTGTTGGAGGCTGTTCTGAAGCTTCGGATGCCGTAAGAGTTGGCTGATGGATTCTATTCCCATCCCTAAAAAGAGGGGTTGTATGTATCTGTAAAGCTCCGGGGAGAGAACCATTTCCTCCCGGGTCCATACAGGGATGCTAAAATCAAAATCACATCCCTTGATTGAACAAAGGTTCCAAAAACATCTATTTACAAAAGGAAGCATCGGTTGCAATAAAAATGCGTTCAAAGTCAAAAAGGTGCAGGGCGTCCGTACACATGCACAACCTTTGCCCAGGTATACAAGTGCGGATCCGGACTCCTGTGTCAGGGTATATTTACAGTGATGGGTCTGATCTGCAGCAGGGGAGAAACGGGTGGTGAGGCTCCAGGGCATGATCCTCACAAATGAAGCCGAGGCTGTCCCTATGAACGCAGCCTTCGGTATTTACAAAAATAACTCCGTCAGGGGAGAGTCTTGCCCAATGGGAAGGGTTTTGGGCATACAGTACGTCGGACTCTCCCGCCTGTAAACCCAGGGGAACGATGGGAAAAATAGGAAAAGATTCTCTGCTGCTGGCTGTCAATAGAAAAAGTAAAAGTTCTAGGCTTCCTGTAGAGCGTTTGGTCCGAGCGCCATTGTTTCCTGGGGGCTCCCAGGAGACACCAAGAGTCGTTTAGATTTGGAGTGCAAAAAGCACTCCAACTCGGTCCTAAATAGTGGATCGGGAAGCAGGAAATTCCCCTGCAGCCTTCAAGAGCTGTTTGGACTCCCATGTTCTCTGAGAGAGCTTTTATTAAGCCTCTCGTAGATTTGGAAGTTGTCCCCTCCGGCACATAGGGGCTACCATTGCCACGGACAACTCTTTGGATTATAGGCTTTGACCTCCTCTATACATTAACATCAAATAATCTATGAAAAGAACAAGACGCCTCACCTTTGGAAGTCAGAGTGAGTAAAAAGACACTTTTTGCCTTTATCTTGATTGAGAAGACCTGAATGACGATAAAAACACCTACGAAAACCGGCAACTCCCTGCCCAGCGTAACGAGACTTTTAAAATAAACAAATGCCATTAAATGAACTGACTAAGACCTTATCAACTTGATCAGTGAGTAGACGCAATAAAAGGGACTTTTGAATGACTTTACAACTACCAATTAAATGCTTTGAGGGGAGGGAGGGAGACGAAAACCTTCCCCCCCCCCACTTCCGGCTCTCTTTGATTCAATGTCCAGCCACGTCGCCTCTTAAGACCGGAAGATAATAAGAAGGGCTTTGTTACCATCGAAAAGACAGGGCAGATTGGAAGACTTGAAGTGAATCTCCCCGGTGTAACCATCAAATCGTTCCTACCACTTAACCACCGAGAGGAGATGACGCAGGGTCTATGATACTGCAGTTCCTGTCTACTTTCTTTTCTTTATCTGTGCTGCTTTGAAGCGTAATTGAGGATATCTTGAAAATTACAAAGCCTGCTTCTATATAAGAATACAAGCAGATATGTCAAACAAGAGGATGGAAGAGATGTTACTCAAACAAATGGACATGTTTGCAGTGCAACAAGATTTAGTCTTTGAAAAACAACAAGCGCTCTCACATCAAGTATTTCAACTAGCTGAGGTGATGAATACCCTATTTAAATCAATTAATAGAAAACTGGACACAATTATTGAGGAGATCCACGATATGAAGACCCAAGATATGACAACAATTATGTCAATGGAAAAAAAAGATTCTACTAAGGAGATGACGATTGACTGCTATGTGGAAATGGTGATAAAATCTGGAAAAAATGACAATGAATTAGAACAATTTATTTTTAAAGAGGTAGCTGCAAGTGACCAGCTGGCAATGAGAGAGAGCAACATGAGATAACTCAATACCTCTACAATCTACTTGTCTGAGTTACTGCTGACAGGAGGAACATTATTATCCCAAGAAAACACTTCCTGGCAGCCAGCGATGGAGGGAGACATGACGAAGGATTTTACCAAGAAGCTGCTGGAAATTTTAACAAGAAGCCAATGGATACAATCACTGGGATCTTCTTTTACATTTTCAGAGGCCAGAATTGCAGCTACTATATTGAAAAACGGGGGGTGGGGATTGGGAAATAAAGAAGGACTGGCAGATCCCCTCCCAAAACAAGATAATGGCTAAAATGATGCTTATTTTTGGGGTGTAAGAGAGCCACGGTGGATTTACTTTGATGAATTTCTAATGGGAAAATTTGTTTATGTATTGATCTAATCCCTTTATTATAGAATAATAGAATGTTATATAGAGACAGTGATGATAATATTATAACTAGGTAGGACTTGAAATTGCTTATAGAAGTAGTATAGATAGCTTAAAGCAAGTCTGTATGAGAGAAAATAAGGATTAGAAATTAATTTGAAATGCAAAAGTGTTAACCAGTAGAATTATTGACTGAAGAAGATGCGGGGAAGTCACATATAGTAGATAGCATTGAATATTATAGATAACATATTCTCAGTAATAGCAATGAACTTTTTTTGTTACAAGCAGTTACAACTGAATATATTGTTGAGATATGTTTATTTTTGTTGAATTGTAGAAAATAATAAAAATAATTTAAAAGAAAAAGTAAAAGTTCTTGGGATTTGGGGTTGATGGTGGAGTTTACCAGGGTCCACCACGGTTCCAGCTGGAGCTCCGTGGCTGTGAGTTTTGGGGCGATGAGATGCCTGATTTCCACGGGGAGGTGGCCATTGGAGGCTTCCCTGACCATTCCCATTCCCATTGCCATGCTGATGTTGAGGCTATGTGCTTGACTACAAGCAATTGCCATGGACAAATTTGCTTGCAGAGATTGGGTGCCTCGTAAGAGGATTTCAAAATCTCGTTCCAGTTGACTTTCCCAATTAACTAATATGTCACTGATTGAATATTGTACTTCTGACAGTGACTTCATGGAGTTGGTGATGGGTTTGGCTAAATCTGACATCGTGGCCATTGCGGAAGCGAATCTGTTGGCCAGCACTTCTATGTTTGCTGCGTCCACAAGGGCTGTGCCTCCCGCTGCGGGAGCAATCCAATCGGTGGCGGACCTCTTCCTCCGATTAATGGTGGAAGAGGCTCTCGTCCAAAGTTGTAACCAGGCTTTTCACCCATCCTGGCCAGGTTTCAAAAAGGGGGCACATTGGGGCAATCGGTGCATGGTGTTGAGACCAGAGAGCTGCACCCTGATCTCCTTAAGTGACATTTGGGGCTGAATTAGGACGGTTTCTTTAATATCCATCTTGACGTGTGAGCCAGCGACTTTTGTGTAATTGGTCATGAGCGCCTGTGGGTCTTTAGTGGATCAAAAGTGAGATTGAGGGGTTCTCCTGCTAATATTTCAATATGATATTGACCCACAGTATGTGTAACTTGTATTTCTATCACTCCCAGGTAGTGAAAACTTATGGAGAGAGCCCGACTGGGACATTTTGGATCTGTGGATCTTAGTAGCCAGTCAGGGGGACCCCGTTTCTCTAAGTCTTCTTTGCTTACGGTCCAAGGGGTGTTAGTCCAATTTCCCACTTGGAACGTAGTGATTTCCCCCTGGGGAGTGGTCAATGTAACGAATGTTGCAATTTTTGTTCTGGTGCCTATGAGTATGATAATTTTAAGTGGCTCTCCTGCCTTCCAAATTGCCGCCGACACCATGCAAACTGCACAATTTGGAGCCCAATCCTCCATAACCGGGGGAGGAGAGGTATTAGCAGGGGTAGTCGCTGGCTTCGGGGGAATATTCTGTTTCCTTTTACATGGGGTTTTGAGCTTAGGATACGGTTGGTGCATCTGGGACCAGTTTCCAAAGTTGGGGTTTCCCTCTTGTTTCCAAGTGCATGAAGCTTTGACCAATGGAGTTTGTCTATCTAAATGAGAGTAGCATATGAGAACCTGATATTTGGTCTTAGCCTCCATACACATGAGAACCAAGTCCGAGGGTTTGACCCATTGTTCCTCGCAACTTCTGAATGTGTTATTTGGTGGAAAAGACGGGAACTCAGTGTGTGCATAATTACTCTTAAAAATGTCACAGACCATGGGCTCATGTTGTGCCCCTGTGGATCTGCATTGCCAGTGAGGTTTCCCCAGGATGCTGAAAACGGTATTGTTCATGGATTGGCTGTTACCGAATTGCAGGGTGGCAAGGAAGCACAAGGTCTTGATCCATGTCTTCCATCCCATTGTGAGGGTGTTCTGGGTCCCTGTAAGTACAGAGATGGGGCACATTCAGGGGGGTTGCGTGGCATAACAAAGGAAGGGAGGGTATTCTCTGCGTGGTCTTTTTCTTATTCTTCCTCCCCCCTTTGTTTTTCCTGTGACTTTAACGTAAAAGAAAAACACACATTAGCTGGTCAGCTGCTGTTGATTAGCTGGGGTACTTAGAGCTCCATAAATGTTCCTACCAAAGGGATGGTTGGAAGGTGAACTACACTTCCTATGGAGACCTGTGTCACCTGCACGGCAGAAATTGAAGGCGGCGAGGGCTGCGGGGTGGTCAGCTTAGCTGGTTGCGGTGGTTCAGGTTACCCTCCCTTCCATTCCTGAATGATTTGCCCCGTAAAATGCGAGCCCAGGTCGCTCTCGACGTCGCAAATCCCCCATCTACTCCGGACGTTATTGAATAGGATGCGTGCGGTTGTGGCTGCGTCATTGCGCCGGGAGGGGAAGGCTTCAGTCCATTTGCTGAAGGGGTCTATGATGGTTAGGCAGTACTTGTTACCTCTGGCCGTGGTGGGTTAGGGTTCTATGAAATCTATTTGTATGCAAGTCCACGGTCCACTAATCCTTTGGTGCTGGAGAGGCGCTTTGGGACCGGAAGGGTCTGCGTTGACCATGGCACAGGAGAGGCAGTTTTCTACCCATTGTGCCACCTCCTGGTGCATGTGCGGCCACCATCCTACTTCCCGGATGCGGGAGAGCGTGTGCTCCTTCCCTCGGTGCCCTTGTTCATGCACAAACTGAATAAGATCTCCCCGAACATCCATAGGCACGACCCAATGGTAATCCCCATCGGAGTCTACAGCCCAAACTCTCAAATCTTTAGTCTCAATAGAATACCTGCCTGTGGCATCTTTGCCTGCTTGTGCCAATGCCTGAATGTGAGGATCTTTCTCCTGTAGGGTGGCTAAGTCGAGGACCTCTGGGGGCTGCCTCTGTGCCGCAGCCCTGCGGGTGACTACTGGTTCAATCCTGTTAACATAGTGCAGTGGGGACGGATAATTCACAGCAGCTGCAGCTTTGGCTTCCTGGTCTGCCAAGGCATTCCAATAGGCAACAGCTGAATCGTTCTTCTGATGACCCTTAACGTGAGAGATTTGAGTAATTGCCATTCTCCTCTGAATTAAGGCGGCCATGTCCATCCAGCGTTGCTGGTGGGCAACTGGTTTCCGGTCTTGGGTATTCCAGGAATTTTTCTGCCATACCGGAAGCCAGGTAGTGGCGGCTTTGGCAGCCCAATCGGAGTCAGTAAATATTGCCAAGGCAGTCCTTGGATCTTCAAAGTCTAGCACAGCGTACATAGCGTCATTTTCCGCTGCTTGGCTAGAATGAGGGAGCGTGATTCCCTTCAGGATCGTTTTGTCCCTGTCTCGTACGGCAGCAAAGCCAGTGCAAGGAGAACCGTTGACATGGTAGGGAGATCTGTCACAGAACCAGCACTCAAAACCGAGCACTTCTGCTTCTGCAAGCGGGACTCCCCATGTAGCTGGCCAGGGGTTGTGGTCGATCTCAGGGAGGGGACACTCGTGCTCTTTCCCAGTGACTATGAGACCGAAAGGAGGTGGGGGCTCATTCTGCTCTTTCTTAAATTCCCTTGTTAACGAGGACAAGGGTCCACTGAGCGATTCTTGGACACCTGCCCGACTTGGATTTTTCCAGACAGGATGTATTTGAGAGGGGTGTGCGTGGTATGGACTACGAGTTTGGACCCTCCTACTATGAACTCCCAATGGGCGATGTTCCACACCAGAGCTAAGCAAACCTTTTCGCAGGAGCTGAATCTCATTTCCACGGGGCTGAGATTTTTAGATGCATATGCGACTACTCGATGCGAACCTGTGTGGACCCCTCCCAACCTTTCCATATACAGCTGGCAACCTCTGAATGCAGCATTGGAGCTACCTTGACTCAAGACCACACAGGCTCACGGTCGCCACGCTGGCACTTGGGCTAAATCTGGGGGGTTAGTTACCATGGTGCAGGTTATGTATAAAGCACATATTCTTGTCTATAAGACTGTTTCATACCATGATGGAACATAGCAATTGTGTCAGTTAAAAAAGCAAACAAACATGCAAACTGGACTCAATCAGTTACCACATAATTATTGCATAAAAATAGTTGGATGAATTGCCCCTCAGTGCTAAAAATGGATGAGCAAACTACCCCAGAGGCAACTGGCATGGCATCAAATTGTTCACAAGGACCACTTTCCCACTTCAGATAGAAGCATTTTCAGTGGTCCTGTCAGTGACCTAACTACTATAATGGATGCTTCCAGCACTTCTGCCCCTAAACCTCTTTTTTTAAAGACTGGAACACTAGCAGCTTCTCTTATGCTAGTTACCTAGCTGGCTGGACCTATGCAAATTATGGAAAGATGAGATTGTATCTTGGTGTGGGGCTGTGGTTCAGTCATAGAGCATCCGCTTAGCCTACATAAAGTCCCAGGCTCAGTTCCTAGAATCTTTACTTAAAAGGGTCAGGTAGTAGTTGATATGAAAGACCTGAGATTCTGGGCGGCTGCCGCCAATCAGAGCAGACGATACAGAGCAAATGGACTAGGTGTGAGGGGCCTTTATGTGTTCTATGTGTGGGGGATTGTTGCAGCTTGTTTCAAGTTCTTTGTTTTTGCTAGCTAAGGTGAAAAGGCTCCCTTTTCTCTGCCACTCACGTTCTGCTTTGTCATCCTGCCGTACCTAGATAAACTCCGCCTCAAGGTCTAACAGAACTTCTAAAATGGTGCCAGGCAATCATAGTGCTAGTCGGCTTTTCAGAGTGGCTTCTCCACAGTACCACGATGGGTAGCCATGTTAGTCTGTCAAAAGCAGTAGAAAAGAGCAAGAGTCCAGCAGCACGTTAAAGACTAACAAACTTTCTGGCAGGGTATGAGCTTTCGTGAGCCACTGCTGTGAAGAAGTTAGTTGTGGCTCACGAAAGCTCATTCCCTGTCAGAAAGTTTGTTAGTCTTTAAGGTGTTACTGGACTCTTGCTCTTTCCTTCTCCACAGTAGTACTATCTAATCCAGTATGTCATCATCCTAGAGTCTTTAAAAAAAATGCTGCATACTTATGCAATATCAATAGTAAGCTTCACTTGACAAATACTGCAAGAACAGAGCTTGTTTTGAACAAATATTACTTAATTAAATATACAAAGCAAAAAACCATAAGGAATCAGGAAAAGATAGCTAAGGGCACTGTTGAAGTGAACAGAAAAATAACCATAACCTACATTCTCAGTATTGTAGGAACAAAGTATTTTAAGTAACTGAAGCCACCTGTCATAAGACAGCAGAATATCAGAGGTACATGATTATGAGTCATAGGCATTCGGCTTTCCTATCTATTACTAGGCTATGATGTATACAGTGTAGCAAATATTAAGGTGCCAACCCAACTAGCTAGAGAGAGCCAGTGTGGTATAGTGGTTAGGGTGTCAGAAAACTAGGATCTGGGAGATCCAGGTTTGAATCCCCTCTCTGCCATGGAAGTTTCTGGGTGACCTTGGGCCAGTCACACTCTCTCAGACTAAACTACCTCACAAGGTTGTGGTGATGATAAAATGGAGGAGAGGAGAGCAGTGGAAGCTGCTTTGTGTACCCATTGGGAAGACTGGCAGGGTATAAATGAAATATATAATGTACCAGCTCTCCCAAGTTCCATGTAGCTGTATCCAGTAGAGCTCTATGGGGCAGCATAATGTCTGGAAAAACAACAACAAAAGGGGGGGGGACCAAATGGAACTCAACCAGAGTACTGATTCTAGACTGAAGAGGTTGATCTGAAAAATGCTAAAATTACAAATATATAAATTTTAATAAGGTTCACATGCAAGTTAAAAAGATAGGCCTCTAGCATAGGCAAAACTTCCACATTCAATGTATACAAACATGAACACCTGCGATGTACAATCTTATATTGACCAAAGTAGGATCCAAAAAAGGACCAGGCGTTTCGGCCTAAGAAGGCCTTCCTCAGTGGTCAGTAATATAGTTTAGCACACATCTTGATAATATAATTATAAAGAACAGTAAAAAAATGTATAAAAGCCCTTCTAGTATAGTGAAGCTGCCTGTATGTTTGTTTATTTCTTATATACTAGAACGTGGCTTCCATGTCTCACCTTCTGTTGCATGTCAGGCTCTTAAGGATGTGTATACATCAAGCAGTGTAATAGGTCATGTTACTTTGGTTGTTTGTCCACCCAAAATTGGAAACACACAGTATGTAAAGTTGTTGGTACTGTTATCAGCTCCTAGAATCACTGGGAGAATTTCAGTCCTAGGTGAGGCTTTTTGATGAAGCTGCATCTCAGATGATTGGAGAGTTCCAAAAGGAGATTTTTGGCATGACTCAAAGTACATGGTCCATGGAATGTTGAATTACGGTCCACTAAGCTGCTAGAGTCCCTCTTAATACCGTCTACTATGTCATCACATTTTTCCTGCATTGTTATATATTTTTCTAGGGCTGTCTAGTTTACAAAAATATCGAATCTTTTTGCAGCCAAGTGCTCTCTTTCACAAACATGTCCATACACAAAGCGAGAGGGTAGGAAAGAGCTCAAACTCCTTATCTAAACCTTGCTCTCTGTGATAGTGTCTTTTGTGATAAACTTAATTATATTTGCTTCAAAGGGCTCTTCATAAAGCCCACCTTCTCTAGCTTAATTATCTCAGCCCCTCTTACTAGGAAACCACAGAAGGGAAACACAATGTTTAGGTCAATCTTCTGCTATTTGCAGAAGTGCTGTGTATTTTTAGCAGAAGAAAAAGGTTAGTTTGTTCAAGCAACAGAGAAAGGATTTAATAAAGTGAACATCCACCCTCGAAACTTGAAGGATTCAATATGACTAGAGGAGATTACGCACGCACACACACACACACACACTATTTGCCAGTAAGGAACTAGTGTTGCCAATCTCCAGTTACTCTACAAAGAGGCAGCACGTGGCTTAAAATAATAAACATCAATATCAAAAAACAACAATTGTGTTTGTCTTACTGTCAAATGTATTGATTTCCCGCTATTACAGCCAATCTCCATCCGATGGATAGAGAGTAGTTCGCCTGGAGAAAATGGCTGCTTTGGCAATTGGACTCTATGGCATTGAAGTCCCTCCCCAAACCTCGCCCTCCACAGGCTCCACCCCCAAAACCTCCCACCGATGGTGAAGAGGGACCTGGTAACCCTATATGGAACTGTGAGGGTGCATGCCATATTATGTTAAAACCCAAGCTTCTTTGGGAAGTATTTTACTTGTGATAACTTACCTGTGGGCTTCTCACAGGCTTTCTTAAAACACATTGAAATTTATATTTAGAGACATAAAGGGATATCTGGTAAATGAAAGAAGATGTGTTATACAAGACAGAAATAGAAAACTAGCCATATTATAGAAGTGTTTGACCACTGGAAACTGTATTGGGTTTCAGCCTGAGCTGGTTAATAAAATAAAACTAATTAGCCAAAGTGATCGGTTTTCAAATGCACTCTTGGGGGTCCTGATGTGTCATGACATAGTCACATGCCATAGTAAGAATGTGTATTCTAAAGTGGTTAAAATCAAGAAAGAAGGAAAGAGGAGTGCCCTAATTTTATGAGGAAGAGAATCAAAATAGAGATTGAACGTCAAATGTTCAAAGAGTCCACACAAAAAGGCAAGCCATTGATCCAGACTTTTTCTGCCTGCAAACCATTTGTCCTGTATGAATCAGAACATTTGCAGCACAGCCAGGACAAGTGAACCTCCAGCTCCTTAATTTCTATTGAACCCAGGTCAAGGAGTGTATCAAACTAGTCTCTTTGTTAGATAAATGAGACCTGCCCCCTGCAGGAGGTGTCAGGCATCTAGCTCTTTGGCAGATCTATTACCATGTGGTGTTAGGGGTCTGTAACTATTCTTAGATACAATTTTAGACCCATTAGAGCTTTTCTTTCAGGACTTGAGGAAAGAGGAACTGCTAGGCAGTTGCAATGGGATAACCTCTCCAGACATCACCACACCATCCTGGTGTGGAGTACAGAACACCCAATCCAAGGCACCCAGATACCAGATTAACAAAACAGCAATTTAGTGCTTGTTTTGCAATCTTTTTTTCTATGATAGAAACATTTCCATTTATCCCAGTTGGTATAATCTATTGGATGAAGGAGACCAAATTTAAATCAATTGATGATCTTAGCAAGATCCCTCAATTTCAGTTCCTTCCTTCCTTTTTTTTATTTTTTTTTTTATAGGGAGGGCATTACAATTTGCCTGGGTGCCTGCATAGGGATGTCACAGTGAATTGGAACTTGATTCAAGGCTCCCCCAACCTATAAACCTTCAACTATGCCTCACATACAGTGTGAGGAGGGAGGAGAGTACACCAGCACAAGAATGAGCTGCTGCTGTGCCTGTTATGAGTAAACCTTTGCCATGATATGTGGATGTTGTTTTTACAATAATGGGATAAAAAGAAGGCGATACCACTTGGTCATAGAGGGGACTGGTCTTAAGAAATGGCTTGGGGAAAATTAAAACGCTGAGTAAGTGAAACTCTCCCAAAAAGGTTTAACCATCAGCGAGACCATGGGGACAACCAGCTCGCTTACTGTTTTAAAATTAGGTATATCTTGTTCTGCTAGTGGTCACTAGGGAGTAAGAATTAAAGTTCATGACTTAAATGCTTTATTTTTTAGTTTTGTGGAACTTCATTTGCAATCACCTTAACCAACACCTCAACCCTACCCACTGTACCTTTTTGTGGTTTCTTGTAAATTGACCTTGAAGTGCAATGTGCTTTAAAAACAGTTGAACATGAATGATCTGATTGGTATTAAGCATGGAGCTAGAAGTCATGACACTCACTATGCCAATGTAGTGATGGAGGCTCTTTCAGGAGAACGTTCCCTTCTTGTAGGCCTTTGGTACATTTAGGCTGCTCTGGTTAACTATGGCTTGGTATAATGTGTGAACTGGCAAATTAAAGTTATGGCCCTTGCTCCAGAAATTACTGCAGCCAGAAACTGGCGTGCCAAACATGGAAAGTGAAATCACATAAGCTTCTCTAAACCATTGTTTTTCTATACATTTGGAAGCTCAGACTTCCTGAGTTCCTGAAATTGCAAACAGTGAGAACACAGGTGTAATTAAGATTGTTTTTTAAAATAATTTGTTGACATTTGTTGATTTTTTAAAAATTACATGAAAGTGTGAATTGCCTTCTACTGAATCAGCCCACTAGTCCATTAAGGTCAGTATTATCTAATTAGACTAGCAGTGGCTGCCTAGGATCTCAAGCAGAGATCTTTCACATCACTTACTACCAGATCCTGTTTTTTTGCTGGAGATGCCAGGAATTGAACCTGGGACCTTCTGTATACCAAGCAGATGCTCTACCACTGAGCCACAGCCCCTCCCCATGTCTTCTACTGTATTTGTTACTATGGCAGTTTGATTAAATCTTCTTGAAGGCACACATAGTTAAGCTTTGTGAGCTTGTAGTTGAAGAACTGAGACACTGGATGGTCTCAGTTCATTAAGACCCAAACAGAAAGGGGAAGAAAGAACTTCAACCCAGAAATAACAGGTAACCAAGAAGGTTGACAAAAATCCTTGTAATAGACAGAATAACAATGGGTGACGTCCAAAAAAATTAACAAAGCTTTAATACATTGTAAATCATTAAAAATTTCTATTAAAACCAGATGTGTTTCGGCCAATAGTGGTATAAATTATTAAAATACATTCCGTAAAGTGCAATCATTCCAAATATAAAATATAACAATTCAGACCAAGCTATAAAACATGTATTAGAGGTAGTTTATTAGCTAGATAATCCCTCTTCTTTATTGGAATGATATAGGACTATCCAGTATCATTTTTCAGCTAGTTGTTATATCAGGTCCAAATATCTTAATAAGGAAGGTTAGCTGAAATCCTAGCACTTTGGTGTGTATACATCCCATTGTTATTCTATCAACCTCAGTTCATTAAGATCAATGAGCATATTTATGAATATGTGAGATTTCATTCTCAAATAAATGGTTGGGGATTTTTAAAATTTATTAGGATCCCTCCAAAAATCGAAAGGAATTCAGAAATTCCTTCCTTAACAGCAGTTGAAAGTCTTGTCTAAGATACAGCTGCTAGTACAACGTTTTACTACAAGCTACCCCAGGAAACCTCACTCTCTTTCCTGCTTTCAAAAATGTATTTTTTCCCTACAGGGTTCACCCACTCACAGAAAGAAGCCCTTGTTGAGAGAAGACAGAGTCACATTGTGTCAGAGAAAAATGTCTTCCTATGCAGCCTTTGCAAACTGCCTTAGGAAATGCAAGCAGGCACCTGGTATGACTAAGTGCCAGAGATCTCCCCCTTCTAGGCTTCCCTCTCACAAAACACCTTTTGCCTATATCTCTCATGTAGTCTAAAAGCCCATGAAAGGTGAATCATTCTATATGCAAGGGCTTTCAGTCAGAACATCACTTGACAGGGGAATTGCCTCCTTCACACTGAACTACAATCAGAGGCCCAGCTGTACTTAGAGGCTGGAAGATAGCGTGGGCTTTAAAATGATTGGAAACCACAGGAGAAGCAACAGTGGAGTTAGATTCAGATATATTAATACAGCTAAACCATTAAAATATTCATATCAATTACAAGATAGAATTAAAAGATACAGTGGAGTTGGCATTTCTCCATGCTCAGAAATCTTGCCTACCCCATATGAATTCTGTAGTGATAGAATCTATAATTTATATTTAATAGTGTTAGCGTTAGGGAGCTGGTAGCTTGAGGACTTACCCACATAAGGACGTAGCCATATAAGTAACAATAGAGCCAATAGCAGCACAAAGGAGTGGTTTGGGGGACTCAAAAACAGCAGATGATGTGGTCTCAAACAGAAAAGAGCTGGTGTGCATCCAGGACACACAAAATTCCCATTGCTTGTGTGATGTGAAGCTCTCTTGCTGGTTCCCAGCAAACACAAGGACTTTGTAATATGTAGATGCAGCCTATGCTGGTCTCTTCTTGACCACGATGGCAGCATCTAATGTCAGACCACCATGAGATGAGTAGATCATAGGGCTAGCTTCCCATTCTGTTCTGAGGCATCCCAGAGGAAAAGGTACATATGAACACATGAGGCTGACTTGTACTGAATCAGACCCTTGGTCCATCAAGGTCAGTATTGTCTACTGACTGGCATCTGCTGTCCAGTTTCTCAGGCTGAGGACTTTCACATCACCTTCTACCTGATCCTTTCAATTGGAGAGGCTGGGGTTTGAAGCTAGGACCTTCTGCATGTCAAGCAGATGTTCTACCACTGAGCCACAGCCCTTCCCCACTTGGCTTTTCCTACACAGTGGGAACCACATGAAACTGCCATCTAGGTAAGATAAATTGTATTGGTTAATGACATTGGTTGGATTGTAGACTAATGACAGAATTTCACTTTCAGTTAAACAGATGTATTCTAAAGACATATTTACACTACAAATTTCATTTTTATACAAATTTCACTCATGGTTGTGCACAAAGAATCTTAGGGAGTATAATCTTGTGAGGATGCCAAATAGTGGAGAACTCAAGTGCAGTTACCCTTATTTCCCCCCATCGGCTGACTCTTTAGCGTTTCCTGAGGAGAAGGAACAGATTTTAAATCAGTTTTAGTCTGTGATGTAATATGCCCTAAGGCAAGAAAAGTGTCTTCTACGTGGAAATGAGTGCTAGTTTAATAAAAGGAGATACGGTAAACAGTGCAGTCCTATGCAGAATTACTCCAGTCTAAATCCATTGTAATCAGTAGGCATAACTGTATAGGATTGCACAAGAAAATGTGCCACGTTTACTTAAGTGCAGTTCAGTCTAAACTCATGTCTCAAGAGAACAGTCATATTTACTGGGCTGTGCGTATGGTGGAGATGCTTGTTCTTCTAGTGCTACTGCTCATATTCTGTCTGTGGCTAAGGGGAAGCCTCTCACTTCAGGACAGCAGTCTACTCATACATCAGTTCTGATTGCATCAATCCTCCCAGGATACGGGGTGTGTGTGTATGTGTGTATCCTACCCTATACTTAACCAAAGCCTCAGGCATCATTTCCTTAATGGCAGATGGGTGTGTGCTTGATAAAATGCTTCTAATCCATAATGGGTGAGAAGAGGCAGGGGGTCAGTAGGAGGCAGTTCATTGCATCATTCCAGCACAGCTGCATTATTATCCTGTGCTTCCTCCAGTGCAGGGAGAATCAGTGAAGAGAGAGCACAGTGGCTTATTTCTTCCTCATAGGTTTTCTTGGTCTGTGTATGAAGGAGAACTGCAAGGGGGACAAGTCTAGTGTTGCAAAATGGTTGTCAAAGGCTGTGCGCCATTCCAAAACGTTTGATAAACAAGAAAGACTAAAACTGTTTTTACCTGTAGTTGGGTAGGACCATTCACCAAAGCTTCATTATAAGGGTAGCAGTACGTGTCCTTTGCTCTTGGGCCTTGCACAGGGATAATCCACTGTGCCTGATTATTCCCTGTAATTCTAACACCAGTCACCTGTACATAGAATGATGATACTGCAAAGCCCGGAACGTCAGAAGCTATTTTCAGTGCGTGACAGAAGTTAGGCTAATTAAAGCTGTCAAACTGGCACTTCTCCCCATTCCCCAGAGTCTTGTTACTTAATGAACCGAATATATACAGATTTATTGTTCTTAAATATGGAAGGGTTCCCCTTTCTCCCAACCCCTTCATAAAAAAAGTGTTGCCATCAGCAAAGACACATTGCATTGAGTCCTATTTTCCTTCCCCTTCCATAGCTACCCTTGGTCCCCTGATCTTGTCATATAAGAAAAGAGAGCGTTCATACAAGATTTCCCTCCTGGATCAAATACGGTAACCCTCCTCACAATGTTCTGTACAGAATCACACAAAACACTGCCCACTTCCTTATGTTAGGATCTATGTGTTGAGAAGGGCTTTTGGCTGCCTTTTCAAGAGGAAAGTTAGAGTACTACCCTCTCAGCAGAACGATTCATGAGAAGCACCCCCAAGCCTGCTTCTTCACACTACAAGTAATTCTGCTGCTAAGTTTTGTTTGTACCAATTGCACTTCTGCAGGAGATAGGATTCCTGAACAGGAGAAGACACAAGCTATTGTATAAATGTGCCATAAAGTTCATGTTACTTCACCATGCTAAGAGCTGCAGGACATAGATTGGAAAATGAGTGTTTCTTTTGTGTACACAAACTTCTTGGGAATGGGGATGGGAGAGTACTGCCTTTGGGATACTTTGTATCCACCAATAAGGAAATGATTGAGTGACGTAGTTTTTATCGCCCCACAAGACCCTGTTGTGGTTGTAGCTCCTGCCTACTACTACCAGATAGTGGTCCTATCAACTTGAACTTTGCTTGGAGCACTATTGGAGTATTCCATCAGCACAGGATACTTTATATGTGACCTTTCCCTAGGGCAGCCAGAAAGATCTCTTCAAACTGGAGGAATGGGCATTAAGATGGCAAATGCAATACAATGTGAGCAAGTGTAAAGTGTAAAGTTCACATATACACTGATGGGATCTGTGCTGGCAGTGACAGACCAAGAAAGGGGTGGTGATGGATAGAAGAAGGAGTTGGCTTTTATATGCTGACTTTCTCTATCACTTAAGGGAGACACAAACCGGCTTGCAATCACCTTCCCTTCCCCTCCCCACAACAGACACCCTGTGAGGTAGGTGGGGCTGACAGAGCTCTAACAGCTGTAACTAGCCCAAGGTCACCCAGCTGGCTTCGTGTGTAGGAGTGGGGAAACAAATCCAGTTCACCAGATTAGCGTCCGCCACTCATGTGGAGGAGTGGGGAATCAAACCCGGTTCTCCAGATCAGACTCCACCGCTCTTAACCACTACACCATGCTGGCTACACCACACTGAATAGCTCGATGAAGATGTGAACCCAGTGTGTGGCTGCTGTGAAAAAGGCAAATTCCATGCTGGCCATAATTAGACAAGGAACAGAGAATAAAACTGCTGCTATCATACTGCCCTTGTATAAATCTATGGTGAGACCACACTTGGAATACTGTGTATAGTTCTGGTCACCACACCTAAAAAGGGATATTGCAGAACTTGAGAAAATACAGAAAAGAGCAACCAAAATGATCAGGGAACTAGAGCAACTGCCCTATGAGGAGCGGTTAAAACGCTTAGGGCTGTTTAGCTTGGAAAGAAGGCAGTTAAGGGGAGACATGATAAGAGGTCTATAAAATTATGAATGGTATGGAGAGAATGGACAAGGAGAAGTTTTTCTTCCTCTCTCATAATACTAGAATGCGGGGTCATCTGCTGAAGCTGGAGGGTGAGAGATTCAAACAGATAAAAGGAAGTATTTCTTCACACAACACATAGTTAAATTGTGGAACTCCCTGCCCCAGGATGTGGTGATGGCTTCCAACTTGGAAGGCTTTAAGACGGACATGTTCATGGAGGAGAGGGCTATTCATGGCTACTAGTAAAAAATGGATACTAGTCATGATGCATACCTTTTCTCTCCAGGATCAGAGGAGAATGCCTATTATATTAGGTGCTGTGGAACACAGGCAGGACAATGCTGCTGGAGTTGTCTTGTTTGTGGACACTTGGTTGGCCACTGTGTGAACAGACTGCTGGACGTGATGGACCTTGGTCTGATCCAGCATGGCTTTTCTTATGTTCTTATCCTGCCTGTGTTCCACAGCACCTCATCCTTCACTGTACCCTGACAGTATCTACTGAAAATCTTGGTCAATCCCAACTATCCATCTCACGTAGATATGCAGGGACTGAAAAGGGTTCTCAGTACACGCACAATAACATTTCAATTTGGTGCTACTCTCTAGTAGTCAACTACATCCACTCTGATACAAGAGAGCAAGGCATCTTCTTTTCTAAACAAGAGACCTGGCCAGTTCCATATCCTGTCCATCTTCTACCAGAAAGCTCTTGGGTAGCAATCAAGCAGTTGAGGAAATAGGTGTACACTTATCCTTGACACAGCTAATGGTGAACCAAACTAAAACCACACTGTCAGGGGTAACTCTAGTATATGTTTTAAAGGATAGTTATCTGGGAACTGTTCCACAGGAAGTTAAAGCTTATTCATGCATCCATGTACATCCCTTGGTATCTTGTGTGTGTGTGTGTGTTAAGTGCCGTCAAGTCGCTTCCGACTCATGGCGACCCTATGAATGAAAGTCCTCCAAAGTGTCCTATCTTTGACAGCCTTGCTCAGATCTTGCAAATTGAAGGCTGTGGCTTCCTTTATTGAGTCAATCCATCTCTTGTTGGGTCTTCCTCTTTTCCTGCTGCCCTCAACTTTTCCTAGCATGACTGTCTTTTCCAGTGACTCTTGTCGTCTCATGACGTGACCAAAATACGATAGCCACAGTTTAGTCATTTTAGCTTATAGGGTCAGTTCAGGCTTGATTTGATCTATAACCCATTGATTTGTTTTTTTGGCAGTCCACGGAATCCTTAACACTCTCCTCCAACACGACATTTCAAAGGAATCTATTTTCTTCCTATCAGCTTTCTTCACTGTCCAGCTTTCACACCCATACATAGTAATAGGGAATACGATGGCATGAATTAATCTAGTCTTGGTGGCCAGTGACACATCCTTACACTTCAAAATATTTTCTAGATCCTTCATGGCTGCCCTTCCCAGTCTCAATCTCCTTCTGATTTCTTGGCTGCAGTCTCCCTTTTGGTTGATGGTGTATCTTAAGAACAATGAAAGCATTCTTCTGTGACATGTTAGCCCCAATCCACCATGGTAGCTTAATCATTCCACACATTCCACATTCTTTGAAAGCCCCTTGCTGGGGTTGCCATAAGTTCTATAACTTGACAGCACTTTACACACACATACATGAGTGTGGAGTGAGTTCCTATTCTAGTCCTCAGTTGACTCTGTTTTTCTTTATTTCCTTATGCAAGACAACGGAGTGGTAAAATTGACAGAACCAGGCAACAAAGCAGCTTCTGGCGTAATCATTCCAAAGGGAAAATTTTGAATAACATAATGTTTCTCAAGTGGAAGAGCATTGCTGAGGGAAAGGTAGCCTAGCATCGTTTTCCTCCCTTGTTTAAATGATAGGGTTCATTCTTTTATGTACTTCAGTCTTACACAATGTGATTAATCAACATAATATTATTTAAGCACAAGCTCAGTAATTTAGGTTTGATCCCAGGTATTGCTACAGAAATATGCAAAAGAAGTTTGATTGGGGGGTTCCATGACAATCTGTGTATCTCGAGCAACAACAGCACTACAATACTGTGTTTAACTCTCTGAAAAGCTGTTATGGTTGACCAGCCCTCAGTTTGTCTCTGGATGGCTCAACTGAACATGTGAATAAAATTATTGTGTTTGAAATGATCTTGAGCAACACATAAGTGGGCTAATTTCATCCTACAAACCACATTTTCTGGCCCATCTTCCCCCAGTAGCCCTCAACTACATGAACACATGAAACATTCATACTGAATCAGAACATTGGTCAATCAAGGTCAGTATTGTCTTCTCAGACTGGAAGCAGTTCTCCAGTGTTTCTGGTCAAGGTATTTCAAATCACCAATTACAAGATCCTTTTAATTGGAAATGTTGAGGATTGAACCTGGGATCTTTTGCATGCAAAAAATGATGCTCTGCCACTGTTACAGCCCCTCCCCAAACCTCTGAAAAACTGATGGAATGGGTTAGAGCCTCAATGACAAACAATCTTGGGGGCACTGTGGCCTCTAGGGAGAAGAAAGGGTTGGGCCAAATTGCCCCCACTTCCCTTTTGCTGTAACTGTTTCTACTAATACAAGATGCTTCACTGGTGCAAGAGGCAGGTGGTGGCAGTTCCCCCTGCTTGCAGCAGCTCCCCCCCCCCATACCTCATAGCATTTTGCCCACAACGCTCTCCTAACTCCCAGTGTTGCTTTTTAGGAGTCAGGTTGCTTGGGGAAGGCAGGAAAGATCTGTCTCTGCAAACACCCACTCACTGCTTGTGGTTCAAAGGGTCCAGCTCGCCATCTGTTCTGTTTGGTCGGGTACTTGATCTATGATGGCAGTTTTCATAAATAAAGAATACTAATGTTGTGCTTTTTGAGGGGAGAATAAGTATCTGTGAACTCATGTTTGGTACTGAGCTGTCAAGGGTATTAACATAAAGTACCCTGTGTTGTTGGATGTTTAAAACAAGGATTTTGTTGTTGTTGGAAATGATCAATCGAGGCATTCTGAATTTCCAGCTTTCATTTTAAAATAAACTGTGTGGCACATTTTGTTGTGGAGATATAAGGGGAAAGGCATATCCTCCCCAACAAAAGGGGCTAGAGACTTTTTTCTCAAATAAAAGCCGGTAATTCAGAGAACCTGTTACGCATATTGTTTTAATGCTATAGCAATCTAAGGATATTCAGTTGCCTTAAAAAAAAACACGTGGAAAATCCCTAGTGGTGCAAGGGGGGAGGGCCTGTTGCTACTGTGCTGTGTTGGCAGTCATAGCAGCACTGGGAAATTACACGTGCCTGTCCTTGTGTGTAAAACACCTTGGACGAGATCAAGATTGTCTTGCTCTGCACATTTTTCCATGCCTACTAATGGGCATACTCCTAATCATGGTACTCCATGGAATCACTTTTTAAAGTTAGTATACAGGCTGTGTCTGTATTTCAGGCATTGATGGATATGGGCTTTGATCTTGAGGGTCTTAGTTATCTGCCATCCATTAGTGTGTGAATGCCACACATCTCTCATCCACACTAGCCTGCCTGCTTTTATAGACTGCGAACAATTGACGTTGCTTCTCTACAGAGGAATCCAACAGCTCTCCTTAGGCAGCATCTCCTGCCATGCTACAACTTGACAGTGCCTGGGTCGTGTTCCCCTCAAGGATCAACTGATGAACACCACAGCCTGCAACATCTCATCAGCTTCAGAAACATAGGCCATCAATTCAAATAAAATCAGCTCTGTTTGCACCTCCTGCCATCTGTGAATAAATAGTCTCTTGGTTTCCAATCCCTCTGAACTAAAGAACCAGTGTCCCACAGCAGCTATCCAGTACAACAACTTCCTCAATCTAAGAATCCCTTCCTACATCTCTGGATTTCTGTTTTAAGAAGCTTGCCCCTTCGATCAAGGATAAATGTCTCTGCTGTGCCACTGAAGCAGTATGATTTTTGATAACTTACTGACCTTTCTTCTTTGCTTCCGTTCCCCCCGCCCCGTCTCCTCCTAAATCCCTCTTCTCACAACATGGCTTGCAGTGCAAATGTAAACAGAGTTATACCCATCTAAGCCCATTGACCTCAATGGACTAACTCTGATCAGGATTGCACTGTTCTTTACCTGAGCAGAATACAGAAATCTACAAAAGAAGGTGCTGGGACCAAACACACAGAAGGTTTATTGAACTTCACAAAGATCTACAGTTCCAAATGTTTTAAGCTATTCTGCCCTTTTCAGAGGGATTCAAGAAACTAACCCTGTGTACTTTTTACTTGGTGAATCTTATTCAAAGTCGTTAAAATCCTGCCTCCTGAACAACTAAAGGATTCTAAAAATGTTTACAGTAAAAAATGCTGAAATAATTAAGAAAACAATACAAAAACAGAGAAAGCACAAGGATCATGTATCACTACAGCAAGGGAACACTCTCCAATAAGTATATGGGCAGTGCAAGCCTATGTCCCAAATCCCAGCATGTTACTGATGAAGCGAGTTAACTTCCTCTGCTCTTTCAGCAGAGAAAAAAGATCACCACAATGACCCAGTTCTAAGGAGCGAAGAGTATAGCAGCTGCATGCAAGCTCATAGCAACACCAACACCCACCAATCACAGACTGGTAAACCAATGGCATCCCTGTGTTAGCCATGCATTGAAGCAGCCAATGTACATGGTCATGCCAGCATATCTCCCTGATGTGACCCTGCTATCATACAATCAGAATAGAACAAGGGAAGGGACAAAGGAAAATACACCACCTTCTACTACATGGGAGACAGTGGCATGCCTCTGCTGTATTCATGACATTTGCTATTTCTGCCTGTTATTTGTTGGAATAGGCAATGGCTGGTGTACAAAGATGAAAAGAAAACACTGCGGAGGGCAGCAAGCGGGCAGTTAGATAGGTTAGGACTTTCCTTTTAAGTTTCATTTCTTGTCTGTCTCCAGATTGCTACTCTTAGGGAATTATCCTCCTCCTTCTTGGAAGTCTCTATGTAGTTAGGATTGGAGACTATCTGTGTCTCTCTACCCTTTACTATCAAGTGTGTTAGTTCCTTAATAAACCTTTATGTACACTTTAATCAGGTTGTGCACCTTTGCTGTGTTAATTACACTACCAACATTTTTCATCCCAGCAACAGACTTTCAGAGGTGGTTTGCCATTGCCTTCCTCTGCATGGCAACCGTGGTCTTCCTTGGAGTAACCAGGGCTTAGCTGCCCAGATCGGGCTAGCCTGGCCTATCCAGGTCAGGACTATGGTTTATTACACACCAGCAATGATCAAGGGAGCTGTAAACGTGGAGGAGTCTGTCCCTCCCCCTTGCTGGAGCCTGATTGTGTAGACAATCAAGGACCCTCTCAGCTCACTCAGGGCGAGTTCTGTACTGAAGTTAACAGAGGTTAGTAACAAGCAGAAGATGGGTGTAGATTCCAGACTAGTAAACCCCATTAGAATAAGTACTGCAATCAATAGCCTTAGAAGGGTGTAAGTCTGCTTAGTATTGCCCTGTTGGTCACAGATCTCCCAGCGTCACATCTAGTGTGACCCTCAGTTTCTAACACTATGGAGGTAGGGATGCCAGCCTCCCGGTGGGACCTGAGGATCCCCCAGAGTTACAGTTTATCTCCAGGCTACAGCCATCAGTACCCCTGGAGAAAACTGATTCTTTGGAGGGTGAACTTTATAGCATTGTACCCCACTAAGGTCTCTTTCCTCCCCAGGCTCCATCCCCCCATCTCCGTGAGTTTCCCAACCTGGATCTGGCACCCTACCACCTAGGGTTGCCAGACCCCTCTTTGCCACCGGCGGGAGGTTTTTGGGGTGGAGCTTGAGGAGGGCAGAGTTTGGGGAGGGGAGGGACTTCAATGCCATAGAGTCCAATTGCCAAAGCAACAATTTTGTTCAGGTGAACTGATCTCTATCGGCTGGAGATCAGTTGTAATAGCAGGAGATCTCCAGCTAGTACCTGGAGGTTGGCAACCGTAGCACCGCCCCATCCCCTGCCAGTGGAGAGGGGGGACCTGGCAACCCTATCTGCAGGGCAAAATTAAGGTTACTACAGGTCATGACAGATGAGATCCAGAGTAGAGGGGGGAAACGCACCAGTTTAAAAGCACAAAGAAGCAAGAGGCCTTTCTGTCCTTCAGCTACCCTTCTCCTTGCTTTCTGCCTCTCTGCTGACAATGACAAAGCCACATTTTCAGGGGCTGAAATGCTACCTATCCTGAGCAAGCTGTCTGCTGTCTCAGCAACTGTTTATTGATTAGTGGACTCCTTTGGGCACCACCTTGCCAGAAGCAGCCTCCCTTGTCTGGCTACTGGATGACGTTTTGTGCTAAAATGCAGCCAAATCACACCTTTTTTTGCAGTGTGTGCAATAAAAGAATACACCCCCCCCCCAAAAAAAAACCCATGGAAATATTGCTAGACATCTTGTGTTTAAGAATGCAATCAGAGCCTGCCTGACCCTTCCGCAATGCTATCATGCACGGATTAATTTTTACAAATGATGAAAACTATTGAGAGTCATGGTTTATGTGTACATGTGTTTTATTCACTCCCACTTCTTTGAGTTAGGTTTGCTTACCAACTAAATGCTGAAACATAGTAAGAATTACACAGCTGTTGTAAGAAAGCTAGACAATAAATCATCAACCTTATTTCTGTGCCATTTAGTTCCAGAAAGGTTGGGTGGTGGTTGTTTGGGAATTTTTAACAGACAGCAAAATTATTACATCAATTCTAAATAATGAGACATTTATATAATAAAAAAAAAACAGAAATGTAAACATTGATCCTAATTCTACCTTAACTAAGGGGTTCAATACATATTACAGTTTCTGAAATTATTTGTTTTCTTTTACAAATATAGCTTCTAAGATTAAGCAGGCAAAGGGCATGGGGAGAGGGAAATATTAAGTTTTTCCTCCTCTGACATTTTTCTCACTGGAAACAGCCATCCTTGGGGATGTACCAGTATTTCCCCAAAAGCAGCTCCAGTGAGAAAATGACAGAGAAGGAAAGGCAGGCAGTTAAACTTTTATAATAAACAAGGAAGAAACCATAACATGTGGTTGAGCCATCATCTATAAGAAACCGGGCAAGAGCAAGGATTTATGGCACTTTGGAAAGATGCAATTGCTCTAACAATTTTTAGCAAGGGCCATATTTTGAGCTCTATAACTGCTAGCAGCAAAAACTCACTGCTGTGCGAACCGAGGCAAAGGCAAAAGACTCTTTAACACACACACCCCGCCCCCCACCAGTATAAATAGCAACAAAGGTTCTGTCAGGATTCTCCCCTTATATCTCTCACTCCCCTGAATAAGCCAAGACTCAAGCAAATGATACCTTTCAAAAAGTAGAGAAAGTGTATTTCTAGGAAAGAAGGTCCCTGGAATTGGTGGCTATGCTGCAGTGGGGGCAGGAAACCTGTAAGGGCCTGGTCATGTCTCCCGATTGCCTATCCAAGTGCTAAGGGGTTTGCTTTAGTAAGTCTCTAGTGAGAGGGCAAACAGACTGCAGATCTCTTTATAAGGTTTGGGGCTGAACCAGAAGTGGGGATAGAATTACCTCCAAGAAAAGGTACAAACTAGGATGGGGATTTTGGACCATGTTACATGCAGTGAGATTACTGTCTTGCAGTCTCCTCTTTGGACCAGAAGTAATTATTGCCAGGAATGGCACTCTTTGTCACTGCAGCTGACACTCCAAGTCTTTTTTGCTTAGAAGCACCCTTAGAACAAATCCATGAAAAATCTTCTGCTTCTCTGTTGTGTCCCATGCCCAACCTGCAACTGTCTATATTGAAAATACAGTGCAAGTGCATTCAGGGGCAAAATCTCCAGAGGGCTGGTCTGTACTGCACCTTGATTTAGAAGGGACATTTTGACACAAACAGCGCTGGAGATGCTGATTAGGGGAAATGTGTGCATGAAACCAATAGATAGGAATCATGGTGATGATAATAATAATAATAATAATAAGACTTGGTTTTTATACCCTGATTTTCTGTACCTCTAGGGAGTCTCAAAACAGCTTACAACCGCCTTCCCTTCCTCTCACCACAACAGACACCTTGTGAGGTAGATGGGACTGAGAGAGTTATGAGACTAGCCCAAGGTCACCCAGCAGGCTTCATGTAGATGAGTGGGGAAGCAAACCCAGTTCTCCTGATTAGAGTCTGCCACTCTTAACCACTACACCATGCTGTCCAAAGGAGGACAGGACTCCTGTATCTTTATTCCTTGTATAGGTGAGGGCATTCCGCAGGTGCAGCTTATCATTTCAGAGAAAAGCAGAGGCAAGAAGAGCTGCCTCTGATGAAATGCTTTTATCTACACCATTATAAAAGTACAGGAACCTTATCCTCTATTTATCAAATCACAATCCCTTGATCTTCCATATACAAATCCAGAGAATATTCTGTGGCTGTAGCATATTTTTGAGAGTACTTAATATCTCCTCCTTGCCAGTTGTTGAATCCTAATAGCTACTGATGATTCCTTTGTGTTTTCAAGTTTGTCTCCTGAGGGTTTCTTAATTTTGCTTGTGATGAGAAGTGAATTTTGCAGGATTCTCAAGGAGAGTGGGAGAGGGAGCAGAATAACCTCTGTGACCCTGGATTATACTTCATAAAGTGCTCAGCTGTTGTATTTTAAGCAGTACTTTCTACCAGCCCCCTCCCTCCAGCCTTGGAATCATCGTGTCATAAAACTCCAGGTATACAGGAAACAGGGATTCCAAATTCAATCCCCAAAAGTATGTGTGAAGCGAAGAATCCCAGGAAAGAAACAGGAATGTGCCTCTGAGCTATTATGGACCCTTCCAATCCTTATTAATACCTGCCAAACAAACATTTAAACTGTGAAGCAAATAGTTCTTCCAACAGTGCAAAGGATCTTCTGTTGGGGGCGGGGAATCAAAGGCTGTACATGTGATGGCCCCTCTTCTGCATTTCGAGAGTTAAAGCTCCTTTTGTCAGACACAAGAAATGGAGATTGGTCCTTTTATCCTAGTCAGAAGGTGGCAGGGACTTGTAAAGGATGCAAAGGTACAATGTATATTGTAATCGGCTTGATTAGAGCAGAGGGGAAATGCTTGAGGGCAGAAAATTAGCATCTGTAGTGAGATAAGAATCCTATGTCCCTATTCAGCCCTGGGGGGGTCCATTGATCTGAACGTGTGAATTAATTCAAATTCAGAAATCTCACATTGTAATTTCCCCTTGAATTTTCTTCAAAGGCTGCCACTCTTAGGTTAGCAATTGAATGATCTGGAAGATTACAATGTTTTCTCCCTGGGTTTTGAGTGTCACAGTTTTTAATGTCAGATTTATGTCCATTTATTCTTTTGCATAGGGACTGACCTGTTTTCCGATGTAGAGAGTGGAATGGCATTGCTGACATTTGATAGTGTATATGACTTTGGAAGATGAACAAGTGAATGAACTTGAGATGGTATGGCTGGTGTTAGGTCTGGTTATTGCTAGGGTTGCCAATCTCCAGGTGGTAGCTTTGAAATGTGGTGTTGGAGGAGAGTGTTACGGATACCGTGGACTGTGAAAAATCAAATCAGTGGGTTATAGATCAAATCAAGCCTGAACTGACCCTAGAAGCTAAAATGACTAAACTGAGGCTATCGTATTTTGGTCACGTCATGAGACGACAAGAGTCACTGGAAAAGACAGTCATGCTAGGAAAAGTTGTGGGCAGCAGGAAAAGAGGAAGACCCAACAAGAGATGGATTGACTCAATAAAGGAAGCCACAGCCCTCAGTTTGCAATATCTGAGCAAGGCTGTCAAAGATAGGACATTTTGGAGAACTTTCATTCATAGGGTCACCATGAGTCGGAAGCGACTTGACGGCACTTAACACACACACAGCTGGAGATCTCCCGCTATTACAAATGATTTCCAGATGACAGATCAGTTCACATGGAGAAAATGGCTGCTTGGACAATTGGACTCTATGGCACTGAAGTCCCTCCCCTCTCTAAGCCCTGCCCTCCTCAGGCTCCACCTCCAAAATCTCCAGGTATTTCCCAACCTGAACTAGGCAAACCTAGTCATTGTGTTGTCAGAGTGGATATGAAGACAGAGCTGGCATCTGGGTTTGTTGCAGGCCCTGGTCCCAGAATCCATGTCCATGTTTGGAAGTGTATTGTTGTGGGTGAAAAGTTGTTTAAGGTTAGGAGGCTGTCTGTGGATAAGAAAAAGTTTGCCTCACAATTCCTGTGAGAGAAGAGTATCATTGTCCAGCATAGGTTGTAGGCCGTTAATGATGCTTTGAACCAGTTTGAGCTGAGAGCTGTAGGTGACCACCAGTGGTGTTTTGTTGTTGTTTCATTTGTGCCTATCTTGTAGCAGGCTATCCCTTGGTATCAGTTTAGTTCAACTGGTTCAACGGATCATTAACAACCTACAACCGGCACTGACCTAAACTGTACTACATACCATTCAAGTAACTTGACCCCCACTGCTACTTCCACAATGGAGGACCAGCTCGCTGCTTGGTCAACTGCCTCCTCCCTTGAAGTTTATATCCCAAAAAGCTACTGCAAACCAACATGGCTACCCTCTGAAACTATCTTCAAGGAATTGCAAAGGAGGTGAAGGAAAAAGGTCTGTTCCTCTCATGGATGACCCACTTGTATAACGCTAGTGTAGATGCTGCCAAGAAGGAACCTGTAGTGTGATCCAGGATTGTACTATAAACAAAGGCAACCTCAGGTTGTGTGGTTCTCCCCCACAGAGTTAGTAGAAACTGGGGGGGGGGGGAGAGATTTTAAATAAATCTAGACATCTGGAGACCCAGTCTTGAAGCTCTATTCCTTGTTTAGTTGCAGACTCACGTCCAAGAGAGTTTTTATAAATTTATCATGCTGAAGTTTTTTAATAGGTTTATCATGTTTAACCTCCAACACCAGTTTTGCCATCACAAGTTTCCATGGCCTGTAGCCAGCTTCTGAAAAAGATTGGGGCAGCCACTGGTATAAGGTTGTCCTGTTCTTTGCTGTGCTGCTGCTGAAAGGGTCCAGAAAATGATCAAGCCAGCAAAGAGCCAGAGACAGCTATAATCCAATTACTTTGCATGTTTATTTTATAAGATGCAAAATATACAGAACGTTAAATAGTATGACCAAGAATAATGTTTGTGTAATGATTGACTAGCAACTTAGTGAAAGTAAGTAAAATAAATGCAAAAAAAATGATCAATTCAAACATGAATCATCTTTAGGATGAGCAAGAAGAACAACAATTTATTGTCATATATGTTCGTTTCAGAGTATTTACTGTCTCACTCTCTCACACACATATTCCCACACCTCACAGCTTCACTCACCCAATATTGGGGTGAGTGGTTTGAAGTATCGGCTCAGTTGATCTGGATCCACTGCTATGCAAGAAGACTTTCTCCCCAGGGCAGCTTGAGTGTAGCTTTTATGATTTGTTAAGGCAGAAAGTGGATAGGGGTTGTGCTTTCAGGTGCAGAACAGAATTTCCTTCTCATGATAATCATGCAGTGCAGATGGGCAAACATCCACATTCAGATGCGTATCTGGAAGGAGACCCAGCACGGAGGCAGAACATATGCATGGATTCTGGAACTGTGCATCCCTTTGGGTTCTGTACAAATATATATTTGCAGAGTATGATTGCCGAGCATGAAAGACAGTCCCTGGCAAAAGGGGACAGCAGGTGCTACTGTTGTTGTGCAGCCTCAGTTCTCACCCATCCCTACCAGATGGCAGCTGAGGCAGGCACCTTGTGGCCACGGCTGCTGAGCAGCAGCTAAGAAGCCGAGATGAACCTGTTCATGCACTGCAGATGGTGCCATGGCATGCTTGGGGGGCACCTGTGGCTGGTAATATGCATGGGCAAATGGCAGAGGGCTGGATAACTGTTTTTCTTTGGCAAAGAGAGGAGAGGACTTGGTCAGAAGATTAGGAGCTCTGTGAGGTGTTGGTGTATGTGCAGTGTTTGTATGCGTACCTGGCAAAGCATAGTATAATGGTGTATTTAGATTGCAGTTTCCATGTTTGCATGTCAAAACTATGGTGAGGTGATTTCTGCATCCCTGCCAGTACCTTTCATGCCTGATGACTCATGTAACATCAGAATTCTGTTTTCACTTGGTGTTAATAATGCTGTAGAAAAGGTGTGGCTCTGTACTTATTTACAAGGCTTGATCTCTGCCCATATAGGCATGTCCTTGTCTATATGTGATGGCATATTTGTGGTTTGTGCATATTTGTGCCCACATATATTGTGCATAGTGCTATGAGATGCCAAGCACATGTTGCTGGGTTTGTGTAGCTGTTGCTTTATGTAGTGCCAGCAATGTGCATGCATTCCATGTTACTGCATGTTTGTACACTGAGTGTGGTTTGCAATGTCTGTGCATGGGCACATGCATTGCCAAGTGAGTTTCTCTTTGTGTGCATGCATGCAGTTGCGCACAGCTTTGTCCCTGTGTCTTCATGTGAGGAACAGAGTCTGGCATTTATTTATAAGACAGGCTTGGATTGGTGGATTCCTGAGTTATATCACTAAATCCCTTCAAGGCACTATTAGTTCCACTGCAGTGAGCTCTGTAAGTCAGCCTCCGCAACTAGCTCAGAAACTCCAGTAACCATTTCAGCACAGAATCCAAAATACTGGAGCCAGGTGTCATGAAATGTTCTACCAAACGAGCATGCAAACATGCATACACACAGATCTCCTGTTTCAAAGCTCCAGGAAAAGAAGTGTGGTGCATTATTGGATGGTATTCCTTGCTAGCACAGAGCTAGCGTTTTTCTAAGACCTCTGTTTGGCTGCAAGATGCTGTGTCTGTTTTTCATTGCAGGGACATTAGCTTGGAAAGCGATCTCCTTCTCACCTCCAAGCTGCAGAGTACCTTAGGAGTGTTCCAAGTCTGCAGCCAACAATCAGTGCATTGGCTGATTGCCAGGGCTCTAGGAGCTGCATGATCTGGGATTTAGCTTCCAAGTGCTGCTTTTATCCAACATGAGCTTCATTTGTCCCCCTTGTAGGATCTCTGTCCATACAACTCTGTCTTGTGAATATAATATAATATAATAGCTGATATCTGACTTGAATATATTTTATAGCAAGAACAATATCAAATCCTATGAGGAAAGGTTGAAGGAGCTGGGTATGTTTAGTCTGGAGAGGAGACGACTGAGAGGTGATATCATAACCATCTTCAAGTATTTGAAGGGCTGTCATATAGAAGATGGAGCGGAGATGTTTTCTGTTGCCCCAGAGGGTCAGACCAGAACCAAAGGGTTGAAATTAAATCAAAAGAGTTTCCAGCTAAACATTAGGAAGAACTTTCTAACAGAGCGCTTCCTCAGTGGAACAGGCTTCCTCGGGAGGTGGTGGGCTCTCCTTTTTAAGCAGAGGCCAGATGGCCATCTGTCAGCAATGCTGATTCTATGACCTTAGGCAGTTCATGAGAGGGAGGGCAGGAAGGTTTGCATCAGTGTTTGGCTCTTGTGGCCCTTTCTTGCATGCCCAGGGTAGTGCCAATTGCCACTTTGGGGTCAGGAAGCAATTTTCCTCCAGGCCAGATTGACCAGGGATCCTGGAGGATTGTGTTTTTTTTTTTTTTTGCCATCTTCTGGGCTTGGAGTAGGGGTCACTGGGGAGTGTGGGGGGTAGTTGTGAATTTCCTGCATTGTGCAGGAAATTCATAGATGACGCTGGTGCTACCTTCCAGCTCTATGATTCTAAATGAAAACAGGTTCTTCTGCCTTTAAAAAGAGACTCTTGTGGCCAATTTACAGATGGCCAATTTACAGATGGACCAACTGAGACATAGGATGCAGCCTTCAGATGTTTCAGGTGGCTTCCCTGGCTTTACATACTTTTTCCAGATCTGGACCTAATCAAGGATTTAGTAAATTGTGGGATCTGGAACGTTAGACTATTCCTTAGGCCTATCCATGAGCAGGACACACGTCAAAAAAATCAACTCAATGCCCATCACATCTACAAGAGTCATGTTAATCCAGACTCCACATCACCAGCTGCAGTGGGGCTCCTGCACCATTAAAAGTTGTGCAGGAGAAGAAATTTGACAGCTGGAGGCTGCCACGCCTTAGTGCTGCGGGAGTGTGAAAAGTATTGCATGTGCTGAAGTTCCTTTTCCTGTGACAACAACAGGGGCCTTGTCCTCTGTTGGCATCTATGTGGCTTAGGGGCACCAAGTGTGAACTTCTTCTCCCTTCTCTACTCCCTCTTGTCACCCTTGCTTCTGCTGCTCATTCTGAGAGATGGCATCTGTTCCTTCAGATGATGCTGAAGGGCTAAGCAGCTTGGCCTTCTCGTATGACCCGTGGGCGATCTCATTGTTTTACAGAATAGTATGATTTGGTTAAAATATCTAGAGGAAAATATCCTTTTGCTTACTCGCTTCCCCCGTGGCAAGGAGCAGAGGAGGCTATCCTTTAGGATGAGAAGAGATGCATACCACGGGCCTAAATAAATCTTGGTCAGGGGTATGACCCTGATGCCAAGCACAGAATCTCCAGGTTTTTTGTTTTGTTTTTTTGCTACTGGTGGTTTATTCCAAGCAAACAGCAGGCATATCATACCAAAGCTTCCATAATGAACCCCTTAAATTGAGCAGAGCTTTTAAGATTGACCCTCATAGAATAGCCAAGAAAAGATGAATCTTAGGAGTACTGGAATGTGGGAGGCGGGATAAATCGGTCTAAGCACTATCCTTTTTTGTGATGACTGAAGAAAGTACTTCCCATTTCTGTACTCTTTCTGTCTGAATTAGATTTATCTCTGGATTTACTCTAGATGGAGACCAGAGAAGACAAACCAGTACAGCAATGGGCAAGTCTAGGGTGGAGCCTGGAGTTGTCCTCGAATTACAGATAATTTCTGTTGGGGAAAATGGCTGTTTTGGAGGGAGAGCTCTATGGCATTATATCCCACTGAGGTCCCTCCCTCCCCAAAATCCATCCTCCCCAGGCCTCACCCCCCGAAAATCTCCAGGGATTTCCCAACCTGGAGTTGGCAACCCTAGGGCAGACACACCTTAGCCACAGTAGAAGGGAGAACGTACTTTGATTTCCAAAGGAGGCAATGGAATTGTTACTTATTTGTGTTGCGCACTTACTTCATTCCTTCCCCCAGCCAGGATTTCTAGGTTTGTGGCTTCCTAAAGGCACCTGGTTGGCCACTGTGTGAACAGACTGCTGGACTTGATGGGCCTTGGTCTGATCCAGCAGGGCCTTTCTTATGTTCTTAGATCTGGCACCCATGGTTTGCTGGGGCAGGGCGGGGGGGAGAGACTAAGTATTGACATGAGCATACATGACAGCAGCAGCCAGAAACATGTGAGCCTGACCTGGATGTGACTGGCTTATATGACAGTCACCTCAAATGGCTGCTTTACAGAATCATTTACCTAGCCTGAGATGACTATGTCTCAACGCCTGCTACCCTCCTTTTAAAGAGTAAAGGTTACAGCCACATAGAGTTTCAAACTAACTAAAGGCTCTTTCCTTACCATGGTCACCTTCTCAGGATTATTATAAATTGCATTGTGGAAGGGAGGCGTATAGGAATAACTGTTACCCTGGGTAGAGGGAAAAGGAGCAGTGCCCTCCACCCCCACCCTGTGGGTCTGGTTTTGTCAGTTTGTGATCTGACAGTACAACTATTAAAGGCTCAAGGAAATACGCCTTGAATGATGGGGGGGGGCATTGTGGGAATGCTAGTACCTCAAAATGTTAGCGTCTCAGAGAGCCAGTGTGGTGTAGTGGTTAGCCTGCTGGACTTGGATTTACAGGACCTGAGTTCAAGGGCACACTGTGCTGTGAAGGTAGCCTTAGCCAGTTACTCTCTTTCTACCTTACTTACTCCACAGGGTTGTTGGGAGGATCAGGAAGGGCAAACCACCTACACTGCTCCTTGGAGGAACAGTGGGATGAAAATATACTAGAAAGAGCTGTCTAACAAGAAATTGACTTTTCTGCACACACACAAATCCCAATGTGCAATTTTAATCAAAGACCTGGGATAAGACATTGCACTGGCTTTTCTCGGTTAGGACCTAGAGCACAGGAGATAAATTGTTAGTGCGGGCATCAGACAAACTCTCTGGGGGCATGTGTAATGTGCTGTTGGCCATCATCACCATCATGTGGCAACCATGAATGCAGAGCAGATCTGGTTTACTCTGAGTAGGCATGAGCAACCTGCATGTGCACAAATGTGTGGCACGTTCTCCTCATGTACACTGGTTTTCCATGAGTAATTCTCCTTGTGTTTCTTTAACAATTTTTGTTCTTCAACAGTTGCAGCCAAAAAAACCAGAACAAGTCTTAGGCCATTTACGCATGGGAGGTTTTGCCTTGGATATGCCAATCTCTAGAAGCACATTTTCCCCATCTGAATTCTCAGAACTCAAAAATAAGCCCCCATGCAGAGTTTTGAGAATTTGGATCAGAAAAATGTGCATCTAGAGAACAGCAAATCCAAGGCAAAACCTCCCATGCATAAATGGCCTTAGTTTTCCTGTGAAGCTTCAGGTATTGCTTTAATGTAGGACATTCTGTCATTTATCTTCTCTTCTGTCCAGAATAGTTGATAAGCAGAAAGACCTTGTCAAGTCAAATGCCTGTTCCAGGAAGAGATAATGCAAACTCATATGACTGTCTTGTTATATCTTAATATAAATGTTTCTTGCGTGGAGGGGGTGAAAAAGAAAAACTGGATGGCTACTCATAAATTATGAATGAAAACAGAATTTGGGAAACCCGTGGGCCCTTCCCACTGTGTGACAAATTGATGAATATGGAGGCAGTTCTGAGGTGAGGGGAATGAAAGTTTTCTTAATGTATGTTTCAGTTCAATTGCCTACAGAGGGACAGCTTTCCTTAAAATGGAGCATGTTTTCCCATTGGGAGCAAAGCACCCTTCTCTTACCCTATAGCCGTGTTGGTGAACCTATGGCACGTGTGCTGCAGCCGGCACGCCGAGCCCTCTCTGTGGACACGCGCGGACCCGTCGCGTCTGCCTAGGGCTGTGCCGTGTTGCCGTGGTGAGGGCGCTGAGGGCGGTGCCCATGCTCCCCAAGCCTGTGCTGGCGCCCTCCCTCTCTCAGCTGAGCTGCTGGCTGCAGCTCAGCTGTTTGTCTGGCCCCCGCCCTCTTCAGTTTGGATGGGGGAGTCTGTGGCCAAGCACCTTGCCACGCTCCCCCTCTCAGCTGAGCTGCGGGGGCCCCACCCGTCTTCAGTTTGTCTGGGGGCCCGCCTGTCTAAAAAGCATTTAGGAAATTCTACAACATTTGCAGACAATCCTACAAGCCATCAGGAAATCTACAAGGAATTTTCTAGCATTGTAGCAGCTGCAAAGGTGAATTTCAGTAACAGATTTTTACAGTTCCGTAAGATGGAGACAACCCTGTGTTTTCTTACTTCTCCAGATAAAGCCAAATTTGAAGAACTTGATCTTTTCTGCCCACACTGGTTAGATTTAGAAAATCTGGAAATGGAGCTAATAGAATTTCAAGAAAGCTCTATCTGGAAAAATAAATTCGATGACCTGCGTGAAACACTTGAGAAGATAGAAGGGATGCCAAAGGACAGCACAGTTAGTTCTGAAAATGAAATCCTTAAAGTGTGGAATTCTCTGCCAAATAATTTTAAGTCAATGAAAGCACTTGGGATTGCTTTCCTTACTTTGTTTGGATCATCTTATGCTTGTGAGCAGCTGTTTTCAGCTTTGAATTATATCAAATCTGACACCAGAAACATGCTAACAGATGACCTGAGTGCTGCATATGTTGCTCTCAAACTTACAAAGTATGAGCCAAGGGTGGACAAATTATCAGCATGCACACAACAGCAAAAATCACATTAATTGTTCAAAAAATTTGACGATGTCCTCAAAGATGTCACAAAAATGGTGAATTACATCATGGCTCGTGCTCTGAATTGTCGACAGTTTCAAGCACTTCTTGAGGAGGTTCAGGCACAGTATAATTGTTTACTTATGTACAATAATGTCCGGTGGCTGAGCAGAGGACGAGTCCTGGAGAGATGCATGCCAAATACAAACTTTTACCTTTCAATAAAAAGTTGTTTGTATCACTGAAAGCTCTGTTATTGTGTTTTTCTTTTAACGCAAAATATGTGAATGTATGAGTTTTTTTTTTCTAAACTAAAACCTCAGTATTCAGGTTAAATTGCCTTATTGGCACTTGGCGATAAATAAGTGGGTTTTGGGTTGCAGTTTGGGCACTCGGTCTCTAAAAGGTTCGCCATCACTGCCCTATAGCAATGGGCAACATTATACATATTGCCATAGACAAATTGCTCATCTGCTAATAAAGTCTAATGTCCAGCTGTGGATAATCATGGAAATGTTGGTTGATATAAAGTTTGTGCCCTGACCTGGATGGCCCAGTCTAGCCTGATCTCATCAGATCTTGGAAGTTAAGCAAGGTCACTCCTGATAAGTATTTGAATGGGAGACCACCAAGGAATTCCAGGGTCGCTATGCAGAGGCAAACAATGGCAAACCAACTCTGTAAGTCTCTTGCCTTGAAAACCCTACTGGGTTGCCATAAGTCAACTGTGACTGGACGGCACTTTACACACACACACACACACACACAAAGGTTTGGTCAAAGACAGGAGGATAAACTTGTTGACCATTAGTAAAGGTCTTGGGATGGGGAACTTCAGGTTTGACTACTTTGGGGACTGCAGATAAACAGAAGTAAAGTGGAAGAGTGGTGGCTTTGTGGCTGGGGAGTCTTCCACCTGCATGTCATAGGTCAGGTGACCCGTCTCCTTATTGTTACGTGTTCCTTTTCTTGCAGTGCATGAGGACTGGTGCTGCTGGCAGAGGGGCTGAACATTTGGCAGTTAACCACAAGGGCCACAAACCATGTCTGGCTCCTATGATGAATCTGCAGCATCTGCTGAAGAAATAACTGACAGCTTTTGGGAGGTAAGAGCCCTGCCCTCCCCTTCCCAGACACACACATCTTCTGAAGCAGCTCTGTCTGGCAAAGCAGGTTGTCAGTGTAATCCCACCAACATTTTCCTTGTTAGCCTAATGCAAAAGGGATTTCTGACTGATGGTGTTTATTGATCCAGAAAGATGTCTCAAAGTTCTAGCAAAAAGAAGCCACGAGTTTCTATACTAAAGGTTCTTGATGAAAACACCTTAAATTATGCAGGATGAAAAGGAAAGTGAGATCATGGAAGCCTATTCTGGGAGTGAGAGGTTTTAGTCCTCCAGAGTTTGCTTTTCTCTCTAAAATGCATTGTTTGACAACCTGGATAACTGGATTTCAGTGCTTCATTTTCATAGCAAGATACAAAGTGCTGGAAGTTTCACTCCTTTACTTGGAGTTCAGATCTCCTCATCTAGATGTTTAGAGGCAGATTGCAGTTACTCAGATGGGATGAACCAAAAGGCCCCCTTCCCAAGATTTTAAAAAATGCAATTTTGCCTTTGCAGCAACCCTAAAGTGAGGGCGATCACTGATCCAGTTGGCTGGAATCATCCATGCTGCCAGTCTAAGAAGCCCTGTCCTCACTTTCAGTTGATTAATTTTCTCTCAGTGACACTGACAAGTAACTACATCTGACTGGCTAATTAGTGTCACGACAGCATTACATTTATTACATGATCCCTGATTGGCTGGGATTGCTCTGTAAATGAGAGAAAAGCCCAAGCAAGGGAAGAAAACACCAAACAAGCAGCAGGTTAAAGCAACAATGGCAATGAAAAAAAGAACAAACATAGGGTTATTGGGTTTTTAAAAAAATATTTTCAGGTATTTGACCCTGACCCTGGTGGTCCCTTCCAACTCTATGATTCTAGGTAACATTTTGCCCCTTCTCTTAAAAACACATCTGCTGAAAATTTAAATGGGAAAGCATTCAGTGTAGCCCTGTATGCAATTGTATATCCCCTCATTATAAATATAATATTTGTAAGAAAATAATACCACCTTTTAATGTTTCCTTTTTAATATTAATATATCTCAGGGCAAAGTGTGGAAATAGATTCCATGGCTAAATCTTGGTGATCCTTGGCACAAATTCTGCCCTGTGATTGTGAAAATATACCAAATCCAAGAACCTTGTGGCTTTGTGAAACATCCCATATTGCTAGTGTACATTGCATGTGAATATAATTTATATTTACTTTAATTTCTTGTTAGATGCATAGCAAGACAATCACTGGTACTGCTAAACTAGAATGCTTCAGACACAATGACAAGGAGACACAAAAATGGCACTCTATCCACTGTCCCCCACTTTAAACCAAGACTTACTTGCTCTCCTCCCCCACACACAATTCTTTCCTCTCTTCTGATTGTGGTAAACCACTCTGGGCTCCAGGATTATGCCTGAGATTTCAGCTTGTCAGTGTTCCCAGGCAGCATTCATGTGTCTGGCAGGTGGGGAACTACAAACGGACTGTGAAACGGATCGATGATGGATATCGGTTGTGCAATGACCTGATGAACTGTGTCCACGAGCGAGCCAAGATCGAGAAGGCATATGCCCAGCAGCTGATTGATTGGTCCAAGCGGTGGAGGCAGCTAATAGAGAAAGGTATCCCTTTGCTTCTGACCATGCTTTCCGGGACTTGGGTGGAGGAGGCGGGAGTGTACTTACAAAGTTTGCATTCAACGTGTGTGATGCAAAGAAGAAATGACCCTGCACACACATAAGAATTTCTGGAGATTAATTCTGTTCATTTACGGTGAAAGGAGTGCTGGGTGAATCTGTGAACATACTGCTGCCCTCTACCGGAGGAAATGGAAACTCGCAACCCCGCTCAGAGATGGGAATGCAGGCCTTCGCAGGCATTTATTTATTTAGTTTACAGATTATTATCTTCCTTTCCAGATAAATATTTGCCAACAAAATTAACAATAAGCAGGTATGTACATTAACATAATAATAAACATCCAAATCTAAAATACTGAACCATTCATAAAAATTAGACAAAACACCAGAAAAATCTCCTGAGCCACGGGAAGTTTGAAAAGCTCACTTTTCTCTTCAATCCCAACAACTGTTTATTGAGAAGCATGTCCTGCTGCGTGCCGTGCAGTGGGACTTACTCCCAGCTAAGTTTGTGTACAGTTACAGCGTTGGTGTGCTATTGCAGATCCAGTGCCAGAAGTCTGATGTTCTGTTCCCATATAATGGAAAGCAGAGGGGGGCAGTTGCCTTGGTCTGCTGGGATGATACACCCCCTGTTTACTGACTAAAAATAACGAGGGTAGGTCTGCATTCCAATGCTGAAGAGGGGAAGCGCAGTCTTCACTGAATTGTAGAGAAAAAGGGAAAATGTCCATAAAATGGTGGGGCATGTCTGAGAGGGAAGTTGTGCTGGTAAAATTTCCTGCAAGAATAAGTTACAGCTGCAGTGTTACCTCACGGGAAATAATTATCTATCTATCTATCTATCTATCTATCTATCTATCTATCTATCTATCTATCTATCTATCTATCTATCACTGCTCATACAGCTATAGCCTTGAGCAGGAAATAAAGGAATAAAAATGCCTTATTTAGTGTTATTCTTTTGGTATTTAATTATTGCCCCTATAACTGTTGCCACAGACAGAGTAACAGAATCATCTGTATCTGGTAGTAGCTATGTCACCAGCGCCCTCGTACTGCCAGATGCCTTGTTGGATACTTCCATATTTTTAAATAAAGGAATAATTAAACTGGCCCTCAGCTCATTAAATATAGGGCACTCCATGATCATATGCTCGATAGTTTTATCTTTGTCAAGTGAGCATCAACATGTTCTATTTGAGTATGGCACCCTGACTGTTGAAATAAATAGTCTAGAAAGGCCCTAAGGGTGTCTGCATGTTCTCTGAGGCTCTGCCCATTGCAAAGCTTCTGTTTCCCAGCTCTTTCCCATGTCACCTTGTGGGGACATTTTGACAATAGATAGTTTTGTAAGGGCAGAACAGGGTTTTATTTCAGGCTGTCCGGTGATCACCCCGGTCTTGCTGGTACTCTTGGTGCACAGGCCCACAGTACGGCAGTCTGGAGAAAGCATGGATGGGCATAATGACAGAGGCGGACAAGGTGAGCGAGCTGCATCAGGAAGTGAAGAATAGCTTGTTGAACGACGACTTCGAGAAGGTGAAGAACTGGCAGAAAGATGCCTTCCACAAACAAATCATAGGAGGCTTCAAGGAGGCTAAGGAAGCAGAGGATGGTTTTCGGAAAGCACAGAAACCTTGGGCCAAGAAGATGAAGGAGGTATGAAGGGCTGGAGCATGGGAGGAGAAGGGGAGAGTGCCACGCTCATTTTAGGGGGGAAAGAACCTGGACACCTTCGTGCCGTGGTTAACACAGAGGTCCCATTGCCCCTGCAGAACTTTGAGCAAGGGTCTCTTAAGAGAACCAAGCCATTACTTCAGGAAAACCTGGAGGATACCAGGTGTGGCACATAAAGGAGAACCCTGTGCACTGAGTCCACAGTAACTGTAAAGCCCTGCCTGCATGGTTTCATGGCAGAACTCTCCCTACTTGATAGGACCCATTGTATCCAGAGGACATCCCACACACAAAAGTATTCAGTAGTTTTGTAGAGATCTAAAGCTTTTGCTTTGAAGCACATAATATGTTTGTACCTAGTGGCCTTTTCAAAATCCTGAAAATCAAAGTGTATTCTTTCAGAGTAAACAGTAAAATGTGCAAATATGGATAAGTTAAAGTATGCAAACCGGTCCCAGTTTATGTGATTTATTTCAGTAACCAGGTAAGATAAATCTTTGAGCACAAGCCTCACTGGATGGAGTATATGTGAAGGGGAAGGATTTTTTGCTTGAGTCTTGGGTGGAGATTTTTTTAAACTGCAGTTCCTGTGCAGAGGGTTCAAAAAGAGGTAGGGGGTTTGGATTCGGGCACTGAGCATCTAGAAGTGCTCATCTGTATTGCTTCCTTTCTATCTCTACCAATTCAAACCAGCTGGAAGCAGCCAAGAAAACCTATCACCTGGCATGCAAAGAGGAGAAGCTGGCTATGACCCGGGAAGCCAACAGCAAGGCCGAGCAGTCCATCACCCCAGACCAGCAGAAGAAACTGCAGGACAAGGTGGACAAGTGCAAGCAGGACGTACAAAAGGTGCGAGTGACTTCCCTCGAGGGAATGGACATATTCATACCCAAGCATCTTTGTACACATGGGAAATATAGCCATTGCACATGTATTTATTTTATTTATTTGGACGCTTTTACCCTGCTTTTCTCCACTGCATGTGGACTCAAAGCTGCTTACAATATAAGAAAATGTGCATGCATTCCCTTACAAATTCACACTGTGTGAATACTTTATTTAAAATATTCTCCCTCACACTTACCCATCCTTATACACAAGGTCCTTTGCAACATTTCTGTAAAGACGCACGCACACACAAATATCTCTTGGATGCACACAGTGATCCTCATCTTCTCTTTTGCCATTTATTCTGGCTTATATTGTCATGTGCTTACACATACATCCTTACACATCTTTGTGCCTTCACTCTTATGAACCTTACTCATCCTGCTATTATGCACTCTGATTTCTTTATACCCACACATCAGGTTCAAATACATGCATCCCCCTTTTAGGGCACATACAGTGGAATCCTAAGATCATTTTCCTGGGAGTAAACTCCATTGAATAGACTTAAGTAGGATTCTAAGTAGACCTGCTTAGGGTTGTTCTCATAGTGTGTGTATCATTGATAGGTAGGAGTGCAGGGAGCTGTTCCTGTTGGTAGCAGAGGCTAAGACTCGCAATAATAGGTATAAATTACGAGAGGAAAGGTACCGGCTGGATATTAGGAAAATGTTTTTACAGTAAGAGTAGTTCAGCAGTGGAATCAGCTGCCTAGGGAGGTGGTGAGCTCCCCCTCACTGGCAGTCTTCAAGCAGTGGCTGAACAAACACTTGTCAGGGATGCTTTAGGCTGATCCTGCATTAAGCAAGGGGTTGGACTAGATGCACTGTATGGCCCCTTCCAACTCTATGATTCTATGATTGTCAGCTTCCTGGAGAAAAAAAAATCATGTCTCTTTAACAGAGGCTTGATGGGATGTTATTTAGCAAGTGATTATATTTATCTCCATGTCATGAAAAGCTTCAGCTGCCCATTTCCACACATTAAGCCTCTCTAGTGAAGGGGCAGGTTTTTATATGCCGACTTTCTCTACCACATAAGGAAGAATCAAACCGACTTACAATCACCTTCCCTTCCCCTCCCCACAACAGACGCCCTGTGTGGTAGGTGGGGCTGAGAGAGCTGTAAGAGAGCTGTGACTAGGCCAAGATCACCCAGCTGGCTTCATGTGGAGGAGGGGAAACCAGCCTGGTTCACCAGATTAGGGTCTACCACCCCAAACAACCGCTCTTAACCACTACACCACGCTGGCTCTCTAAAGGCGAGTTAACTCATTGCAACTGCAGTTTATCTGCATGACCCTGTTGCCCCTGTCCATGCATTGACTATACCCAGATATGTCTTCTGAGCAGTGATATAGATAAGTCCTTAAATGAGGTAGGCCAGTGGAACCAGGCACACTGAAAAGTGTGCCTTTGCCCAAAAGTCTAATTCCTACTATAAGTGTTTTCCCAGGAATTTTAATCTTAACTTTTGTTGCACTTGTAGGCCCAGGAGAAGTATGAGAAGGTGGTGGAAGAGCTAAGCAAGTGCACCCCACAGTATATGGAGAGCATGGAGCAGGTCTTTGAGCAGTGCCAGCAGTTTGAAGAGAAGAGACTCAGCTTCCTGAAGGAGGTGCTATTGGACATCAAGAGGCACCTGAATCTGGCAGAGAACAGCAGGTATCACTTTCCTCTGAAACCCGGTGGCAGCAGAATGAAGCAGCTCTAATGATGCGACAGAGGGGCTCCTTCAGTGAGCACTGGGAGCTTTCTCACAACCTTGTAACCTCCCTTTCCAAAGTGAAAAGCGGTACATATAGTACAATCCTAAGAAAAATTACACCCTTTTGAGTCCACTGAAGTCATTGGGCTTAGAATGGGTTAACTCTGTTTAGGATTGCACTGTTGAACCACCATCACTACCCATCTGAGAACTAATAACATGTTATTAATTTAGGAATGCCACAACTTCCAAGAGTAGAGGAAATAATTAAATGGGAGACAGAAGAAAAGGAAGAAAATTTAAAGGGACAGTAACCCTGAGAAACTTGGCGGTCCACTCTGGAAAGCCTATCACCTGCGTTTTAAGTTTTAAAATTTGCTGCAAATCAGGTCTGGAAAAAGACTGGAGAACGATAAGGAATGCAGTGGGATGCCAACGATATACTTTCCACTAAAGCTGAGTGAGTGCATGTATGATGGCAATTCCAGACTGAACAGTCAGTGTAAAAGTAACCACAGTGTAATGTTGGATAATCCCATACTGACATTGCATGTTGCGTCTTGCAGACAGACTGCACTGGTCCCATTTTAATCTCTGTCTGCTATATAGGCAAGTAAAAGACTGGCACAGTCTCAGCTCAAGTTTACATCTGGCTTGTAAAGACTGGATGCACTTGTATAGCATCAAAATAAAGCGGGGAGGGGGGAAGAGTGGCCCATGAAGATGTACCTTTCTCAAAACTGCCAGTGTCTAGCAACTCAAATGCCCCCAATGAGTCAATCATAAAACCATGAGAGAAAGAATGGAGGCCTGGACTGAGCAGTCCCAAAACTATCAAAGTGCTAAAGATCAGGAGTGCGGCAGAAGATTTTCATTATCTAGTGAACCATGGTTCTTGAAGAGCTCCCTAAAGGACCATACAAACAAGCCCCCAAATAAATGGCAGCACATAAATCAAAATTATCCTCCCCTTCTGAAATTCTGGTAATAACAGCCACCGGCCCATGAAGAATTAAAGCAGTTGGGGAGAATTATTTAGAAATCACCCAAATCTCTTCTTCTAGAATTCTTGTGCAGGTCAGTTTCTCTGGGGTTTTTTCCCTTTTCACCACTCCAACTGCCCTCAACATTCCATGCATTCTGAGGCATGCATAGTCCTCAGGGGATGGGTGGAGACTTCTTGGTTAATTTCAAAGTCATATTTTTCTGCTTATCTTGAGACTCTACCTACATTTTGAGTGGTCTGTTTTTGCTGCTTTCATGATTGGCACAATCTAACTGAATTAATAGCCAACGTGATATGAAGAGCTTGATCTCATTGTCCCTTGCAAATCCCATGGAAATATTCTGTGAGAAGAGGAATTGTCTGTTCCTTAGCATCTATTTCGTTGGAAGTTGAACAAAGGAGTTGCTGGCAAATGTTGTCCTGAGGCCTTCCCCGTTCCCTTGCAGTAATCTCTGAAACGCGATTGTGGAAGGAAATAAACTGTACTTAGGCATCTATCTTATAGGGACAGAACTTTGGTCAAGATGCCCAGACACTGGTACATATTACTGATAGGGTAACAGAAAAGATACAGCACACCATTGTGCTTTTAAACTGGTGAGAGTCCTTGCTGGCCAAGCTTTTCTTCGCTACTGGTGCCCCCTTGTGTTTGGTTAGGGAAATCTAATTTTGCAGTTGTCTTGGTTTATGGATTAATTCAACTCCCCTGCCCAGCAGTTTTCAGCTTTAGTCGAGTCCAGTTTTAAAAGGAATGCCTTTGTTTATAAGGCTGTGTATTTGTTACTTGCAGCTATACTAAAGTCTATCGCGAGCTGGAGCAGACCATTCGCACGGCCGATGCTCAGGAGGACCTCCGATGGTTCCGCAACAACTGTGGCCCAGGGATGCCCATGAACTGGCCTCAGGTTGAGGTAAGGAGTTGTCCCACCGCACTGCCTGCATGGACTGCACTGCAGGTGGGGTTTAGAAAGAGGAAGTCAGTTCAGAGACATATTTTTCCCCTTCAGGAATGGAATCCAGATGCGGCACAAACAATAACAAGGAGAGAGAAGCCTAAGAAGAATGAAGGCAGCAACACACCCAATGCCAGTGGAGCTGGGGAGTCAGCAGCACAGTCTGGGGACCGTGGCAGGTGAGTATCCTGAACCTTCTCCAGTTTGAGCCTTGCGAGGTGCACTGTTCAAATGAGAAGGAGTAGAACACTGTGGGCATAATGCCTCGTGGCTACTTAGGCCATTATGGGCAGACATCTCCCAGTGTTGGAGGCATCAGAGGACCTCGGCTGGAGCAGTAGTTCTGATGATGCCCTCTACCACATTTTATTCCCAGTGTGAGCAGCTATGAACGGGGCCAAGCCTACACTACGGAGTGGTCAGATGATGAGGGTGGCAACACCTACAACTCCAGTGAAGCCAATGGTGGTGCCAACCCCTTTGAGGAAGAGACGGCTGGGAAAGGAGTGCGTGTGCGAGCTCTGTATGATTATGATGGGCAGGAGCAGGATGAGCTGAGTTTCAAAGCAGGTAAGACATGAAATGTACTGCTGAGCCAGGAGGAGGAATGGAAAGAGTCCGTTGGTTGCTGTGCAGAGGAAAGATCTGTCCTGTTTTCAAGAGTTTTCTTCCAGGAATGGTTGCTTTTCTGCAGGGCTTTCAACTCACATGTGACTTACCAGTTCTAAAAATAATACACAGGTGGGTCTACAGCAGCAGAATGAAGGATGGCAAAGAAATCTTTTATTGTTGCTTTCAGAGGCTTAGCTCCCCTACTTATTAAGTTCTTGTTCCTCAGCTGGAGAGTACTTAAATAAATTATCTCCTAATTGCAATAAAAGATGCTTGCAAGGTCCCCTAAAAGGATGAGAGGTTGCTGCTGCTAGTGCCTCTCTCACAGATATTGGGCCATAACAACTTCCTTGCTTTCAAAGGCCAGGTGCTCCCAGAATCATGGAAGTTGTTGTAACTGATTGTCACAAAGTCGTTGCTTAAATGTTACCTGAGTATATATGCTCAGAGCTGGCTGAGAAAAGTAATCTCTGTAAAAACCGAATATGTGTGATGTGGTGCTAGGAAGGGAATGGTTGTGATGCATGTTACATTAACAGAAATAGAGACATGGTGATTAATCAGATTCTACGACCCCACACCCTTCTGCTTTGCATTCCTTACCTGTCATGATAGCCTTCTTTACAGGGATGAGCTACAAATCCTATGTAACTTCTGTCTGAGATTTGAATACAGGAAAGCATTTGAAACAGGAAAGCATTTGAAACGTAACAGCTTATCTCAGTGTGCACATAACTATCGTGTGTAGAGATGTACCGTCATTATTTTAATTATATCAAATAACCCCAAAGCTGGCATTTTACTTAGGGCCAAATTGCACATTACTGTCAACAGACATTTGCCTGGAATTTTGTTCTGGAAACTCAGTTCTAGGGGTATATATTTGGCAAAGCCATACCCCCAAAAAAGTCAAAAAGCACCTTATTAGTATTTTCAGCTTTTTTTTTTGGAGCTGGAAAAACAAGCACTTTTAAACAGTAGCTGGCAAATCCCGATCCCAAAAAAGCTGAAAAAAATCGGCTTTTTTGGGGATCGTTTGGGGATTGCTGGCTACAACCCCTTTTAAAAGGAAGAAAAACTGCTTCGAAACATTTCTCACTCAGTGCTTTGAAGTTTAAATCCCCCTCCCTTCTTCTCCATTATAGTCCATGGGGAGTCTTTCGGGGGGGGGGAGGGATTTTTAAGGTAGAGGCACCAAATTTTCAGCATAACTGCTAGTGACTCTCCTTAGAAGAACCCCCAAGTTTGGTAAATATTGGGTCAGGAGTCCAATTTTATGGGCACCCAAATGGAGGAAAAATATCCGGGGGGGGGGGAGCTAGAGCTCCTTTTCTATATGTGCTCTAGCCCCAATCAAAATTAGGTCCCCTATGCACCTAGAAATTGAGTTGCCAGTGGGGGTCACATCTGAACACATATCCACCATATGTACTATGTTAATATATGAGTCATTAGAAGCAGATGCATGTAACACAGCCCCAAGCTTTGAGCCCATGAAGAATCAGATCACTAGTCTATCATGCTCATTATTGCCCACTTTGGCAGCAATTCTACAGAGCCTCAGCAGTACTCCAGAGACTCTTTCAGATCAGCTACTACTAGATATTTTAAAAAATGGACACCTGAGGATTGAACCTGGGATCTTCTGCATACAAACCATGTGTTTTAACACTGAACCCCAGTCCCTCTCTAAAAGCAAAGCTTCCTCAGGAGACTGCTAATGTAAATGGAGGTGTGACAGAAGAAGGGGTTTAATAGAACAGGATAGAAACACACTGGTTTACAATAAGCCCTCAATAATGACTTGTTACTGTTGTTCTAGGTGATGAATTAACCAAATTAGGTGAAGAGGATGAACAAGGGTGGTGCAAAGGTCGTCTGGACAACGGGCAACTTGGTCTCTATCCGGCTAACTATGTGGAGGCCATCTAGTTTTTGTTGTGTTCTGCTCACTGCTGTCACAAAACACAAACCGACCCTCTGTCATCTTCCATTTCTCTATGCCAGCCAAGTAGCCATCTTGCCGTCCGTTCACTCACTCAGCACAGTTAAGAGATCCAAACATATTTTCCAACCAATCTTTTATTTTTTTAATAGCCATCTCTGAAGAATATTTTGCAGTCGCTTTAACATTTTTTTTTTTTTAGATAATGTGATACGAAAGGTTGACACTGTGGTGGGGGGTTATTTTGTATGTGAAAGTCAATACCTCAAGCCCTTAAAGCCTAACCAACAAGGCTTCTGATTGGCTGGTTTTTAAGGATAATATAATGATGAGCCGCCTTCCAATTGGCTTGAACTGTTCCGAAACGTCTGGCACTTAAGCTACTGGGGCCAATCCAATTCACCCTCTTTGAATAGACTGAAGCCGGTAAAAATAAGGAGGAAACTGAGTATACCATCTTTGATTTTATTATTTCTCTCATCCCCTTTCTATATAGTTTCTGTCTGCCTTTCCCTACTTTGAAAAGAAAACAACAGGTACTCTTTGCCTTCACTACCAAGGCCCATCCGATATCCTTGTGGTACAATATTCAAGCCTCCAACTGATCACCCTGAGCCATTGCTTGAACTGAAGTATTGTGTGCACATGCAGTGACTCACCCTGCAGAGCCCTGTGGTCCTGTTTTCCCCTTTCATGAGATCAGAGCATGGTGTAGTTTCTCATCAGGCTAGGGCTCCGAGTTCAAACATGGACACCCTATGCAAATCATCAAAGCATACCTCACTGGCTCGTTTCTCCCAGCTTCTCTTTTGGAACTGGGCTGCATTTCCAGGACTTATTTAGATGGCTGATCAGATGCATTCTTCTTCTACACAAACCCAGTAAAGATTTATCTGCTATTTCTGCTTTGCAAAAGACCTCCGGTGAGATGAGAGGCTGACCTAGGGAAAGTACTGGCAGTCTACCCAGCTCGACAAAAAAGCTATGAGTGGAAGAGGCTTCTAGTGTGACATGGTCCCAGAAAACCTCACTAGAAACTCTTAATGAAGATTGCCTGGTAAGTTGCTGAAGATAGTTGGAATTCTACTAGAAGCATATCTTTAAAAGGAACCCAAGCCTTCAGCCAAAGAGAGTATTCCACCAACCACCTAGAGATTGATTGATAGTATCACACACTGAACTGGTGAAGAAACTCAGGATAAGTGACCCAAATTCTGATAGGGATGACATATCTCTATACCAACTAGAGTCTGAGATCTGGAGTCAACACACTTAATGCATAATAGAGGCATGCAGTTGGTAATCTGATATCATTATATAGCATCTGACACAAAAGGCATTAATTGGATGACATCAGCTTGTTGTAAATGCTAAAAGTAGTGCCACTCAAAAATTATATTAAAGTAGTCGAAAGAAGAAACCAGTTAGATTTCTGTGCACACATGGACAGCATTTTGCAATGAATTTGTGCACAGATTTTGAACCAAGTTCCAAAGGCAGAGGATACACCCAGGTGATAGCAGAAATATCAGCTGGTTGTAAAGTTAGATGCGGTGTCCCTTTTCCAAGTGTAACTCATATACTGCTGCGAGAAGTGTCTGTGATGGGATTTTGAATAAAGTACTATGTCGTTCATTTTGAGGTGTGTAGTAGCATCCTAGGATCCTAGCAGCAGCACAGAAATACAAGGAAGGAACTTGAGGGCCAGCAGATGTCTGCTGAAGTTAAGAATTCTTGGGTCTAGAGTGAGCACTAATTCACTGAATAAGGACCTTATCTGTAGATGCCTGGATTTGATTCAGTTGAGGTTATGTGATGCCCAGATTCCAGATTAGATTGTTAAATGCAAACATTTAATGTCAGTAAAGGAAATAATGATAGGCTTACTGCCATTGGAGTAAAGAAACCGGTTCTGTGGAATAGCATGGACCTAATAAACAAGAAACTGCTGAGAGGTTTGCCTGCTTCAAGACCAAATGAACCTGGCTTTCACTATCCAGCTCCCTGTCAATTAGAAGAGAAACTCCTTTCTACAGTGGAAGAAGCTATTATATGAAAATTGACAAGCAGAAGTATGGATGACAGTTCAACTCCATGTCTGGCCAAAGACACTCTTGAACTCTTAAACTGGGTTCTAAACATCTCAAATTCAGCAATCTTTTGTACTATTAAATTAAAACACCTCATTGTGTAAAGCCATCCCGGTATTCTTTTAATCAGCTGGATCTTTCAGCAAGCCCCCATTTCTGGCTGGGTGCGGAACATGAGTTTCATATCTGAAAAGGTGAATGAGTAACAAGTCAAATCATTTTATTATCTAAACTGTCCAAGGCAAAATTCAGCTGCACCTTCTCCACTGAGCATAGTTCCTGTTAATTTTGGTGGAGTTAGTGGAGGAGAACTTATTAGTGGATCGTATTCTAAGATTGCTGTAAATCTTACCTGTCATCGTGCGATAGTACTAATTAATGTAAAAATACTGAGATGGGAAATTCCAGCACAAAGTTTCTCTACTATACTGGAGAGGGATCAGCTCTTCTCTAGCAGTGATTTGGTGTTAATGCCTAAAGTCAGTTATTACGGGGAAATCATGCAATAAACCCCAGCATTTCATAAGCAATGCAAATGTCTCCAGTCAGTATAAATAACTACATATCCTGTACACAAATAGCTGGTGAGTTAATTACTTGCCAGTTACAAATTATTTATTTTTTTCCATTACAACAATATTCTTTATGTTTCTTTACCGACTGAATGCTGGTCTGGGTTAACCATTCCCAACATGAAAATATGAGGAAAGAGAAACCAGTATAAATAGGGAATTCGTATATCAGCGATAATGGTGGCATATCGTCAAAAGAGAAGCCAAGTAGCTACCGGCATCCAGTGCTGTTTATTCTGGAGTCTTTTTAAAAATAATAATAATGTTTCATTCCTTTAAGAACTTGTCCCTTATTCAAACAAGGAAGCTGGATTAAACACCAAATATTGCTCCTTATATCTTCGTCTTCTCATATTTTGTTATCACAGAAGACATTTAGTCAAGAAAGATTTTCCAGTCTTTTCTTGTCTGGAGAAACTGGGGCAGTTAACTGTGAAATAATTTAGGGTGAGGTCTTTTCTCCATAGGGGCACAATGTCCTGAGGTGATGGCACACATCAACTGGGATTGTCTCATCTTCAGTCAACACATATTTTGGACCAATGGCATCAGATGATTCAATCATCCAAGCATCTCCCACTCACTAATGTGTGCTCCTTTCACATATCCCACCTCAGAGAGTTCATATGGCATTTACTTCTGTTTTCCAGAAGGCTAATTTTTCTGTGTGTGGTTAGTGCACCCCTTTATTAACATTCCTCTTGTTAAGGGGTGCCATTTCACATCTGGTTCAACCTCCAGCCGATTTATGGGGGCTTATGGCTAGTGTAGTGTAAAGTAGCTAGTATATTTTCCTGTTTTCATGAAATACAGATTCCCAAGTTTTTCTGTCATTCCCTTTCACAGCAGTCTCTTGGATTTTGGTAAACACTGACCATCACTCCTCCTCCACCGCAGTCTGTTACTGCAATCTGTTTATTTTATGAATTATTGGACCCAGTGACCAAGTGTTGTTCGTGAATGAATGAAACAAGCAGCATACTGGATTAAATAGACAAGAGTTCTCCGACCTTCAACTGCTATTTTTTCCCATTAGTTTAAGAAAAACTTTGAGGAATGCTGTTGTCTCAGCAATGCACCTGTTTTTGTATATTGACTGTGTAATTTAAAACAAAAAAGGTATATATATACATATATATATTGTGACTGTATTACTGTGTATACAAAAAGATGACTGATCTATGTAAATGTTATATGGATTTAAATTCTTGTTTGATTCTCGTACTCTTAATATCTCCTGGTGTAGATGTAGCTATCAAGTTTACAAGGTGAGCTTTGTGCTGGGCTTGATTGGGCCACTGGGGTGGAAAGTGAAAGAAAGGGTAATTTTGACCAGCAGAGTGGTGGTGATCCAGTGCTGAGCTTTCCCTCCTAAATTAGATTTCTCCCAATCCACCAAACCGAAGGCTTAATGTAACCTCCAGTACTAACTGGACCCAAAGAACCGACCTCAGACAAAGTTCTGCTCTGTTTTTGTTGTGCTCAGAATGTTTCCAATGGACTTCTGCTTCGTTTGAATGCAGAGCATAGACCTTTGGGTATGGTGAACTTTCCCATTAGGCACCATCTTGTTCTGCATAGAAAGCACTGGGTTTAGATAGGTAGGGAACCTGCATGGTAGGGAACAAGATGGGGAACAGACATACAAACGGAAATTGATGGCATATATATTTTGTTAAAAGATAGAAATGGGAGCAGATTTTATTTAAAGCCTTTATCTTAACAAAAGAGATTTTCCTGCCGAAACGAGCTCTCCCCCAGTTGTTAGGCAGAAGGAAACAGAGTTTATTTAGAAGGGCTAACTCTCACACCCTTTTCTGGACTTGTTGCAAGTACTGAGTTCCTGGATGTCATTGGCAAACACAAAGGCCACGATGGAGAGGCTGACACTTGGCAGAAGTTTGTGCGCGTTGACATTCAGCTTGCTGCTTTCCTAATGGCCCTTTGAGCAGTTGCAACAGCATGCTGAGAATCAATGCACACATCATTCCAGGTGAACACTCAGCCTTCACATGACTGCCTCCATGTATGACACCTTGGACCGTGCACAATGGTTACCACCCTTGGCCTGAAACTGAGGGCCAAACTACACATTCTGGTTTTTAATGTGTTTGGTGCAGGGCTCATTGCAGCCATACAGCAGCTGCAGGGAATGGCTTTTTAAAAATGGAGAGTCTGGGTGGGCTCAGAATGCTGTCGTGGGTGGAGGAAGGGGTCCTGCCTTTCCCCCCCCCCAAGCTGTTTTCTGGTGCCAAATTAGCACCTGGAGGGAGTTATTTATTTATTTATTGCTGTTTTGGTGCTAGAAAACAGCTTTGGAGGGAAACCAGGAGCTCCCCCCGCCCGGCAGCATTCCAGACCCATTTGGGCTCTCCTTTATTTTTTAAAAGCCATTCCCCGCCACTGCCGTGTGGCTGCCAAAAACCCAAGTTGGGGAAACCAGTCCAAACTTGTTAGAAACCCGAACATGTAGTTTGGCCCCCAGTGTGCAGTGGTTATTGCAAATGGTCACAAAAATCAGCCCTGAGTCGGCTGTATTCATTTTCATGGCCCATGGTCCACATAGTGAATGCTGGGAGGGTGGGAGGAGAAAAGCTGTGGCCCATTGGCCTAGTCTTTCTGATTAAAGCACTGTGTCAGGCTGGGGGTGTGTGAGAGGGATGGCCTATGCTAAAGAGTATTGTTACATTCAGCAAAGCTACATACTAGCTGACGGAGAGTAATGTATCTGTCATGCCGGTCTGCCTCTTCTTCCATAAAAAGCAAAAACTATACTTAAGAAATATAATAATAAAAGGATTATTTTATTCATGCACAGTGTGTTTAACCTTGTTAATGGTGGGGAGGGTTCTACTTTTGTTATGAGACAGGAGATATGAATCGGGATGACAATCTGCAACAGAAAACAGTGCTTTGACAGGTGAAGACGCTTCAGCAGTGCTGGCCAATGTCACAAGGCCTAGAGAGATGTGAGTAGTTGCATCAGGCAAAATGCTCTTCTACACAGACTGCTGAGGCACAGAAGGCCTTTCAAAGACATCAATAGAATTTCAGTGCAATTTCTCAATGGCACCTATCTTGTTTGTCACATTCAACAAAAATGATATCAGAAGTGAATTAGGCAAACCATCTGAGGTACTGGGGGATTTTGAGGGAAGCTTAAAGAATTTCAATCATTTCTCAAAGCATGTCTGTGTTGCACATTCCCACTTGCAGTTAAATTCCCTAGGTCCTTTTTGCCAAAGGACACATGTAGGATCTTTTACTGGGTCAGACCGTTCAATGGGTTCATCTACCTCAGTCTTGCCTACTCCAACTGCTGTCCAGTGCCTCATGCAGAGCAAGGTCTGTCTCAACCCTTGCTTCTTGAGATCCTTGAATTGGAGAAGCTGTGGACTGAATCTGGGACCTTCTGTACACAATGCATGTGCTCTACCACTGAACCAAGCCTCCTCTGGAGCACAATACGCAGGCCTTTGTGAAACAGTGTTGGAGGAGAGATTCACGGATACCATGAACTGCCAAGTGAACAAAGAAGTGGGTTCTAGATCAAATCAGGCCTGAACTGTCCCTAGAAGCTAAAATGACAACTGAGGCTAATGTACTTTGGTTTCATCATGAGAAGACAAGCCTCGTTGGAAAATCCAGTAGTGCTAAGAAAAGCTGAAGGCAGCAGGAAATGAGGAAGACCCAACATGAGATGAATTGACTCAAACAAGGAAGCCACGGCCCTCAGTTTGCAAGACCTGAGCAAGGCTCTTAATGACAGGACATTTTTGAGGTCATTAATTCATAGGGTTGCCATAAGGTGGACATGACTTGACAACACTTAGCACACACTGTAAAACAGACACACATGAGCTGGCTTGGTGGCATCTCTCCTTAACAGTTTAATTTAGCTTGTTAACTGGGGAGCATGTTGGAAAATACTGAATTGTATGACATTATTCCGCCCCCCCCCCCCCAGGTTTTCACAGCTGCATTAATGATGTTGAGCACATTAGATGATTTTGTTCAGTATTTTATTTTTGGAGCAAGTGTCGTCTGAAAGTAACAAACCCCTACCATTTGACATTTCTCAGGACTGCACTATAGTCAAGGATTGACGCTCTCATTATGTATATCCATAATGCCTGCACATATTACGTAAATAGGCAGATGTCCCCAGGAGCTGGTACCCCAAACCAGTCTCTCACCATCACCAGACTTGGCCTGTTGCATGTTTTGTTATTTACTGCAATAGAAAAAGGAAGGGAAAGTGCTTGGGTTGTGGGGGCACATAAGAGCCGCAGGGTGCAATTTTATTTAAGCATTTATTATATTTGGCAGCAGCTACATTTTGTGCCCGAGGTGTACACACCTCCCACTACAGAAACATGATTGACCTTCCAATCTGGACACCACTATTTTACAAGCAGGAGCATCTTTGTTACATGGGGTGGGGTAACATAAAACTATTCCAAGGGGCAGAAGTTTGCAATACTTTTTTTCCACAACAAAAGACTCCACCTATTGCGCAACTATATTTTTTCCCACAAACCAAGGAAAATATGCCCACCAATACCGTTCTTGGAGTTCTGAAATATGTATCTTCCTTTAGATAGGCTCGCAGTTTCACAGGTACCCTTCTCTCTAAACTCTCCATTGAACCCATGAAGCAACAACGTTCAAGAAAAACATTTTAGAGCACAGCCCCCTCCCCATGTCTATCATTTTCAATGTCCAAAACTACCTGTTTGTTTTTCCTCTGAGGTGAACTGTAGCTCTGCTAAAAATAAGGTTTCTGTTGTTTAAAAAAAACAAGAAAGAAAGAAAGAAAGAAAGAAAGAAAGAAAGAAAGAAAGAAAGAAAGAAAGAAAAAGAAAGAAAGAAAGAAAGAAAGAAGAAAGAAAGAAAGAAAGAAAGAAAGAAAGAAAGAAAGAAAGAAAGAAAGAAAGAAAGAAAGAAAGAAAGAAAGAAAGAAAGAAAGAAAGAAAGAAAGAGGCAAGCCTCTGCAGGTGCTGTAGCTGCTGACTGGTATTGCTTCTTAGCAAAAAGGTCAAATCGTGCAGAAGTTAAACACAGGCTGGTGGAAGGGTGGTGTAGCAGTTTCATGGATCCAAGTGAAGTGAATGTTGCAAAGTGGTTCTACTCTCTAAAGCCTTCAGATAGCATGTAGTTTTGCTGTATGGCCACTTGGTCAAGTAAGTGTCAGGGGCAGGGGGGGCAGCCATGAATCCATACCCCACTAGTAAGTGATCCATGTGGGTGGGGGGGTCCCAGGATTGCCAGGGTCTGGTCGGAGCCCATAACACCACTGCCAGGTCCCACTGTTTATCCATACCACTCTTTTGCCTTGGGAGTTAGCAATGAGTTGAGAACACTCACTGGCCAGGTTTGCCCCAGGTGCCATCAGATGTTTGACCTTTGCTTCACACTGAGTTAAATCAACCCTCCAAATCTGGGCAGCAAAGTTCGAGAACGTTTGTAACAGTCCTCTGCTAGAATAAAAAGCCATACCTTTATCCCCACCAGCCTGCAAAACTAAGATGAATTTACTGTCTTGTACTCCAGCGATGCCTCTGACCCAGAATTAAAGAATTATCTGTAAGATCAGGAGTATAAATCTACTGTAAAGTGAGAGAGCAAGCAACTTCCCCTTCTCCTTTTGGATTTCTATCTATCATGGAACCCTGTTAGAAAAGACAGCAGCAACGTCAGCCATTGTGTAATGACTGCTAATGATTTCAGATAACATCTGGTAAATAATTTGACAGGTACCATGAGAAGTCAACTACTTCAGATTCAGAAAATGTTCATACTAGGTTTAACAATTGTGAACAACGCTAGTCATATTCTAAGCACGCTCAAAAATACACACACAGAGAGAGAATTAATTAAGATTTAAGTAAATACAACTTTCCCTATACAAAATCCCTAAGCTCCTGACTATTTACTTTCTTGGTACCATGCTTACTCAGTGCTGCTAAAAGCAGCTCCAGTCTCGCCACTTATTAGGGGCAGCCACTATCTTATGGTGGCCCTTACAAATGTTTCAACAAGATCTAGTGATTTTGCCAGGAATAGGATTGCCAACAGGCCTAGAGAAAAATGCCCTGTCCCCTTAAGACAGACTTATTAATGTGTGGAAATGGGCAACTAAAGTTCTTCATGGCATGGGGGTAAATAACACCACCTGGTAAATGACAGCCCATTAAGCCTCCATTAAAGGGGCAGGGCATTTCCCCCCAGGCCACTGGCAACACTAGCTAGGAAGTCTGCAAATAAAACAGGAAAACTTGGCATGGGTCAGAAGAAGGACTACGCACAATCAACTGTTTTTTGCCTGACTAATAATGCATGGAATGTCCATGTTCACCTTAATCTTTACCATAAATCAGCATCACCGGCTTACAAAAATGCATATACAGTTGGCCTTATTTGAGACAAGCTGTTTTACAGCCAGGAAGTTGAAAGCATCCAAGCAACCGTGGTTGATTCAAATAAAGTCACCCTGTGAAGCTGGGAGGTGGTCTTCAATTCCCAGCATTGACTTCTGGCACACAACAAAAATCCATATCATATTTTCAGGTCAGGGCACTGCTGCTGTGTCTGTTCATATGATCAGCTCACGAGCCTCAGTAATGTTAACACATTGCAACAGCCAGCACTACATCCCATAAAATCTAGGGACTCTACTTGCCTTAGCACAGACACTCAGCCAACTGGCCCCTGCAGGCATACAGGTGCCACAGTGTTCCAGCCTTGGGTCAACATGAGCCCTGGCAGGAGGCTACTCTATGTGATCCTATTGTCTTCCCTCTCAGGTGAAGCTCATTCACACACTGTGCACATACTGAGAATGGGTGACTCTGTCCTTCTGCTAACAATACCTAAAAAACAGTTGCTTCTTGCATTCATGCATATAAGAGAAGGTAGCCAATTTAATAATACCAAACCTGGGCAGACTTTCTGGCCAGTTCCCTCGGGATCACCTACTACTATGTTCTACTCTGATCATCATAAAGCTAACGTGGTATTGTCAACCAGACCCTAAACTGTTACGCCAGTGCATCGAAACTCCAAGAACTGGCTTACACAATGTCCCATATGAACCCCTAATCCTGTGCTACTAAAAATCGTGCCAAGTATATTGAGGGAATTACTGAATCACTCAGACTGCAGGCCATCAAGGCAAGTTCACCAAAGTCATTTCACAGTCTGCTCTTGAGGCTTTCTGCTTAGTAAGTGGAAAGCAAATGATTGATGGGGGTGCTGGGGTATTCAGACAGTTTAGCATGGCATGACACTGCTTTGGCCACCAAATCCTTCCCAAACAAATTTATGGTGAAACCCGTTTCTTGTGAGTGAAACATTTTCCAGTGCCATAAGGCTTAAATTGAGCAAAGTTACAAGCAAAACAAAATTTAAAATACTACAATATTTTCTCAGTAATTTCACTAGAAAGGAAGAAACATCTGCTGTTTAGACTCCAGACCCCACCTCTGTTCTCCCTTCCTTCTCTTCCATCTCCCACCTTTTATTGGCTTCTCACAGCATACACCTGGATGCACACGAATAAGAAAATGTCCTATACTCAAAACCAAGGGGCCCCACCAAATGAAATGTATATGCTTCATTGAGCAGTATTCCTTCCTGTTTGCCATTTTACCTTGGCAACAAATGTTTGTTTGCTTCCTTGTTTCCTGTACACAATCAGGAAATACAGAAATCTCAGAAGTCCCGCAGGCAAGTCCAAAGAGTTCTCAGCCTCTTGTCCAGCTCTTGATATCATGTTTTTTTTTTTTTTAGTTCGTACTGCCAAGGGTAAGGGGTGCTGTGGTTCCAGAAAGTCCCAAAGCCCCCAGTTTAACAGAATTTGTTCCAGCTGACTTCACACAGGGTGTACAAACTGGTAGACCAGCCGCTGGGAGATGTCTGGTTTCCGAATGATCCCTTTCTTGTAATATTGCCGGATAGAGCGGCTCAGCTTGTCATAGTTCATGGCGGGACGGTTCTTGCGGATTCCCCACAGCCGAGCCACTTGAGCAGAATCTTCAATTTTGAATATGCCTAGGAAGGGAACATGAGAAATTAAGGAGCCAGTGATATCATGTGTTTTAACCACATATCACAGACAGCCCTAATCCTAGTCTATTTACTGGCACTGTTACAATGCCTTGGATCAGAAGACCAATTCAGCTTGTTGAATTAAAAAGAAGAAGAAAGGTTTTCAAAGAGACGTAAGAACTAAACATTCCAGTAGCGCTTCAAGGGGTGGGGTCACATTCTGCTCTGAATCCAGGGAAGCAAAGCAGGTCAGGGAGCCTAGCCCACCGACAGTATATACTAAGAGCACGGAAGTACTGTTGATCGAGCGCTTTCACAATAGGACCTCTTAGTGCATAAGCATTGGAGACAAAAAAGGCTGTTTCTCAGAAAAGGAAGCTGCTTAGGATTTCCCAGAAACGATGCTCACCTTTCTCTTTATTGAGCCAACGAATGAAGCGCCCATAGTTATGGGGCTTCAGCAGAAGTTCTTTCAGAAACTGCCAGAGGTGAATGGGCTGGCCTGAGCAGGATGAATCCACCTCATTTTCTGTCCAGTTCTCTTCACTCCCTATAGGAAGAAAAGGCAAGGCCCTGTTAATTATCAGACAATTTCATGAAGGACTGGATGTCCACGTTGTTCTTCTGTAGCTCTTTGTTCATCTGATACCATGATTTAAAACAGGCAGAACTAAAAATGACTACTGCTACAGCTAAAAGCACCATGTGGTTTATGGAACCTCTTTCTGTACTCCCAATAATAGCTTCCCATCTGCTTCTATTCTCTCCCTTCCTTGTGGTTTGGTTATTAATGGCAACAGTGAGCTCACCACAATAATGCATCTCTCCAGGGGCAGTCTTCTCCTTCATCCAGGCAGCTGGAAAGCAAGCACAAATGTCAAAGGATAGTCCCGTAGTCAGGCCAATCCAGTCTTGGGTACAGTCCCCCTCCCCAATAAACCTCCACATATATTCTGTGACTGTAGAGCCTCAACAAAGTCTCTCATACAATTAGCCAGTTAGTCTAACCCCCTGTGGTGAGGCAGGGCTGTTTATAGGATTGCCAACCTCCAGATACTAGCTGGGATCTCCTGCTATTACAACTGATCTTCAGCCAATCGAGAAAATGGCCGCTTTGGCAATTGGTCTCTGTGGCATTGAAGTCCCTCCCCAAACCCCGCCCTCCTCAGGCTCCGCCTCAGAAACCTCCTGCGGTGGCGAAGAGGGACCTGGCAACCCTAGCTGTTTACCCAACCAACGTTTACATCACAAGGCTTTTCTGAGCCAGATTTGCTCCGGCTTGGCTCCTTAACTGCATCAGGTTTTCCCCTCCCACACACAGTTTTGGTTGCCAGTTGTTTTTTGCTTGGGTTTTTTTCCCCAGACCATTTTTTGGGAGATCTAAAAAACAAAAACAAAAAAAACAGGCAATCTCAGGGGGGGTGGGAACCTCAGGAAAGCAACAACCAAGTGATCCTGTATATAAGAGAGGAGGAAACCCGATGCCTTTAAGACATCAGGCTGGAGCAAAAACCTGATATGGAAAAGCCCACAGACACACTTATACAGCCATGACCCAACCGTTGTGCCAACAAGATAACTGGTTGCATGAAGTTGTGAAACAAGAAAAGAAGCCAGTAGTTGCAAACAGGTCCACCAGCACAAATTATATGTAACATGCAGATAATAATCCTGGTCTTTAGGGATATTTGGGGTATGCCTGGGTGCTACAGGACAGCAAGGACATGTCTCTGCTGCTGCCCAGGCTGCAGGTACTTCTTCAGAGGCAAGCATGTTAGCTGTGGTCATCTCCCAACGGTATCAGAAAAGGCACCTGATTTCCAAATGTCCAGGTGAGCATGTAAGACATCGCCACATGCTGGGGAACGCTGACGGAACTGCTCCTCAGACATGGCACACACATCCTTTCCGGAAAGATCCTGGAATGATTTCCCAATCTGAGGCAACCGGTATTGGTGTTCTGTCCATAAGATCCACTTCTGGACATTCCCTGGACTCCAGTCTGCTGGGTCTACAAGACAGACATAGGTATATTCCAAATGCAGAGTACAATGGCTCAAGCATAATGCAACTTCAAAATAAATGTTGCAAGGAAACATTCTGGGCAACCCACTCTGGGATAGGAGAATTTCTCTTTCTTTTACTACCAGCAAAATGAAGCTCTCTGCCTAGTACACAGCTTTGGCTCATTAACTGATATATAGCTAGTGAGAGCTCCCTGCCTATAGCTTTTGACATGTGATTGATTATAGCTCCAGGCACTCTCTTTGATGTCAGATTATGATCCAGGCAACCACCAATCTCAACACAGCGCTTTTGGACACCAGATAAGGATTTAGAGCCACGTTAAACTGCTGCAGCGGTTTAAAGCACCAAAACAGAGTGGAACAAGGAAAGATGCTGCAGATCTCTCGGGATATCCGAGCTTAAGACAACTAGCTTCAAAGAGACTAGAAACAGAAGTCAGCATTAAATCTAGAATAAATAGGGTTGCCAACCTCCAGGTGGTGGCTGGAGATCTCCCGCTTTTACAACTGATCTCCAGCCGATAGAGATCAGTTCACCTGGAGAAAATGACTGCTTTGGCAATTGTACTCTATGGTACTGAAGTCCCTCCCCTCCCCAAACCCTGCCCGCCTCAGGCTCTGCCCCCAAAATCTCCAGGTATTTCCCATCCCAGAGCTGGAAACCCTAAGAATAAAACACTCAACATTTAGAAGAAGAATTGGTTTATATACCTTGCTTTTCTTACCGAAAGGAGTCTCAAAGCAGCTTTAATCACCTTCCCTCCCCCCCCCACAACAGCCACCTTGTCAGGTAGGTCAGTAGGGTTGCCATCCTCCAGGTACCCGCTGGAGATCTCCTGCTATTACAACTGATCTTCGCTTTGGCCGCTGGACTCTATGGCATTGAAGTCCCTTCCCTCCCCAAACCCTTCCCTCCTCAGGCGCCACCCCAAAAACCTCCCACCAGTGGCAAAGAGGGACCTAGCAATCCTATAGGTGAGGCTGAGAGAGTTCTGAGAGAACTGTGACTGGCCCAAGGTTATCCAGTAGGCTTCATGTGGAGGAGTAGGGAAACAAACCCAGTTCTCCAGATTAGGGTCCACTGCTCTTAACCACTATACCACACTGGCTCTTACAGAGTTTTTGTACAATGTTCTGGTAAGCATTCTCATATCCATTCCCAGACATTTCTCTGATACCCCTTATATCAAGGGGGAGGGTAAAGTTCACCCAAAGAGCTAATGAAGGAAAGCCTCATTTTAAATTCCATGCCTCTTCCACCTTCTTGTTTTCCAACAAGCCAATGTATTTCTTCTCTCAGCCATGTGTCTGTCACATCCCGCTTGAGAATCCAAAAAAATGGTCTTTGGGACAAACATGCTAGCCCTATTTTGCTGGATTTACATCTAGCTCAGTAGCAATTCATGGTTTGTAGAAAGAGGGTTGCTTTTTTAAAGAAAACAACATCATGGGTGTGTTTTTATTAAGTCTTTTATTGGATAGGGGGAAAGCTATACAATCAAGCTAGTGTGTCTTATTTTGTACACACAGTTTAATTTCTTCCTAACACCTCTACTCCTACAGTATTAAAAAATGAAACCTTTTCCCTCTTCTGTGTGCCAAGAAAAAAATGTAATAGTGGTGATTTCTTCTACCAGTTTAATAACTAGATAGCATCTGAAGAGGGTATCAATTACTAACCATGTGCTCTTGTGTAGCTCCCATGTATTTCAAAGGGCTGTTATGAATTATGCCCCTCTGCCTGCCTGCATCTACCACCTTGAGTATTTTTTGCTGGCAGCATAAGAATTTTATCTAGGTGTACACAGCATTTCCCACTCATCTAGTAAACTCTAACATCCTCTCTGCCATTCAGTAAAAGTGAGGAAAATAGAGATTTGAGTCAGATCAAAGTATGCATGCAAGTCCAGTGAATTTAGGATTCATTGCATCATTTTGATTTATTTATTTTTTGGTCCGGTAACACTTTTGGAACACAAGACCAGGACTTTTGATAAATGGAATTTACATCCATTGTGTGGTTTTGGCCACACAGTTCTGTCCTTTTTGTCATGGGCCAAAAGGCAAGACTGGCAACTAAGTCAACAAGGGATTGTATTTTGATAGAGTTGAATACTGATCCTAAAGTTTATGATTCAGTTAAGTAGGTGCCATACAGGCTGCTCCATCAATGTACATATCAACCCCATAATATCACTAAATGGAACCCTCTAAGGCACTTGTCACCATCTCAGGCTGCAAGCAAGAAGGTAGATTAGGGTCTGAGCCAGCGTGGTGCAGTGGTTAAGAGCTGTGGTTTGGAGTGGTGGACTCTGATCTGGAGAACTGGGTTTGATTCTTCACTCCTCCACATGAGCAGCAGACGCTAATCTGGTGAAGTGGATTTGATTCCCCACTCCTACACATGAAGCCAGCTGGGTGAGCTTGGGCTAGTCACAGCTCTCTTAGAGCTCTTTCAGCCCCACCTACCTCATAGGGTGTCTGTTACGGGGAGGGGAGGGGAAGGTGATTGTAATCTGGTTTGATTCTCCCTTAAGTGGTAGAGAAAGTCGGCATATAAAAGCCAGCTCTTCTTCTTCTTCTTCTGAGCATATATTCAACATCTGTACCCCTGATTACAGTGAGGTTTGAGCTCACACAACCATTACGACAACCTGAATATTGGCCAGACACCCATCAATAACTGATGATGATATTGTATACTACCAGACATCTCAGCTCAGCAATCCTAGCATCATCCTGCACCATAAAAGTTTCCCTAGAATGGGAGATACACCTCCCAAACAGTAAAAGAAGAAAGTGATTGAGGTACTCACCTGATGCAATATTGAGAAGCTTGCAAGCCGTTTCAATGTCCTTGAGCACCTCACCTACCACCATGCTCTGCACCTGTTCCAGGGAGTGCTCTTCCAGGTGAAGGCTGGCTTGGTAGTCCATATCAGGTGTGAGGCTCAAACCCTGACTGTCAATGATAGGGCACTGCTCGGGTTCTTTGGGCACTTCAGTCCTGCTCCCTTGATGGTTGACTTGCTGGCTCTCACCCAGAGCCTTAGGGACCCAATTGCTGTCTTCTGGGTAAACCATATCAAAGTGCTGCAGGTAGAAGGTGGGGAGAGGTTGTTCAGGGGTGGCAGGTGGGCTGGGACTGTCAAGAGACCTCCAACTCTGGTTGTCTGAGTCTTGAGAAACAGGCAGCTTCTCCAGACCAGAAAGCAGCACGGTATCCTGAAGGGTGACCCGGCTGTAAGGCAGAGCAGTCAGGCCTTGGCCAGCACTGCCCATCACTCTACACAGGTTTGACTCCAGATCTGTCATGAAATAAAGGGAGAAGGAAGGAAGGAGAGAAAAAACACACGCATCAGTTAGAAAGGATGGTTTGATAGTGATTTCTGCATTTCGGCCCAGTGATCAGGCACAATGAAGGCAAGCTAAGCCTGTTAAGGGAAAAGAAACCGGCAAAGAGTAACTCCATGGTCAAAGAGACCCCTCGATGAAAACAGGTTAAATAGCTCTTCATGGACCCAGGCAACTCTTCCCTTCTGGGTCATTTGGCAATAAGAGGGCAAGGGAAGCAATCCTGTCAGTAAGGGTGAGGAGATAATCAAATACAGAAGGCCCGTGGTTAGGATCAAATGATAACTTTCCAGACAGGGAGACCAAATATCTTCTTAACCTCTTGAGATCGAAGCAATTGGGGTGACACAAATGAGAGATTGGAATCTTTAATGTGAGGGACTCATCAGAGACACATGTAGACAAAAATACATTCTTATCAAAGTGTAGACAAAAAATAAATCTGAAATGTGTTGAAATCATGTATAATGTTAAGTGCCAAACATTCAGAGATGGGAGTCTTTATGCACAATCTGTTTTTTGTGCAATGTGTGTGTGTGTTTCCATTTATTGTGCACTTGCTGTGCATCTTTTCTTAAAGGAGCACTTCTGTTTCAGGAAAACCTTATAAAGTACCTCATACAGGAAGGTTGATGTATTGAACCATCACAGGCTTGCCAGTAACAAGATCAAATTCTTTGGCAAAAGTCAATTTGGTGTTTCCCCCCAGTCATTTGGTGTTTTTCTAATCTTTTTTTTTAAAGGCTGAGCAAGGGTGAGCGTTACAACAGGTAGCATAGTGTAGAAGGGCTGCGGCACTGCCGTAGACCCCATGCTCTGCAGGCAGAAAGCCCCAGGTCTGATCCCTGGCATTTCCGGTTAACTCAGGTGATGGGTATTACAAAAGACCTTTCTCTGCTGAGATTCTGAAGAACCACAGCTGATCAAAACAGAGCTACGGGGACAAATGGCCCAATATGGTAAAAGGCAGTTTCATATGTTCACAGACAGCAAGTTTCACTTTTTTAGAAGTCCAGAGCAGGTGTGCAGGGGGTAGAATTTATATTTGGGTTGTGATTCTAAATGCATCTACTTGGAAGCAAGTCCCATTAGCATCAGCAGGCTTCATTTCCACAGTTTGGGTGACCAAACAAAATGGCAGCAGTAGACTGAGAGAGCCCTATCAGAGACACTTACATTCCCACTACCACTGCAGTCTTGTAACATTTTATTTCACAACCCTTCTGGAAAGGCAAAAATGAGAAGTGCGGGAGTGACAGGATAGGGAAATGGGCCAGAATCATAGAGGAAGCCCGCAGCAAACGAGAGAATCCTATCTGGAACTCTTGGATCCCAGGCTATTGCAGTATCCACGTTTTGCCTGCCATGATCCCTTGCAAAGAATGGCACATTTTAAAAGTCATTATGAAGTCAGCAGGAGAGATGACATCCAATAGATTCCTGCTCCCAAGCCTTTTTAACCCCTGAAATCATGATTTGAAGGAACTTTCCAACTTGTATTCTTTTAATCTGCATTTTAAAACATCGCATCCATCTGGCTTGCATACAGAGAAGCTTGGACTTGACAGAGGAGGGGATGAACATGATAAAGTTCCATGGCAACCTTTGAACTGTCAGTAACCAAACAGAAAGCTTGATGTTCCCTGAGGCTTTAAAGGAAAAAATCCTTCTGAAATGAGAGTTCAGTTAAAAGGCTGCTGTTGGGGTCAGGTCACCCAGTGTGCAATTTGGAGACTATTGCTCATGTGGGCTGCTCTTTTTATGGGTATTTCCCCCTTGCTCTGAAAATCCAATTAATATTTTCTCTTTCTAGAATTCACATGGGAGATGTCAGAGTTTAGGGTATCATCAAATCAGCACTATGGCTGTGAGCACACAGTGATTCAACAATAGCCAGGGCAGTAGAAGTGGGCTCTCCAAGGTCTTAGGTGGAAAATATATTTTCCAACATGGCTACCTGAGATCCTTTAACTGGAGAAAGCAGGGACTGAAAATGGGATTCTGTGTACAAAGCATGCACCCAGTTATTGAGTCTCTTCCCTAAAGGCTAGACATTTTAACATCCAAAATTTTGTTTTAAGAGGCTAGATATCTTATTCATAGTATTTAATGGATAGATTAACATAATTCTCTTCCCAGATTTTCCTGTTGGTGTAGGAGAGCCAGAGTGGTATAGTGGTTAAGAGCAGTGGTTTGGAGCAGTGGACTCTAACCTGGAGAACCGGGTTTGATTCCCCAGTCCTTCACATGAGCGGCGGACGCTGATCTGGTGAACTGGATTTGTTTCCCCACTCCTACACACAAAGCCAGCTGGGTGACCTGGGGCTAGTCAAAGTTCCCTACGAACTCTCTCAGCCCCACCTACCTCACAGGGTGTCTGTTGTGGCGAGGGGAAGGTGATTGTAAGCCGCTTTGAGTCTCCCTCAAGTAGAAAAAGTCGGCATATAAAAACCAACTCTTCTTCTTCTTGTGCTTGCCTCAAATTAGTTTAGTAATCACTGTATCTATAACATTTCTTTAGCAATCACAAGCATACTGTGTAGGGCTGTTGAAAAAAAAATTCAGTATACGGTAGTTCGGCTTCGGCAAAAATCAGCCCATTTTTATTCGGGCCGTGCCGAAGTCCGAACTCCCCCGCTTCGGATCCCCGGAAATTCAGGGGGATCCGGAGTTTGGGGGAAAATTCGGCCCCCCGCGCGCCTTCAGGGGGATTCCCTACTGTGTTTGTTTGTCTGCTGTATCATGTAATACTAATTTTAGTTGGGGCTCCAGGCATATAGTACACTCTAAAGCTTAGTTATCAGGTTCTAGACTTTTGAAATAGAACAGCAAGCACGCTGGGAGAAAATGAAGGTGAAGATTTCCTTTTTTTAAAACCCTGTGTTTCTAACAATGGAGCCCTAAACAGAGCTACACCCTTCTAAGCTCATTGCCTTCAATGGACTTAGAAGGGTGTAGCTCTGGTTAAGATTGCACTGCAAGTCTCTCAAGATTTCAATATCACTGAATGGTCCCTTTATCAGGGGTCACAGTTCTCTACAATCCTGCCATGATTCACAGCATCAAGCTTTCAGCACAATATCTGAGGAATCATCACCCTCATTGAAGAACAGCAGTTAACAAACCTCCAAAGCCTGCCCAGGGCCTCCTGACCGAATAAATGTGTCCTTTGTGAGGGGTTTTGTTTACTATAATGTTCTGTACAGTACGTTACTAACTCTGCTTGTTTCAGTGTGCCAAAAAATTTTGCTTGCTGCTGTTCCCCACTGGTTTCTGCCTAAGGGCTGGACCCATGTTTACTCCCCACCATGAATGATATATGGTAAATAGGAGATAATTAAGTCACTAATTGCTGCAACCAGTGTCTCCTTATCCATGATTGGCCAAAGAAAGACAACTGAAAGATCTGCATCATACAGTCAGATTTCTTCTTAAAACACTTTAGGAATACTCATTCCTGTTCTTATCACACAGATTGATGTCTCCAGTTTGCTCTTACAAAGGTTTCCTAATTACCTCTGTAAGGGTAATTAAAGTGCATTTAAAAGTCATGCAGATCTGCCATCGCTCCAGCTGAATTCAATATGCAGCTCTCAGTGTTGTAGACTTAGAAAATGGAGCACCAATGAGGGAAATGGATTTACTTGACGTAGCACAAACATATGCACTTCAGAGAATGCAGAAGACGTTCTAAACTCCAGTCATGTGCTTTGACTGTTATGTAGTGCATTCTCTTTCTTGGCAACATGCCATTCTTTAAAAATGGTAACTTACACCTTATAACTGAAATTGAAACCCGCAGCCGGATAAAAATCCAATAGATTTTAAAGAACCTGTTTGATAATTTTTAAAAAATAGAATTGTATTTGTAAATCAGGAAATCATTACTCATCAAAACAATTTCAGAGGCTGACGTTTTAAAAGCCATATTGGTGCCACAGATCTTTGAAAGTTTGGCTCGTCTTGCAAAAAAGATCCACAAGAACAGCTTAACCTGTGCGAAGCAAGCGTTCAGTTCTTTCTTTGCACAGGCAGAACAAGCTGATTTCAAGACAGACCTGCTGACACAGTAAAATTCTTAATAGCCAGGTATTTCAAACACAACACCCACAAATCAAGAACAGATGTTTGAGGAACTGTTCAACTCAATAGCTCCCATTAAAACTGAAGACTGTGACCTTTGGAGAGTTTCCAATTAAAATACAAACGACAGATAGAATATACTGTGACTTCTGGTCCATGGAGAATGGTGTCTCTGATGTCACCAACAAGTTTCTAATACCTCAGACTCCTTTTGTGCCCAGTTCAAATTACTATCTGTTCCTTCAGGATGGCATCAGAAAGGACTGGCTGCATCCATTGAGTTACCTCAGAAGAAAACAATAGGGATCTTTATGTTTAAAAGCTGGTGGGAAAGCATGATTGCACATTTATGGTACCATCCTAAGCAGAGTTAATCCTTCTAAGTCTATCTGGCCGTAGAAGGCTATAACTTTGCTTAAGATGACACTATAACAGCCCATTCCTTACCTTTCGGTGGCCAGGGATGGTGTGGCCGAGGCGCCTCTGCAACTCCTCCAAACCCATTTCCCGGCCACTGAAAGGCTTTAAAAAGCCTTTCGCCGGCTTTTTACATTTCTAATGGGGACGCCAGCCCGGGCCTTTGCGCCAGTGAAACATTGGCAAAAGGCCCAGCAGGCGTCCTTGGGCAGCAGTGCCATGGCAGCACCAGGAGACCGGTGTCCGGGCCTCCCCGCCAGCATCCGGCCCATCCTGGATGGCATAAGTAATGCCGACACCAGTGCAGGGGGCCCAAACGCTGGTGCAGCCCCTTCCTGGCCTCCAAAGAACTTTCACCCTTTAGGCTGAGGAACGGGCTGTTAGTCTAATGCATACAGATAGAAAATAAATAAAAAGGCCAACGCAAGTCTGTATTCTAAAGATGCTTTCATCCAAATTCTTACAAAGCAATGACATATATTTTAGTATCCATAATCAAACTTGATGGTAAATAACCAAAGTGTGGGTATAGCTGTTTCTTTGGTAAGTGATGCTAAAATAACCATGGAACAAAGAACAATCAATTCCAACAGCTACAAACAAACCTGCAGCAGCAAAGTTTGATATCAAACCATTACAGGAACCTGTCTGGAGGTAGATTATGTGCAAGCCATGAATACTGGCATATGCCCTTGAATGTGTCCAGGAAGAGGTTACATGAAAGAAGATTTTCACAAAACACTCGTGTGACAAGTCTGTTTTTTTTCCTACTTGAGGGGACGCACACAGCCTCCTAAGATTTTTGGGATCTAGGTTTGTTTTGAAATATAAACCTTCCCCTCACTTTCCAAGTGTTCTACAGGTAGTGAGTGTATAGGCTTTGGGTTTGCTGCTGTGAGGTAAGTTTTGTGGTACACAAGGAGATTATTGAGATCACTGAGGCTGGATTAATATGTAGACAACTAAGAAGATTTATTTATTTACAGGTTGGTTTTAAAGGAACAAACCAACAGCACAGATTTCCAGGTAGACAAAGTAGAAACCTGGCAGAGGCACAAAAATTTAAACCGGTTATGACTTCAGAGAGTAGTTAGACTTTTTCTGCTATGCTGTCAGGCACAAACAGACTTTTATTGACTAGCCACTAGGTTGGATCCTTTGACACACATAGGATTCCACTGACACCAACCCGCCCTTTCCCCAGGTCAGACTAAATTGTACAAGGTCTGCTCATCACCAGAGACAGGCCTAACGATTGAGCACTTTCTTCTCTCCCAGAGATAGAACCAAACCACTCTGCAACACTACCAGGAAGAGCTACCCTTCACTCCATCTGCTCTTTTTCCTGAGCTGTCACTGCTCTCTCCTTGAGGCAGAACTCCTGTGTTCCCTCCAACATCTCATCCCTCTTCTTGAAGGTGATTGAATGCTGGAGAAGCACTCCTATGGGCTCATCTGAGTGGTTGATTTTCCCTTCAGGGGCAGGATAGCTTCCTGTCCGTCACAACTTGGCTATAGGGAGATCACATGCATGTTCATGAATGTCCATTTTTGTATCATGAAGGTATGGTACACAAATAACAATGCAATCCTAAGAACCCTTTCTTGGGAATAAGTCCCGTTGAATAGAGCTGAATAAACCCGCATAGGTTTGCTCTTTAAGCCGTCTAATGCCCATCAATTCCAAGACTTGCTGCATCTAAGTTAGCATACCCATGAACTTCAATTAAGACATTACAGTTCATTGCCATCTGAAGAAGCTTATTATTTGGAAAAATAAACTTCAGAATAATGGAACTTCAGTACCACCTCATTGACTTTATAAACTATGGGGCTCTGATCTTGTTACTACAGCTTAGTAACTGTTATGGAGTCACTGAACAGCTCTCTGAAAGTAATAACCCAAGGTGATGCCACTATCAAAAGTAAGCAGAATATTAGGATTTGCCAGGAAAAGATATTGTAACATAATGCTCTTGTATAAGTCAGTGACATGTCCATAACATAAGTATGATGCTGAGAGATGTGCAAAGGAATGATACCAATTTATAATCATGTTTGGGGGAATAAGCAGGAAACATTTGTTTAGTGTTTTGCATAATACCAGACCAATGGTTTCCACGCAGTGTTCAAGAACCCCAAGGTTCCTCAGATGCTTAAAAAGGATTCCTCAATGAGAAGATGACAGCAATAACAGTAGTTACAGATAAGCTTCCTTGAATAACACCTTATCCATACATAAATGATGATCTCAGGCAATGTACAACTGCAGGAGAAGGTTCAATATGTTTCAGATATAATCAGATGGTGTAAAAGGGTTCCCGTGGGACTAGCCAGTAGCCTACATTACCTGAGTGTATGTTCTAGTGAGCAAAACATAGAATTTCCCCTTCTCTTCCCATCCGCAATCAGCAGCATAGCCTGCCTATATGCCAGTGGGCGAGCAAGATTTCCCCCCTGTGCCCAGAGAATGCAGCCCCAGAGAGTACAGGATAGCAGGCAAATAGAGGCCACTGCTTTGTAAACAGAACCCTACCAAAGTCGTTCCCTCAAGCTGTTAAGTCAACAATGTGAAGGACATTACAACAATTTGAAAAGGCAGATCTATATCAATGCAAGCCTCCCTTGGTGGCAAGATCCACCCCCTCAGCCCCTGCTGACTGCTGAACATCCCCATTGGTTATATAGTAGCTGAATGACTTCTCATACTCCCCCTTATCTCTGATGTTCTTGAACTCTTAACCAGACAGCTATGCCCCTAAATAATGGTCGCATTCAATTTTTAAAAAGTATTACCCATTGTCTTTAGTTTTTTCCAATTCCAATTAGTTATAATCACTACATTAAAAATGTGGTTATATGGCTGATTTGTTTTTAATACATTAATGTTCATATGGTCATCCCCAATGCAAGGGAATTCTGTGACATGCCCTTGGGGTTTTCTTGGCAAACAAGATCAATGTGGAAAGGCAGACATACCGAGTTAAACTCAGGCCACTTTCCCCTCTAAAGCTTAAATTCATATGTGCTTAAATTTGCTTATATCGCAAGTATAAAACAGTACATTGATTAAATTTTGCATTTGTATTCTCTCCAACATTAAGGATGTTCACACATGGCACAAAGAGGAAAGAAAAGCTCAGATGTTCAGATGCCTGGTTTATATGTAAAATATATAAGGAACCTGTTGCTACATAATGCAATAATGGCCATCAGCAAAAAAAAGAGTTTAGAAAAGGACTGCAGTAAAGACTCAGCCACCAGCTTCTTCCACAAGATGTCCTAAAACTGGAGATTGAACAAGATCAACTCAAAGTCTCCCCTAGTGCTCTGTATGAAGATATATGGGCAGAAGTCTCTCGAAGAGACAATGTGTGTGTGTGTGTGTTTTTGCCATCAAGTCACAGCTGACTTATGGCTACCCCATAGGGTTTTCAAGGCAAGAGATGTTCAAAGGTTGTTTGCCATTGCCTGCCTCCACATCACAACCCTGGGCTTCCTTGGAGGTCTCCCATCCAAATACTTGCCAGGGTCAAGGCTGAGAATGTGTGACTGGCCCAAGATCACCTAGCAAGTTTCCATGGCAGAGTGGGGATTCGAACCTGAGTTTCCCAGATCCTAGTCCGACACCTTAACCACTACACCATACTGGCTCTCAGAAGAGACTATATACTAGGCTAAATGGGTGGTATGACTCAAGAAAGATATTCCTGTAGAGTTTACCCAAACAAATCTGCAACAAACTGGAAGCACTATACCACATTCTGTCAGTTTGCATTTCTTTTAATTCTGTGGATTTATCTGTGGATCTATTATGTGGGTTGCACAGGGGAGATGGCTGATATGTGGATTATTGTGTTTTGAAATACAGGGTTGCATATAATTCAATTACTCTGCAAAAGCCATGCATCTTTTCCAGTGAGAGGCCTGTGAAGGGTGGCTCTTTCCAGGCCGGGGACAGTGGCAGCTGTTCAGAAACTCTGTTGTTTTTGTAATGCTTCAGATACTAGAAAACCCCCATGGGGAGCTTGTGCCTCTGGGTTTCCCAGAGAGATGTTGCCCAGCTCCAAACCTCGAGTTTATTTGTTCTGGATTAAATTAAGACTTTAACAAACCAACCCTAAATCCAGCCCCCTTGCGGCTTTCAGCACAAAAGGGAATCTGGTAACAGCTTGCAAGGCCAGAGTCTTGAGAAAAGTCTTTGCCAAATTATGACAGTGGGGAGTTACTTGGAAGTGGTATTAGACTTTATTCCTCTCCTGACCACAAGCAAAGAAGATAATAAACAAAACAAAATGCCAGGTATTTGGGGGACCTTATGTCAACAGTGCTGCAACTGCCTCTCCCTGTCATCCACCATGCTCAGAACCGCAAGGCCCTCCATATCCTGGACCAAAAAAAAGGGACAATCCTCACAATCAGCACATCAAGATCACAAGCAGTGCACACTGACACAGACCAGAAGTGAAAAACTTTCTTTGAGTTTAAATGGTTTGGGATGTGGTGCGGCAGAGCTGCTTTCCCACCACCACACGTTTTGGTTATGGAGCTCGATTCTATAAACATCTGCGTTGCTTCGTGAATTACTTTGCATAATTTATGCCAGGCATTTTGTCACTGCAATACCGTGACACTGACTGTGATACTCCAACCCCACTCCAAATGTGATACTCCAACCCCACCCAACCTGCTAAACCATTATGAGAACAGAGGAAAGAATGATATTAAAGACTACCAGGTTACTGAAACTTCTGTTATTAAGAATAAAGGATAAACCTTAGCTCTCCAAAGCAGTGCTGGACAACATGTGCAACAAATTCCAGCAGCAGCAGGGAGTTGTGGTACTTTGAGAGCAAGAAGGCATGCTGGCTTGGATACAGAATAGCATGGAACGGCACCTCCACCCTGCTTTTCTCTTCCTTCAGTAAGGATGCCCTCTGGTTTGCTAGACCAGAGGTGAAACTCATCATGGTACCAGCATGTGGCAGCACACATAATTTGAACATATGAAGATATGAAGCTGCCTTTACTGAATCAGACTCCTGGTCCATCAGAGTCAGTACTGTCTGACTGTTAGCAGCTCTCCAGGGTCTCAGGGTAGAGGTCTTCCACATCACCTACTTGCCTAGTTCCTTTACCTGGAGATGCCGGGGATTGAACCTGGGACCTTCTGCATGCCAAGCGGATGCTCTACCACTGAGCCACAGCCCCTCCCTATGTGCCCTAAAAAATTCTGAACTTGATTTATGGGTCTCTTGCTAAAAAGGACGGCCACAACAGCTGAAAAGCAACATAGATGATTTCTACTAAACTGCCTCCTGAGGAAAGGCCTATTGTAGGGAAAAATAAATGTCACACATTACATTCTTGATATCCATGTAACTGAAATTAGAACAAGTGCATGAACTAAAAGAACAGAAGAAATGTTACTGAATAGACTTGAAGGGCTGCTATTGAGTCTAAGGACCTAATAGTAATGGTAGAAGGAAGGTCATGGGTGAAGAAATTTTGGGTGGGGGGTCATGGCTCACTTATACAGCAACTGCTTAAATGTAGAAAGGCCCAGGTTTGGTCCCTGGTATCTCCAGTTAAAAGATCTCAGGCAGGAGATAGTGAGAAAAGTCTTTCTATCCTCCAGGCTCCGACATGGTGGCCTTTGCCACTGCTGGCACATTGTCAGCTGGCACCTCTGCCATTTTAGGCCCTCCCTGGTCCTGCTGGTCCTCCTCAGCCACAGGCCTTGGCTCCTCAGGTTCTTCCCCTGAGCACTCTGAGTACAAGTCCCTGAGCTTGTCAGAGAGCATCATGACACTTTCCATCTGAGAGCCACCAACAATCAGAAGAGACAATACTGAGCTAGATGGACCAGTGGCCACACTCTTTATGAGGCAGTTTCATAAACCATCCTGCCTGGATTTACCATCTCTTCCCTTTCATTTCCCACCAATGGCACTCCATTTTGAGAAACCAACAGCCTGTGGTCTGGGAAAGAGAACATGGCCAGGAGCAGAACCTCTCATCTGACTCTGTGGGAGAGACAAGCCTGAGTAATCTTCTAACAAAATGTGCTGTACTCTTAGGGTGGGGACCTTTGTTTGGTTTTCTCTGGCTTTGGCACACAGGGTGCTTGCGGCCTTTATGGGATAGGTGCGGAAATGTTTACTTGGGGAAGCTGCTCCAAATGAGGAGGAGAATCACTGCAACAGCAAGACAAGGAGAGAGCAATTGTCCAGAGCAGGGAGAGGAAAATAGAACAGTTATTCCCTCTCAAACTCCCCTTTCCATCTCCTCACCTGTTTAAGATGTCAAGCCTTGGGAGTGGAAAGCCACCCAGAAACCTTATTCTTCCTTCGGCTTTTAAGGATGGCTCAGTACATCAGAACATTAAAAAGTCCAGCTGCCAGCTTCCTACAATGGCCAACCAGATGTCCCTGGAGTGCCTATAACAGGGCACATAGTCTAAAACCTCTCCTTTTGTTGCTCCACAGCAGCTGGTAATCTCTAGTATACTGTCTCTGAATAAGGAGGTTCCATTTAGCTGTCTCTGATAGGTCTATCCTCCATGTGTTGGTTTAATTCTGCATGTTTACCTTCCTTTTCCTGTTTCCTTTACCTTCCTTTTTCTATTTCCTTACAAACTCACATCCCCATCCTCAAAATTACAATTTTCAATCACTGGTCCCCTTTTCATACATCTGTTCTCTTCAAATGTTTTCTCTCTGCTGTCTTTTGCTTTTATACACTTGGGACCATGAACACAAACTCTTCACGATAATATGCATCCTATTCGTGTAAATGGTTCGAGGAGGAACAAGGGGCTGCCTGGTTTTGTAGCATTCACTCCCCAAGTGTGCTGCAGGGGGAGGGTAGAAATCTTTGTTTCTTCTCCTCATTGCACTTATTAATTTTTCAAAAGCCAGCAGCTTGCAGAGGCAGTTTAATTGCTCAGGGCTTAAGCAAACAGTTGTTAATCATGGCACAGGTGTGGCTTTTCTGCTTCCTCATTGTCAGCCCCAGCACCTTGGAGAGAGCTTGAGACTCCAGTCAAATAGCCATTTTTTTTACTCCAATTTGCGTATCAAAGGAACATACTGTCATGCTGTGGGCAGCCTTGCACTTCGTGGGAAGCTGTGGGGCCAAATTAAAGCAATCTTGGGTCTTTTATGAATGGCTGTTTCACTCGCCATCACCCCTGGGTGACTTCGGGTCTTTGGGTTGATTATGCATGCCCTTTCCGACCATCAGAGGTCGCCTCGCTCTCCCCCTGCCTTTCCCCGTGTTTTGTCTGCATTTTTAAATTCGAGATAAAATAGGTCTCTGAAAATGCGGGCAAAACATGGGGAAAAGCAGAGGGAGAGCGAGGCGACCTCTGATGGTCAGAAACGGCATGCATAATCAGCACAAAGATCAAAGATGTCGGAGAGGTGACGGCGAGTGAAACAGCCATGCATAAAAGATCTTGGTGAAGCCGGGATTGGCCTAGCAGGTACCTGTCTCTAGCAACACACTGAAGCTACATTCTGCAACAGTAGGCTTGCCAGGCCCCGTAGCTCCACCGGCAGGAGCTTGCTGTGGCTGGGGCGCGAGATGCACACGCGCACACCCCGCACAATGCGGATGCTCTAGCGATCTCGGCTAAAACTCTATGGTTTCCATAGAGTTTTATCCAAGATTGCCAGAGCATCCGCTTCACTTTTGGGTTTACCCGAAAGTGATGTGTGTGTGCGTGCGCATGCACACAGTGCCCGCCAGCCATCAGCAGGCCAGCAGGCAGCCCGGTGGATCGGCGGGATTTTACCCGCCGCCACCGGGCACTTGGCAACCCTGTGCAACAGGGATATCAGTAAGGGTATGAGTTATTTCACAAGTGCATGGTACAGCTGTGGAAGTTGGTTGATGGTACAGAAACCTTTGTCTTGGGAATCTCAGGTTTTATTTTGTTAGAAAGAAAGTTCCTGGTCCATATGACAGTGAAGATAAGCTTGAAAAAATGTGGATGAGGGCTGATGAAGTCTCAGAAGCCAGAGAAGAAGGCCCGAAGGGCTTCCTGAGGTGAGGCCATGGTACTTCAGCACCCTAAATTGCTCTTTGCCCTTCCCCGTGGGAAGCAAAGTCGTAATAAATGAAGCAAAATAACAAAATAAGCACATTTTCTAAGCTTGGACAATGTATGCAGGTCATATGATGTGACTTTTCTTGGTGCAGAAATTTATTATTTAGTATGTTTTAATCCTGTTCTTTCTCCATGAAGCTCATGGTGGTGCATCTTAGTCTCCTTTCCTCTATTTTACCCTCACAACAACCTGTGAGGTAGGTTAGGCAGAGAGAGAGAGTGAAGAAATATAACTATTATTATAATACACAAAATCTGGATATCAGTTCTATTTGTGCAGATTAACAGTCCCTCTCTTTAAAAACTGACAGAACAACATTCAATTGCCTACTACCTCTCAAGTAAACCTTTTCACTCAATATGTTGGTGTTCCAAGAGCTAAAGCTGATCTATATTTCTGATGCAACTTTAAAACTGGTCATTGCCAAACATCTCAGTCATACAGATGCCTTCTTATTGATTCAGTTTTGGATTAGATCCTAATAAAAATAAAGCAACCAGGATTTAGCTTTAGACCGTACCACTGATTTGAATGAAAAGACAGACAGTTAGATGAAGCAAGGTTTTTTATTATTAAAATTCTCCTTACTGTTAGTATAGAGGGGCAATAGAAGGAAATCAATATAGAATGAATTTTTCATAGATTGCTGAGCGTTTGGCAACATAAACAATTGGAATTAATGCCTATTAACAAACAGCTCCAGCATATTCTTTATGCAAAGACCACTGTGACCAGACCAGGAGCTAAGAAGATTGGGGTGTTAGTCTTACAAGCTTGGACAAAATATGCCCCATTTAACCCATTCTCCCACCTAACTCAACCAAGAAAGTTTGAGCCGGTGTGCTATAGTGGTCAGGGTGTCAGACTGGGATCTGAGAAATCTCCACTCAGCCATGAAACTCACTGGGTGGCTTTGGGTCAGTAAGACTCTCTCAGCCTAACCTTGCTCACAGGATTATTGTGGAGACAAAATAGAGGGGGCGGAACCATGTGCAGCACTGCCCTGAGTTCTTTTAAGGAAAGGCAGGATACAAATGCAATAGAGAGACAGAAAGGAGCTTTTCCACTGCTAATAAAAGAATTGTGATGGAAGGAGTTCCTGTAACGTCCAAACCAAACGGCTAAATTGTACCACCAGTCCTTTCCACAGCATTTGACAATAACTCCTTGAGCATTTTCCTTACTGCAGGGAGGTTGTGCATGGAGGAGTGTCAGGAACAAATACATACTCGTATGTATGATGTGTGCGAGTGTGCTGAGACAGCAGGTGCTTCTAATACTGTGGTGTAAATATTGAAGAAAGCATATCAAAGAAGCCTTTAAATCTTTGCCGTATTTATCATATCGGCTAAGGTGAAAAGACTCTGAGCTCTTTATGGCAGGGATATTTATTCTCTGCTGGTGGGGGGGGGTGGATCCCCCCCGATCCATTCTGCTAGCAGTGACATTTTCCTTTGGTGCAAGCAGCCATCCCCTGATGAAAGAGCCTTTTGTATCAGAGGACGAATCATAGAGTTGGAAGGGGCCATACAGGCCATCTAGTCCAACCCCCTGCTCAATGCAGGATCAGCCTAGAACATCCCTGACAAGTGTTTGTCCAGCCTCTGCTTTAAGACTGCCAGTGAGGAGGAGCTCACCACTTCCCTAGGTAGCTGAATCCACTGTTGAACCACTCTCACTGTAAAAAAAGTTTCCCTAATATCCAGCTGGTACCTCTTCGTCCACAATTTAAACCCATTATTGAAAGTCCTATCCTCTGCTGCCAACAGGAACAGCTCCCTGCCCTCCTCTAAGTGACAGCCCTTCAAATACTTAAAGAGAACAAGCAGTCATGTCCCCCCCCCTTAACCTCCTCTTCTTCAGACTAATCATTCCTAACTCCCTCAGCCTTTCCTCTTAGGGCTTAGTCTCCAGGCCTCTGATCATTCTCTTGGCTCTCCTCTGGACCCGCTCCATTCTGTCCACATTCTTTTTGAAGTGAGGCCTCCAGAGCTGCACACAATACTCCAGGTGTGACCTTACCAATGCTGTTTACAGCAGAACTATAAAAAAGAAGGATCTATGTTGAATAAAGCCAACATAATATAAACAACAGCATAGGTGGCTAAAAAGATACTGTACCAAAAGACAACATCCAATAAATGGTTAACTAGGAGCAATTTTACTAAGAGCAATTTTACTAATGACTAGTAATCATTAGGAAAACTGCTCATAGTTAACCATTTATTGGATGTTGTCTTTTGTATAGTAACAACCTATACTATACAGCAGAACTATGACATCTTGCGATCTGGACGTTATGCCTCTGTTGATGTTCCCCAAGATCGCATTAGCTTTTTTTTTTTTTTGCCACTGAATCACACTGGCTGCTCATATTAAACTTATACCCTCCTGAGGTCTCTCCCCTTCCAAAACCCCACCTTCTCCAGGCTCCACCCTCAAAATCTCTAGGTATTTCCTAGCCCAGAGCTGGCAATCCTAGCCACAGGCCATGAAGAGTTTTAAAAGTAAGAACCAGCATCTTCAGTTGGACTGGGAAGCCATATCCAGCAAGTATGACTGGAGCAAGACTGGTTGGATATGTTCTTACCTACCAATATGCTTCAGGAGGCAAGCAGCCCCACTCTGCACCAGCTGCAGTTTCTGAGTTGCAAAGTGCATTACAGTAGTCAGTTTTAGAGGTTATAAAACATGGATAAGTATAGCAAAGTCTCTTCCCACTCCAGAAAGGGTCAGAGGTGAGCAGGATAAAAAGCAACCCTGGCCATGCCAGTTTCTGCTTATCCAAGAGCAAAGCAAGGTCCAAGAGTGTTTCCAGCCTCCTAATCTGTGAAACATGTGGAAGTTGGTACCCCAAAATATCATCTAGAGCACAGGGATTTCCCAGCCAGCATCATCACTGTCTTCTCTGTATTCAGCTTGTCTAGAATTCATATTCAGTTTTACAATGAATAACTATTCACCATAAAGCATGCATTTTCAAATATCATCCTAAAGCCTAGCTTTGGCTCTTTGTCATCTTGGTTACTGACATAAATAGAGTCCAGATCAGCAACAATGAAAGCAAAGTATAGAGCTTACCCCAAACAATGAACCCATTAAATAAACTTAATTCCATGGGCAAATAGATTGTATTTGGATGGATTGGATGTAGATATCTATAAGTAAACATACGCAAACAGATAGCCGTGTTTAAAGCAAAGGAGAGGGAAGTTTGAGGAATTTACATCTGGATTTCCATTCTGCTAGTAACATGAAACCAGATGATCTCTTTTGGGATTTTTTTTTTTTTTTTGTACTTTCAACCTAATGCAGAATTTTGTGGGTCTTCAAAGTTGGATTAAAAGTTTGTCAGTGAAATCCTAAATAAAGTTACACCCTTCTAAATCCACAGAAGACAATGGCCAAAAACATATGGCTGGTTTGTCTTGCATTTCTCCAGAGAATATAGCAAATCTCCGTTTTGTAAATGGCTTCCTCCCAACTGTGCAATCAACCCACCTCCCTCCACTACTTTCCTGGGTTTAACAATCCTTGCCTTGTTGCAATTTTAAACAAAAATTCGCTTCAACGCACTGGGTTATGTGGTGCATGTCAGTGTGCGACTCGACTCCCCTTCCTCCTGACACCTCTTTCCCCTCCCAGCCCTCCTTTGCAGCCCGACTCCCAACTTTGGAGCCTTGCCGCCACCACAGAAGGAAGAGGTGGAGGGCCGAGAGACCGGTCACCGCTGCACACGCCACCACAGGAGGACAAGGCGGGGGCCAAGAGCCCGGGCCCACCGCTGAAGTGGGAGGAGGAGGCGGAGGGCCTCCACCCAGGGGGATGGCAGAGCGGCAGCAGCTCCTTACATTAGTCACTGCCTCCTCCACCCACCGCTGGCTTCCCCTCGCCTCCACCTGGGGGACGGCGAGGTGGAGGAGTGCAGAGCGGTGGCTCCTGCCAGACACTTCATGCATTTAATTTTTTGAAATCGGACCAAAAAACATGGAACTTACCAGCAACAAAAAAAAATGATTTAGGATTACACTGTATGATCCTTGCAACATCAAACATTGGAGAGAAGATTTACAGTGCTATCCTATACATGTTTTTTTCAGAATTACCTCCTACTAAACTAGGCATGCCAGCCTCCATATGGGACCTGGGGATCCCCTGGACTACCTCCAGACTACAGGGATCAGTTCCCCTGGAGAAAATTGATGCTTTGGAGGGTGTATTCTATGGCATTGTACCCCTCTGAAGAGCAAAGTAGTGGTTGCTACACCTTGTGGAACCAATAATTCGGTTCTGCCTTATGTACATTTAAGAAAAATGTAAAGCATGGATGTATGAATCCAGGTATAGATATGGGAGTTAATTTTGGCCTTTCTTTCAGAGTAGTTTGCTTGTCTTTATAACCATCATAGCCTTCTTCTCAGTCAACAGATCTTCACACATAACATTTTACATGCAATAAAGGAAAGCTTATATGTACACACAGAGTGCATGTCCTAGTTTTCACAGGCAAGGTTCACTATGAAAGAATATGCATATTTTCCTCACATGCAGAGCTTATTTCTCTGTAGAGAAACCTTCAGGCCTCTCAATCACCAAAGCTTCCCTCTCAAAAATCAACTACATCTTTTCAAGAGTTTTTAGTTTTCTGTAGGGTACAGATTTTACCTTACGACACCCATAAAGTCAGATTGACCACTGCTTCTTGTGCAACTGAACATATTATTTATTTAGATATTTATACCGACTTTTCTCACCAAAGGGGAACCAAGGCAGCTTACACTTCTCTCCATTCTATCCTCACAACCTTTCATGGACTAGGACCCTTATTGAACTACATCTCCCAATATGCTCTCCTGTGCCATTCACACTCTTCAGACAGTCTCCTCATTAATAGGGTTGCCAGGTCCCTCTTGGCAACCGGCAGGAGGTTTTAGGGGTGGAGCCTGAGGAGGGCAAGGTTTGGGGAGGGGAGGGACTTCAGTGCCATAGAGTCCAATTGCCAAAGCAGCCATTTTCTCCAGGTGAATTGATCTCTATTGACTGGAGATCAGTTGTAATAGCAGGAGATCTCTAGCCACCACCTCAGCTTTACCACCTAGAGGTTGGCATTGGCAACCCTACTCATTAAGGTGCCCCCTCTCAGGATTGTCTGCACAGCCACAGTGAGATCAAGGGCCTGTTCTGTGGTGGGCCCAGTCCTTAGGAAAGGCTTACCAGAGCTGGTGAGGAGGGTGTGTTCCTTTGCTACATTTAGGAAAGTATGTAAGGCAGTCCTCTTCCAGAGAACATTTTGGTGGAGGCTGAACTTTCCCAGCAGTTGTGAGTTTGCTGATACTGTGTGTTTTAACTATTGGGTGGGTTAGGTCTGAATGCTTTTGAATTGGTAAATTGTATATTTTAATCTGTTTTGATTTTGTTGATTTATGCCTTTGCAACTTGGTTGCTACACTGTACACGGCCTTGAGTCCCAGGAGATAAAAGCAGGATATAAAGGTTTTTAAAAAATAAACTCTTTGAGGTAGGTTAGCCTGAGGGGATATGACTGGTGCACAATGAGGTTTCACAGCAGAATGGGGACTTTGAACCTGTTTCTCCCAGATCCTGGTCTGACACTCCAACCACTACATGATATTGTGTCATAGATAAAGTGTCTTATACAAAGTGAGGCCACTGATCTCACTAGCTCAGTATTTTCTATTCGAAAGAGTCAGAGAAGGTTCTTTCTTAACACCTGCTTCTTGAGATCCTTTACCTAGAGAGGCCGGGAACTGAACCTGGGAACTTCTGCATGCAAAGCAGGAGTTCTACCATTGAGCCACAGCTCTTTCCCAAAGTAGCTTTCAAGGAAAGTGAGCAAGGCCACTGCCCAAAGGGTGGCAAGAGGTTTGCCCCAGGAATCAGCTGCCTCTAGAGGAAGTGGGGGGACAGGTAAACTGTGAACTTCCCTGACTGTGAACTTTGTGCCAGGGATAGAAGGAAAGGACCCATCTTCTCCAGCTACCCTTCCCCCTCGTCTGCACCCTCTGCACTCTCATCCAAACACCTGGGTGGCTGCTGGGAGAACAAGATGGCCAGCATATGTCACCACCACCACTACAGTAGCCATCCAGGAAAAGATCAAGGAGGCTACAGTGGGATGGGGGTTGTTCTACTGCTCCCCTTTCTCCATGCCCAGCTTGCTCTGCTCTGGCAGCATTGGCAAAGTCACTCTTTCCCCTGAGCTGCTGTGCTTCAGGCTGAGGAGAGCCAGCATGTAGAAAAGGAAACCATTCCTCTCCCTCCAGATACACAAGGGCTGGCTAAGACTTCAACAGTAATGAGGAGAGACAAGCCAACATGCTCAGAAGTTATCTGGTCATTTAAAAGGTGGCATCTGTATATTTAATATTAATAGTTACATCTTATATTATTGTATGGGTGTGTTCGGGGGGGGTGGTTTGACACACAGGGCATACAGTTGTCAGGTGGCTCTTTTGTTTGATGGTAATTGGAAATAAGGCTCTCTGCAAACCAGGGAGTGAGTCCAACTGCTCACACATGAAGCTGCCTTATACTGAATCAGAGCCTTGGTCCATCAAGGACAGTATCCTCTACTCAGACTGGCAGTGTCTCTCCAGGGTCTCAGATAGAGGTCTTCCACATCATCTACTGCCTGGTCCTTTTAACTGAAGATGTAAGGAATTGAACCTAGGACCTTCTTTATTCCAAGCAGTTGCTGTACCACAGAGCCACACCACCTCCATAAAAAGCTGGCGTATATTCTCAAATACATGAAGTTGAACAAATGAAGCTGCCCTTATACTGAATCAGACCCTTGGCCCATCAAGGTCAGTATTGTCTACTGAGATTGGCATTGGTTTTCCAGGGCCTCAAGCAGAGGTCTTTCACATCACCTCTTAACCTATCCTTTTATTTGGAGATGCTGGGAATTGAACCTGGGATCTACAACATGCCAAACAGATGCTCTAGCACTGAGCTACAGCCTCTCTCTTATGAAGTTGCCTTATACTGAACCAGACCATTGGTCCATCAAGATCAGTATTGTCCACTCACACTGGCAGCAGCTTTCCAGGGTCTCAGGCAGAAGTCTTTCCCATCACCTACTACCAGATCCTTTATCTGGAGATTGAACCAGGAACCTTCTGCATGCCAAGCAGATGCTCTACCAAAGCCCCTCCCTCTATTTGATCAGAATATGGGACTTTATTTTCGATAGCCATACATTAGTTAATGAACAGATATGGCTGGCCCTGTTGCCTAATGTCTGCTAACTCTCTCTGACAACACGGGGAAGGGGAGACAATAGATAGTGGTCCTCCTGGACTCCCACCAGCATTCCTGCCTTATTTGCTACTCATAGCTAACACAAGCCAAGAAGAAAAGTCGCCTTTATTTTAAATACTTGGAAACAGAAACTGTCAAAGTCTAGCAGGTTGGTTGCCTAACAGAAGACCTATTTGCTTTGCCAGTCAAACATCTGCTGAGAAGGAGAAGGCAATACAGTGCGCTTTTTTTATTGGGGGCTGCCAGGCTGGGCAGGAAAGATACTTGGAACCAAATAAAGCTAAGGAACGTGGAACTAGAGATAGGCAGGTGAGACTATCAGTATGCCTGTTTATTTTACCTATTTCTATGTTTCTGCTTGGGGCATATTATTAAGGCTAGACTGAGTATTTGAATTTAAGAGTTGAATATTTGGCATCAGCATTATAGGACAGGTGCCCTTAATCCACCAGTCTATTTAAAAGACTCATACCTAATTTTTTTAGGATGATTTTGAACCTGAGCTCATGAAAAACATTGTTTTGGTAATGAGATGGATTTAATAACAAGAAAGTTTCAAAGACAATACTCCTGGATGGCCTTCCCACCTCCAAAATAAAATTACAACTACTGCTTCTTTAGCCCCAATGGTGTGTGAAGATTCAGGCACACAGAATTTTTATCCCATGAAAAAAATCTGATCTATCAAATTGGTCAAGTTCAACATATTTTAGGCCAACATACACAATATACACTTGTACGAAGCTGAACACTTTCCATTAAAATTCAAATGCAGTATTAGGCAAAAGTTTTGTTTTTTTGTCTCTTTGCATTCATGTTTTAGAGTGACCAGCCCATCATATATGCCATATTTAAGATCTCTCACAGTTGATTAACACAATAGAGAATGTTTGCCTGATCCGATCTCCTCAGAATACTGCAAAAACAGGGGTACTGAAGCCTTTGAGAACTGTCCCTGGTTCTGATCCAAGCACCTTTTCAGGGCATTCCCAAGCATGTTCCCTTTTGTAAGTAGAGGCTGAAGTCAGCTCCCTTATGGAACAGCACTTTTCCACTGTGGAAGACATTTCCTATTCCACTTGAGAAAAACCCAGCAAGGAGAAAAGCTCTGAGACTGCGAAATGGGACTGAACCAAGACAGATTATGAGATTCACAGGCACATAAAAAACCTTGAAGTCATCCATATCTGGCCTGCTCTTGTCTCAGCTTGCAAGCATACTATTCTGCGGGGCTATTGCTATTATAGGACCTAAGATGTCAAGGCCCAATGTTAGGGTACATTTTGAATTGGTAGATCTAATTTAGCCTCTTTGTCCTTGCCATTGCTTCATATTTGGCTTCCATTTGCTCATAATTCCCAAAAGAACTTTTGAGACATAACTCAGCAGATTTCCAGCATCAAACCAATGGAGGGCATCCCAGAAGCACGGTATGTTTCCCCCCCCCCCCCCGGCATCCCTCATTTATAGGTAGGGGGCAGTGTTGTCCCCATTTTGCAGATGGGGAACTGAGAAAGACGGAGCCAAATTTTCAGGGAGAAGAAAAATAATGGAAGGGCTTAGATTCCAAATACTTCTTCTTACAAGCCAACAAGAACTCGTTTTTTGTTTTTTTACTCAAAACTTGATGTTTCTCCAGCTCCGCAATGCAATAAGTGGGAAATCATTCGGTCATGTGGCTAATCACCGGGCATGAATGTTGCTTTTCCTGTGCAGAGTCCCAGCACTATAGACGGAAGTTTTTTTTTATTATACAATTGCCACAGACAGGCTGCCAGCAACAAACAGCTACTCACGCTGTTATTGCTTCCAGCACAGATACAGTAATCCACCATACCATTTCGATTGCAGTTTATCAGGGTTATATATTGTATATTATCCACCTTGCTCAACATTGTGGAGGAAATCAGAAAGTCATTATGACTCTCACAGACTATGTTACAGAAGTATGCAAGAAGAAGATCCACCCTGGCACTGTGATAAGAACTTCCTCTTTGGCTCTCAATGGCTCTAAACAAGTGGGGGGGGGGACACATCAGATCATTCAATGACTCATTTTTGTGTGTGTTCCCCTCATTACAGAAGCATGTCTCATATATAGTATTCTGGGTCAAAATTCATTCCCAATATCATATCAAATATAATCAAATAACGTATCAAATATAAGGAATGTTACCTGAAAAGAAGTGGAGAATATATCCAGGGAGATATTCCATTTAGAAGGCTGTAGGAACATCCCTGCACATGTTCTCCTCCTTCTCTTTCCCTCTTCCTTCTTCCATCTTGTGTTGGTCACCAACTCCCACTGCTCCCTCTAAAGAAATGCCCTGAAATAGCCAGCTTCAACAAGACTACCTCTAAATATTTGGAGGAAACTGATGCGTTTACCTAGATCTCGGCTGAAATGCCTGGGTGGTGATGGCCCCTATGCTAAGCTGGCTTTGATGTTCATAACCCTTGGCGTGCAGGTCCTCATGGCTCGCGGTCAGCCTGCCCTCTTTCCACCTGCCCTCTATTGATCCCCACTATGATGGGAACAGTGCCGGGAGCTGTCTAAGCATTGGTTGAGCACAATGGGCCAGCTGAGCAGCAGAGCTTGGTGTTCCCCTAAAAATGGTGGGAAGCCCCTGCTTATAAATCTTCTTCCCTCTCCTGGGAAGTTGCTTTCCCTGCTGAGAATCCTGCCCATGAGAAATGGTCCTGAAGGGATTTGGCAGGTGAGGTGTCATTTGTGTTTCACTAACCAAGCATAACCATGTACACACACACACAATTCAGACCTAGTGCCAATCTGCCTTTCACTCAGGGGTGAGGGCGTAAAACGCAGTGCAAGAGGCTACTAGTCTGCTGGGAAAAAAAGAATGAAAATACAGAATGGTCATATATAGATATTTTTCTAGTCCCCACACTCCCAGTTATGTGTTGATCATAAAAAGGGTCTATGCTGCTTTGATTCAGGTCTCCAGTGTGTTGATCCCGTCCTCTATTACTGTACAGACTGTGAAAATCCTAGTCAGTGCAGCTAGCAGAGTCCACATGACAGAACTTCCATGCAAAAGGATACTACTTTCCCCCTGCGGTACCACTTTCTCCCTGTACTACGGCATTTCAAAGTTCTACTTCATACTAAATTTCTGAGTGTAGGAATCACCAGTGTGAACAAGTGAGTTCACACACGCGTGCTTGTCACTTAAGGACATTCAGATCAAGCGTTGTCTGAAACATGCCTGAAACAGCTGCAGCAAATCTAAGGTTTCCACATCACGTGGTATCTCCTTAAAAACAACACTTGTCAACCGAGACACGTTGCTTTAAGCTGACCGACCTGTACATTTGTGCCAATACTAAAAGGGATTCTTTTCAAAGATGCCGCCACGCCACACCAGCAAAGTAACAATCGTGAGAGAATCACCCATATGGAAAAGTTACCGAAAAGCCTCCTGGACACTTCAGTAAGGATTCTCCCCCCACCCCACCCAACTGCACAGGTGGAAAATCGTAAGTACTCTGCCAGCTGGCACCCACTGACAGTGAATGGACTGTTCATAGAGCCAGAAAGAAAATAACAGCTGGGAAAGATTAAAAGCCATTGCCCTTCTTATTGCTTTGGTGTTTTTTAGGTGCCAGCACTCATATATAAGGTTGCATTGATTTCCACCCATTTTCCCCTCTAAGACAGCCCCCCCCCCAAATGTGCTAGTACCCAGTACTAGTGAGTGCTGTCACAAAAAAAGCACTGGCCTTCCTAGAACAGAACAAAAGCTCTGCTGGTGGAAGAGTCTGGGTTTTTAAGTGTACCAGTTAAAAACATTTACACTTACCCTTTAGGTGTGCAGAGATGTGTCGGTTAGCAGCAGCATCAATCCAGCAAAGTGGTTAGGAAAATGCCCCTGCCAATCTTAAGTGCTTCCACTGGCCATAAAGAGAAATGGGGATGTAAATGCCCAACTGGCTGATGGAGAAAGACAGCTGGGACTGGGGTATATCCCTGCCTCTAAAACAAAGCACAGTGTGCAAAGGGCCAGGTGATCAAAGGCACACTAAACCTTTGGGTGGGGGTGCCACCAAACGTTGTCCCATGGACTGTGGCATGCATAGAAGCCACCACTGTGTTTGGAGCAGCTAGGCTCAGGGTGATGAATATGTGAAGAAATGCATTCAGTGCACAGAATTCTAACGCTAGTTATGTACAGGGTAGCTGTGCAGCTCACACTAGGAATGCACTGTGTTCAGTTAAAGGCTCCTTTGCCCATTATATCTAATTCCTTCCTTATTTACCTGAACAAACATGCTGTGTGCTTACCTCAGTTGGAGGTGTTTGAATATCCCAGCCTGAGGTTAACCCTTTCAGGGATAATCCAAAATACAAGCCAAGCAAACAAACCCTCATGCCCCAGCAGTTTGCCCTTTCTCCACACCACAGTGTACCTTTTGATCATTCCAGCTGCACCAACAGTTCCTTGGCATAGCATTGTCACAGAGAAAGAACTTGTGAGGGTGTCCAGCTTTTGAACCTCCTCCATGTATGCATGCACACACCACAAAGCAGGCACTGCTCTCCTATTAGGGCAATATTACTGGAACTGTGGGGCAAAACCGACCACTCCCTTACCCACTATCCTGAGGGCCTCTACTCTGCTGGTTGTGGTGGCTGCTAGAACCCCAGTTGCGGCTCCCATGGCACCGGCTTGTATGGATGCACAGTATTATAAGGAAACATGGTGGTTAGGATAAGGACCAGCAAGGAAAGGTTCAGGGGAAACAGCACTAGGAGGAAGAGCTCTCGAGGCAGAGGTTTGGAAGGCCAATATGAGAGAGTCCTGAGTCATTTCTTGGGGAACAGGGCATTCTGTGTCCTACTGATACAGACTGCTCAGCACCACATGGGAAATTCATGTTTCATGATTCTTGTGCACTTCACTATCCCATTCCACTGGCTTTGTTACAGGACATATTTTAATAGGAGCAATTCTAGATGGGTGAATGCCTACTAGGCATCAGAGCAGAAACTCAGAAGTGGTGTGACTGAGGCTTTCTGTTAACTGAACACTGACAGCACCTCTCATGGAAAGGGAAACCACTGCAATGAGTCAAAATTGCACTTTCTCATCACACGGATCGTGTGATATTTCACATAATATTCTCTGTAAAACTGGAATTAAGCGTATGTTGCCTGGTTGCTTATTATACTTGTATGCCACCCTTTCTCCAAAGTACTCAGGACAGTATACATAGCCTCTCACTTTCGTCCTCACGACAATTCCAAGGTAGGTTATGCTGAGAGGTGGTTGCTGGCGAAAGATCTGAACCTAGACAAGATCTAGCCAGAGTTAAGCATCTTTATGTCCCATTGGTTTCAATGTGAGAAATGTGCAGTGCCATCCTAAGCAACGTTACACCCTGCTAAGTCCATTGAAGTCAAACTGTGCTTTAGGATGAAAGTATTAAGCATGCATGAAAGCATTAAGCATGTGCTTAATTCTCACTGAAAGTGAGAGTTTTCATACTCAGCTAGAATACACTATTTGCATTCATACCTAAGAAAACCAACATTGCATGCAAACATGAAATAAGGAAAGCCAAGGGCCAAATTTATTTATTTTATTTGTTTATATTGATCAAAGGGGATCTGTGGGGAGGCCACCCTGGCTCCAAGTCTTGAGCCATCACATCTGTACGTCTCAGGGTCCTCCTTGCCACACCTTCATGATGTCCCAGTGTGAGCCACTACCTGTCCCCCTAGTGTCAGGGTGTATGGGTCCAGGATAATGACACCCCTCAAGGGCTTCCTGTCCCAGGACCATGAAGGCACCAAAGCCCCAGTCCTGGTCTGAAGATTAACCCTTCACCATCCAAATGATGCCCCAGGGTGCTCACCTGAGCTGTTCTGCACACCATTTAAGCAACTTGACCCACACTGCTGTTGCCACAAGGGGGGGCAGCTTGCTGCTTGATCAACCCCCCCTCCCCCAAAGCTTATACCCCCAAAATTTTGTTGGTTTCTAAGGTGCTACTGGACTCCAATCTAGCTGTTCCATTGCAGACCAACATGGCTACCCTCTGAAACTTCTATCCCCTGTCTCCCTTATTGGGGTCAAAAAGAAAAGGGGACGGGTCACATGCCCTCTCTTATATGGCCTTCAGCCCCCCAAATGCATCACAAAGGAGGCAGTGTCATGATATCTGGCTCACTGCTCCGCCTGCTGAAGCATATCAGGTGCTTCCCAACTCCTCCTTGTGTTGAGGGTTCAGGAACATGCTCCTAAAATTCACACATGATTTCAAAAATAGTAACCATAATGAGAAATAGGAAATAATGAAACAATTCATAAGGTGACAACATTTCCTCTCAAATGCCAACCCCGCAGATTTGATCATAGCTTTGCAACATCCAAATTTGCAACCTCTCCAAGCTCTAACTGTTGAAATATTGACCAAAATAATTAGGATTACCCCAAAGTCTAGGATATCACACTTTTTTTTTTTTTTACTTCAAAACAGCTGCATGGGACTGCTAATTTGATCAGGGAAGCAGAACTGATGAATGGGATGTTTAACTGTTTCTTTGCATATTGTTTCCCTGATCTAAATCTCCCTGCCTCAAAAGTTTCTATGACCTCCAGGGAGGAAAAAGACAGATACAGATGCAAAATTCAAACACAGTAACAAAACCTAAAAAATTAATATTCGGACAAAACTCTTAAAAGATTGAAGTATTTCTTGTTTTAAAAAACACTGCCAGTAAAAGCTAAACCAAACTAACATGTGGAGAACACAAAGTCTTCTGTGGATAACAGAGGAAGGGAATTTTACAACTACAGCAGAACTACTAAAATAAAAAACCGCAACTTCTGCCTGGTTTTGTATTATGAATATAGTGTGCAGAGTTGCTCTACTCAGAAATGCACTGTCAGTTTGAAGAATGCAATAAGACACAATAATCTCCTAGCTTTGTCAGGTCAAGGCAACCAATTAATGGCTTTATACATCAAATACATCACCTTAAACTGTGCCTAGAAGACACCTTCTAGAACACTGGCATAATACCCTTCTGGTGATTCGCCTACCAGAACAAATTAAGGTAAACTAATCTTGATATTTTCATGGCATTAATGATATCACCTAGTGCCCTGTTGAGAAAGTCATTGTCTCCCTAATTGGTAGAGCTTGTCAAAAGCCGGTGGCAAAGAAGGACCTGGCAATCCTAGATGTGCCTCCATTTTCTAGCGGAGGGGGAAAGCCATTTAAGAGCACCACAGGGGCCCCTTTCTGGTTGGGATGGGGGAGGAGTGGCCCTGCATTCTCAGACCCCCCAACACACACACGCAGGACCATTTCAAGTCAGAAAAACAACATGGGGAGGCAGGAGCCCCCCCTCCCCCTGTGCTGCGGTGGTCCCGACGAGAATTGGATCCCAACCGTGCTCTTAAATGGCTTTCCTCAGCACTAGAATATGGAGGCACATCCCTGGGGTGAATCCAGGAACAGCATCATGTCTAGTTGAGCCCTGATTCCGCCTCACTAATATATATCCACTCTCAGTTATTTCCTCTTTACTCAGAGCACCCCCCCCCCAGTCACTCCACTTCTCATACAACCACATTCCCCCCTTCCTAGCTGGCCTCCATGCCTTTTACACTGCCTGTCAACAACTATTTAGGGCATTATTTACAGACATTACATCACAGGCCTTTAGGTAGAATGAACACAATAAATATACGAATCATCAATGGAATTAAAACCAGCTAAAGGGAGTTTTTAATGATCCTCTTTTCAATAATTCTCATATCTTTAGAACTCATTAACTACCTGATTTGACCATCAGAGACTGATTTTTTCCTCTCAAGGAAACTGTGCAATGCCCTAATTATACTAGCGCACAGAGGCTGGATTTCAACGTTTCACATTTTTTGAGGTTCATGTTGTCATTAGGTATTCATTCCTTATACATTTTATATTCATACATGCAGAAGTCTTTTGCCATTAAATGAACTTTATCACATACAAGCAAGACAGCAAAATGTTAACAAAAGCAGGCCTTTTTACATGCAGTCATAAACATAACCCAACCCATCTCCCAAATGTAATTTTTGTGGTACAAATATGAACACACGAAGCTGCCTTATGCTGAATCAGACCCTTAGTTGGGGTTGGCAGGCAGCTCCAGGGTGGGAAATACCTGGAAATTTCAGGGGTGGAGACTGAGGAGGGTGGGGTTTGAGGAGGGAAGGGACTTCAATGCAGTATAAAGCCATAGAGTCCACCTTCCGAAGCCATTTTCTCCAGGTGAACTGATCTTTATTGCCTGGGGATCAGTTGTAATTGCAAGAGATCTCCAGTCACCATCTGGAGGTTGGCAACTTTACCTTGGTCCATCAAGGTCAGTATTGTCTATGCAGACAGGCAGGTCTTCAGTGTCTCAGGTGGAGGTCTTTCACATCACCTACCACCTGATCCATTTAGCTGGATGTGCTGGTTATTGAATCTAGGATCGTCTGCATGCCACGGAGATGCTCTACCACTGAGCCACAGTCTCTTTCAAACTTGTGATTGTAGTTATTTATAGGCAAAATATACTTCATATAAAAGTATATTTCCTTGGAAAATGGATCAGAAAAAGTTGGTCAAATTTTTGGATGCTTAAATCTGGTGACTGGAGCTGTGAAACAGGCAACACAGATCTTTTTACAAATGTGAAAAGGGTCCCAGGTTTTCTAGAAATTGTAAAATCTAAAAAATATATACATTGGTTTTTTTAAAAAAAAATGAGTAAAGGGGTGTCAGTTACTTTAAGCAATAGGAGTCCCTCAGTGGCTGTTGCTAGGCAACCACAGCATTCCAAGGCTTGGTTCTGTCACTAAAAGCAAAGAGGAGGTGACAGAGTCCTTTCCAAGCCTATTTTGGCCTTTGAGGGTTGCCAGCTCCAGGTTGGGAAATTCCTGGAGATTTTGTGGTGGAGTCTGAGGAGGGCAGAGTTTGAGGAGGGGAGAAGCCTTAGCTGAATATAATGCCATAGAGTCCACCCTCCAAAGCAGCTATTCTCTCCAGGGAGACAGATCTCTGTTGTCTGGAGATCAGTTGCCTTAGATGAATATAATGCCATAGAGTCCACCCTCCAAAGCAGCTATTCTCTCCAGGGAGACAGATCTCTGTTGTCTGGAGATCAGTTGCCTTAGCTGAATATAATGCCATAGAGTCCACCCTCCAAAGCAGCTATTCTCTCCAGGGAGACAGATCTCTGTTGTCTGGAGATCAGTTGCAATACTGTATTGGCAACCCTAGGCCTGGGTGACTTGCCAGGAGGAGGGAAAGAGGAAATAATGTGGGGAGGGGGATACGGAGGAAAGTGAGGTGCCACCCCACAAGTCCCTACCATGCAAGTGGGCCTGGCCCAGTAGCCAGCACCACACAATTGGGCCACAGTTTTCCTAGGTAGAGGCTGCGAGGGGGCGGGGAGCTGAAGACAAAGGGGCAGATAAAGGTAGGTTGGCTGTTTGGTGGGAAGAAGGGAAGGTTGCCAGCTCCAGGTTAGAAAATACCTGAAGATTTGGAGCTAGAACCTGGGGAGAGTGGAGTTTGAGAAGGGAAGGGACTTCAGAGGGGTATAATGCCATTGACTCCACCTACCAATCAGCCATTTCTTCCAGCCAACCTCCAAGTGAGGGCTAGAGATGACCTGGAATTACAACTGCTCTCCAGATAACAGAGATCAGAGATCACCAAGTGAGCTTCATGATACTAAATGGAGTACTTCCCTACTTAGATGTAGCCATGGACAAAAGCACCAAAAAGCAAAACTTTTAACATTCAAATCCAGAGCCATATTATTTTGTGCCCTTTTCAACTAAGCAGCTTCACATTATCTGCCAAATCCCCCAAGCGTATTTTAAACTCACTCAAGCTTTAAAACTGTTTGGCAGTTTGGCCTATAAATTTTTGGTCCAGGTACCGAATCTGAAAGGACATAAAATCTATGAGTTCATATGCGTAGATTCTTGGATCAGTGCCAGGGACAAATGAAGCTATCAGTTTAAAGAATCATTATTCAATAAATTATGAGGATATACTTCCTTATATATATACACTGTCAGGTCATAAGATTTTTATGTACCTTAAGCAAATTTCTTCTCGCATAAATTAATTTGGTTCTTTGATTTTCTGTGTTCTTTTCTCTAGACCATTTTTTAACCGCAATATTTTTTTTCAAGACAATACAAAGTGGCTGTTTCTCCTCATGCATAATGCTCCAATTGGATTTTTCTTCTACCCATCAATGCCCACCATCAATCCACACCCTCCCTCCTATCCCTCCCCTCCTGCCCCCTCGCCTTTCCTCCACCCACTGTTTGGGCGCCCCACCATTTCCCCGCCTTTTTTGGCACCAGCGTGTGTCACCAAAACTAGGGAGCAGTCCTTCTCATCCACCCATCCCCATGGACGTTGTTTCTGAAGAGGTTTTTAAAATTTTTCCAGCAGAATAGCACTACTGTGTTTGGGCAACCCTCCCCCCGCCATCATTCAATTGCCGTGTAGTGTCAAAACAACTTCTGTACAGTCCTAGGCCATGTAATCATCTCTTTTGAAAACTAAGAGTTGTGTTTAAGGATAAATTCCTGAAAGTGCCGTTTATCCCCCATGCTTATTTTTTATTGATTTACCGTTACATCCTACAATTGATATTACAGCACTATGTAGCTATGTTTTTGTGTAGTTCATTTTTCCACCATGAGTTTCTTGCAAATTTTTATATTAATGGAAATGTTTTCTGGGTTGCTGCACTTGTTGACACAAGTTAGGGTGCCATTTTGTTTCCATTGCTTCACATTCTCCTTTGGTGGAAAATAGTGATTCTTGCACATGCGCTTAGAACAACCTACCACTGATGAGAGAATCATCTCGTATTGACTGTTCAGCCAATTGTTGTGGGGTGCAAACTTCAATATCGAATCAAAATCACTCTGGTAGCAAGTGGCAATTTTGATCTGGGGGGAACCGTGCTTTACAAGCTGCAGAAAAGTGCCACTTCTTGGTTTCTCTTTTCAGTGCGGGTTCCAATGGAGGTTTCGTTCAAGGCTATATGGCAGGACAAGGCAAGAATGCAGCATGTCTTGGCACAAGTAGACAATGCATCTGCTCTTGCTGTGGAATGAGAAGAAGATGCAGGAGGTGCTTGGCACTTCTCACCAGAATATTGATATACTTGAACAAATCTCTGAGCAAATGGTGGCCAGGGGGCACAAGTGCTCTACAGCGGAGTGTGGCACTAAAACAAAAGCCATGCAACAGGAATACAAGCAGGTTGTAGCATATAACAACTGATCCAGTAATGCACTGGCGGCTTGCCCATTTTATAATGAGTTCCACCACATACTCAGAGGGGAGGCAAGCATTAGACCAAAGCATGTAGCCAGAAGCCTGTATCTACAGATGGTGGAAGAGATGCCAAGGCCATCCATGGAAGAGATGAGTGTATCAGAGGATTGTTTTTAGAAACAATCTGGTGACAATACACCAAACAGACATCTGTCATTCGATGCTTGCAAATCTGGGTGAGAGTTGTTCTTGTCCTGGGCTGTTGTATACCACCCCCTCTCACCTCAGTAGAAAAGAGCAAGAGTCTGGTAGTACCTTAAAGACTAACAAAATTTCTGGCAGGGTATGAGGTTTTGTGAGCCACAGCTCACTTCTTCATCATGATCCCTCTCACCTCAGTTGCTCTTTTAGAGGTTGTCAATACTATAATGTGTTATTCCAAATTACAGACATCCGAGAGGCTGTTCCAACCACTGCCCAGAGGACTCCTGCCATTGTGGATGACCTGGATGAGACCAGGATTACAGACCCCATGCTGCAACATTTGTGCATTCTTGTGTATTACACAATTCTGGCTAAGTGGCTTACTGAATGTAAGGTGTAGAAAACCTAACATGCCTATATTCATGTGCATTCCAGTTAGTGTGGGGAAAGAATGTACTTGGAGCAGGTGCTACTTTCTGCGGCAGCCACTGGGGGCAGGAGCATCATGCCCATCTTTCACTGGATAATATCCCAACCAAATACCAGAAGGCAACCAACAAAATAAAGGAGTATTTTTCTGGGTTATGAGTTCATCATGTCCCTTAACCTATTACCTGCTGTTTGGTAGGAGGTAGTAAGATGAAAAACAGAGAATCCCAAAAGAATTGGTTTCCTCCTGTGATGTTCCATGTGGGCTCAAACCAGGGGATCCCCTTGCAGTATCCAGGAGGGGTCACCCTATTGTGATCCTCCCAGACCAATCCAGTGTACCATCACACAGAGTAAATATACATACATGTTTGCCCTGCACCTTCTCTTAATGTCCACCCCCAACTCAGCATCCATAGTCCATTTGTCACAGCCCCTTCCTACAGTCCATGGGCCCCAACCCTCTATTCTAGTAGAAGAATTGCATCTAAATCCTACATCCATGTGAGTCCCACCCCCTACTTCCCCTTCTGGTCACCAGCCAATCAGTCCCCTTTCCCCACCAGCTACCCTCCTGCTTCCTGCACCCCTATGACTGCCTGCTGCCCCATCTCCTTCCCGACCACTCCTAACCATTCTTGAACTGGCTTTTAAAGGCCTCAGCCAGCTGCCTCCCATTACGCAAGGTTGGAGCACCAAAACTGTAACACCTGAAAAGGGCTACAGATTCTATCAATAGATTGTACTTGGATTTTTAAAAAGTTTTTGACCAAATTCCTCACTGAGAACTTCTGAGAAAACATAGGATGAGAATCTTTTCACTAGTATGGCCTGAGAAGTGAGAACAGATTAAAAGCAATCTAAAAAGGGGGGAGGAGGGCATAAAAGTTCTACAATAAGCTGTTGATACTTTTTGCCTGAGAAATAACAACTAAAATGATGACAACTAAAATTATATCTTCTATAGAAAGGAAGGGTTAAAAAGCTGGGACTTTTCACTTGTTGACTGACTGTAGGCAGAAAAATAATACAGACTTATAAGACCATAAATAGATAAAGTAGGGGAAGGAAATAATCAATTCTCAAAATATAGGAAGGTAAAAATAAATTTTAAAATACATGAAGAGATACAAGGAAATAGACTGCAGTATTCAGACCAAGCAGATACCATTTCAGTGAATAGATACTTACAGCACATTCCTGAGAGGAATGCCTGCACTGGGCTTAGGAGGCAACCCAGCGGTATTGCCTCCTAAGGAGGTTTTGGCACCATCGAAACCTCTACACTGCGCAAAACAACCGTGCAACCCTCGGCAAAAAAAGGGGGCGTTCCTGAGCCAAAACGCCTCCCGGGGCACCGGAATGCCTCCTGGGGCGCCACCGCAGCCTGTGCTGGCGGCCGGATGCCGTCGGGAGGCTCCAATGGTGTCTGGGCCCAGCGCTGCCGTGGCGTCCAGACCTGCACGCGGGCACTGGGGCCACTAATGCCTGAGTGCGCCTTCCGGGCGCCGGCGTTGTGGGCCTTTGCGCCGGCGGAGGCCTTCATTGGCCTCCAAAGGCCTTTGGGTCAAGCCACCGGCGCTGCTCAGGAATGGGCTGTCAGCCTTTGAATTCATTGTCACAGGATATTGTAGGGACTGCTAGGTTAGATATATAATTGAATGAAAGTCAATGGTCATTAACCATGATTTCCAGAACTACATCTTCCATATTCAGAGATTCTGGAGACAAGTTATATATAACAGACAACAGGAGATGAATGTTTTCACCTATTTATGAATGTATCTCATTCAATTTGGTTGGCAGCTGTTGAACAGTACAATACATGAACTACACAGGCAATTGGTCTCATCCAGTATGCAATCTTTATGCCTTTATTACCTCTTCTGGTCTATGTTTGATCAGAACTGTAGTATTCTACACCTTCTCTACAATGATGAAATGCGCCTAGTAAAGCAAAGTAAAGCCAGACCCCTTCTAAAAGAGATTTTCAGAAAGACCAAGCAAAAACTACCTTCCTATCTCATGGAAAAGCAGCAGAGCATCTCTAGTTTCCAAATGAGGCAAATCTATGGATTTGCCAATGTAGTACTGAATAAGTGCAATTCGGTTATCAAAGAGGAAATTGCAAGCTCTGTTTGTTTTAGAATGTTAAAGTGCCACTTAGCAGCCCAAAGCTCTTACAAAAAAAACTTCCTCTTCATCTGGTTGATCCGAAGGGGAAAGGTCCCCATTTTCTTCACTAGTCTCTTTCCAATGGAAACCCACAACAGAGATAAGCACACAATCAAAACACTGTTTTACTAGTAAAATTAAAGGAAGCCTACACATTAACATTTCACAAGCATTGGCACAAGCACTTCATGTACATTCCCGTGCTATCAATGACTTAAGGGGGTTACGCTTCCCTTTTGAAATGTATCAATGTTATCTTATCAGAGAGGAACAATTTTTCCTAAATTACCTCCTTTGACACTGCGGGTGGCTTTTTTCTTTTCGCATTTTCAGAAGTGCTTTATAAACCCAAGTCATGCTTTATATGCATGGCAAAAGGTGTATGAGAGTTGTGGCTTCTGAGTGCTGGAGGCAAAATTTTGTTATGGTCCAAAGGAACAAGCTGTTCTTTCAATAATGGTAGGTTGAAAACAAGTGTCCTGAATGGCATAGACATTTCCTATTGTCCCCGTAGGGGTAACTAGGGCCATTTATGCCTTGGATTTGCCGCTCTCTAGATGCACATTTTCCCCATCCGAATTCTCAGAACTCTGCATGGGGGCTTGTTTTTGAGTTTTGAGAATTACGATGGGGAAAATGTGCATCTAGAGATCAGCAAATCCAAGGCAAAACCTCCCATGCATAAATGGCCTAGCTCCCCAGTCACCCATGATGAACTTACAAATGACAAAATAAAGCTGCTTCTTCTACCAGTCCCATCTTACTGTATGTGGGACAGTATACCTTCACCCATACCTAGTCTGCCCATCTGTGTTACATTGTTCCACTTCACCCCTTGAAAAGAAAAACAAGGAACACATATGAAGGTTAAACTGGGCCACAGACTTATTCAGCACCAAAACAACTGAGTTGCCATCTCAGCATTGTAATAGGAACCAATGCACATGACTAGTTGTTTATACTGATGCCAATACAAATTGGTCTGTAAATCAGTACAAATTGTTACCCACTGCAAATGTTCATTGCTCTTCAAGTTTTGTTAGACGAGATTTATCAGGCTTAGTGAATTCTTCAGCTGAGCCTGATAGGCCCATGACCTCTCTGGAGCAAGCCCAAAGGTTGCTAACTTTAGGTTTGGACATTCCTGGAGATATGGGGGTAGAACCTGATGGGAGGGGAGAAGAAGAAGTTGGCTTTCATACCCTGCTTTTCTCTACCTTTCAAGAGACTCAAAGCTCCTTCCCTTCCTCTCCTCACAAAAGGCACCTTGTGAGGGAGGTGGGGCTGAGAGAGCTGTGACTAGCCCAAGGTCACCCAGATTAGCCATGACTGCCAATGGACCGGGGGTACAAAATTCCTGGGGCCCAATTCAGCTTGATGGCCCAGTGAAGCTAGAATTATTCTGCATTCCATAAATGCATATCAGTTTATTTTACTTTTAGTGCAGTTCTGCACTGCAGCCACTAGGGGCACAGCAAGGCAGAGCAAAGGAAATAGATGCTCTTCCTAGTTGGTGCTGTTTGCCACCCTTTGTAGCCACAATTTTAAAGAAAGCTCTCCATGGCTGCCAACGTTTTGAACTGCAAAGCTGAAGGAAATATTTTCCTATTGTGAGTTATTCCTAAACCCATGAACAAATATGGTATGCCTTCATTGCCGTCTCCCCCACCGTCTAATTCTTCTGAGTGTGTTCCCCCCCTTCCAGCCTTATTGATTCTCATGCCAACCCTGGCTGAGGAGTTAAAACATACTTAACAGTAGAACAGAAAACCTCTGTGTCAAGTTAATATTTCCCAAGAATCTATCAAAGTTGTAAAAGGGTGACCACCACCCCCACACACATTACAAGTATTGTGATCTGTATTAATCTGAATTAGAGGTTATAAGTAGTGGCTGCCTTAGGTGAATGCCTTAGTTTCCATTTATAAAACATACTGCATAATTAATTCATTGAATAAACTACTATGAGGCGACATCCCCTGGTTAAGAAAGGCTTTAAAAGGGGATTAGACAGATTCATAGAGGTGCAAAAGGCCCATGAGTGGCCATTGGCTATGATGATCAAATAGAACTTTCATGTTCAGGGGCGTTATACTCTTGAATGCAGTTGGGGGCAACTGTTTGGGGTGTCTGTTGCCTTTATTTCCTGCTGATGGGATCCCCAGAAGCATCTGGCTGGCTAGCTAGCATTGAAAATAGGACATTGGACTAGAGAATCCTCTGGTGTGATCCAGGAAGTCTTTTTTCTTTTTTTATTCTTTTTTTTTTATCCTTTTATTCTTATGAAAGGTAAACAGCCTGTAGTTACCCTATCCACATTTTTACAGAGAGTTTAAAAACTATTATCCCAGTGATCCCTCTGCTTCCTCTGCATCTTTAAGTATGCTGCTGCATTATTAAAGTGTGTGGGAAGAAAGGAGGCCGCAGTTTGTTCATGTTGAGGCAAAGGTATTCTGTGCATCCCCAGAAGTATTTTTCTTCCAGAACTCAGCCTGTGCTGAAAACAAACTCTTCGATGAAGACCTAGTGAGATCTTTGCACATCTCCCCAGTTTTTCTTCCCCTGCCAAGCATCCTGTGGGTCTACTTTTGGGGGGAGGGGGTTAGAAGAAATATTTTTAAAGCCTTTTTCAATGTAGTACCGACTGAGAGAGGCTGATGTCTCACTTAATTCAATGGGGCTTATTCCCAGGTAACAATTCTGCTGAGGTAAAAATTATTATTCTGTTCACTGTAAAAGAAAGTCAAGTTATTTATTTTGTTATGATATTTGTTTTGGATCAGGGTCATGTGGGGCATGGTGGCTCTTGGCAGCCCCGGGATTAACCCCATAAAAGAATCAACTTGAACAGGAGGCTGAGCCTTGGGCCAGTTCCATGTTTTGCCAATTGCCTGGAGAAAATGTGCCCTGTTCCTTTAATAGAGGCTTAATGGGATGTTATTAAGCAGGTGCTGCAATTTACCTCAGCTGCCCCTTTCCACACATCAAGCTTCATTTAAAGGGACCAGAAATATTTCTGCAGGCCTGTCTGGTGAGATGCCCTTTAGTGAGCTCCCTTGCTCCATGGTGCCTCCACCTGGGGCAATGGTGGATCAGCCTTCTTTGCCACTTGCACACACAGAAGGGGTGTGTGACAGTAGAGGTGATTGTATGGTCTGTGTGCCCTCCTGGAACACTGGGTCCCTGGCAGCTACCTGAGCATGTCATCTCTGACACCAACTTTGTCTGGTCCACTAACCCATTTCAAATTGGATTCTTCCTCATGAAGATTCTGTTTCTGGGGTGTCTCACTCAATTGTTACAAGGGCTGGATATGACATAAATGTGACTTGGTCAGACCGGGCCATGCCTCCTCAGCCCAGATCAAGAGCGGGGGCGTGGAGGGTTGGCTGCCTTGCAGGCCGGATAAGAGCTCTCATGGGACCGGATCCGGTCCTCGGGCCTTATGTTTGACACTCCTGTTCTACTTCATATGTAGCAGGATGAACATCCAGACGTGAGGCCCTTTAAGAGTCCACTAAAAACATCTTTACGTACTTACTAGAACCTGTTCGTTGACTTTTTGTTTCTGTAATCCATTCAGAAAGTAATTCTCAAACTGAACAGTCAAGCTGAAACTATCCAGTTGCTGAAGGGATACACTGTAAGCAGAAATGCACTCTCAAGGCAGCTTCTTCGTTTGATTTAATGTAAAAGTTGTAGAAGATATATTTTGATTATCCATTTTTCATGGATACGACTTTGTCAGTTTGCATATTCATATTGTATCCTCTGCCTTGGTGAGTGTTCTTCTGTATGCCTTTTTGCACAGTTAGCCTAAGGCAGAAATACAGACCTGGAGCGCTAATGTTCTTTGCAGCATTCCTCTTGTATCATTCTTTATACTTCTACCTTAGCTGCCTTGGAAATGTTTTTAATTGAAAGCATGGGTTGTGAATATTTCAAAGAAACAAATTAGGCTCAGTGTATACATAATAACTTCCCAGACCTATAGTTTGGGAAGATGCTCCTTTTCTTTTAAAAGGAGTTCATAACTAGACTTTAAGTTTTAGCCCTGCAACCTATCTTTATACACTCAAAAGCATTTTTTCCTACTGAAGAGAAGAAAAGACCAGTTAAGCAAACAAGTTGTCTGTGCAAACATTTCGCTGTAGCCTGTGTAGCAAAATAATGATGTGGCAGAATTTGGGCAGGACATTTGCCTGGTCAAAAATGAGTTAATCGATTGACCCTTTAAATGTTGCCAATAAGAGCCAAGTGTTTTTTTTTAAAGCATTAACTTTTATTAGAACAACAAAAAAGTTCTTTATTCATTGACAGGTTTGAGACATACACTAATTATAAAAACAAACAAGTTAACCTGTAATTGGGAAACTATGAAATTAACTTTTAAAATGGTACTGCAATTGGCCTTTGCCACTGATGATTGCTTGTGTTCCTGTTCCTGTCTTAGAGATGCCTGCAGTTATGGCCAGATGGAGAAGCTTTGCTATGCCTCTTTCTGACTGCTACAGGGCTAGGGAGCAAGCAGTCCCCTAACAACCGAACACCATGATGCAGTGGTTTCAATGAATACTTGATCATGGCCGAATAATAGGTGATCAATTGACAATATCTGACCAGTCAATTTACAGTGCAATCCCAAGCAATTACTTCAATGGACTAGGAAGGGTGTAACCCTGTTTAGGATTGCACTGTTAACTGGTCTGCCAATGCTATGTAGAGGTCTGGGCAAGAGTTCTCAAAGAGGCACATCAAAATCCCACTATATACGAAGCTCAATACCCCCACAATTGATGTTAAGGTAGGGGACTCTCTCTACTATCCCAGATAAACTCTGATATTCTTAATAGGAATCAGCATGTAAGAAGCACCACTCTTTGTGAGTGTAATTCTCATCTCCTCCACTGGCAAACAGTCTAACAAAAACTAACTTTATCATAGTTTACAAATAGAAATGTAGGTGTGTCTCTAAACGTGGAAACTTATGATAGGGTATGATGGAGAAAATCTACTGCATAAAATAAACACCCTCTTCCTGGCTGCCTACGTAAATTGCTGCTGGAAGATTTCCTGAGGTAGCTAACATAAACTAATCTGGAAACAAGGCTATGGTAACAGGGGATGTTGGCAGGTTAATACCTGTGATTCTATCTCTGCAGGAGCTAAGACACTAACTGGGGCAATATAATGGTCTTAGGAGAAGTTGCTAACCTTTGTAGGCCACTGTCATGCACAGAGTTACTCGTATGGATCATTTAATCCAGTATCTTGCCATAATATCAAATTTATAAACCATCCTGACAAATTGTTAACCAGGTTTTCTTTGAAAAATACTAAGGAATGCAAAAACCTTCAGTCTCCCACAGCAGCTTGCTTCATTGCTGAACTTCTCTCGCCGTTATAAATATTTTTCTTAAGATTCCATATACCTTCCAGTAGCTTAACTCATTGTAAGCAATTGTTCTCTTTTTAAACATATTGTTTAATATCTGAAAACTGTCAATACATCATCAGATTCTTCTCCAAAAACGGCCAGCTCCATCAAAGATCCCATTCTGTCATTCACGTAGGCCATTTCTCATTAAATATCTAGAGCCCTTAACATTACTCTCTATACCTTTGTTGTTTTATTTGTTAGATTTTTGTGGATCCAGAAGTGCATACAAAGCAAAGTATAAAACAAGAATTTTTAAAAATTACAATATGAGTTTAACAAAAAAAAATCCAAAACAGATTAAATACATTAAAACAATACCAACTGTATTTCGACAGAGTAATATCAGCATATTGGAAACCAGGAAACACCTGCAAAATTGTTTTTTGGCAGTATTCAGGAACAATTAGCCAAATGAATCGATTTAATTTACATTAATGGGAACTGAATGTGTTTAACTGATCACACCCTATGGCGCTGCCAGCTTCTGTGGAATCTGAACAGGAAATGAAATTAAAACAATCAAATTTGGGTGCCATTGTGAGCAAGAAATGTGTTGTCCCTTCCCTCAACTTCAGTTCATTAGATTCAATTGCCCAGTAAAATCATAGAATCACAGAGTAGGAAGGGGCCACCAGGGTCATCTAGTCCAACCCCATCCATAATGCAGGAAATTTCCAACTACCTCCCCCCTCCCACACACACACACACACACACACACCCCTACACCCTACTCCATGCCCAGAAGATGGCCCCAAAAATCTTGCAAGATCCCTGGCCAATTGGGCCTGGAGGAAAATTGCTTCCTGACCTCAAAGTGGCGACCAGCATTTTCCTGGGCATTTAAGAAAGGGCCACAAGAGCCCTTTCTGATGCGACTCTTCCTGCCCTGATCTGCTTAAGTTTACAGTAACCTATGTACTCATCCTAAATACTCCAATGGAACAAGGTAGCAGCTGCTATGGTGGCCATCAGCTGAATCCAACAAAAAGTATCTCAAGCGATCTCATTTCTACAATGAAAACACATCTCTTCTGCAAACACCTCTTACCTAGGAAGGGAGGTAGAAGAATCTGTGTGTGTGAAAAGTACACAGAGCAAATGTTTGTTACAATAAGGGCCAGGGGCACATTGCATTTCCAGGGTTTTAAAAATATTCAGTTCCACTGCAATTTAATTAATCCCAAAAGACTTGTTTACTTTCCCTTTGTGCCTGAAGGGGAACTGTAGCAAAAGGGTTTATCGCGCATCAATATAAATGCTGCTTTGAGAGCCTGCCAGTCTACTGTAGCCTTACTGTGAGGTTTAGAACGTTTTTATTCATGCAAACTATGGGTCTGGAATGTATGACTCCAAGACTGGAAGGTTTCCCTGTAAGAGCTTATTTGGGAATACTGCAGTTAATTCAGCTTTGATTTACTAAGAATCAACCTCTGCTGGTCAGTTTTACTCTGATCAAGGTATGTTGCAGATCTAGGTCAGTGAATACCCTTTTCAGTGTATAGCCCTGGTGCTCAGTCCTTGAAACTCATTTCAGTCACCACATGCCTACATTCCCGCAGAATCATTCCTGCAGCACTTTTCAGTGAACAAATCACATGGTACAACAACAACATCTGTATCCCTGCAACAAGCACACACACACACACGCACACACCATGGTTAGGCCTAGGGTTATGCATATTGATAAACCCGAACCAAAAATAAACCAGAAATTAGCTGTTTTGGCAATATTTGGGTTTTGGGTTTACAGAACGCCAAAACCTGGGGATCTCCCCAAAGCTAACTAGGCGATTTCCGAAAAAGCTGAATATTTATTTTTGGGGTTCGGCTATTCGCCTTTGGCTCTGTGCTTTCTCCCATTTTTCTTTTTTTGACTGGTTTTGTTAGGCCTCATAGTTGGGGCCCTTTTGAGGTCAGGGTCGTGTAATCAGAGCCAGCTTGGTCTGACCAACCATTCAGTGGGTTGATCTGCATCAAGAATAAGGTTGTTTTTTTTTAAGACAGGGCTCACTAAGTCCTGTCCAGAGGGATATACCCTCCAACTAAAAAGTGTCAGCTTCAACTGCTACTACCACCAGGCTTCTGAAGAAGAATGCTAAACTGTGCAGATGAGCAATCTCCTTCACAAGAGCTGTCTTGGTCATGACTTTGCCAGCTCAAATTTCATTCCCCCCCTGCCCGAAAACCTGCTCTGAAACTAAAGGTTGCCCTGAGCAGAGGTTCCATTTCCCTGGACCATTACCATCTCTTGAAATCAGATTTTTGATGACCATAATAAAGAACTGTTCACAGGATGCCATTTGCCACCAAGAGAAATGTTTTCTGTGCCTTATTTTTCTTGCATTTAAGCCAGTGGAAAGTAATTTATTGAGTCAATGTTAAAACATTTACATCACTCAGGCAAATCCCTTACATAGGCTTGGGGGTGGTCTTGGTGCAGCACCTGCAGGCCTGAACAGGGGGTGGAGGGGTACAGTCCTTCCGGGCCTCACGGGAACGGTTCCTCACTACCTTGCTGTGGATGGCACAGCTGACACAATAATGAAGCTTCACATAGAGCTTGGGCAGCACATACGAATCAAAGACACTTGCTTCAGAGATATCTCGGACTGCAGCTGCTTCTACAATGTTTCTGATGACAAACTTCTTAATGGCCTTGTCCTTGGGGACACAGCGAGCACAGTTGGTGCAGAGGATAGGCTGGACATGGCCTCTGCCCTTCTTGGCACGGCCGTTGTTCCTTCTCTTCTTGGTCATTTCGACGCAGAGGAGGCGAAAGAGCGCATTTAAGCCGTTTCCCTCAGTTTGGAAGCTAATTTGCATGGACATCATGCTATGCGCCCCAGATATGGAGCCCCCAGACTTTGAGGTGCCAGCTTGTCAATCGACTCTTTCCACCACTCCTCAGCCACACTGAATTTCTGGACATGAAAACTGATAGACAGCTTGGCTCGCAAATGCCTGGAGGATGGGGGTGACCCCTTTGCGGGCCCGTAAAATTGGACCCCCTGTCCCAAAGTTCACCAAACTTGGGTGACCGTCTAAGGAGAGTCCCTTGCAGGCATGCTGCAAATTTGGGAACTATCTCTAAAAATGCTTCCACAGGAGCGTAAAAAAATCCCCATAGACTCTAATGGACCCAAATTTTTCAGTAAACCTGGTGATAAGCTGAATACCTATATTTACTGGTATGAGTATTCAGCTTATTCCGGGTTTAATGGAAAAATCAGTCCCAATAAACCCAAAATTTACTGAGGTTTTTTTTTTTTGTTTTTTTTTTGCACAACCCTAGTTAGGCCAGGAGACAATGGCTTCCTCAAGGCCACTCCGTCCCAAACAAGCTGCTAATAGTAGATTCCCCTGCATTACACTAGTCCTGAAAATCATTTCCAAACAATTTTGCTTTGACAGGTGTTATTTCAGATATTGTTCTGTCTATATGGGAGTTGATCTTTACATTTTAAATAACAGCCATCTCAAGGTACTTGCTTTAAATTTTACCCCCAAAATATTTTAATCACTTCATTTTGTTCCTGTTGTGATAGAAAATGCAGCCCAGCTTAGGATACTTTACTGAAACCTGCCTTAATAGCAGCTGCATAGCAAGCCATATACTGGGGTACAGGGTTGCCAGCTCTGGGTTGGGAACTTCCTGGAAATTCGGAGATGGAGCCTGGGGAGGGCAGAAGAAGAGAAGAGTTGTTTTTATACCCCGCTTTTCTCTACCATAAGGAATCTCAAAGCAGCTTACAATTGCTTTCCCTTTCCCCCTCATAACAGGCGCCTTGTGAAGTAAGTGATGCTGACAGAGTTCTGAGATAACTGTGACTAGCTCAAGGTCACCCAACAGGCTGCATGTGGAGGAGTGAGGAATTAAACCTAGTTCTCCAGATAAAAGTCCGCCACTCATGTGGAGGGGCGGGGAATCAAACCTGGTTCTCCAGATTAGGGTCCATTGCTCTTAACTACTATGCCTAGGGTTGCCAGGTCCCTCTTTGCCACTGGTGGGAGGTTTTTGGGTCTGAGGAGGGTGGGGTTTGGGGAGGGGAGGGACTTCAATGCCATAGAGTTCAATTGCCAAAGTGGCCATTTTTTCCAGGTGAAATGAGCTCTTATCATCTGGAGATCAGCTGTAATAGCAGGAGATCTCCAGCTACTACCTGGAGGTTGGCAACCCTAACTATGCCACGCTAACTCAGTGGGCTATATAACAGATTTCACCCTCCACAGTAGCCATTTATCCAGGGGAATTGATGTCTGTGGTCTTGAAATCAATTGTAATTCCAGGAGACCTCCAGGCCCAACCTCGAAGTTAGCAACCCTAGGATCATAGCTTGTGGAGACTAATGGTGTATTAATACCAGCTATTTTCCACAGGATATGGCTTGTGGAAACCAGCAGGGACAGTCCAAATATCTTTTGCATCATGTCCTTGATTTAGGCTTCACTTCTCAGGATGCTAAGTGTTTTTATTTGTTTTTTAAGGATGTGGGTACTTATTAAAGAGGTACATACCGCCCCCGCAAGGTTTCTTATGAAGTCTAGACAGAGACAGTGTCAAGAACATTGCATGCAAGCCGATTTCCCTACAAGATTTCCCTACAAGTAGGCTGGAGGCTTCCTCATAGGGTTGCCAGGTCCCCTCAACTACCGGTTGGGAAACTCCTGGAGATTTGGGGGTGGAGTCTGGGGAAGACAGGAACCTCAATAGAGTACCATGCCATATGGTCTACCATTCAAAGCATCCATTTTCTCCAGGGGGACTGATCTCTGTAGTAGGGTTTCCAGGTAGGCAGCCCCTGGCACCAACAGGGGATGGGGGTCTTACTAGGCACAAATTGAGGCCTAGGCCTCGACGCTGTCGACACATTGACATCATTTCCAGAAGTGACACCACGGAGACACTCTGGTATTTTGGGTAAAAACTCTATGGTAAAAACTGTATTTATCAAAGAGTTTTGCCCAAATACCAGAGCATCTCCCAGGTTGTTGTTGGCGTGATGACGTCACTTCCAGAAGGGAGGGCAATGGGCCAACAGCGTCGAGGCCTAGGCCTCAATTGGGACCTGGTAAGAATGACACCAGGGGGAGGGGACGCTGAATGACGCCAGGGGGAGGTGGCCCAAAATGGGGGATTCCCCACCCCCAGTGGGGGTCTGGCAACCCTACTCTGTAGTCTGAAGATGACCTGTAATTCCGGGGGATTCCTACGTCCCACCTGGAGACTGGCATCCCTATGAATACAAAGGAGAACAAGGTGCAAGATTGAGAGTTTATTTAGTTCTTCTAGATCTCTATGCATTTCACAATTTGCTCCATCAGGGGATCTAATATGGCTATTGCCATAATAATAAATCAATCTCGGGGGATCTAATACAAAATATGCCACAATGTCTGATTTTCTATCAATCTGTTATATGGACCATGCCAAAGAATAACTTTTTGAGTCCTTTTTCAATATATAAGATGTTTTTGTTTCATACTAAAATATCATATTAGAGGCTACATTATAACATTCTTAGATTGTTCATTCATGTATTTTACAATGTTATTTTAATTTTAAAGGTATAATGTAATTACTAATATGTTATACATTTTAATTGAATTTATTATTTTATTTTGTATTAGATCCCCTGACAAAGCAAATTGCAAAATGCATAGGGATCTAGAAGCGCTAAATAAACTCTCAACCTTGCACCTTGATCTCCTTTGTCTTCTCCTGCCCACTGGTGCAGCCTTATTTTTCTCCTTCTCCCTATGAATGCTTTATTTGGCTAATAGATCACAATGGCTGGCCTTTTAGACTGTCAATAGCAGCAGAAAAGAGCAAGAGTCCAGTAGCACCTTAAAAACTAACAAAATTTCTGGCAGGGTATGAGCTTTCGTGAGCCACAGTTCACAAAGTATCTGAAGAAGTGAGCTGTGGCTCATGAAAGCTCCTACCTTGCCAAAAAAAAGTGTTAGTCTTTAAGATACTACTGGACTCTTGCTCTTTTCTACTTTAGTTGGCTAAGAAGAGTTTCGACCTGCTGCTGAAACAATACAGGTTGCTGCCCTTCCTCACAAGTAAATTCCTCCAAGAGGAACGGCTACAGATTGTTTCCAGTGCAGCTCCAGAGGATCTGCTGGCAAGAAAGAGTTGCCGCCTGGCTCTACTCTGATACCACATCTATTCATGGGTAAGCATCCATTGGAGGCAAGTACTGCTGTTTAGATTTATGAATATGCTGAAAGAGTAGCATGAGAATTTACCAGGACAAGGAAGGACAAGGTCAAAATAGTTTCCCCCTCTTTGTCAGAAGGAAGAAATCATCTGCTGTGGACACAGATAACAAACGGGTCAGAATAATGTGGATACATTACGGCACCTTGCTCAAGATCCCAATAAACTTGTCAAAAGAGATCTAACTGCTTTGGGGGAATGAAGAAACAGGAACATAGTCACGGAGTATGCATTTCCCCTGTTCGGTTCAGCAGCCATTTGCCCTGTGTGAACCTCTTGGATTTTCCTCCTGCTTATCCTGACAACAGGTGACACAATTTAGGCTGTCTCATATGCAATCTGCTGAATGAGAAAGTCCAGCATTTCATAATCAGGTCTGCCACAACTGCAGTTTGAAACAGATTTGGTTACACAAGCAAAACAGTGGAATTAAAAGAACAGGGCACGGTACCAGGAAAAAAAATAGCAATAAAAGGGGAAATAAACAAAGCATGACTTTTTTTCTCTTGTTCTTTCTGCAAACGGATGGGGTAAGATTCAGGTGCACATGTCATGCCTTTGGGATCAAGACAGAAACAATTAAGAAAAGAAATGTATTGGTTTAAAGGAATCTACCTGCCGCTCCAGCTAATGTCAGGTTCAACCTCAAGAATAATAGACGGGCTGTCATGTAATTTATGAATATAATAAAACCATTGAGGGTCACTGATATCCTCAAATAAACCACAGACACATCATCATGAATGACTTGTCTCCACTATCAGGTGTAATTTCCTGGTGTTGAATTGCTGTGTAGCAATTTGCATCACAGGCTCGAAGTCTGTTAGCATTCATCATTACTATGGCTTCTTACAGGAAATTTATCATGGAATTTATAATCAACTTTCCACTTACGTATTTTGGAAAGGCTAGTTTTCATAATTTCAGGCCACTTTCCTGTAAACTAACAGCCCGCGTAAATAATCCTGGAAAAAGGAGCCAAACTTTTAAAAGAAGAAGAAAAAGAAGCCTGGAACAGAAAATGCATCTTGTGCTTTACCTGTGCAAACTTTGCTATCCTCAGACAAAGTATGGAGAAGACTTTTGAGTATCTCCACTCCCTTATATTCAAAAAAGGGCAGAGAGGTTTTGTCTTGAGGTTTAGCTTTATTACCTACAGAGTTAAAACTGCCAAGGGCTTCCTCCTGAATTTGTTTCAAAATCTTCTGCTCCATTTGTATTTATATTAAACTTGAAGTTTATCAGAATTTATCTTTTTATAGCTACCACCACAACATCTGAAAGAGAAGGGGAGAATGTTAAAAAACACAAACCCAGGTCATATATTAACATATTTCATTTTTGCTTCTTGTCTACTGAAGGCAGCTCTTTCTTTAAGCACACGGTCTAATGTTTCTCCAATCATGTTTTGATGTGTGTGTGTGTGGGGGGGGGGCTCTCCATGTACTAATCACTTACACAGCCCTTTTATTATGCAAAATACTTTACAGTAATTAACTTCTCCTTACAATACCAGCAATAGGTCATTACTGCTCTAATTGGTTTAAAGTTGCACCAAAGCCTTTTGGGTTGGAGGAAAAAATGGCAGTCTCTATTTGCAAATATAAAAGCTAGCAATTAATCCCACATGTCTCCGCAGCACAAGTCCTTTAAAAGTGTGAAAGCAAAGGGGAACTGTGGTGGCCATCACATTAAAAAAAAAAACACATAGATATTAATTTAGATGGTGCACTAGGCACAGAGTCAATGGAAAGTGTGTTTTCCATTGTACACAAAGGAAATGAAAATAAAATGCAATTACCAAAGTCATATCTTTCATTTCAATAATGAAGAATGCAAATCAACTTTTTTTAAAGCTAAAAGGAACCAAATACAAAAGCAAAACAAAAATTTCTGTCCACAGGCCTATCTACCACCCCTCACTTTTTGGAACTAGACAGGTTGCTTCCTGTGATAAGGGCCTGACTTCTTTTGTGTATAATGATGGGTCCTGAGAGCACTATATTGGAGAGGGATGTGTTTCACCGGGACAAGGAAAAGGTACTAGAACAGGGCAAGGCTTTATAAACAGAGTTATACAAACCCAGTGCTCCGTGGCTGCCAGAAATGAGAGTCTCATTGGTATCATTTCTGCACTGCTGCAATTTGTAAATGTCACATGCTCATTCCCTTTATTTCTTAAGCTATTTGGCAACTCACTGAGCATTAACCTATGCAAAGTTATCTGGACGTGCAATGCTATTGCAATGGTCTAGACCAGTGGTTCCCAAACTTTTCGGGCTGCCGAAAAGTGCCCCCCTACCCTATCCTATAAAAAGCATTATTCAAAATAGGGGTTTGCGTGATGCAGTAAAGAAGACAAGAACAATGAAAATTCAAGACAGTAACAATTAATTGCACATCTATTCAAAATCAAATTAAAACTTTTTAGTCAAAATTTACTCAGCAAAACTGATGAACTTGATCCAGTGGTACCAGCTCTTCAAAAGTCTGGGAAAAAATTCTGATAGTTTCCAGCAAATTTGCCAGCATGGTTGAAGGGGTCCACCTCTAGCGCCCCCCTGCTGCCCCCTTGCCTCTTAGTGCCCCCTTAGGTAATCCCACTGCCCCCCAGGGGTGGTACTGCCCACTTTGGGAAACACTGGTCTAGACACAAGATCTGGATATACCTTCAAACTGGCACAGTTAGCCAGAAATTCACTTCTTGTATGTCATTTTTCTTGTCCTTCAACTGTACAAGCTTTCTTAGAATCCAGTGGGAGCTGCTGTCTAGAACAGTGGTTCCCAAGCTATTTGGTATGGTGACCCACAAGTCCAATTTTATTTTATTTTTATTTTTTACTTGGTATGGTGACCCATCCAGAGCTGGACCAAGGGTTGGGTGTTTGTTTGTTTTGGGTTTTTTTGGCACTCTTAGGCAAACTATGACCACAGTGCCCAACTAGTCCAGCATTCCATTTTCTACATTGGTCAACTGAATATTTTTGAGAAACCAACAGATACCCCAAGCTTTCCAAAGTACACAGCCTTTTCATATGGAGGTTACATTCTAGCTCTTTTCGGTCAAAAATGCATGGCTGTTTTGTCTTGCAATTCTCCTGCGAATGTAGCGAATCTCCATTGTCTAAACGCTTAGGGTGAAAACGCATGGTCGCTTTAGCCTCCTTTATTCCCTGTTTTAGCCAGGATTCAGCCAGGATCCAACGCACGTTTGGCAAAACGCATGCATTCGATCCTGGCTGAATCCTGGCTGAAACAGGGAATAAAGGAGCTAAAGCGACCATGCGTTTTCGCCCATAGTCGTCCTCTGCCAGCGGCACTAACCCACTTCTGTTGCGAAACATCCCCTGGTTTTCCAATCTCTGCTTTATCCCAATTAAAAATAAAGAATCGCAGCAATTGCAGGAGACTGCCACTGCGTTTCAGTGTTTAAGTCGACTCCTCTTCCTTCCTATACTCCACCATTCCACTTTCCCCTCCCACTCCTCCTCCCACCTCCCTCTCAGTGGAACTCCAGAAAATGTCCACCATTGCCCGTAATGGCAATACATTTCCAGAGTGCTCCCTCATTCTTTTTTTCTTTAAAAAAATTTTTTTTGGGCCAGTATATTGGTATACCAACATATTGGATTGGTGGGCAGCTGTTGCTTCAGTTTTTGATAAAACTAGGATGGGGGTCCTTCATGTTTTCCCACCTTTTCCTGACTGTCTTGGGAGAAAAGTCTGTGGTTTCAACCCTGACCTTCCTCAGGCAGCTGTTCTCTCAGTCGATTGGAAACTTTTGGAGGGGGGGTTCTTTTTTGCTTTTGTTCTTTCTCACTCTTTGCTGGCAGCCACTGGTGTTTGGCTCCCAGAGGAAGAGGAGAGGGAGAAAGAAGCAGCGGTTACAAGAATCATGGAGGTGGAGCGTTGCGGCTGGGAGCTGTGCCATTGCTCCCCTATACACACACACACACACACACACAAAATCCTCTGCTGCAGCAGATGGTGGGGTGCAGAGAAGGGGCACACACTGAAGGAACGAGAGAAGGCTTCCCTCCTCCCCATCAAGAATGAAGAGGCAGCCATTCTCCAAGCCTCCCCCTTGCCATTGGAGCTCGTTCACCAGCCAGGGTCACCAGCACCCGCCCGCTTGCAGCATCCTAAAAGTCATGGTGCCAGGCTTGCTATACAATAAGAGGGTTTAATGTTGATACAATAAGAGGGTTTAATGTTGATACGATGATATACTGGCATACTGGCAAAAAAAACCCCAACAATTTCATCGTTAGGTCAGCCCTTAACTGGCATCATGAAATGGCAATCACTCCCCTACTATCCCACGGCACTTCGCTTGGGAACATTCCTCCCTGAACTTTTGTGGGATTGATGCAAGATGGAGTTCACCATGTGTTCAGTTTTTGGATTGCAGGATAAAAAAGTGTGAGACATGGCAGGGAGAATCGCAAGACAAAATGGGCATACCTTAATGGCCTTTTTCTCCATTATTCCCATTAATCTTCCCTAAGACTCTAAGAAACTCACTCTAGCACCCATCAGGATACATTTTATTTAATTCTTTATCAATCAATCAGCACTCCTAGGTTTCATCTAAACTTAGAAGACAGACATGGTTCTATTACCATTGGGTAAAAACTGCCATGCGTCAGGGGACAGCTTCTACTCAACAGCTGTTTACTCAAAACTACTTAGCACTGAGCACTGTACTACCTTTAACCACCTTCATCATTGCCCACACATTACTGATTGAGTATTTAAATTAAGAGGTCTTAATTACAGTGGCCAAGTCCATCCATACAACATGGCACACATGGGGGAGGAGGAGTTACAACAAAGACTTTTCCTCTGAGTGAAGAATTCACAAAGCTAGATTTAAAAAGTGAGCATTCTTTTAGGTGTTCCAGGATGCTACTCGCTATTTGTATTCACATTATGATTTTAGCGGAGTGATCACCACTACTGCCGCTGTCTGCTTTGGGGACATTTTCCCTTTTTTATTTTTCTAACAGCTTTTATTTTATATTCGGCGGCCGCTCCCACCTGCTGCAGATCTATTCCCCCTTTCAGGAATGGGCTGCCCGAATTTAGTTACTAACATTTAGCTTTGCTTTATGTATTACTGAGCAGCCTCACTCACTCTGAGAATCCAAGCAAAGCCAGGAGCCAAACTATGATATCCAAATTATGACACCTCAATATTCTCTTCTTCCATTCTTGCATTCAGTTTTTATAAATTATATCTTGCTTGATTGTATTCAGTTTGAAGCAGGAGAAGAAACAGAACTGGTACATATTTTACCTTGCTTCCCTGACTTGTGGTTGCGTTTGATGGTTAGGGTAACATCTGTAAGCAAGGACAAGTATTTCGCCCCAAGTATTCCTTCAAGATTTCCATCATTTCTCGGGCTGGTTGTGTATTATCTAGATGTCAGAAAAGCTTTAGTTTGGAGCTGTAACCGTGTGGGTTATCCCTGCTAAGCCTGTGAACCACTCTCAAAGAATTTACAAATGTTAAAGTCAACCAACTGAATACAAATGCCTCTGCCAACACATTGTGCTAAAGCCAAGCGGCTAGATGTACAGAAGGAAAGAAAAGTGAATAGCGGTAACACACTGAAAACGTTACGGAGACAGCCCTCCCTGGATTGAGAACATTACTCAAAGCTATGTGCCTCACTAAGCATAGCAAAGAAAAGGAGTTTAAAAATTCACTTAGAACAGTTTGTTAATTTTAAAGCCAAGTGAACCCATTATGGTGTCTGAGTCACTTCATTACACATACACAGGCTTGAAATTCCACCCAGTTACACCTGGCTGTATGGCTGATGATGACTGATCCATTTGGCATTCTGCCAGAGAGGAAACTAGTGGCATACCAATAAATGTTTTCTTCAGCTACCTGGTGGAAACTGCAAGCGCTAAATTAGAGGCCCCTCCCATTTATTATGACCTGCTGTTCTATCTCCCATATGCTGCCATTAAAGTTGTTTATAGGGATTTAGGTGTATGCCAGAGGCAAATAAAGCAGTTGTGACGGGCAGCAGCCTCATGCTTGGGCTACCCTGCTGTGTTGCTATGGTCCCTGTGTGTACAGAGAAGTACCCTCCTCAGCAAATACCTTTTCCCACCCATTCCATTCATGTGTGTACACCCCGAGCCAACGTATGCTCTTGCGCAGCTTCAATGTATTCACTGGTTGTTTCCTCCCTGCCAAAAAAGGCGGACGAGGAGCAATGTGATGTGCTCTGGCAGCTGCCATAGAAGTCTTTGCCCAAGGTGAATGACCTGGGTGCCTAACTGATAACGCATCCAGTAGCAGCATACATTAATTGTAGTAATTTGCTGCATCCTGAAGCCGGCCTCTTACTGAAGAGCTGCTGGTTGGCTTTTAATGTGGTGATCTTGCCCCTATTTTGTACAAGCCCATCATTAAATATTTGTGTTGCAGCCATGTTGGCAAGACTGCCCAACTGTCATCTGAATGCAGAAAACTAACTAAGGTTTCATGTGCTGAAGCAAATTCAGTTTAGGGCTATTTCCAATATTATATTTCTGTACTCAGTTGGAAAATGCAGCTAGAAGATGCCTACGGGTACACATAAGTGGTGCTGGAACAGTTAGGTACAAGTAGAGGACATCTCACCAAGCTCCTCTTACCTTCATCACAGGTCATACATCTCAAAGTTACACCTGAACATGGTCATCATTACAAGTATGTTAAGCTATTTGCTGTCTGGTTTCTTGCATGCAAGGCAGGAAACAATATTGTCAAAACTTCAGGAAGAAAGATAGTTATGATTCTGAAACAGTTCATGACATACTATTAACATGGTAAAATTTTCTCACAGGAATCTCAGAGCTAAGACTTGATAGCTAATAAAAAGGAGGAAGCCTAAGCGCTCCCTGAGCTAACAAGCATTTCACTGTCAAAAGTGACATCCAAGTATCATCTGGAGGTATGCTTTTGAGAAGGCTTCTGTGGCAGTTACTTGGGCCAACCCTGTTACTTCACATAATGTCCCATCATTGTTATCTTCCACTTGTACACAGAACTCTTAGGCTGCAGTCCTGGGAGTTATGAAAGACCACATATTAGCAGAGGCATTCGCATGAGCATCACAATTAGAATTACATCAGCACAGTAATCTTCAGCACACAGGGAAGCTCTCTTTTAGACTGTAGAAAAACACTACTAAACTCATTAGGTGGTTGAAACACCTCCTCCACAAGAAAAGGCTAGAAGGTTGGAGGCATTTTAAGTTAGGAAAAAGATGGCTGGGGTGGGACATAATAGTTTCATAAAATTATGCATGGTGTGGAAACCATGGATAGAGGGACACCCTCTCTGGTGTATAACTCTGGGTCACCCACTCTCAGAGGATAGCAATGTTGATCTGCAGTAGAAGAGCTAGATTCGAATCCAGTAGCACCTTAAAGACCAACAAGATTTTCAGGGTATAAGCTTTCCAGACTCAACGTTCCCTTTGCCAGATACCCAGTGAAATTGAATGACAGTAGATACAAGATAGACAAAAGGAAACATTTCATCAAACAATGCATTACAGAATGCCCTGTCATAAGATTGCATGATGGCCACTGGCACAGGCCTGTGAAATTGGTAAGGCAAAATAATTCAGCTGTGGGACTTTTCAGTCACACAGTGGTTTTTATACTAGGCTGCCACCATGCAAACAATCACATATGCACAGCAGATGTCTGTAGCCCAACTGGGTGTTCCACTAGCATGCTAATGCATGGGTGCTTTGCTTAGGTAACAGTTTATCAAGATTAAGCTACATGGGTAAGTCTTTTTGCCATGCCAGTATCACATTAAAATTACATCTTAGGTAGCTTTAAAAGGTGGATTAGTCAAATCTATGGATGATAGATTAATGACTATAGCCATGATAGCTAAATGCTATCTTCTGAATGCTTCTGAATATTACAGGTCAAACAACAGGGGATGGCTGTGGCCTTCATCCTCTTCTGGCAGGGTTGTCAACAGGTCTGGAGAAGCTTAATTAGTGGAAATGGGCAGCTGAAGCTTTTCATGGCATGGGGGTAAAGAACATCAGGACATTTGTTCTCCAGGAAGTGGGCAACCCGATCCCAAGATATGTTTCCCAGAAGCATCTAGTTGGTTGTTATAAATAATAAATAAATAAATTTTATTTGCGGCTAGTATGCCAGATAAAAGTAGTTGGTTGTTGTTGGAAACAGGATACTGGACTACATGGGCTTGGTCCAGCAGAGCTCTTTGTATGTTCATCAGATAGGGACAAGTGAAGCAAAGCATGGAAGTGACAAGGTGAACCCACTTGCTGTCACAATTTTTTAAAAATATAAGAATGGTGGTACTTCTGCCACTGAGATGGAAAATATTTGGAACCCATAGTGACTAAACACCTATTGAGACTTACTGAGAACAGGCCTCACTTATCGATATCTCCTTTTGGCATCTGGTGTACTCTGAACCTTCCTGACTTCTGTTCTCTATAAAGCAGCTTCTGAATAAGAGGTTACAACAGGTGTGGTTCACTCAGGTAATCCTTCAATTCACAATCAGAGGGACAAACATTTTCCCCGCCCACATGTCAAAGAGGGAGCTTCTTGGGAAGGGTTCCCACAGCAGGAGAACAAAATCCTGTATGCTGTAACTACTTACCAGTACCATTTCATGTGATTTCATAGCAGTATGTAGTAATGGCAATTAATTTCATAAGAACAGGAAAGATCTCTCTCTGTATGTGCGTGTGTTCATGTTTGGAGGCAAAATGTGGAGACCAACTCTCTTTGCAAGATGAAAATGACAGCATTTCCCACCTACTGTCTACTACCATGAGAATTCTTCATTTGAAATTATTTCTATTATTTTCTCATATAGAAAATGTTATATGTTGGAACTGGTCAACTGGACTTTTATTTCATGAACGTTTTATGCACAGCTGCCCCCTCTTACAATGAGACTTCTGGCCAGCAGCAATTTTTTTTCTTACATAAGTAAGTTAGTTGCACAGTTACTAAGTGAGTAACTAAGGGTGAATGGGCACTCCATTCAGCACACCAGGAGTCCAGGTGGGCACAAAATAACTCCTGCCTTTTGTGGGGAATTTTTCCAAAGAAAGGATGCTCAAGTTTTCACCTTATTACATGTGTATAATACAAAGCCCTGACCTGGATGGCCCAGGCTAGCCTGATCTCATCGGATCTCAGAAGCTAAGCAGGGTCAGTCCAGGCTAGTATTTGGATGGGAGAGCACCAGTAAATTGCTCCATCTTATGTGTCTTGTGGAAAAATAGTAACAAGGTATTATGCACCTCCTCTGCAGCCTGAATAGTCCAGCTTAACCCAAGCTCATCCAAGCTAGGAAGCTAAGCAGGGTCAGCCATGGTTAGTACTTGACTGGAAGGCCACCATGGAAGACTGGGATTGGTATGCAGAGGAAGGCAATTGCAAACCACATCTTCTCACATCTTCTAATCTCCTGCTTTTAACACCTCACAGATAGGGTTGCCATGAGTCAGTTGTAACTAACGTCATGTTATTAGTTCATGACACAACTTCTTAGGAAGTCTGTTCCACAAGACTGAATGTTCTTGCGCTTGTCATAACCGAGGAGGCCTGGCAGGCAGATGGTATCACTGATAAGGCTTGTTAGGCAAATTTTAACTGGCGTGTGTTTATAAATGAGGAGGTGGTCCTTCGCATAATACTCTAAAGTACAAAATGAATAGTCTTGAAGGCATCCTAAACAAACATTGTGTGTGTGTTATGTCAAGTCACTTCCGATTTATGTAGACCCTATGAATCAATTACCTCCAAAACATCCTGTCTTTAAAAGCTTTGCTCAGGTCTTGCAAACTTAAGGGCCATGGCTTCCTTGATTAAGTAAATTAATCTCATGTTGGGTCTTCCTCTTTTCCTGGGGCCTTCAACTTTTCCTAGCATTATTGTCTTTTCTAGTCACTCTAATCTTCTCATAATATGACCAAAGTATGATAGCCTCAGTTTGGTCATTTTAGCTTCTAGGGAGAATTCAGGCTTGACTTGATGTAGAACTCACTTATTTGTCTTTTGGGTGGTCCATGATATCTGTAAAACTCTTCTCCAACACCACATTTTAAATTAATCAACTTTATTCCTATCAGCTTTCTTCACTGTCCAACTTTCACACCCATACATAGTAATGGGGAATACTGTAGTATGAATTATTTTGATCTTGGTCACCAGTGACACATCCTTACACTTAAGGATCTTTTCTAGCTCTTTCATGGCTATCCTTCCCAGTTTCAGTCTCCTTCTGATTTCTTGGTTGCAGTCTCCCTTTTGGTTGAGCCAAGGAATAGAAAATCTTTAACAATTTCAATTTCTAAACAAAAGTATAAAGCAGTGACCCCTATCTTTTACCTTTGGTTATACTAGGCTCTGGTTCCCATCTAACAATGTGAAATGAACTTTGCAGTGGCAATAAGCGCACACAAAGAAAATGTGATGCTGTGGGAATTTAAACCTTCTGGTGCTTCCTGTCCAACTCCCATCAGGAGGGGGTGAGATCTGGGGCAGCCTGCCCTTGTCCATTCCACACCTCTCAGCTATAGACCATTCTCTTCCAGTTGTTCCCAGGCATACACACCCAGTCAGGTGAAACCACCAGTGACAAGTGCGAAAGGAAAGCATGTTGTCTTTTCACACAGCAGCCAGTATGGAGTCACGCTGCTGCAGAACCTGACTCACTGGCTACTTCAGTTCCCACATTATGTGCCTTGGAGAAATGCAAATTCCATCCTGCATGCAAATGATCCTCTGGCTTAACAGTCCCAAGAGAGGATTTCTGTTACACTGATAGCCTCTGTATTGTTAATGTGTTCAAATATGTCAGACATACTTGTGGGGAAGGTAAATATGGCTGTCAAATGCAGTAGACAGAAGGGCAGTCCAAGATTCACTGTGCTTCACCCGAACAGCAAGTCTCAGAAAAATTGAAAACAGAAATTTCTAATGTGTTCTAACCATGGATTTTCCCCTTCCAAAGAGAGAGATGTTATTTAGGAAACATGGCATCAACAGTGATGCCAGTGCAGCAAAGTGCGCCATGTCTTTTCATAACTACATGGCAAAACTTGGCATTGGTGCTCTTTTATCTCAAACTGATCTTCTTATATCATGGCATATTATCAAATTATCATTGCAGTTCTTCGAAAGGCTGCTGTGTTTCAGCTGAGCTAAATCCTGAAAGGAAACAATGACACATATTCTGATCCAACTACAATATCACATCTAGTTCAAAAATTTCCTCTGCCCTAGGAAAATGCAAGGCAGTTCACACAAGAAATTTTCCTTGACAAGAGAGTAGTTTCAGTCATCCTTTGGCATGTGCTTGCATGGATAACATAATGAGAGAGCCAGAAGATCATGGATACAGCAATAATCAGCAATCATTCCTGTGATCACAGTATCACCGTGACCTTTTGATTCATGTGTAACGTAATGCATAAGAATGGGTGTTTGAGACAGTCTGCTGGAACTACAGTGCGAAGGAGGAAAATATCCTGTCTTAATTGGTTCACAGGTAATGGCACTTCTCATTAAGTAAAATATTCTTTAAAGTATCCTCATTTGTTTTACTCTTGAAGATGAAAGAGTCACCATGCAGCAAACAAATAAATATATAGTAGCAACAACCTTGAATCTGATTTTACAATAAGACAAAAAGGCATCATTAAAAGTAAACAACAGTTTTGTGATTTTAATTGAACTACAGCACTCCAAGATTTCTTACCTATTTACAGCCAGTTCAGACAATATAGTGAATGTACATTGTTAGGATTATAGTTACCCAACAACCAAAATCTGTTTTACAGGACCTCCTGCCCACATATCCTGACATCTCAGTACCAACTTGTACCACAACCACTGGCTCCTCTATTGTATAAATTATGTGTTTGATCCAGTGCAGCATTTGCACATGTGTAAGAACTTCCATCCTGGTCACAACTTTCTTGGCTGACCTTCCCATGGCAGCTGGAAATACCCCCTAAAATTACATGAACACACATGAACATATGAGGCTGCCTTTACACTGAATCAGAACCTTAGTCCATCATGGTCAGTATAGTCTACTCAGACTGGCAACAGCTCTCCAGGTTCTCAGGAAGAGGTCTTTCACATCACCTACTGCCTGGACCTTATAACTGGACATTGAACCTGAGACCTTCTGCATGCAAGCAGATGCTCCTCCACTGAGCCGCAGCCCTTCCCCTAATCCTGTTCCTGTGAATTCGCTCTCCACCAGGAGTAGGATTTCAGGGGTATATCAGGCTGCTATGGGAAAGGAGGAGCTGAGAAAAGTTACCTTGGATGCGCAACTGAAACTGCCTTGGCCACCCTGATGAATGACTTGCACTGGATGAGAATGTCTCTCTATTGATTCTTCTGAACATCTCAGTGGTTTTCAATGCATCACTAATAGCATCCTTCTGGGCTTTTTGGCTAAGTTGGGCACAGTGGGGATACCACAGTGCACCACAGTGGTTCTGCTTTTGTCTGTCTGGTTGGTCTCAGAAGATAGTTGAAGGGGCAACAGCTTGATTCCATGGCATCTTTCAACAGAGTCCTGCAGGGTTCAATTCTGTGTCATCTCCACCAGCGGTATGCATTCCACCAGTAGGAAGTCGAAGTGGTCTAATAGAGATGCAGGGTTTTCAGAACAATTACTAAGAATTCACCTTCTCTTCATTCCAACACTACTACTGATCTGGCCACAGGGATCCAACATCTGACTGCATCCAGGTTAGATTACTGTAATGCATTCTACATGGGGCTGCCTTTGAAAAGGGTTGAGAAACTTCAGCAGCTTTGGGTGGCATGGTTATTTGTGGTATGATAAACTTAAGAATCACTCAACTTTCCAACATCATATTGTTAAATCTTCTATTATAAAAATATGGTTAAGATACAAGCACCTTTTGGAAACTAGAACACCTTTATGGATTTCGACACAAGAAATGTTAACATTGCGACCACTACAACCTTCCTTCTTTATAACTTGTCAGGATATTTTGTTATGGGATGGTAATCGAGTAGCCCTAAAAGAATATGAAGAACTGAACGATCATTTGACTTGGCTTCAATATTATCAAATAAAATCGGTATTTGCTCAAGACATGAAAATAGGTTTTACAAAAGATAAATGACTATTGCAACGGACATTATTAGATACAGATGACCATTTAATTTCCAAGATGTATAAAATACTTTTGATGATTTATACAGAACAAGACCAAATTAAACCTACGCTGATAACATGGGCACAGACATTAGGGCATAATATACCATTGAATAGATGGGAAAAGTTGTGGTCTAAGGATATGAAGCTTTTGCTTTCACAATCATTAAGGGAAAACATTTATAAGATGATATACAGATGGTATTTGACTCCAAAAAAATTAGCAAAAATGTATGGAACTATGTCGTCAAAATGTTGGAAATGTCAAAGTGAAGTTGGTTCCTTTCACCAAATTTGGTGGACATGTGAAAAAGCAAAAAAACTTTGGGATATGATCTATAATGAACTTAGATTGATTTTACAGCATAACATCCCTAAAACACCGGAAATGATGTTGCTAAGTATTGTACCAGATACTATAATAACTCAGAGATCTTTTTTAGTATATGCCACCACAGCAGCAAGATTGGTGTATGCAGCAAAATGGAAAATGTCCGAAGTACCGGACAAGATGGACTGGATAAATAAAATGATGGAACTAGCAGAAATGGCTAAATTGACAGCATTAATAAATCAAAAGGACAACGGGGGATTTGTGGGGGAATGGGAGGCATGGAGAATGTACTATGGAAATGAATTTAACTTAGCAATAGGGCTGTCCCAAAAAAAAATTCGGTACAGTTCGGATTCGGCCGAATTTGGCCCTTGTGGGTTCTGTACGTGCCGAAGTCCGAACTCCCCCACTTCGGATCCGTTCAATTCGGCGGGAATTCAAAGTTCGGAAACAAATTCGGCCGAATAAAGCCATTAAAAACACAACCGTGCCTTTCCGCGGCTCGGGGGGGGGGCATTTTTGGGCTTAGAGGTCCCAAACTTTTGGCAGAGCTTCAAAGGACGTTTATTGAAAGACTCCCCAAGTTTGTAAAGATTGGGTCAGGGGGGGCTGAGATATGGGCCCTGAAAGGGGTCCCCCCCACCCTTAATGTTGTGCATCTCTCAGCAGAGCTTGCCGACCACGCACAAAGCTCCCAGCCCGACAACAGCGGAGAAATTAGCAAAACAACTGCAAACACAACCTTGTTAAACAACACCTTTGCAACACACAACTGAAACCTCCCCCCTCAAACCAGGGAACGAGAGACTCGAGGGGGAACACACACCCCAGGCAGAACCGACGAAAGCCCCCTTTGGCTTCCCCCCCACCCACAGAAACTGCTCCCTCCCCCCACACACACAGACTCTGCTTTCCCCCACACACACACACATACACAGGAGAAAAATTATAGATTAAAGCCCCCAAAGGGGTCTTACTGTGGCTGTCTTCTGTTCCATCAGGACGGGCTGTAATCCAAGATGATTCCAATTAGGCACGGAACATTTTGCTCTGGAGAGATGCACACAGGATCGGATCGGCTGCCCCATTCATCCCAATAGGGGAAAGGGGAAAGGGGAAAGCCCATATCTCGGGACCCCCTGACCCAATGTTCACAAAACTTGGGGGGTTCCTTAAGAAGCTTAATCTAAAGTTCCAGTGAAAGTTTTGTGTCTGCACCCCCAAAAATGCGCCCCCTGCAGCCATGGAAAGAGAAAAGGGGGGGAGGCGATATTTCTGCCCCCACTGAACCCATCTTTACAAAACTTGGGTAGTATCTTAAGAATAATTCACTGAAGCTATGATAAAATTTTGGGGGCTATATCCCCAAAAAAGCGCCCCCTGCAGCCACATAAATGGAAAAGGGGGAGGGAAAAGGGGGAGAGCCCATATCTCGAGACCCCCTGACCCAATGTTTACAAAACTTGGGGGGTATCTTAAGAACACTGGTCTGAAACTCCGCTCAAAGTTTGGGATTTGTACCCCCAAAAATGCGCCCCCTGCAGCCATGGAAAGAAAAAGGGGGGAGCCCATATCTCGGGACCCCCTGACCCAATGTTTACAAAACTTGGGGGGTACCTTAAGAAGCTTCATCTGAAGTTCCAGTGAAAGTTTTGTGTGTGCACCCCAAAAAATGCGCCCCCTGCAGCCACAGAAAGGAGCGAATGTGCACAAGCACCCCACACACACACACGAGGATTTCGCTCTCTCTCTCTCTCTCCCTGGCCGGGCCACACATCAGCTGATTCCTCCAGTACTCAATCCTGACTGATTGGCCAGAAGAAGACCCAGCTTGCCCACCGATTGGCCGGGGGAGGAGAATGCTGCTTACTGACGGTTATGCTGCTTACTGACGGCCGAATTGGCCGAATTTATTCGCGAACTCCCGAACTCGCTGAATTCGGGCCCCCCGGTTGCCCGCCAGTTTTGAGTTCGGATCCGTCCGAACAGAAAAGCAACGAATCAGGGGAAATTCGGTTGATTTTCAGTTCGGACCGAACCGAATTGACAGCCCTACTTAGCAAATATCCAAGGTTTTGAATTAATTTGAATGTATAGGTTTATATAAGCGTGTTATTATTAGTTTTTAAACGTTGAAGTATATGATATAATCCCAGGATAAAGAATGAATTAAATTAGAAAATATATGCAAAGGGAAGTACTAAGAGTATAAACAGATAGAGGAGGATGGTGGGGAAGTAAAAAAAAAATTCTTTTTTTTTGGTATTGATTAAATTAGTAATGTTTATATCTTTTTAAATCAATATAATACATATTGTTTTGATATTATTAAAAATAATAAAAAATCTTTTGTTTAAAAAAAAAAGAGAGAGAGAAACTTCAGCAGACAGGCTACTATGAGGGGAGGGATACAGGAATTGTATCACTCCAGAGCTGAAAGATCTACACTGCGTGCCCATTTGTTTACATACTTAATTGAAAGTGCTGGATTTTGCCTTTTTACAGTGCATTCTTGAAAGGAATGCCCACGCCCAGCTTAGGAGGCAAACTAGCAGTGTTGCCTCCTAAAGAGGTTTCGGCAGTGCCGAAACCTCTGCCCGGTGCCAAAAACTGGCGTACCTTTACAAAAATAAAAGGGGCGTTCCCAAGCCGAAAGTGCTTGGAGGCCGACTGACATTGGCTCGGCCCCGCCCCACGGCCGGCGCCATTACGCCCCAGGAATGCCTCCCGGGGCACCGGAATGCCTCCCAGCTCACCGCCGGCAGTCGGTGGCGGCGGTCGGGGAGCAGTGCCCCGCCCTGCACACCGGCACTGGGGCCACTCACGCCGACGTGCCCCTTCCGGGCGCTGGCGGTGTAGGCCCCTGCGCCGGCGGAGGCCGTAGTCGGTCTCCTAAGGTCTTTGGGCCCATTTTTCAGGAGTATAAGTTCCAAATGGCTTGGGGCCAGGGTTTTTGAAGAACTGTCTCTTTTCATATTGTCCAGATCTGACTCACAAGCTCTGCTCTCTGTGCCTCTGCCTTCAGATATGAGATGAGTGGCAACCAAAGACAGGGCTTTTTTAGTAGTAAGGGTTGATGTTTACCTTCATTTTAATAGTGTGTTTTATTCATTTTAAACTTCCTAATTATCTGTTTTTATATTCTGGTTGTCTTATTACAATTTTGAACTACAAATGGAATCGTTATTTTTGTTTGTTTATGTTTTAAAACCGGAACAATAAAATTTACTTCCAACAATACTACTGCAATACTACTGTAATGTTTTATGCCCTTAAAACTTAATGTGAATGATAGGTACAATAACACAACATCTGTAAATGTATTGATGTCTTTCTTGGGGAAAGTGGGCTTTTTATTTCTGTTGTTCTGAGAAACCCAGGTACTTTGAGATTAATTGGTGGTACATAAAATATAAAAGGTTGCGAACCACTGATCCAGGGGTTTGGACCCAAGTGCCACCAATCTGCTGATGGCATCCAGCACTACTACTTCTTTATAACAGTATCAAGTGAGTCAGCAGATGCCCTGAACAAGAATCAGAAGGTGGCGGCACACTGGACAGCAGCCAGTGAATTGAAATTCAGTCCAGATAAAATTGGAGTCCTGTTGGTCATTGATATATCTGGTTAGGGACTGAAGAGTTGGACTGTTCTGTTTGGGGACTACACACCCCTAAAAGTGCAAGTTGGTAGCTTGGTTGTGCTTTTAGAGCTGTGCCTACAGGTGGAGGCTCAGCTCTCCTTTGGTCCATGGTATCTTTTAGCAGCTTTGGTTGTTCTGCTAGCTGCAGGCTGTAGCAAGATTTGGCCATGCTTTACTACACTCTAATCACATCCAGGTTATAGTACAAGAGATGCCAGCCTGGGATTAAAGATAATCTCCAGATAGGGTTGCCAGGTCCCTCTTCACTACCAGCGGGAGGTTTTTGGGGCAGAGCCTGAGGAGGGCGGTGTTTGGGGAGAGGAGGGACTTCAGTGCCATAGAGTCCAATTGCCAAAGCAGCCATTTTCTCCAGGTGAACTGATCTCTGTTGGCTGGAGAGCAGTTGTAATAACAGATCTCCAGCTAGTACCTGGATGTTGGCAACCCTATCTCCAGATGATGGAGATCAGTTGACCTGGAGAAAATTGATGATTTGGCATTGTGCCCCACTGAGGTCCCTGTCCTCCGCAGGCTATATCCCCAAATCTCCAGGAGTTTCTCAGCCTGGATTTGGCAACCCTACCTTCTATCCCCCACCGGTGGCCAGTGGGGACATAGCAACCCTACATAATACTGTCAAGCCCTCTCTGTGGAGCTGCCTTTGACGATGGTCCAGAAACTTCAAATTATACAGAACATTACAATAAAGTAATTGACTGGTATGAATTACACAGAATATATTCTGCTAATTTTAAAATAACTGCAGTGGCTGCCAATCAATTTCTTGGCACAATTCAAAGCACTAATTCTTACTTTTCGAGGCCTAAATGGCCTGGGATCACAGTACTTCAAGCACCATCTTCCTCAAAATCAAGATGCCCACTCAGTTATCTGAGGCACTATTTTCTTTGCCCCCACCATCTAAAGTAATGTGGGTAGCAATCAAACAGGGCCTTTTCTGTTGTGGTGGCTCAGCTATGAAATACCTTGCCCCAAAATTGAGTGTTTGTATCTAATCCAGTGTGGTGTAATGGATAAGAGCAGTGGTTTGGAGCGGTGGATTCTGATCTGGAGAACTGGGTTTGATTCCCTTCTCCTCCACATGAGCAGCGGAGGCTAATCTGGTAAACTGGATTTGTTTTCCCACTCCTATACACGAAGCCAGATGGGTGACCTTGGGCTAGTCTCAGCCTCACCTACCTTACAGGGTGTCTGTTGTGGGGAGGGGGAAGGGAAGGTGATTGTAAGCCAGTTTGATTCTCCCTTAAGTGGCAGAGAAAGTCGGCATATAAAAACCAACTTTTTTCCTTCTTCTTCTAATCATTAAAGTTTTAGATGCCAGGTAAAAGCTTAGGTATTCAGGCAATTGGGTAGTATAAGTTGTATTTTGTTTTGCTACAGTTAATTGTTTAATTGTTCTTTTAACTGCCTGTTTGATAGTTTCCCTCTATTTTTATTGCATAGAATCATAGAGTTGGAAGGGACCACCAGGGTCATCTAGTCCAACCACCTGCACAATGCAGGAAACTCACAACTACCTCCCCCACACACACACCCAGTGCCCAGAAGATGGCCAAGATCCCCCCTCCCATGAACTGCCCAAATTCGTAGAATCAGCATTGCTGACAGATGGCCATCTAGCCTCTGCTGTTTTATTGTTCCTACTGATTTGGATTGTTGTTGGTTTTACTTATTTTATAGTATATTGATATTTTCTAATGCAGCTTTTGGCAAAGTTTATGAAAAATGTAGCAAAGAAATAATTCAAATCAATCAGCTGACGAATTCACATGCAGTAGCTATGGTGATCAGGCTGAATTAGAGTGACTCAAGTGAGAAGAGAATGCTAGTTCAGGCTCATAATTCTTTTAACCTGTTAATTTTTTAATGTCTATCCTCCCAGTGGTTAACAAAAGTATAATACCATGAAGAACGGTTTAAAACAGTTGGTTTAACTAAACCAACTCATGAAACAATGAAACAGGCAGCAAGCAATGACAAACAGCAGAAGGCAACTTTAAAAAAATGACTAACAAGATCAAAATATTTAATTTGGTTTGTAAGAGCTAGACAACTGGGTGCCATTCAGATATCTCTGGAGAAATAATTCCATAAGGGGGACACCATCACAGAAGAGGCCTTGGCCCTTGTTACCACACTTCTACCTTCTGATGGTGAGGATACCCAGAACAGGGCCTCTGAACAGGCAGGTTCATGTGTATAAACTGAAGCATATTCCAGACAAGAAACGCAGTTAGTCAGTAACATAAATTATCTTGGAAGGGGTACTCAAGCAGTGTTGAATGGGGATGGATTCCCTTGAAGACCCAAGTGTTCAGTTTGCGTGTTCCCTCCGGGATCAGGATTTGTTCCTGGATGTCCAGGTAGCAGCTGTGATCAAAAGTACCTTGGACCAGTTTAGGTTGATATGCAAACTGTGACCATTCATGGAGAAGTGTGTTTTGGCTACAATTGCGCATATAGTGCCGATTTCTAGAGTAATAACTCTACATGAGGGCTGCCTTTGACAAGCACTCAAAAACCTCAACAGTGTCATGACCCCCTCCAACCAGCCCAGCGACCTGGACTCAGAGTCCTCTGGGGAAGAGCCTGAGGAGCAGGGTTGCCAGCTTCCAGGTGGTGGCTGAAGACCTCCAGCTATTACAATGGGACTCCAGAACTCCAGGAACTCCTTCAGCCTCTAACAGTAGAATAGACTGTATCTCTTCAGACTGCAGGAGGGGGTCTCTTTCTTTATAAAAAAAACCCCTCACACATAGAAAACTAGCACAGAAGAGAACTGACGGTGCTATAACCTTTCTCCCTGATTGTCTAGTTTTTATCTGTAGAGAGTTTATCTGTAGGGATTTTTTCAAAATGACATACCTTACCCACAGTCCTCTTGGATGTCTATTGCCCCATTCTGTTTCATGTATCTACAAGGCCAAAAGCTTCTTCACTGCAATGTGCAGATACTCTGCAAGTCTTTGGACTCCCAGCCAACCTATTACAAGCAGCCAACACATTTACTTCCTTTCCAAGTCTTCTGGTTGTTTAGTTTTTCAGTTAATGTTCTCAGGGCAAAGGCACAGTAAGGTTTTAAACCTTCTTCCTAAGGTGGATCTGGGAGCAGAAAAAAAATGTTTGCTCTGTCAACACAAACCTAATCCCAAGCCGAAAAACTCTATTAAAATGGAGTGAAGGACGGGAATAGATTGTCATTTAAACACATCTAGGAAGCGTCTTATAAAGAGCTCCCTTAAGCAGTGCTACAGACTGGTCTTCCTGTATGTTTTCTGCACAGCCTTAATAAAATGTGAACCTGACAGAATTTTTAGGCTTCTTAGGTAATACTGGAAGGCATGTATTAATTCAAATGCGGGCTTTAATCCCCAAAAGAGCACAATATCAAGAAAGCTGCATGGGTATTTAACAATAACAAGTGGAAGGACTCTGAAGAGCTAGGAAGATTACGTTAAGGAGATCTTTGTGTATTAGGAAATTAGAGGAGACCTTTTTTTTGTTCAGTGTTTATCTTGAGAATTATTGATGAGGTCTCATTAGGAGCTCAGCAATATACTCACCAGGGAATTAAGATTAAAACGTTCAAGAACTCTCTTCTCATCAAGTGTGGGGGAAGGGAAAGCATCTATCCCAAATTCAAGATCACAGTGATACCAAAATGTAAGCATAGCAAACTATGTATACACTTGACTCTCTTATGTCTGATTTGTTCATCATGTAGCATCAGATTGAAAGCTACCAGAATCTTTACTTTCACTTCCAGAGACCATGGGAACAATCTGATATTATGGACAGAATGGCTGTGGGTCCCTTGACCCGGATAGCCCCAGAAAAGCCAGATCTCTGAAGCTAAGCAGGGTCAGCCCTGGCTAATATTTGGATGGGAGACCACCAAGGAATACCAGAGCCGTGATGCAGAAGCAGGCAATGGCAAACCACCTCTGAACATAGGGTTGCCAACCACCAACCACCAGGTAGTAGCTAGAGATCTCCCGCGATTACAATTGATCTCCCACTGGTAGAGATCAGTTCACCTGGAGAAAATGGCTGCTTTGGCAATTGGACTGTATGGCATTGAAGTCCCTCCCCTCTCCAAACCCTCCCCTCCTCAGGCTCCACCCCAAAAACTTCCCAACCTGGAGCTGGCAACCCTATCTGAACGTCTTGCCTTGAAAACCCTACTGGATCGTCATAAATCTGCTGTGACTTAATGGCAAAAAATGGCTGTAGGCAAGTCTTATAGCTCTTTCTAAACAGGACATCTCATTAGTATAGTCCTGGCCCAATATGGAAACCTTCTAATGGAGAACACTCTGACTCACTTTGTTCAAAAGATAGTTGGATGGGAAAACAGGCATTTCTATTAACTTTGTAAAATTGGAAAATAAATTGAAATTACAAAGCACTCCTTTAAACATAAAGAGTGTGGGGAGACAGACCACATGCCAGAATTTTCATATCAAGCGTCGTCATTGTTTATTCACCAGAAGCCCCTTTTTAATCACAAATAATCTCAGCATGAAAATACACATTAATAGCAGAGCATATGTTACTTGGTTATATTGGCAGCAAATCTATCACACAGAAATAAGCTTAATATTCAGTACCACTTTATAGAGATCCTAGTTAGACTTTTTTTTTAAAATCACTGCCACATAAGTAGAAGCTAAAAATAGTGATTTTTCAATAGCGTTTTCAGTAAAAGCACAGCAATCTATTAACTAGGGATATAATGTACTGAGGGCTCTTCATTCAAGCAGGCAACATCTATTCTGTGCTCCATTAAAATAAAGTTTGACAAGTAGATTCAGCAAATGAAGAAATGAATAGCATTTAAGGAAAGCATTATCAGAATTATGGGCTGTGTATGTTATGGGGTCTCCCCTCCCCTTCTGCAATCTCTATTCATGACTTCTCCATCGCTGCCTCTTGATAAAGCTTGTCTATTCAGATGTCTCCTTTGCCATATCCCTGCTGATACTCCGGCTCCTTTGGCTGCCACTGGCATACATGCTGTGATGTTACAAAGAGTTTGCCAAACTTGGCCTGGGTAATTTCATGCTTTAGAATTTGGATTCGAAAGTCTCATTCTGAATTTGCCACTGCAGCCATTAACTCACTGAGTCACTGTCTCTCATCTATGACTAATGGAACCTGCAACATAAAGTTGCAAGAATGGATGAAGTAAAGAGTATAAAGCAATTTGCAGAAATTAACAACTCGTCCCTGTTTACTTTTTTTCTGATCCAGTTATTTTATACATTTCAGTATTAAATCTTCTTACTTTTCTTTCTAAACAGCTCTGCTATCTTAATAAAGCAATAGTAGCAAAACACCAAGAGGAGCTGATATCAGATATGGGGAGGGGCCATGGCTCAGTGGTAGAGCATCTGTTTGGCATGCAGAAGGTCCTAGGTTCAATCCCTGGCATCTCCAGTTAAAGGGACTAGGCGAGTAGGTGATGTGAAAGACTCTGGAGAGCTGCTGCCGCCGGTCTGAGTAGACAATACTGACTCTGATGGACCAAGGGCCTGATTCAGTGTTCATGTGATTAACAGAGCAGAGGAAGCATGCCAGTTTCTGTGTCTGTAGCATTGCCTGATTCTGTATGCTTTTGAAGGCATGCAGAGGTAGAAGTGCAGCCTAGGGTTTACAGCTGTAACCCCGCATCTCCTTTAGAGCCACCTTTAATTCCTGATCTCAACACTCACACAGTGCTACTGGTACATACTTCATATTTATTGAAAGACTGCCAGGATTCAGTTTTTTAAAACTAGATGATTCCCACATATTCCTTTCTATGGCTGGTACGATTACTGCCATTTGTGGACAAGTGCAGCAGCAATCTACCATTTACAAAATCCCATGCGTCGAAAGCATTACAAATGCTTTTACAAATTGCAATTACAAACAGGCAAGCTCTAAACTGCTAATTGAGTAGTCTTGAACAGTGTTGAAAATCCTCTGTATCCATGTCAGACAGAGCAATTGGGTGACTGGAGCAGAAAGAGCCAAGCTGCCACAGAAATATGACTTCAAACACAATATACCGTACCCTTGAAAAATTTGCCAATACCTTTCTTCTCTGCCTTATAGATTATACTTTGGGAGCAAACTCTGCTCAGAAGTCAATCTCATTTTATTCAGTGGTTCTTACTCCCAGGAAAGTGTTCAATGTTCATAGGATTGCAGCCTTTGATATTGTCTCAAGCTACCTGACACCCTGTAAAAGATGAAGCCAGGACAGGTAGTTGATGTTGATACTTACATTTAGTCTCAATTCCCCCCCCCCGAATCTCTTACAATAATGATTCAAATTCACAATTTTTGATGTCCCTGCTTTACTCATGCTGATAGTTAATCTAGACCAGCCAATGAGATAACCTCTCTCACATGGGCTGAGTTCTTCTCACTGCTTCTTCCTTCCCAGATTGCTAAGGGTTATCTGTTTTAGGGCTACTTTTCAGTTGTATAAACAAGCTTACCTAACTTGTCTTGTGGCAGCTGCTTCCTGGACAAAGTTATCAAAAGCCATCATCACTTTCTCTCTGTCTCACAAGCAAGCTCTGCCCTACGTGCGTGCAAAGTCTCCGCAGCAGCAATGACTTGTCTTAGCATTTGTACAAAAAAAAAAACTTCACACCTGTTTATTTAGTTAGCTCTGCATGTGAATTTGGTGGTGATGAAAGGTGTCAGATTGACAGCCCTGGGGAAGGACACCCATTGAGTCATTAAAAAATGGCCTAAGGAAGAAAGTTTTTCTCCACCTTCACTTTAATTTTGTAGTAGCAGAGAACAGTAAAAAAGGGAGGGACAGAGAGCATTGGATTAAAACTCAAAATGAGATAAGGGCTCTCTCTCCTACAAAATGGAACTATTGTACAAGCATGGTAAGATGTTATGTAAAGGCATAAATTAGTATAACGGTTCTACAATGCTGACCATAGTACAGCCCTGCTATGTTAATAAGGAAGTTCCCATCATTTATAGAACTTCAATGGCATGGTCATCGTAGGGGGAGAAATGAAATAATCCTCCTCCAAGTGATTTGATGCCAATACTAGATTTGATGCAGTATACTAGAACACGGTTTCTTACTTTCTACATATTTCAAGAAACTTGTAGATAACAGGTAGGGTTGCCAACCTCCAGGTAGTAGCTAGAGATCTTCTGCTATTATAACTGATCTCCAGCCGATAGAGATCAGTTCACCTGGAGAAAATGGCTGCTTTGGTAATTGGACTCTATGGCATTGAAGTCCCTCCCCTCCCCAAACCCCACCCTCCTCAGGCTCCACCCCAAAAACCTCCTGCCTGTGGTGAAGAGGGACCCGGCAACCCTAGGTCCAGGGCTCAGATTGCAAAGGAACAGGCTGAAGATGAATTTGAAATTCAGCAACTCTAGATTGAGTACACCGCTCCAAGGCAATGGGCCTTTTTTTTAGCCTATGGAGTTGGGATAATTGAAAATGCTGGACTCCACCCCCTCTGCCAAGCAAGATGATCTTTGCAAAACACATCGACTACACTGCTCAAAGGCACTCCGGGTCTTTGTTTTAGCCCATGGTGTTGGAGTGATTGAGCACCCAGGAATGTCTCACAAATAAGGTGGTCTCTACAGACAGGATGGAGTATACCTCTCCACAGTCAACAATGATGTATGGCTTGGTGATCTCAGTGCTAGACTGGTGTGCATATTACATGTTCCTGTGGTTTGGGGGTGGAGCCGGGCAAGCTAAGCTGCCTGCCTCCTTTGGTGTTTAGACATTGGCTGGAGAACATAGTACCGGTTGTGTAGGGTGGCCTCCCTCCATGACCATAAATGATGGTCCCCTTAAAGTGCTTGGGGGCCCAGGGTGCACAACAGTCAACCTCAGGGCCAACGCGTTGACTATGTCTTCAGGAGGATGGTGATGAGTAGGAATAGCAGTTCCCACCGCTTCCAGCCCTACTACCAGCCCTCTCCCCTGATTACTCCAATAGGCAGGTTGGGGAAAGCGCTGACAGCAGTTGTCTTCCCATTGTCTTCTCAGCCTATGCTGCACCAAGACCTGAGGAACCTGTAATCGATAAAGTTGTGGCCTGATTCTTCCCGGCATGGTGTGTCTGTGTCATCCTTCTCTCCTCAACCAAAGCTGGTCCCCACTCCAGGCACAACTGACTTGAGCTTGGTTAGTTTAAATCACCAGAATTGCAGTGATTTGCCTTTGCCAAGAGAATTACTTGCGTGGTTGACTGCTGCCTTCAGATTGTGCAGAAGAGAAAATAAAAGAAAAATAAAGGAACCACCCCTTGCCAGTCACCTGATTGTCCCCCTACAAGCACAATTAAATCAGTTTCAGCGAAGTGGAGATCACTGGTGAGGTGAAAAAACAGACTCGCAAGTGCCTATCCCTTCAGGTCCCTGAGATTTCAGAAAACCCTGTGCCCAATCTGAATCTTGCTCATCAATGCCTCCCCAATTCCCTCACTCCCCAAGGTTACCAAAAAGCAAACTGAATATCACCTGCTGCAACCAACCACTCTGAGAGTATCTCCTGCCAAAGAGTTGCACATATAGCCTTGTACCTGCATTGCTGTTTAGAGGCTCCGCCTAGTTGCTGCACCCCCTGCTTCACTCCTACAAGCAATTGGGGAGGTGGATCTATCACAACCTCACAATTTAGAACATGCTCCAGGAATGGCAAGCTTACCTGCTGACCCTCCCCATTATTGTGCTTCAGATCGTAAGATAGGTGTGGTATGTTTTCAAAGATCAGATTGTTCAAAATATAGCAAAGTTTAATAAAGAAATAAAAACAACACACATAATCTTTTCAAGCATTTAGGCTGAGCTGAGCAAGGGTACAAAGAAAAGGTGAAACCATGCAATCCCCTTTACTGACACTCTGTACTTAACCTAAATGATGTTTAAATAGGACAGGTTAGTGTTACTTGAAGTTGCACTAATTTAAAGTCCAGCATTACCTTACTTCTCTGAGTTGGGGACTTCTCACTGTCCCTTTGGCACATGGGCTCCCTGGATAAAAGCTTCATGTCTTATGCCTCTCCAAAGAGCTGTTCCAGGTGGAAGAGAGCTTCTCTGTGTCCAGAGAATTTACCAACTCCCCTTGGGACAGTCTATCCTACATGGGGTCATTTTCATCTTCTTGCCACCCACAAGAAGATGTGTTCTAGAAATGTGGATGTTTCCCTATCTGTTCCCTCAGGTGTGACATTCTAGCAAGGTGTGAGGTGATAAACCACTGTCCTACTTCAGCCAGAGCCATTAGCATGTATAAGCACTAAAGTGCTCTGTGCTCGTGCTTGATGGCTCAACTCACAGCCTCCTCCTTTCTGCCAGCTACCAATTTGCAGCTGGGTACCAGCTCACAGAGTGCAGTCCCAATGGTTGAAATGTTGGGGTGGATTCTAGGGTGGAGGGCATTTCTCCACAGGTGATATTAGGTTTTCTTTAATCTCCATAAACTTGTCCTTTGGTTTTACAGTAGTCTTCCATTAAACCTCAACTTTATAAAATGCCAGTGAGGGGCCCTAAGAGGTACATGAATCAGCAAATTCAGCCAAGAGTGTAATGAGCAGATCCCTCTGGGTCCAGTCTAGAGACCATCAATTTGCTGAAGCCATATCAAGCCATTGAAACCCAGGCTTTCAGTTCAGGAAGCATGCTGCTTGATTTTTGCTCTCAGACCCTATTGATCAAACAAGTGGGTGCAGGCACATTAACTGTGAAAGATGTAAAAAGCTTGTTAAATTAACTGTGGTGTGTAAATAAGGCTGCTGCAGAAAGAAAAGTCGCTGTGACACAATGTACGGTCAATCAGAAGAATGCCAGTTATCTTGACAAGCAGGAACTGACTTCCCTGATAAATAACAATCGACAATTATTGCAGGCATTTTCAGACCTCCAATTTGAACCCCAGGGCTTGCAAAACGTGTAACATATGAGTCTTTCCTGGGCTCTTAGAACTGCCTGCAGGGTGAGCCGCTACCTACTGGCAGAAATTCTGCTTGATCAGCTTAACTTTTTCCACAGTTCCCTTTTGTCATTCAGGTTTAATGCAGAGGACTACCTCCACATATTTACTAAAATATTCTTCAACTAGAGTACTTGCCATTTTTATGTGACTAGCCTTCACTCAAGGTAAGATCTTTATTTACTTTCAAGAAAATCCATCCAATAGACATCATTTCAATCAGGTCACTTCTGCTATTGACCATTTTAGCAATCCCATTAACAGACTTATTTTTCCTGTTGACAGGAACAAATTAAAGCCAGAACTGGTACCAGAGAAAACATGGTTCTGAAAATGTAGATGCTAGCTACAAAAAACCCCAGCTATTATTCATCTGCTTCATGAAACCTAACCACCAAATGATCCATCCAAGGTGGTGTGGTGATTAAAATGTTGATTGGATTGGGTTGCTGAGTGATGTACATGCAGAGCAGGTGGCAAACAAGGAAAAACAGGAGGTACTGAACAAGGACAAAATAGGTTCAGGCAGTAGCTGGTCAGTAGAAAGTCAGAGTGGCATGTTGGTTAGAGTTTTGGACTAGGGTTTGGGGCACCCAGATTATAATCCATACTCTGCCATGAAGCTCATTGGGTGACCTTGGGCCAATCAATCACTCTGTCTCTCTCAGCCTAACCTACCTCACAGAGTTGTGAGGATAAAATGAAAAAGAGAGAACAATGTAAGCTGGCCTGAGCTGTCTTGAAATATACAGCCAGTGTAGTATGGTTTGAACGTCAGACTAGAATCTGGAATGCCCACTCCGCTACGAAGCTCACTGGATGACCTTGGGCCAGTAACTCACTTTGTCTAACCTACCACACTGGGTTGTTGTGAGGATAAAATAGGAAGACAGAACCATCCATGCTGCACTGAACTCCCCTGGAGGAAGAGCGGGATAAAAATGGAATGCATAGACAGCTCATGAATAGAGAGTTCCTTCAGAAACAAGATGTTTCCCCTGCTTTCATGTAATCAGGAAGAATGGCTAATTTGTCAGACATGCACAAAGTGATGGAGACAGTGGCCTAAGAGCTTTTCTGCCTCTAGGCCAGGGGTCTCCAACCTTTCCAAGCCTGTAAGCACCTTTGGAATTCTGACACAGGGTGGTGGGTGCAACTACAAAATGGCTGCCTCAGGAGGTGCAACCAGTTACAAAATGGCTGCCATGGGAAGCGGAGCCAACTACAAAATGTCAGGGAGCAAAGTTATGCTTAACTCTAATAATAACTCTTCAATATTTCAGGCAGAAGCTCTGTTTAACAGGGTACGTTTAAAAGTATAGACCACAGTCCCTATTAATTTGTCCAAGTAACCTTGTGCAACATTTAGTACAGTTCAACTCTATTGGCCAAGTAGAAAAGCCCTCTTGAATAATTCAGTTTTGCATAGTTTGCGGAAAGCCAGGAGAGTGAGAGCCTTCCTGACCTCCTTGGGCAGGCCATACTATAAGGTGGGGGCCATAATAGAGAAGGCATGGGTACGGGCAGTTGTTGATTTTGTCCGTTTGCAGGTTGGCACCGTGCTCCACTGAGCAAAGCTATTGTAGCAGAGCATAGGGGGAGAGGTTGCCTCACAGATATGAGGGTCAACGCCATAAAGGGCTTTGCATGTAATAGCTAATACCTTAAATTGAGCCTGGTAACTGAAGTTGTCTGGTCGTAAGTTATTCTCTGTGGACTGGATCCTACCACTCCATTCGGTTAAGTGCAGAGCCTTCCTTCTATATAATGAGCATTCAGCTAGCAGAAAAACCCTCTTTTTTCAGAAGAGGTCTCCTTGAGCTGGTTAAATGCTCTGCGTTTAGTTAAATTTAGCAATAGGATCCAACCATATGTTAGTATTTGTTTTATTAGAATTTCCAAAGATAATTCAAGGAAGTTTATTTAAAATGCACTTCTGATGTACTAGCTTTTCTCCCTCCATTGTAGGTGGTTCGGATTTGGTCCCTTGTTTAATGGAATACATTTAATATATGCACCAGTGTAGGTTAATGTTGCTTTTTTGTCAGTATTGCTCAAGCCTAAGGAAGCTTTCTTGGATTGTGGTAGCTTTGTATACAAAGTATTGGGTTAGAGGAGAATTCAGGAGAGGGGGTGCTATATGAGATCTCTCTTCGACCATTTCCCCGTCGTAACAACATTAGAAGAATCCTGCTGGACTGGATCAGTGGTCCCCGTGGTTCAGCATCTTGTTTCCCACATTAGTCAACCAAATTCCTCAAAAGTCCAACAGCAAAGACACGCAGGCCAAATCCTTCCCCCATTCCTGCCCCTTCCTTCAGAAACATGCATTCAGAAAATATTTCTGAGACAGATTTTCTTCTCTTTGGGAAATCAGCCCCCAGTCTCCAAACTTATTTTACATATGAATTAATTTTCTAACAAACAGCCTTATTACCTTTCATTCAACACCTTGTTTCAAGCTTGACGTCACGGCTCAGCCTGCAGCTGTCAGAATTATTGAGGAAATCAGGCCTGATAAACAGTTGGGAAGGGAAATGTGACAGATTAGATAGCAAGGAAGTATTTTATTGTTGCACTTGGAGACACATCCCATCTACAGGTCTTCCAGGAACTGCAGGAAAGAAGCTGGATCAGCCAGTGTAGTTCTTGCTTTTCATAGGTAGCTGAGAAGCTGCTCTTTCTCAGCTAATAATTGCAGGAAGGGTAGCTCTGTTAATCTGTTGTAGCAAAATTAAATGGAGCCCAATCTGAAGATGACCGGTTATTTGTAAGAGAATTAGAACTGGTATACCAGACCTAGATTGTCCCTTACCCATGGGTATTTTTAGGCTAGGTGCGCACACCTAGGTGAGAATTATCATTTTCCCCCATTCCCCCCCCCAAGAGGCATCAGGAGCATGGAGGGAGGGAGGGAAAGAGAGGAAGCTGGGCGCAGACTTACCATTCTGCCATCATTCCCGCTGAAGCCTCTCCCCTCTGCTGGAATCAGAGGCAGCAGAGCCACCCCACAGCCAGCAAGCAGACTCTTGGAGTCCTGTGAGGCTTGGCTGATGCAGAAGCCATTTCCTCCCCCTGCCACTGGTGGCTTGTGGGGGGTGGGAATAGGGTTGCCAGGTCCCTCTTCTCCACCGGCAGGAGGTTCTTGGGGTGGAGCCTGAGAAGGGCGGGACTTGGGGAGGGGAGGGACTTCAATGCCATAGAGTCCAATTGCCAAAGCGGCCATTTTCTCCAGGCGAACTGATCGGCTGGAGAACAGTTGTAATAGCAGGAGATCTCCAGCTAGTACCTGGAGGTTAGCAAACAAAAAACAGCAACAGAATGCACAATATTCAAATATATAGTAGCAATCATGGTATTATTGTATCATATCCACTAATTGCATATATGAAGGCACATCTATATATAACATTATGTGCACAACAACGAAATACCCATACAATGTAAAAGGTTACAATTCAGTCTGGGGTATATTACATATCCCCCTCTTTTTCAGGAGGTCCACTTCGCTTTCTTGTGTGCTACACGTCCCTTTCTCCAAGAGGTACACTTCAATTTTTCTACAGAAGTCCAGTAACCATTCTGTTTCGGCTGGTGGAAGCCTTCCTCAGGGACCACTAAACAATAATCATATATAAACCAATAAAATGTATAAAGCAAGATGGCATAAATCACAGAACATTAAAGACATAACAAATAACATACTTACACGCTTGCTGTTATTAACTTGCTTGCGAGTTGGCAAAGGAACTGAAGCATTCTAACATATTCAAGCAATGTAGTCACATGTGATAATCGTAATCATGGAGCGACAATTTAAAGATACAGTCACATTTCATACAACATAGTCGTATCTTTACAAATATCATGCCAAATCCATTGATGTATTCAATCCTTTAGGATACAACGTATCAAACAGATGTCTATACTTAGATTCCTGGCGCCTCAGTACTAAGTCTATATTAGATCTATCATATTTATGTGTATTATTAAAGCGCCAAAGTACAAAGAATGAGAGTTCTTCATCAGTGTGGTTTTTATCTAGAAAATGCTGGGTCAATGGTGCCTCTAATATGCGATTTCTGATCCTAGATCGATGTTCGCTGATGCGATATTTAATAGGTCTCTGTGTTTTTCCAATGTACCAAAATTGGCATGCGCATCTAATTGCATATATCAAGTCTCGTGAGTCGCAATTGTTGAAGCTGTTAATGCTAAACATGCAACCTGTTACAGGATTAGTGATTTCTCTGTCAGCATAAACTTGCAACTTTGGCAAGAGCCACATTTAAAATTGCCTTTAGGTAATGTCGTTATTGTTACTGGACATGGTATACTGCTAACCAAAAGGTCCCTAAAGGACCTAGTCCGTTTGTAAGCCATGTGAGGTGGTAGCTAGCATCCAGGTAAATGCTGAACTAAATGCCAGTGCTTAAGCACAACCTGTTTAATTAAAGGAGACCTTGATGTGTATTGCAGGACACAGGTAAGTCGTGTGGAGGATTGCATTGGTGATTCTACAAGTAATTCCTTTCTAGGCTTGCATTGAGATTTAAACATTGCCTGTTGGATAACCTTCTTCGAATAACCCCGATGTTCCAAATCAGTCCCAAATTTTTTAGCTGCCCGTAAATAGTCTAGCTCGTCAGTAGCATTTCTCTTTAGGCGAAGTAGCTGACTGTACGGGAGATTATTCTTTAAATGAAGTGGATGGAAAGATTCATAATGTAAGAGTGTATTGTGTGCCATCTGTTTTTTATATGGGAGGACTCCCAGAGTACCGTCAAGTCTCTTATAGACGCTTACATCCAAAAACGGGATTTCACTGATGTTACATTCCCCGCTAAGTTTAATATTTGGATCTCGTTCGTTGATCCATATTGTAAATTCATTAAAGCTTTGGGAGTCGTACATGGCCAGAAAAACATCATCCACATACCTAGCATAAAAAAAGTTTTTTTCGCTGAAGGGGTTGTTATTCAAGTTATGTGCATGTTCAAAGGCCACCATGTAGATAATAAGTTACTTAACTTATCGAAAAAACAAATTAAATACACAATGCATGCCTCATCCTTAGCACAGTATGTTAAAAATAGAATGATTCCACGAGGCTTACGTCTCCAGAAAGCTCCAACCCTTTTTAAAGATAATGTCGATTTTAAGGACAAATGTATTGCGATCCTAAATAAATGTGCATACGATCTTATGACCTTAATTACAGGTCAAGCCAACCATGAAGTTGAAACCATTAAGGAAGACATACATAAATTGAAGGAGGAATTAAAACCTTCCCTATCTACTGCATCCTTTGATAGTAAAATTAAACAATTGGAATCAGATTTGAAGGCATACAAAGAGAATATACAATCATACAAGACAAAAAAATATGAGAGGGATTCCAATGATTATAGTCAAGACACTGTTTATCCTTGGTATAACGACTCTACAGTTACTACTTCCACCTATAGAACTACTGGGAGAAATAGACAACGTGAATATGATAGTGAATCGTCTAGTTTGTCTAGCCGCACCTCGGATAGGGAATATAATTTAAGATCTAGATATGTAAGAGGACGTGGTAATTCTCGTCCTTTTCAGAGGCGCAGGGGTGGAAGGGAGAAGAGATAGTGGTTAATTTATCTAATTATCAACTCTCTCCACAGGAAACAAATGTACTTCAGTACGGTTTAGGTTTTGTTCCAACACCCTCCTATTCTCCATTACAAACTAAGATTGATATATTCAGATTGGTACGGTTGTTAAAATTAAAAGAGAAATTTGGTGATGATAGAACCGAGGAACCTACGGTAAAATTCAAACCTAAATCTATACCCTCCTCGACTAACCATTTCATAGCAACATTTCATGAAATGGTGAACCGTGATATTGCTAAAATAGATCGTAATCAGCAATTGAATAATTTTATATCAATATATTAGTACAGGTTGAGAATCCTTTATGCGGACTGTTTGGGACCAGAAATGGTCTGTATTTCGGATTTTTCTGTATTTTTGAATATTTTGGAATTTTTGCATATACATAATGAGATATCTTGGGGACGGGACCCAAGTCTAAACACCAAATTCATTTATGCTTTATATATGTTATATATACTTTATACACGTAGCCTGAATGTAATTTTAAACAATATTTTAAATAATTTTGTGCACATTGAACCATCAATGGTGCTGCTGAGGCCCTGTTGAGTAATGCCTGCATGTCGGCTCAAAACGTCCGGTTTTCAGATCAGTCTGGTTATCAGACGTCCGGATAAGGGATACTCAACCTGTATAGCAATTTGTGTATCAGGGACTCTGAATTTCCAGCTTTCATTTTTTAAAATGTCTCCAGACCCCAAACAGCTAATTTTAGGCATAATTTCATTTTGCGTGTACCCAATGCCCACTCCGATTTCAGGCTCTCTCAGAGGTCCAGAGAGCCCTGAGCTACTTCCATCTTGAGTCCCCCAGACATAATAACCAATTTTATTAATATTTCTGAAATTTTTAAACTATTTAATATGACAAAATCTATATAAATTAACAACAAAAAGATTAGGTCTTTTATCAAATCACTTTTAAATTTGCAGTTCTAAGGTAATAACATGTGTCACAAACAGGAATTAATGTCTTTTGCACATAAACATAATGCACATAAACATAAACATAATTTGTGACACTTACCAAATGCCAAAAAAATAACAAGTGTTTAAATTATAGGCCTCCTTTGGGCTTGAGTCCCAGGCCAAGTGGCCCTCCTGTGTGTTCCCCTAGTAACCAAAGAGGTTAAAAAAAGAAGAAGAAAACCCTTGTATGTAGAAATATCAAGGTCAGTTCCAAAAAAGCTAAAATTATATTAAATCACATAATCTTTAATCAAATTGTGCATAAAAATCCATCTGGTTACATATATAAGTACTTTCCCCTAGTGTAAAACACTTTTTTTGTAAAATTACACTTATACATATTTACAAGCATCATTCCTGTGACCAGGTACAGTTATTAATAACATAAAATACATGTACATTGAATGTGTTTTGGCTGTGAAGCCTTCCTCTGTGGTTTAAATTTGTACACTGCGTTTAACATTACCACATGCCTGAACATCAAGATATAAAAACTCTTACATGGAGTGGGTATCTCTCTTTGTTGTAATAATTACTTAGGACCATTGAAGATAACTTTCCAGATGGTAGTTGTTCGTGGTCCAAATTTCTCTATAAGCCAGGTCAGGATAAAGCATTGCTTAATGGTGTGTGTAGCCACGTACAGGATACCCAATGAGGCATCAGTTCAGAAGAGGATGTTATTAGGTTCCAGGCTACAGTCTTACATTCTTTGTTTGAACTGGGTGGACTGGAACATAACTGCCAGGTTGCCCACAGCATGTCAGGGAGTTATGTTGCTGTACAGACATATCACTCAATTCTCTTCCCACTTTTTCCAGTATGAAGATCTGTTCTTTCCCCTCCATATGATTCTCTCTCCAGCATGCTGGCAAGTTAGATATGCTGCATCAATTCCAAATTTGTTGGCGCAAGTTAATGTCTTTTGCTTTAGCTCATTTTGGTGGCTTGTGCATTAGAGAACTGCTTTGTTTAAACAGCCAAGTGGGCCCTGGCAGTTTGTCATTCTTCTATTGCCCGCAGTAGATAATGTGCATAGGAAATGGGATTGCTGGCAACTGCCACAAACGGCAGTTAAGGAATGGTGTAGGTTGCTTAATTTGCTGAGCGACGGGAGATCTGGCTTGTTGAGTTGTTGGGAAGCCAGCATCACGTGGGAACAGCCGCTTCTGAGGAGCCTCTATCAACTCCAACCTTTTTCCAATAGAGGAGGAGGAGGAGGAGAAGGACAAGAAGAAGAAGAAGAGTTGGTTTTTATATGCCGACTTTCTCTACTACTTAAGGAAGAATCAAACTGGCTTACAATCACCTTCCCTTCTCCTCCCCAGATCAGACATCCTGTGAAGTAGGTGGGGCTGAGAGAATTCTAAGAGAGCTGTGACTAGCCCACGGTCACCCAGCTGGCTTCAAGTGTAGGAGTGGGGAAACCTACCCGGTTCACCAGATTAGTGTCCGCTGCTCATGTGGAGGAGTGGGGAATCCAACCCGGTTCTCCAGATTAGAGTCCACCACTCCAAACCACTGCTCTTAACCACCACACCATACTGGCTGAGAGTTTGACAGACATGTTGTGACCAGTGCCAGGGCATCCAATTTCATTAATAAACGAAACTATAGATAGGGTTGCCGTTTCACCTTGGGAAATTCCAGGAGACTTGGGGAGTGGTGCCTGAGGTGGGCAAATTTTGGGGAGGGGAGGATGCTCAACAAAGATGTGATGCCACAGACTTTGCACTCCGAAGCAGCTGTTTCCTCCAGGGAAACTGATCCTTTTAGTCTAGAGTTCAGCTGTGATTCCAGAAGAACCCCAGCCCCGCAAGGTTTGGTTCAGGGTATGCCTATGAGGGGCTAGAAGTCCTCCTGTTATTTTGAATTGAAGGAAGGAAAAGGGCCCCACCCCACTTCTGCCAATATCCTGCTACTCACCTGGGCAGGTGATGCATTGGGGACTGTCTCACTGTTACTGCATCTGCATTGCAAGACAGCAATAAAGCACAAGGGAGTCATATCCATATACCAATCATCCTCCATATCCTCCATCCATAGCAGATACCCGAACAGCTGGATTCGAGTCCAGTAGCACCTTAGGGACCAACAAGATTTTTGGGGTATGAGCTTTCGAGAGTCAAACCTCCCTCTGTCAGATTGAAGGGACCTGACACTTTCTTTGGAGAGCAACAATGTGTTTTCTTCTGCAGCAGCTGATCTCGTCTCATTGTTGAGGCAAACAAGGAACTACTACTTGCAAAATGTGCTGTTCTGAGGGTAAGCAGTTGTACAGCCATTCTAGTATTTCCTGAGCTTTTCTCTGTAAGAGTGCACATAAGATAAAGTTAAGCCTGGCTCCAAAGCCACTCCTGTGTTTCTGGCAAAGCCCCCCTGGCTTCAAACTTGACTAGTATTCCCACTGGCTTTATTTTAAAAAATACTGCCCAGAGGTGATAGGGCTTAGCTCCATCCTACAATTGTGCTGTTCAAACAACAAAGAGCTTGGTTGATGCTACTCAGCATCAGGAGTGTCCCCTCCCAACCCACCCAGCAGCCGATTGGCTGGTTTTATCCTTAGATGGCTCAGGTGCTTACCAGATGTCCTACCTGTGCTGTAGCAACCTGCAATATTCCTGCCAACCTAGTTGTGGCCTAAGCAGTACCAGATACATTTGCCAGCCAACTGATGGCAACCAGCAGGAGCCTTAAGGGGGTGGGGACTTGTAAAACACTATCACTCATCACTCTGATGCTCTATGGTTTTACCATAGAGTTTCAGTAGACCCCTAGAGTGTCACCCCAACATGATGATGTCACTGATAAGTTTGCACCTGAAGTGGCATCATGCTGTCAGAGATATGATGATTTTTGCCATATTTTTTCACCACTTTGTAGGGCAGGGGGATCAGGGGCTGCTGGGTGAAAGGTTTCCCATTTTAGAGGAATACCCAGCAGCCCTAGTCCCAGATCATGCTGAATTATGTACAATTACCAACCTAAAAGGGCAGGTATAAAAGGCCTCCACTTGTGGGCCAATCTGAAGGAAGCCCAAAAAATTCCAACTCGTCCTCTTACCAAACAACTCACCAGTCCCACATTATTCTAAGGGAGAGCAGGTTGGCTAACTTACAAAAGCTACCATGCTACCATGCAGTCCACATGAACACATGAAGCTGCCTCATACTGAATCAGACTCTTGGTCCATCATAGTCAGTATTGTCTACTCAGACCAGCAGTGGCTCTCCAGGCTCTCAGGCAGAGGTCTTTCACATCACCTACCTGCCTAGTCCCTTTAACTGGAGATGCCGGGGATTGAACCTGGGACAATCTGCATTCCAAGCAGGTGCTCTACCACTGAGCCACAGCCCCTCCCCAAAAAGTCAAAATAAAAGCTTAGTCCCTTGAATGTATTGGCTGCTTTGCAAAGCTCAGTGACCCAGAGCTTTGCTCCAACGGCTCCATTTAGGGTTGCCATTCTCCAAGTGGTAACTGGAGATCTCCCACTATTACAACTGATCTCCAGGTGACAGAGTTCTGTTCACCTGTAGAAAATGGCCACTTTGGAAGGTGGACTCTATGACATTATACCCCATTGAAGCCCCTTCCCTTCCCAAAACCCCTCCCTCCTTAGGCTCCATCCCCAAAATGTCCAGGTATTTCCCCAACCCAGAGCTGGCAACTAGGGTTGCCAACCTCCAGGTACTAGCTGGAGATCTCCTGCTATTACAACTGATCTCCAGCCCATAGAGATCAGTTCACCGCTTTGGTAATGGACTCTATGACATTGAAATCCCTCAACTCCCCAAACCCCGCCCTCTTCAGGCTCTGCCCCTGCCAGTGGCGAAGAGGGGGGCCTGGCAACCCGAGTTCTATTAAGCATTTCATGCTGCATTAAAAAGGGAGACTGCCAGAATACCACACTACTGTCAAATGAACTATGAACTGGCTTGTACTGTGCACAGAGGAATGACGTTTGCAACCTGCATTCAAGGGAAAGTGGAAACTAAGCCCAAGAGTTGCCTGTATTCCACAATCGATCGCAAATGGCTTTTTCCTAACTTGAATACAATCTTTCCTTCTATAGAGTTTTATATCACTCTTGCTGATACGATAGTTATATCCCTTCTAAAGTACGAGAGCAGATAAATGTTTTTGTTAAATAAAAGTTCACAGAGATATCCAGGGTTAAAGTAAGCAGTTGCATGTGTATGCAAACTTCAAGTCAGCTTAAATACAAACTTGTCAATGCTTTCATCAGTGACATGGTCTATTTCCATATATAACTTTCTAATTTCATCAGCAGTTCCCAAATGCTTACCGCACCATTGAGTAAAATTATTTTACTAAAATAAACAACGTACTGACAAACTAGAACTGGACGGGATGGCACAGGATGTGTTTCTAGACCAGGGGTTGGCAAACTCATTAGTCAAAAGAGCCAAATATCAACAGTACAACGATTGAGATTTCTTTTGAGAGCCAAATTTCTTAAACTTAAACTATATAGGTAGGTACACTGTTTATTAACTTAATAAACTTTAATTAAAGTTTTAAGTCTTAATTAAACTATAGGTACACTGAATAAAACTTGATAACATACTTAATAATGATCTTATTTATTGATAAAAATTAAATTGTAAGTCCCTGCCATTTCCCCCTCCCCGTCCGGAGTCCTTGTCTGGAGGCCTGGTCTACCGCCATAAAAGCCTATTGGTAGACCTGGCCTCCGGCTGAGTCCCATTGGGAGGCCAGGTCTACCTACTGGATTTCTTGGCAGTAGACCTGGCCTCCAGAGGCCCATAGAAGCCAATTGGTGGACCTGGCCTCTGAAGGGGGACTTTTTCCCCTCCTCGGAGTCCAGGTCTACTGCTAAGAAAGCCAGTGGGTAGACATGGCCTCTGAGGAGGGAAAAAAGTAAGTAAGGTATCCATAAAATTAAATCATGACAATGACTGACAAACACTTAATGTGAACAATATGAACAAACTTCTAGATTACCAGACGCAGTAAACACATGAGAACATAAGAAAGGCTGTGCTGGATCAGACCAAGGCCCTTCAAGTCCAGCAGTCTGTTCCCACAGCGGCCAACCAGGTGCCTCCAGGAAGCCCACCAGCAAGGCCAGTGCAGCATCATTGTCCTGCCTGCGTTCCATAGCACCTGATATAATAGGCCTGCTCCTCTGATCCTGGAGAGAATAGGCATGCATCATGACTAGTATCCATTTTGATTAGTAGCCATGGATAGCCCTCTCCTCCATGAACAGGTCCACTCCCCTCTTAAAGCCCTCCAAGTTGGCAGCCATCACCACCTCCTGGGGCAGGGAGTCCCACCATTTAACCACGCGTTGTGTGAAGTAATACTTCCTATTATCAGTGTTGAATCTCCCACCCTCCAGCTTCAGCAGACGACCCTGAGTTGTAGCATTACGTGTGTCCCAGGTCGGGGGGCCCACCCCGTGCCCCGGGGCTTTCCCGCCACCCTCCACTTACCAGGCAAGCCCCTGCACTGGCTCTAAAGTGTGCCTCTTCCCGGATTACAGGGACCCGCAGGCCCAGAAGACGACAGGGGAACCGAGTCGGCGCTGCAGAAGATGGGGCGCCGCGGGCCAGCGCCACTGCCGGGGATGTGCCGCCAAAGGAAGCCCGCCCCGCCCAACAGCTGATAGGCAGGTGGGCCCGGGCCAGGAACTGCCCAGCCGCCCACCCAGCAATTGCGTGGCTAGAGGGGAGGGGAGGCTTTAGCCTCCCAACCACTGAGGGCAAGGGAAAGGGGGACCCAGCCATTCTCCACGGCGGGGGGGGGGGAGACAGCGCACCCTCTCGCCTGCTCTCTCGCGCTTGCTCTCTCTCTCTCTCAGGTGCGCCGGCTCTGCAGCCCGGCTGCCGGCGCGAGCAGGTGCAAGAGCAGGGGCTCTGAACCAAGTTCGGAGAGCCGCACTCAAGGGGCCAAAGAGCCGCATGCGGCTCTTGAGCCGCAGTTTGCTGACCCCTGTTCTAGGCTATCTTGCCTACTTCAGGGTAGTAAAATTCTTGTGAGATCAGCACATATTGTGCATATGTAACTGGAGGAAGAGGGCGCTCACACTGCATGTGATCTGGCACAGTGTTTTCATGGGTGCAGGGACTTCTGCCCATGCAGCATAATAGTCTCAGCTCTCCCTCCTGCAGCAGCCCCAAATGCCTCCTGAAACCCTGTACTGAGGGGATCCCCTCTACCCCAGGATTTCTGGGGACTTGTTGAGCTGCCATGGGGGTGAGGGAGAGCAGAGAAAGCTCTGCTCTGCAGGTGGGACTTCTTGTGCCTTCATAAATGCTGAGCTGGATACAACCTGATGTTCCAGACATTTGAACAATTTGATGCCTTTTGTCATTACTGGAGATAAGCTATCCTGCTCTGAGTAGGAAAGACTTTCTAGACTTTTCTATTATATGCACTAGTCAATCTTAACATCAACATTCAATTTCTGTGTTTGTAGAGACATCTATCCTGCTGTGCACCTAAGAAGTTTTCTTTTGTAGTGAAAAACATACCGGTTCAAACAACCAATCTGTAAAATGCATCCACCCCCCTCTGGTGGTTTCTTTGAAAATATTCAGATACTTTAATGCTTGCCTTAGTAGACTTTTCAGACAGATGGTGTATAAGCAACTGTTTCTCTAGCTTCCCATCTGAAACTCACATTAGAAACACAACCACACACAAAAGGGCAACTCAGATTATGACTAGATGTCAGCCACATGTGTGCACATACATGTGTGGGTGGATCATCACTGGTGTGAATGGAAATGCTGCATGTATTACACTTCATCTCCTACCACAGAATATTTAAAAGTGATCAGAACCGTGATATATTCAATCAGAAGACATACTAAGTCACAAAAGAGCCATAACCTGAAGGAAAATGGTTTCATGGGCCATTTGGAGAAATCTTGTAAATAATGCAATAATGTAAAGAAATCTTGCAATAATGAATGCAGGTACTCAAAATGAAGGCTTGGATCCAGCTGGTTGCACAAGCAGAAGGTTTCCACCCACCAATTTCCATTTTCTTGCTTCCCCTCTCAACCTGTATCTCCAAATGCCATCTGCAGGAGTAGCATGGGGTGGGGGTGGGAGGTGGGGAATTAATGAAATTTAAATTATGCTTCAATTTTTTTTCCAGGACAAGAACTCTATATATTGTTTAGAAATAGAATACAACTTTGCAAACCACAGCTGTTGTAGTACAAAATTCTCTGGACTTACAGCCCATTCCGGAGGATTGGCCTGAAAGTGTAGTGGAGGCAGCGTGACCCTGCTGCCAGTGTAAGTGCCCTCTTATCACGGAATAAGAGGCACTTACAGCAGCAGTTCCATTGGTGCCTGGGCGCCATGGAGCTGCACAGTGCTCCTCCAATGCTGCAGCCTCTCCGGGATCTAAATCCCAGAAGACAAATGCGGTACCGGTGTGTGGGGGGCATTCCCAGAGTGGAGCTGACTGTAGTCAGCTTCCAAGGCCCCTCCAGCCCAGGAACACCCCCTCTAGCAACAGTGTTGCTGCGCCAGGTTTTTCTTGGTGCAGCATTGCTGTTTTCAGTGGGGCTTCCCCCTCCCCATTTTTGATTTTTTTTGTTTTGTTTTAAAGACTTTTTTTAGTTTTGCAGCAGCCGGGAAACTTCTCTCTTCCCGGCCAAAACCAGGCTCACAATAGCTCACATCTGGTTAAAAACACAATATAATAGATACAAATACAACAATTCCATATTCCAATTTAAAACCGATATCCATTATTAAGATCAGGTTGGTGCTGGTTTATCAGAGCACAGGTCCACGCAGAGCCTGGGGAAGCAAACAGAGTCCCTTCTTAAACTTAAAATGGAAAAAGAATGGCAGGGCGAGCAGAGATGGAGACCGTTGCTGCCCTCAACCATAGGTCTGGCGGAACATCTCGGTCTTACAGGCCCTGCGGAATTGAACTAAATATATCAACTGCTGTCCTACAGCAACAAAGCATTTGCTGTTTTCCAGTTAAGTGAACGGTTAAAATAAGGGATTATGGATTCATAGAGAGGCTTATCCCTCATTCATGTCTGTCTGTCTGAAGAGGTGGGCCAAAGGGAATCTTTTTTTCAGGAACCCAGGTTAGCAATGAGCAATCCTGCTGCAAACACAGCCACTCCACAGCTATTTCATGGTCGGCAACAAGCATGCTTAATTTATATAATTTATGGAGTGCCTATCTACTAAAAGCAATTCAAGGTGGCGTAAATAATCAAGAAATGACAGGTCCATCAGAAGGTCCTTCCCCTTTTTCTCTTCCTTTGCTTTACTTGGGTCGATTGATTCAGGGATCCTGACCATTCCCCTCTGGGCTGGCTGCTGCCCTCTGTGCTATGTACTAGGTGCCAGTTGGATTTTAGAATTATGATCTATGGTTTTATTGTAAATTATTTTTATATACTAATGTAATATTAATTGATGTGTGGAAATGTTGTTTGAATGCTGAGAGCTGCTCTTAGCCCAGCCTTGGCTAAGATAAAGTGGGATACAAATTCAAAAATAAATAAATAAGGGTTATGATGCATACAATGGGCTGGACTGGACTTTGCGGAGATGTATCAATTACACTAGGCATTCCAAAGTCTGAAAAACAGTTTCCACACACATGTGCACCTCCCACATAGTGACTCCACCATTATATTTTTAAATAGTTATCCATCTTTCATCACAGTCACTGCTTGCTCACGGAGAGACTGTTGTCATCAAAGGCAGAGCTGTTACCACATGCTCTGCCCCCCACCCCATGCTGTGGCTTAGTCTCTTAGTGGCAGGTGGATTGGTTATTAAGTAACTTGGGTTTCAGTATTTGTGGTATCAGTGGTTTGCTGCTGTTGTTTTTGACTTTGTAAACCACTTTGTAAACTCACTGAGAAGAGAAATGCAGGTTAAAAATGCCCAAATAAATAAAACCAGTGGTGGTTTTAAAAATGGATGAAGGAATAGAGGGAATGCTTATTAAATTTGCAGATGATACTAAATTGGGAGGGGTAGCAAATACAGTAGAAGACAGAGCCAGTATACAGGATGATCTTGACAGGATGATCTTGACAGGCTGGAGAATTGGGCTAAAACTAATAAAATGCATTCAACAGAGATAAATGTAAAGTTCTGCATTTAGGTAGGAAAAATCAAATACATAATTATAGGATCGGGGAGACTTGTCTTAGCAGTAGTGTGTGCAAAAAAAATCTTGAAGTCTTAGTAGACAAAACACTGAACATGAGTCAGCAGTGTGATGTGGTAGCTAAAAAGGCAAATGAGGCCTTGGGCTGTATCAACAGTAGTGTCCAGACCACACAAAGTGATGGTATTGCATTACTCTGCTTTGGTTAGACCTCACCTAGAGTATTGTGTTCAGTTTTGGGCACCGCAATTTAAGAAGGATGTAGATAAGCTGGAACGTGACCAGAAGAGGGCAACGAAGATGGTGAGGGGTCTGGAGACCAAGTCCTATGAGGAAAGGTTGAAGGAGCTGGGTATGTTTAGCCTGAAGAGGAGAAGACTAAGAGGTGATATAATAACCATCTTCAAGTACTTGAAGGGCATCATCTAGAGGATGGTGCCGAGTTGTTTTCTGTTGCCCCAGAAGGTCGGACCAGAACCAATGGGTTGAAATTAAATCAAAAGAGTTTCTGTCTAGACATTAGGAAGAATTATCTAACAGTCAGAGCAGTTCCTCAGTGGAACAGGCTTCCTTGGGAGGTTGTAAGCTCTCCTTCCCTGGAGGTTTTTAAGCAGAGGCTAGATGGCCAACTGCCAGCAATGCGGATTCTATGACCTTCGGCAGATCATGAGAAGGAGAGTATCTTGGCCATCTTCTGGGCATGGAGTAGGGGTCGCTGGGGGTGTGTGGGGGAGGTAGTTGTGAATTTCCTGCATTGTGCAGGGGGTTGGACTAGATGACCCTGGTGGTCCCTTCCAACTCTATGATTCTAAATGAAATAATTTTCCTGATCTATTACTATTTCAGAAAAGGCTTGCAAATAGTCTCAGACAAAATAGGCTTTGTACTGTATCCCTCCAGGTGTGCACATGAGAGCATGCAGCAAAGATGCTCTTCCAGCCAAAAAAGCCCTGTGGCAGCTAGTTGTGTGTGCCTGCACATGTAAATGTAAGTATATTCATATAATAACAGTTGTAACAAATACAGTCTTATATCCTTATAAAAGAACCCTTCTCAATAGTACTATTATACTATGGCTTAATCCCTTTATAAAAATCCCCTCCTCAACATTTCTATTTTTCATAATCTACAAAATGATAAAGTGTCAGAGCCTTTCTGTTCTCAAGCAGGCTGTTCTACAAGGTGGGGGTTACAACAGAAAATGCACATGTACAAGCAACTGCTAATCTTACCCACATGCAAGGTGGCCCCTTCAGAAAGCTTTGTTCAGATAAACTAAACTGTCACAACACAGCAGACCACAGCAGGCAAAGTGGTCCTGCAGGAATATGGGTTCAAGGCCAGTAAGGGCTTTGTAGGTCACAACCAATACCTTGAATTGAACCTTGTAACTGATCAGTAACTAAGAGAATAACTGCAGAATGGGGGTAATATGCATGCTCCACCTAGCTTCTGATAGTAACTAAGCTGTGGCGTTCTGTACCAAATGGAGTTTCCAGCTGGCTTTAAGAGCAGATCCATGTAGAGTTCATTATAGCAGTCTAGCCTTGAGGCAAGCATAACATGGATCCATGTGGCTAGATCAGCCAAATCAAGATAAGGAGGCATCTTCCAGGCTAAATGAAGATGGGAGAAACCTTTTGCAGCTGCATGAACTTGCTACTCCAGCAATAATGCTGGGTCCAGTAAACTGCTAGGCTCTTATGAGTCAGCAAATGTTGGCTGAACTACAGAAACAGTGAAATTAAAGACCTCAGCCTTCCCAAACAACATCTTGACTGAACCTCCATCTTGACAAGGTTCAGTTTTATTTGCCCACCCTTAGCCATTTTACCATAGCAGACAGGCAGTGAATCAGGACCACTACAGCAGTCATGAAACTGGAGAGGTACCAAGCAAAGCTGTTTCCAAGTGGGTGCTCCTTGCAGATGCAAAGGAATGCCTCCTGGGCTCTTCTGATGCACCTCCCTACCCAGATGAGATGGAGGAAAGCCAGGGTCAGCTGCTTGCTTTGTGGAAGAGATGCTGCTTCAGTTCAGTTGCCATAATAACTTTCAAAAGAACTCCCAACAAGACCTGGAGTTTCATATAAGCTCCATATGTATTAATATTAAAAATGATTACACAGTTTAACATGAAGTTTAGGGAACATAAGAAAGGCCATGCTGGATCAGACCAAGGCCCATCAAGTCCAAAAGTCTGTTCTCACAGTGGCCAACCAGGTGCCTCTAGGAAGCCCACAAACAAGACGACTGCAGCAGCACCATCCTGCCTGTGTTCCAAAACACCTAATAGGGATGCTCCTCTGATCCTGGAGAGAATAGGTATGCATCATGACTAGTATCCATTTTGACTAGTAGCCATGGATAGCCCTATCCTCCATGAACATATCCATAATGTGCTCACCTATCATCTTAGTGCAGGAGGATACATGCAATCATGTGCAGGTCATGTGCAGAATAAGCTCATGTGGTTTCCCCACCCCCCTACCTTTCCACTATCTTATGGGTTTCAGGCACACAATAAAAAAATCACCTTCCTACATAACCAGACTCTGCAGGCTGCTTTCCACGTGGCTGCATGCATGCCACTTTGACATTATACAAGTAGCTAACAAATGGTGAGCAACCATGTGTTGCTATCCAAAATTACCCTAGAATGTATTCTGTGGTGGTGGAAAGTGCCATCAAGTCACAGCTGACTTATGGCAACCCTGTAGGCTTTTCAAGGCAAGGAGGTGGTTTGCCATTGCCTGCCTCTGCGTGAGCTGAGAGAGTTCTGAGAGAACTGTGACTATCCCAAGTTCGTCTAGCAGGCTTCATGTGGGGAATCAAACCTGGTTCTCCAGATTACAGTTCATTGCTCTTAACCACTACACCACACTGGCTCTCAGAATGTATTTTAGTTCACAATTTTGCTGTCTTGCCTTAGTCTTAGCCTGATATCATAATTTCATCAGCCTTAGAAACTTAGTGTACATCACTAACATCTGTGCCACTTGAGTACAAATGGGAAGAGGTTGTCCAAGTTCACTCATAGTCTGTCAAGTCTGAGGTTAAGAATCTTGTTCATAGTAGAGGTCTCATACAGCTATTCTAAAATGGAAGCAGCCATGGAATCAGCTTTTCCCCTCATCTCCTAATAAAACTGATCAAAATTACTCTCATTTTATCTGGGTTACAAAAAATACAAATTTAAGTTCTAACAAGGCAGAGTTCTTGGCAACTTCCCTCTGCTAGATGCCATTTGGATGAGCTGAACATCTAACAAAGACATAGGGCTGGATTCAGCACAAGGATGTGGTAAAGACTGAAGATTTCCTGGATTTCCCCTCCCTCCAGCAGTACTTTCTGTCCCTAGAAGTTTGTTTCCATAGTTGCGGGAACCATGAAGATTAATAGCCACGTGGGTTCGATAGCTGTCATGAGGAGGGCAAAATTACTCCTTCTTGCCTCTTCTGTGAGTGGAGCGCTGTTGATGAAGGAGGAAGAGATTTCTATCACCCCACTGCAGCTATCCAGTTCATGTGGCTATGGCTGCGAGTCTTGTGACCCCAAGAATAAATTATCCTGGGGTCGGAAATGGTAGCTGCGATAAGGTCAAATCCCACAACAGCCAAAGTTTGTCTTAAGAGAACTTAAGAGAACGACTTAAGAGAACATAGCGTTCCCAATGACTTGTTTTTAACACATCACGACTCCCCATAGTCTAGAAAAGGAGCCTATTTACACCACTGTAGTGTTGACATAGCACCAACTCACTCCCCCACAGGTATCCCCCTGTGGGAGAACCTTATCTGAATGCTTCTAGATGAATAATAGATTATAAAACTTACACCCAACTTGCATCTTTCCAATAGGGATGTACAGAAACAGGAACCTGGATTGGATAATTAGCTAGCTACTGGGAGAGAATGTGGTACACAGGGAATCTACAAAGTCTGGGCATGAAAAGGAAACTGGCTTTGGAACTGCACAGTAACTAAGATCTGTTGCAAGCCTGGATTTAGCACAACATTGCTTTTTTTCTTTTTAAAACAGTCTTACAGAAATTAGAAGACTCAAAAGGTTTGCTGTGATGGATGAGTACTCTGGGCTCTAGCTCAGATTGTCCTGGAACCGCAACAAAACCAATCTACAACATATTCCTTCCTGACTGTGGGTGGCATCAATCATTATGTTTGCTTGAAGCGGAAAACTGAATGAACCCTATTTTAATATGTAAATTCTCAGCTATTTGTAAAAAAGCCTTACACATTGTTCAACTCCATAGTTATTTGACTTGGCCTCTGCCAACTGTACCACACCTATGGCACATAACCACGTAAAAGTCATGGCACATTGCTTCATTTAAAACGAGTGCATCATAATGATAGAACAATTTATTTGCCTGCTCCAAAGATAGCATTATAATAAAGGTGTGATATGATTGCCTGGCCTCGATGAACTCCTGTCAGGTTGCAGCCCAAAAGACAAATAATCTTAAAAGTAAACAATGAGTAAATGAAAACAGGAGGAAGAGAAAGCAAAAAATCTTAAACAATCAAAATGCCACACATTTAAGATATAGCTGGGATAATCATGACCTCCCCCCAACAAAATAAATAGCCAAGGGTGCCTATAACAGGATGTATTTGAAGACAGGTATCATTCAAGATTGAACAATTTTATGTGCTTATTCCACCATACAAAACCCATCGTTTGTATTGTAGAATTTGAACACAAGTTGGAACAACCAAGATCTCTGCTTCATCCCAAGCTAGCCTGCTTGAAGAAAGTATGTTCCTCATCAGATAGTTTCAGGGACAGTCACATGTTGTATTTTTACAGTGTACATGTAAAAATCAAGGAAGACAAGAGGGGCTGGAAAAGACAATAATGCTAGAGAAAGTTGAAGGCAGCAGGAAAAGAGGAAGACTTAATATGAGATGGATTGCCTCAATCAAGGAAGCCACGGCCCTCAGTTTGCAAGACCTGAGCAAGATTGTTAATAAAAGGATGTCTTGCAGGTCATTAATTCAAAGGGTCTCTATAAGTTGGAAGAGACTTGATGGCACTTTACATACACAGGTGTCAGGAAGGCAAATAAAAGGCACAGATAAAATATATTTATAAGTTCTAACCTGGAGCTATTTAGTATTTGTTTTTAATTGAGCATTTGTATCCTTCCTTTTTATTTAAAAATACTCAAAGCATCTTACAATATTAAAACCCATACAAAATAGTTAACAGGTACAGCTGTTAAAAAATTCCATACATTTAGCTTTAAAAGGCCCTCTGGAATAAAGATGTTTTTAGCAGATGCTCAAAAGCCTCTAGAGAAAGAACTACCACCATTGCAGGGAGGAATGAATTCCAAAGAGCAGAGGGAGTTACTTTGTATATCTCCATCACCAGGGCATCCAGAGTCAATGAGGAATCCAACAGAATGCCCAACCTGTGCAGTTGCTCATTCAGGAGACGTACAAGAGCACCAAGTTCAACCTGAACACCTGTTCCAAGATCAGCTATACCTCAACCCACAGCACTTCTATTTTATCTGGATTTGTTTGTTTACAGTCCCTTACAGCTTCTAGACATGAGTTAAAGTCATCCACAGCTTCATTGAATAGAATTCCTTAAAGAGTTGAGTGCCATATGTAATAAGTATACTGATGACAACTCACCCCAAATTTCCAGATAATCTCTGAGGTATTTAAATATCCCAATAGAGGCTGTATATCCATTGCATGTGAGACAGTGTGGCAAAGTAGTGAGTCTCAGACTACCAGACCCAGGTTAAAATCCCCACTCTGCCATGAAGCTTGCTGTATGATCACGGTACATTCACTCACTCTCAGGACCTAACTACACGATATTACTACTTGCACATCTACCTTGCATCATGTCTCTCTAGGTCCTGTTGCATATGTGCTCGATTCCTAGGCACACAGGGCCCCAACTTGGATTGGGATCACAGAATGCAGCACAAAGTATCCAATGGTTGAGGCCTCCCTCCTGACCTGAATGGCCTCAGAGAACTGCTACTTGCTGTGTTGTGAAAATTTACAGGTACCAATGGGCTTCATATGTACTGATGGGCTAGACATAAGGGGTATTAACACAGGACCATTGTCTTAACCAGATCACTCCTTTCCAAGAGATCAGGTCTCTATTCTTCCGTGCTCTAAAGGCAAGATGCAAAAATTAGATTTCTGTCCCCACATAGACAATGGGATTCCATAACTGCATCAGGGACAGTACCACTAGCCTTATTAGCTGCTCTGTCAAGTCAGGTTGAGCTTTCGGAGTTTAGTTTCTGCTAGTGACCTCTCTCCTCTTCTTTCACACATTTCCTTCACTAGCAGAAGCCCAAAGCTGCTTAAATGAGAGGATAAATCACAGTGGGTAGCCGTGTTAGTCTGTTTGCAGTAGTCAAAAAGGGCAAGAGTCCAGTAGCACCTTAAAGACTAACAAAAATATTTTCTGGTAGGGTATGAGCTTTCGTGAGCCACAGCTCACTTCTTCAGATACAGCTAGAATGTCACATTCTAGCTGTATCTGAAGAAGTGAGCTGTGGCTCACGAAAGCTCATACCCTACCAGAAAATATTTTTGTTAGTCTTTAAAGTGCTACTGGACTCTTGCCCTTTTTGACTAAATGAGAGGATATATTATTGGACATCATACAATTCCAGCATAGATCATTTTAGTTTGACTTCTCCATAGTTTTGGCATGCAAAGGTAATGCTGTGTCAGGATGGAAAGATGGAAACAAAGCACTTTGTTCCCATCCTAAAAATACACGAGGGCATATGCTGTGGGCACTGTTTATGGGACAACCAACAAGGCCAACATTTTATCCTGCCCCTCCTCCAAGGAGCACAGGGCAGCATACATGGCTCTCTCTTCCCCCTTTTATCCTCACAACCAACCCATAAAGTAGGTTAGACTGTGAGAATGTAACCTGTTTAAGGTCACCCTATTGAGCTTCACGACAGACCAAGAATTGAATCTTGGCCTCCCCAATGCTATTCCAACACTGTAATCACTACAGTACATTGACTCACAACGTTTGCATGTGTTTTAGGCTTAAGGCTATGGCCAGTAAAGCCATATCACAGAAAGAAGGTATGTGTGTGTGTCAAAAGGCACCACTTTCTTCTGGGCATACAATAAATGGCTGGGGATTCATTCAACCAATGCTGATTTCTATACCTTGAGACAGGAGACATGTGCAATGGAATGTGTGTGGGCTTCCAGGCAATGCGTACTGAGCTATCATTCTGTCAAGCCTATAATATTTTGAGGTATCCTTTCCACATGTCAAAGATCTACAGTCCAATCTGCACAAGTGTAGTTATTTCAGCAAGTGGTCAGTGCCACGTAGTCCTAGTCCCCTTGCCATTTAAATTATTCAGAACCCTTTAGTCTCGAATGAATATGTATATGAGTTCTAAGGCTGTTCTAATAGGTTGCTGCATATGGAACCATTCCTACCCCACCCCTGCCTCACTTGACCTGTGTCAGACATGAGCTGAGAAAAACTTTGGCAAAGCGGATTGCTGCTGCTGGCCTAATAATGGTGTCATAGCAAATACACACTCAACTTCATGCCAGTGCGCCAGACCTCCTCAGATGGTTGTTATACTGCTCAACTCTACCCTCACAAATATGATATTAGAGTAATACTTTACTGTCTGAAACAATACTCTTTGGCTCTTGTTAAAAGACCTATGTTCTTCTGAAATCACAAGTCAGCATCCCAACTACACTACACTTGGTCGTGGCTTGCGTGGAACCTCCAACGTATGGGAAAGGGAAGAGGGTACCATTGGTTCTAAAAGAACAATGCAGGATCAATCTTTTCTCATTCAATAAAAACAAAACCACTACAGGATTGTTTTGTGTTAATTTAATCATACAAATATTCATTTATACATTAAGGAAAAAGTGTCCTCCCCCCACACAATGTGCTATTACAGGATTCTTCCCAGACTCAATGAAGCAACACACCATCCTGCTCTACACATGCACTCCCCCCAGAGAGAATAAAGACAGGCTGCAGAATCAAACACTCACTCACACAAGAGGGGAAAAAAAGAGGGAAAACACAATGGAAACCCAGATGTAGGACAGCGTGCATTTTTCAACCCCAGAGAACTCTGGCCACACTTGTATCTGCAGAGATTCAGGATGCACTCATCCACAGCTGGGGATGGGTGTAAGTACACATTCTGAAATCCCTGAAGCCTCCGGATATACCCGTCACCTTCCCCTGCCCCAAATTAGGGCAACAAATGGCCCAGCCTGCTAATGCAAGCTTGACATCCATCCCTAGACAGGGAGAGAGTTTAATTCCAGCCAGAGGGGCTCAAAGCCAACCTAGTTCCCCAATGCAGTCTGGCTGGAGTCACATCTCAGATGCAGAGGTTATCAGCATTTTTTTAGCCCAACATCTTGGGCTAGAGTTAAGTTCCCATTTTAAACACACACACACTCTGCTAACAAAGTACTACTAACAAGAAATTCAAAACTTCCCTTTATTAAAATTAAAACAAATGCTTCCTCTCAGGAATCCATCATTATTTCTTCCAGAGATAAGTCACTAAGGAAGAAAACCAGAGCTGACTGCACTTGCTCATGTTTGGCAGGCTGAAACCTTGGGGAGGTAGGTCCAACCCCTAAGCTTCTAAAATCATGAACAGGAACGTGACTTGGGAAATAGGTCATGAGTCAAGCAATGCTTAGCTTCCTCTATGACAAGGCAGTGGGCTATGTGTCAAGGGGACTGAAGGCCATGTCATTCATATTGCTGCTAAGGTTGAAATTTCATGTTGGAGGGAAAGAGGGGATATACGCACATGTACAGCATGATGCTTAAAGACAGGAATGTTTGTTTTGCTGCAATTACAAGTTTGGAAAGCACTCAGAGCTTTCAACCACATGCAATGGCAGCAAATTAAACATACCAAATTTGAAACTTAACAGAGTAAAGTTTTATCCTTTATGAAATTAGATCTGTACAGGAAATGTATCATGAGCAAAGTTTAAACCCAGAACTTCCAAATCATCAAATGAATGGCAACTGGAATCCAAGAGGCTCAGTATGTAATAGTGCTTATATCACAGGAAGAACATTTTCTTGGGGAAAAGAAACCATAGTCAGAGGATTGAGCACTTTAAACACCCCCCCACTGTCATCACTGAAAGGGTTACCTCCTTAGCCAACAAACAAAAAGGATGCCTTAGCAACTATTTATATAGAGATCATCCTAAAACATAATAGCTATGTTTATGCTCTGGAAGATCTGAAGAACTAGCGCCTTAAAAAGTTAACGGCTTACGACAACCCCACCTAGGCATTGGCTCTGGCTTTTGTCTCCTTTACTGGAGTGACTTCTCTATTCACACGAGTCACTGGCATGTGGAAACACTATTCTAGATGATTGGCAGAGAACGGGCATTCCTGCATGCCACAAGACAACAGTAGTTGGCAGTATATATCAGCTTTCCCTAAGCAAAGCGGAGAAAGAGAATACACGTGTCCAAAACAGCTGGCAGTTTAGATGGGGTAAAAGTGTGAATAACTGGTCCAAAGAGAAAAATGAAGCCATTCTGACTTGGTCTGGTAGTTGCCAAATGTAATCACTGTAAGTCTCGCAATGTTGCCACAAAAGCAACCACACTCACGCACACACATGACAGCAAAACCCACACAGTCTACTCAATTGCTTCACTTGCCTATCAAGGAAGTTGCTTGCCCAGAGCAAGGGGCGAGGGGAATTATTCAGTAATCATGACTGCTATACACCATCATTTCCTAAACCCTTATTTGCATTTGGAGACAAATACAATACATTGCCCAAAGTAATTAAGAAATATATTTGGAGAGCCATGCTGGGAAGAAATGGCAAGAAGCAAAAGGTTCCCCAACTCCTTCCATAATCTCTCATCTCAAGAGTTATAATTCCTGAGGGGTAGCCATATTAACCCTGTTTCAGCATAACCAAACATGAGTCAAGGGGAACCATGAAAACAAACAAAATCTATTCCAGCATACATTTTTGCGAGTCAGAGCTCACTTCAGATGCACCTAATAAAGTGAGTTCTGATTTCCAAAACTTTATGCTGGAATAAATTATTAATCATTAAGGTGCCACTGGACTTCTCTTTAATTTCATCTCAAGAGTAACTCCTTGAAATAGCCTCTCCAAGTGTTCATGGCCTCATGAATGGAAAGATTATTCAGATTAGATAGGTGGCAGAAGTAAATTATACATGTTATCCAAAAGAGCACCAAATAAGATGCTGAGTTGACCCCAGAAGACTGACTACCTAAATGCCTCCCCTCATCACCACCACGATCCTAGCATCATCTACTTAATCTCTGCAGGCGCCATCCATATGTTCTGGTGGAAGACAAGACTGTGAAAAGTGTTATAGGTTGTTTACAAGGCCCTTTATGCAAATCAATGAAACAATATAGTTTGGTTATGTTACTTTGGGCCAAACTAAAAGTTCTGCACAACCTCCATCAGTACATATATACTTCCCTCAATTATCTCAGAGTAAGAAGTTTGGTCTTTAGAGTGAGATGAAAGGAAGGGGGCGTTGCATATTATTCTATCTTTGGCAGATGGCTGCTATGGCCTAGTTCAAGTTTCTGATATAGACAGAATCCCCCTCATCCTCTCCTCTTCTTTGCAAAGCCTTGAACTGATGCAACACCCAAGACCATAATCTGGAACTTTCTCCTATGGAACTGGACAACCTGGTCTCAATTATATATGGCTATCATTCTTCACAAGCTGCACACAGCTCAACCCCTTTGATGCGCACACGCACACACAACACACACACACATCTGTCTAGAACACCAAAGGTTCAGAGAATAAGAAAGCACATGAACAGAAAGAATTCCATTAGGAGACAGCTGATGATTCTTCCTCTCATATGCCCAAAGCAATTTAAACTCTGCCAGCTAAGCTAGTATTTGTATTGCCAAATAATCAAACTGAAGTTACCCCAATATAAAAAGGGAAATGTAAAGTTTACATCTAGAAGTAACATGAAATTTAAAAATTGGTGCTCTACCATAAAATTGTTTCTTGGCACAAGACTGACATATACATGCATAATTGTCTCAAAAACTGTTACTGTACATTAATGAATATGGGAATAATTCGATATGCTAACCATTCACAAAAAGTTTTGGAAATCTGAGCGTAGTTGAAAGCCCCAAAAAACCCTCCTGCACCATTTCAGTCCTCTTGCCTTCTTTACCTCCTTGCCCCACCCAAGGAGAGTGAAACTGGGTCTGATCAACTTTAACAGAAAAGAACTAGCAGACGACTAATGCACACCATGCCCAGAAGAATGATACCAACAGCAGATAAAGGCTAAAAATAGATGCAGTTAAAATTCAAAACCGGATATTGATGCAGCTACAAATTAAAAACACCTGATGTATAAAAACAGCAGCTGTACTAACCAAGAAAATACTAAGCAAGCTTCCATTTCATAGCAAGCACATCTCCATAAAAATGCACGCTGTCCTTTTTTGAAAGGTTGTGAACAAGAAACAAAAAAAATTAACATTTGCTCAGACTACAACCACTCTGTAGGCAAAATAATTTTTTTCTTTTAAAAAGAGATGGCTTTTAATTTTTTAAAAATTTCTTTTTAAGCTACCTAATTAACTGTGACAATGACTTCTAAACAAAACGTTGGTGTATTTCTCTCTCCCATAGCACTGAAAAGCACTCCTGAAATTCAGCATTCACACATGCATACTTTACTTTAGTTTTTTTTTTCTGGAAACAACTAGTCTTAAAGTTATAGTTTGTTTTCTTCTTATCCAAGGATATGGAGCCAAGAAGGGGCGTTCATGCTGTTATCTTCTATAAGTCACAAGAACTCCCCCTCCCTCCCAAGTCTGGTCTTTGTTAAATTCTCTTCTCAACGATACCCGTTTTTGTTTAAGACTGTCCAAAGGGGTAAGGACCGTGAAAACCCTGGAAAAGAATTAGAGACAAAAGTTAATTTCAGAAGGGGGAATGAGCTAAGTCATGCCTACTGCATCACATCAACCCCTCTTCCCCCCAGGTACAAAATATTCTATATTCAGCCTTTATTCCAAAGCTGCAGCCTATATTCCAAAGCTGGCTGCTCTTATTACACAGGTGCATATGTTTCAAGCCAGCCCACAGTCCTCCCATTTCAGTGCTACAAAGCAAAAAAACAAAAAACAAATATATCAACAGTGCCACTCCCAATCAACACCAATATTCAGTCATTTGTACTAGTCCACAGAGACACCCACTACACTGGAAGAACAAGCCTTTGAGCCATAGTTCCAGATTGGGATACGGAGTGTATCTAGCAGGTCTGAGAGACAGTAGTCATGGAATGTTATAATGATGCTGGTGTTTAGATTTCTTATACATCTTTGGAAATCCCAGCCAATTAGAGACAGCCCATGTACTTAAGCCCAGAACAGTCCCAGTCCCAACAGTTTACACACACACAAAGCTGCTCACTAGGCTTGAAGGTTGGTTCTGTGCCTCCAACCAGCGATGCTACCTTGAGCTGCAGACCTCATGTATGTTTTGTGGCAAGCAGGAATTGGAGCTATTAGCACAGCTGACCCTGTTTAAATTCCAAAAGACACACAATAAACTTCTGTAAGCCTTATTTGCAATTGGTCAGCTTCCCCTTGACTGACGCCAAGGCAAGCTGTGTGGATATAAGCCACACTTCTGCAAGGTTCCTATATGGCTATCCACTAGGCTAGAACCAGCACAAATGAATACCTAAAAAGTTGATCTGCCTCTTGAAATGCCCCTATTTCCTATCTCAGATGATTTTATCAGGCATTCTGTTGAAGCATAATTTCTAAAGCTGTTCTTTATTCAGAAGGAACAAACCACCTTTAAAAACTACAGTTTATTATCAGGCGCTTTCACACATGCTAAATAATGCACTTTCATTCAACTTTCAATGCACTTTAACAATTGTTTGCAAGTGGATTTTACTGTTTCACACAGTAAAATCCATCTAGAAAGTGAATTGAAAGTGGATTGAAACTACACTATTCAACATGTGTGAAAATGCCCATCATGTCTGTTTTCTATATTAACCCACCTAGCATGCTCTGTTATAGGGGAGGAAAGATATTTCTAATTTGCAAGTGCTATCATTGCATTTTTAGGCTATAGACCTGAACAAAATATTTCAGATGCCACATAAAGTTTTTTTTAGGAACCCAACTGACCAACCATTTCCACGTTTTCCTGCCAATCCTATCCAGCAATAGAAATTTCTGAATTTTTTTTTGACAAAAATAAATAAGATTGTCTTCAAAGTAATAATATGAAGATAGTGATGCAAAAACCTTTCTTAAAAATTAAGCCAGAGGGCAGGGGGAGGCAAGACTAGTGGAGCCTCCCATTTGTTAATAAATACAGTAAACAGAGCTTGTTTATTTTCTTTAAAAACACATTTTAAAACAGTCTGAAGTAGGGTTGCCAACCTCCAGGTGGGGGCTGGAGATGACCAGGAATTACAACTGTTCTCCAGATGACAGAGATCAGTTCCCTTGGGAGAAAACTGCTGCTTTGGAGAGTGGACTCTATGGCATCCTACCATGCTGAGGTCATTTCCTTCTCCAACCCTCGCCCTCCCAACCCGGAGCTGACAACCGTAGGCTGAAGCCAAGTAATAAAGTGAACTGAATGCACCCCCTGAATGAGAGAGCTGGTGAGAATTTTCTTACGTGGAACTAAAAGGAAAACTGCACATTTGTTATCACTATATAAGAACTACATTATGAACTCAACATTAATGGCAGGACCTGCAGTGTAATTTGGGCACTCTGCTGAGCTTGGCGATTTGCATTTTAAAACTATCTTTTCCCCCAACATATTTGCACATAGTTCAATGTCCAGTTGCTGGATTTCAGTGATTTAACTTTACAGACTTCATTTATTAAAAGGATTTTGATCAAGTCAGTTTAAGGTTAACTGCAACAAACAGGGCAGTTTATGCCAGACAGTCCAATTAGAGCAGAACTTTCTTGAAGGCCTTCCAAACATTAGAAATAGAAACATCCACTAGAAAAAAAAATACACAGAAATATGAATCTCTATAAACTTCAGTATGAATTGTTAAAATAATGCAAACACACCCTTAGCAGCTTCTGCAAACATAGAAGGGGGAATTATTCTTTATTTAAAAGATTAATAAGTCCACTTTTTCTCAGGCAACCCAAGATGTGTAACAAAACAAAACCATTTAAAATCAGAGTTCAAAGATATACTGTTTAAAAAGTCAGCAAACCTAATAAATAAGACCCCTCAAATTCCCTACAACTTGTAACGTTCAAGGGACCCCTAAAGTACTCTCATAATGTTAAGACTTAACAGTTCAAACTCCCTTGGTATTGAGGTGTTGGCAAATAGGGGATGGATCCCCAGTACCACCAGTCGAGTGAAAGTGACAGAACAAGTTTTTCATATGTCCCTTTTCCATTGCAGCCCACCAAAGACCCTGAAATTATGTTCCTAAAAGTCAGGGAACAGAAGGGGGGAATCTGCAGTGTGGGGAGAGGATTGACAAAAGTCACCTTTCCTTCTTTCACCAATGGAACTCCTGTTATACCTGCAAAAGACCACCTTTGGATTGTACCCAATAATTTAATACCCTTGGATATTTGCATTTATCTTATACAGAACACAGTGTTCCCAAGTCTCAAGAAGGTCTGTGTGTTAAATGTATGGGAACAGTATCTGAAGTACCTGTAAAAGTAGATCCTCAGCTCTCTACTGCAGTATACTTATCTGGGCAGTGCAAGAGCATTTCATTCATGAATTAATGGAATTAAAATAAAAATTAAAGATACTACTGTTTTCCTAGTAATTTCCTTCAACTTTTTGCCTGTAGCTGGAGCACTGATCCTGCACTCCACGCAATGCACCAAACTTCCCCAGGTAAAGATAACTATTACAAATATCATTCATAAACAACTAATCTATAGTAACAACATAAAAATATGCTTTATTTAACCAGGAGAAATAAGAAATGAGTACTAGAACTGTATAAACAGATTCTTTAAAATTTTGATTTCATAATTCAGCATTTCCCCCTGTAATTATGTACATACGATGGGCTGTGTCAAAACATGTCACTGCATGATAGAAGGCATTTCTACTCACGCAGGTTGTGGTGGTGAATAGTATCCTTGGATTTGCCATTTGAACTGCAGGCCAGCCCTACCCCTGCTATTCCCAAAGATACCCCTACTCTCAGAAGCAATTTTCCAGGTGGTGCTACAGAAGATGGGAATGGGGGGAAGAGGCTGGAAGATCCATTCTGTGAGTGGAGCACTCATACATAGTTCTTCGGATGCAACTCTAATATTGGATTGGGTCACACGGGTTTCAAATCCCTATTTGATTTTTAAAAAATATACTAAATTCCTGCTCAGAATCTTGGCGTGGTCTGCTACCCTACCTTGAAAATTATCTTCCCTCCTATATGGATAACACCTAAAAATGTGGAAAAGCAAAGAGGAGAGTAGAACAAGAGGTGCAAATACACCCTCCAATCATTTCTAATATTTGCAAAATTGAAAGCACTTCTCTGAAATTAGGAGCCGGGGGCAAATAGCCAGACAGTCCAACAGCAAAATAAAAAGGGTAACTTAACTGATTTCATAGATATTCTCAAGTCCTGCCTACTAATTCTCAGATTTACTAGACAATGTTAATTACATTAAGAAGCTAGGTGACAACATGAGCTATAAAATGCTTTTTAGTTGCAAAATTTGACTGGTGATTCTTAATAAAGTTATCTTTTGAGTTAAAACTAAAATACATACTTTTTGTTTCACGGAGTTGTTTATAAAGTACCTGAATTTAACACACTGGCTTTTGTACATGATGGAGTTTAAATAAATAAAGGTATACTTTTTTTAAAAAATTAGCTTTTGATGCATGGCTGCAAGAGAAAAAAAAATTCTCAGAGTACACTGATGGCAGTATCAGATAATGTTATCATATCACTCTCTCTTCATCATCACTTCCTGGCCCGTTCCTGGTCAGTGCTTCTTCAAACCTTTGACTTTTTTGAATCACTTATGTAAACTAAGTGAACAGAGCATTTTGTACTACATTTTGTTCAAAGTATACTATACAAATATGATGTAGCAGCTCAAAGCCCTTTCCCACAATCCATGTGTCCTCCTTTTCTAACTTACCTACAAGTTCAGAAAAGGTACTGACGACCTCATATGCACCACTTCAGAATGCCTGCAAAATCACGTTTGAATGTTCTCCTATCCCAAAACTATTTTCCATCCAGAAAACTATCATGGCAAGAAAGCCATGTTAAACCCCCTTTACCCTGACATAGCATCTTTTCATAAGCACAGTGTATTTGACCTACTAGAGCACTCAATCATGCAACCCCAACTGCACTCTGAAGTGGTATAGTCTAGAAAGGTAGTATCATCTAGACCCGGGAAGTCAAATTCTATTGTTATGAGGGCCGGATATGACATGTCACTTGGTTGAGCCAGGCCATGCCTCACCAGCCTACATTGAGACTAGGGGAGGATGGCTGCCTTGCGGGCCAGATAAGAGCTCTCAAAGGGGCTGATCTGGCCTGCGGGCCTTACGTTTGACACCCCTGATCTAGTCTTTCTTTAGATCAGCTCTAAAGCAATTGTATCTATTTAACAGAAAGAACAGTTTGTTTCTCTATTTTTGCCCTTAATTAGTTCAATTTGCCAGAATCATGTGGGTTCTTTGGATTAATGTGACAAATCAACATAAAGCAAGATACTATTAACATGACCCGTAAATACCTGTAATTGCTCAACACAGATTTTTAGCAAGGGACATGGGAAAAAGTGGAAGGCATATTTTATTTATTTACAAAATTTATATTCCACCTTTCTGCCCTCACAAGGGCCACCAAGGTGGCTAACAATTTAAAACATACATGATAAAATCACATTTTTAAACAATCAAAATCACCCCTCACCACACATAATTAAAACAAATTAATATTTGTTACGATATTCATTGCCTGGCTATCTCTACACCAGAATTCTTTTTGGATTAGGTTCAGATCCTGCACATTGCTCCATGTGTACACTCTTATTTATGCCTATGTGCATGTGTACAGATTTTTGCAATAGAACTTTCAACAAAAAAAGGTTCAAGTTTGCAATTAGGGTGATTTTAAAGACTTTTTCTTAAATATTTTCCCAATAGTTCTATTTTTACATGGTTGAAGTTAAGGTAAGCATGCCAGATAGAACAAAAGTATTTGTATGGAGACAAAGGAAACCCTTCTGGCTTCTACATTTTTGAAAAATATATTAGCACAATGATGAAGACTAGAGGCACACTGGAAAAAATGCAAAGTCGAGAGCTGCTAGATTCCTCGGAACAGTCACTGATATGCTGTTTCAGTCTGATCTTCCACCTATAAAGATCCAGTGCCTGACCACTACAACGATTAGGCCCCAATCTTGGTAATGCATACGAAGAAACAACTTTTCACATACATTATCCTCACCATACATGCAAGAGACTACTTGTAGGGGGTGATGCCCTTCTTTCAGTAGCTCCAGTTTTGTGTACAAGTACCCAAGCAAAACTACTAAAAGTTGCACGTCCATTGATGCATTGTAGAACCCATTCTTTTCCTGAAAATCAGGGCAATCTCATCCTTATTCCCTGCTGCCAATAACTGACATGGCAGGGGGAACTGGGGATATGTGAGTGCTCTGCAGTTATGGACATATGGCTGAGGGGTTCAGATTTTCCCAGTAGCAAGTTTTCTAGCTTCTTATCACTTAAGACACAGTATAAATGATGAGAAGCTAAAAAAAAAAAAAAAATTCAACAAGTTGTCCCCAGTATGGATTTCTTCAGGATTACAATTTTAGTTTAACTTTTAGTTTTTGTGCAAATCATACCGAAAGTACAACATATATAATTAGGAAGTATAATCCCTACTATTCATAATTGTCCACATGCTGAATCTGTTTTTCTACATATAATTAGGCTACACTTTCTGTAAAAAACCTACATTTACAATTCTTGAGGAAGAAAATTTGACAACTTCAAAAATGAAAATGGAAGTTAAGCTGTTCTGCTCCTTTAGAAAAATGGTGAGTGGACAGCATTTTTTATCACATGAAGGCGCTCTGAGATCTAATCTGTACTGGGTTTATGTACAAATTTAACTTTCATCTTATACTTATCAGTCCGGTTTGATATCACAATCTGAGAAAATGCTAAGCCTAACAGACTAATCAAGTTCAAAGGAGTCCAGGGTAATTTTTTCAGTTCTCTTGCCTACGTTCTAAAATTATGGATTAGAACCAAACACACTTCGGCACATTTGGAACACATGTTCATTAATGGGTGTTTCTGTTGCTATTTTAGCTCTCCAACAATGGCAATACTGCAGAATTTCATGTTATGTCTTTCTGCATTGAGCAGACTTCATAATGCCCCAAAGACGTGTATTCCACATACCTGGCCCAAGAGGAAAATGCCTTGATGCATTTTCAGACTTTTCAAGAATGTAGCAGAAAGGAAGAAAAAGAGCCTAGAATTCCCATAGCACATTCAACCTAATTCTAATCTATTATTCTCTGCTGCAAATAACCCTTACCAGTTTATTTATGAAGCCACCTTATACGTTACTAGAACACTGGTCTATCTAGCTCAGTAGCGCCTTGAGTTGGATCCAAACAACTCATGTTCTCTACCACTTAGTTATTGGCTCTCCCAACAATTACAAATGTGTCCTAGAGATGGAGCGGTAAACTGCAGCACTCTTTAAAAGGCCATCTAAGTAAATCTTGATCTTTTGGTAGAATATAATCTTAATTATTTAAAGGAGCAGAAAAAGAGCTAATATACTGGCAAACATTGGCAGTCTCTCGGTTGGGAAGAATCTCTATGAATGTGTTATCTAAAATATTATTTTTGTTCATGAACAAAAAATAAATATTACTTTTGTTCTTTGAGTAAAACCAGCTGTCCTTGCATCTTGGGAAAAAATCAATTAAGAAATATTTTTGGGGTAACAAACACACCAGATAGCATAGAAAACACTGGTATGCCCTGTTAATATAAGTAGCGGGGTGTGTGTGTGTGTGACTATTAAAAATATTGTGTGTGTGTGTAAAGTGCCGTCAAGTCGTAGCCGACTTATGGCAACCCCTTTTGGAGTTTTCATGGCAAAAGACTAACAGAGGTGGTTTGCCAGTGCCTTCCTGTGCACAGCAACCCTGGTAGTCCTTGGTGGTCTCCCATCCAATTACTAACCAGGGCTGACCCTGCGTAGCTTCTGAGATCTGACGAGATCGGGCCAGCTTGGGCCATCAAGGTCAAGTTGTTATTACAGAGTTGTAAAATGGCAGATTTGAAGGAGTGGTTTGCAGAAAACAAAAATATATTGATCATGGAAACTTCGTTGGTAAAAGTTCTGAGGCTGATCTGCACTAGTTTTGATAAAGAAGGCTAGAACTATAAGCTCCACCCTATCGGAGCGATATAAAGTTAAATCATTTTTAGGTCCTGGTCTTTCACCTTTAACTTCTGATTTGTTAATAGCCAACTGTGTGATATTTTTCATTAAATGTTTTTATGTCTATTAAAATGGTAAGTTAGATATGTGAGAAAAGTTATTTACCAATGTCAAATTATGAGGAAATTATATGTAAATTAAAGGGCATAACATTCCCCCTAATTTTTTCAAATAAGACATGTAGTTACAGGTTTATTGAAAAAACGTAACAGTTTGTGACCCAAAACCACTTTTGAATCTATAATCACTGATAATTATATCTCTAGCTCTAGCCAATTTACTAACTGACTAAATTTAGATATTACCACTTCAAGCTACACAAGAAAAAAGAGAAAAATTAACAAATTGGTTTGAATTTACAGGAACGGAAATAAGATCTGAGAAAATATCAACTCACAACTAATCTTGATGAGTTTGAAAGAACATTTTTGTAAAATACTTTTATAATAGTATCTTAAACTTCACAAATGAGCAATTATATACAGAAATGTATCAGATATATGTTGGAGATATGGCTGAGGGCATATAGATTTGATACATGTGTTTCGGACATGTCCAAGACTTCGCCTATTTTAGTAAAATATGATTCAAGTTTATTAACAATACATTATGCAGTAATAAACTACCACCTCCTAAGAACATTCTGTTAGGATATTTAAAAGGATTGATAGCTTCTTCAAACATAGGCAGCCCAATCCTAATCGGGGGGGGGGGGAGAGGATAGGAGCCGGCATGATCCCAGCACTGGCATTAGTGCCACTTGCATGGGCTAAACTGGCACTAATGCCAGTGCAGGGCCACATGTTGGATTTGGGGAGCCACGCGGCAGTGCGAGCTGTGGGTGCAGCCTTGCCAGCAGCATTTTGCCAGTGCAAGGGCTTGTGCCAGTGTCAAAGGGGGCGTTCACCTAAACCCTTTCAGCCCGGGAACACTTTTTGCAGGAGCCAAATTACGCCTGCATAAAGGCAGGCATAGCCCCATGGAACTCAATAGAGAGTTTCACAGGGTTTTCTCTAAATTCAAACTTTCAGCTTGCTGTGCCCAGCAGAAAGCCACTCTGGAGGGGGTGTGGCTGTGCTGTCCCCAGCCGCAGAAGCATCCCCCCTTTAGGATTGCGCAGTTAATTTCAACTCTGCTTACAGTTGCTAAGAAGGTTACTGTAGCACACTGGGGAAAAACAGAACCCTCCTCTATAAAATATTGGTTTAATTGTCTTTGGAACATAGTCCTATTAACTAAATTAATATACTATTAAAGGATCCAAATAAATAATTTATAATTCAATGTATAATGTATAGATAAGTTTTGGGAACACTGAGCAATTTTTATTATGGAATGAAAAAGAGAGAAAACACTTCTTTTGCTTTTTATGAATTGTTACAGACATCTTCCCTTATTTTTTCTTGTTTGTATTAAGCTATTATGCAATTAATTGTATGTAATGATAAAACTGCCATGTTTGCTGAGAAACTGAAGATTTGATAGAAGTGAATTGGAAAAACAGAACAGCATGCTTATATTGATTTTAAATTGTTCGATTTCCAGCACAGTTGAAGTGCTTGCTTATACTTTTTAACATCTAGAGTCCGTGATTCAGCTGGTGATGTAGAAGTTGTTTACTATATACATTTGTGTAATCCTTTTAAAAAAATGGTCAGATGCCATATGATCTTGTGGCAATTACCGTAGTTTCATATGTGAAGCAGTAAATCCTGTTGTCTGTCCTGCATCTGCTGCAAATTGATTTCATTGAATGTACACCTTCCAATTTTACTACTGTGAGTGTCTGAGAGTTCTCTGTTCCAAATCTAAGCCACAAATGCTTTAAGCCTTCTGCATATAGAATATGCTCCAATCTTCTAACCGATCTTTCTGTATACTTTCTGGCTCTCTGCTTAGATGTAAAATTTCCAAAAGGCCACGGGGGCAGAAGGAAGGGTCTATTTTTTTTTCTGGACATTTGGGGGGAAAGATGGAGCACATGTAATGCTTTCTTACTGAATTTAAATTTGCATTATGATTTAAGAACATGAAATATAACACTTAAATAGTATTTAGCATATAAATAGTATTTTGATGTATTTCTGGAATTTAAAAACATAAATGTTTTATTCAAAGCGCAAGTACAAATATACTCAATGGAATACAGCTGGAAGCTGCTGCACCCTCAGGTACCCGCGTATGCCTTAGGCTTTCTTAGTTGGGAAGACAGGGGAGGAGGGAGAGAGAGACATGAAGAGAATAAAGTTGAAAAACACTGGAGTAAACAGATCAAAGTTTTATTATCTGGGCTCAGAAACACTAGACCTTAGTATTATCACGCAGAAACAGAAAAACTTGTCTTTTTCGGGGGAAAGCTCAGAAATAAACATTCTTATAATATAATTAAAGAATGGCAATAAATTTGGATGTCATGTCCACTTTAGTAGTACGCCATTATACACAACTGCTGCAATCCTACACACACTTCATTGGAAATGATCCCAAGTGAACTCAGTGAGACTGGGTTCTGAGTAGGCTGAAACTGTAAGTCAAGAGTATTCTCAATGTGTACTTTATATATATATATATATATATTCCATTTTATCAGAATAAATACTTCATTTAAAATACTAGTAAAATACTAGTATAACTGAAAGTTTATTTCACTAATCAGTGCCTACAAGATCCACAGCTTCAGATTTTAAATGTGCACTTTGAGCTTCACACTTCAAAAAACAAAGGTTGATATATACTAAAAGATTTTCTTTCCCATAGCATCCTGTTCTTTGGCTGTGTACGTATACTTTCAAATATTCATTTTCCCATGTCAATATCTCCATTGCAGATAGTCTTTTTAATAAGGGGAAAACAGAATTTTAAATGGGATATACATAATGTTTTTGTATAATGGCATTCTGCAAATTACTACTGTCAATCCCTTTCCAAATAATTCCAAATATTTCTACTATGGGGTTAGAACTTGCAGTCTGCCAGGAGAAGGCAGTGGTGGATGGGGATCTTTTCCTTGTTACCTTCCCTGAGCAGTCCTTTCTGACACCATGTGCATCATTTTGGTCTTACACTCAAGCTCATCCACTATTGTGTTGATCTTTTTGGAGCTCTTCACAGCTTGCTGTGATTCCACTATTCTGAATGTAATGTTGTTTGCAAGTTTGGTTATCTCACTGCTCATCCCCGAATCCAGATTAGATAGCACTAGTCTCAATATGACCCTTAGAGGACACTATTATTTGCTTTCTTACATTGTGCAAATCATTGGTTTAGTTTTATCACATATGAATTCTATAAGAATCTTTGGGTGGATGCCATCTAGATACTGCGGCTTGTTACTCTTTAAGAACTAATTACATAGTGACAGAGTATGGCAATTTGTCTAGAATATCATACTTTGTCACTATGGGAGTTCATTCTTATAGATTCCCTAAAACAATGGTTCATGTACGGAAATCTCTCTAGAAAAGACTGAGGCAAACAATTCTACAAGCTGTGCTACAATTATCTTAACTTCCTTCTTTCCGTATTCTTAGTACATCTTGGTTATCTAATATTCCCGTCTCTCAGGATCATATCCTGATAATGGAGAGAATTTAGAGAGCCTTTGCACAAACAGAAAGCAGTTCTCTAACAAGGGGAGGTCCCCAATTTCCACTCAATCCTCCTCTCAGCGGCAACCCCTCCCAATGCCTCATTAAAAAAAGAAACAGGGGACACAAACAGAGAGCTGGAACAGGATGCTCCATTCATGATAGTTATGTTCCAACACAATGTTAGTTAAAACATTTTATTATCTTTGGTAATTTGTTGTCAAATTCCATTTTTGGCTTCCATCAAAAATGTATGATAGGCTTTGTACTCCTTTTTATTGTCGTTAGTTGCGTAAAGCTACTTTAAGGAAACCATTTTTTATTACCTTCTTTACGGGTATGTCACTGGTAGTGGTATGTAGCCCTGCTAGCATCCCAATGGACCAGCTAGTGTATTTTCTAATCTGTACTACAGATTCTCTACAGCAGTGGTTTTCAATTACCTCCAACCCTTCTAAAGAGATCTTCCTATATCTTTCAGCTTCCTTTTAACGGAAAGCTTTTCTTTAGGATGGGGTGGGAAATACTGCAGAACTTACTTTAACATACTGGGAAGCATTTAATATTTTTTGAGAAATTCCTCCTTCTGAAATGATCACAGTGCTAGATTTTCTGGTCAATGTGTCCTGAATTTGACAGGGTTATGATTGATAGGGCTTGTGTGTTTAACAGAACATAAATGTTTTATCAAAATCTTAACAACTCTTAAGGATCTGGTATCTTTTCCTATTAGTTCCATGACTAATTGTTCAAGGCATAGCTCATTCATTATACCTAAAACGCTTCCTATCATGACTTGTGTTTACAGCTACCCAGTCAATTGGAGGGCAGCTGAAATCATGCTTTTTACACTATTTTCATTACCTTTCTTCTAAGTTCAGTTGAGTGACATTTAACCCTCCCTGTTCCAAACTCAGACCAACCAGCAATTACATATAGCTCTGAATAATATAAAATCAACCATGTTGAACTAGTCTAAATTTAGTCTGCCATAACCCCCGTTTCCTGTAACTGCATTGTGATGGGTATTCGCTGATCCAATACATTTTAACATATCTTCCTGCATAAAACGTTTCCCTGAAATCCAGACACAGCAATTTAAAGCTTAATAATTAATTAAAGCTAAAAACAACAAAACAAAAAGATAAAACTAAAAAAGGTGAACACACACTGGATATATCTTCCAGATTTTGCTGGTCTAAATCTATTGCGAAATTTACCACCTAATATACTTACAATTTTAAACACTGATTGAAAAGCAGCTTTGTAAATTGTTGCCTTCTCAAACAGCAAGCACCAACCAAAGAAGGCTAGTTTAATAAAGCATTTAAAGCATCTGAACGTGGCCATGCTTTCACTCGCTTTGAATTCAATGCAAGGACTGAGCAAATTAAACACTCAAATGCAGACTCTTCATGAGTAGATCAGACAGAGGCACAAGGGAGACTCTCACAGTACAGGCCATGGACTCATGACTTCCCCATTTTCTTGTTCCCCCAGGGCACCTACCTTACTGTATGTCACTACTGATAAGTTGTTCGAGTGACTGCTGGGGGAGAGATTTACAGAGTTTTGTGACAGTTCAGTCTGATCTTGTTCAATTTGGTCAGGAGCAGGCCCCCATGTGTTTTTGCTGATTGTGTCTAGCTCGGAACCCCCAGGGTCTTTTAAGTTGTTTTCATCTGGTTGCCTGTTCTTCTGCGGAGAGGCGAACGGGTTAAAGTTTCCTTCTACCTTGCGATGTGGTTGCGTGTTGAACTCTGTTTCAAACGATGACAGCTGCTGCGTTACTCCTAATAGTCCTCCAACTTCCACACTGAGAATCACCCAAATGATGTCTGCGAAAGGGAAAGCTAAGTCAGTGAAAGGCTCAATTTATTACATCACTTAAGTCCAATATCTCTTAAAAGACAACATGCTAAAGTTAAGCCACAACAAGTTACTTAAAGTACCAACTGTAGGCCTTATTTCCCACACAGGGCAAGAATTTCAATAGCAGTGGGTGCTTGCCAAAAAACTATGCAAAAAGATTTGGTACTCAAACTTTGAAGATAGGGAAATACTGCCACCTACTGTTAACCATTCAAATCCATTTCTAGCACAAGATATGGATTCTATAAGACTCCAATTTATGCATAGTCAGTGCAATTATGTTATTTCATTTGCCTCATCCTCCTGTTGACAGAACATCAGACTTGGGATGTGAACATTGCTAACCATGTCAAATATCAACAAACAAAAGTACACAAGAAAATGGGTAAATCTCATGCTTGAGGGAGTCCACTGTCGACACAAGAAGTGGGAAAAATTCCAACACGTAGCTCAACAGCGCAATGGATAGGTACTGCAAGAGAACTTTTCTTGGACGCACAACAAAGGTCTGTATAACTAACTGAGGAATATTAATATAAACTTTAATATATTATAAAATATTAATATAAACTTTAGTATATTATAAAGAGCATGACCACAATCTGCTGACAGAAAGGGAATTTAGTAATTTAAATTCTATGCTTCTAATACTTTAAATAAAGTTAAATGTGATAATATTCTCAGTGTACATGTACATTCTCAGAATAATTGTTTCATTTTATTTTACTTGTCACCTGCAAATGTTGGCTGAAATACTGACCCAGTTATTCAGTGCATTTTCCACAACACAGAATGCTCACATTTCCGAAGAGAAACTAGGTGCCCTATTATGTGACAAGTTACGCCAGGAACCAGAATCAAGAAACAATAAATACTGAATGGTAAATCTGAGCGATCATTCCACCGATTCACCTGTCCTCTAATACCTGATACTGAAACATGTAATTTTGGGGCATCCGAAACTGATGTGTACAATTCGGTTAATGCAGAATATTTATGGACTTCACTTGTGTGGACTTTGTGATATTTTTTTAAAAACAGTGCAACATTCTCTACTTAATAGGAGCAATCTCTTCATTGTGAAATCACAATCCCTCCCCCTTTTTTGGCAAAGTAATTTTCAAAAGAGGAAGACTTACATTGAGCATTGTGTTCCTGACTGTAACAGCCACTTTAAAGGAGTCAATTGACATTTTCAGAACTGACTGTAATTTGAGGATGCTGTATTACAAATGAAGTTGAAAAAGGCAGCAATCCTGCTTTCTTCCTCTCTTACATTCAGAAGGGGGGCGGTTCAAAAAGCATACAGGGCTGCATAGGACATTTGCTACTGGACTTGTATGACAATGTTCACCTCGTTTAGTATGCATCCTGAAAAAATACTAAAATTGGGTTGGGGGGGTTGCAGGGGTAGAAATGTTTGACAAAATATTCCTGTTTTGACTTGTTTGGAACCCTAACTTCCGATGCCCTATTTCTCTTGTCAGAGTCCTGTGGTTGTTAGCATGTACTATTTTGACATAAATCAAGCAATCTGAGAAGCTCTGATGGATCCATTATCACTAGGAATAAAGAGTCTTAAGAAAAGGTGGCACTTACCTCCATAATAGAGTCCGGTAGCAGTGCACATTCGCCACTGGCCTTGATACATTCCTGCAGTACTTGGGCTGCACATCTGAACGCTGACATCTGCAATCTCCTGGGGTTCCAGTGATCGGACCATCACCATATTCACATGACCAAACTGGTCTCCCCCAACGTACTTAAGACAAACACCTGGAGGCCACGCTTCTGTCCCTGGAATTTAGCAAAGATGACACTGAAGCATCTTGTTAGAACCCCTAAGGAAAGTTTAACCAATCCATAGTAAAAAGACCAGTTCTGTCACATATTGAACTGCTTAGGGAAAAATTTGGTTTAGAAATATATTTGGACAGATATAAAAAGCTCTTTGCTGTATATGTGCAGGAGTGACTCCTAGCTATGGTTGGCCATCTGAGCAGGCAGATTTACTTAACTGATGGTCAAATATTAACTTTATCAGAACAACAAAAAAGGTAATCAGCAGGTTTTGTACTACTGCAATCTGTAAAAACAAATTAACTGTTACTACGAAACAATTATATTAGCTTAAACACTGTTAGGTTTTTTTTTTCTTATACGTGAATGATTCACTGGTACAGTATTTTGCTTTAGCTTTTATCCTAGCTGCCTGGGGGTAGAGATATAACATTTCCAAAAATTTTGAAGCTACAGAAAAAAACCTTTTTGCCCTGCCCCCCACAAAAAAAACCTCACATTATGGGGAAAAATAAAATATATGAAATACTGACTATTCTATCAAACATTACTGCTTTAACAACATAAAAAGCATCATTTATAACTTACTTAGCACAAAAGATGCAATATCTGATATATTTATAGAATTTAAGAGTTATAAATGCCTTAGTTTTGTACAAGCAAAATTGAAAATATACCTAGTACTTGAGAGAAAACTGTAAGCTGATCCACCCTATGGTATCTAAGCACATGTACCTTAATTTTTGCTAACTAGTTGGGGAAAGCTATGTTCTAAATGAGACTTTCAGTTTTCCTCTGAGGCTTTGGTGTAGTTTCTGCTCCACCTCCTTTTGAACTTTTTTTCTCCTTCCTGCAAGGTAGGGCAATAAGCTAGTTTTTATTCAGTCTCTGGGTAAATGTGTCACAGTGGTTTGAGGGAGAAGTGAAAAGGAAAAAAGGACAACAGACAGCATGCAACTGTTGAGAAGCAATGAAAGCCATGCATGTACCCTTCATGAAGAGTAGCAGAGCAATCCTGAAGGGGGGATTAGTTAGGGAGTACCCAAGGATGGCGTAGCTGCACTGCCTAGCTGCACTTGCAGTGGTGCAGAGGGAATTAAAAATTAATCCCCCTCCCCCAAGCCCTGGGAAACTCCTCCATTGGGTTTCATGGGGATACACCACGAGTTTGGCAGATGCAAGTTCACACCTGCAAAATTCCTGGGGCAAAAGGGTATAGGGAACTGCCCCCGGTAAACGCCCCCTTTGGTGCCAGCGTGAGCCCTTGCACTGGGGAAACACTACCATGGAAGCAGCACTGGAGCCTCGCGCTGCCATGCTGCTCCCCTGCACTGGTGTTAATGCCCACTTAAGCTGGCACAAGTGGCACTAATGCCAGTGCAGGGGTCACATTGGCTCCAAAGGCCATTCACACACACCTTTTGAGGATTGCTCTGCTCATATCCTTCCAGGTGCAGAAATTATATCGAATTTAAGAACTGTATGTGTCTATAGTATGCCCACCTTGTCTTTAAAAGCATTTCACTCATTTGAAATGATATATCACAATGGGAGTCCCTAGTCTACTAAAGTTTGAGAACTAGAATGTGTACTTTAAAAGATTTTTAATATATGCAGTTTCTGTGAATTTAAATTAGGATAATATAAATGATACACAATGCTTCTTAACCTCCTATCAACTTGCTTATGTCCATAAACAAAGAATCAGAACATTCTGACATAATGCTAAAGCAGTACATGATAGAATAAGTAGGAAAAAAGTCTTAACTTCATTCCAGCAGAATGAGTCAATTGCTAGGGATGGGGCAACCATGTAATATTATAAAACTATCTACAATTGTCCAGGCCGCTGCACTTTAGCACATATTTAAGAGAGCAAACGTTATACTTTCCAAATGGTAAGCTGGCATCTGTATTTACTCCAAATAATCTTCACATCATAAATTAAAACCATATTTAAAACTGGACTTACAAAATCATGGTTTGGAGGCATTTCTGATTAACACTATTGATTGTTTACCCAATTTGGATATCATTATAAATAGTTAGAGGAAAGCCAAGAAAGGATGAGGAAATAGGTATAAAAGGAGGGAGGGAGGAGCTGGTGGCATGCTCCTACCCCACCAAGCCATGCTTTGGAGGAATGCCTAAATCAAGCCTGTTATTTCATCCTTGAGCACAGTCTGCAACTCTACATGTTATGAGTTTAAAAACTCTGTATGACTTGGTTTTCTCTTTATTGTTTCCCCCCACAGCCCTACCATACCACCTTACCTATATATTTAAGACAATTGTTTCAAGATCCAAATTTAACGGCAGGCATAGGCAGCTGGGGTGCTCTATAGCAAAATCCAATAATAAAATCCATGTAATACCTTTTATTAAACCAGCCAAAACAACATAACAGAATCCAAGCTTTCGAGTTCTCTAGAAATCGATAGGCTAGATGTTGAAATAAAAAAACAAGGGGAGGGGAAAAATATTTTTCAGGCCATGTTCATAAGGCCTGCTGTTAGTATCCTGGGAAGAGTTCCCAGCCAACTTCAGTGGGCACAGGATGTGGCTATAAAGTTATATCCAAAATGGCAGCAGCTGCCACCACAGCACAGGGATCTTCACTGTGTGACTGAAGGTGAGCTGTGGCAGCCGTTTTGTAGCTGGCTCCACCTCCTGTGGCAATCATTTTGTGGCAGCCATTTTGTATCTGTGCCCACTATTCTATGTCAGAATTCCAAAAGTGCCCATAGGCTCAAAAAGGTTGGAGAGCCCTGAAGTAGCCCATGTATTAACAATACTGTACATTAATTGTAGTAGATGCACCAAATAAGTGTTGTGTAGTGGTTAGAGTGCTAGACTTGGATGGGGGAGACCCAGGTTCGAATCTCTACTCTCATGGAAGCTCAATGGGTTGCCTTGGACCAGTGACACATTCTCAGCACAACCTACCTCACATGGTTATTGGAAAGATAAAATGTAGGAGGGGAAAACGGTGTAAGCCACTTTGGGTCCACATTGAGGGGGAAAGGTGGGTATAGATGAAGTAAATAAAAAGTCAATGGAAGCCAAATTAGAGCATTAGAGCATTATTGCCTTCCTAGTTTGTTCTTCCTCCAGTTCCTTGTCTGCTGGCTAAATTCAGCTTTCCAAAAAGTGGACTAAAGATCGTTTCCTTCACTTCCAGTCTTTCAAAGGATTTGTGTGTACTATTTGGTGTGAGAGACACATTTGGTCAACTATTGGTATTTATGTTTTCAACTGGAAGACTTCCATTTTTGCTTCTTGTTTGAGTGCAATCTGATACTAACCCTATCCTGTGTCCACTGAAGTCAACAGAGAATTCATCCCAGGTTGCCAACAATAGGTCTTATGAACCTGAAGTAACTTTTTCTACTTGCTTTTGTTTGTTTTGTGTCTGCTTTAACATACAGCCTGATTAAAAGGTCTAGGTAACTTGAAAGTTTACACACTCTGCTGTGTTATTTTGGTTGGTCTTAAAATTAGGTATAACGTGGTTTTTGTTTTTGGATCCCGCAAGAAAGGGTTATCATGCAAAGGTGTAGCATCAAAGCAACAGCTGCCATACCCTAAATTCACAGCTGATTCTACTACTCACTCCCATTACAATACAGGTGAAAAAGGATATTGCACATATTGCGGTAATCCTGAGAATAACCTTCACAAGGCTACAATGGGGACCCTACTGATAGATGAAATGACACAATCAGCAAGATTTTCAAATGCTAACAGCCCCGTGGCACAGAGTGGTCAGCTGCAGTACTGCAGTCCAAAGCTCTGCTCACGACCTGAGTTTGATCCCGACGGAAGTTGGTTTCAGGTAGCTGGCTCAAGGTTGACTCAGTCTTCCATCCTTCCGAGGTCGGTCAAATGAGTACCTAGCTTGCTGGGGGTAAAGGGAAGACACTGGCAAACCACCTGTAAACAAAGTCTGCCTAGAAAATGTCGGGATGTGACATCACCCCATGGGTCAAGAATGACCCGGTGCTTGCACAGGGGACCTTTACTTTTACCAGCCTTTATCCCACCAATTATATATAAAAAAGAGAAAGCCTGCACGACTAGAGATTAATTCCACCAAAGTGGTAAAGAAAAAACATTCTTTAAGAATTTCTTGTGGTAGCTGATGTGTTTGTTATATTTCCTGAAGTAACTTTTAACCTAACTGTTGCTAATTGTGGAAAGGAATAACTAGTATCAAGATTCAACTATGTGCACATGCATTAAGAATAGCATCCTAAGGACTTCCGGTAGAGAAGCTGGTTCCTTGGGCTCTCCCTGAGGAAATCCAAGAAGTGCTCTATTTGGGGAGCTATATAGCACCCCAACCCGGTTCTAACAAGTGGACCGGGAAGCAGGAACTTCCCTGCAGCCGACAAGAGCGGTTTGACTCCTAAACTCTCTGAGGGAGCTTTCTTAAGTCCCCCGGAGGTTTGGATGCTTGTCCCGCTGGCACTGAGGGATACAAAATCGCCACGATTGCTCCTTTGGCAACCAGGCTCAGTCCTCCTCTACCTATCACCATCAAAGATCTACTACTACTATCAAAACCTCATCTCCAGAAATCCAAGTGAGTCACTAGCACTCTTTTGTATTTACCTTGAACAAGAAGTAACGGGGGGGCTGATAAAAACATCTATGGATCAAGGGTCTCTCCGCCCAGTATCAATTTATGGGAGAGTGGGAGGCTTGGAGAACTTATTGTGAAAATGAATTGCAGTTGGGGGAAATAGAAGGTTATTCTTTGATCTGATCCATTTGTACTAATTTGTAAGAGATAATAGGTATACTTAAATTATATATATACATAAATCTTTATATTTTTATTTTGGGACAGAATGCATTTAGATATATAACAATATTAGGATCAGAACCATATTCAAAAGAGTATCCGAATTTATTATGAGATAGATGGAGGGGAAGTCATATAGTTTAATCAAATATGTTATTAGTGTTTTCAACAATACTTCATGGTTTCTTTTTATTTTAATGATTTTCACTAATTGTTGATATATTTGTTTGTACACTTAAAAAAAATTATAAAAAAAAGAATAGCATCCTAAGAAAGAGAAGCATGTAGCTCTAGCCATACAGAATGACAGAGGAGACAGAAATAAAGGGGAAGGTATAGCAGCTACCTTTATCTACAGAGTGATTTCAGAGTTGCAAAGTGCAAGAATACCATCTGAAGTTATTTGCATTAGCAATAGCATGGTACAGCATTAGTGAATTTGAATTACTATACACCTACCATATTCTCTGAAAAAGAAACAAAAATATCACACTTACAATTCAGTTTGTGTCCCCTCTAACTCCATAGCTTCAAGATCAAACCACAATTTGCTTGACATGACTCAGCCTGGAATTCCTGGCTTTATGCCCTCCCTCTCCTCATGCGCATGGAAGACACTAGGAAATTGTCAATTTAACACCAATTTATTTTAAAGTCTGAACATTTGGGTTCAACAAATTGGATTTTTTTTTTGCCCACAAATGAAGATTTACTCTCCCTGCATTAGGGCAACAAATAACTTCACAATTTGCTCATGCTCAGACACCACAACAATTTTAAGTACATCAAAGACTTTCTAAACCAGGAAGACTTAAATCTCATCTTCATACACAAGGGAGAGCAAGACTGAGGATTTCAGCCTCATGCAATGTGTTCTTGTTTGTGTTGTCTGAATAAACTTTAATGTAAAGACTTCTGGTGCAGGCAGGCAACAGACAGTGATGCTCAGGGATTCTGTTCAGCCCTACAGCCTCAGGCTTAAGGGGTAGCAAGATTTGGCCATGCCCCTGGTGCTTTTAAACATCTACATGAAACTGTTGGGGGAGATCATATGGAGATCTGGAGCAGATAACACACACTTTTCCTTCTTTCCATTAAATCCAGGGCAGTAGAAATATTAAACTGCTGATTAGGAATAGTGAAGGATTGAATGAGGATTATTAATAAATATGGATGAGGACTAAAGCTGTTCTGGGAACAGGGTTTTCCCAATACTGGATGAGGTTACACTACCTCTGAAAGACTATCTGTGCAGCTTGGGGTATTTGTAGCTTCAGTGTTGTCTTTAGATGGTCACTCACCAGAATTTGCTTGGAATGCTGTGTCCTTTCCTAGAGAAAGCTGACCAGCCCATAGTCACACACATCTTGATAACAACCAGCTCAACTTCTTTAATGTACTTTACATGGGGCTGCCCTTGAAGTTCAGAAACTTCAACTGGTTCAAAATGTAGTAGTTACCAATACCCACCAGAGTGCTCATATTAAGCCAGAGTTCTGCCAGCTACACTGGCTTTCGATCTGTTTCTGGGCAAATACAAGGTGCTGTTTTTGACCTTTATAGCCTTAAATGGCTTCAGCCCAAAGCACCTAAATGATCGCTTCCACCCATACCAACCAGCCCAAGACCTGAGGTCAGGACAGAGAGCCTTCTTCTGGAAACTGGAGGTAACAGAGGTTTGGCTGATGGGAAGCAAGCAGTGAGATTTTTTGCCTGTTCCTCCAGAGCTTGGAATTCTCTTCAACAGAAGTTGAAAGAAGCTGCTTCCCTACAGTCCTTCTGGATGGGGCTTGAAGATCTGCCTGTTATGGAGGACCATGGATATACAGCAATGAAAAATGGTCTGGTATTTGGAGTACTGTATTTTATTTATCCATATTGTTCCATTTTTTAAAATCTTTGTATTTTACCTGATGTTTAAGTTGTATCTTACTGGTCTTTTATTGTGCTGTAAACCACTGTAGGGACTTTTAGTTGAAAGGCAGTCTATCAATACTTAAAGCGACTAAAGACTAAAAACTTAAAGTAACTAAAAAGATGACAGGTAAGAAACTGCAAAGTCAGAAAGTCATTCTATTTCAGTTCATGGAGTTTCCAGGGAGATAATAAATGTTTCTCTGTAAGACAAAGTGTGTGGGCACAATAAAGAGAGAAATAAAGACTATCTATTAGCTTGATGAGAAGAATGCTGTTATACAAACTAGCCATGCTCTAAAACATTCCATTTATGAACAAAACATTTTTAGTTTTGTTTTCTAACACTGAATGACCTGTTCATCAACTGCTTCATCTTTAAGCCATCAAGAGTCTTCAAAATAATGCCTGAATTAATTCACTGATAAAGAAAGAATTCATCTAGTCAAGGGGTGTTCAAGTACTGTTAAGACTGAATGCATTACTTCAGCATTTACCAGGCAGGAAGATACCATCTAGAACACCACTTCAGTCCTCTTATATGCTTAATTTAACCTTAGCATGAATCAAGGGTAAGGCTATGATATCATCTACAGAGACCCAAGTCTCTAGACTGAAGCTAAACTGGGCTGCCATTAAACCAGATTAACAGGTGGGCAGGCACCTGGAGAAATCAACAAAAAAGTTTGAGATTTCCTAAAGTAATGTTAAACCTACACATAAAGGCATATAAAAAGGATAATGTGAACTGCAACCAACCCAATGATGAATAAGCAAAAGAGGCTGGGGGAAAATATACCACAACACTCTTACTGTCAATTTGTTTTGTCTTTTTTAGGTTATTGGAAACAAGCCTTTACGGAAGTACAAGCTGGGCATGGTCCAATGAGACATTTAGTTATTTACACTATTTCAGATATTTTCACTAAGCTGGCACTAAGTGAAACTCTGAAGCACTTATTGTGTGCATACGGTTCACACATAGGAGAAAGTCACATTTTGTATACTGAATAGACCACTGTTGAAGATAGCGATGTTGAAACACGTTTATTTGGTCCCTGGTCCGATTACTGACAACAACAGAGTTGTTATGTGTGATTATTTGGGATGTTTTCTGCATCTTCACTAAACTATGTTTGGCATGGATCTTATTGGTTTCTAAATAGCAGATCTGCTTTTCTTTTACAGTTTCCCCCCTCAGCATTAGCCTCCACAGAAAATGGAAGGTTTTTTTCTCTCTCTCCTCCTCCCTAAAGTGCTTCAGTATATTAAATACTCACAGTGCATTCCTAAGGAGACTTACTCCAGTCTAAGCCCATTCATTTCTATGGCCTCAGACTGGAGTAACTCTCTTTAGGAATGCACTGTTACACACTCAAGGTGCAGTTGTTCATCTCACATCTCAATCTATACCCCTAGGTATGAACACCATAGGGATAATATAACATCCTTTTCTCTGTGGTAAATCTGGAACTAGTGTGCATGAAATAAGACAAGAGAATCTGAACAAGGATACCTTTTAGGGAACAAATGTAAGATAAATAAAAGCAACAGAAACAGATGTTTGTCTATCCATCCTGCACCCTATGTGTAAATGTGATCCTATGAACATTAGAGTTTACAAAAGCATCTACATAGCTTTGTCTTTTGATCTTCTACACTGAGTCCAAACACAAACACAAATACTACAGTACTTTGATTAATGGTAAATGCAAGACATATTTCTGATTTAATTAGTTTGCACAGAAGTCATGTCTAATCAAAGAACTGATACCTAAGCCTATTATCCAGATGATACCCTGTCACTGCAATATGTGTTAGCAAAGTTATTTCCCTTGCATCAGATCTCATTTCCCTCTCATAATTATATCCCAGTAGATTAGTGTTAACAGTTTTTCACCTTGCTTTATTTCTCATCCCTCCTCAAAGTTTCATCATTGTCTTATCTCCAGGGTTTTTAAAAAAAACCACATACTACTGGAAACTGGTTGCTCCAAGTTAACTAAGAGCCCCCTTGCCACAGCTTTCATGGGTTTTTCCATTTTTAAGTGCCATCAAGGGAACCAGAGAAATAAGATCAAGTCAGTTTTAATCTTATTAATGTAACTCTGAAAGATTGGTAAAATATAAATGAACCCAACATACCATATGTATTTCCCCAAACAGGTCCTATGAATTACATTATCAATTATTTCAGGTTTCAGAGTACAAGACTGAATCCTGCAAACCTACAAATCTTTTGCTTTGGTAGAAGGCTTAATAAGATACTTAGCTGAATAATAATTATGGGGGGGGAGTCAGGTACTAAATGTGCAATACAAACAATATGTCAACTGGTTCCCAACCTCTGGTATAGAATTATATTTAAGACTCACAACCTGCTACACATAATACATGAAGAAGCATTGTATAAAAGAAAGAAAAAGCAATATAGCCTCCATTTATTTTGTATTTAGTCTGTATTAAAAGGTGTTAATTTGTAACACTTGTATTACAAACGTAATATGTATCTTTGTTACTATTGAGTTGATATTCATGTATATACAAATATATTTATGAAGACATTAATATTCATGAATACATTGTGAGTCATGAATATAATTCTATACCAGAGGTTGGGTACCAGTTGATATATTGTTTAATGAGATACTTACACAGGTTAATAACGAGGTATACATATAAACTTACAGTCACTCTTGCTATTTTAAACAATTAAAGTTCTGAAGACCTACGCAATTTCCATTTAGCAAGTCTGATGTTTCATTTACAAATATGCAACAAAAATACACATAAATATGAATTCCACATTTTTTGGTAAAATAAGGCTTGGGAAAGTAATCTTACATCCAACCACATGCTAAAGCTACCAGACTATTTAGAGAGTGTTAACCAGACAATCAAACATACAAAAGGAAACATACAAAAGAAACATTTGCAAGGGCTAGAGAAGACTGCGCACTCTCAACTCCAGAGAACTGAAACCTTTGACCTGCCATCCCAAATCCATGAAGCAGTACTATCTTGAACAGGACACAAAAAGACGAGACAAACAGAGCTTCTAGAAATCAAGGTAGCAATGATACAGCAGAGGCCAATTCACTAGTTGGAGCAGGGCAATGCAACACAGAGTATTGGCCATGACAGTGGCAGCCAAAATGTGTGGTTGCCAAGATTTTGTGCCTCTCCTGCGTGGGGGTGGAGGGCAGAATCTTATCTCTGATGTCACGTTGAGCTTTGGAGGCATCTGGCGGACCTCCAAAGCACAGCATGACTAAAGGGATTATCTCCCACTTTCCAAGCTTGGGGGAAGGGCATGGGACTGTTGTTCTCACCAGTGCATGAGGGATGCTCACCATGACAGGATGCCAGCATTAGCATTCAAATACAGGAAACGATTTTCAACATCTGTGGGGCCATTAACTACATCAACACAAATGCCTTTTAAAAACTTCCCTGAATATTCTGACAGAAAACAACCTAATCATAACTAATACTTATACTGTTAGCAAAGAACACAAAACAATACTACGGCTGGCAGCAGCCAAAGGGAGATGGTTACACCATTCACCTGTGTTTTGTATCCTCCATGTTTTTGTAAACTGAGTATCAGGAGGGATGGACTCTCCTTCTCCTATGGTCACATCTTCAACAAAGGACATGGAGGGCACATTGATGTTTGGGCTCTCAAAATCATAGTAAGCTCCAATGGCTGCCTGTAAATTCCTGGAAAGAAAGAAAAATGTTTCTTTAATCACATACCAATAAAGAACTACTAAAGGAGATCTTACATGCCCTGCTTAATACGTGAAAGAGCATTACCTCCTCAGATTTCTGAAAGACTTACAGTGCCAACTTAACCCTACTGAAATCAATGGGCTTAGCATGGTGTAACTACTTATAATGGCACTGTACGATTCAGAACAGTCTACTAACACAAGATGGATAAAGGGGAAGAAGAGTGTCCTGTGCTATTTCATTTATCTGGATATTTATGCCACACTTTTTCTCCCCAATGAGGACCCAAAGCAGCTTGCACTGCCTTTTGTCCTCACAACAACCCTGTAAGGGAGGTTAGGCTGAGCAGGGACCTGCCAGAATTCACCCAGCAAGCTTCTGTTGCAGAGCGGGAATGTGAACTTGGGTCTTTCAGATCCTAGTGTGACACGCTAACCACTACACCATGCTAAGAAGTTTGGGTTTAAAATTCTAAACTGAGTTTATAAAATATAAATAAAATATGGAAATAGTTTTTCTTTACAAGTTCAGACTTCAGCAGAAACAAAAGCCATAAGGAGCCAATTAATCTCTGAAAAACTATACAAGGATAATGGACACTGAATATTATGATTACTTGTGAATTGAACTGAGGAGATATGGATTATTGAAGAAAAAGACTGGAAATGGACTTTGAGTCAATTAAGTCTGGTAACTACTGAAATGACAAATGTAAACTGAAAACTTACATGGTATGGGATCAATCCAATCCACTAAGTTACCCTGCCAGTATATAACCGAGACCTGATTTCTCCCTCCCCACAGTACACATGCAAGGTTATACATACAAGCAGCATTCCAGGCTGTAATGGGAACTGCAGTGGGAGCCCTATACACACTGCTTGGATCTCAACCTAGCCCAGTCCCATCCATTCCTTGACTGAGCAGCAAGGAGGGTAGACTGGGATATGGAATATATAAACACTGCCTGTAACAGCCTGGCATACTGAGATACCATGCATGCATACTGAGAGGAACTGGGGGTGGGAATCAGGATTCTGTTATGCGCTCTGGGTATCACTGCACAAGCCTCATGTTTTGCTTTGTTCCTATTTAACGGATAAAAGATAAAGGGCAAGAGGAAGCACAACACTCAAAGTCGAAGTTGTGCAATTTGCTGAATTTTGATGGCGGACCCCATTCTTTCAGAGAATAGTTTTCTAGGATGCGAGGTAAAAGATGTAAAAGAAGACTACATGTGGCACTGGACATTAAACCTAGTTTCTAACATATTACACATTAAAGCATACTACCAGTATTCATAAAACCTAAATTCAGTTTCTGGCTATGATAATTTTGTTCATAAACTTCAATCCAAAGGAAAGTAATTTGACCAAATAATCTGCTCCAGAAGTGAGTCTCCACCAGTGTTTTGGTAGGTCCTAGAACACATCTTCCCAACGTTGTTCATCCTGTGGGCACTTTTAGAATTCTGGGAAAGGTAGGGGGCACCACCACAAAATGGCTGCCATGGCAGAAAGAACCAGTTATGGCTGCCAGGAGAGTGGCAAGTAGGTTTGAAGTGAAACATGCTCCAGTGTTGGGGACAACTAGCCTAATGCCAAATGTTCGCTCTCTGCAGATCCAAGTTGATGCCTCTTTGGGTATGCTGAAGCATCTACTACTGCAACAAAATGGAGGAAATCCAGTACTGGCTCTTCACCTTGGGGGAAGAAGCAAGTGGATGCCAGTAAACACAACAGTGGCCCCATTTTGGGTATCACTGTGGGGGAGGGAGTAATTTCAATATTTTGCAAGCATTGTTAAGATTAAGAGGAGTAACAAATAATGATAAACCTGTTATTACTAATTATCAAGAAAGGCTACACCCCAAAACTAGGGCTTTATAAAAGTATGCATTCCATAACAATTGTGTGTGTGTGTGTAAAGTGCCTTCAAGTCGCAGCCGACTTATGGCGACAATTACAATCAGAAAAAGATAGGCATAGAAAATAACGGATAATGGATGTCAGCTTCTGAGCCTCTAAGCTCCTCCTTCTCTGGGCTGGAAATCTATGGGATACAGCTATATAGTTGCCTTATCTACCACAACCATCTGTGGACAAGGAACGGGCAAGCAAGTGAAACCCATGCATATCCTGCAAATGTAACGAACATGTACTGTAGACTTTCCCTTGAGAGTGGGAGTACCCTAACAGTCCATCTACACAATGCCATTCGGCTTGGAAATAGCATACACATTACACATAATCAATAATGCTTCTTACACACAGCTGGAAAAGTATCTCCACATTCCAGTAGAACTACCACAATTTTAAGGGCTCGGGCAATCTGATATCTGGACTTTGATTAATCCTACATTACAAACTTTAGCATAGCACTACCCCACCCCCATTTCTGAACAAGGACAGGGCTATATTTAAAACTGCTAGCTCACTCAAATGTTATGAGATGGGCGCATGTCACATTAACCACTAAATGGAGACAAATGCTTGATTTTATGTCACCAGCTGCTTGTTGCTGCTATAAATGAGATTTAAATAACTCACAATGGGATTGTGTCAAGAAACTCAAGTTCCAATTAGTCAGTAAAAATGTTGATCTAGGGCTCACCATTTCAGCAAAATATCTACACTTTAATTATGACTATAGGTGATAGCAACAGTTGTACCCTCCTCTTCTACATCACCTTCCTTCAAACCATTAAAAAATGCAGAAGTCTGCAGTCATCTCAAATTTTGAAAGTATTAAAAAAACTATATCCTCATGTGGAAAGAACAGCAACAATACACCTTAGGGGGGAATAACCCCCCCACACACCAAGAGCCCAGCTTGAAATGTTTTTATTTTCCTTCTAGTAAATATGCTTCAAAGGGGAAATGCTATTAATGCACTGAGGCCCACTGCCAACTCTGTTCCCTTCCATGTGTCATATTTCATCACCCAGCGTTGCCACTTGGAATGGTTTCAGTGTCTGTTCCAGTTAAAATCTAACTGAAAGAAACGCAGTCCGGATGATAGAGTGGCTACCTCATTCTCCTAGTATAGTTTAAGTCTATTTTTCTGACACCATGCCGTGCTATAGACAACATTAATGCATGCTTAGTTTCAATCTTGGGCATCTTCAGTAAGAAGTTAACACAGTTCCTAGAGATTCTGCAGAAAACTGAAATGCTAGAGCCAGGCAAGCTCTCCCCCCACCAAAAAAAAAAAAAAAGGGAACCAAATGAAGCGTCAGAATGACAAAGCAAATGTCTGACTGAAGTTCAACTAAGCAAATGTGCTTTGCTACAGAACTCTTCACGTCTGTGTGGTAGAAACATGGGGTATAAGCAAGTAATAGCCAATACAAAGAACCGGCAAAAGATCCGATAGCAATTTCTGCAAGGCTAGTGAAATAATGTAAATGTCCACACAGAAACTGCACCCTCTATCAACAGATTGTGAAGCTTGTTTGAAACTTTGGCTATGAAACACTAGGGAGTGGCAAGAGCCCTCTTAACTCCCATTAGCAATATTTGAGATTCACTTTCACAGCCAAATGTGAAGTGTAAAAAGAAAAAAATTCCAAGAGCAGCTCTGATAGTCTGACGTAGAAACAATTAAAAGATGTGTCAACACGTTACAAATTGATCATAAAATGAGATTTTGAAGCTCAGCGCTAATCATATCCGATGACTCTGCCATCTCACCTCAATTCCAGAGGGATAATTATCTCTATTATCAATTGGGAACAGAGCAGATAACCATCCGGCATTGGGAGAAGGCTGTCAGGGATGCTCTTGCCACACAATCCTTCTTAAAATACATGCTAACTTCACACATATCTCTAATGTCTCTCTGCTTTCTAAAAAGGACCTTCAACATATGACTGTACTCAAATATTTTCTTAGTATGCATGCACACTATTCACTTTCAGTCTGCCCAAAAACACAGTTGCAATGCTCCATCTATCCAGATTATTCAGCTCAAGTGAGAGGCCAGATATTATGCTTTCATAGGGGAAAAAATTAACTTGAAAATTGCAAACAACTTTTGTAGTTGACAAAGCAATTGGTTTATTTGGACAGTCTCATATAGCCACAATAGAACTAGCAGCATATTTGGATATAGAAACTTTATAATGTTGAGAATTTTGATCTCTTCGATGGTGTATTATCATCGCCACATACTAATGCATATTAATTGAACAGAATTAGTCACATATCCTTGAAAATATGTTCTGTATGTGCAAAGCCCTTTCCACAAGATGGTAGCTACTATAGAACAGGAACAGGCTCTAGTATAGATACAAGTAGGCCACATTCAGTGGGGGAAGAACTAGAAGGTAGCAATCAGAAGATCACCATGGGCATATGGTCAGAGATGGTCCTATTTAAAAGTCACATACAGCATTTGAATTGTACTCTGAAACAAACTGGCAGGTAAAAGCTGTTTTAAACTATGCAAGGTGTTCCCATCACATAGCCCTAACAGTAACCAGAATGCCACATTTTGAACCAGTTGTAGTTCCCTGGTTGTCATCTTCAAGGGTCAGGCAACATTACAGTAGTCCAGCCATGAGGATAAAATAGATTGTAATGGCAAGGTCAGCTAAGAAAGGAGAGTTGGTGAACCCTATGCAGCAGATAGAAAACATCTCTAGTCACTATAACAACCTGCTTTTCAAACAATATGAGCATCTCCTCAAACATTTAATCTGCTTTGCAAATGCAAATTCCAATCAAAACACGTGGATCTGTTCCCTCCAAAGCATTAGCCTTCCTGATCAGCATTACCTTTGTCTTGCCTGGATTCACCTTCAGCTTGTTCTGCTCTAGTTTCAGAGCAATGGCTCAGAGTAGAGATAGAAGTATCAGGAGGCTTAGATATTGTAATACATAACTAGGTGTCATTTGCCTATTGATGACATCCAACCCCAAAACTCTGGACAATCTCATTTATCAAAGAACATAGGTGACAGAAGGAAACCCTAAGACACTCCACAAGACGGAACCCGACCCATTGATTCTGCTCTTCCACTAGGAAATCTTTAAAACACAAAACAAAATCACCAAAGAGTGATTCTTCTAACATCAACTCAATATTGCAGCCAATTAATAAGGCTGGACTGCTGAACTGTATCAAAGGTCACTGAGAGATCTAGCAATATTAACAGGCCTGATTGTCCCCATCTAACTTTAAGCAAAGTAAGTCCACTAGGGCAACCAAAGCAATGTTGGTTCCAAATCCAGGGGGAAATAGGTCAAGGGCAGCTGTGTAATGCAAGAATCCATAGAGCTGTTCACCATCACACAACCTATCACCTTCCCCAAACACAGTAAAATGGAGAACTGCCTCTAACTGGCTAACTCATCCTTGGCCAATGAAAGCTTTTAAAAGCAAAGGTCTTATAACTGCTTCCTTCAAAATTCTATGGAGAACCCCTTTAGTCAGCAAGACACTAACCATTATAACTAATATAATACCATAATATAATACCATTATAACAAAATACTTTTGCCTGGCATGACTGTTAGCTGCCTTTGTAATCTTTTCTGACTGAAGATAGGATGTACATATTTTAAATAAATAAAAAACATAGATGTATTGAAGAAAGAGTCACTGTTTCTTTGGTATTATACCTTTCAACTTCCAGCTTTATGTTTAACACAAGTTCCCTAATTCACATGCCATGTACAACACTAATTATCCAACACAAATTAAGCATAGTTCTTGTGCTATTTTAGAAAACAAGTAGAAATAATGGAAAAGTTAAGAAGCTGAAAACTACTTGCCACATTATGTGCAAGACACATATTACAGCATTGCAAATTTGTTGAATCACAGAGTTGAGAGGAACCACCAGGGTCATCTAGTCCAACCCCCTGCACAATGCAGGAAATTCACAACTACCTCGACCCCACACCCCCAGTTACCCCTTACTCCATGCCCAGAAGATGGCCAAGATGCCCTCTCTCTCATGATCTGCTTAAGGTAATAGAATCAGCATTGCTGACAGATGGCCATCTAGCCTCCTCTTAAAAACCTCCAGGAAAGGAGAGCTTGCTACCTCCCGATGAAGCCTGTTCCACTGAGGAACTGCTCAAACTGTTAGAAAGGTCTTCCTAAGGTTTAGACGGAAACTCTTTTGATTTAATTTCAACCCGTTGGTTCTGGTCCGACCTTCTGGGGCAACAGAAAACAACTCAGCACCATCCTCTAGATGACAGCCCTTCAAGTACTTGAAGTTGGTTATCATACCCCCTCTCAGTCTTCTCCTCTCCAGGCTAAACATACCCAGCTCCTTCAACCTTTCCTCATAGGACTTGGTCTCCAGACCCCTCACCATCTTTGTTGCCCTCCTCTGGACACGTTCCAGCTTGTCTACATCCTTCTTAAATTGTGGTGCCCAAACTGAACACAAAACTCTAGGTGAGATCTAACCAGAACAGAGTAAAGCGATACCATCACTCTGTGTGATCAGGACACTATACTTCTGTTGATACAGCCCAAGATCACATTTGCCTTTTTAGCTACCACATCACACTGCTGACTCATGTTCAGTGTTTCGTCTACTAAGACCCCAAGATCCTTTTCGCACACACTACTGCTAAGACAAGCCTCCCCCATCCTATATTTTTCCTACCTAAATGCAGAACTTTACATTTATCTCTGTTGAAATACTTTTTAGTTTTAGCCCAATTCTCCAGCCTATCAAGGTAATCCTGTATCCTGGCTCTGTCTTCAACTGTATTTGCTACCCCTCCCAATTTAGGATCGTCTGCAAATTTAATAATCATCTTCTCTATTCCTTCATCCAAATCATTCATAAAGATGTTGAACACCACAGGGGCCAGGACAGATCCCTGAGGCACTCCACTAGTCACTCCTCTCCAAGTGGATGAGGAACCATTAACAAGCTGTCTTTGGGTGTGATCTGTCAACCAGTTACAGATCCATGTAACAGTAATCAGTAATACAATCATAGAGTTATTTTGCTCTGGAGAACTTTGTCCATATATAAGCGCCACAGTGGTACAGCCAACAGAATATATACTAGTGGAAATTAAAAAGCAAGGTCAAATAAGATTGTACTGACTGTAAGAGCACTGAAACACTGTCTTTCTGAAATGGCTACTGATCTGAATCATGTTGAGAGGGGCCATGGCTTAATGGTAGAGCATCTGCTTTTCACCCCCCTTATATATCCAGTTAAAATGAACTGGTAGTAGGTGATGTAAAAGACCTCTGCTTGAGATCCAGGAGAGCCACTGCCATAGAAGAGACTGTACTGACCTTGAGAGACCAACAGTCTAACTCAGTAAGGCAGTTCGAGTTCCTTAATTATTTCAAACAGAAGATAAAACAAAGGACATTCCACTAGTATGTTGTAAGTCCTATTACAAGTGACTAGGACCCTGATTAGCAGAGATGAGCACTGCAAAGAAAGCACATGTAAAATGAGAAAGGGGATGCATATTGTTCCCTACACAACCCTCTATACACATAAACATATACACCCTAACAAGCTATACCTTCTCTCCTCCTCTGCCCAATTCTAGCATCTACAACCAACATGAAGAGGAAGAGATCTGGAGCACAAAGCAGTTGGGACCAGCTGATTAACAGATAAGACTGACTACATTAATCAGAAGCAAGAGAAGCCCCATCGCAGTTTGGGACATGCTCCACACCAAGCAAAGCTTAACAATTGCAAATGTCTCAGATGTAGTTACATATGGTGGCATAGCATGTGTATCATATATGAGGCCTCATCTAGAGGCAGGACAAAATAAGCCTGTTTTATATTCCAGAATATACAGGATAGAACTCATGCACATGCAACGGCAAGATACAGTAAACTTCCACAGTCCAACAAAACGCAAATAATTTTGAACTCCAGCACAAGGTTTGATTGACTCCTGTCGTCAAGATAAATGATCACCCCCTTAAACAGTAGGTCATGCAAGATCTCATTAATTCACTGGTTCCCAACCAGGGGTCCGTGGACCCCCAGGGGTCTGCGAGAACTAAATTAAGGTCCGTGAAACAAAGTTATAAACCCATAATAAATTAATATTTTCAATTAAAAGTTCTCTATTATAAAAAAATATTCAAATATTATTCTAAGTTTAATAACACTTATGATTAAAGTTTATTTTCAAATTCTCTGAATTTTTATTTTGAACCTTGGGGTCCCTGCACCGAGCAAAAAAGTCCTAGTGGTCCCTGGTCAAAACAAGGTTGGGAACCACTGCATTAATTAGTTGCATGAAGCACGACGGTGCCCCGACAATCCGAATGGCATGACCATGAATTCGAACAACCCATAGCAACATGAAAAAGCTGTCTTTGCCTCATCCCCCTCCTTAATCCGGACCCGGTAGTAAGCTTCCGCCAGGTCAAGTTTAGAGAACACCCTGCCCTCCTGGAGTTGACTTAGGAGGTCCGGGACGAGAGGACTAGGGTAAGCATTAGTTTTGGTAATAGCATTAAGCCCCCTATAGTCCACACACAATCTCAGGTCTGAGGTCCCCTTCTTCTTTACAAAGAAGCAGGGTGACGAAAACGCGGCCTTGGACGACCGTATGAACCCCCAGGCCAAGTTCTTATCGAGGAACTCCCACAGTACAGCTTTCTCTTGGGGGCTCATGGGGTAGACCCGGGCTTTGGACGGCTTAATGTCTAGTCAGTTCGATAGCACAGTCCATCGTGCGGTGAGGGGGCAGCAAATCAGTCTTTCCCCTCGAACACATCCGCAAAGTCCCTATATTCAGGGGGCAGTGTGGTAGCCTCTACAGCAGCGGCATCCCCCCCATCTCCCCCGTGCATGTCCTCCCTGCCGTGCCGTTCGCACTGGGGGGATCCAAACACCACCCGTCGCTGCACCCAGTCGATGCTAGGGTTGTGCCCCGCTAGCCAGTTACTACCAAGAACCACTGGGTAAGAGATCCGAGGAGCCACTGTGAATAGGATCTGTTCCCAGTGGTCTCCCACCCCCAACAACACCGGGTGGGAACGCAAATGGATGGCCCCCCCGTAGGTCACTCCCATTCATTTGGTGGAAACGCAGAGGTTGGTCCAGTTCCGGAGTCTCGACCTGCAGGCGGTTTAACACGTCCTGATCTATCAAAGTCCGGGAGCATCCAGAGTCTAAAATCGCAACGACAGCAACGGGATCCCCTTCCCGGGGGTTCCGCAATACAACAGGCAGCAGGAGGGTGTCTCCCTGGTCACTCACCCTGTTTGGGACCAGATTGGTGTCCTTTGAGGTAGCCTTCCGTGCCGGTTCTTTCACAGAAGGCCCTCCCCGTTTTTTTGCTGGCGACGAGTCTCTGGAGCAGCAGCGATGGTCATGATCGCATGAAGTAGGCGCCGGTTCTGCGTGCAGAGCAGCTGCCCCGCGTTGGCTGGTCGTCCCCTCCGCTCTCCTCTGGTCCGGGATCCGAGTAGGGGTAGTGCCACGTCCCTGGGTTGCTCGGGAGCCGGACAAGTCCATCAATCCACTGGGGCAGTTTGCTGCAAAATGGCCTATCTTGCCGCAGTTTAGACAGGCTCCCTCCTTAAAGCGGTGCGCCCTCTCCTCAGAGAATCCACTGTGGTTCCTCCCGTCCCGCCAAGGTTCAGCCACGGTGGCCCCCTTGAAGGGACCTCGGGAGGGCTCTTTAGCCGGGCGAACTTTTGCGAACTGGAGCGTCTGCTTACGGTTCTCCACCTGGGCCGCCAGTCTGATCCATTCGTCGACCATCTCTGGGTCTCCCAGGATTAAGCAGCCGTCCAGGACTTCCCAACACAGTTCTTTGCGGAAGTGCTGGACCTTGGTGGCTTCGCTCCACTCCCGGATTTTACAGGATAGGGACTGGAATTCTTGGGCATACTCCATGACAGAGTGGGCCCCTTGCTTCAGTCTACGTATGGCAATTTTGGCCCTCGCCCCCCTATGAGGGTCCTCAAAACGGCGTTGCAAGGCAGACATAAATGCATCCAAAGACCTCAGGATCCCGGGCTCCGTCTCCGTCGCCATCACTGCGCACTCCACTGCCTCCTTCTCTAGTAAGCTGATCACATACCGGACTCGGGCTTCCTCCGAAGGGAAAGTTTCTCCTTGATCCTTCATGAAGCTGGACAGCTGGAGGACGAAATGGGGTAGCTGGGCGCTGGATCTGTCGAAGGATACCTTCAGGTCCCGGGCTGCAGGCCACCTGGGTGGGATGGGTGGGGGTGTCCCTGAGCCTTTGGGTGGTTCTGCAGCGGTTCGCGGATTGAGATCTCTCACCGCCCCCAATACTGCCGTCATATCCCTCTGTACAGCTCTCAGCTGCGCCTGGAGATCCCGGTTCTGTAGAGACAGCGCCTGATTCTGTTCTCACAGTAGGACTACTTCTTCCCTGGAACCGGGGGCTGGGGTGACCGGAGTGCGGATGGTCGAGGGTTCGTTAAACCATTCAGTCGCAACCCCCTGCCGGCTCCGCTCCTCACCCTCTCCGTATATGGCGGTAAGCGGTCCTATGTAAAAGCTGCCAAGGTCTGGTTCCATCGCCGGCCGTCGGTTGACCCCCTCGAGAGCGCAGTTGGCCCCAGTCCTGTATTGTAGCTCGGCGTGCGTAGGCAAGGAGGTCCACGCCAACTTCCCGGGGAAACTGGTAAACTCGGACGGGAGTCGTCCCAGAGTTGCTTCTCCCCGGCTCTCTCCAGCGAGGGGAGTTGCCCCCTGCCAGTAACTCTGGCGGAGATCTTCATCCACGAGAAACGGGTTTGTGGATCGTGCGGACATCCTATTCTTAACTATTACAAAAATAAAAAAGAAGAGGGATTCTAGCCTATTGTCAGACTGCAGTACTTTGTTGCGTTTCTTTCATAAGGAACTTCACTCCAGACGTAGTTGCGAGTTTTAAAGTTTTATTAAGAAAGCCAGCGAGTTCAATAGGTCCATAGAAACATAAGGCTAGAATACAGATGTGGGGAAACACCAGTACATTTATAGGGTACATACAATAGGATTGGTTATGTTCAGGGTATAACACAAAAGGGCGAGGTGCGGCAGAGCTGTCTTGATAGTTCAGATACAAGGAAACTATACAGAAGGTAACTACCAGTAACTACTCATTGAAAACGCATACAAGGAATTAACGTGTGAAAGAGACGATCTCCAGGGCTCCCAGGCATTGTTCTGCAGGACCTGGTATCATACTAACGATTATCCCAGGCGGGTCTCCATTGTGGTGCAGATGCCAGGCGGGGGACAGAATGCAAACGGGGAAGGACAGAGCGAACTCAAACTCCATTTTGTTCTGGTGAGGAACCATCTTGTTTATCTGGGGTCGACAGAAAGCCCTAGCTGACACTGACAAAGGCTAAAGCTGTGGAAATGAATAGATATTACTAGATTTCATCTGAGAGTAACTATATATATGATGGCATTATGTACTGACTGTGACTTTTGTTATAATGAAAGAACACTTTTTAGTTATATAAATGCTTACAGAAGAAGTACCTAATATATACACATTAAAGCAATGTAAATTACAAAGAAAGATGCAAGTCTTACTTTTTTAAACTTTTAGGTCCTCTTCTGACAAGGTCCGGGATTTTTTCTGGCCCAAGTTATAAATGTGATACAAATACAAACCTACAGTGCGTGCAGAAGATGGAGCACAATAAGTTGCCCTTGCCTACACACTCGTTGGGGAAACGATCCTTTCCCTTTGAAAGAGAATGTGATTTAAGTGGCTCTGTATCAGATTTTCCTCAATCTAATATGAAAATGACACTAAGGAGGGTGACAGTGAAACAGATGATCTCCACAGAAGAGGGACAAGTTCTGTTGAAATAGATGAGTGGTGGACAACCATACCCAAGACATATAATGAACAGGGTGTGCTAAAATCAATGCCTTATTTTCGCCCTTAAATTTGAACAATTTAAGAGAGGCATGTGCAATATTTCTTGAAACTTTTACAAGTATTATTCCAACAAGAGTAATTTCCAGAGACTTTGAATCTGTTTGAACATAACACTTTAATACTACTTTATAAATTTTATTTCCTAGTCAAGTATTTTAATTCAACTACTTGCTGCTATTGAGACAAAATTAACATGGGGTACTTTCAAATTGTTCACTAAATACAAGTCAAAACAAATATGCTAAATCAGAACATGTTATTGGTTCTTGTAGGTTATCCGGGCTGTGTGACCGTGGTCTTGGTATTTTCTTTCCTGACGTTTCGCCAGCAGCTGTGGCAGGCATCTTCAGAGGAGTAACACTGAAGGACAGGCTCTGAAGTGGAGAGACACTGTCCTTCAGTTGTTACTCCTCTGAAGATGCCTGCCACAGCTGCTGGTGAAACGTCAGGAAAGAAAATACCAAGACCACGGTCACACAGCCCGGATAACCTACAAGAACCAATGAACTCTGACCGTGAAAGCCTTCGACAATATTTAGAACATGTTATATTTGGTGCATCAGAAAATGTTCCAGAAGGAGTTCCCATTCAAAAATTTCACAAAAAATCCACATCACTATGTGTGAGCAGCAAATATGCATAAGGATGTCTTTCAGTATGAAGTGCAGAATTAATTAGCCATCTACATTTTCATTTTTAAAAGGCATATGTACTTATATGGCTGAGAATACAGGCTTGAAACTGTATAGGCATCCTCTAGTAGTGGCACTGCAAAAGCCAGAGAAGAACCCCAGTTGGATTTCCAAGGTTCACAGATCTTTGCCCATCCCATTAGTAGACATTTGAAGGTCTAGAATAAAATCAGAAAAAATGGTGTGTCCATCCTGGACTTTTTTCTTTAAAGTTTTTTTAACAGAATAATTAGAAATGTGAGGATCTCTGAAAAAATATAAATATTTTCTCTTCTGGAATTACTAAAATGCTTTTTTAAGGCAAGGTATGTGCACTACAAAAAAATTTTTAAGACTATCTACAGCATTAGATAAAGATAATTTCTGTGTATACTGTAGATATATACATATCAAGAATATTTGTAGCACTTTCATTATAATGTTTAATTCTATATCCAAAATATGCTGGTAATCTTACTGTGATCCCGTGAGACTGGTTCTGTCCAAATATTTACAACAAAGGTTGGCCTCTATCTATTCCTACTTCTCAGACGGCAAAAAAGTTACAAGGTAGAACAAGGTGCAGTGGTTTATGGCGCTCACTCTCTCACAGGGTATATTTTGCTTGTAGAAAACGAAAAATATAAATATGCCAAATACAATTTTATAATGTAAATTATAAACTGCAGTTTATGCTGTTGAATTAGTAATGTAAGTTTAGTTGTGATGGGAAAGTATTGCATGTATTTAAAAGTTCCCCCATCCCTACCCATGTATGTGCAATGTGAGGCAGAGAGACACAATTGAGACATAAGAGACATAATTTATAAAGCAGGTTGCAGAAATAAGTTACCTCAGTGAATTTTGGGTTTCTTTCTCTCTTGTAATGCAGAATTTATTAGTGTCAGTCATTAGTACCTGTTGTAGACTGTAGAAAAAAACAACACTCTTGGCCAGAGTTCATACCACCTTCTTTGGCCACCATTTTCTGGTTGGCTCTGCTTCTTCTGGCTGCCTGGGTCAGAATCACAAAGATGCCCTCAAGCTCAAAAAGGCTGAGGACTCTTGATCTACATATATATTTAATTCTGTCAGAGAAATGGAAATCTCAAAGTACCCCCTGACTTGCACTTGATAATGAGTTAAGTCACCTAAAAAGAGTCAAAGAAACCATACACTGCTGAAGAACTAGAACATGCTTAGACATGTTCAAGCATAACACTTAAGGTAGAAAACGTTTAATAATACACTGGCCAAATACTAACACAAGTATCTAAATCTAAGGGGACACATCCCTCAGCTACGAAGAAGAGTTGGTTTTTATATGCCAACTTCCTCTACCACTTAAGGAAGAATCAAACAAGCTTACAATCACCTTCCCTTCCCCACAACAGATCCTTTGTTCAGAGTCAGCAGGCTTTCCAAGATTATATAATATCTGGAGGAGAAGAAAATCAATGGCATGCATTTTCAGTACCAGTTAACTATAGTGTACAGCAGAATTTCTGCCAGACAATCTGACAAGAAAGGGTCTTGTAAATATACCACACACAGTGTCTAAGCAGAAGGAGTTCTTTTAAAACTTCCACCTCATTAAAAAAAACAACTAATTTTATATCAAGCAGGAGTAACGTTTTACCAGGCAGATAATGTTCCCTAATTGGGCAAAAAAAATTCTTTGCCACAGATCTTCCCCTATAAAACATAGCATATATGTTTAAAGAGGCATCACACACTATAAAAAGTTTACTGGCAAAAACAAATTTTCAAAGCACAATCATGGAGGCTCTGAGAAGGATAGGACTGCAGTGAAGATCCTTTGTGGGCACACACAATGATTGTATAACACTAATACAAACAGGACACCAAGCCAGATCAGCGTAAGACTACATCTCCTCCAATATTACATTTAATAGTGCAAGAGGTAGTGGTCCTATAAGCGCTCAATAATGTTGAAAATCCAAAGTCATAAAGAACTCATGCCATGGCTCCTTAACATGCCAGCACTATACAGGCTCCCCAGGAACTGCTCAGTAATACTGGAAGCTCAGTCAGATGGAAAGAGTCCACACTTCATCTGCTCTCCAAATCAGCCTTGCTACAGTCCCTGGAAGAGGCAACACTGACACCAAATGAACTTCTATGACCTGGGCTTCAGATATTAATGAATAGTGCAAGAAAAAACCTTCCCAAAACCACCAGAAAGGGATCACAACTACACTGCACAAGTAGATGAATTCTGCTACACTGGCTCAGAGACATGGCAAGTGCATTAAGGTAAAAAGTGCTTAGCGTCCCATTCACCCTTATGGTGCTAGTTATCTCTTCTTGCATCAATGCTTTGAACAATGACAGCTCCACATGCCCAAACCATTGATCATGCAGGCTGGAGAGCATCATGAATAGGTGTGAGAATATCTGTTCAGTAGCCAAAACACCACACAATATATACTACAGCAAGGCAACACAGTTCATGCATCATGAAGCATGAAAAGGGGACACATCCCTCAGCTACGAAGAAGAGTTGGTTTTTATATGCCAACTTCCTCTACCACTTAAGGAAGAATCAAACAAGCTTACAATCACCTTCCCTTCCCCACAACAGACACCCTGTGAGGTAGGTGGGGCTGAGAGTATGACTAGCCCAAGGTCACCCAGCTGGCTTCATGTGGAGGAGTGGGGAAACAAATCCAGTTCACCAGATTAGCATCCGCTGCTCATGTAGTGGAGTGGGGAATCAAACCCGGTTCTCCAAATCAGAGTCCACCACTCCAAACCACTATACCACGCTGTAGAATTCTGAGTAAATATGAGCACAAGGGGGGAAAGAAGGAAAACTGGTTATAAAAGAGGATGTTTGGACAAACTTCAAATACCCAGCTTCCAACAACAATAGAATCCAAAAGAAAAGAAACTTAAGATGAATAATGTACTTAGTCCCTACAAAAATCCTATTGTCAGCCACTGGACAGACTCTCTTCATGACAGGAACCTCATGGAAAGGGACGGTGCAGCCAAAGCTTCTTCTCTGTTACTGATCACTACCAGGACACAGAGGGAACTCTGGACCACAAAATGTCTCCATAAGATGACATACCTAAACTGTGGAGGAGAGGACCCAACTCCTCTCTTTCATCCATCAGTTGAAACCAATGGCTCCTACAGACAGCACATCATAAATACGAGCCAAAAACAACTGTGGTTTGGTGCAGCCAGTGAACCCAACAAAAGCACTTCTCATATACTTGACCAATAAAAAAATTGGTAGCTCAGATTCTCATGACTGTGGGTATCATACACCTCAACTTCTAGCTAAACACCATGTCTGTCCTAGCCTTCCATTCAGAAGGACCACTAGGAAACAAGCAACAGTTTTAAAAGTATCTGGACTTAGGCTTGCAGGCAACAAACACTGAAAAGTGAATACAGCCTGACACTATTACCTCAAATGAAGAAGCCCAGGAGCAGACCAAGGTGAAAACATACTCACTTGAAAGGCAGGACAACAATAATGAATGAAGGTTTGATTTGTAGAAAGTACATCAATGACAGGTTTGGAGCCAAAGAAGGGAAGCAGTCTCTCCTGGAAGCATAATTAGAAGAACCTCTCTCTCCTGTTTCCAAGTGATGCACTTCTACCAAACACACCAGGTAGTTTCAGTAGTGGGGAATGCTAACACAGCCCATTCTTGCAGTAACCAGGAATGCCTCCTCCTCCACTTGTACTCAAAACGTTCTATTGCAAAATTATTACCGCCACATACCTTTCTAATAAAAGTCAAATATTAATTTGCAGGAGTGTAATAATGCTTGATGGGAGACAGGAAAGAATTGAGTTCTAGATATCAGATGGGAATGGGAAGACCATACATGATGTTTTGAATTACTCAGAGGAAAGACAAGATAAAATGTGAAAAACATACGTGTATCTTTAGATCCCCATTAATGTTCCTCAAACGTACACACCCCACAAATTATCTGCACATCCCAACTTAACAATTGCATCATATTTATCCGAAACAGAAATCTAACTGTTTTTATACTATCCCATCACAGGAACTGTTTCATACTATCCCATCACAGGAACACTATGATTATGTTAAGTACACATAGCACAGGCTTCATGGAGTGCAATGATTATTTACCAGGACACAGCAACAGGTTTCAATACACCATCGTTTCTCACAGACTGTGGGGGTTACCACACTTAAATTCCCAGCAATGTATTAAGAGTATTAAAATGTTATAAAAAATACTGTTTGCACTTTGTTTGACCCCTTTAGCTGTGAAGACGTCTTCCAACCATTTATAAGCCGTTAAAGCGATGTTTTTTACAACATTTTCAAACTGTTAATACATCGCTGGGAATACAAAGTGCGCTAACCCCCTCTGAGTCACATCACTAGTTACATGACAACAAACCTATGTTTGACTCTGTATACACTATTGTGGGGCTCAATGGTCTGTCCCAGTTTCCTGTACATGCTGCAGAAAAGATACTTTCCCTAGCCCAACCTCATCAGATGTCAGAAGCTAAGCAGGATTGGCCCTGCTTAGTATTTGTATCGGAGACCACCAAGGAATACACAGAGGCAGGTAATGGCAAGCCACCTTTCAACATCTCTTGCCTTGAATACCCTATGGGGTCATACGTCAGCTGAAACTTGACAGAAAAAACAAAAAACTACCCTGAAAAAGAGTGGGAAACAAATTTGACAAAGAAAAAACCCTATACACCTTAACAGATACTAGTTACCCAACAGTCCAATTCAAACCATGCTTACTGGGAAGTAAGCAACACTGATTTCAAGTGAATTCTTTTTTCAAGTGTATTTGTATTATAGAGCAAGGCTTGGATAAATCAGTAATTTCCATAGAAGAAAGGGATTTCTGTCTGCAGTGTGACTTCCTTGCCTGTCCCCTTGTTGCTGCATCCCCAAAGGCCTTCCAATGTTACCCTTAGGGCACAAGAAGCATCTAAAGTATGCTACAGGATAAGAGAATCAGCAAAAATCACTCCCCTCTTCCATCTGCAAAACTCATCTGTGGGATTCATCCCAAAGTTTATGATCACCATCCCTAACTATTATTCATTTAGGGTTGCCAACTGCCCACAGAAAAGCATCCCGCACCATTAATAAAGGCTCAGTATTAGCCACCAAGGAAATTCAAGGCTGCTACACAGAGGCAAAAGAGCCCCGTGGCGCAGAGTGGTAAAGCTGCAGTACTGCAGTCCAAACTCTGCTCACGAACTGAGTTCGATCCCGACGGTAGTTGGTTTCAGGTAGCCGGCTCAAGGTTGACTCAGCCTTCCATCCTTCCGAGGTCGGTAAAATGAGTACCCAGCTTGCTGGGGGTAAAGGGAAGATGACTGGGGAAGGCACTGACAAACCACCCCGTAAAAACAGTCTGCCTAGAAAATGTCGGGATGTGACGTCACCCCATGGGTCAGGAATGACCCGGTGCTTGCACAGGGGACCTTTACCTTTACCTTTTACACAGAAGCAGGCAATGGTAAACCACCTCTGAATATCTCTTGTCTTGAAAACCCCATGAGGGGTCACCACAAGTCAACTGTGACTTGACAGCACTTTACACACACAGGTGATGGTACTAACTTCAATACCATGGAAAACTTCAGCTGCTCATTTCCATTTATTAACCCACTATCAAACGAACAAGACATTTTTCTTCAGGCCTGTCAGCAACTCTACCTGTATCATATTCCCAACATGAGCCACAATTCTTCATCCAGAAGAAGCAAATGCCATTCTCACTGTAATTATACCTTCACATACAGTTCTTGCATTTTGCTGATAATAGCTGGCAGATTTGTGACGTGTTTCTGTTTTAAACATTTATTTATATTTATTAAAATTATATATTGAACTGATCGTTTCATATTTTGTTAAAGAATTTTTGCAACACAAAGAAATAAAGATGATATAGGTTGTAGAGAGGCAGTAGGGCCAGAAGGGCAAAACAATTGGCGAGCTGAATAGACCACTTCACCGCCCCAGCTACTGAAAACATGCCTGGACATCACACTAGCACAGATTTTCACACAATGCCTAGGCTACTTTTTAAACAAGTAATTAAAATGGAGATTCTCATGACTCCAGACTCTTGGCTGTATGATATGGGCAAATGTGATCAGCCCAGTCTGTGAATTAAGATTGCATGTGAGCTCCTTTATCCTCCAGTGTTATCTAATGAGATCCCATGGAGAGAAAACTGTCTTGGATATGAGGCGCTAGGATTCAAGTCCCATCTCTGTCAAGGAATCACTGTGTAAGGCATCGTCACCTCTCAGATTCAACTCCTCTTCAGAAAATCCAGCAACTGTGACCTACCTCACAGGGCTGTCATGAAGAGCGTTCGAAAAGTGCTTTGCAAGTCAAAAGCAGAAGGAATAGAGTTTGAGAGGTCCATGAACGCTGACAACTGCAGCAGATACCAAACTACACCAACCTTTAAAAACTTAAAGATACTAGTAATAGTTGGCAGTTTTAGCAGAAAAGTAGCAAGATTCTGTCTCTCCCCCCTCCATCGAGCTGTGAAAATTGATAATCCCCATTCCCATTGTGTAATCCAATTCAGGGAGCTACATGTATCCACCTCCCCACTGAAAAGAAAACAACTGGGGGAGGGAGGGGCTACCCAGACAGCATCAAACACATCCACCTTTTTATAGCAGCGAGGGGACGTTCTAACACCGAACAGGCCAATTTGCGTTTTACAACGCATGAAGAACTCGCTGGCAGCCCTCCGACGGAGATAAAACCACAACGCGATACAATCCGTCACGAAGTACAGATTTTAAGATGAGCGCACCTATCATAAGCGGGCTTCAAACCAGCGCAGTCACCGATTTTTTTTTTTTTAAAGGGCAACTCGCTCCTTTTTATTCGGGCGACAACTCGGCACGACTCGTCCTACAAGTGCGGGAGCGTCACACTGGGGCTGTTGACACCGTGCGGAGTTCGTCCCGGGGAGCCCAGGCTTGCCCCCCCCCAACCCCACCCCCGCCCCAACAGCTCCGTGACCGGCTCAGGCCCTCCACCAGCCCGCTTTCACGTGACGGCCCCCGTAGGGCCCGGGCAAGGCAGCGCGTTCCCGGGGCAGGGAAGGCAAGCGGGGCCTTGGGGAACGTCCTCGGCGGGCCTGCGCTCGGCCCTCCCAGAAAGCGCAGCCAATGAACTCGTTCCAGTCAAGACACCCTTCCGGAGCAGCGCGGCCCCCCCCCCGGCACGTTCTCCCTGCCCCCCCGCCCCGGCTGTACCAGTTCGTCATGTCCAGGAAGAAGGCGCAGCCGGCGGGGCTAAGCTGGAAGCCGAGAAGCCGCTGGAACTCGCCGATGAGCACGTCCTTGTCGGTGGTGCCCAAGCAGCTGAACTTCTGCATCAGCTCGGCGTCCAAGTCCACGTCCATCCCCTCCATGGCGCCGGGGCCCCCTTCGCCCGCGCCAGCCCGGCCAATTGCGCTAGGCCCCGGGCTGCCCGTAAGCCGCCACTGCCGCCTCCTCCTCCTCAGAGCTGCGCGGGGGGGGGAGGGGGAGCGAGGGAGCAGGACGCAGGGCACGCTGACGCCGCCACGCTTCGTGACCTCACAGACGTGATGATGTCATAGCAGAGGAAACCAAAACAAAACGCCTCAGTGCGGCGATGGGAGGCGGGAGTCGTTTAGGTATGCAAATATAAGGCTCTTAGGTGGAGCGAGTGGGACTTTTTTTTGGGCTTTGTTTTGAATTTGAGTTACTGGGCTAGCGCAGCCCGCTCGCATACATGTTTACTTCGAAATAAATCCTATAGATTTCAGTGAGACTTCTTGTTCCCCAGTATGAAGATCGGGCAGATTGAAACTAAGGTCGTCCCCATCCCATTCATATTTATTCGGAAATAGTCCTACTGAGTTCAGTGGGACTTCTTATTCAATTTCAATACCTTTATTGGCGTACCATCGAGCAATCAAACAGAGTGACTTCTTATTCAAGCAAGGGTCCTTATTATACCAACCTTGGTCTTTCAAACACAGAACAGATGGAAAGGTTTAAACAGAAGCGATGTATTGGTTCTTGTAGGTTGTCCGGGCTGTGTGACCGTGGTCTTGGTATTTTCTTTCCTGACGTTTCGCCAGCAGCTGTGGCAGGCATCTTCACAGTAACAGTGTTACTCCTCTGAAGATGCCTGCCACAGAGAGACACTGTCCTTCAGTGTTACTCCTCTGAAGATGCCTGCCACAGCTGCTGGCGAAACGTCAGGAAAGAAAATACCAAGACCACGGTCACACAGCCCGGATAACCTACGAGAACCAATGAACTCTGACCGTGAAAGCCTTCGACAATATTTAGAAGCTATGTAATTTGGCTTATTGGGATGGTCTGGTTTTGCCGCAAAGGTCAGTTTTACACAGATCTGCAAAAGCAAAGTAACCTCACATTTTCCATTTGGCGAGGGGTGTAGATAGTTTGCTCTGACCAGGATAGCCCAGGCTAGCCTGATCTCGTCAGATCTCGGAAGCTAAACAGGGTCAGCCCTGGTTAGTATTTGGATGGGAGACCACCAAGGAATATCAGGGTTGCTATGCAGAGGAAGGCAATGGCAAAACCAGCTCTGAACATCTCTTGCCTTGAAAACTCTATGGGATCACCGTAAGTCAGCTGCAACTTGATGGCAAATATATATATAGTTCACTGCATTGTATATCAATAGCTATATTCACATACACAAAGTAAATACAGAAAAATATGCATATGGAAATAATGCAGAACTTTGATTGTAGAAAATATATACAGAATGCCAGAGCAATTAATTGTGCTGGGCAACTGTAGACCTTTTCATTTTTAATATAAGAAATTATCATGATGTATGATAAACAAAATCCATGTAATTGCCTATGGCAAAACTCTCCTTATTGAAATTAAAGCAAATTAATTCATCTGATTCACATCTATAAATTGTTTCATGGTTAATAAGAACAACTAGTTACTGGCTAATAATTAAAGGTGATTCACAATTAAATCCTATGGACACTTTCTTGGGAGTAAGCCTCATTGAACAGACCTGCATAGAATTCTAAGTAGATCTACTTAGCATTTTCTCTCACAGTGTAATCCTTAACAAGGTAGCACCTTTTAAAGACCATTGACTGCCATAGACTTAGAAGGGTGTAACTCATAGGATTCACTGTCATTTCAATTTAACCTTTTGATGTGGAAAACTCAGGTGCATTTTTTTTAATTATGAACATGTACTACATTACTTTTTAAATAGTACTCTACAAAACACATGTATGAGCTCATGTACTAGGCTATAATATAACAAATACATGTACCCTTTTGTATTTCAGTATTGAGGGTCAAGATGGTGCCATCAATAGCTAGCCCAAAAAGTCCGTACATATTGCATATGCTTTGTTTTTTCAGAGGTGTTTCTGTCATTGGCACCACTGCAAATGCTTGTGTGCCTGGGACCCAGGGAAACTATATTTTGTCCAGATTTGTGTCAAAATTCACTATCCTGAGATGGGGCCTTCGTAAACCTAGATTAACAGCTTTCATTTTACTCCATACTTAGGCTAATCTAGGAACAAACTTGGTAGGAAGAATTTATGCAAAATATAGTGTTTGATACAAAATGGTGGGGTTATAAACATGTGATGTGCACCAATGATACTAGAGTGTTTCTTCTTTCAATATTTGTATAGTAACTATTACAACACAAATACAGGAGAAATGCAGAACAGTGTTAGTGTGTGTGTGGGGGGGGGGAACAGACCAACAGGACAATCCCTAGAAGAATTATAACCTTCTATGCCCATTTACTTCAGTAGACTTAAAAGGATGTAACTAGGGTTGCGTGCACTGCCTTGACATATGCCAGGAGATTTTGAAGGTGATGCCTTGGAAAAGTGGCATTTGCGGGGGGGGGGGGGTTGATGTCATTTTCAAGTGATGCTCAAGCTATGTCCCCTAATCTCTCTGGGGAATGTCCCCTAATCTCTCTGGGGAAATCCCTAGAGCATCACTATGAAGGCCATTTTCCTGCCATTTTTTTCACCCATTCCTCAATTTCTTGAGGGTGGAGGATTGGGGCTGAGGGTGGGGTTTAGGCAGATAAATGGCAAACCTAGATGCAACACTTTTTAAGATTGCACTGAAAGTACTGTATAAAAATGGGAAAAGAGAATTCTCACTAATACTTAGCAGTAGGCTGAATAGTCTAAAAACAAGGAAGCTTTTCTGGCCCATAAGTAAGAACAGTTTTTTTTCTTCTGATGACAGCAGAAAGTGTGATGAACTTGGACCATAAGTTCTGACTCAATTGCTCAAGTATGAATATAGCAATCCTAAAACTGTGGCTTGTAGAGGCATATGGCAGAAGAAGGAAGACTTCAGTAATGCAACAGAGTAAATATTATATCCAGACCTCAAGTTACATATAAATGGAAGGATACTTTCTTATATATTATAAATAATTTGGTGAAATAATGAGCACTGAGGACAGAATAATCAGAGTTACTGTGTGAAACAAGGTGCTGGACTAGATGGGCAGGGGCTGATTAGTCATTAAGGCCACAGGGGAAGATCCTGGTGGGTAAATGGCCAGGGAGGCGCCCCACCCACTAGAGCCTGGGGCCACTCTCCTCACCGCTAGGGCCACCCCATCCTAAATGGGACAGTCACAAGTTGCCTTAAACTAGAGGCGCTCAAAAGGAGGTCCTCTGCCTAGACTTGCTCTGCCCAGCACAGTGAAGGACCCACACAGTCTGCCCTTCACGCTGCCACCTGGCCCTGCCCTCACTGTGGTGAGCAACACCCCTTCTAGGGCCACTGGTCTGATCCATAAGGCATCTTCTTATGTTCTTATCTCTATAACCAACCTTATTTGGGCTGCATTCCTAAGAACACTTTCCTTTGCATAAAATTGACTTACTTCTGAGTAGATCCACTCAAGATTGCTCCTCCCATAATTCAGCAGCAATAGTACAATGTACTCAAGACTTTCATTTCTCCCAGCAATCAAATACTGAAGGTATCTCTGATACAGATGTGCTACGCAGCGTGACTGGCTGGCTCGAGCACACTAGAAGAAGTGTCAGCAACTCCATGATGCACCTTTGAATCCAGAGATTCAAAGAAATAAGGCAGATGTAGGTGGTTTCCACACTGGGACAGTGTTGTGTGCAAGCATTCTTCCATCGACACTTCCACACCCAATGGGATTAAGTGGGCAGCGGCAATTTTCATGAAGATAGGAGAAATGGATGTAAACAATTCATAGTTGGAATTCTCTTTAGTAGCTGCCAAAAGACAAGGAAGAGACATGATCAGCACACAGGCCTTATGTTATGCAGGCCTGCTCTAGTTCTGAGTTTATTGTGCTCAGTGTGAGAGTGATTAAATTGTTTGATGAGAACTGCCCTGTTTTCTGTGCAGAATTAGGATCTTTTCAGACACTCACAATTTCTTTGATGAATTGTGGAGTCTTCATTAATCTGGCCACACAAAAATGTCCCACCTTCTTGGACAAACTTTCTCCTTTACATTAAAAAATACCCATGGCACTCAAAAACTAGATTGCCTAGGTCGAGGAGAGGTGGCATCCTTGACATTTTTTCGTACCAGAAGAACTTTTTTTACAAGGACAAACATGATTCTCTGTGATTTTGCTAAACATGTATATAATGGGCAGAAATCCTTAAATGTAAGCAATTTATTTCCATAATAGTGACATATTTATTTATTTATATTTTAGATTTATATCCTGCCCTTCCCCCATCACAGTGGGGCTTGGGGTGGGTAACAAGTTGATATACATTTTAAAAAATTAAAATAGACTAAAATCCAAAAAATACAAATAATAAGATAGCGCCCTCAGCTCCCAGCAGAGCTGACTCCCAAGAATAACAGACTCTCCGCAAAGTAAGTGGGGAGGGGGACTGAAGGGAGCATATAGAAGAGGGGAGGCTCTGCCTGGTGACCAGTGGATGTAATAGAGCAACCAAAAGTCTGCAAGGAAGCATAAGGCACATGATATTCTTAAAAGTAAATGGAGGTTGTACTTTCTTTAATAATGTCAGTCTAAACACATTATATGGGAGGGAAGGTGACATGGTATAGCTCAGTCTCATCAGATCTGGGAAGCTAAGCAGGGTTGGTACTTGGATGGGAGACCACTAAGGAAGACTCTGCGGAGGAAGGCAATGGCAAACCACCCCTGCCTCTCACCTTCTTTGAAAGCCCCTTGTTGGGGTCGCCATAAGTTGGTTGAGACTTGACAGTACTTAGGTACATATACACAATACATGGAAACAGGATTCCCCACATGCATTTAGTGTAGGGTTGCCAACTCCAGGTTGGGAAATTCCTGGAGATTTTGGGGTAGAGTCTAAGGACGGATGCTCAGCAGTGATGTGATGCCATAGAGTCCACCCTTCAAAGCAGCCATTTTCTTCAGGGGGACTGATCTCTATAGTCTGGAGATCAGTTGTAATTCTGGAAAAACTCCAGCCCCCATCTGGGGGTTGACAATCCTAATTCAGTGTCAGTTTTCTATAACTGGCTGTTAGGCTGCAAGGTCATGTACACATACCTGGAAGTAAGCCACACTAAACAAAGTGAGGCTTTCTTCTGAGTAAAGATGCATAGGATTGCACTGTTGGGCCCCTATCTGTCTGGGATCTTCTGGATCATGCCAATAGCGTGACCAAAGCACAGTGCTAAACACAGAGATCACAGGGACATGTGTCAAAGTAAATGTGTTAGTATGTAAAGAACAATGTGATGATGGAATTTAGAAGATCATATTACTGTCTGAAGGGCATAATAAGAGATGACTTGTAATCTTGTGCAATCATTATATCAAAAATGAATAAACATACATCATAGTCCAAACACGTTTATACATAACTGTCCTACTGAATTCAACGAGACTCACTCCCTAGTAAGGCTGCAGTCCTGTGAACACTTACCTGGGAGTAAGACCCATTGGGATTTGCTCTTGAGGAAACACGCACAGCTCGAGAAGCCAGTGTATTTAGGACTGCATCCTTACCTTGTCATTAGAAGCACAGTTCGGTGTGATTACGACCGCATTTTAACGAGGCTTGTATTTGGCAGGGATTGGTTGCTCAGTAAACAGGCGGGTGGTGACGGGACACCGCAGTGTGAAATTAAAGAGCAGCACGCTACAGCATGGGAGAAAAATATGATGATAGCTCGCATCTGGCAAGGTGATGTGGACGGATGTGAAGAGCAGTAGGGAACTCAGTGGAAGAAAACTTAAATGTTGAAAATTATGTGAAGGTCACTGAAAATGTATATAATTCACAGTGGGTAGCCGTGTTAGTCTGTCTGCAGCAGTAGAAAAGGGCAAGAGTCCAGTAGCATCTTAAAGACTAACAAAAATATTTTCTGGTAGGGTATGAAATATTTTCCGGTAGGTCACTGAAAATGTATATAATTCACAGTGGGTAGCCGTGTTAGTCTGTCTGCAGTAGTAGAAAAGGGCCAGAGTCCAGTAGCACCTTAAAGACTAACAAAAATATTTTCTGGTAGGGTATGAAATATTTTCCGGTAGGTCACTGAAAATGTATATAATTCACAGTGGGTAGCCGTGTTAGTCTGTCTGCAGTAGTAGAAAAGGGCCAGAGTCCAGTAGCACCTTAAAGACTAACAAAAATATTTTCTGGTAGGGTAGGAGCTTTTGTGAGCCTGCGGCTCACGAAAGCTACCCTACCAGAAAATATTTTTGTTAGTCTTTAAGGTGCTACTGGACTCTGGCCCTTTTCTACTGCTGAAAATGCATAGATGGCGATCCCAGTTATGAAACTGCTGGAGTTCTCATATTTCTAGTCTCCCGTCAGCTAGAAAAGGCGATTTCATACAGGAAAATTCTTTTCCAACACAGATAACCGTATCCGTGAGCTGCCATAGCTCACTGGCGGCGATCTAGAGGAAGACTACAAACCCCAACGTGCAACGCGGCAGACTGGAACTGGGTCATAGGCGGCTTCACGGTCCTGGATTCCGCGTAAAAGTAAGCCTCGCAGAATCGCAGGATTGACGAGAACACCCGGCCTAAGAAACAAGCGGGGTTTCCCCACTTCAAGGAGTTTTCACCATAGACGTGTAGGTGCCTAGAACGGCACTACGCTGTAACGCCCGCAGAGAACCGTAGCCACGTGAGGCTTTCCGTTTCCTGCCGGGCGCTTTTTGCTGTAAAACGTATCTCCCGGCAGGGAACCCAGTCGCAGCGTGGTTGACGCTATTTCCGGGAGAAGTGCGCGCTGCCGGGAGAACATCGTCCCAGACCAACATGCCCAAGTGAGTAAGTCGTAGTGTTGTATGGAGAGGACTCTGGATTCCCGCTCAGGCGGGCAAGGATGTTGATTTAGGCATGAACGGGAGAGCGTCTGTTTCTCCGAAGGAAGGGTTAGCAGTGTTGGAGCCCCAACCGTTTCTTTCAATTATCTCCTTTGCAGTGTTTCTGTTCTTACACGTTTCATATTTCTTAAGGGGCACTTTTTTTTTTTAACGATAATCAAGTTTATTTGCTGCCTGCAGAAGTTCAGCGCTATAGGTAGCTTCCCCGCCCCCGCCCCCCAAGTGTAACAGTGGATAAGAGTAGCTTTATTGTCGTGTGTGTTAAGTGCCGTCAAGTTACTAGCCCGATCTTAATTCACAGTGGGTAGCCGTGTTAGTCTGTCTGCAGTAGTAGAAAAGGGCCAGAGTCCAGTAGCACCTTAAAGACTAACAAGAATATTTTCTGGCAGGGTATGAGCTTTCGTGAGCCGCAGCTCACTTCTTCAGATACAGCTAGAATTTGAATCCGTCCACTACTTAAAGACATATGGATTCACATTCTAGCTGTATCTGAAGAAGTGAGCTGCGGCTCACAAAAGCTCATACCCTGCCAGAAAATATTTTTGTTAGTCTTTAAGGTGCTACTGGACTCCTGCTCTTTTCTACTAGCCCGATCTTGTCAGATCTCGGATGCTAAGTAAGGTCAGCCCGGGTTAGTATTTGGATGGGAGACCACCAAGGAATACCAGGGTCGCTATGCAGAGAATAGGCAATGACAAAAACACCTCTGAACATCTCTTGAAAACCCTGTTCGGTTGCCATAAGTCAGATGCAACTTGAAGGCAAATTTTAAAAATAAAAAATGAATTTATGACCTCCCAAATGTCCTGTTATTAACAGCCTTGCTCAGGTCTTAAGACTGAGGGCCATGGCTTCCTTTACAGCGTCAATCCATCTCATGTTGGGTCTTACTTTTTCCCTGCTGCCTCAACCTTTCCTAGCATTGTCTTTTCCAGTGAGACTTGTCTTCTCATAATGTTACCAAAGTACGATAGCCTCAGTTTAGCCATTCTATCTTCTAGGGAGAGCTCAGACCTGATTTGATGTAGAACCCACTTATTTATCTTTTGGGTGGTCTATGGTATCTGTAAAACTCTCCCCCATGCCACTTTTCAAATGATTCAACTTTTCTCCTGTCAGAAGAAATTATCATTTGTACAGAAGCTTTAAGGGTACCGCCATATGCATGTTCATTGCAAGTTCTGTTGCATTGCTACCCAACTGCTCTTATAACATAATTTTTATTACTGTATTTGTTTTTTGTCATATGAAAGTATAAGGCTGGCTTTTTCCAACCTGTAAGAGGCAGCAAGCCTTTGAATACCAGTGCTGGGAGGCAATAGGGCATAGAGCCCAAAGTCCTCCCCTGCTATCTGTTTGCCCCACCACCAGGCAACTGATTGGTGACTCTGTGAAACAAGTTGCATGGATCACTGGGCTGATCCAACAGGCTGTACTTATGTTCCTCAAATGCAATTCTTGTTAGTATCAGGGAATGGCTATAGCAGCAACTCCCTCTTTGCACATACGTATAGACATGTGAGAAACATATGTTTGAATGAGCAAGCCAAAAAAGATTTACTGCATCTTGCAATTGAAAATTGTTTCTTTGAGGAAAATACTTGTGAAATCTTATTCTGAAAGCTGTTGAATCAAATCTTGAATCTAACAGAAAAACATATTGATATTTTTACAACTCTCAAATGTTAAAAATGGAATGGCATTACTGAGTGTACAATCCACATTTGTCTCCTTCCAGGTTTTATTGCGATTACTGTGATACTTACCTCACCCATGACTCTGTAAGTAGCAAATTTCACAGAAGGTACAGTGCAAGAGCTGCAATTGTGTTTTCCTTTTAAGTATTAGGCCTGAATCCATCCTGCGAACTGACAAATGGCTTTTTAAAAAAGAAGTCTTCTTGATTGGCTGGATTTAAAAAGCACCCCAGTGGTGAAAGTAGATCTCTGAAGTTGTTTTATGATCTAGGTGTCTTCTGTTCAAAGATTGAAAGCTATAAGGGACTGTACTAGGGAGAAATTGTTTACTAATGTGTAGGGAATGGTGCCCTAAAAGGACAACGTTGTTGAGCCACTTCTCTGTGCAGTCTGCAGAAATAACAACCAAGGTGGAATTAATCTAAATTAACAGTCTGTTGCTTGGCGATCACAAACCACCAGGTTTTGAAGGCAATGTAGTGTATGTGGGAGGAAAGAAAATCAGTTTTGTTGGGAAATTTATTTTGAATGGAATGGTCAGTGATTCTTATAACCTCAGCACCAAATTGCTGCTCTGTAACATAATTTGTTGTGATTCATTATCGGCTGGAAGGGATCACACCTGCTCTCATTGGATCTTTTACTCTTTTTGACTGGCTTTTATTTCTGTTTATGCTTTGTATAGTAATGTGATGCTTGTTGCTTGGCTTAGTGGAATATTGGGGTTAAAAGCCTATGAAATGCAAAAAGTATAGCTTCTGATGTTTCTATGTAAAAGTCGAAGTACAGGACCAGCCTAGTGACCATTTGCAACAGCCATAAAGGTGTGTGAGTAATGTCTGACTAGAACAATTATATGTACTGTTGAATCCTCTAGTAAATTCTCTAGTAAATCTATTATAGACTTTGTGATGTTACAAAACTCCTTTTTGCTTATCTAGAAGCTAGCAATTATAAAATCCATTGCAATGCATTCTGCCATGAAGATGTAATCCAGTGTAATAACTAATAAGTATTTTATTTAATGGTGAGGTAAAAAGGAAAAAAAAACATATTCTAGGAAACTATATTTTCTTTGATCCCATGTTGCCCTGTTTTGGGAATTAACTGGGATGGGGACTGAAAAACTGTTACTTGCAGTTTGCAGAAAAATCTTAAACTTAACAAAGTTGGGGAATAAATAAAGCAGTGTTGTATAGTGGTTAGAGTGCTGGACTAGGATTGGGAGACCAGGTTCAGATCCCCACTCTGCCATGAAAGCTTGCTGGGTGACCTTGTTGGGACAGTCGTATACACTCAGCTTAACCTACCTCACAGGGTTGTTATGAAGATAAAATGGAGGTGAGAAGAAAAATGTAAGCTGCTTTAGGGACAAAGGTGGGATATAAATGAAGGAAATAATAGTTTTTGCTGAGATCTTGCAAGACTGCCTATTTGGAACTTTGCAGTCATTTTGGATTGCCTAGGCAAGCAGACTACACTGTTTGCTTAGTCAATTCAAAAAGGATGCTGAGATCATGTGAGGTAGCCTCTCAAGATTTTGGCAGTCACTTACTGTACTATGAAAAAGAAAGAAGGTCAGTGTGTCGGAGAGAATTGGGCAAGCATGAACAGGGAGGGCAAAGGGTGGAGGAGCAGGGTCAATAGGGAAGGACAGTTGAGCAAAAGGATGGGGACTAGTGGGGAAGGAATTCCCTTCCCTTGTAAGCCTTGTTATCGGAGCAGGAAATGTGTCAATCCTTCCATGCTGGCATTTGGGCTGTACCTACCTTCTGTGAATACAAAAAGTACATTCACTACATTCAACGGCCTTTTTTCAGATTTTATATGCTCTTGAGATGAAGCTGGTCTCCTAGGTATGGTTCGTGCATGGAGAACAATTGTTTTTTGTCTTGCAGCCATCTGTGAGAAAAACCCATTGTAGCGGCAGGAAGCACAAAGAAAATGTGAAAGACTACTATCAAAAATGGATGGAAGAACAGGCACAGAGCCTGATTGATAAAACAAGTAAGTCATATTAATGGAAAGAGTTTAATCTAGAATCTTTATCAACCTTGATTCTTTTGCACTAAAGTACATCGTAACATCCGTTCTGGTACCTTAGAAAATTAGTTCATCCCTTTTTTCCATAGCACCTCTGTAGTTATGCTTCTGTCAGTTTCCCAAGTGGGAATGCTGTAAAACTGCTAGACATTCTGATGATAGTAAATGCTAATTTCTGTTGGAACGCCCTGTTGAAAAACAGCCGTGCTGTGTCCTACATTACCATGAAAAAACTGTTGACGAAAGAAGGGATTAGAAACCGTATTCAGTAGTTTTGCCACTACTGATGGGACCTTGTTTTCATTTTTCTTAACTTTTGAAAAACTATTCTTGAAACTTAATTGTTACGTACATAACAGAATAGCTCTTGATTTGCATTCAGGTATTTTCCTCTATGGGGGGGAAACAAAGAATTAGGGTCATCCATTTGAAATTTATGAAGCCTCTTGTGTTGGTTAGAAGAAATAAACCCAGGCAGTTGCAGAACTGAAGAGATGGGACAATTAAAGAGTTGCACTTAGAAAGTGTAGAGGTTTTTTTTTTGGGGGGGGGGGGAATACACATTTTTCTGTATATCTATTGACTAACCATGTTTTGACTTTTTTGCATGAATGTAGCGGCTGCATTTCAACAAGGGAAAATCCCACCCACTCCATTTTCTGCTCCACCTCCAGGAGGAGCTATGATACCACCACCACCCAATATCCGTAAGTGACCATTAATGTCTTAGTAGATGCAGACTACTATGCAAATATGATGGTTGCTTTGATGTATGTTCAAGAAAGAAGATCAAAGGTTTTTTTGTGTGGGGTTGAGCTGTCAATTTAATAGCCATCTCCTGGCAGTGAAGGGGACTGGACCTTTCCCAGTAAACACCCCTATTGATCGATAACTTATAGTTGAGGAACTGTCTGTAACGCACAAAGTTGGTATGCAGCCCTGTGTTTTAGGAGATGCTAAAATGCCTTATGGTCTAGAACTGTCAGACAACTAAGACTTTTGTTGTCTAACCCTAACCGACTAATAAGCTGTAACAATAGGTTCTATATATCTGAGATCTGCAAATCTGTTTTGACATGTTTGTCCATTGTGTCACACTTCAGCTGGTCCTCCACGGCCTGGTATGATGCCAGCACCCCATATGGGTGGACCTCCAATGATGCCAATGATGGGTCCCCCTCCCCCAGGAATGATGCCAGTTGGACCTGGTAAGTGCTACATTACATACACTGTATTTTGAAATAATGTGCAAGAGAGTATCTATCCTGCCAGTTCTCACAGGATTCGAGGCAGCTTTCATCAGTTAAACCATACATCTATATATTGGTCTAACAAAAGTGAAAGCTAAAGCATCTGTCTAAATGTTAAGCATCTGTTGTCCAGTTAATAAAAAAAAAGTGATTGGTACAACTCCAAGCTGGACAACTCCAGGTTTTCCTGGATGCGGCACATTGTTTATAACCCTTCCAATCTGCACTTAGGCCTAGTTATGGGATTGAAACGGCCTTGGTCACCCTGGTAGATGACTTGTGCCAGGAGATGCGCAGAGGGAGTGTGACTCTGTTGATTCCCCTGGACCTCTCAGCGGCTTTCGATACCATCAGTCATGGTATCCTTCTGGATTGCCTAACTGGACTGGGATTGGGAGGCACTGTGGTGGTTCTGGTCCTACCTGGAGGGTAGGTTTCAGAAGGTGGTGCTGGGGAAGTTGGTGCTGGGGGAATGCTGCTCCACCCTTTGGCCTGTGGAATCCCGTAAGGTTCCATCTTGTCCCCTACACGAAACTACTGGGTGAGGTCATCCAGAGGTTTGGGCTGGGCTGTTACCAATGTATGGATGACACTCTGCTCTATCTCACGCTTCCAGCTGATCCCAGGAGGCTGTAGAAACCCTGAACCAGTCCCCAAAGGCAGTTTTGACATGGATGCAGGCTAATAAATTGAAGCTTAATCCCGACATGATGGAAGTGCAACTGGCGGGTGGAAGGTCTGACTCAGGATTTAAGATGTCACTCATTCTGGATGGGGTTGCACTTCCCTTGAAGTCTGTAGTATAGGGGTGCTCTTGGACCTAGGTCTACTGTTGCATAAGCAGGTGGTTGCTGTGGCCAGGAGTGCCTTTTTCCAGCTTTGACTGGTTAGCCAGCTGCAGCCTTTCCTGGGCAGAAAAGATCTGGCTGCTATGGTGCATGCCCTGTGGTTACATTGACTTTAGATTACAGTGGTGTGCTTTTCATGGGGCTGCCCTTGAAAAGTGTCCAGAAGCTTCATTTGGTACAGAGTGCTGCAGCCAGGATGTAGACTGGAATAGGTCATAGGGACCATATCACTCCAAACTTGGCCCACCTACACTGGTTCCCAATTTGCTTCCGGGCACAACTCAAGGTGCTGGTCTTGACCTTCAAAGCCCGATATAATCTGGGACCAACATACCTGAAAGACCTTCTGAGATTAGGTGGGTGGCAGCCCAGGAGAGGGCCTTTTTAGTCATGGCACCAAAGCTCTGGAACTCTCTTTCTAGGGAGATTTGTCTGCCCCTTTCTATTACTGTCTTCTGCCAGTAGATTGAAGACTTTTTTGTTTCATTTGGCATTCCTCAATTGTAAATAAATAAACCAACATGCGTATACACACCATCACTTTCCAGTAGTCACTTCTGCTAACCAGCCTTTTATGTTACCGCCTAGTTAGTCCTTTCTTTTCTGGTGTAACGCTGTCACCTTCTGCATTATAAGCGTGCTTGCTTTCTGGCAAGAGCCAGCATATAATAATTGTGAATGATGGTGTGTTATCTGTGGGCCAAGGGTTCTGTTGGGCATGGGAAGGTCTGAGGCTCTGTTATGGTGAGAGGCTACCAAAGTACATTTCCAAGAAAGCCAAAAGAGAGATCCTGTTGTGAACCCTAGAAGAGGCGTATAAAGCTGAGACATACAAAGAAGGGCTAGAGAGAGAGGCTCTGGGGTTTTTTAATTGTGTAGCACAGACATTTTGGCAGGCAGCTTTTCTTTTAAACTGGGGCCTCAGCGCATCATGAGTTGTTGCCCTTAAATTAAATTAGCAGGTTGGATCCAAGCCTCATTTTCTGCTGGCAAAAAGGCACTACTGCTGGGGATTATATGTGTATGAGATTATTGCCAGTTTCTTCCTCTCCCCTCCACATTGTGCCCATATCTGTTCCTGGGGTTCCCTTTACCCTGGAGGATATGGTGGGCTACAGCAGGAGGGGTAGAGTTTGTGCCATTATTAGAGTTCCACTCTTGGTACTTGAGATACAATCCTTTATCCTTAAACTAGAAGCAGTATTATAATCTTGCTAAGTAACTATTTCCCCTAAACAAATAGTGCCCATATCTGTTCCTGGGGTTCCTTTTACCCCAGAGGATATGGTGGGCTACAGCAGGAGGGGAAGAGTGTGCCATTATTAGAGTTCCACTCTTGGTACTTGAGATACAATCCTTTATCCTTAAACTAGAAGCAGTATTGAGTATAATCTTGCTAAATAACTATTTCCCCTAAAATACCAGTTTTGGTTTATTGCAAAACTATCTTACTTGTAAATGGGCTGTTCTCTGGAGGACTTTTAATAGTGGCTGGACAGCCATCTGTCAAGAGTGCTATCGTTCTGCATTTCCAACCTTGAGCAGAGAGTTGGGCTGGATCTATGTCTTCCTACGTGACCATTAAGTTGGACTCTGAGTAGTTTACCGCAGAGTAGTTTACCTCACAGTCAGTCATCTAGGAGGGAAAGGGGATATTTCAACTCTGTGAAGTAGCAGTCCCCCTAATTTTTATATACTTCTAAGGGTTTTGAGTTTGTTTGAAGATGTTGCCAAGCCTTCTTTGGGAATAAAAACCAGGTTGGCTTACATACTTTTCAGAAGCTTGCTTACAAGTCAGAACAACTTGGACACAGTGCTGACATCCAGGAGAGAGGAGATAAAAGTTTGCTCATGCCAGTTCTGAGGAGCAGTGGTACAAACTGGGACTGGAGGACTGCACAGCACTGGCCCAATTAGGATGTCATGACCAAACCATGGTTTGGCCATCTTGAGGGCCCTGCAGGCTTATGTACTCCATCTTCTCCTCCTTTCTCTCACAGATTCTCTCCTCCCTCTTCTGGTTTGCTCCTAGGGAAGTGTGCTGTGGTGGTCAAATCAGATACACAGCAGTCACCACTAACCTGGAACTGCTTCAAAACCATGATCTTGAGTGGTGGTTTTGTACACCATGGATCAGAAGTTTTCCTGTTTAGTGGTAACAGTAATTTGCCCAACTAAAGAATCTGTGCATGATCAAGAAGCATGTGAACCCACAGAGTGCTCATGATAACCAAGCAAGGCTGGAATGGGTAAAATTGCTAGATGCCACTAGTTTTAGAATAGGAATAGCCTTTTTTTGAAGTAGGGAAATATTTTAAAAGAACCAGTAACTTGGTAATACATTTATCAGCATGCTATTTAGCTTGTGACCATCAGATAACACAAGCTAATTTAGTCTGGATTAATTGATTCTCCCAATTGTCATCTCTCTGGGTTATACCTATACAGTGGGTAAGGAAATGGCAGCTCACGTCCCCTAGAAAGATCATAGTGTTGGGTAGTTTTCTGAGGCCCCCAAATATTGGCTATTTAGGGCTTGTTATTAAAGAGAGTGCTACCATAGTCTAACAAGTAGGCAAAAAAGCATTTCCCTATGGTGATAAATCAGAACTTGAAATTAGGAATTCAAACCTTTTCCATGTCGCCTATTGCCTATAATACCTCCTTAGAAATTTAGTTTTTGTCTGTTGGGGTTTACTCCTATGTGTTTGGAATAAAATAGAAACATCTCCAAAGAAACAGATGGCTTTTTCAGTATGGTTTTGATAGAAATGTACAACTTTTGCTAGAAATTGGCTTGGTGCATTTACTGTGCTTCAAATTTATTCCACTTCCCATAGCTCCAGGAATGAGACCGCCTATGGGAGGACACATGCCAATGATGCCAGGGCCTCCAATGATGAGACCTCCATCCAGACCCATGATGGTGCCAACCAGACCAGGAATGGCTCGTCCAGACAGATAAAGTGGAGGGGGAAACACCTTGCCTCCTTCTTTATTTTATGTATGCTCTTCTGTGACAGAGGCTTGGGAGTTGCGTTGTCCACCATACCACAAAACATTTTTTTCCAGTCTTCAGGGTCAACGTTTATGTGTAGGGAGGGAAACAGGGACAAGTAGGAGTACTAAACTAATGCTTTGCAACCGTTTTCAAATCCATTTGTGTGAATTGCCAGAATAAAATGTTCATACTTGTTATACACAGTCTTGGTGTTTGTTTTTCCACTCTTCAGTAAGATTAAGCCTAAGAGCTGCATACCAGATTTCTTATGTGGTTGAGAATTCTCCGTTGCAACCAGTTATTCCTTCCAAGCAATCCCTCCTCACCCCTTCCAGCCCATGCTGTTGTTGGTCTTCCCTCTCGCTCCACACATTGTATGGCCTCTCTCTGCCATCACCTCCACTGCTGTTTTTCCCAGGCAGCCCAGCCCACCATCATTAATGATCTGCTGACTTGGAGGTTCCATCCAATTGTGTTGTAAGCATTGTCTCCTTTCCTTCCATGTTTGTGTCTGGACAGTGAAAACACAAGGAAGCAGGTCTCCGATGCAAAGGCCCTTGAGGTGGCACTGTCTGGGAACTACTTTTGAACAGCTTAAGAAAGTTAGGGGGCTCCTGAGCAGTCTGGCCATCGGGGCTATATTAGGTAGAATGATGGTTTATATTCTTTATAAGCTCATGACACAAATATGACGAAGCTTCAGTTTACTGTCTTTTGTTCACTTTTCCCATGGGACATATCCAGAGATGTCTTTTAAGTTGCAGGCGAAAACATGTTTTTTGTAAGTTAATGTGATAAGCTTCACCTTTCAAACCATTTTTTCTACCCATTGAATGAACTGCACACACTTGATTCTAGCAGCAATCTGTTTCTATTGCTTAAATGAACACAAAGGTTAAAGACATCTACACTCCTGGGAATGGTGGGTGTAGAAATGTGTTTCTCTTACTGATTGTTTTTGACTGTATTGTGCAAGGTGTAGATTGCAATGCCAGCCTTGCTTTTGTGGGGATAAATGAAGTTACCAAGGACTGTTGTGCTAGTAACTCTGGACAGCATTAAAGTTCTTGGATGCATGAGTAAGATTGTTTTGTTGGCAATAATATAGTGGCATCTTAATCATGGATAATGGGTATGTTATACAATCACTGTAAAGTACGTCATAATTGCATAGACGCGCATAGTCAGAAGTGCAGTATTCAGCTGTTCTTAAGGAATCACTGCTATAGTTGCCTACCTTGAAGTGTTATTTGCTGTTAGCTATTTCTGTAAGGAAGTATTCGGCCAGTGGAAGTACATACAGGGTCTAATGTGTGCTGATTTTTCCATTAATGGATTAAAGTAGGATAACTGCTTGTAGGATTTAGTGTATAGACAAGACACAAACTAGCTTGCTGTGTAAGAGTTTGCCTTATACCGAACAGATATGTACATACTGATTTTCCCTCCCTTCAGGAGCACTGTGCATTAATTAAGGGCAGAGAACTTCCAGCAGGAAGCTTCTTTATATCAAACTAAAAATTGAAACTGCGTTTGACATGAACTGATTTGGCTAATCTCTTCAGAGAAGCATGAACTTGTACTTAATAAACGAACAGAAGTTGTTTTCCATATGGTATACTGAATCCCTGTGGATAGTAAACTTAATCTCTCTTAAATTGTGGAACTTGTTTCTCTGGCAAGTAACTGCTATGGGAAACCAGTATCACACAATAGCAAACTTTAGGCATGCAACAAATGTAAAGTCTTAGGTAAAGAAACATGTAAACATTTAACTTAATGCTGTATAGGTGTTCATTATAAAAACGAAAATTGATCAAACCCTAGGCAAGTCTTCAGCCTTGTCAGTGATTGGGGCTATTTTGTGTTCTGGTGTTGAGAATAGTAATTAGTAGGAATTAGAAATAAGTTAAATAACTCAGCTTTGTTACTCAAAGGCACAAACATTATCTGTCTGTAACCAGTGTAAACACAAGAGAGGGCTATCTAATCCTGCAGTATGTAATGAATCCTATTTAATATGCAAATTCATAATAGTTAGGAATCAGTTCCTCAGAGTTCATTTCAGTGTTTGTAGACTCTAGCCATGTTAATGCCCTGAGAGCCACAGAGTAAGAGTACTTACTGCAGAACAATAGGGTTGTAATTTGATTTTGGAAGATACCATTTTAGGAATTACGACCACAGCAGGAATAGGGGAATAGTTTGGAAATTACTTTTAGAAAAGACGAATGCCCACACAAACACACTTCTATATTGTGTAAATCCTTGCTTTTCAGATGCCAACAAAGCAATAAAAGTTTAGACATAATCTGTACCACTAATTTAAAAAATAGTTCAGAATTGTGGTGAAGTATTGAAAACCGGTCTTTAAAAAAGTTTTATTACCTGAAGGAATCTCAGGCTCTCTAACAAATAAAAGGAAACAATGGTTTAATCTTGTACAGAAGAGTATAAACTCATTATGGTTAGATATAGAGAGAACCACGCAGAAATGCTTAGATGATGACTGGCTTTCTAAACATACTTGTATTCCTTACCACATCAGTCCTTGCAGAGTTGGTCACAGGGCAGTGGTAGGTCTCCCTTCGAAAGGGAGTGCTACAGTTGGGGCACAACTGAGCACCCTGCTTAATGTTTTACACATGGGTAGGTTTTACACATCCCAAATCTGGATGTAGGCTTCTTCTGTAGTCTGTAAAAAGCTGGTTCAGAAGTATTCAAACGGGAGATACCTACTTTGTTATGATCGTCTTTACTGTTCAGTAAAGATCAAAATATTTATTGGATATGAAACCTCTTCAGTGATAAAGAGAGTCTGCAAAAATAACAAGGAAGGAACATTTCTGAACTGGTACAGAACTCTGGGGAGAGGGGCTTCCAGATATTCCCCAAAGAATATCTGCATACTTGAGCAGCAGTTCTTAATATGGTGCTATCTTCTCCCTTGGGGCATTATCTACAAATGGGGGGGGGGAATGGTATTGGGGTTTGCAGCAGCTTCTAGAAGCCCGTGCAGGACAGTAATCTATCGCTCACCCTGCCCTGAGGCTAAAATTTCAGTTTAAAAAGTAGCACACAGAAAATCCAATTCAAGGAGTTGGCTGATAAATCATCCGGCACGAGGGTGCCATTGAATTACACCTAAGACCTATGGAACATACCCATATAACAAATAAATAGTTACCTGAGCTGGAGTGCTGTTTTTATGTCTTCGTGTTTTTTTTTCCTCTTGGCCATTTGGTGACAAATGTTCGTACTTGGTGGATGGTAGTGGATTAAAGGTTAAGAACCACTGAACTAGAGGCAGAGATGCACTGCAAGATTCAGTCACCACTGGCTTCTAATTTTGCTTAGTATTAGATTCTCATCTTACAGAGCTCTGAACCCACAGTGTTTTATTTAATCCATGTTTGTACTAGCCTCTTTCCTTTTCCAGCTTGTTTCTTTTCTTCCCACCAACCAACCTGTGTTAATCCCCCCCCCCCAACTTTCCTTCCTTCCCTGCCTTTGGCAGCCTCTACCCAGGAAAACTATGTCCTAGTTTTGGTCACTCAGTGAACTTTCATGGCAGAATGGGCATTCAATCTTGGGTCTCCCAGTTCCTAAGTACATTGTCCCAATCCATGAAGAGATGGCCAAATTGGAATACCAATCTCCTGATTGCTGTTGGTATTCCAATTTGGCCATCTCACAGGTCCTAGTCTGAAACTCCAACCCATGCTGGCTTTCATGCAGTAGACTTGGGGTGGGGTGGGGTAATCTTATTTTCACTTCCCGGACTATTTCCTCTTCTCCTTCCCCGAAAGCCCTAATAGTCTCTCCACTGAGGGCATTTGCTTCTTGAAGCTACAGGTGCTGATTCTATTATTTTGGTGGTTTCTAAACCTCCCATGTCTTTTTCCCCCTGCAAATTTGGGGCTTTTCTCCAGTTCTGACCTGGATAGCTCTAGGCTAGCCTGATCTCCTCAAATCTCAGAGGCTAAGCAGGGTCGGCCCTGGTGAGTATTTGGATGGGCAACACCCAAGGAACACCAGGGTCGTGACGTGGAGGCAGGCAGTCAAACCATCTCCGAACGGCTCTTGCCTTGAAAACCTGACGGGGTCGCCATAAGTCAGCTGTGACTTGAGTGGGGGGGGGAATCTACCGTGTCTGTCCACGGTCCTAGTCTCTGGATTTAAGTATCCACAGATCTGGCCATGCTAAAATATTAGAGATATTGATGATATATACACGCACAGACACGGCGTCTTTGGTCATCAACACAAGTAAACTTACTTGCTCATCAACACAAGTAAACTTTTTTAAAAAATATATATTTTTATTATTTTTCAACAAATAATATATTCATTTGACAATACAACCCATTTAGCGTTTTAAAAAAATATTAACAAATTCTTAGGCGTTCACCTTCTACATTAAATCTAATAAAATATGATGAACTTCCCCACCGGCCACCTCTCCCCCAGCATTAAATTGGTATCTCCTTTGTACTAATAATTTCTAATCCTGCTACACTGTTGTTTTAATATTATAATTCCCCCTTATACCTCTTCAAAAATAATAACAATATTAATAAGCAGGGGGAAAAGATAAAAAAACCATTAAGAAAGAAAAAAACAGACTACACAATGTATTAATACATTATTTTCCAAGCTTTCATTTCTGTCAATTATAATATAAAACTGTATTATCTAAGAAAAAAGCTAATTTCATAAGTAAACTTCGAGGCGACTTTCCGCAGAGGCAAGCGAGGAGGACGTCGCTGCGGCGGCGGCGGCCCCCCCAGTGAGCCAACAGAGGGCGCTGTCACACCGCCGCGTTCGTCCGTACTTCGCCGCGGTGGTGGCCGGGATTCTGGCGGAGTCTGAGGGCGGCGGAGAGGAGGCGCGAGAGCGGGCTGGAGGGGAGGGGAGGGGAGGGGAGGGGAGGGGGGGATGACAGGAGGCGGCAGCCGGCGAGGCATGAGGGAGCGCCGGGGGCCTTAGGACGCCGCCGCCGCCGCCGCCTCCCCGACGCGGCATGGCCGGTCTCATCAAGAAGCAGATTCTGAAGCACCTGTCCAGGTGAGCGGCGCCCGGGTTCGCCTCTGAGGGTCCCTCTCTCTCCCCCCCCCCCCGGTAGCGGCGAGAGTCCAAGAAGGTGGCGGGGCAGCCGCCCAAGGGAGGCTCCGCCGAGGGGCCCTGCGTCGGGGGGCGGGGCGAAGGGGGCTCTGCGACAGCGAAAGTGACCGGGGGGGGGGGAAGGAAGGCTTCGCAGCACCCCTCCTCTTCCCTTCCATGACCCTGTTTGTTTTGTGGCGGACCTCATTTCCCCCCCCCCTCCTGCTGCGTTTGGTTTATTCCTCCCTTGTCTGGTCTTTTTCTCTCTCGCGCACATGTACACTCGCTCAGAGGGCGATCTGCTCGTCCTTGCTCTGCCAGTTAAAAAACAAAACATAAAACCTCTGTTCATCTCTTCTATCCCTCCACTGGCACCCAGCGAGATCCTCCTGCAGATGTTCTCATTTAATCCCTCTGCTGTAATCCTCTTCCTTTCTGCAGATTAAAATGTATATATATATTTCCTCACTGTGTAATATCAGTGGTTCCCAACCTTTTTTTGACCAGGGACCACTAGGACTTTTATGTTCGGTGCAGGGACCCCAAGGTTCAAAATAAAAATGCCGAGAATTTGAAAATAAACTTTAATCATAACTGGTAGTTAAACATTAAACTTAGAATAATATTTGAATATATTTTTATAATAGAGAACTTTTAATTGAAAATATTTATTATGGGTTTATAACTTTGTTTCGCGGACCTTAATTTAGTTGTCACGGACCCCTGGTTGGGAACCAGTGGCTGTAGTTAGACTGTGTATTTGCATATGCACTCACTTCCTCTAGGTTCTTCACCCTTCAGTTAAAATTTGTGCCCGGTGTTTGAAAACCTGACAGCGCTGCCTGAGATGCTGTTTGCACCTGCCTGTATTATTTGTTTAGTCTTCCTGTTTCAATATCCTGGTGCCCAGAGGCTTGAGCTGTTGGCGGAGTTTGCTTAGTTGGAACCATGTACTTCAAACTGATAGCATGCGGTATGGGAAACTCTGTGAAAAAAATAGTTACTACCTGTTGGGTTTATAGGAAGGGCATGAGAAGGGGCAGTTAATATGGAGAGAATAACTGACTCCATAGGGTCGCCATGAGTCGGAAGCGACTTGACGGCACTTGACACACACACACAAGTGACTATGTTACTTGTTGATGCAATAAACTGAACAAAAAACCCACTGCCTTAGGAAACGGTATGTTGGGGCAACCATTTAACATGTTGCAATTATATTGGAGAAATGATTGAAGACTGAAATGACTGAAGGAGGTAAGTACTCCTTCCATGGAGGTCTTTAAGCAGAGGCTAGATGGCCATCTGTCAGCAATGCTGATTCTATGACCTTGGGTAGTTCATGGGAGGGAGGGAGGGCATCTTCTAGGCATGGAGTAGTAGGTCACTGTGTGTGTATGTGGGGGGGTAGTTGTGAGTTTCCTGCATTGTGCAGGGGGTTGGACTAGATGACCCTGGTGGTCCCTTCCAACTCTATGATTCTATGATTTATGATTCTATGACTAGGGTCATGAATGAAGAAATGTGGGTTGTGGTCTGGCTTTTGGTAAACTAGGTTCATACGTCATTTCATCTGTGTCATTTGTGAGTTGCTGATACCATGGATGCAATCAACAAGACGTCTCTTAGGCTGGGGGGGGGGAGTACAAATGCAACATAAGGTGATGATACCATTTATTTAAGAGTTTTAAAGCCCCAAAACGTAGAGACCGTTAAACTACCCTTGTTTATGGTAATGAAAAATCAAAGACAGGAAGGCTTAACAGCTTAATAATAATGATTGCATGCTCTCAAGCCACAACTGACTCATGGCAATCCCAGAACCATGGGGTTTTGAAGGCAAGAGATGAGCCATTGCATTCCTCTTCATAGCAACCCCAGTCTTCCTTGGTGGTCTCTCATATTTGAGTATTAACCATGGCTGACCCCCTGCTTAGCTTCTAGGCTCTGAGGGGAGAGGGCTATTCAGGCTGCTAAACAGCTTGCAAGAGGTTAATTGCTGTGTTAAGGCTTTTCCATGTGATCACTACTATGTGCTCCAATCACTTTTTTCCCCTTTCTCAAAATAACTTTCAGGTCCTTGATGGTGAGATATCCTGGCCCCACATTGCTGCTCAGGGACAGCCATTATCCTCTGTCTCCTTTAAAGTATATGGCTGCATGCTGTGGTGCAGGAGAAGGGGGAGTGCACAGCTGTTGGAGGCAGTTGAGGGAAAGGCTGTTGTCATGCCTGTTTGCCTCAGGCAGCTGACTCTGAAGAGCAAGGGAAGTGGTTCTGTGGCATGTGGCACCTTGGAAACCCTCACAGGATGCACCTTGTTGGAGAAGTATTCCTGTGCTGATACAGGAGCCCATCCTTTGCAAAACATTTTTTAAAAAGATAAAAAAGACAGGTCCAAAACAGTGTAGGTGAATGGGAGTTTGGGTGGATGGGGGCATTAGCCTTAGAAACTACAGGTCAACATTTATTTATTTTAGCGTGTCTATGGTGTATATTCCAACTGATTCTGTTTACTAGGGATAGTTCATATTTTCTGGTCCCTGTCCCTGATAAACCACTGTGCCTAGATTTGTATTTTGTGGCTGACTTGTTCAAACTGTAAATTGCTAGTACTGTCATTCTTCAAGATTCAGCTCTTTCCCCTGTATACAGTATACAACACAATCTAATGCATTATTGCTCATTTCAGTGGGATTTACTTACTAATATATTTGTGGAGAATTGCATCCTAGGTGTCTGAGTTGGATACATCTTATTTCTAAAGCATGTGCCATGAACTTTAAGGGGCACAGACCGCTATTACATGGACCTACCTGTGAAGATAGCTTGGAAACGTTATCTGGTAAAGAATGCTACAGCTTGATTGCTGTCAGGAACTAGGTGGAGTATGTATATCACTCCTGTCTGCAATCACTATATTGGTTACCTATAAATCCCTGTGTTCATTTCAAGGGGGTTGTTATTACTTTTAAAGTCCTTTGTGGCCTAGGTTCCACATATCTAAAGGACCACCTCTCCTGATATGCCCCACTGTGACAGCTGTACTCATCTGAGCAAAGTCTTCTGAAAGAGTCCTCTGGAAACGGATAAGATCAACAGTGGGCCATACCTGAACATTTTCTGTGGTGGCTCTCACTTTGTGGAATAGCCTGCCTGAGGCGGTCAGGAAGGTCTCCACACTTTTATAGTTCCATATAATGCAAACAATTGAATTTTTCAGGAGGGCATTTCAATAAAAAGAATAGGATTGTCTTAGAAGTTATTGGTTAGGAGGGCACTTTAAAGGGAAGATGGTTGTAGTTTAGTGCACTGCTTATTTAGCATATTATCTTGTTTGTACTTTTTTTTTAGTTTTTGCTGACTGGTAGCATTGTTTATGGAGTATGTTCTGTTTTCCTTTATTGCATTGTTTTGGTTATTTTGTAATCTGCCAAGTCTCAGCTAGAAAGTAAATACTGTAAGTAGTAAAGTAGTAGAAAGTGATACTATAAGTAAAGTAATAAAAAACATAACAATATACTTAGTATAATATAAATCAAAATCAATGTTGAAGATGAGATATATTTTGAATGAATGGCGAACTATTGTCGGATTATTTTTTCAAATGTTTATCTTTAGCCTAGAGAGAACATGCATAAAAGTAATACAATTTTAAACTGTAAAAGAACCAATTACAAAAATGTGACTGAACCCATATTCTGTAAACAGTCACATTTGTTTTGACTGTTCTAGCTGAAGGATGAATGACCTATCCGAAGCTGTAAAATATTGCTGTTGAGGTACTGGGGAAGTGATATTCTTGCAACAGAAGCACGGTCCTAACGGCGGGTTTGTGAATCCCTCATACAAATTAATGCCAAATACGCAGTTATTGTGTTAAATCATTATTAAGGCGTGTTTGTTGTGTTAAGACACAATTAGCTGGCTGAAGGCAGTATTCTAGACTTTGATCAGTTGCTGAACAATGTGTGCAAACTTTAATGGAAGTGTCTGGTCTGCAGCATGCAGTTAATGTATTCTGTGAATCACCGTTTACTCATAGTGGTGCCTTTCAAGAAACCATAGCAAAACAGGAGTATAAGCCTGTTGATAGGCACTTTTGTTTCTCAAACAGATCTTGTTTTGGCAGATAACAGAGGACAATGCATCAGAACTGTCATAATAAATTAAAATAGCAGATTCTCCTACTGAGGCTCCGGCGTCTTGATTTATGGGTTATTTCCTTCCATCATCAGGGTAGGCAGGACTAAATTCTTTTGACTTCCTGTCTTCCCCGTGGCGGGAAATAGCCTGCAAAATCTCAGTTCCGTCCTGCCTCAGAAGGGAACGCAGGTCATAAGCACAGCTCTGTGCTTATTTAGCTTAGAGTTAGCCTTTTGAGGTTATTTAGATTAGCTCCTTGTGTTTTTGTTTGTTTGTATTAGCTATCCTCTGTCTTTGTGTTACCTACCCTCCCTTGTTTCCCTTGGTGAGAGTGAGTAGTTAATTGGATCCCCGAGGATATATTCCGGAGATTCCGATGGCGGACGTATCTGTGGAGAGGGAGGACGACCTCCTCTCTGTCACAGACTATCAGTTGGGGCTGGTCCAGTCCGCCCCGAAGGAGTCAGATACTCCTACTCCCAATGCCCACAATGCTGGTGCCTTAGGGAGAAAGAAATTGGAGGGCTCTGTGCAGAGCGGGGATGAGGCGCCTAAGGGCAAAAAGGCGCAACGTCGCTTAAGAAAGCCGCTGCAAGCCTGCAGGGCGTTAAAAAGAGAAGGTGCGGTCACAAAACGGGAGGAACGATGAGAGCCGGGGGAAATCTCCCGCCTACTCGATTCTTGCCGAAAGCGCTGTGAGCATGTCTCCCGCGGCTTCACTGACAGCGGCTTCGGGCATTACATCAGGAACCGGTAACATCTCCTCCATTTTCCCGGGGGCGGGCGGCCATTTTCCCTCCTCCTTGCGGGAAGCGGCCATTTTCCTCCCCCTTTTCCAGCGGGAAGTGGATTCCCCCCCACTTATCTGTCAGCGCTGCTGCAAACCCCCCCCCCCATTTTCTCTAATGGCGGGAGGTCAGATTCCTCCTCCTGCGCCAAGGGCGGCTGCCCAGGTGCTTACTTGAGAGGAGGCGGACGAGTGGATTAATCTAGCATTACAGAGGCAGTGGCAGACGTTTCATGCCTACCAGATGAGAATCCCACCCCGGGGGCCAGTTGAGTCACCCACCTCCTCATCCTCCAGATCCCACTCCATGGAGGGAGGGGCTGCTACCCTCCCTGGGCCAGGTCCCTCTGTTAGTTCTCAATGGCTGCAAAGGCAGCACTGAAATCTCAAACCACTTATCTTAATTCTGCTGGCACTAGTTCCCAGATGTCTTCCCTCGATACGGACGAGGAGAAAGAAGAAGGAGAGTTTGACTCCGAAGCTGAGTCAGTCCCACTGGAAGAGCCTCAGATTCGCCTCTTTAATGGGGAGGATTATCAGGCCCTTTTGGCAAAGGCTATTTTAGCCCTGGACCTGAATGAAGAAGCCTCTGCAACAGAGGATTCCAAGACTAAGCTAAAACAGGGAGTGGCAGAATGCTTTCCTAGAAAGCAGCCACGTCATAATTTAGTACCATTCCCAGAGTTTTTTCTAAGAGCTGTTCAGGAGGAGTTGGCCAGTCCAGCATCCAATAAACAGACCCCTCCATCTATCAAAAAATTATATACCCTCGCTCCACATGCAATGAACCTTTGAAAGTGACACTTGTGGACGCACCAGTGATAGATTTACAGTCCCCAGGCCTCGTTCCTGAGGATGGTATGGGATCTCTGAGGGATCAACTGGACCGAAAGGCGGAGGCTCTAACTAGAAGAGGTCATGAGAACGCGGCATTGGCCATCCAGGCCAATGCTACAACATCCATTTTCGCAAGAGCCTCTTATCTTTGGGTGAAGAAACTCATCCAATTAGTCCCTCCCGAACATCATAGGATAGTGGGAGGATTAGAAAGAGTCCAGGACGCCATCACCCTAATGGCTGATGCCTCACTAGACTCCATGTCTTTTACAGCGCGTTCCATGGAGTCAGTAACATCAATACGAAGAGCATTGTGGCTCAGGGCCTGGCCAGCAGATTATAAGGCAAAAACAACCTTAATGGCCTACCCCATCCAGGAAGGGCGACTGTTTGGGGAAAAATTAGATAAGATTTTGGTGGAGACAAAAGATAAAAAGCAGGCCTTACCTAAAATATTTAAGAAGGAACCACGAGCCCCAGGTTTCCAGCCCTTTCGTTCCTCAAGGGCAACAAATAGGTATCGCTCAGACTTCAGAAAGGGATCGTGGAACTCCTCACGACCCTTCCGAAGGGGGGGGGAGAAATTTTCCAAACCTCAGAACCAGCAGTTCCGTTCTGACAGAGGGGACAAATTTCCAAAGAATAACCCCCAGTGACGCCCATCAGTTACCAGTGTGGGGCAGACTTCTCTTTTACAGTTCCAGGTGAACCACCTCACAACCTGACCACTGGGTCTCTCAAATTATCTCCAGGGAGTACCTTCTAGAATTCACATCCCCCCCCCCCAAGGATCGATTCCTAAGATCCCCCCTACCCCTCAGGGCAGAGAAACACAGCAGAACACTCAGGGCCATTCAACATCTAATGTCTATCAGTGCCATAGAACTGGTCCCCACCCTCGAAAGGGGTCTGGGGATTTATTCCATATTTTTTACAGTCCCCAAAAAGAATGGGGACTGGAGAGCCATCCTGAATCTAAAATATCTAAACAGACGGATGGCTCGAAAACATTTTCATATGGAAACAGTAAAATCAATAATAGATTCACTGCTCCCAGGCACATTTATGAAGGCAGTGGACCTGACCGAGGCCTACCTGCATGTGCCTATCCACCCTTCACACAAACGCTTCCTCCGGTTCACTTTTGGACAAGACCATTTTCAGTTCCGGGCCCTCCCCTTCGGGTTGGCGTCCATACCGAGGGTCTTTTCCAAGATCCTAGTGATGGTCATCTCCTCACTCAGACAGGAAGGAATCAGGATGACATCCTGATCTGTGCACAGTCAGAACATCAGTCTAGAATTCACACAAGTGAGGGTGGTTCAGCTTCTGCAGGAACATGGATATTTAATCAATTTTCAGAAAAGCTCCCTCTCACCTTCCCAGTCAATGGGCCACCTGGGAGTGAGAATAGATTCAACTCTCAATGCCCTCTCATTACCTCAGGAACGCATTCAGAAACTAATCAATGTTTCTTATTCCATAGCCAGGTCAAGGAAAGCCGGTGTCATGTCCCTGGCGAAATTGCTGGGACTAATGGTGGCCTGTATAGCGGTCGTACCCTGGGCGCGATTCTCGCTTTCACAGATTGCAGGTGTTGCATACAGGCAGGAACCAGGCTGAGGTGCTTGGCCTCTGACTCCACTCCCAGCAATGGAGAGTACTGGGGGGAGCTAATGGTGGGACTAATGGTGGCCTGTATAGCGGTCGTACCCTGGGCGCGATTCTCGCTTTCACAGATCGCAGGTGTTGCATACAGGCAGGGACCAGGCTGAGGTGCTTGGCCTCTGACTCCACTCCCAGCAATGGAGAGTACTGGGGGGAGCAGAGCCTGTTGCGGTTTACTCTTCCCGGTAGTGTGGGTGGACTGAGTGCGTAACCAAGGCAGCACTCTAAACAAGGATCAGGTTCACTCACCAGTACAAGTTCCTTTGCATCAAGGTCTAGGCTCGGTCCTCCCAGGTTCTGCAGGGACACCAGAAGGGCAGGAGCTGGTAGCTGGCACCTAAGCAAGATAATACTGTGCGCAGAGATCTCAGCACGAGCAGCAGAGCTTGTAGTAATTAGCAAAGTTGTTCCCACACTGACTGACTGTCCCCCCTAAGATTTATGGCTGTTCCTCCTCACTCCCTTCCCGGGCCAGATGTTCTGCATCACTCGCTGGTGTCGGTTCCTGCAAACACAACTAATCTCGCGCTGCGACGCCTCTCCTGCAAACTGAGCCGAACCTTTGATCTTTGACGGCTAACTGGGTTGGGTGGGTCTGGAGGTAATAACCTTCTCTGTTCCTCTGCTCCTTCCCAATATGTACCACCTTCTTCTGCATCTGTCGTCTTTGCTGGTTCAGACCTATGGTCCAGTCGCCCTGGTAAGACTTCCACCGGTGCGTCACCCTGCTCTGCCACACCTTCCTCCTCTTCTTCCGAGGAGAGTTCAGGCTGACTCACGACAGCAGGAAATCAACCTGCCGTCCTTTTGCCCTAAGCCATCAGGGTCCAAGGAATGGGCCTGGCACACTCTAGACTTACGTAGGGCTCTACGTATATACATTGACAGAACCAAAGACATTCGTTAGACTGACTATATGTTCATAGGTATTAGCAACCCCATTAAGGGTAAAAGGATGTCGATAGCAGCTATTAGCCACACCCTTAGACTTTGCATCATTCAGGCATATAACTCCTCGGGAGTTATTGCTCCACAGGGGATAACAGCTCATTCCTTGCGCAGCGCGGCCACCTCAGCGGCCTTTGATAGGCAAGCACCGGTGGAAGAAATTTGCAAGGCCGCTTCATGGGCATCAATATCTACCTTTATCAAACATTATAGGGTAAATACGTGGGCATCGGCTCAGGCGGCCTTTGGCCGTAGAGTTCTTCAGCACGTAGTGGAATAGGGTGCACTACCCACCCAGTTGGGAGCTCTTGGAGGTCCCACAAATCAAGACGCCGGAGCCTCAGTAGGAGAATGGAGCATTGTTTACTCACCGTGAATTCTCCTTCTCTCCTGAGGCGAAGGCGTCTTGCCCACCCGGCACACGTTAGGATTCACAGTTTAGGATTGTAATCTAGATTAAAATGTTATTTGCATATTTCCGGGGATTTCAAGTTGAGTCTCTGAGAGGTTCAGTTCAACCTTCCTTGGGTCTTGTTCCTGGGATTTTTGTTGTCAATTCATTTGCATGTTAATTATCAAGGAGCTTCATTCCTGTTGTTAATAGCTAGACAAGACTGTAACTGAGGTTTTGCAGGCTATTTCCCGCCAAGGGAAGACAGGAAGTCAAAAGAATTTAGTCCTGCCTACCCTGATGATGGAAGGAAATAACCCACAAATCAAGACACCTTCACCTCAGGAGAGAAGGAGCATTCACGGTGAGTAAACAATGCTCCATTTACTAAAACACATCATGCCTTTTGAGACACTGGCAAAATATTTGCTACCATAAAGCCAAACTTATTGTTTTATGTTATTATTTTTAAAGAAGTGTTATGAAAAACAGAGAGGTGATGCTTTTGATGTTAAGTGGGTTTAGAACAAACGAGAAGGGAGAGGAAAGAGTTTGAGAAAGGAGTATGGTAATTCTGATGACACTGGAGGTACAGCTAGGTGGTAGGAAGTAGCATAGAATTTGGCAATGTAGGATTGTTTAAGAGAGGAGGGGCTTTTCCGCATGGGGTTTCCCCCCCCCCATCGGTTCTGTTCCTATACTTCTTTGGTTTATCCCCCAATTTCTGCATGCATTTTTGCGTCTTTAGATTTTTTCCTTTTTTGTCTCTCCCCCGCTTCCCGCCCCCCCCCCCGGTTCTTTTGAAACCAGTTTTACCCCAATCTTTTTCTGGAAGCTGATTTTGAGTCGGCTTTCCCCCCATGCATAATGTTTCTGTCAGTTTTCTTTGTCCCACCCACTCCCACCCATCTCTGTTTCACTTTTCACTGATTGGACTGTCGTCATCAAACCACTTCCTCTCTTCCTTCCCAATGATTTTTTTAAAACAGTCCTAAAATATTGATATATTGATATAGTGTTGTAATGATACTTTAAGCAAGTTCTCTGAATTCCCAGCTTTAATTTTGAAGAAAAAAAAAAGCCTCTACCCTCTTCCTTCACAGAGATATAAGGAAAAAGGCATATATCTGTGAGGGAAGAAGCTTGAGAATGGATTTTTTTTTTTTTAATGAAAGCTGGGAATTCAGAGAACCTGCTTAAACTCTCATCACAGCACTATATTGACATCAGTATTTTAGGGGCTTTTTAAAATGGGGGGTGCTGTGAATGCCCCCCATTTAATTATTTATTATTAGATTTATAGGCTGCTTTTTCCTGGACAAGCCAGGCTCAGAGCAGTCTTCCTTGAAAATTCTGATTACTTAAGCCATGTGCGGAAGAACCTGTGAAAATGCACAGGGAGGGCAGATGGGCGGAAGAACCATGCCCAAACCAATTCCAATGCTTGTGGATTGACTGACAAGAAAATCAGGAATGTTGAGCATGCAGAAAGGCCCAAGTTTGGGGAGTGGTTGAAAGAGAGGCTCAGGACCACTGGTGTTGGGCAGCAGAGCACACAGTAAGGTCTTGGGTGTATCTTCCCAAATGATTGAGCCAGATCAGGCGCATAGTTTCGGGATGTGTAATCAGGAAACTGTGCAACTGAGTTCAGTTCCAAGAAGGTAGTCTGAAGAAGCAGAGTGAGGCCAAGACCAGGACAAGAGTTTAGTGTTCCCTACATCAATTAAAATGTTACTGTTCTCTGTTGTATACAATAACACATGGAGTGACCTAGAGTTAACAGGATACTGGTTTGTCATTTCCAAATGTCTGCCACTTCTTTATTTCTTCCCCTTTGTAACTGAATCTATATCTTGGGCAATTGATGAAGCTGATAAACTATTTCTGTGCATTTCAGTACAGGCAGTGTCTTCTTCTTCAAGACTTTTTTGTACCTGAAGAAGGTAATCCTGGAATTTTGGCACTTCTGGTGGTTTCCTAGTTTATGTGAATGGTTGGGACAGAGAGAAATGGATAACAGGACTGATGGTGCCAAAAAGTTAAACAAGTCTATCTAGCGCTATTAGGATAGGTTTTATTAGCATATTAAAGGCTAGATCACACATTAGGTGCAAATATATTTAACCCCCAGGAATCCTATTTTATAATGAAAGGCAGTTTTGGGAGTTAGGGTAACGTTTTCAGTGGTGCAGCGGTGGGTGCGGTGTATATAACCCCTCCCCCCATCAGTTTTTCTACCCATCTGGTTCCAGATACATGTTTACCAAATAGCACAGGATGGGGAGTTTCAGTGGGAAGCTGGGGAAATGCTTGTTTAAAAATTGCTCCCTCCTGAAGTTGCTTTTCATTGCAAGAAGCAGCCATCAAGTTTTAAACAGCCACATGTTTCTTTGTGAATGTGCAGTTTGGAACAAAGTCTGCTTGGAGAAGAAGAAACTTGTCCTGGAAGAGGAGGACTTGGTTTTTATATGCCGACTTTCTCTGCCACTTAAGGGAGAATCAAACCGGCTTACAATCACCTTCTCTTCCACTCCCCACAACAGACACCCTGTGAGGTGGGTGAGGCTGAGAGAGTGTGACTCGCCCAAGGTCACCCAGCTGGCTTCATGTGGAGGAGTGGGGAATCAAACCCGGTTCTCCAGCTCAGACTCCACCGCTCCAAACCATCGCTCTTAGCCACTACACCATGCTGGCTGTTAACCACTACACCATGCTGGAGTAGAGTACCCTTCACATGGGGAGGGGGGTGGTGGAACATAAGATTGAGGAAGTTGTTCAGAAACCAAGGTTATGAGTCATTTAGCTCCCAGAAAGTCCTTTGGGATTCCAACGCAACTCATAGTCTTGAGATGTTTTTTATTGAACTCACTTTATGGGTACTGCAACATACATTGTTGCATCTTATTCGTAGGTGCCAACCCACAGAGGGATAGGAATACTACAATTCTTCAATGTCAGCTTCAAATATTTAAGTTTTTAAAGCCTATACTTAAGATATATTGGGATCCTCTTTTGACAGTTGCTATAGAAACAAACTATTGTTGCATTAGTATTGTGTACTTGTTATTCAGTCTCCTCAGTTGTTTCGGAGAGGCTTTCCTCTATTTTCTTTCAAGGGACTTTGCTGCTAAATGCTTACTCTGTGTGTGTGTGTGTGTGTGTGTGTACTTGTTGGCAGTTTGCATATGAAGTAACTACTGTTCATTGCTGTCTCCCACCATGTAGTATCTTGTACGCAGGCTTTTTGGAGTGTCAAATGACACATGATCTGGTGATCTTTTGAGCCAGCAGTTAGATTAAGGAACAATAGTAGTCTGAGATTCACTTCTGGATTCTTTCAGTGTTTATAGAATGCTGCAGTGTTTTGGTTGCTCGTCATGCTGAGACATAGTTCCCTCAGTGATTTCATTTAAAATTAAACATCTCCGTGTTAGTTGACAAAAGTTTGAGATATTATTTCCTGAGTGTACTAATCGCAACACTTTCCATTCATGGCCTTTAACATTCACAATTATTTCCCCTTCATTTGTGTGTATGTATTAGCATACTGAGAATTTACTTCATGCATCTAATGAAGTTTATGCTACTAAACATCTGTTAGTCTTTAAGGTGTCACAAGACTCTTTCTTTCCAGAGTGTGGTGGACTAATTTCAACTATTAAGGAAAACAGAGAGCCCAAAATTATGAAAACAATGTTTTAATATTTATTTTGGAATTGTGCTGTTATTATAATTATCTTGTCAAAAGGTTCTATGGTTATAAGGACTAGAAACATCCTTTAAAATGGTTGCTGAAAGCATGGTCCAGTAATACAGATCTGTTCATTTTTCAGAAGAAGAATAGAACTGTTGTTTAGAAAAGTGCTGCATTTCTGGGGAAACCTCCAAAGAATTATATTTGGTTTAATTTTATTGAAGCACCTCCATTCACTATTGGATGTAGTGTCTTTCTCTTAGTACTTGTACCTTTAAAATAAGGATAGTTGTGTCCATTTTAGAAGTCTTGTAGCACAAATGTAATGGCATAAACAGATGAAATGCATAATGGCTTTTATATTTTCAAAGGAAGAGTGGCCAGTGCTTCTTTGTGCTGATATGTTTTGGTGCCATCTGTGATCTTAGGTTAGCCTAACCTGATTAGCCTTATCCTGCATCACTAATTTAAAACTGTAACAGAGCACTATAGGGGCTTTCGCTATTCCTTCTACAAGCAACACCTCCCCTGCCCCATTTTTTTTGCCTTAAAATCAAGCTTGACCAATAAATTTTCCTACTCTAAAAACAAGCCCCTGTTCTTTAATTGGAAATTGTCGTGTGATATATTAAAAGTTTGTTTTTGTGTGTGTAAAAGATGAAACTAGGCTTGCCAGGTCCTCCCCCTGAACACTAGCTGGAGGAGGGGAGGACAGTGCTCCAAGTAGGGTGATGCATTAAAGGCGTTATGACACTGTTCCTATTTTGGATGTTTTTCTAAGATGTCTGCCTGCCTGCATTTTTTTCCCTTACAGTGCAAAGTAGACATCAAACGTCTTGGGTCCTGAGATCTGTGGGTGGTTTCTGACTTTAGCATGCATGATGTTTTCAGAGCAAAATGTGGATGAAAAGAAGGAAAAAAGGAAGTGGGCAATCATATGAAATGAATGGAGGACAGGAAAGGGAAAGCATGTGGGTAGTCCAGGTTGGAGTTTTTAGTGGTAGAGTCAAGAAGTGCTGAGTTTTCAAGACCTGAGCATGGCTGTTAGTGATAAGACATTTAAAAGGTCATTAATTCATAGGGTTGCCATTACTCAGAAGCCTCTTGACAGCCCATAACACAGACACAACCACAAGTGAAAACATTCCAGGGTAGTTTGGTATAACCAAAGTGATTTCAATCAATAAGGAAAGGGCTGATTTTGAACACACTGCTAAAATTAAGTTTCCCATAGGTACTTTGTAAATTAAGATGTTTTAATGGATAGATCAATAATCATACACTATTGTTTAGGTAATTCACAGTGGGTAGCCGTGTTAGTCTGTCTGCAGTAGTAGAAAAGGGCAAGAGTCCAGTAGCACCTTAAAGACTAACAAAAATATTTTCTGGCAGGGTATGAGCTTTCGTGAGCCACAGCTCACTTCTTCAGATGAAGAACTATTGTTTAGGAATCATATAACTAAACAAACTGCTTACTCACTGTATCCAGGAAGGTATACTTTTTGTGTGTGATGTTTTTATTAATTTTAGAAAATGTTGCATGGTTCATTGCTTGTGTAATTCATAAATGTGTTTATTATGTATGTCTCAAGTATAGGCCAGTACCGTAGTTGCTGAGCAAAAAAAATTCATAAGATGAAAAGGCAATTTTCTTTTTTGTTTATAGAGAGTAAATATTCATAATTTGGGGAGTGAATTATAGGGCTCATGAAGTTAATGAGTATAAAAGGAGTACACTAGCAGTTCCAGCCTAAGTAGAATTACACTATTTTCTAAGCCCATAGACTTCAATGAATTAGCAGGCTGTAACTCAGGATGGTACTGCTGCTAATCATTCCATTCATTGGAGTCTCCAAAAAGAAGGGAAAAAAGAGGGGGTCCTTGGGTTGCTACAATCAGAACCACTGGTCATTCAGAAAACATGGCCATTATTTTCTTCTTGGTGCTTTCAGGGCTATATGTTTGTTCCTGTTTTTATTAATCTTTGACTATCCATGTGTTCCCATTTTAGAATACATCAGTTGCTCCCCTGCACTCCTGAACGGGATAGCACTGCTTATATAGGAGAGCTTTACTTTCGGCACTGTTTATATCATAGCCTCCTTCGGTAGCTGAGAAATTTTCAGCATCTCATTTGGTCATATCTTGTTGCAGCTGAAGGGAAGTACTAAAACCACAGAACTCTGAGCTGTTAAAAATGAATGCTGATAAACTTTTACTGGAATGAAACTTTAATACAGAAAGGTGCTCCTCTTAAAGGTTCTGTGCGTTTGACAGATAGTCAACATAATTCCCTTGTTAAAATTAAAGCTCAGGCCTGAGCTCAGGCCTGAGGCACAAACCTCAAAACAAGGAAGAACCAAACTGGATTTTTTATTTGCCTTCTACTGCTGAAAGTTGTAAAGATAGGTACATATTTATATTAATGACACGGGGCATACTTTGGGCACTTCAAGACCATCAGTTGTTATAGAGCCCCAAAAGAGATCTGGTCTTATGAGCTTTCTGTTTGACAAACAAGGATAGTTCTCTTTTTAAAAAGTTGTTTGAGATGCTTAGACTATATTGTTGAATCAACTTGGCCTTTGGTGATATTCACTGTGGTTTTGGATACTTCTGTGCATAAATGTTTCTTAGGATTTTTTTCAGCAATAAAATGGGGCTAAGATTCATCTGCCATGATGTTGCTGGGATTAAAGCTTTAAATTATAAAGTATGAATAGGAAGAATAAATTCCAAAGCAAGGAACGGAAATTGTTTCAATCATGAGTATCAGTGCCATCTTCAGTATACTAGGTAAGCACTCCTACAATCACAACCCTATGCAAGTTTACTCCAAAATAAAACCTGAGTCTGAGTACAAAGGCATAAAGCTTAAAATGCATAAAAGAGCCAAATGATATTATTTTACATGCTAAGTTATAAATAATGCATTTTATGTTGTTAGAGCAGTAAAATAAGTTTAGGTGTGTATGTATTTCATATAGTTCAATCCTCCCATGGAAAAAAATAGGAAATCCCCCCCCCCCAGCTTCAAATTTTCTGGGAATTTTATGTCCTTAAGCACAACTCCAAGCCAAGAAACATAAAATTACGTCGACCAAGGCTTTTTAAAAGCCATTCAGGCACATGCCTTTGGAATAAGTAGAATTAAAAGGAAAGGAAAGGGCCCAGGCTGTAGAGAGCAAGGAAACAGGAGACGTGGGAGGAATGCTGCCAGCTTGCAGGCACAAAAGTCGCACATAGTCATAAAAACGCACTCTATGATGATTTGGGATATGTTGATCAAGCATGCGCAACCAGCAATTACTCAGCTATTATACTGCCTGCTGCCAATTGCACTGATGCAAAACTATTCACTAATATTGCTTCAGAGATGGGAATGCCAGGAACCTTACAAAAAAGTGTGATTCATGCTTGAACTTGTCTTGTTCAAAATGTCTGGGCTTTTGTTGTTGTTGGGTTCATCTTTTAATCACCTTGAAAATCGGCTTGTCAGTTTTCAGCATCCATGATATGGTAGGAATTCTTGGTGACCCAACTAATGTACACTGTGTGTACATGCACACATTCTTTTATGGATGAACTTTTTAATTCTTAAGCTTTATTAGTTTATGTTTGTTTACCATTCCCTGTACAATATTATACCACCTGTTTATTCTGTGGTTACTTAACTTCTTAAATTTTTCCATTGCTTAACTCAGCCAGTAGAATTCCATGCCCAGCAAACTGAGGGGTGGTGCTTGCTTGCTGCTCTGTGCTTCTAGGGATATTCCTGGGGGGTGGAATGAGGAAAGTTTGCGTGTACAACCTGAAACCTGCTGTGTTTGGGAAACAATGGGAACTTTGGTTCTTGTAGGTTATCCGCGCTGTGTAACCGTGGTCTTGGTATTTTCTTTCCTGACGTTTCGCCAGCAGCTGTGGCAGGCATCTTCAGAGGAGTAACACTGAAGGACAGTGTCTCTCAGTGTCAAGTGTGTAGGAAGAGTAATATATAGTCAGAAAGGGGTTGGGTTGAGCTGAATCATTGTCCTGCAAAAAGTATCAAAGGTAATGTGCTAATCATTGTCCTGTAAGTATCAAGATAATGTGCTAATGGGGGTGTGGTATGTTAATGTGGAACCATTGTATCCTGAAGTGATCTGTTAATGTGTGAAATCCAAAGCTAATCTGCATGGCTATTCAGTGTTACTCCTCTGAAGATGCCTGCCACAGCTGCTGGCGAAATGTCAGGAAAGAAAATACCAAGACCACGGTTACACAGCCCGGATAACCTACAAGAACCAATGAACTCTGACCGTGAAAGCCTTCTACAATACAATGGGAGCTTGTTCAAATCCCCTGCAGTTTTTCTGTAGCCGTAAGGGATCTACCCTCATTTGTCACCTTCCATATAAACATACAGGCATGGAAGGTGGCACAAACCGGTATGGTTAATATTTCGTATTACTACTACTATTATTTCACTACTCAATGAAGCCTTGGTTGTTTTAATTGACTTGTTCATTATGTGCTACCTCTCTTGTACTTTGAAGTGTGAAATTAAATTGTATTCTTATTCAAGTAATACTTCTGTCTTTAAATAAAGCAGTATGTTTGAGTAGGGAGTAAGATGTAAATCGTATTCACCAACGTTGGTCAAAAACTGCTCTGCGTGTAGAAAGGATTGCTGGACTAAACAGAAGCAATAAGTAGTTAAAGTATCTCTGAAGTGAAATGTCATAAACACAGAAATTTACTGGTACCCATATTAATATTCGGATAGTAGGTCATTCTTCAGGGTCATCGCATGATATATTATGTATTTTCTTTAGCACATGCTAGAGAGCAGGTTGTATTTGGATAGGGCTGCACTGGTTGAATGTAGTTCTCCTTCCTGCACTGTTTTCCTGTTAGAAATTATCCTCTAGAACAGTTGCACTGTATTTTCCCCAACTGCAGTCCAAACAGCTCCAAAAAAGTTTCTGTCAATGAAAAGTTGCTGGAGGATGGGAATAACTAGTCCTTTCAGCAATGAAACCAGGATTCAATAAAACATCCTACCAGCTTCTTCTCACCTTAAAAAATATTCTGGGATCTGGTGATGGATCTCCCACATAAAGGGTCTCTGATCTCAGCCTTCAAAAATACTATGCTTCTCAGCTGGACTGGATGCTACACAGTTATACCAACAGCTGAGTTCCTTACATGGCTTTCCCCTGTAAATCGTGCGTTTTTATTCTTTTCTTTGAATACTGGAGTGTTTTCTAAGCTGCTGCTTTTTTTTCTTGATAGATGTTTGGTATCTAGCCGAGGTCTATTTCTTTCCCAAATAGATCTATTTTTAGATTGGTGCTCAGATGGCTACCAAGCTCATTTTGTTACTAAATCTGAAGCTTCATCTGCTCTTTTCCTTAAAAGCTTGTCAGTGTTTATAAATCATTGATCTCTTCCTCTACCAATGATCAATGTTTTTGCCAAAACCAAGGGATTCTTGGCTCCATTAATGTGGGTTTACTATGAGGACCAAGTTGTAATGATGTGGTTTAAGAAGCTGTGTCAAAGACTCCCAAGGGAAGGCTCATATTTCAGTATGGAATACTACTGGTGGTATTTTGTCTTTATTGGTGATGTATAAACTTTCAAAGGAGTAATTCTAGAGAATTATAACTCTGCCTGGCATACAATACTGAGATTACCCTGACATTTTATCCCTAAAAACTAAAAGCCTTTCTTTGCAAGCCTATAATTATTATTACTAATTTTTATCCTGCTCTTCCCCAAGGAACTCAGGGCAGCCTGTATGGGGGTGGTGATTTTGCACGGACCATTCCCTGGATGTCCCAGCCTGATCTTGTCAGATCTTGGAAACTAAGCAGGGTTGGTCCTGGTGAGTATTTGGATCAGAAACCACAGAGGAAATCCAAGGTTGCTGTTCAGAGGCAGCAGTAGGTCTTCATAATAGCTTGTTTCATCAACATAAACAACATTCATCACTCTCACATTAAAGTTCTTTGGATTTAAAATTCTGAACCCTTTGGAAAATGCATGGTATCCCACTAGGATTCCGAGCTCTGTGGTGGGATTCAATTTTCCCCTTTTCTATCTTGGGATGCATGCAAATACATGAGATCCAAATACTACGAGCAGGGGGCGTTCCTCTCTTTTGTTTACCCTCGGCAGGCAGCTATGGTGATTGATCACTTTGTGCTGGAAAGGTGGTCGCCTTGCGACTTTTGGTTTTGAGTATGTTTTGTTATGTGACACCTGGAACAATTTAATCCACAGTCTACTTTATTTTGGGACATTGCCTTCTAATTTAAGTTGGAACATTGACTACAAGCAAGACCGGATTTGGTTTTGTATTCTGTGTGGACTAACACAGGGAATTATATGCAAGGAATGTCTTTGTTTTTGGGAATTATATGCAAGGAATATTTCTGTTTTTGTATATAAGGAATATATCACAGAAAAGTCCATTTTTCTTGTGTATGTTATTTTGTCATTAAGATTATAAACATTGAGCTTACGTGCTGACTTTGTCATTTAACCGTGTTTAATACAGCATTGGTACACTAGTTTTTGTCAAGACTCCAGGTGGTGGCTGGAGATCTCCCGCTATTACAACTGATCTCCAGTCAACAGAGTTCAGTTCACCTGGAGAAAAGGGCTGCTTTGGAAGGTGGACTCTATGGCATGATATCCCACTGAAGTCCCTCCCCTCCCCAAACCCAACCCTCCTCAGGCTCCACCTCCAAAATCTCCAGGTGTTTCCCAACACGGAGCTTCCAACCCTACTGATGTACCCTATGCTATCTTAGTACATGTATCTTATTTTTTGCTATCTAGTTAAAGAGAGCTAAGTTCTCAATGATTTTATTGTATTTCATTGCATTTTATTTTATCAAATACTACGTTGTTAGCCGCCCTGAGCCCAGCCTTGGCTGGAGATTGGGGGCAGGATAAAAATATAAATAAATGAAACTTGCAGTTTTCCTCTGAGGTTCAGTGCAGTTCAGTTCCACCTCCTTCTCATCTTTTTTCTCCCTCCTGCAAGGAAGGGCAATAAGCTACTTTTTACCCAGTCTGTGGGTAAGTGTGACTCAGTGGTTTGAGGGAGAGATGAAAAGGTTGACCACAAGTCAGATCAAAATGACAGCAGAAGATATGCCGTGCTGAAAAGCAATAAGAAGCTTGCATGCTCCCCTCATAGAGATCAGGTATCGTTCTAGGTGCAGAAATGCATCTTGGATTAAAGAGGTGTGTATTTATTTATTTAATTTATATCCCGATCTTTCCCGGCAAGCCAGGCTCAGAGCAGGTCACAGCATAAGCATAAAACACCAATGAAAACATACATTAAAACATACTTTGAAATCTTATACTTCATAATACATTTAAACAAGATAGCATTTAATTCTAAATCATGGCCACGAGACAGACCCGGTTGGCAGTGCACCCACAAACCAGGGGGGAAGATGGGGAGGCCAGCAAATGATGATAGTGGAAAGACTCGCATCTGCCTTCAGGTGTAGGCCTGGTGGAACAGTTCTGTCTACAACATGCCCACCTTGTCTGTAAAGGCATTTAATTCATTTGGAAAGAGAAAATATTTCACAGGAGTTTGTTCAGTACTGCCAAAATTTCCAGTTTTTCCATCAGAACATGTTTTTTTCTGATTTTTTCTGGTTTTTTTTTTTTCTGGGACTGCACTATGCTGATCCTTTAAAGGATTTTGGAATATCTTAAAGGGCATGTAAAATATAATGATTTGGAAGTCATTAACATATTACCAGCTGCAAAAATAACCATAACACACTATGGGGGGGGGGGGGACACCTCTTCCTGCACCTGTTAGGAAATGGTTCCATAGAATATGGGGTATGGTGGTGATGTCTAAGCTTACATATTATATATATTGATTAGAGAGAGAAAAGTAAAGCAGGATACTTTTATTCAGAAATGGGCTATATTTGTCTTATTTTGGAATGCTGAGTTCATCTATGATAATAAACCATATGCTCTCTTTACTTCAGAATAATGTAATTAATAGGGTGGCCAACCTCCAGGTACTAGCTGGAGATCTCATGCTATTACAACTGATCTCCAGCCAATAGAGATCAGTTCACCTGGAGAAAATGGCCGCTTTGGCAATTGGACTCTATGGCATTGAAGTCCCTCCCCTCCCCAAACCTTGCCCTCCTCAAGCTCTGCCCCAAAAATCTCCAGGTATTTTAACAGTATAACTGGTTGTATGATGAGGTAGAATTAATTTTTTGTCAACATGGATAAAGGACTAGAGAAGATGTGACGGTATTCACAGGGCTTGATTTCGTGCTCGTTGTCAGTTCTGAGTAGGTTATTGTCGATGATGAGTAGCAGTTTCACATAGAGGGTCTGCTTGGAAACAAGAACAGGCCTTTTCCCAGAGCCTGACTGATAAAATCATAATTTTCCATAATCAGTTGTCACGAATTCTTACATTATATTCAGCGGTCAAGGAAAGCTGATCCATAAGGATTGAAAGGCTTACAATTTGCTGAATGAGAAAAGTTGAGACCAGTGGTTCTCAAACTGTGGGTCAGAACCCAGAACTGGGTCATGATTCCTTCACATGTGGGTTGCAAGGCCAGATGGGGAAAGGAGGAATAGAATGGGCTGTGGGAAGAAGCTTTGGGAGGGACAGTGGCAAAATTAGATTTACCTCTGCATAATGTGCAAAATGGCAATGAAATATAGCCTGTAGCTCAGTTATGTAAATACGTACTATATATTATAGTATTTATAAGAATTAAAAAATACTGGTGTCATTCATGCATTTAATGTTGGGGAAGTGCAAAGTAGCATTGGATTACTTTGCAAGTAGGCCCTGAAAAGTACAGTAAATTTAGAATGGAGTCTTGTTTCAAAAAGTTTGAGAACCACTGGTCTGAGGTTGATTAAGAAAAGATGTGCTGAGTGGAAGTGGAAACCTAGGTCACCAGAGAATTTTTGAGGATTTAGGATTTACAGGGTGGAAACTTACCTTATATGAGCCAAGCCTTACTTTGTGTTGTTTTGGCTGTGATAACCTAACAAATATTCTTGCCCCCACCCTAGAATTTGCAGTGGTTATTTTCGTCTGGTATTTTGCATTATCAGAGATCAGTATGATTGGTTTGCTTTCAGTTTGTGGCTTGCAGGCCTTAGGCATTCTGAATTAGCATGCCTGACATATAAAAAAAAAACAAGCCCCAGCATGGAAGCTCCCTAATGGTTAATTCATAAATTAGACTTGGCTTCCGTTATTCATTTAACAGCCCAACAAATGGCTTATTTACATGAACAGTGCAATGGCTTGTATCCTACTGCTTGGTTCTGAAGACAGAAGGGCACTTCCATCTTTGGAAGGGGGATTTTCTGCCAATTCTCCTCTTCTATTGCTGATCCCCAATTTGCACTCTGTTTTTGAGGATCTGCTGACCACCAGGAACAAAATTTTAAGAGGCTCAGTGGACTGCAGCTGGACAGTGGAATTAGCAAAAAACCATCCTCTCCTCCTCCATCAAACAGAAGAGCCCTTCCATTTTATCTACATCTTTTTTGAACAGTGTTGTACATTCTCAAGCCCTCCTGTTTATGGACTTTCCGACACATAGTGACGAAAGTTTCTGCCCTAGATGCTACCCGTGTGAACAGTGTTGATCACTTGTGTATGCTGGTAAATGCAGAAAGTGTGGCTAGTTGGAACATGTAAATGTAACCTATGTTGATCTTCAGCAAATTCTGGATTGCATGATCGGTTGCTATTTCTAACAGCCAAACCTTGTACTGATTCTGCTGATAATCATATAGGACAAGAATAACGTCCTTTGCTCTTTCCTCTAGTGAGTTTCTGGCAGAGTTTTGCTGAAGTCTGCCTTTGTGCCTTTCACAATAGAGAAGCACATATGCAGGCAGTGCAGGGGAAAGGAAACGAGAGAACCACAGGGCATGATTAATGCGGGTATCTAATCTTACTTCTGCTAACAATGGGGCCTTTTCTTTTCCACCTGCTGGGCTTCTGTGAAGAATTAGCATAGAGGAATGTGTGTGAAATACTATTGGGCTTTCAATAATTACTAAATCATCAGGCATGTAATCTTCATCTTTTCTAGATCCCAGTCTATTCAGATATGTCACCATGTAATTTCAGCTCTTTGCTGGCTACATTCTTGTGCAGACCATATCTCTTTGGTGTTTCATGCTTTGCAGAGATACTGGAAAAGGAAATAAGGTTTCTGTTGTTCTCTCTACCATCCTTGTGAGGGCTTGGATAGAGCCACATTGCACCAGCTCAGCATGATGCTGAAACATGTTAATATTATGCACTATAAATAGATTTTTTTGGTAAATTAATATTGTATGCTGCTTGTTGCAACTATGGCGCAGCAGTTTATTTGAGGGAGAATTAAGTGTTTAAACTGTTCCCTAGTGGTGTTCACATCTTTACTGTATATTTAGGGTGAAAAATCCCAGATAATATATTTGTGGTATCCCTCAGCAAGGCTGCCCTGAACCACAAATTGCTATAAATTCCAGATTAGGGTTAAATCAGATTTAACCCTAGATAAGGGTTATATATATATATATATATATATATATATATATATATATATATATATATATATATATATATATATATATATATATATATATATTAAAATTGGTCACGGAATAGCAATTAACAATAGAGAAAGTATAGCGGTTATCTTTTGAAATGAATTTCTAGGTAATGGCGGCAAGTAGCCAATATGTATAAATGGTTTGGAAGTGTGCGCACAAGATTTACCAGATCTGTAGATGATTCTGTGCATATTTATTCAAAGCTAAATCCCATTAGCTGGTTTTAATTCAGCTGGTTTTAATTCTCAAATAAGGGGATATAGGATTGCAGTTTGAGGTTTACAAAGGGCTGGATTCTAAGAGAAAAGCCCCTAATTTTAAATCATTTTCATTATCTCACTTTCCTGCCACTTAAAGTATTCATTTGCCATGTACCATGTCCATCCCACTTCATTCTAGTACATCAGTTTTCTCCTAAACCTAGCGTGGTACAGTTCTTAAAGTATTGGCATAGGACTGGGAAGACCAGGGTTCAGATTCCCTCCTGCTATAAAACTTACTGAGCGACAATGGACTCATTATTCTCTCTTGGCCTAATTTATTGTACTGAATTGTTGTGAAAATACAATGGAAGGGAGGAGATCCATATTTACAGCCCCTAGCTCTTTAGAATAACGATGGCATAAAATACACTAAATAAATCATATGCACTTCTTCATTATTAGAATTCTTGGGTCATCTTGTGGTCTTTGGACATCTGTTTGAAAACTAGCAACAGGTGATTAAACTGAAAGAGGACTATGGTTCTCAAGAGGAAGAACTAGACAAATTGATTGTTAGGCTAGCAAGGAGCAAGAGCTTAGAATGCTTATTCAGAATATTCTTCTGATAGGAAAACCTAAAATAATATTTAACAATGAGAAGGCTTTGGGAGTTCTGCCAGAACCCTTTATCAGGCTTAAAAAGGTGTGTGTGTGAAAAAGATAGTTAAAACCTCTTGGCTGTGTGTCAGGCAGACTTGAATAGCTTGGTGGTATTGGGTGAAGATGGTATTTGGACCTTTAGTTTGCATGCCCTTTGTTATTTTGGTTAGTCCTAATAAAAGGTATTGCATGGTGTTTAGTTTTGGATTTTTATTTGGACCAACGTGACTGCAACCTGACAGAGACTTTGATAGTAATTCTACTACATTGTTATTATGTAGCAATTTTAATGCACAAAATGTATGTATGTATTTAGAGCATTTTTTAGCCTGATTTTCTTCAAATCTGGACTCAAGGAAGATTGGTGGTGGAAAGTGCCATTAAATCACAACTGATTTATGTTGACCCTATAGGGTTTTCAAGGCAAAAGACGAACAGAGGTGGTTTGTCATTGCCTGCCTTTATGTAGCAACCCTGGACTTCGTGGTCTCCCATCCAAGTATTGATCCTGCCTAGCTTCCAAGATCTGATGAGACTGAGCTAGCCTGGTCTATCCAGGTCAGGGGCAAGGCAGATTGCAATGATAATAAAACAATATAAAAATAAAATCCAGTAAAAAATTAACAGCTCTATCATCAAAAACAATTAGGTAGCAGAGTCAAAAACCATCCTGAATGCTAATAGTCTATCATTGTATCTGCAACCATCTGAAAAAGGACACTGCAGCTAGTAGATTTTTCCCCATTTCTTCCTTATTCTCATTTTACAGATTGTGAACAGATCATGATCTTGACACAGATTTGCTGCAGGCCATTATGTTAGGTTAATGGCTCAGGATGAGATCTAAACTCATTTCTTTAGGGCTGTGTTGCAGTATTTTCAGTTATCTGCAATGATCTTCATTTTTTAATTTTTTTTCTTGGCCACAGGTTTACAAAGAATCTCTCCCCAGATAAAATCAACTTGAGCACACTGAAAGGGCAGGGGCAGTTGACCAACCTCGAACTGGATGAAGAAGTTCTGCAGAATGTATTGGAATTGCCCACCTGGCTAGCTATTACTCGGGTCTTTTGTAACAAAGCTTCAATCAGGGTGAGTTACCATGATTAACTGTGGTCTGCATACTCCACCAGGGCTGCTTACAATCTGCTTTCTTTGGGATTCTCACTGCTCAGTTAGGCTTTTTGACAAAGAGATTTGAACATCTTCTGTTTGTAGCAGAATTGTAACAGTGAAAACATTTCCTGGTCTATTTTGCCCATTGCCCACCCACCTTTCACTTTCTTATCTGCTCTGGCCATGTACACAGATCACTAATTTCCCTGTTCACATGCCTTGAGATCTACTGCAGTCACTGGTAGGAGAGGATCAAGTTCTGTATGTTAACTGCTGCAGACATTACAAACAGCCTAGTTAAAATTAATTGCTGGTATGCTATGTTATTAGGCTTTACAATAAAAATTGTTCTGTTTAAATGTGTAATTACAGGGACTGTATTTAACAGTTCGTGTTAAATACTGGGCAAAATATTCTGTTCCTGAAAACTTTGCCCCAAGCTCTTTTGGGAGCAGGAAATTGATTTTTCAATTGAAATAAGGGAGTAATTATTTAAGCTCCATTAGGATTAGGCACAGAGGCACAAATTTCATGCAAAATGGTTGAGGGGATTGTTATTAAAAGGGCAGCTTTGATCTGTTCCCATAGTAGTGGCCCTAGGGGGTCTGCTACCTACTGTAGGTAGCTTTTTACAGTACTGCTTTTTTGACATGAGCATTACTTGGATTAATTGGAAAATACAAGTAGGAACCCACAAGGGCTTGTGGGGGCATCTAATTTCCCCCTTCCCCACTATTTCTTCCGTCCCTTTCCTGAAGGCTTCCCTTTTCCTGTTTCTTCTCTCCTTCCCACCCAGCAGCCAGCTTACTTTTATCTGTCCCTCTGTCTTCAGCTCCTCCTCCCAGCAGCTTCTACCTAGGAAAACTATGGCCCACTTGTGTGTTGCCGGATGCTAGGCCAGACCTACTTGTATGGTAGGAAACACTCAAGGAGTTGTTGGGGGCACATCACTTTCTCCTCTATCCCCTTTCCCACATTATTTCCTCTTTCCCTCCTCCTAGCAACCCCCATATCCTCTCCCCTTTCCCTGCTTCAGTCTCTCTTTCTCAGCCATTCACCTCACCAACCTACCTTTTAACTGTCTCCCATCTTCAGCCATATTTAGTATTCATTTACTTCATTTAGACCCCACCTCTCTCCACAGTGGGGACCAAAGCAGCTTACATAATTCTCTCCTCCTCCTTTTTATCTGCACAAGAACCCTGTGAGGTAGGTAGGCTGAAAGTATGTGACTGGTCCAAAATCACACAGTGAGCTTCCACAGCAAGATGAGGATTTGAACCTGTGCCTCTCAGACCCTACTCTGAAGCTCTAACTGCTACAGCACACTGGCTTTCATGGGGTGGCTGCTGTTGGAACACTAGCAAGCAGCCAGGCCTAGTTGAGTCTTGCAAGTCAGGTGGTATCAAGTGACACAGAGGTTGCTTCCATCTCTATGGTTGCCAACCTCCAGGTGGGACATGGAGATCTTCCAGAATTACAACTGAACTCCAGATGACAGAGATCTGTTCCCTTGGAGAAAATGACTGCTTTGGAAGGTGGATTCAATGGCATTATATTTAGCTGAGGCTTCTCCCCTCCCCAAACCCTGCTATCCACAGACTCCATCACAAAATCTCCAAGAATTTCTCAACCTGGAGCTGACAGCCTTAGTCAGGCCTAGCTGCAGTGAGTCCTCCCTCAAAGGCCAAGATAGTTCTGGAAGGGACCCTGCCCTCTATCTGGAAAATTGTGGTTGCCTAGCAACAGCCACTGAGGGAATCAATTGCTTAAAGCTGCAGGCACACCTTTTATCATTATCAGATTTTTTAAGGCCCCCCCCCCATGGTGTTTTTTGTTTAGATTTCACATTTTTCTCCAATCCTGGGGCCCTTTATAGGTTTGTCGAAAGATCTGTCTTGCACATTCACAGCTCCAATCACTGGATTTAAGTATCCTCAGATTTGGCCAAGTTTGCCATTAGTATATAGACAAGTTGGGGGCTTACAAAACTCACAGGAGTGGAAATCCCATCCCCCCCCACTCACCGGGTTGAAATTAAATCAAAAGAGTTTCCGTCTAGACATTAGGAAGAATTTTTTAACAGTTAGAGCGGTTCCTCAGTGGAACAGGCTTCCTCGGGAGGTGGTAAGCTCTCCTTCCCTGGAGGTTTTTAAGAAAAGGTTAGATGGCCATCTGTCAGCAATGCTGATTCTGTGACCTTAGGCAGATGATGAGAGGGAGGGCATCTTGCCCATCTTCTGGTCACTAGGGGTCTGGAGGGGGGAGGTAGTTGTGAATTTCCTGCATTGTGCAGGGGGTTGGATTTGATGGCCCTGGTGGTCCCTTCAATCTCTATGATTCTATGATTCTAAAGACTTTCCTTAAAAGAGGTGGTGATTTCCATTGATTCCCTCCAAACAATCCAGACTCCTATTTTGCCTCCTATTTTGCCCCCTGAGGATCTGCTGACTCCCCCCGAAACAAAATTTCAAGTGAGCTTTAGCAGAAGAGTGGATTAGGAGGGTGACAATTTCCACCTCTTAAGAAAATTAAGTGCTCTTAAATCTTTAAAAAACTGTTGGATACAAGCCAATATTACTCTTAACCAGTTCATGCAAGAAGCAACCTGTGCTAAAAATGCAAAGCTGCCACAATTGATGGAGTAAGTTATTGCCAAGGTAAGGCTACCTAACTGTGAGCAACACCTTATCTCATGTGTAACCTGAGTCACGGTTTGATCTTCATTAGCACACATAAGTATGCAGCCCCATCTTTCTGTAACACATTCTGTCTATCACACTTACATTTTTTCCTTCCTCCAGGAGTTGAGGGTGTTACGTATATTTTTCCCCTTCCCCGTTTTGTCCTCAGAACAATGGTACGAGGTAGGATAGGCTGGGAGAGAGTAACTGGCCCAAGAAAGTGAGGATTTAAACTAGTCTCCTTAGGCTTAGTCTTACACAAACAGCACCTGGCTCTCAACTGGATGTTAGAAAATAAGTACCTGCAAAAACTAGCAGGATAAAAGTTATATTTAATTGTTCCTGAACATACTTTTTCTGGTCTTAGGGCTGCCATACTTAAACAGAAGCTTGTTAAGGTAGTTGGAATGAAAAGTTCATTAACAAATCTTAAAGCATTTTGCTCCTTGAATAAGAATTAGGGGTGGCTTTCATTGCAAAAGTGAAATTGATTTGGATTCAGAGATTTATGGGAGGCATTGCCACCCATGAAAGGATGTGTTGGTGATTTCCTTCCTGCCCACCCCTCTGTGTTCCCCACAAACTGCTCTGGAGCCATTCTGGGAAAAGTACAACAGATCGAGAGGAAAATCAACAACCCTTTCCCTACACGCTCATATACACACCAACATAATGCATACTGCTGATGCAGAGGGATCTTTGGATCCAAGTTATTGTCTCTAATTTGGCTAGATAATGTATTTATGTGTCTGCCCAGGAAAACTCATGGTACAATAAATCTGATCTAAGGAGCTACAGCGATTGTTGTCCTTTAGTAAATCTGTTTGTTTGTATGCCAAGTGCATTTGATAAGGAATAATTTTGTCCGCCGAGTTTCTATTCCCATGGAGCTATTATTACAGTATCACTTTTCAGAGCAGGAGTTTCTTGCAACGGAGCCTATTAGTGTCACCCTGCAGCATATTTAACCCTTGCAGCAGTTTCTGTTTATTTAACATCAGCTTTCTTGTTACAGATCCAGTGGACAAAACTGAAGACTCATCCAATTTGTCTGGTAATTGTCTTATTTATTTTCTTTCTGTTATTAAGAGCTTGCAAGTCTGAGTTGTTTCTAAAAGAAGGACATTTTTTAATGTTAGCGCATGAAGGTATGACTACCTCTGCTAATGGCCATATTGGTGTCCATGTAGGGCTATTTTCCATATTGCTATTTTGATTCACAGGTGTGTTCTTGTATAAGTCATGTGGTTAATATTAGAATGCAGGAAAGAAAGAACAATTGTTGTTCCAGTACTAAGTATGTTAAGTCTCTCCATGGCATGTATATTTGTGAGCCACTTCTGATGCTATACAGTTCTTTCTTGGGAATGTACTTGCTAGCTGACAAAAATCCTAGTGTTAGAAGAGACTTGCATCTGTTAGCAGGTCAGATACAGCTATGCTAAACTGCTTTTGCAAGGTTCAGATATAATTTTTCTGGGCTTGGTACAAGTAACATATTCATGTCTCCTCCCCTGATCCCCCTGATCCCATCCCATTCATATAATCTCAAGAATTATGAAAGAGAGATTTTATTTCTTAAATTATAAAAATATACTATAATACTAATGAGTTAGCATCCTGAGCCCATGTCTGTTTGGGCCATGCAGATCTGAGATTATTGGCTTACTGGTGTCTAATTAATGAACAGATGCAAGTGTCTAGTTATCTAATAGCCATGGGTTGTCCCACCATGTGGGCCAAAAAATTCACACTAGTGATATAACCCAGACTTAGGATAGAGTTTTCTGCAAATCCAAGAAAACATTCAGGTTTGCAGGAAAATCTGAGCTTTAAAAAAATGTATGGGGAGAGAAAAAATACCCAAATCCCCCTGGGCCTGGAAACAGATTGGGAGCCTGTGAAGATGGACCAAGACTGGAATGATAGTCCCTATGACCCACTCCAGTCAGTATCTTGGCTGCAGCATTCTGTACTAATTGAAGTTGTGATATGAATTGATTCTGCAGTTTCCAAAGAAGCCAAGATATTTTAAGTACAAGTCTAAGTAAAAGTCTACTAAGGGAGCAATCCTACTCTGGTCTATTCAATTAACCTTACTGAACAGGAAAGTGTTCTCTGGATTGCAATGTAAATAGCATAAAAAGCACCTTTTTCATGTAATAATAATTTCTTCATGTTTGATTCTCTTCTTAGTATCTAGATAAAGTGGAAGTTGAGATGCGAACATGCGAGGAGCCCCGGCCACCCAATGGACAATCTCCCATTGCTCTAGCTTCAGGCCAGAGGTTAATATTACTTCTGTTTAGTAACTGTTTTTGGGTTTGATATTACTTCCATGTTCTCCTCAGGACTGATGTCTTCCTCCCCACCCCACCCTTTGGGTTCTGTTTGGGAAGCTGACAGGGTGTAAGAGTCAGTAGCAGCAGCAGTTACACCTAGAGCTAAACTACACAAGATGCTGATTTGTATTTGATGTTTTTCCAGTTCAAGGTATAATTGGTCTTCACTTCGAGAGCTTTTGATATTTTCCACCTAGGCCTGGAGTAAGAGACTTGGAAGCTTGTGGGGTGAGCTGACACAAGAGTTTCTACCTGCTGGTCACTTACAGTGCAGTCCTAAGGAGAGTTGCACTCTTCTAAGCTCATTGGGTCCTCAGTCTTTATAACCTATTATATTAGTCATAGTTGAAATATATAAATTTGATTAGAAAATTACTTCAACGTGTAATAAAATTAATTTTTTTTCTTGTACAAATCAGGCATAAAACTTTGAGTGGTACCACTCATTGTAAATTTTGAGAAGTACGCGAACTATTAAGTAGCATATACTTAGTAAAAGATTTTAATGATTTTTTAAAAAAAAATTATACAACTTCTGGGGTATCATTCAACTGTATTAAAAGCTCATATACACGTAATTCAAAGAGCTGGTATTTTGTTTGGGATGTTAAAAACAGCCCTGAATCAGAGTAATGTATTTCTGAGGCAGAGCTTTTGAAACATTAATTGGGCTCCCTTGGCATGTTCAAATGCCAAATGAAAAGGAGAAAGGAGCCTTGAGATCAGAATGAAAATGAAGTGATTCAAAAGAAGATCCCATTGTATAAAATATAGCATAGGATACAGCTTAATTGTACTTGAGAATACTATGGTTTTTCTAACTTCGCTACTGTACATACCTTAGAAAATAAATATTTTTGTGGTGAGCAAGATTTATTCATTGTGTGGCACTAAGTACATATGTACTATTCTGTTTAATGTTAATCATAGAATTATAGAGGTAAAATGACGTTAATCACCTGCACTGAAGCAAGGTTTGCCACACTTAATACATACCAACGGATTCATCTATATATTACAAGAATGCTCTCTTGGGCAAGCCCAAGATATAGTGTGCTGTAATTACTAAGTAGGAAGTAACAGGATTCACAAATGCCCTAAGTGTCTGTAGAGTGGAGTAGAAATGTATTAACATATCCAAGCAATGTGAATACTTAAATTAGGGCATACATTTTGAAGAAGACAACCCTTACCAGTAACCTAAAACCACAATATGGCAGACACAAAATTGATGCTGCAGAAGGCACATCCAACCACACAATAAAGATCCTTGTGCTGTGATGGCAGCTGCTGCCAAAGCAATGCTTTTAAAAATCCACATGACCGAGCAAATGTTCAGTAGCCAATCAGAAGCCTTTCTGAGCAAAAGCCCCAACTAGCCCTGCCCACTTTCTAAAAACACTTGACAGGCGCCAGGAAAGATGTTGGCAGGTGCTATGGTGCCCATGGGCACCCCACTGGGGACCCTGCTCTATCCTGTAAGGTTTTGAGTGTTCAAGCAGATTTGTCAGTCATATGACCGTAGTGATTTACTTTCCCTTTTAATATGTGGCTCACTTCACTTGTTGTTATCTTGAGCTATCCAATCTTCAGACACTTTGGGTGTGATGAACTTTGCTCACTTTCAATCCCTGCTTGTGGGTTTGGCCTAGATATGTCAGTCTTTACATAGCTGATATGTACAAGATCTTGCTTTTGTACCCAAGGTAAATAACCTTCTGGTTTTTTTCCACGCCCAGGATTTTAAATTGGTATGTTTCTAATGGGCCCTGACCTGGATGGCCCAGGCTAGCCTGATCTCATCAGGTCTCAGAAGCTAAGCAGGGTCAGCCCTGGTTAGTATTTGGATAAGAGACCACCAAGGAATACCAGGGTTGCTGTGCAGAGGAAGGCACTGGCAAACCACCTCTGTTAGTCTCTTGCCATGAAACCCCCCCCCCAAAAGGGGTCGCCATAAGTCGGCTGCGACTTGACGGCACTTCACACACACACATGTTTCTAATGTAATAGACAACTACAGTTTGCCACTACGTGAACAAACCAGGGGTGGGCTCAGGCTTGCTCTGATCTTCCTTCCAGTACATCCAGATAATTAGATACTTTTGCTTTCACGGTAAACCATTGTTAGCCATTACATGTCAGCTAGTAAATTATAGTTTTTGTGTTTTCTGCAAACTATTACATATCATAATGGTAAATATGGACTTCTGTGAAATTTGGAGTATATGGTTGGATTGTTAAATATGCCAGAGAAGGGGGAGGGGAGGTCTTCCCTCTAGGCGTGTTCCCATGACAGTGAACCATAGCTAGCCGTTATGTCTGAACCAAATCCATTCATTATCATGTTCAAAGCCGTACCACTGTGGACATATTGGATGGTTAAGCACCACAACGGTATGAATTGCTCCTCTGTATTTTATTATTCAAGCATTAGAGCATCACTTAAAATGTTTCAATACAAGCACAATTAATACAGTTAATGCCTTAAAATATGCTGCTATAATTATGTTAGTATTATTCATGGGTAGGGAGAAATCCAATATGAACTGTGAAAAAATATAATCCTGGAGGTCACTTAAAGTTTTCCTTATGTCTATGTGTGTGAATATGAATCAGTCATCTAACAGTGGTATGTGTACGTTAATCAGCTGAACTAAAATTTTTTACTCTGGAGCACTATCATATTAAAAAAAAAATTCCTTCCCTACAGTGAATATGGCTTTGCTGAGAAGGTAGTGGAGGGTATGTTTATTGTTGTGAATTCCATCACTATCAAGATTCACTCCAAGGCCTTTCATGCATCTTTTGAACTGTGGCAACTCCAAGGATACAGCGTCAATCCCAATTGGCAGCAAAGTGACCTGCGCTTTACTCGTATTAGTGATTCCAATAGAGGGGAGGTAAGACAACAAACAAAAGACATATAACTTGGAATATATTCTGCAGACTCACAAGGATTTGTAGATTTTGTTTGAGTTGACTGAAGAGCCCTGCTGGATCAGACCAGTGGCCCCTCCAGTCAAGCACCCTGTCTCACATCATGGCCAACCATTTACTCTGGAGGGCCAACAACAGTGAACAGAGGCCAAGGCATTCCCATGGTGGCACCGTTATTCAGAGGCTTACTGCCTCTGAATGTGGAAGTATTTCCTTTTGTCTATCCTGAATTTCTTGCCCATTGACTTCTTTGGATGACCTCAAGTTCTAGTATTTTGGAAGGGGAAGGAAAAAGTTCCCTTTGTCAACTCTCTCCAGTCTGTGCATAGTTTTATAAACCTCTCTCACATCCCTACTTAGTCATCTCTTTTCTAAAGTGAACAGTTCCAGACTCTTCAGCCTATCCTCATAGGAAAGGTATTCCAACTCAATCATCTTGGTTGCCCTCTTCTGTACTTTTTCCAGCTTTCTGTTTTGATATATGGTGACCAGAACTGCAGGCTGCACCAAAGGTCTAGGCTTTTAGACTTGGTGGTACTTTTCCTATCTGAGCTTCAGTTAGTTTAGTTTTAAAAAGCTTCCAAGCATCAGCTAGGATTTTGATTCTGAAGTCTCCCCAACTCTTTACATCTCTACATCTATGAGCCAAGGCTCTAGTGCTGATTTTTTGCCAGCTGCCCTTTTGAAAAACGTGAGTGCTTAGGATTCTGGCTTTTTTCTTTTAAACATTCAGTATTGCTTTTCTGTCAATGTTTTTAAAACATGTAGCTGTATGTATTTTTAGAAGCTCAGCATCTTTTCTCTTTATGCCTCTCTCTTCTCTGTGTAGGTTTTAACGTTTAAAGAACTTACCTGGCAGACACTTCGGATAGAGGCAGATGCTACAGATAATGGTGATCAAGATCCCATCACCACACCTCTAAGGCTTATTACCAATCAGGGCAGAATCCAAATATCCCTTAAGAGAAAGGTGAGAATAATTTTTCTGCTGGTGTGGTGAAATAGCCAGTATGCAAGACTTGGATTCAGATCAGGTTATTCTGGTGTCTTTAGGACTACTATTGAAAAATTGGGCTAAACTAAGTGTAATTCTGGAGCTTTGTCAAAGGAATGCCAAATGTGTATTTTGACCTTTAAACGGGTCGCAGCTCCCCCCCATTGGATTAGAGCTGTTGCAGAGGGGAAGACTGTCTTCTGTGGCACTGTTTTGCTGCCTCCTCTCCCAGAGGAGAGGTAAATTGCAGGTAGTAGCAGGGCCTTGTACAGTGTAACCCCCACCATCTGTCTTCAGTTACACTGTCAGACAGAGGAGTCACCTCCTGCTGATGCTGTTGGCATATGTTTTTGCAATAGGCCATTTAATCAACATTGTGATCACCAGCAGCAACCAGGAGTTGATGCTTTTGGCCCAAATGGTTGTGTTGACTTTCTTTCTTTCCTTATTTGGGAGCTAGACAAAGGACTGCAATGTGGTGGCATCCAAGCTAATGTTCCTCCTAGATGACTTGTTGTGGGTATTGACTGACTCTCAGCTGAAGGCTATGATGAAGTATGCAGAGTCCTTGAGTGAAGCCATGGAGAAGTCAGCCCAGCAGAGGAAAAGTTTGGCTCCTGAACCTGTCCAAGTAAGCAGCACTGTCTGTATGTAATGGCATCTGGTGTGTTGAATAACAGCATAATTGGCATAGAACCGTTAAGAGGTTTGTAACTAGATATAAGACATCATCTGTCCACCAACTGCTTAGGATCTCCATTTGAACACACCTCTAGAATTAAGGTCTTCTGTGATGATGCCACAGTTGTGGAACTATTTACTCAAATGTTATTTATTTATTAGATTTTTAACCCACCTTTTCCTGACCAGGGAAATGAATCTGGCAGTGTTCAGATATTTGCATTTTATTGCTAGCTCTGCTTATTTGTTTTGTTGCTCTTTGGATTTGATTATTTTATCACTTTTTAACAGAAAGGCAGGATGCATTTTTAAAATGGTTTCATTTTTGCTTTGTTGGGTTTGTTAGTTTTCACAGAGGGGTGTTCAACAGATAAATTTATTTGACATTGCTGAATCCAAATCCAAGCTTGCATAATGGAAGATACCCTTGTTTGCGCATTGATGGTGTCTGTAATGTCACTGGATTCCCTTCTCCATCTGTAGCCTGCCATGACACATCCCATACTTGTATTAACGATCTCTCCCAACCCCCATGATCAGGAGTGGTTTTTCAGAAGGTGCAAAGGGATATAGCAGGAAGAGGAAGACGGGAAAGCCCTGTTCCAATGGCCAGAATTCCACTCAGCATCTCCACTCAGCATCATGCAACTACCTCTAAGTTATAACCCTTGAGTTGTCCCCTTGCAAACTATTTTTTCATATACAATTAAACAGCATCTGTCCCCAGCTTTATTGCAAAGCTGAACAGTCTCCATGCTTGAAGGATCAATGTTTTTGTTTGGCCGAGCTTTGAGATCCATTAGCTGGATTCAGTTGCTATATGGCTCCCCCAGGATGTGGAACCAATTACTTACTACACACTTGAACCATACATCGGGGTATCTCCCCATACAAGTACAACTTCACATCTGAATTACAATGCCCCAAGGTTTCCAGGGTCAAACGTTACAGCTGAGACCTGGTTATGGATAGTCAATGGTAATGCCACCATTGAGGAACGTTGAAGCGGAGAGAGGCACAATTGATCCTTCTTATTCACAATTTAAAAATTTATATCAGTATTCTTATTTATGACCTTAATAGAGAGAAGGGTCTGCAGTGTACCCAAGGAGAACAAGAACTAGACCATTTGCCTTAGTAGGGGGCCAGGCCTCACAGGGTGGGAACGTCCTGGAAAACAAGATGGAGTAAGAAAACTAGGATTGTTATGAGAGCTATATTTAAGCCAAGGAGTACTGGGTAATAAAGACTTCTGGTGGTTCCAACTGGTCTTGAGTGAGCAGTTTTCAGAAATTACCACGATCTAGCCAAGGATCTACCAGAAGATAATGATTGCCTTTTGCCCACCCCAGCCCTACTGCAATGTTATCCTCCTTATTTTCTCTTTAGTTTCTGCTTAAATAGTCGATTACAGTAGGCTAATTAACTTTTTAGAAATTCTGGTTGTTGGGCTAGCATATGCATTCTGGGTTTTTTTATTGTATCTTTCAAATTGACTTTCTTCCAAATTTTGTAAATTCATGGTTCTGTAAGCAGATGGAAAATATATGACCATTTTCTCAGATTGCAAGAGCTTCATAGACAGTAGCTTTGTATTAAAACTGGTGAAACTCAGAGGAGAGGCAGATTAAAACTGAATGTTATGTATAATTTGCTTCATCCACAGGCCTCAAAGTGATGTTTCAGAATGGGTAGTCATATTAACCCTATCCCATATTTCCAAATCGAGTTACAGTCAAAACAGAAGTATTATTCCTGGCTTGCTAATTTACAGTTTGGTTCTTTATGGAATGAATTTATGTGCTTAATTAAACTTTGTCTGTTTAAATGATTTAAATATTGCCTCATAGAAACTCTCAATGTGATGAATTTCACAGTCTGCTCTGAGTAAAGTTCAGGTCACATGATGGTGAATAGATCTGCCATTGCTTTTTAAACTGCAGATGGCTGTCACAGGAGGTCTAGTTTGGATTGAAACTTCAGTTCAGGGAGTGGGGGAGGGAGGGGTTAACTCTTTCCCCTGTTTCAGTTTTGAAATCTCAGAAATTTCCTCTGAGTTTGTTTGCCACACAGAAGGGCAAAATCAGGAGACCTGTTCATTGCTCACTCATCTTGTCTAGTTGAACCCATGGAGAGACATTGAAATGAAGTTGTGTGTTTCAAAACCCCTTTCCCCTGTTTATTGTATCAAATGGTGTGAGAGCCATTGTGGTGGATAGAGTGGTAGAGTAGGACCCTGGGCGACCCGGCTTCAAATCCTATCATGCAAGCTCTCTGGGTGACCTTGGGCCTGTCACAAACTGTCGGCTTGGCCCACCACACAGGGCAGTTATTAGAAAATGGAAGAGAGGGGAAATGGTCTAAGCTGCTTTGAGTTCCAACTGGGGAGAAAAGAGAGAGAGAATTAATTAATTAATAAAAAATAACTATCTCTGCAAAGTACCATTTGAGATTTTTCAGTGCAAACTAAGATGCTGCCACCCAGAAAAAATAGGAATCCCATTGTGCCCCTTTGACTCAAATTTCAATACCTTTATTGACATACCATCAAGCAGTCGATCAAGTAAAACCCTTTGACTCTAGACTGATACCTCTGGGCTTAATTTCTCTATGTTACAGATCACACCACCTGCTCCCACTGCCCAACACTCTTGGCCTCAGTCATTTGGGAGCAGCCCAAAAGCAATCAGCCAGTACTTTGAGAAGCATGACATGAAAGAGTCTTCCTACCATCTTCTCATCTCCCGCTTGGACCTTCACATCTGTGACGATAGTCACACTCGTGAGACAGGTACCTGATGCTGAGCTATTATAGGGCTTTTTCTTGCTGAGTGGATTTGGGTTTTCATAGTTCTCATCTTTTACCTGTGTGATTGCTCTCCTACGGTTGCCATATATCACTTCTCCCTAAATCTTTGATGAATTCTCTGACTGGTCTGTTCTTTGCTCTTATTGTTGTTCCTGGAATCTTTTTCCAGTTTATCTTTTTCTTTTTTCTTTGTTCTGAACAGTTAGAGCGCATGCTTTTCATCAGCTTAATTATCTAAAGCTTTATGCATATATAAGAAATTACCCTCTCCCTATCCAATGTCATTAAATGCCACAAACACTTTTTATTGATAGTTGTAGTCAGGAAGACCAACACTAGATATGACTTCTGTGGAACTAAAAAACAGCAACAAAAAAGTAATATACGATCCTTCCATCTTGCTATCCTCTTTCTTTCCAAAGGACCCCAATTTGTTTTTATTGAAGTACATAAGAACATAAGAAAAGCCTTGCTGGATCAGACCAAGGCCCATCATGTCCACCAGTCTGTTCACACAGTGGCCAACCACCAGGTGCCTCTAGAAAGCCCACAAACAAGACAACTGCAGCAGCATCCTGCCTGTGTTCCATAGCACCTAATATAATAGGCATGCTCCTCTGATACTGGAGAGAATAGGTATGCATCAAGACTAGTATCCATTTTAACTAGTTGCCATAAATACCCCTCTCCTCCATGAAAATGTCCACTCCCCTCTTAAAGCCCTCTAAGCTGGCAGCCATCACCAAATCTTGGGGCAGGGAGTTCCACAACTATGTGCTGTGTGAAGAAATACTTCCTTTTATCAGTTTTTAATCTCTCACTCTAGATTTAGGGATAACTCACCTATTAGATAATTCACAGTGGGTAGCCGTGTTAGTCTGTCTGCAGTAGTAGAAAAGGGCAAGAGTCCAGTAGCACCTTAAAGACTAACAAAAATATTTTCTGGTAGGGTATGAGCTTTCGTGAGCCACAGCTCACTTCTTCAGATACAGCTAGAATGTGAATCAGAAACCACAATATTCAAAAACCAGTGGGAGAACATTTCAACCTTCCAGGACATTCTGTTGCAGATTTAAGAGTAGCAGTTCTCTTACAAAGGAATTTCAAAGGGAGATTGGAAAGAGAAACTGCTGAATTACAGTTGATATTCAAACTAAAGTCAATGCATTTACCTGGGCTGAATAAAGACCTTGCATTCACGGCTCATTACCAGTGCTGATTTCTCCACGCCCATTTCTCCCCTGAACATCACAGACTCTTCTGCATACCACACCTAATCCCATCATGCCTGCTATTCACATTTACATACTGTTAACATTTACATACTAATGCTTGTCTGAATTCACTCTCCTCTACTTAAAGACAGATGGATTCACACTCTAGCTGTGTTTGAAGAAGTCACCTGTTAGAGAAATAATTTTTGCTCTTTAGAAGAAACGTAGTTCACTGTAACAAAATAGAATGTATACTGCAGCTAAGGGGGCCTATGAGCATCTAATTGTCCTCCCTTCAGGTGAAAAGATTTTTGTATGGGCAGGTGCTTTAAATACAAGTTTATGAATTAGGGGTTTTTTGACAAGAAAGTGATGGTACCTGTTCAATTGTATATTTGTGTTATTTTGATAAATATTATTGCATTGATTCATCGTATTTTGGACAAAAAAGGAAAGTATCAGTGTTATAAATATATAAAATAGTATCAACTTCCCTCCCATGTTTCAACTGACAGACATTTCTTCGTGTGTATTAGCTGTATTCCCAAGAATAGTTTAAGACGCCTCAATGGAATCTAAGCTGGATGCCAGGACTTGGTGGTATTCTATTGTAAAAAAAGAGGATAGGATTAGTATTGATTATAAAATTGGGGTGCTTGTAGCACTGTGATTCAGCATCCTCCTCTGTCATTATTAGAATCCCGTACTGATGCCTCTCAGAGAAGAATGTCCACTTTTATCATTCTAATTTTTCTCATATATGACTATGTGTTGCCCTGTGTTTTGATATTAATTGTTCCATAATACCATAGGAACCTCCAGGCATGGAATAATGGGAGGTGCAATGCAGCTAACCTTCAGGAGGATGGCTTTTGACTATTATCCTTTCCATTGGGCTGGTAAGAATATTTCATTAATTCATTTTGTTTCTAGGACAGAGCAGAACAAATGAGTAACCAGGATACATTTCTTGTGAATAAATACTGATGGTGTAGAAATGATCTAAGATGCAGTAATGGGTAGCGATGTGACAATAGCTTTGAAAACATTTTTGGTTTGAAACCCAGATGGCAAGATGAGTTTGGGGATGAAATGGGTGGCACTGGAAAGAGAATACTGCATGCAAACAAACGTATTTGTCTGGAAATATAGCAGCAAATAATAGTGACACAAGGTTCCAATATAAAGAAAATTATTTTTAATGTTTGTTTGGGAAAAGTGGCTCCAATCAAATATTCTCAAATGTGAGTTCTCAAACGCTTGAGAAGAAGCTCAGAGAGGGAGGAGTACTGTTATTATAAAGTCTCTGTTTGGTGCAGGGGATAGCTGCAAGCACTGGGTGCAGTACTGTGATGCCATGGAGACCCGAGAACAATGGGCAAAAAAGTTGGTGGATGAATTCCAAAGCAAGATGGGAAATCATGCTGAAGAAATAAGCTCTTCATTCTCTAAAACTGCAGCAGGGGAGTCTCCCTTCAAAAAAAGACCAGGTAACACACAAGACTTACATTCCATGCACAGGAATTCAGTAATTTGTGGGATCGTGACAATGCCCTCTATACGAATGAAGTCTTGTTGCATATAGTTTTTGAAACCTCTGCCTTATGTTACGCCAAAATAGTTCAGGTACTGTTTTGAAGCTGTCCAAGTTAGGGACAAAGTACAATAAAATAAAGGTACCACTAGAAATGCTGCCCATGTTAAAGTTTTGCCTTAATTCTGGAAAGGTTCCACCATTTATATTTGTGCACTACAGAGGCTGTGCTATAGAAAGCAGATTCCTCTTTTTTTTCTTTCCAAGCTGCAGGTAGAGATGTCTCTAGTAGTCTGAATTTGGGCTAGTCGAAACCAAACCTGGAATCTGTCTTAGAAGCTAGTGCTGACTCTGGCATCTGCCAAATTGCACATATCTTGCAAGAGTTTACTTTGTGCATCAGCAGGCTTGCAGAAAAGGGGAATGTCCCTCCCTTACTATTAAGCTGGGCTCTACTTACCAGGTTACCATGACAACAGTCCCCTTACCTCTCTGGTAACCATCAAAAAGAAATAAGGGGAAGGAAGGGTCAGTGATTCACTTTACAGTGGGCCTGCCTGTTAATAGAGACAATACAAGTGGCAGCTTGGGATGGAAAAGCTCCAGGGGGGCTGCGGTATGGTAGATGGTGTTTTTACTGTTCTGCCTGCTTCTCCTCCCTCCTTCCCTCCTCTTTTCTGGCGGCGGGGGTGGAGTGGCAGCGTTATACATCTAGCAATTCCTAACAGAATTATGATTTGTGTGAATAAGCATTCTTTTGTGGAAAATTCTGAAATTCATAATATGATCTGTTCTACATCACCTAATGTGAAATTAGGGCTTTGGACATTTAGCACCTATAGCCCCTGCGAATGTGTTGGGGAAGGAGTGTGAGGGGCTTGCTCCTTTACCTTGCTGGAACCCAGTGCAAGGTGAAAGAAAAGGCCCTGTTCCTCCTTTAAATACTCTGGCTGTGCATGGGTCAGTGGTGACCATGAATACTTGCTTCTTGTGAGCCAAAATTTGTAGAACCTTGCCACTGAACTGTAAAAATCAATGCCCATGTTTCTGGAGCTGAGGTCAGGATTTGCATGAAAACCAAACTATCTGTATTTTAAAAATAACAACATTCACTTACTCTGTTTTTTTCTGAGAATGTATTACACTTCTTCCATAAATGTCTTCTTCTTTGGAGTCAGTGTCTTGTATGTGTGTGTGCACACACATGTGAGCGAAAGGAAAAGAGAGCATGATGACTATAGACTTGTTTTAGTGTATAATGGCTGTTTGATGGAGTTCTATATTCTGATGGTGTTTAAACATGTCTTTAAGACAGTACTCCTAGTTCCCAAAAATGCTCTCCAGAGAAAGGTGTAACTCCAGTGAGAGCACTGCCTCCTACTGCAATTGCGCTCCAGCAACCTGCATGGAATAGACTCCGATCCAGCTGTATAGTTATCCGAGTAGAGGATTTGGATATTCATCAGGTAAGTTTTAAAAAGTCATAGGTGGAGGTGAGTGTAACATGTCTAAATACTGTTTCCATTGCCTTGCCCTGTTAAGAATTATTACATCCAGTTATATTGGGTGGAATCCAGCAGTCCGTCAGCAGGAGGCACTGATGGCCATGGATCTTTCCTGTGCTTCCCTCCCTCCAGCAGTCCCAGCTAACTCCAGGAAAGTTGATTTATGGCATTGTGGGACTCACTTAGGCTAATAACCTCATGGATTGGGAGCTGCACTGTCAAGGGGGAAGGGGACAAAATTGTGTTCCTGTCTCATCCTTCAGTGGTGCTGCATTGACAGGAGGAGGAGAGGGTGATTTCACCTTTCTTCTCAGTGACCCCCCCCCCCACTGGACTATTAGTCACTGTGAGTCCCACCACCTGGGAATCAGCTTTTCTGGTGTCATAAAGGGAGGGGAACAAACATCCAAATATCCGTGACATTTGTGTCCAAGTATTGCTGGATGCAACCTAGTGTTTGAAAACATTTGAGAGAGATCTAGTGCACGAGTGAGAAGAAGAACCCTGCAGCTAATGTTCACTGGGTACTTGCTGCATATCATCCCTTTGTTATTGTTTCTGCCTTATAAACTAAAGAGTAGATTTAAACACTCACTGACTTATTTCTGAATTTTAAAGTAGAAGTGGCCAAGACATTTGGTCTTAGCTACACTCATCATAAATGTTGTTCTGTGGCTCAAAGTAGGCTCAAAGTTTCATTCTACACTGCAGCTTTTGTTATCAATATTTAACATTATTTTTGCTTAGATAGTTACTCAGCTTTAAGAGAAATTCCTTGCTGATCAATAGTGGTTGTTGTTTTTTATCAGCTTTTTCATGGCAAAGTGTTGTTCTGCTTCTGAGTACTTAAGTCTTTCATATTTTACACTAATCAAGTGCATTAATTATGGAGTTTTGCAGTTCCTCTAGTTTAAATCATAAAACATGGATTGTTATGATGCTATCTATGATGACGTTTCTGGCTGTGGGTTCATAACACAACTAAATCTTCCTCAGGTTTCCACAGCTGGACAGCATGGTAAGAAACCCTCAACCCTGCTTTCATGTAGGAGAAAATTGTTGGGTCTTCCTGACCAAATCTCAGCAATTCATATGGAGTTCACAGAATACTACTTCCCAGATAATCCAGACTTTCCAGGTAACCATCCAGCATCTGCTTGGGTTTCTCGATCAGTGCTCTACAGCTATTTCTGTCTGTCTGTCTGTCTGTCTGTCTGTCTGTCTGTCTGTCTGTCTTTGCATCTTTCTTTGGATTTGGAAATTTGCTCCAGGTAGACCTGCAAGGGCAATGGGCTTCCCACTATAGTTGGATCTCCAGAAGCCAAAGAAACTTCCTTGCACTTCTTTTCCTGTTGAGGAAGTCACTTCTGTCCTTTGGAGAAAAAAAACAGAAAATAACATACAGCCAGGAGAGAAGGAGAAATGGAGACTGAGAAGGCAGTTCTTAAGAAAAATGATTACTAGGATGTGTTAGAGCAGGTGGCTTTCTTATGTTTGAGAAGAGTGATCTCAGCAATACAGGATCCATTTCTTCTTTCTTTGTGCTGAATATGAGTTTAAGAATACCAGCTTCTATTCCTGGGTGTCTACTACTTGTCTTTGCACAATTTTCAGTACAATATTTGAACTTTGTTTTTCTTACTTCACAATGGGTGTTGTAGAGCTTAATTCCTGCAGAATTGTTTGGATTCAAACTGGCGTAGATAGTACAGTATTATAAAGGCAAGGAGTGGAACTGTGGAAAGTTCTAATCCTTTCTGCATCCTTCTCTTCACCTGCACTCCATTGTGTCTCCTGTATTTCTCCAGCTCTACCTTCCTACTTCCCACCTTTCCTTCCATCATTGAGAATGTTGCTGAGGTGGAGGGGCAGGAGGATGGAGGGCCAATGAAGCAATGCCACCTCTCCTTTAATCCTCCTTCAACCCATCTTCTGGTTGGTGGGATAATAGTAAAAATTGGCAACCTACTTCCCATTGCTCTACAAGTGTCAAGCTACCCCCTGCTCTCAGTTAAACACAGTACCTGGCAACTCCTGCATCCTCTCACCTGTGTCCTAAATTTCCCCACATACAATGGCTACATTTCAGATGTCACATTCTACCACAGTTTATAAACCATGATTTGATTAGAATGCAGTTTAATTTCTTGTCCAAATTCTAGACAGGGCCGCAAACTGGGCTACTTGACTGGAGTTACATCCCAGTTCATGAAACCTAACCAGTAGTAATTCTGGATAGCTGTTACATGCTGATGCAGGAATCCTGGCTTCTTCAGTAGCACTGACCCCTGCTCCCATCCTTCAACACAAAGGTGCAGCAAAAATAAAAATAAAAAGTCTTGCTGTGGTTGTCTCTTACTGGCAGCAGGCAAACTAGGACTTGCGAGCAGAGACTGGTTAGTTTTAGTCATCTGCTGCACTCACGCTTGTTAGTTCAGTAACCCATGATTTAAATTAACTACAGTTAATTTAAGAATTCTGAATGCAATTGTAGTCTGCTAGAGTTCAATGGGAGGCACTGAGAACTTAACCAGCCCCTGCTAGTGTAGTCCCACAGTGTAGTCCTGTTTCTTGGGGTTGATTCATAATGGGTTCAGCTAAAATAAATAGGGATCCCTCCCTTGAAATAGAAGGACTAATTAAGCATTTCATGAAATGAATAAGACTAAGAAACAAACCAAAAAATACTGCATGTTTTTTATGATTAACCTAATGTACATATGGGTGATTTAATAATTACTGTGGCGGTATGCCATGAAATGTTATTTAAAATTTCAGACTGGAACTGGCAAATGAATTACAATCATAAGTCAATGTGATCAGCATTCTCAAAGATATCTGGAACCCCTCTGACAGCTGCAAACTTGAAACAAATGGAGCATAATAACTGATTCCTTGATAGAGCTGTCAAACATATCCAGCATTGGTCAGTGTGAGATGCAAGATACTGAGCTAGATTCTGTGTGTTTTTACACAAGTGTAGCTCTTGCATTCTGTCTAACCAGAACACCATCATTTTCTCCCTCAACCAGTGTAACCCAAACCAATGGAATGCTAACCTGCACTTTTCTCCTCTCCAGTCCCATGCCCAAACCTGTACCTGCAGCTGAATGGTTTGATTTTCACCTTGGACACAGTGAGCATGCTTTGGGTGAATTTGTTCTGCCTTGATCTCTATCGCAGCCTACAGCATTTCAAAGCTATTTACGAGCTGGAGAACTCTGGCAAGCAGGATGAGCACATTGATGTCAGACTGGATGGCTTCAGACTGAAGGTATCTCTGTTTTCTGTTCTGCTTTGAACTGGACAGGGCAAAGTGGCACTCACTTTGCAGGGGGGAGGGACAATTAATTTTTTTTTGCCTTTCCTGAAAGACTCCATTATGCTTTTGATCCCTTTCCATGTAACCTGTAGAAGATTTACAACTTTCTCCAGTACCATACTGGGGCACTCATCAATGTTCCTTGTTTGAGAGGAAGGTACTGATAGCTCTGTAACGTGATATATGTCATTATTATTGATGCAGTTCCATCAGTGTTCATTCACTCAAAACCAGGTAAGATAACTACAAACAGAAGTGTGTGACAACTAGCTTCTCATTAAACAAATAGTTCACAGAAGAGGCCTTTGAAAGGCAACAAGCTTTTCTTCTTTTATGTATTGTAAATTAAAGTGTTCTTGTTGGATAGGGTGTTAAACTTAGAAAGCCTGGGTTAGTTCTCTGTTTATCCATAATATTATTCTGTAGCCTTTGGCAAACCACAGTTATCATACTGTTCCCATGAGTAACATTAATGCCCTATCCCCACATGGTTGTTTTGAGAATGAGCTAGTAGTAAGTTCTAGAAAGCATCTTCTACACTAAAAGCCCAAAATAAATGATAACTATTTTGTTTTCAAGTGAATAATACAATGGATCATTTGTTTGTTCATTCTTTTCTTCTCCCCCTTTCTCTAATTGCTTCAGCTGAACATCCCAGTTGAGAAGAAAGTAGTCGACCACCAAGACCGTCCCCACTGTCTCTCCATTCGCACACCAGAGATGACAGCCACCAACACACGACATGCTCCTCACTGCAGTTGTTTGGCCCTCCAGAACCTGTTTCGTAGATTCGCTGCTTCAGAATTCTTCCATTCCAGCTACACTCAGTTTCCTAAATTTCAGGATAACTTCAGCCTCCTCCACACCCTCTTCTTACGCCATGCATTCCAAGTGGACACCAAGGCTCAAAAGCATGCGAAATTTCACCGTACTCTTAGAAAGTCTTCAGCTTCTGAAGACCTTTGGTCAGTTAATTTCACCCAGATCTCCCTGGACTTTGAGGGAACCAAGAGTTCAAAAGGCAAATCCCTGAGCTTTATCAACCCTTTCCCACTCTGTGTGTGGGCTTGTCTCCCGAAGAGGTGGGAAAAGGCCCAGACACCAAAGCTGCAGGTTAAAGTGAAGCCTTCTGCTACCTTTAGTAATCATGTCAAACATCAGGACTTTTCCAGAGAGGAACAGTTCTGCCAAAGATCAAAGACTGAACAGGATTTGAAGAGTGTCTTTGTCACTCCAGAGGTGAAGGAGGTCTTGGAAGAGAGTGGTGTTAATGGTGAAGAAAATGATAAAGATGTTGAAGTCTCTGCTGATGTTCATGTGCTTCTTTACTCAAGTGCACATGTGAAGGTGCGAGTCAATCACTACCAGTATTTGATGCTACTTAGGATGAAGGAAGTTCTGCAGGCTTTTCAAGAACAATTGACCCAAGACACTCAGGAAGTAATAGGGTCGCCTCTAGATTCCATAACCACTTGTATTGGTGTCATGTTCAATAGTGCTGAGGTGGCATTGCTAATGCCCCCGACTGCAGATACTACATTTGAACCTAGATCAGCAGACTCTGATACTACAAGTCTAATAGAATCTGAACTCTCACCTTCAGAAAGCAAGGAGGGGCTGGCCGCTGAAGAAAAGGAGCTCAAATCTGATAGTAGCTCTGAGAAAGGAGACTACAGCCCCGTGAAAGTACTAGAAGACAGTGGAATTGAAAACCCAAATACCAGTGCGTTGCAGGATGGAATACTGAAATTGCAGAGTGATAGGTCATTGGGAGGAGAAGAGTTCCTCAGCCAAGCAACTGGAGAAAGAGGCCCTGTAGAAGAAGCACATGAAGCTGAAGAAATCCTTGGTGCAGAGAGACCAGGTGATCTTGGTAGCCTTTCTCATACTGCTCATCTTCTTGCTTCCAGCCCATCTCCAATTGTAGATCCTTTAGGTGGCATACAGGTCTCCCTCAATGGGCAAGAAGAACTGATCCCTTTGAAGAACATGGAGATGGAATTATCAAGTGCACTGCATATAACAAAGGATGCCACCAAGGAAGCCTTGCATGTGACTATGGACCTCACCAAAGAAGCCATGTCTATGACAAAAGATGCTTTCAGCCTGAGCAGGGAAAAGATGGCTTCCACTATGCAGAAAATGCTGTTCCTTCCCCAAACCAAGTGAGTAACTGGTATAACCTGGCTTCACCAAAGATGCAGAGGTAGCTGGTTGACTGCCATATCTATGGTCTCTATGACACAGAAGGTGGGACTTCTCCTTCAGTCTTCACACTGACTTTGCTTTTCAGTATAGAGAATTACTTTATGGGAAAGCTGGTTAAATACTAGTTAAATCCATCATTTTATTGGTGTTGAACTCAAAGATCTTAAAGTCTTGTCACTTTTTATTCCAAAATAGTAGGATGATATCACTATTGCACAATTTACTGCAAAATACTTTCAGTTCTCTGCTTGGCTGTTGGCTCCTTGTGGGACAGGCTCTCTCTTTTGAGACAGCTATTTTGGCTGTTTCTTCCATAGCAACTTTAGGGCATAAGTAGCACTTTTCATGAGTGGTATGAAGGTAAATGGATGTTTTTTCTCCACACGGTCAGTAGATATAAAAGTCAATCCATCTAGTTTTGTCAAACCACAAACCAAAACCCTTGGTAGGAATATGGAGACAACTGGGTAGACTGTGTAGATAGAGGCTGGCTCTTAATAGCTCCCATTGAATTCTATGAAACAAAGTAATATATGGCAGTCTGGGGTACAACTGAGAGAGGAACAACTTGGCCTTGGTGTCTCTGGAGCAGAAGACAAGATTAGAGTCTAACCCACTGGTGTCCCCAAGTACATCTCATTACTTCCTCCCATATAAATGAATTGGTGCCAATAAAGTACTGCACAAGAGGATAATGTGCAAGGTTTCAGTGAGGACAAAGCTTATTCAGCACTCCTGACAGTGGATGGCCTAGCCTTTAATTGAGAGAGAACCTTAGAGGCTGCAGTATGTTTCTGTATACAAAGCACATGCAAATGTGCAAATTCCCAAGGTCACGGTCATTATACAGGCTCTTCCTCCACATACCACTCATCACAATGAAGGGCATTTTACTGTTACAATTCTGAATCTTGGCACAGTCAATTAATACCAAACATCTTTGACTTGGCTTGTTGGTAGGGATCCAACACCTAAGGCTGAAGAGGGGTCATTGACTCCAGCGGGAGGCAGTGGCAACCGAATGCGATTCTTCTCCATGAAGAGGACTGCTTCCCAGCATTCCATTGATACCAGCTCACTTGATGGCAGTGGTCCTGAAGATAGGCTGTCGGTGGACAGTGATGGCAGTGATGGTTTTGTGATGCTTATGGATGCAGGTAATCAGAACTTCCAAGGGCAGGCTTGTTCTGCTGCCAGGGCTCAGTGTGGCACAGGGGATCAGCGGTTGGAGCCCGAGCTCACCCTGTTGAATCTCCACTTGCTGAATAGAAAAACACAAACACGAGCATCTGCAACATGGGCCAAGATCTTCTTGGTGGGCGCTGACAGAGGTTGGCAAAGAGTCCACTCCTCGGTCCTTGGGGCAGGACTCTGTGGTGGCTGCACGCTAGTGCAATGCAGGCACAGGGCTCTGTGCTGGCATGACATTGGGTAGTTCTGGGGGTGTGGCCAGAGTCAGTCAGCTTCCTGAGCCCTTTCAGCCCAGAAATGCTCCCTGACAGAGGCACCCATTAAAATGAAAAATCAAGTGCCCTCCCCCCCTCTGCTGCAGCCATGCACACAAGGCCCCAAGCAGCTCAAGATGCTGACCAAGAGTGGTGCAGTGGTGTTGGGGGCCTGCGCCAGCATAGGTGGCCCTTGCACCGGTGTATCTCTGAGATACACTAGCATATGGATCAGTCAGCTCCCTGAGCCCATTTGTTCCCCCCCCCCAAGAGAGAGCCACTGTGGTATAGAGGGTAAGACTGGCAGACCTGGATAACCCAGTTTGATCCCCCACTCATCCACATGAAGCCTGCTGGGTGACCTTGGGCTAGTCACAGTTTTCTCTGAACTATCTCAGCCTATCTCACAAGGTGCCTGTTGTAGGGAGAGGAAGGGGATATGATTGTAAGCTGCTTTGAGAATCCTTAAGGTAGAGAAAAGTGGGGTATAAAAACCTACTGTTCTTCTACCCTTCTTAGAATTGCTCTGTCAGTCATCTAATTATTATCTTTTATACATTTTGATGGCCACCTAAGTAGTATAAGTGTCCTTTGCTCAAGTCAAGAAATGTGTAATGGGAGCTACTGTTTTTTATATTTGTATAGTATGCTTTCAGTTATGCACATCATTGGCAATTATGGGAGCTTACAGTATGCCTACATTCCACAGAAGCATCATCTGCTTGTACTTTTTATAATATTAATAACTATATACTGAAAATACTCTAGTGATGGGCAAGGTAGAAGGCGTGGGATAAAAATGCTTCAGCTCTGGGGAATTCATGTTAGAATTTCAATGTCCATGCTCAAAACAAATTTCTCAGTGCTGCAAAAAAAAAAAAAGTGGTGTTCTTAGATTCAGGTCAAGGTATGTAATGAGTGCATATTCCAGGAGTCTGACAGTCATATTTGTGCTGTTGTACAAGAAGTGGAGACCAAAACTTGTGAAATCAAAGGTAGAACCAATGCTCTTGGTTCTTCTTTAGAGTCCAGTCTGGTTCCTCTTATCCCAGGACACCTTCCTCAGATTCTTGATGATGCAGACAACAGAACAAGCCCAGTGGCAGATGAGGAGAGAGAATCAACATATATCAACAGTTCAGCTTCTCAAAGTGGAGATGACTCCAACCCTCAGCTGGTTAGATTCAGCCCCCTTCCTGTTTCCTTTTTTTCTCAGTGGGCAGTTTAAGAGACCAGCTGTGTTGCAATGATCAATTGTTCTGTGTTCCTGTTTTAGGTATCAGTTTTGATTCTGAAAATGATTGAAGTAAACGGTGTGATAGAGACAAAGGGAGAAGATATGGCACTTGCCCTTCAGGTTATGGAGGTAACTCCTGAACAACTGGGAAATATAAGAATGCGGCACTATCTACAGGGTGACTATGCAGGTATGTTATTGGCCAATAGAGCTATTGTTTACTGTTTCAGCATCTCTGATACACATGTAGAGAACTACTCATGCAACCATTCCCTTGATTTTGCTCTGTGTTCAGAGGAAATCTAACACTATGATACAGGTAGATAATTTGAATTCTAGGTTCTGTAATTCATACACACAAATGAAATCCCACAGATATGGAAATAGTATTCAGCATTTTAGTACTCCTGCCCACCAAAAGCAGGTATGTGCCTGTGTTAATGTGTAGAAACACAAGCAAAAGGCAGAATTAATGTAGTAAAGGGGCCAAAAAAAGGCTGAAGAAAGATGGTAAATAATTTCTAATAAGTATTATGCTGAGATTCGTTTTGACTAGAGGCAGTCTTCACTCATGTGAAGACGGGTTTGATTCCCCACTCCTACACCTGAAGCCTGCTGGGTGACCTTGGGCAAGTCACAGTTCTCTCTGAACTCTCTCTACCCCACCTACCTCACAAGGTGCCTGTTGTGAGGAAGGGAAAGTGATTTTACGCTGGTTTGAGACTCCTTTCGGTAGAGAAAATCGGGGTATAAAAACCAACTCTTTATGGCTGTTCAGAAACGTTAGTATTATTGTGGTACTGAATGAAGCAGTATGGCAAAAGGAACAAAATTAAACTGGAAATCCAACACAACACTCCCTTCCCATGAGGGAACCAGCCATTCTTTAAACACTAGTGTTATATGCGGAAAAGGGAAGAGCCTAATTCACAACTCCAGACATACCTCATTTGTGTCAGTACAGTAGATGTTCCTTGCCTGTATGGGGATGTATGTGTGCCCAAGCCTTATGTCATACACAATCTTGCAGTTTCAGTATAGTATGCAATCCCTAGGTTTACATTATGGGTGCTTCATGGAAAGCAGACCTTGCTAGATTTTAGAGTGGCATGTTCATGTGTGAACTCCGTGGCAGTGAAGATTCTTACACGGCGCCGTTCTCTCTGCATCCCTTGAGTCTTCAGACCCTTGGGCTAGATTATTTTAGCAATGGAAATCTCCAGTTAATTTACCTTTTTAGAAGGGAAGGTATAAGCTGCACTTAATTCTGACACTTTTCTTCCGTTGTACATCTGTTGCCCATTAGAGGGCAGAATGTAAAATAGGATGGAAATTGAATGGGTAATTGAAACTTCTTTGTCAGAAAGAAAGCCCTAGTTAAAAATCAGTTTTGCTGATGAATGAGGTTTAATATTGCCTTCATGAATGCATGTTTCTCTTTGTATAAATAAAGCTTAATAATATTGCTAATCAAGTACATACAAATGTCATATTGAAATAAGATCGCTCAAAGCAGCAGAATAAACTGCTTGGGTCTGTATTCTATGACTCTCTCTAGAAGTACCAAGTTTGGTGTAATTTTCTATCTTGAAAACTGGTTGAGAATGGACTTGCAATCACTCTTCTTGGTGTAACTAAACAGTAATTTTATTTTCTGTAGCTAATGTAATTAGCACATTTTTTCAAAAGCTTTAGCAACCCAAAGGTAAATATTACTAGATAAATACTACCGTGGTTTCCCCATGACAATCACTTTTATGCTTTCAGGTGATCCAAACCTGAAGAGGCCTGCAACAAAAGAAACCAATCAAACTCGACCTGAGATGTGTTTACGATTTGAAATAGGACCGAGCGCCGCAGTACATTCACCCCTGGCTGTCCGAAATGGATTTTTCCACATGATGATCCATAGCTATCATAAAGAACTGCTGATATCTACTCTTACTAGACTTGGGCCCTTCCTTGAGGATGAGGTGATTCCTGAAGTTATTCCCCTGAAGATTGAAATTATGGATGCCAAAATCACACTGAAAGTGAGTGTTTGTGCTGTTATTTATTATTCATGTATTTGGTGCCTCTCCAAAGATCTGCTCAAGAAGGCTCACAGACAGGAGTTCAAAATCTTCTCTCTTTTTGATGTCCAAGGAATTCTGCCACCTGTGCTCTATCACTGATAAAATTGTAAAATACATCAAAATATTAGTTTTGCCTTTCCTTCTCCATAAGAAGTTGGGATGTCTGTTCCGTGCCAAGGAACCCAAGTGTTCTCGGTATTAAGATCTGTGTTTTCACACAATTTGGAATTTTGAGCAACAACTGGAGTGGAGATGCATAAAGTCTAAGGGTGCTTTTTGATTGAAGAGTTACCAATACCAAGTGCAATTTAAGACAGCATTCTTGAATCAACACAGATCCAACTCTAATATCAGTGTGGATGGCATAACAGTGGTAATACTAAGCTGTTGGCAGCACCAGCAAATCCCTGTGCTCTTCTTTGAGGTGTGTGTGTGTTAAGTGCAGTCAAGTCGCTTCCGACTCATGGCGACCCTATGAATGAAAGTCCTCCAAAATGTCCTATCTTTGACAGCCTTGCTCAGATCTTGCAAATTGAAGGCTTTTGAGGTACTTTCTGTATTACTCTTTGAGGTACTTTCTGTATTACTTTTTTGTTGGTGCTTTCAAGAAGCTGCTGTTTAGAAGCACCTTCATGGTAAAAGGGACTCTTGGCCTGGGGAACAGGATATGCATCTCATGTAGAAATCAGGAATCTTGGCCACTGATAAGCTTGTTCAAAGACAGCCCATCTTGGGTTTTTGAATACTCACCAAACTATGGCAAGATTTTTTTGTTACCATTTCCTGCAGATTTCCAATCCTTTGCCCACCCCTGTGAAGATAACATATTGTATACCTGATCAGAGAATTAATATTTGCAGAATTTAGACAAACACCTTGAGAGTAATTCCTGAGAATGATGGTATTCATGAATCCTTATTTCCTGCCTTTGGAATTCCCATTGTGTGGGAGAATTTGGGGGGGGCGTGGAGTGTAGAGGATTATTGGTGGAAATCTACTTATCTTCCATAGCTATTTCCACTGGCTATGTAAATAATGCTGAACAGTGAGTAGATCAATAGAAAGGCAGATTTTTTTCAGTACTATAGTGAATTAACCTCAGTTCCATAGCGTAAAGACGTACACACTTTTTCTTGTTGCTGACCTCACTATCCATGGCTTTATATGTAATGTTTTGAGTAAATATGTTACTTTTTGACAGCCATTTTGAGGCTTGAAGGGGCAGGATAAAAAATAAGGACTTGGATCCAGAGTTCTATAAACAGGGACTCTTTAGCCTTCTCCTTGTAGTGGCAGACTCTAAAAAAACTGCCCCCCAAAGTCAGGGGATTCTTTGTTGTGGTATTCCATGAGGAGCAGATCTGAGAAAGGAAAACCTGCATTTCACCTTTCACCCTGCTTATGGAAGCACATTGTATACATTCTTCAGTCACTTTAGATCCTATCCACAAATTGGATCGAGACCTCTGCTCTCACAACTGTTTCCTGTTTAATGGCATGGAATGTAGAAACACTGGCAACAGTGTAAGAATTTGGGATAGAAAACTTTTTCTGTAGCCAAGCTAATATTATTTGTCTTGCAGGATGACAGTCCTCGAGTGTATTCTACTTCTCCTGGTCCTGCCCCTATAATTCTTGTAGCAGATCACATTGTTGTTTGCTGTAATGATGATGGAGTGTTCTTTATAACAGGTAAGGGCCATAGGACATTCCATGTCAGTGGCCTGGAAGAGGCTTCAGATAAAATAACTAAAAACCTCTAGTGTGTGTTACCTTTTTCTGCTGTTAAAGCCAGTGTATCATTAGTATGACAGAAGTGAAGCATCAGATGATGAAGAAGGGGAGTAGATCATAGGTACTGGTGGATATTGCTGTCCAGCTATTCCCTTCCCTTATCCTTAGGTGTCCAGTCTGCGAGAATACTCTAAAAGGACCTCCATGGTATAAGTATCATCATTCATGTGATTTCTACATTACTTTCCAGCTGCAAAGGAGAAAGGATCATCTGTGCAGAGAAGTCCCAAGAAACATCTTAAGAAACAACGGATTCCAGTAGAGAAAATCTCTGTAGTGCCAACAGCAACAGATGATGAACTACAGGTATGCCATAGTACCTTGTAACAAAGTATAAGTAACAAAGTATAAGTATTGGTTCTTGTAGGTTATCCGGGCTGTGTGACCATGGTCTTGGTATTTTCTTTCCTGACGTTTCGCCAGCAGCTGTGGCAGGCATCTTCAGAGGAGTAACACTGAAGGACACTGTTACTCCTCTGAAGATGCCTGCCACAGCTGCTGGCGAAACGTCAGGAAAGAAAATACCAAGACCACGGTCACACAGCCCGGATAACCTACAAGAACCAATGAACTCTCTGTGAAAGCCTTCGACAAAGTATAGGTAGTTTCCCTACCACAAAAAGAAAAAGAGTAGAGACATAAATATAAACCCCATACCTCTGTTTATATAGACATATGAGTGTTGTCTTTGTTGATTCTTTGGCATCAGTTGCCCTATTTGTTTTCAGAAGCAAGGGCAATGCAAATGGAGGCCTCAAATACAGCATTGTGAATGGAGAACATTTCAGTCAAGATTTTTTAATATGAGTCTAGGTTAGCAGGAATGTTAATTCAGAAAGATCCTTTGTGTCTAAAAGTGTCGATTAATTACTAAGAGGTACTGATTTGGGATCTGCGGCTAGGCAAAGAGAGAATCTTTGAGGCTGCCTTTGTGAGCATGTTGAGATCATGCAGAATGATGCCTAATCCTGTCCCTTCTGTTTTCTGTGAGATGTGTTGTTGTGAGACAGTAGAAGAACTACTATCCTTGGTCACTTGTGGCACTGAGCAACACACCTTGGGAATTTATTGTAATGTAGAAATGAACAGAGATAAGCAGGATTCCCAAGACAGTGGTGAACTAAGAGCCTCTGTACAGATCTCTGGCTTGCTTAAGCTGTGCTTTGTCCATTGCAGGGGCTGTCATCTACTACAGAGTACGTTTCTGTGGCTTTAGGCACGTTTTGGTTCTTTGTACAAATTGAGCTTTATCATATACTTTTGTATAGGAATGAAAAAATAGCTGAACAGAAAAACCAGGGATTGTTCTACATACAACCTGGCTCATAATTTCTGAATTTAGATAATAGTGTCTAATAGCAACATAGTTTCTTTCTAGTGAATAGCCCCTAGTTTTCCTCCCACCACACCTTCTACAAATATAAGGTTTAAAAAACCCTTGTGATTTGTATTTTTAATCTGACACGCACATGTTGAATCCAAATATTTTCCACTTAAACAGAACTTCTTTCATTACTGCATAAAATCCTTGGACGCACCAGCCAAGTTGGGGAATAACTTGAGTATACATCAGTGCCTTACACTGTCAGTGCATGTTGTACATGTAATGCCTCATATTTCAAATTGCACCTTACATTTAGGCAAATAACCTCTCTTTTGTCTTTTGTAGCTAAAAGAAGTGCCAGCTTTGGAGAGAGAGTTACAGGTTACCAAAAATGCCCTAGCAGAAGCTAATATGGACAAGGAGCATCTACTACAGGAAATTAGGAAATATGATCCTCTCTTCCAACTTTGACAGCAGTGGCCTGGGCTACAGATGCTCAGGGCAACCAGAGATTACCACCAGCATCAAAAAAAAAAAAAACTTGCTTGTTACATAATGCCTAACTAGGGCAACTTCAGACCAGATTTGCTGCCTTGAGGAACAGAAACAACATGTCATTATGAGAGATGGGACTCCAGGGGCAACAAGTAAACAAGTAAGAGTAGATAAGCCGGAAAGTTGGTTTTGTAGCCATACACCTGTTGAGGTAATACAAAGCAGTGTTAAATGTAAAAGTAGCCAAGCCAAACAAGGAAGATTTAAGTTTCTCCTTTGTCCAAGTCGTCTTGGAAGTGGTGCTGACAAACTACTAATAAACTACCATAGATCTACTTCCTCCTTCATTGGTGCCAGAGGTTGCTGGCAGTGTTGGGGACATCATTGCCATACATCAAAGCAATAAGGTCAGACTACCTGCCTGTAGCCTTGTTTGCCACAGAAAATAAATGTCTTGGAACTTTGGTGCAGAACCTTGAAATCATAGTACAATGCAGACGAGAAACAATCCTACTACAGGAAAGAGGTGGCAGGGAAACAGTTGTTATGTGTTATGGTGTGGAAAAGAGACTTTGGGTGGCCCGTTTCCTATTAAGCTGTTTTCCAACATCACTTTGTTATCTGAGTAGAGGAGACAACAGTGTGTAGATACTGTCTACTGCCTCCATTATTGCCTTGTTGCAGCACAGTGAACTGTATTGGATGTAGCTTGATGAGAAGCTGCCTATTGGACAAAACTCCTGCCTACCCCCACTCTCTGCATTATAATACACAGGTAATCTTATCTCCTTAAATGAGAGGAGTGGGGGTGGCACAGAGGAACTGAATTCTGTACATCCCCTCTGGTCGAAGCATTATACTTGGAGACTCATCTGCTAAATGATGAATCATAAACAACATCTTTCAATTTTCAATAACCCAGATTAATTCTAGCATACATTTCTTTGCATTATCTTAATACTGCTGAATACTCAAAACTTTATTTTTTGCTTTGACTTACGTAGCTACTTGCACGATTCTCTAAAATGTATGACACAGCAGTTGTGTATAGAAATGCTAAGCCACTGCTCATTTTCTTTGGTGCTTCCATAAAACTGTCAATCCAAAAGAGGATTTTTTCCTCACAATTTTAACAAATGAGATATAAGGAAATCGGCACAGAGGGAAGAAAAGACTAGGAGAAAAGAAAATGTTCATTAAAAAATTCCACAGATTCCTTCCTTTAATGCAATCCTGTAAATTAGGACAAGATTATTCCTTCCCTACCCTTATGTCCACATGAAAGACACTGAGGAGATAAGGATGTGAAAAAAGCTGGTAATCCTTTGGTCAGGCAATGCAAACTTAATTGCAACTAATACACTCTGCTGTAAGGCCATCCTCATCACTTGACAGTAATACAAGCCTTTGTTGGAGTTTAATACATTTTAACTTTGTTTGGGTTCAGCTTTTCCAAATGCGTATTGTGTTTTTTTGAAAACACTAATCCAGTGTTTTGTGGATTCAAAACAAATGGTCAAGAAACACATGTGCTCCACTGTGGCAGCAAAAATGAGCTGGCAATCTTCCCCCCACTCTCAGTGCAACTGATCTTTACCCAAAGGCTTCTTCCTGGATTGAAATAGTGCTTCCCTGTTAAAAAGAGACAGTAGCTACAATTATGGGCCTAATTTGATTATTATGCAGTTTTAAAATATTGTGACTTAGATTGGAGAGATAATTTAGGTGTCTTTAAAAGCTCACTCCTTAGGTTGATACACGTTGGTCTGAAGGATCAGGGGGACTTCTAAACTTTTTTTTTTAAACTGCAAGCACTTTACCTTTAGGAAGGAAGTATATACTATTGTGCTTATTTGATTATGCATACAGCATAATATGTTGGTGAGTCTCAAAAGTAAACTGTGAATGTACAGGTCTGGATTTTGAAAAAAGATGTGCATAATATAACAGTCCCACAATAGTATGAATATGCAGTTGTTATATAATGCTCCTTCAAAATCAGAGGGCATTGATTGATAAGTTGCTCATAAAATAGTGAAACATGGGAATGATAATTATTACAGGTAATAGCCTAGCAGGTGATTATTTTGTTTTAAATTATCAACCTTAACTATCAATGGACTGCCAGCATTGTATTTGTACTTGTAAAAATGGTTTGTTGCCAAAGGGCAATGCTGTAGAATGCAATTGTCTGTCTCTGACGTCTGCTGTCATCTAACTCCTTTGGAGCAGTCACTGTGACCTTTGCTATGTGAATCTCAGAAAGCAGCTGAAACAATGTGTTCTGAAAGGAGAAAAAGAAAACCTCTTCAGCTGCCTCACAATTTGCTAGCCCTTGAGGCTAGTGCAGGCACATTGAACTAACAAATGTTTTGCAATTGTGCTGCGCTATTGTCACTTGCATTAATTCAGAATGATTTATTTCTGCATAGAAGGCTATATGTGTTGTGGTTTCTGCTGGTTTATTTTCTGTGCAATGAACTGCTGCTGTCACTTAGTTCCTCCCCACCCCCGAGCATCTCTTCCTCAAACCCAAGCCTTGTGCTTGCTAGAACATACGTGAATCATTCTCCATATTGGAAAATGCTCCAATAGGGTGCCCTCTTTAAGTTAGTATCAGAAAAACGCTACCAAAAGAATAAAGTGTTTTGCAGTTGGCTCTTATGTGAAGACGCAATCTCACCTCATGAACAGAACTGTTTCTAAAAACTGGAAACCTTTCCTTATGGGGCTGATAAGTAAAGTTGCTATTAAGAAATGGCACTAAGAAAAGCATCACTGATTTAATTCTTGTGTGTAATCATAAGCTTTCTGTAAACTTGGCAAGCAAATAGCTAGTTTAGGTATACCACATAATGACACATCTTTTTCCTAAACACAGTTGATATTTAACTTTAATTAACTAAGGCTGTATATGCTCCTTTTCTGGTTGTTGAAATAAATGAGGCAAGATGGTCTTAGCCTTCAGTCAGATTTGATACTAGTCCCCTTGTTTTCTGTTTTTCTTGAATGCTGAAAAAAAAAATCCCACTGCAAATTGCAGCATGTGAACTACACCTGTGCCTCATGCTTTCAGTTTCTGCATTTGAATGATTTGCAGTACTAATTCAACTTAAAAGGCAAAAAGTAGACACACAGTGGTAGCAGAAGGGTATGATGTGGCTTCTTTGGACCGACAGTCCTGAGGCCTTGCTTATCAGTTACTGTGGTGGGTGCTGTCCAGATGCTTCCCCTCTGCTGAGAGCTAACATCACTCTAAAGTACAATTTAAGGATATGTTTAAATAATAATCTACTATGAGGTTGTTAAACACTTCCTTTTTTCACTGGTATACTTGATCTTAAAAAAGGTGAAATTATTCCTTATTTACCTCTGCAACTGGTATACTGAGAAGATAGTTCCTGTTTCTCGAATGGTTGACTATTTTCTTGTGGTTTTTATAACCAGGAACGCAGTGAGTATAGGCAGAGCACATGGTACAAGACTTGCATCTAAGCCTTAGACAGTATTGGATTGTTTTTATGTTGCAACATATAATTTCCTTTCATTGTTGTATTGGTTCTGTGAACCACTTTTTAAAAGTTATAAATTAAACTGACTAACATCTATATGCTTGTGTGTGTATATATATATTTATTTCTGTAAATTAAATTTTCTAGCTTCAGATTTTGGATATTGATTTTACTTTTTGTCGGTGTTTAAACTACAACTCAGGGAGGATGGTGGCAAAGTAGATGTTGCTTATACCTTTTGTTGCTGCTGCTGCCACCCCTAAAATCGGGTAACATGAAGTGACTGATATATGTCAAACATTTTGACCACTAGAAGTTACTTGCTCTGAACTCAGTGCATACCCAAGTGAAAACTACTTTTTACGAATGCTTAAAGAGACTGATTCTTTTGAACAAATTGCTATTCAAAAGCGCTGAAATATCTAACAAAACAGGAGAAACTTAATTCTGCACTGTCGTGCCTATTTTATGCAGTTCTACACTGGTAGTAAGGAGCTGCTACTGACAGCCCTTGTCACTTTCAAAACACTGAGGAGTTTAGCAAATAGAATTTGTAATATGTCATACAACCATGGGTTTTATAAGGCAAGACTCAATGCTAACTCAAACATTTGTGCTGAGACAAAATTTAAACAGTTCCTTTATTGAGTTTTTTTTAATCATTTCCCACCAGTAATACATTTCTTGTTTAGTTGTATTTATCCCCTTACAAGGAATCTTAAAAGGAAAAAAAAGTTCCATGAGGCTGGCATAACCTTATCACAGCAGTGTTTAAGACTTCCGTTCACATACTTACAAAATGCTTATATGTTCAGTCCAAACAACCTGCAGAATTGCTGGTCGTCAGTGGTCCATGATTTCAGAAACAGCTTATTCTTACCAGAGGGACCTTAAATATGATACATTTTAGAGGCTTTAAGCCATCAGAAAAAATTGTCTACTTCAAGTTGAAAGTTCACCATTCTACTGCCTCTTCAATGAAAGAGAATTTTTTTATATTTTGAGTTGGGGATTTGTCCTCGTGTCTTCAGACGTCTGACTGCCTCCCGCATGTGTTTTGGCTGTAGAGGTGGTGATTCTCCCCACTTCTCACATACATCTAGTGCTGGACAAACCAAACAAAAGTAAGCCTTTGTAGCAGTTTAAGTTCAGTATAGCTAAAATGCACAGATGGCTACAAAATCAGCCTTATTTCTACAAACCTGCATTATAAATTAGTAGAGGCAATTAAGTTGTCTCTACAGGTCTTGCCATTCTGTCAGCTAGTCATAATGTACGTGAGCCTATAGAAATGACATAAGTCCCGTATATATCCCCTTTCTCTTAATTGCTTACATGCATCATTGTAACTTACACCTAAGACTCAAAGACAGAAACAGTTTACCTGACTTTTGTGAGCTGGGCAACCAAAAGTGAAAGTTTAAGATGTGTGCCGTTGAAATTTATATGCTATCCAACTTACTAAACATTAATAAATGCATTCCTGAAGCAATATATCCTCCACTTCAAGGGGAAAAATCAACAGACACCTATTTTCAACCTATTTATTGACTCCTCATCAGGATTTCACACACAATTTATCACTGTGATTAATTCAGATGAACTGGACAAGATTTCTTTTAAGTTAACTACAAATTACTTTGTGGTCCCTGTGCACCAGTGATGGGCTTTATGCTTCCACAGGGCTCAACCTTGGAAATTTGTAGCGTGCCCATTCCCAGAGCAAGAGTCAAAGGTGAGGAGGTCAATTTCTGTGAGCCTGCCATGTAAACTTGAGACAGTGTTTACAAGTCACAGTGTTGTGCTCTTGGCCCGGGCAGTGCAAACAGTGGTTGTGACCATCAGTAGATGGCAATTTTCCATGCCTATTTTGTTGCTCTTGAAGTTTCTGAGATCTGGCTATGTGCAAAGCCCATCAACGTGAATGAACAGGCGACCACTCAAAGCACAATTACAGGTAAGCAACTTGTTTCTCGTGAGCATACACAACAGGCTGCAATCTTGTTTTAGGTACCTTGAACATATTACCTCAGTCTTTTTCCAGCTGTACTGGGTCCCAATTTGCTTCTGGACCCAATTCAATTAAAGCCCTATATAGTTTGGGGACAGCACACTTTAAGGACCACTTTCTCCTATACGAACCTATCCATCCACTCTGGTCATCTTCAGAGCTCTTGCTTCAGGTGCCCCCACCATCTGAGGCTAGATAGGTGGCAACCCTAGAAAGGGCCTTCTCAGTCATGGCACCAAAACTTTGGAACTCCCTTTTTTTGCCATCAAGTTGCAGCCGACTTAAGGCAAGAGATGCTCAGAGCTGGTCTGCCATTGCCTGACTCTGTGTAGCAACCCTGGAATGCCTTGGTGGTCTCCCATCCAAATACTGACCAGGGCCAACCCTGCTTAGCTTCTGAGATCAGACTAGTCTAGGCTGCCCAGGTCAGGGCTGGAACTCCCCACCCAGGGAATTTCTTCTATCTCCCTCTGTCATTGTCTTCTGCCAGCAGGTAAAGATTTTTGTCTTGTTTGGCATACTTCCAGTAAACTCTTATTGGCTCTTCTCTCTAGTTGTGCTGTTTTTGCATATCTGTATGTTTTTACTGCATTGTGAAATATTTTACATGTACATTTTGAATGCTGTTTTAAATATTTTAATGCATCAATGTTCGCCACCTTAGGGACCCTATTTGTGTGGAAAGGTGGCATAGAAATGTTTCAAATAAAATAAAATCTGAATATATAAAGGAGGCTGTGCTTGGAGATTCACAGACTGAATGGGGTTAGTGTGAATATATATTCTTTATAAATATTGCATAAAACCTAATGAACAACAAGCTGCCATCACAGGTAAATGATAGCCACCTTAATTTCATACTGTTGTATAGCTTTAAGAAGTATTCTGAGTTTTATTCCATTCTGAAATAATCTTCTTGTGCTTACCTTCTTCTACCACTTCCCCAACAAAGACTTTGGAAATTCCTGACATAGCAATGACCACATTCTGAGAAACAGAGGTTCCGGTGATTGATTGAATCAGCTGAGAAAAGATGATTAAAGAGGTTCAACTTTTGGTCTGCTGATGCAAGTTCTTATTGCTCTAATCAGGAAACACGGCTGTGAAATAACTATGATGTTAATGATTGCAGAAACTTCAGTGTGCTTTATGAAAGACTGAAATTGAAAATATACAGGTTGTCTTATGAAAGTACTCTGCATATTCATATATCATCACCAAGACACCTTGCAACAGATTAATCTGTTTATATAGAACTGGAACCTTACCCTTTTAATAGCAGCCTTAGGAAAAGCTGATCGGCGATACATCTCATAACGATTCAGTTGTTCTTCAGAAAAAGAAGAAACTAATATTCTAGAATAAACCAGGATTATACATGTTCACATTAAAAGCATTTTAAAGCTACAGAAATACATGTCTGGTAGAGTCAACATTTGGGGAAAGACAATGTTATGACACTAGCAAGTGATCAGAAGAGGAGTAACGCAATGCAGTGCCACTTGATAGTTAACTTTAATAGTAGGATTTTATTTAATGCAACTTGATTTAGAACACTCACAATTAAAACAAACATGAAATGGAGAATAGCTGTGTAGCTCCTGCACTAGCTAAAATTTATTTACATCATTTTATACCCCACTCCTCTTGCCAATGGTGACCCATGGTAGTTTACAACATTCTCACCTCTTTAATTTTATCATAACAACTCTCTGAGGTAGGTTACACCATGTGTATGTGACTGGCCTAAGCTCACCCAGCAAGCTTCCCTGCCAGAGTGGGTTTTGAACCTGGGTCTCCCAGATCCTCATCCAACATGTTAATGACTAAATCACACTGGTTCTCACAAACTGTAAACTGCAGTATTTTATATAATATTTGACTACAGTGATTACCTGTAATGCTTTGCAACTTCCTGACAAGTCATTTAGCACTAATGAAAATGATCTGCCATGTGATTGGAAAAACTTACTGCATTTTTTGAATTTCATCTTCATCTACTTTGTTCTTTTTCTCTTTTTTATCCTTTATCTCTATTTTTATTTTCTTGGCTGCACAGGCCTGTGATGTCGATTCCTCCAGCTCTCCAAGGACCAATTCTGCAGCTTCTTTGCTTTTGATCTAGTAAAAAGGATTTACCCAACAATTGTGTATCTATTACACATCTCATGTATTAGTGATTGTTTAATATACTTGTTAAAACAGTAATTTAATGTTAGATCACTCTCTTACTATGGCTTGCACTTTAAAAAAACAAAATAAACTTGTAAAGGAAGCAGTTAAATTGTTGACCATTGTTTAACATTTGTTCCTGCTCTCCATTTTGGCACTTTTGTATATGTCCACATTGTTTAACATTTGTTCCTGCTCTCCATTTTGGCACTTTTGTATATGTCCCTTTCCAGATGTAGATATATGCTATCCACTGCCAGTATGTATATGTGTAAGAAAACAAAGACATCAATACATCCTCCATTTACAGATTACTATGACTTACTTTTCACATCCCTATTCTTATATCAAAGATACAAAAGCCTCAGTTACCTCTTCTCCTTATGCAATGCTAAATATACTTCCCCTGCTATATTAATTTAATTATTTATTCTGTAATACCCTTTATTGCATTAGTTTCTGAAGCAGGGTGTCAGTAAAGGGGCAGTGAAGGTTTCCTTAAAAACAAGTATCTGCTTAATCAAATGGTTAACTTTACACAGTAGATCTGGTCACACTTACTAAAGAATAGGAACAATACAACTTACAAGCAGCAACATTTAGCATCTGGATAAGTGGAGAAAAGGAAAGGAAAACATCGCACTAGTAATATATATGATAGCACATGCACTTACATATGTAGTCCTGACCTGCATGACCCAAACTAGCACAATCTTGTCAAATCTCAAAAGCTAGGCAGGTCAGCCCTGGTTAGTATTTGGATGGGACACCACCAAATAGGTCCAGGGTTCCTGCATAGAGGCAGACAATGACAAACCACCTCTAAATAGCTCTTGCCTTGAAAACCCTATGGGGGTCGCCATAAGACAGCTCTTTCCACCACCACTTACATATGTGGAGACACACGTCATCCTCATTCGTTGGAGATTCAACTTCCAGGGGTTTAGCGAAGGGTAGGAAGGTGCGTGCCCACTAACCAAAGACTTAAAAGGCATCCCGAAAAAGACAAAGATGGTGGTTTATTTCCCCCAGCCCCCGACTGCCCCTGATAAACGGGCATTTGGAGCGCCACGGGAGGGGACCTACGCCACTTCAGAGTAGGAACTTAGCATGTGTTACTTACCAGTACAACCCATCAACCTTTATTCCCCCCTCCCCCGAGGAACAAGCCAAAGACAGCTGGAGGAATAAGTAGCTTAATGAGCGGAGTCCAACGTATCGCGCGCTCCCGTTTTCCCGACCCACCTCTACAGGCTGCACCTCCGCCTTAACCTCCACAAGCTCCTTCTCCTGCCCCGCGGCCACTTCCACAACAGAAAGCTCAGCGGGTGCAGAGAGAGAAGACGAAGGAAGAGCAGCATCTTCTCTCTGAGATTCGGCTGCTTCCGCCATGTTGCCCAGAAAGAACAGACTCGGTCGGGCTCTGATGACATCACCAAGCAGGCTTCTTCCGCCGCCCTCGGCCGCTGCGTTTCCATGACAACGTTTCACGCCAACAGCAGGAGAGGTGAGATACGTGTTGTGAATAGCGAAAACACTGAGGATGGCAGGCAAGGATCATAGCCATTGGACAAGGGGTGCTCCCGCTATTTGACCGAGTTTTGTTTTTATTTTACTGAATACTAACAAAGGAGACGGTGGCTCTTTCAAAATGCACACATCCACATCATTTTAAACCAGTCATCGCGTGCATATATTGGGCACAGGCTTCTGAGAGGGGGGAATTAGCGGTACCAGTAGAACATAAGAACTTAAGAAAGGCCCTGCTGGATCAGACCAAGGGCCATCAAGTCCAGCAGTCTGTTCACACAGTGGCCAACCAGGTGCCTCTAGGAAGCCCCCAAACAAGACGACTGCAGCAGCACCATCCTGCCTCTGTTCCACAGCACCTAATGTAACAGGCATGCTCCTCTGGAGAGAATAGTATCCGTTTTTACTAGTAGCCATGTATACCCCTCTCCTCCGTGAACATGTCCACTCCCCTCTTAAAGCCTTCCAAGTTGGCAGCCATCACCACATCCTGAGGCAGGGAGTTCCACAATTTTACTATGCATATAAGAAATATTTCCTTTTATCTGTTTTGAATCTCTCACCCTCCAGCTTCAGCAGATGACCCCATGTCCTAGTATTATGAGAGGAAAAGCTTCTCCCTGCCCATTCTCTCCATATCATATCTCCCCTTAACTGCCTTCTTTCCAAGCTAAACAGCCCTAAGTGTTTTAACCACTCCCCATAGGGCAGTTGCTCTAGCCCCCTGATCATTTTGGTTGCTCTTTTCTGCACCTTCTCAAGCGCTGCAATATCCTTTTTTTAGGTGTGGTGACCAGAACTGTACACAGTATTCCAAGTCTGGTCTCACCATAGGTTTGTACAAGGACAGTAAGATAGCAGCAGTTTTATTCTCTGTCCCTTGTCTAATTATGGCCACCGTGGAATTTGCCTTTTTCACAGCAGCTGCACACTGGGTTGACATCTTCATTGAGCTAAACTTTATAGCATATCAGGAAGTCAGAGAGCCAAGACAATGAGCCACTGGTAATAACAGCAGTGTATCTTTTCTAATCAAGCATCTTGTGTGTGTTCTTATGAATATGAGAGAGAATTCAGAGGGAATCTTTATCTTGGGGCCCCTAGTGACTAGCATAGCTAAAAAAACACACACCAAAATCTACGTAGTGTCTATTAAGATCAACCAAAATGACACAAAAGAGTATATAAGTTTTTGAGTTAAAAGGAGGCTGGGAGATGTTTTTTCAGGCCATGAACTTCTTAAGGACTTTTTGTCTGCTTCTTGTTTGGCAAGACCTACAGATTTAGGGTGGAGGTACTGGGTGGAATTCAATGACACCTTTTATTGTGAATATTAAAATTAGGGGTCAGTCAGATGACTAACACCAAATGAAATACACGAGTTCTTTAAAAGGCTGTGTATTCCACTTGGTGTTAGACATTTGCTTGACCACTGGTCTTTAACATTCACAGTGGAAGCTGTCTTTGTTATCACCTTCTTCCTACAGGGCCTAAGGTACCTGATACCAACTCCACCATGCACTCCAGCATTTCCAAGTCACCAAGACTTTCCAAACAGGAGCAGACTATCAGAGCAATCTTAAGAATCCTTTCCACTGAATAGTTGCAAATAGGATTCTGAGTAGAACTGCTTAGAACTAGAGTGGATAAAAATCAGTGATTAAAAAAAACAAAAAAAACAGATTTTTAAAATTTAAATTGGATTTTTTAAAATAAAATTCTTTTTGAGTAAAAATCTATCTAAAGATAGCTTTCTATTTAAGATACATTGTAGTCCAAAGGTTATTCATCGTGGAGTAAGGATTATGTAGCATAAGACTGTATATTCATGCAATGTTTAATTTTTTTTTTAATTAGTTCCATTAATCCATTCACAATGTCATGCTCTTCCAGAGATTTCTGTAAGATTATTTAGGGCAATTTTTCCATTTAGAAGATATTATCACAGGCACTTGGTTTTGCAGTTCTCAAAACTGTGAATTTGTATCTGCAGTGATAACATGCCTCTTCACAGTAAAATGTAAAATAAATGTAGAGTTGAGAAAAAAGACTTTAATCCCATTGTTCCTTTGCAAACCTATGTACACAGAATCAACCTTTTACCTATTAAGCACTAAGTTTCAAGAAGTTCAATGAATAGAAGTTTTGTCGAAGGCTTTCACGGTCAGAGTTCATTGGTTCTTGTAGGTTATCCGGGCTGTGTAACCGTGGTCTTGGAATTTTCTTTCCTGACGTTTTGCCAGCAACTGTGGCAGGCATCTTCAGAGTAGTAACACTGAAGGACAGTGTCTCTCAGTGTCAAGGGTGTAGGAAGAGTAATATATAGTCAGAAAGGGGTTGGGTTTGAGCTGAGTATTGTCCTGCAAAAGTATTGTCCTGTAAGTATCAAGATAATGTGCTAATGAGGGTATGGTATGTTAATATGGAACCATTGTATCCTGAAGTGATCTGTTAATGTGTGTAATCCAAAGCTAATCTGTATGGCTATTGTTGAATGTTGTCTTTGTCTGGAGGTTTTTCAAGGCAGGAAGCCAAGCCTTATTCATTCTTAAACTCTCCTCTTTTCTGTTAAAGTTGTGCTGATGTTTATGAATTTCAATGGCTTCTCTGTGCAATCTGACAAAATAGTTGGTAGAATTGTCCAGTCTTTCAGTGTCTTGGAATAAGACCCTGTGTCCTGTTTGTGTCAGTCCATGTTCAGCCACTGCTGATTTCTCAGGTTGGCCAAGTCTGCAGTATCTTTCATGTTCTTTTATCCTTGTTTGTATGCTGCGTTTTGTGGTCCCGATGTAAACTTCTCCACAGCTGCAAGGTATACGATATACTCCTGCAGAGGTGAGGGGGTCTCTTTTGTCTTTTGCTGATCGTAGCATTTGTTGTATTTTCTTGGTGGGTTTAAACACTGTTTGTAGGTTATGTTTTTTCAAAAGTTTCTCCATCCTATCAGTGACTCCTTTAATAAATGGCAAGAAAACCTTTCCTATGGGAGACTGTTTTTCTTGAGTTTTCTGATTTTTGTTTGGTTCAATGGCCCTTCTGATTTCATTCTTGGAGTAGCCGTTTGCTAGCAGTGCGTGATTTAGATGGTTAGTTTCTTCCTTGAGAAACTGTGGTTCACAGATCCGTCTTGCACGGTCCATTAATGTTTTGATTATTCCTCTTTTCTGTCGGGGGTGGTGGTTGGAGTTTTTGTGTAAGTAGCGATCTGTGTGAGTTGGTTTCCGGTAGACCTTGTGACCTAACTGAAGGTTTGATTTACGGATGACAAGGGTATCAAGAAATGGGAGTTTACCCTCAATTTCCTTTTCCATGGTAAACTGAATGTTTGGATGGATATTATTAAGATGGTTTAGAAAGTCCATTAATTTTTCTTCACCATGGCTCCAAATGGTAAATGTATCATCTACGAACCTGAACCAGACTGTAGGTTTGTAAGGTGCTGATTCTAATGCTGTCTTTTCGAAATATTCCATGTAAAAGTTTGCTATTACTGGACTGAGTGGACTTCCCATAGCTACTCCATCAATCTGTTCATAAAATTCTTGATCCCATAGGAAATAACTTGTTGTCAAACAATGGTGAAATAAGGCTGTTATATCTTCTGGAAAAATCTGGTTAATCAATGAGATTGTGTCTTTAACTGGAACCTTGGTAAAGAGGGATACAACATCAAAACTGATTAATATATCCTTTGGATTGAGTCTTAACGGACTGATTTTGTTGATGAAGTGAGTTGAATCTTTGATGTAAGAAGTGGTTTTTCCAATGTGGTCCTGTAGGAGGGTGGTCAAATATTTAGCTAATTCATATGTTGGGGAACCAATGGCACTCACGATGGGTCGGAGTGGAACGGAATCCTTATGAATTTTAGGTAGTCCATATAATCGTGGTGGTTGTGCTTCAGTCTTGCATAGTTTTCTGTGTGTGTCGGGATGAAGAGTGGAATTCTTGATCAGAATGCTAGTTTTCCTGGTAATTTTGCAAGTTGGATCTCGTTTTAGTTTTTTGTATGTGGCAGGGTCCAGAAGTTCCTCAATCTTCTTTTTGTATTCTTCTGTTTTCATGATCACTGTGGCATTGCCTTTGTCAGCTGGTAGAATAATGATTTCTGGATCTGCACTGAGGGTCTTGATGGCGTTTCTCTCCTTGCGTGTTATATTGCTAGCAGGGGGCTTTGCTTTTCGTAGAATTCTTGCTGTTTCTCCTCTTATTTCCTCAGCATCTTCTTCAGGTAGATTACGAATGGCAGATTCGTAATCTACCTGAAGAAGATGCTGAGGAAATAAGAGGAGAAACAGCAAGAATTCTACGAAAAGCAAAGCCCCCTGCTAGCAATATAACACGCAAGGAGAGAAACGCCATCAAGACCCTCAGTGCAGATCCAGAAATCATTATTCTACCAGCTGACAAAGGCAATGCCACAGTGATCATGAAAACAGAAGAATACAAAAAGAAGATTGAGGAACTTCTGGACCCTGCCACATACAAAAAACTAAAACGAGATCCAACTTGCAAAATTACCAGGAAAACTAGCATTCTGATCAAGAATTCCACTCTTCATCCCGACACACACAGAAAACTATGCAAGACTGAAGCACAACCACCACGATTATATGGACTACCTAAAATTCATAAGGATTCCGTTCCACTCCGACCCATCGTGAGTGCCATTGGTTCCCCAACATATGAATTAGCTAAATATTTGACCACCCTCCTACAGGACCACATTGGAAAAACCACTTCTTACATCAAAGATTCAACTCACTTCATCAACAAAATCAGTCCGTTAAGACTCAATCCAAAGGATATATTAATCAGTTTTGATGTTGTATCCCTCTTTACCAAGGTTCCAGTTAAAGACACAATCTCATTGATTAACCAGATTTTTCCAGAAGATATAACAGCCTTATTTCACCATTGTTTGACAACAAGTTATTTCCTATGGGATCAAGAATTTTATGAACAGATTGATGGAGTAGCTATGGGAAGTCCACTCAGTCCAGTAATAGCAAACTTTTACATGGAATATTTCGAAAAGACAGCATTAGAATCAGCACCTTACAAACCTACAGTCTGGTTCAGGTTCGTAGATGATACATTTACCATTTGGAGCCATGGTGAAGAAAAATTAATGGACTTTCTAAACCATCTTAATAATATCCATCCAAACATTCAGTTTACCATGGAAAAGGAAATTGAGGGTAAACTCCCATTTCTTGATACCCTTGTCATCCGTAAATCAAACCTTCAGTTAGGTCACAAGGTCTACCGGAAACCAACTCACACAGATCGCTACTTACACAAAAACTCCAACCACCACCCCCGACAGAAAAGAGGAATAATCAAAACATTAATGGACCGTGCAAGACGGATCTGTGAACCACAGTTTCTCAAGGAAGAAACTAACCATCTAAATCACGCACTGCTAGCAAACGGCTACTCCAAGAATGAAATCAGAAGGGCCATTGAACCAAACAAAAATCAGAAAACTCAAGAAAAACAGTCTCCCATAGGAAAGGTTTTCTTGCCATTTATTAAAGGAGTCACTGATAGGATGGAGAAACTTTTGAAAAAACATAACCTACAAACAGTGTTTAAACCCACCAAGAAAATACAACAAATGCTACGATCAGCAAAAGACAAAAGAGACCCCCTCACCTCTGCAGGAGTATATCGTATACCTTGCAGCTGTGGAGAAGTTTACATCGGGACCACAAAACGCAGCATACAAACAAGGATAAAAGAACATGAAAGATACTGCAGACTTGGCCAACCTGAGAAATCAGCAGTGGCTGAACATGGACTGACACAAACAGGACACAGGGTCTTATTCCAAGACACTGAAAGACTGGACAATTCTACCAACTATTTTGTCAGATTGCACAGAGAAGCCATTGAAATTCATAAACATCAGCACAACTTTAACAGAAAAGAGGAGAGTTTAAGAATGAATAAGGCTTGGCTTCCTGCCCTGAAAAACCTCCAGACAAAGACAACATTCAACAATAGCCATACAGATTAGCTTTGGATTACACACATTAACAGATCACTTCAGGATACAATGGTTCCATATTAACATACCATACCCTCATTAGCACATTATCTTGATACTTACAGGACAATACTTTTGCAGGACAATACTCAGCTCAAACCCAACCCCTTTCTGACTATATATTACTCTTCCTACACCCTTGACACTGAGAGACACTGTCCTTCAGTGTTACTACTCTGAAGATGCCTGCCACAGTTGCTGGCGAAACGTCAGGAAAGAAAATTCCAAGACCACGGTTACACAGCCCGGATAACCTACAAGAACGAATAGAAGATTGTTTGGAGTGGAATAGATCTGCACAAGGAGCTATGTGTGAGGAGGGAGGGTCAGGTAGTAAAAATGAAAGGTAAAACCTTTGAGCAGAATACTCCACAAGTCTTAGGATTTTTTCGTGTATAGCCTCAGGTTTATCATATTATTTTCTCCCTGGAGGAGAAAATCTATAACGGCAGCAGGCAAGGCTGTAAAATAAACCCTGTCTGGGAACATTTTAATGACATTCCTCGACCTATGGGTAAGGCAGGCATGCATGCAAAATGCAAACACTGCAACGCAGAAATGCAAGGCCTAGTGGCCTGAATGAAACTGGAGATAGATAATTATGAAATCATTGCAAGGCGGACTATATATTTCTAATAGTATAACCAAATCAGTAATTTTTGATATAACTGTAAAACTAATCTGAAAAGTTATTATTCTAGAAATGAAACCTTTATCTGGTTGTAAATATTAAGATTATACCAGCAAGAATGAGTCTTTATGTTGAAAACCATGATTTAAATCAAGTCTTACTGACTAGTGATTTAAATCGTGATTTATATCAAATCCACCCTGCATAGAACTGACCACATTGATCAGGCTGCACCTGGAGTACTGTGTGGAGTTCTGGAGGCCTCACTTCAAGAAGAATGTGGACAGAATGGAGTGGGTGCAGAGGAGAGTGATGAGGATGACCAGGGGCCTGGAGACCAAGCTCTACAAGGAAAGGCTGAGAACTTGGGAATGTTTAGTCTGGAAAAGAGGAGGTTGAGGGGGAACATGATTGCTCTCTTTATTTGAAAGGCTGTTACTTAGAGGAGGGCAAGGAGCTGTTCCTGTCAGCAGCAAAGGATAGGACTCGCAATAAAGGGCATAAATTACGGGTAGAAAGGTACTGGCTGTTCATTAAGAAAAATTTTTTTACAGTGAGAATAGTTCAGCAGTGGAATTGGCTTCCTAGGGAGGTGGTGAGCTCCCCTCTTTGGCAGTCTTCAAGCAGTGGCTGGATGAACATTGTCAGGGATGCTCTAGGCTGATCCTGCATTGGGCAGGGGGTTGGAGTAGATGGCCTGTATGGCCTCTTCCAGTTCTTTGATGGCTTTCAAAGACTTTAAGATCATGTCCCAAACATATTGCACACTGTCATGGACCATTTTGGTTGGTCTTAATACATGAACTTTGTTTTTAGATTTTTCTTTGCATCTACCTGGAACTTCTGTCTTCTTTAAGGCAATTACTGGAAACATCAAATGCAACTGCTATGACCACAAATAAGACTGCTGAGACTCAAGGACACACTGGCCTTTTAGCTAGGCTTATAGGATCCCATGGTTGCTATTAGCATAAGGCCTGCTAAGTTAAAGCCTCATTTAAAAACCAGGATATGTTTTTGCCATGTTCATCGTGGGTGGAATAAGTTCACAACTAACCGTGAAAAAACAGGAGGTGGGAGGCAGCTGCAGATGGTTCTAATTTGCCACTACAGTAAACAGAAGCATGAAAACCATCTGGACTGACCCGGCAGACTAGTGTCCAAAGTTTTCTTCTCAGATCCATCTCTTGCTTTTTAATTCTCTTTTAATCACACCAATGAGACGGGCCTCGCCCTTTATACTTTTCTACAATTAAACCAGGCTGTTTACTGCTTCGGGGTTCTGACACAGATTCATTAGCAGTTGGTCATATCCCCATTAGAGAAATTTCCGGTAACTTTTCTTTTAAAAACTCTGTGGTGTTCCTGGCATGTTCATACAGAAAGTACTTTGAAACCTGGGGCTAGTGCACGGTTCCCATGGTTCTTATACATTAAAGCTAAGAATATAACGTTTTCAACTACATGGATGCAACAGGCAGGAATTCAGGAAGTTAGTATTTTTTTTGGTATATGACTTATAAATTTTTTTGCAATGTTATTAATCCTGGTCCTACATCAATTGTTAATTTACATATGTGGTGGGAGGAAATGTGTCTCTTCTTTAGTATGCAGGCAACCACTTTAAGTGTTCAGATTGGACCAGGGGTGCAAAGAGAAATAATCACATAATCTAAAACACATGTGGAACATCTACCCTTCATCACTGGTATATCTAGCAACAATCATGTAATGCATACCCTGCCTCATATGCATTGCTAAAGCTGGCCACTTCAGAGGTCCACCATGGCTCAACATAGGGAGAGGTAGTGCCCAGAGCACCTCATAAAATAACAACCATGTACCAACAACAGCCTAATAGGACATATAGAAATTGAGAGGCTGGAAATGGTGAACAGAGACTGTTCAAGGGCATAGGCCTTACTGTCGGTCTACACCTGCTTGGTGCAGTGGTTTGGAGCGGTGGACTCTAATCTGGAGAACTGGGTTTGATTCCCCACTCCTCCACATGAGCGGCGGACTCTAATCTGGTGAACTGGGTTGGTTTCCCCACTCCTACACATGAAGCCAGCTGGGTGACCTTGGGCTAGTTACAGCTCTCTTAGAGCTCTCTCAGCCCCACCTATCTCACAGGGTAGTGGGGAAGGGAAGGTGATTGTAAGCCAGTTTGGTTCTTCCTTAAGTGGTAGAGAAAGTCGGCATATACAAACCAACTCTTCTTCTTCAATTACCTGTTCTGTCAGCTGCTATCCAGTGACAACTGTTCCAGGCATCTTATCTAGTCCTGCCACTTGTGATTCTTTAACCAGGAAATTTTTTTTTTGAATGACCTGTTACTCTTACTCTGAATTATAAACTAAACCCTGCCCATATGAATATTGCAAAGACACCACTACATCTGCCACAGTGTTTGCTTTAACTACAGGGCATCTTGGCCATCTTCTGGGCATGGAGTAGGGGTCACTGGGGTGGGGGAGGTAGTTGTGGATTTCCTGCGTTGTGCAGGGGGTTGACTAGATGACTCTGGTGGTCCCTTCCAACTGTATGATTCTACAGCTGTGAATACTTTACATTCAAGAGTCAAGTCTGCTGGGTTTGTCTGTCTCCGGAATGTTTCTAACCCCCCCCCCCCTCATGTGATCTACTGTGTCTGGAGAGAGGGCTGCGTTACCGGAAAGACGAGCTCTGCAATACGCCTTCAGCACTAACCATTCTCTTGAGGGTTTAATCCCTCCCGCCTTCCCATTCCACGATGCCAGGGTTAAACGCACAAGAGAGCCAGAGGTGGCGACCTATGAGCTTGTCGTAACGATTGTTTCACGCCTTTCAGCACTTCTACACGGAAAAGCAGAATCGGAGAAGTAAATCGCCCAGAGACCATCGTACGTTATGTCGGTCTGTCCGTTATCTGCGGCAGCTGCGCCCCACTCATCTGCAGCTGCCCAACACGTGGCAACAGTACCTGGGCGCAGGCTCTCTACTTTGCAACCTCAATGCAGGCTAGTTCACAGTGGGTAGCCGTGTTAGTCTGTCTGCAGTAGTAGAAAAGGGCCAGAGTCCAGTAGCACCTTAAAGACTAACCAGAATATTTTCTGGTAGGGTATGAGCTTTCACGAAGTGAGCTGTGGCTCACGAAAGCTCATACACTACCAGAAAATATTCTGGTTAGTCTTTAAGGTGCTACTGGACTCTGGCCCTTTTCTACTCAATAAAGGCTGATCTACAACATGAAGATTCTAATCTCCTTTGTCCTTAAGGGACGCTGCTGGACTTTGTCGCTCTGGATGAAGCAAACACGTCCTTTCCTGGCTGGAGCAATCGCTTGCGGTACCGGAGCGGCCCTTTCCCATTGTCTTTTTGGCAGAGGACCAAACGTGACGGGATCCCCCCGGGCTACGCTGTCGGGAAGTCCTACCGTCTCCTCGCCTGACCTCATAAGGCGGCAAGGACGAGACCCGCCCGCGCAACCCCGCCGCTTCCCTCGCCGACCGGGGGCAGTGGCAGCCCGGGGAGGGGGCGTGGTCTCCTTGGCCCCGCCCCGGAAGGACGCGCCGGCTGAGGGGAGCGGCGGCGGCGGCAGCCAAGGAGTAGTGGAGGTGGTGGGTGGGCAGGCAGGCTGGCTTCCCCGGCGGAGCCCGGGCCATGGGGAAAGAACAGGAGCTGCTGGAGGCCTCCCGCACCGGGAACCTGCCCGCGGTGGAGAAGCTGCTGTCGGGCAAGCGCCTCAGCTCGGGCTTCGGGTCTGGCGGCGGCTCCGGGTCCTCCGGGGGAGGCGGCGGCGGGGGAGGCGGCGGCGGCGGCGGGCACCCGCTTTCCAGCCTCCTCAGGTAAGCTCCTCGCCAGGGGTGTGGCTGTGGGTGTCTGAGGGCGTCCGGGCGGAGGGGAGGCCGGTGCCTGTGCGCTGGCCCTGAGGCGGCCGGCGGGGGCGTGTCTCGCCCGCGGTCCTCGAGGCGCGGTTGCTCGTGGGCAGCGCCTGCCCGCCTCCCGAAGGCGCGCGAGCCCCAGGCGAGGCAGAGGGCCGGGCGGCCGAGTTGGGTGCCCTGAGGTGTCGTGGAGTGTCCGGAGCCTACGGCGGCGTCTTATGCTGCAGGCTTAAAAAAACAAAAAACCACCACGGTGCAAATAGGAGTGCGGAGTTACTACGGGGTGTTTGGAGGGCTGTGGGTGTGCAGTTGGCTTGGCTGTTTCTGGGCTTCCGGGTTTCCTGCAGCAAGTGGCATGCAACCGGTGAACTGAGGTTCTTTTGCTAGGCAGAGGCATTCGCTGGGGGAGTTCATTTGCGCAAGGTTTTCTTTTAGGAGACTATCACGTGCGTTTAGGTTGGCGTGTGGCTAACACCTGTCTGTGTTAGCGTAAAGAGTCCTTTGTAAAACAAAAGTTTCTTTTATGAATACTGGTTCAACCAAGTTTTTTTAAAATTTATTATTATTATTATGTTCAGATTAATTTACAATCTTAATTATTTTCCAATTCACAAAGTACATAATGTAAAAAAGTTCTATCTTCTCTCTAAGCAAGTGTATATAATTAACTTCCCCTCTCCCCTCCTCAGTCCCTTTAATATCCATGTTTCTCTCTTTGTATTCAGTTCTAATTCATTATAATAAACCAAATCTGTCAAACCTACAATACAGTTTAACTTTGGTAATTTAATTACTCCAAACATTTTGAATTAGATCAATTCATATCCCTTAATATTT